>NC_090932.1:1128508526-1129939359 GCF_040938575.1 Ambystoma mexicanum | reverse complement strand
AAAGAAGACCAGGACCATTTTGACAAAAATAGCACCTTTGGGTGCTTTACTGCAGCTGTGAACGTAGCCCGCGGTAACAGCGCACCACGGTAGTTAAAAGTAAACCACTGCCACCAGCCATTCATCAAGGAAAGGGTAACATAAAAATGTTACATGAGAAGCTAGACAAAGGGGATACAAAGTAACCCCTCCAGCACCCTATTGTAAGATAGGGTGTGCTGGATCTAGAAAGTTACAAATGTAAGTAAAGTCAATTTCACTTCCCTGCTCTTGGAAACAGTGGTATATCCAAGAGAAGCTATTTAAACCTTGGGATATCTAAAAGACTTCCCTGTGCCACTGCACTGAAGGTGCTGTGTGACACAATGTAAAAAGATGATGCCTATGGAGTTTGTCAGACTCCACAACCAAAAGAAACACAGTGTTCAAATCACAATAAAATATATGAGAGAGCGGGAAAAAGGGTCTCACTCTCTCCAGGTTAAAAATCTAAGTCCTCAAAATCCAGCAAAGTTGCTGGGGGTCTCTAAGGTAGAGAAGAATTAATACATTTCTGAGAGTTCTCCCTAACATCAGAAAATCAAACCCTGGGGCCCCACTCTCCCTACTGTATAGGCCTGGCCGCAGGGCCGAGGCCACGCTGTGATCAGCGTCAACCGATGCACCAGTCGCCGAAAGCCGTACACTTCAGCTAAGGGGTCCACGAACAGCCGTCGAAGATAAAAGTCGAAGACTAGACGAACATCAGTCGTGGGACAAAGAAATTACGAATTTGCAATAGATCTCTTTCGAGCTCCGCATAAGGCGAACTAGTTGGGTGGAAAAAAACAATCTGAGGGACCTCGACGCGTGAGGGATTTTGGGTACACTACACGTCACGTTAGGGATAGTGTTACAGGCACGCCCATGTCAACGTCCCCTTTCGATCCTCAAAAGAAAAATGCAATACTCTGAAATTACCACTAGATGTCGGACTATATGCACAGCATGTGATTCTAAGCAGATTTACAAGCATCAGAAAATAGTTCAACTCTGTTTATTTCATCCTGCACAGTTAACATCACCCTGCCACCCCTTTCCCAGGATTCCAGTAATAGACTGTGCATTACTCTCTGCTCTGATTGTTCTAGCTAGCAACCTACCTGTCCTGTCTGCTTCCCCATATTTCCGAGTAAGCATTGGTCTGGCCATGTGGAATACCTCCCTATCTGCCAATTCCTGGAACTTTAACACATTTCCCTTTAATCATACCCAGTAATGCTCTATTGCCCGCTCTCTCATATACATTTTCCAACCATCTCAGATGCACCTTCACATCTCACAATTCCGCCCTGATATTTTTTAATGCCCCAACCGATGCACACAATACTTCCCCTCGCAACCATACTTTAAATGCTTTCCATACCATAGAATGCAAAGGCACAGAGGCAACATTAATTGCAAAAAAAGTAATCAATCTTGTCTTAGAGGGACTTTACCAGTCCAGGATCCATCAACATGGAGCCATTCTCCACAGAGGTTGTGCTTGGGACATCACCAATTGGCAAAGGCCAGACAAGGCGCATGGATGAATCATACACAATTGTTCCCTTGGCATCGGAGGACAGCAACCAGTAGTCTATTCTGGATATTGTGTCGTGAAGCGACAAATAATACATACATTTCCCATCATTAGGGCACCTGCTTCGCAGACATCAGTCAGCTGAAGATGGGACATTATCTGCACATGTGTTTGTGCCGAATTAGCCAAACTACGAGGGGGAAATAGGTGATCAGTCCATAACAACATCCACGATAGTAATCTCGAGGATATATGAACTCCTACGGGTGAGGGCGGGGAAGGAGTTGCTCCAACTAAGACAGGATTGGGAAGAGGAGGTGGGAGGACCTATGACGGATGGGCAATGGGAGTGGGCACAGAGAAACCATAAAAAGGTGTTTCGAAATGCTAGATTCCAACAACTCCAGCTGTACGTTACTCACAGGGCCTACCTGACCCCTGGGAAGATTGCAAGGTTTGGGGGACTAGCCACGCAGCAATGCCCCAGGTGTGGGGAGGTGGATGCAGGGCTGCTACATATGTTCTGGGCTTGCCCGGAAGTGCTCAAATTTTGGTATGAGGTCAAAAAGAAGCTGGCTGGCGGGGGAGTGGTGCTGGATGTGGAATCGGCTTGGTCATGCATGCTAGGGCTTTTTCCTAGACCCAGGCACTCCAAACACATGGAGCTATGGTGGGCAGACCTCCTGAAATGGGCGGAAGCTGAATCTTTTGTCTGGTTTGAAACGGTTAACAGGGGGGGCGAGGAGGAAGTGGGGCCCCTGCTGGCCTGGCGGCAACTGGTGACCTCTATGGCTAATTCCTGCCAGGGTAACAACGAAACAGAAGATTCGGGCAATGACCGTTTAAGTACTGTACTATCCGATAACGCTCCAGTAGAAGACATGGGAGATTTGGCTCTAGTTTAAGGGGGGGGGTGATTTGGGGAGTTCTAATGGAAACTAAATGGTACAATGATGTTTTTTGTATATTGAAACAGTTGAAATGTGTGTTTTGTTTGGTTTTGAAAATTGAATAAAAATAAATTGAAAAAAAAAAAAAAAACATCCACGATAGTATTAAAATCCCTGCTCCCCGATAAAATCGGGCTATCTCTTACCAAGATATCAGACACCTGCTTATGAAAATCAAGATCATCTATACTGGGTATGGACCATATTGACCAACCCGACCAATATGCCAGAAATGTTCCCCCATACTATTACGTACTGTCCCATCAGGACAGAACAACATTTAGTGGCCTTAAATCAAACTGAGGGATGAATAAGCGTGAGTACATCTCTCATTTGTGATGAATAATCTGTATAGAATCTCAAGCAGCCCCACTTGTGGGCAAAGCCCTCATGGACCTTCCCCATTGCGTGTACCTCGTGTATTATCAGGATCTTAGGACAGTGCCAATCTAGATATGCTAGCACCTTTCTGGCCTTTGTCAGGTTGTTCAGTCCCTGAACATTCCATATTAGAAAAGTAACAGATTCTCCCGCCCCACTAGTACCCAAATACACCATATTTGTACATACACTCCCACAGTGTCCATCATGTCAGGTCTTCATTCATCATATCAAGAAACTGCAGGTCTGTAAAACGTTTTAAAATAATTCCCCCCACCCCTCTCCGTGCCCCACCCTCGTCATCGTCCTCAACTGGACAGTGTAAACCCTACACCTCTCCCAATGGAATTTCAAGGAACACAGTGCGAACAATAACTTATCATAAAGCTTTAGTTACATCCGGCATTAACACATCAATTGCCCATTAGGCTTGTATTAAGTATGCAGTATAGAAGTCTGCCAAGAAGATTATTCAGTAGTCAATCGCCTAGGGGTGCCTGAGCTGTCATTGATCCCCAGACCATCCGATCACTAACTGGGGCTACGCCTCCCCAGGATCTGAATCCACGCTTCGATGTATGCCGTGGCATCTTCAGGATTTTCAAAGAAGTGTGCTCTACCTCCAGGCTGTATGCACGGTTTAGCCAGGAACATGATCACTTAGGGGATCTGCTTTTCTCGCAATAGGCACTTGACTGTGATCTTATGGCTGCTCGGACCCAAGCTAAGAAAGCTTACTTCAAACTGAAGAGACCCACGTTTTCTCGCAATCTCAGTATTTGATCCCTATCCTGGTAATTAAACAATCATGCAACAATCGTGCGTGGTGGCGCCAGGTTTCGGGGGTGCAGCCAAAGAACGATGTGTTCGCTCCACTAGAAATTGTGCAGAGAAATGCGCATCTCCAAGGAGAGATTTCAGGAGACCTTCAACAAATGATTCCATTGGTCCTTTCATTGCTTTCTCACAGTGCTTAATTAGTAAAAATCTTGGCCCCCTAATGACAGCCCGGGTCGGTTCAGTGGTAGACCTAGATTGGCACACCACCATCCCATCACACTGCTGCTGCTCCATGTCACATGTTTGGCGCTGCAGCAGCTGCTGCCACTGGCTAGGAGTGGGATGGCTGGGGAAGGAGCACACATGGGTTGAGGAAGTATAATGCAGTGAAGAAAATGTTATGTTGGTTCTACCACAGTTGTCCGCTATACTAGAATCTCTGGTGCACTGTCTAGCTGGTGAAACTATGTCTGCCTGTCAAATCAAGAGTTACAACTCCAAGACTGGGGGAGGGGAGGGCCAGTCCAGCAAAAATGCAATTCTATTTGACAGTATTGGAGCCACTCGCAGAGGAGGACCAGGGTACACCAATGTGTCCCTACACTTATTAAAACTGTCCAATTTAAGGGTGTAAACGTAATTGCTTATAAGCACTCCAATTTTTGAAGTAAGGGTGAGATTACATGATTTGGCCGGGATCACACACTTATACTAAACAGCAAAGCATGGATTTTAACTCACTCTGCAATTTGGGAACGGCCACCTTCTCCCACCTACATGGACCAAATAAAGTTTTGGGTGTCAAAACCTACAATAATACTGTCCGATAGAGTTTACTTGCAAAATACACAAATTGCATAAAAGCATGACAACATGTAAATCCTTATAGCAGCATGTTGTGCCAAAATAATATCAGTGTACCTTTATTTTCCACATCCTGAATGAAAAACTATAAGATGCAAAAGGCAAAATATCTATTTACCCATTTTATTTTAAGCCCTTTAAATAAGTTGCGTCATAAACTGACTTAGGTTTGGAGATTCATCACAAACCTCCAGCGTGTTGTTATGTATGGTTTTAAGAACATTCAACTAAGGACATCAAAGCAAACTTTTAGCATATCAAGCTATTAGATGTTATAATTTATGGGTATGACCACATTTTCAAAGGGTGCTTTATTGTGTTGCTCACTTTAACTGTTAGATTTGCAAGGTGACTGGTGGTCTTTCAGTTGTAAATTCACCATCATGCAGCATAAGAAAGGCTAATTATGCTGCATGCTGATAACAAAAGAAAGGTGTTGTCGAGTTAATTACGCCACTGGCTGCAGAGCCAGGGACGCAGCCTGTGTGTCTCAGGGGGGCTGTGACTTGGGGAAACGGGTTGGGCATGATCTTCGAAGCATGCCCCCCACCCAGCTAACATTTCGGCCTGGGGCTTCAGCCCTGTCAGCTCAATGAAGTTAAGTCCATATTCTGGTTGGAAGAGAACATTTTTTTGTCCCTCTCGCAGGACTCCTGGTGACCCAAGTGGTTTATAGTAATATTTTCGAAACCCATATTTTTGAATGGCATTTTCTCTACACCAAATCTGGTGAAAAAATGTTTTCAAATGGTTTTTTAAAAATTGTATTTTTAAAATGGGGGGGTTCGCCCCCAAACCCGTTTTTTTATTTACATTTTTTTTACTAACGAAACCCAAAAAAAAACATAAAATAAAAACTTTCCAAAAATGTTTTTTCGGAAAAATGGTCATTCAAAAATATGTTTTCGATAATATGACCGGATACCGTCCCCAGTAGTTGCTAATTACTGGCAAACAAACAAACAATTAAGTTCCTTTGGCTGTTGACAGGTGAGTTCGCATTGAGTTGCTAAAACTTCGTAATGGGGGGACTGTAATTGATGACATTGTAAACCCAGCCCCTGCTTGTCAACATGGTTATAAGGCGGTCCTGCTGGAAGCGCCCCTGCATGACTGTGATTGGGTACAGCTCTTCTTGTTTGCCCGCAGAAAGCTCCTGTGTGTGACTTCTGCCAGGGCCACCTGGGTGCCACCTGGCCCCTATGTGCAACTGCTCCTAGCACCCATGTGTTGATGCTGTCATGGTGCACCTTAATCTGTGAGTGCTGCATGGCTAACCCCAAATGTCCCTGTGTGGGTACTGTCAGGGTGTCGCGTGAGCACCTTGCTTTCTCTGTGCTGTCAGGACATGCTGGAAGCATCTTCCTGTGCTGTACAGGGAGCCTCTCTGTTATTACTGCCAGGGCCTGCCAGAAACACTTCAGGGCGATGGGGGGCCGGCTGTTTTACTGAAGGTAGGGACATGGCCGGTACGTCCCTATGATCTGAATATGCTGGCTGCTCCCCAACACTGCAGACGAGTCTGCAGACGAGTCTGCCGACCAGGGCCACTAAGGATAATATATGCATCTAATTGTAGCTTGTACACCCGGGCCCACCCGGATGGGAGGCCCGGGGCCGTAAACTGGGAGGTGGGGGGTTTGTGCTAAGTACGGTGGGGCAGTGCCTTTTGGCGCTGCCCCACTTAGCATGCACATGGTGGGGTCGGGCTGCTGGGTCCCTTAACAATGGGAACCCAGACAGCGCGTCAGGACCCTGACAGGAGGGTGAGGTGAGAGGGGCAGGTGACAACCGGCAGTCGCTGCCCCCTGTCACCTTGCCCTCCATACTTCAAAGGCCCCCCTTCCCATCCTGCGGATGCTGAGCGGGGGCCTTTTGAAGTTCAAAGAAAGGGCCGCCTTGCCCCCAGGCCGAATTTTGCCTTTATCTGGCGGGGGCAAGGTGGCCCTTCTCATGCTTCCTCCCCGTCAGCCACGAACAGCAGCAGGACGGCTGCAGGTCTCCGGGCTGAGTTTCACCAGCACATCGCCAGGCTCTTCGGGACTCGAGCCACTCCAGCATTCCAGAGCACGGCTGGCAGTGCAACTTCACGGCTGATACAAAGAAGAAAGGAGCTGGAGAGGGAAAGCAGTAAATCAAGGCTGCAGGCAAGCTGCAAGTGTACACAAGATAGCAGATTGGCAGGGGGACTTTCCCAGGATTTCCATTCGCAAACTGCAAGACACAAAAATCCGGCAGGAAGAATAATTTTGAGTACTTTTAAAAGGTGCAGTGAGACGTGTCTTTCACCAGCCCCTCCAGCCTCCACGAGGACAGCTGACAGCTGCGGCGGCGGGCCAAAAAGAAAGATGCTGCGCAGCATTTTCCAGCTGCTTACAGGCTGCCACTGCCAGATCTAAGATTGGCAGGAGGTGGTTGGACGAGGGGCATCCATAATAAAGCCTCGGGCCTGGCTGCAGCATTCCATACCGAAGACTGGAACGGGGGCACTGAGCAGCAGCTTAAGAAGTCTTGAGCCCACCTTGAAGTTATCCAGAAGGCGATCCCCGCTCAAGCATCATTAAGAAAATAAACAATTCAAGCGTGTGCGGCTTTCAATGCTATTCAAAGCAAACGCTGGCGTTAAAACACGCCTGGCCTCATAATGTGTTTTCAGAGAATCGAGTTGGAAGCAAGACGACACAGAGCAACAGATGAAGGGCAAGTTAATGGCTGCCTGGCAATCATGCCATTTGCGAGCAAAACCAGTTGGTACAGTGACACGGCCCGCTTAAAATCAGGGGGCAACTCTGCCAGCAGGCTCACAGGCATTTTCGTGCGACTGGAGCCCACAGCATATGCAGGACCTCGCAGCAGGTAGTTGGGGGCCACTAAAACATGGCTCCTATAAACAGCACTACCCCAGGAAGTTTACATACCGGCATGCCTGGCTTTAGGTTTTTTCTGAATACCTTGCTTCGAGGGGAAAACTGCGGTTCCAGACTACAAGAAGAAGATCAGGACAAGAGCCACAATCGGAAAGAAGGGCCAGGACAGCAACAGCCAGCATCACAATTCTGTGCTAAGAAGCTCCAGCCAAGACTTCAAAGAAGGAAAAGATGGCCGATGCTTTGTCCCTGAATGAAACACTACTCCTGGAATAGGATAAAACGGCAGAAGCAGTCCATGGCGTGGACGTGGTGCAGGAAATAGTGGTAGAGTTGCATCCACCAGTTTCAATGATGACAACGCAGACGCACTGGAGCATGCGGACAACGGCTATGATGAGCCAGCAGAAAAGGAGCGGCCGGCAAGGAAGAAGCAGCGTTGTGATGTCCGCAGCATGCCCGCCTCTTCAGACACCCACCCCGGCACCAAAAGAAAAGCACAATCAGGTACTGTGAAAAGCAATGTTAGAACAATTTTTTAAAGTGGCACAAGGATGTGGGTGCTGGGAAAATGAAGAGGCTTAGGGATGACTCAAACAGCTCCAGCAGCAAGAGTGACAGCATGGACACAGAGTCTGATTCTGGGGGGGCGAGGATGTCCAGGGCCAACTTAAAGCATGGGTTGGGCCTAGCAATGATGTTGTGTCTCCAAGCCCTCACATGAATAAATATGGGGGACGCACAGCCGGCAAAAGTGTGAATAGAAGCCTATTGCATGGCACATAGAGTGCAAAATTAAGATTTGGAAGAAGCAATTCATTGATATTTGTTGCCTATTGGAATATGAAGAATTAGGTTTTGTTATTCCCAAGAGGGATAAGAAAGAGAAAGAAATAGCGAGAGAAAAGAGGCCCACCCTGGAAAAGAATATTCAGAATTGGGAGGCCTCTTTTCAAATCCTGTCAACCCGGAAGAGGGCACCGCATTGATTGCCTACCACCATAGAATCCTAGAGATCCACAATACCTTTGGGCAGAAATCATGGCTGAACTACGACAGGGAGTTCAGGAAGGAGATGCAGAGATTCCCTGACCCAGGCTGGGAAGAGGAAGACCCCAAACTGTATATTTCCCATGTCTTAAAAGAAAACTCAGCTCAGTGTGCTCTGCTCAGAATAATAAGGACCAAGAGCAGCAAAAACAACAGAAGGGATAGAAACAGGCAGCATAACCAGCATAGGTCACAACAAGACAGTGCAAATGCCAACAAAAACAAACTCCCGTTTTCGAAGACCGCCCCCAAGGGGGCAAAAAGCGGGGCAGAATAAGGGCAGTTTGGCAACTGCAGCACGGGGGGGGCAAAGTGAGCACCCCGGGGACCTGCTGGTATTTCAACAGAGGATCATGCAACAAGGGCACTGAGTGCTGATACAAGCACCAATGCAGCACATGCAATGGTGACCACAGCAGCAACGACTGCACAAAAGCCTCTCCCTCCAGGCCCAGCCCAAAAGTCTCAGAGGGTAAAAACATGTACTAGTAATAAAATGGGAGCCTCACCAACAGAAATTGACCAACTAATAAAAATGTTAGAGAACTACCCTGACCCTGCAGCTAGATAATTCTTGGGTCAGGGCTTCAAAGATGGGTTTCAGATCCCATTCAAGGGCCAGGGATCTCACACTATACCCAAAAACCTAAAATCTGCCTCTTTCCTAGCCAACATAATAAGAGAATAAATTGGTAAAGAGCCAAACCTAGGGAGGATTGAGGGTCCCTTCCAACACCCTCCTTTCATTGAGTTTTTATGCTTCCCCTGGCCATTGTGCCCAAAAAACAGCAGGGGGAGTTTAGGACGATCCACCATTTATCTCACTCACCCGGAAGCTCTTTCAATGTTGGCATCCTTGCCACTGAGGCTACTGTCTCTTATAGCTGCGTGCAGGATGCGGTTGACCTAGTAAAACTGTCAGGTAGACACGCTCTCATGGCGAAAGCCGACACTAAGTCAGCATTCAGGCTGCCGCCTGTGCACAAGAACACATACCAGTGGCTGTGTTTCCATTTTGACAACACCCCCCCCCCCCCATGGGCTGCGCCATCGCGTGTGCCTACTTTGAACAGTTCAGTTCTTTCCTACAAAGGGTACTCCAACAGGCCACGCCTAGAGCCAGAACGGTACACTATCTAGATGATTTCTTCTTCACTGGCCCAGCAGGGTCTCCCATATGCAGCTCATCCATTAAGTTATTCAGTGAAACCAGGCAGGCATTAGGGGTTCCACTGGCGCCTGAGAAGACGGTAGGACCCACCACCACCCTGTCATTCTTAGGCATAGAGATTGACTCTTCCAAGAGAGAATGCTGCCTACCCATAGACAAAATAGAGGACTTTATAAAGACAATAAGGTTGATGACAGGCAGGGACTAGGCGACGCTGCGGGAAAATACAGTCCCTTGCTGGGAAGCTCAATTTTGCTACCAGAATCAGGTTCCAAGGGCGGATCTTTAACAGGAATGTGGAACTAAAAATGAGGGGGGGTTACTAAGCCACACCACCACATCAGATTGGGCAAAGAAATAACACTAGACATGGCCATATGGGAATCATTTCTTAACAATTTTAATGGCCAGGTGATATGGCGCAAAACCATGAATGGAGCAGACAAAAGGTCCTTGTTCACAGATGCGGCTGGCAGCAAAGGATTTGGGGTTTGTTTTGCTAACAAGTGGTGCGCCGAGCACTAGCCTCCCTGCTGGCAGAGGAGGGGCTGGTCCAGGAACATCACACTGCTAGAGATATTCCCCATAATGGATGGCACTCTATTTATGGGGGGACTTGTTGGCCAGCACAGAACTGGTCACACAGTCAGACAACATGGCGGTTGTACACATTTTAAACAAGAGTGCTGCCTCCTGCCCTCTGGTGCTAAAAGTGTTGAGAGAAATGACAAAAAGTCACCCTGGAAAATAACATGGTAATAATTGGGCGGCACATTGCAGGCAAAGATAATAAGGCCGCTGACACTCTGTCCCGTTTTCAGTTCTCCACTTGCAAGGCACTAAACCCACAGGCAGAAGCCAGGAGGACAGCAGTTCCAGAAGAGGTTTGGGCCACCATGGACACATCCAAGGCATCCCCGCCAGCCAGCCGGTCACAGCTCTCCCATCTGGCAGCAGTTTCATATTACACTAGATTAGCGGTGACACCCGACCCCACCCACGGCGCACTAACCAGATATGCTCTCAACGGTTGGTCCAAAATGGAAGGGGTCAAGACAGACACCAGGCGCTCCCTCAATTTTGCTAAATTAAAAAGTTCTGCTAGACACCCTCCCTGCAGTATGCAACAATGCCTACGAGACATCACTATTTAGAGCTGCCTTCACACTCAACTACTCTGGGGCGTTCAGGATCAGCGAGATAGCCTCCAAAAACACAGGATCAGAGGTAGGGCTGTGAAACTGTGTAGGTCCAAAACTGACCAATTAGGAAAAGGGAGGATCATCAACCTGTACTGCATTGAGGAAACAGAATATTGCCCCATCTGCATCACTAGGGCCTTCGAGAACAAGCGCCCCAGCCGGGGGGGGGGGGGCAATTATTCACACACAAAATTGGGTCTGCCCTCAGTAGACTCCAGGTGAGGTCTGTCCTCAGGAAGACTATAATAGCTACAGGATGGAATCCTACTGAGTTTGGATCGCACGCCTTCAGGATAGGAGCAGCCACTTAGGCCTGGATAGGGGGGTTGCAAGAGAAAACCATAAAAGGGATTGGGGGTTGGAAATCGGGGGCTTACAAAAGATACATCAGGAAAGACTTGATCTAATAGTATCTTCCTTCCCCTCCCCCCCCCGATTATCTCCTCATCATCCACCCATCTCAGGGGCAATGACTTGCCTCAGCTGGGCAGGACGTTTTTCTGGCTTAAATCGGCACCTCCCTCTGATCCTTGGCACGCCTTCTAAGACTTCGAACAGAAGTGATGATGTCAGAAATCCTCCCTCGCCAACAGTGGCATGGGGCAGAGTGCAGCAAAGCCATGGAGATTTCTAGGCGCAAACTGAACAAAGCCGTGGCCAATTTCTGCCTTTTATCAGGCCTCAAATTTATTAAACATGGGATCTCGGTACACAACCAGGCCATGTTCTGCAATGACAGGGTTCACCTGTCCATTGAAGGTATGGACATTTCACCAGGAATATTTTCTGGAACCTGGCAGCCAGAGGCTGTACTTAATTCATAATCTCTTATTTTGGGGGGACCTGGGAGACGCCGGTCAGCATCCCCTCAGGGTGGCGGCGGGGATCAGCCTCGAGCGGGCCCCTAATTGGGATTAGGGCCCCCCGCTCACCTGTTCCCTCTGTCCCCAAAATATAGTATTGTTATCCTTATGTGATGTTATGGCTGGTTTTTCTTTGCACCATGGCTGGTACTAAAATAAAGCTTGTGGCCAAAGTTTTTTCCACCTCACATCCTGGTCGTCAGTCTCCTCATTCCTGCAACTGTCATTCTGTATTGCCTGTCTTGTCACACTTGTCATCCATCCGTGTCACCCGCATGCCACTCCCCAGCACAAAAACACTTCCAGGCTTATACACCCGGGCCCACCCGGATGGGAGGCCCGGGGCCGTAAGCTGGGAGGTAGGGGGTTTGTGCTAAGTACGGTGGGGCAGTGCCTTTTGGCGCTGCCCCACTTAGCATGCACATGGTGGGGTCGGGCTGCTGGGTCCCTTAACAATGGGAACCCAGACAGCGCGTCTCCAAGACAGGAGGGTGAGGTGAGAGGGGCAGGTGACAACCGGCAGTCGCTGCCCCCTGTCACCTTGCCCTCCATACTTCAAAGGCCCCCCTTCCCATCCTGTGGATGCTGAGCGGGGGCCTTTTGAAGTTCAAAGAAAGGGCCGCCTTGCCCCCAGGACGAATTTTGCCTTTATCTGGCGGGGGCAAGGTGGCCCTTCTCATGCTTCCTCCCAGTCAGCCACGAACAGCAGCAGGACGGCTGCAGGTCTAAAAAACCATCCCTACCACCCTGCAAATAACTGTAAGGAAAAGCTATAGCGAGGGCCAGGTAGAAATGGAACACAATCATATCATTAGGGGAGGCTAAAACGCCTCACTTCAAAAAATAAACATAAATATTCAACTCCAAGAAGGGCCTTTTTTAAAATACCGGGGGGTCTTTTTGTCTATTAGTTAATATTCTAGGAAAATACAGTTATAGAAGACCCAGGCGCTCAGAATCCACCAGAGAACATCGATACAGGTGGGAGCTCTAGGGGTATAACAAAACTGAAAAGGAGAGAGGAACTTGAGCAGAAACATGTACTAGTAAGCCTCAAGTATCCACCTCCATGCATGCAGAAGGGGGGATCTCACAACAAGTGGATCAGGAACAGGGTAAGTTCCTAGTAAGGCTCCGGAACCCACTCCCTCGCATCTTTTTAGGCAAGATAAGCGCACTGGGGTACGCAAGTGGATCGTGGGCAGGGGAAGTTCCCAGCTAAGCCCTTAGAACCCACCCCAGCAGCGAAATAGTACAACACAAGCACTGAAGGGGTTTCACAACACAAGTGGATCGGGAGCAGGGAACATTCTAGTAAGGCTCTCTTTTTGAACCCATTCCAGCTGTATAAACAGGCAGCCTTAAGCGCTGAGGGGGTCTCACAACGCAAGTGGATCGGGAGCAGGGTAAAAACCTAGTAAGGCTCCTTGAACCCACCCCGGCTGGAAAAACAAGCTGCTTCAAGCGCTGAGGGGTTTTCATAATGCAAGTGGATCGGGAGCTGGGTAAAAACCCAATAAGGCTCTTTGAACCCACCCCGGCTGTAAAAACAAGCTGCGCTAAGCGCTGAGGGGGTCTCACAAGGCAAGTGGATCGGGAGCAGGGTAAAAACCTAGTAAGGCTCTTTGAACCCACCCCGGCTGTAAAAACAAGCAGCTTTAAGCGCTGAGGGGGTTTTCACAATGCAAGTGGATTTGGAGCTGGGTAAAAACCCAGTAAGGCTCTTTGAACCCACCCCGCTGTAAAAACAAGCAGCTTTAAGCGCTGAGGGGTCTCACAATGCAAGTGGATTGGGAGCAGGGTAAAAACCCAATAAGGCTCGTTGAACCCACCCCGGCTGTAAAAACAAGCAGCCTAATGCGCAGAAGGGGTCTCGTAGCACAAGTGGATCGGGAGCAGGGAAGACCCTAGTAAGGCTCCTAGAACCCACCCCCGAGGAACCAACTAGCCCGCAAACAGAGCGTGGGGGCTTCAAAAACTCAAGTGGATCATGTGTGGAGAAAGTGCCAAATTCATCTCAAAAGAGTGGACCAAGAGGCTAAAACGCCTCCATCCGTGGAAAAGTACAAAACACATGACCAAAAAATCAAAATGGCTCCAAGAACACATCCCGCGGAGGATCAAGTGAATGGCTTCACAACGCGGGGTTTTGTTTTATCAAGAAATACAGATCAAGAGCCATAACTTCAACGAAAATCACCCTGTGAGCAAGAGAGGGCGGAAGTGCTAAACCTGGTCAGATTGGACAGCAATGAAAGGCACACAAGCGCACACCTCCCCACCTCACTTGGAAAGGACAAGAGAAAGCAAGATGAACCTGCTCCAAAGACAAGCAATTATGAACATGTCACAGCTCACACGCTGGGGCCAAACAATTGTCACAAGCTTTCATTTGAATGGCGGCGGGGATCAGCCTCGAGCGGGCCCCTAATTGGGATTAGGGCCCCCCGCTCACCTGTTCCCTCTGTCCCCAAAATATAGTATTGTTATCCTTATGTGATGTTATGGCTGGTTTTTCTTTGCACCATGGCTGGTACTAAAATAAAGCTTGTGGCCAAAGTTTTTTCCACCTCACATCCTGGTCGTCAGTCTCCTCATTCCTGCAACTGTCATTCTGTATTGCCTGTCTTGTCACACTTGTCATCCATCCGTGTCACCCGCATGCCACTCCCCAGCACAAAAACACTACCAGGCTTATGTGTGCGGGGGAAGGAGTCCTCAGCGGCTTTTATGGGCACGCAATCCGTGGCAGTGATAAAGATTTAATAAATATGCACACAAGGCCGATTTCAAGGCGATATATTCTCTCGAATGCAACGTTTCAGAAAAGCTTGTTTAACATTCGGAAAGATGGTCAGCACTTACCTTACCGTTGGAGTCATCGGCGCCGGCTGTCGGGAGACTGACTTGACTGTGATTCAGGTCAGGGGAGGGCTTGGGCCACACAAACGATGAAAATGAAAGCAAGGGCCTGGCTGACTCCGAGGGCAGCAACTAGGCGGTGGCGCGCACCACACGCCTGGGCTGGCTCATGCAGGCTCTCCTCAAGCGACTAGTCGACCATGCCACGCCCTGCAACTGTGTAAACTTCTGAAGCAAAGGTGGCGCTGTGCCCCCACACGTGGCCATATTTCATTTAATTGGCTCAGAAGAACAGCCAATGAAAACTGTAAATTCTGTGTTACTATATAGAATTGATCAAATACTATATAGTAACACAGAATGTAAGTTTACATTGGCTGTTTCAATGCGCTGTAGTCAGGCAGGCAGCAGGGGCTGGCACAGCCAGCCATGCGCCTGCAAGCAGAGGCGAGATGATCGAGATCACAATACACAAACAAAGAAAACAATTACACACCGTGCTCCGGCCCGCATGATGGCCGGGTGCCCAAAAAAGAGTGGCAGTGTTGCCCACCGGCAAACACTGGCACAAATAAAGCACTGCTTTCTCGGCCACCCGAGAAAGCACATTATTTCAGTGTGAACACGTCGTCAAATACTCACATTTTGCATGTACCGCAGCCAGTTTATTATAATTTTTTTTATTTGGCTTATTAAGGTTTTTCAAGAGACATATTAAACAACATAGAGGCATTGTTTGGAGCATACCATAACTTGTCAAACTCTTCACCTCCCATCCCGCCCTCCAACATCTTGCAACTCTTTATTAGAATATGTAACTTCCCTCTCACCTCCTGCCTCCCCCCAAGGAACAGTGTTTCAATTCTCATGTCTCATTATACATTGTGTACTTAATTGTGTCGTGGGCCTAAATCGAGTTTTAGACTCAGTCCTTAGTTCTGATCATCTAAGTAAGGTACAATCTTCCACAGTTACTAGACCCTCTCAGATGAGCAGTCTCTCAACATTTTCTCTATCTTGCTTGCATGTTCATGTGGTTTCTGCAAGTTCAATCCTCACTCCACTTGGAGTACACTTGGAGTACAACTCCTCAGGCCTTAGTTATATATTGGTTGACAAAGTCGCCCCATAGCACTTCATACTGCGTAGATCTCCCATGGAGGGCAACTGTAATTTTCTCCATTGTACAAATGTTAGTTGCCACATTCATCCATTCACTCCCCCCCTCCCCCGAGACCCTGGTCGCCTTCCAACGCATCACAAGACGTGCTTGAGCTGCAAGTAGAAGTGGCGCCACTATTCCAGTCACCCTTCTAAGTTCATCTTCACAATCTTCCATACAAAATAGTATGAGGAGGGGTGTAGCCCCACGACTGATTCCCATCTATCTCTCTAATCCATCCCAGGACATCATCCCAGAACACCTTAATATGGGGACAACCCCACCACATGTGTCTATAGTCAGCTCTCTCACCGCATTGTCGCCAACAAAGGGGGCTTGTTGACTGAAACATCTTGGACAACCTGTGTGGGTCATATTGCCATCTATGGAGGAGCTTGATGGCGTGCAGTTTATACTGGCTCGCTATGGATGTCTGCGAGACCCCTTTACATATCTTTATCCACAGGTCAGGGTCTATTGCCAGGTTCATATCCTTTTCCCACCTACCCTTCAAGTTGTTAGTAGACCCTTTTTCATCATCTATCAGTGCCTTATACATATTTGAGATCATGCCTTTGGTCTCTGTCATGGTATTGAGGAGCGTTTCAAAAGGGGTTAGATCTCTCTGCACCTTCTCCTTCCATTTGTTCCTCGAGAGGATACCTTTGAGTTGGCGAAAGGGGAAGACAGGCAAGGGTCTTATCCCCAATGCATCTTCAAGTTCTGTAATCGTGATGAACTTGCCTTCCTTCTAGAGTTGACCCACACTCCAGGCCTGCTTCAAACTATGTTTGAAATCTCTCATGATCAGTAATCTCTTCCCTGAAACCCGGTGCCCAAATATGGCTCAAAGGAGACGGCCGTGTGGTGATACACTGCATACCTGCCCCCTCCCTCCAGATCTCCCATATGGTGCCCAGCATAGGATGGTTTTGGAGTCTACAGAGTAGTTTGTTTCTTGGTACCTATAGCCATTCCGAGACTGTGGCCAGGGCCACATTATGGTTGTCGAGATGTATCCACTGTGGTTCTTTCTGCTCTCTCAAGTGGGGGACCAACACCCTTAGCTGTACTGCTTCATAGTATTTTTTAAGGCCAGGTAAACCTACACCGCCCTTTTCTTTGGGTAGAGTTAAAACCTCATAAGCTATTGTAGCTTTCTTCCCCTGTCACAGAAATATCAATAAGGCACTCATTACCTCTACGAAGATTAGTTTCGGAAGCTTGGTTGGGAGCATTTGGAATAGGTATAAAAATCTAAGAAGACACACCATCTTGACTGCGTTAAGTCTCCCTATCCAGGAAATTGTAAGCTTTTGCCACTTGCTAGGTCAGCGTGAAAGCTAGAGAGAAGAGGGGGAAGTTAGCATTGTATTGGATAGCCAAATTCTATGTAAGGTGGCTCCTGCAGCCATTTCTTTTTTTTTTTTTACCGTCTTTATTGCCTGATCATGAATTTCTACTTTGTCGTCATGGTTGCTAATTAGAGTTTCCACCACATTGATGTGCCCACTTTCTTTGTCAAGCCTGGTGTACAATAAGCTAATATTGGCCACTATGTCGTCTACTTTTGAGTTAACGGATGCAAATCCAGTCTGCATCGCTGTCATGAAGGGCTCTATGTTTGTGTGGGCAGGAGGAATGTCCATCTGAATTTCATTAGTATCGAGGGCCAATGTCTCCTTAGCTGGGGTACTAGCGAATGAATCCATAGGTCCTCTTTTATTCTTCCCAGCTCCCCTTGTCATATCTGCCGAGTATAATAGACCAGGCAAGTGCACTGCAGAAGTGCCTTTTAGAATGCACCCCGACTAGAGCTACACCCGGCACCATAAACAAAACGACTATGTGCCGGGTCACAGGGGTGTTATATCACTCCTTTACTCAATCGATCAGCTTGCAGTTTTCCACTATACACCCCAAAGCAATGTATTTCATAGTCACCACAGAAGGTCCTGGGGAATGGCAATCTAACCTGTCAAGGCTCAGCAACCCACCACAATTCAGGCTTGTTACCTGGCCTAGCTCACTATCCTCCACTCAGACTCCAGCCAGCAGCACCACGCTATATTGAAATGACCGACGTTGTACTACGGCAAGATCGGTCACACTTTTAGGTGCAGTCTTTTGCTCCAGGGCATACCCTTAAAAGCCACAGCGCTATCTCTGCACACTGGCGCTGGAGCCGATGACGTACAGAGGCTGAATAGCCAAGCTCCGGCCGAGACGCCGTTTCTTGATCCTTCTTGCCGGCATAAGAAGTGCCTTCGACCACGAAAAGTTGATGCGGAGGTGGGGGAAGCTGACCCCGACACGATCTGCTTGACCAGCCGGGAAATGGGACCCTCTGGTCGGCGAAATTGTCCTCGAATCACACTCCCTCCCCCGCTCCCATACGCATCCAAGATGGCGCCCCGCGCCCCTTAGCGGAACCTCCGAGAAGGAAACCGCCGTCAAACAACATCGGGGGACTAAGGAAGCCGGATCGAGCAGAGACAACACGTCGGAGCACGATCGCCTGCAGAACATCGCAAGGGGGTGCCCTCACCCTGCTTCTCACCGCTGGGCGAGGCCCGCCACAGCAGGACCTGTGCACCACCCCCGTGGTACATTACGCGGGCTCCGCCGTCGCTGAGGACGGCCTGCCGAGGGCGCACACGACCACCGGAGGTTCCTCCCCAGCGCCGTCCCGGGGCGCAGGACAGCGAGAACCAGCAGCAAGAGAGCGACTACGGCGGCCCCAGCCTGCATTCCTCGCCCCCAGATCTCCCTGCCCCGGCGAGTCGGACGCTCAGAGGTAAGGGCAGCGACGGCGACATCACAGATATAGCGGCTGCACAAAAGCTGCATAACTGGGTGCGGGAGAATATACAAGCACCAGTGAAGGGGCACCCCTACCCCCCTGCAGATTCGGATTCATTGGCTTCTGACACCTTGGGAACACCACGCATTACCCTATACACGGGGAGACAGCTGATACCCCCACCGATAACTCATCTAAAGTGTCCCAAGGGCAGCATCACTGAGACTTCAATATGGCCGCCAGGAACAAAGCGAAAGCAGCCACCATGGACTCATTTATATCCGCCAAGACAAAGACCCCTATACAGGCTCGCTCCTGTACCCCAGAGATTACCCACACGAGAGAGGGGGAAACCACGGATAACCACTCCCAAATATTGGATGCTATTGCCTCACTGAGGACACACATAGACGCTAAGATTGACGAATTTAAAATGGACATTCAACTCATCCGTCAGGACGCCCGCAACTTAACCGAGAGGGTGACAAATACCGATAGTGTAATAAGAAACAGCTGGGACCACAGCAGCCTTGAAGTCCAAGGTTGCAGACTTAGAGAAGAAAGTGGCTATCCTAGAGGAGAGATCTGAGGAGGCCGAAGGTCAGGCTAGACGGGGCAATATTAGGATCCTAGGAGTACCAGAAGGAAGCAAAGGCCCAAACACTACAGCCTACGTAGAATCCTTGCTACAACAGGAGATTGGGGCCGGGAAACTGTCACAGGGATTTGCGGTCAAAAGGGCCCACAGGTCCCTCCAGAAGCAGCCCCCACCTGGCTCATTTCCCGACAATAATTGCTAAAATACTAAACTTTCAGGATAGGGAAATCATTTTAAGGCACTCCAGGGAAGAAGGCCCCATCGAACGTGGTGACTCTAAAATAACCATCTACCCTGATTACACTCAGAAAGCGCAGAGGGAGAGGAACTCTTTCGTCCCAATAAAAGCAAGACTTCGACAACTAAACCTGAAATACAGGCTGCTCTACCCATCGCGCTTGAAAGTCATCTTCAATGAGCGTGCCATATTCTTAGAAAACCCAACGGCCGCCAACATGTGGCTAGACGATAACAACCTTGCAGATGGTAAAGATGCTCCCAGATGGAAGATTGAGGCTCTCAGACCATCGGCACACGACACGCTGCCATAAATGGCCACAGTAAGCACAAGCAACCGGACCTCAGAAGGTAATCCAACTAACAGTTAGCCACATAGAAACAGCCCTCGTTCGACCTCTCCGCCAGACACCAGCCCTATCCCCTGCAAACAATCCAGGTCGGGCCAGCCCCCTGCCCGACCCAGCTCGCGCCCGATACCCGGATGGGTTCTAGACGGCTCGAGAGCGCCCGAGCACCACAACGATGATGTAGTCGCTGGGCGCACCAGTTCGAGTTTTGTTAACAGTTTTGTTAGTTATACAGTCTTCATATCACTACTGCCGAAGAAGCACAGGATGGGTGCATGCTACGACTCGGGGGGGGGGGGGGGGGGCGAAGAACCCGGTTACTCCCGTCTACAGTCTCATAACCTCAGATTGGCACTACTCCAGGCTCCAGAAGAGGAGCTGCCAGCCGGGCTTGAAATAGTGATCCGATGGCGTCACAACTCAAAGTGATGACGTGGAATGTGAGAGGGATGAGCTCATACCTGAGACGGAACCGAATACAGTCTTATCTCCACAGGAAAAAGGTTTCGATTGCGATGTTGCAAGAGACGCATCTTACGAATGACACCATGTCCAAATTAACAGATCGATGGGCTGGGACCGGGAGAGGATCCCCCTACTCTAAATACTCAAGGGGAGTGTTCACATGGGTGAACCTGAATGTACCCTTCCAATTGCAAGGATTCGAGTCCGATAAAGAAGGAAGGTATGTAATTATGTGGGGTACTATTGAGCGGACTCCAATTTGTTTAGTCAATTCGTACTTCCCGCAACATGGAATACCATCACACCTCAGAACAATATGCTCACGGATGGCACACCACCGAAATAGGATCTTTATATGGGGGGGTGAGGGGGACTTCAACTGTGTCATTGATGGCTCTATGGACAGGTCAGTACCACCCCCCCATCCAAGTAACCTCGCAACATGCGCTCTGACAGAAACGCTGGAACAACTTGACTTGGTGGATATTTCGAGGGAACAGCATCCCGTTGAAAAGATCTATTCCTATTATTCAGCCCCGCACAAGGTCCACACAAGAATCGATTATCTTTTCATCGACAGGGAACAAATACCATTGGCAGAAACTACGGCATATTTAGGAAGATCAATCTCGGACCACTCCCCACTGATCATGCAATGGCAACTAACGGGGCCTAGACCACCAATCCCCATGTGGAGGATGCCTTCTGCGGCCCTCGCCGACCCCGAGTTCAGAGAGGACCTCGCTGAAAAACTAGAAGAATACATCGACATTAATAAAGGCTCAGTATCTACCTGGAGCACTTTGCGGGAAGCCATGAAGGTGGTGGCTTTAGATGAAATAATATCAAAAGCTGGTTGCACTCGCAGGCAATTGAGGACTGAACTTGAAGCACAAGAAGAGATCTCTCGTCTAGAATCCACCTAAAGCATTACTCCAGAGGTCGAAAGAAAGTTGAAAGAAGCCCGCGAAAAATGCCAATCTTCCTGGGAAAGATTAGAGAAGTTTGACTTCGCAACATACACTACCAGGTCTCACAAGGAGTCCGACAAACCCGGCAGACTGCTGGCCTGGCTGTGCAAGCGTGAACGCCCCAGGCACCTCCCAACTAAGATACTGGACAACAACGGGATATGTCACAAGACACAACTAGGAATTAATTAAACGTTTGCCAAATTCTACTCAAAATTGTACTCCCATGACACACAAATAGACAGAGATGAAATTAAAGAAACACTGGATGAGATAGGTCTCCCCAAAATATCCAGCGAACAGAGAGAGGCACTGGAGATGGAAATCGCAGCAGAAGACGTGACAGGAGCAATCAGATCGCTGACCACCTCTAAGGCTCCCGGAAGCGACGGCCTCCCGCCTGAATTTTACAAAACATATGAATCCACCCTCACCCCAATCCTCCACGAGGTCTACCAAGAGGCCTACGAAAGTGGGGTCTTACCCAACACTATGAAAGAGACAATAATTATTCCCATGCTCAAACCAAACAAACCACCCACTGACTGTGACTCTTATCGCCCTCTGGCCATGTTAAATTATGACAGCAAGATTCTCACCACTATACTGGCCAGCAGACTCGCTAGGGTGGTAGGGTCCCTAATCCACGAAGACCAGAACGGTTTTGTTCCAGGACGCAATACCACAGCCAACCCGAGAAGGCTTCAACACATGGCCGAAACCTATGAGAGAGAAGAAGACTTAGCAGTACTATCACTTGATGCCATCAAGGCCTTTGATTCTATCTTCTGGGAGTGGCTCGTCGAGGTGCTGAGAGGGTTTGGGATTGGCGAAGGCTTTGTCAGATGGATCACAGTACTCTATAATTCTCCTGTGGCAAGAGTAAAGACCGGCAGAATAGTGTCTGAATCCTGGAAAACACAAAGGGGCACCAGACAAGGGTGCCCACTATCGCCCATGCTATACATATTGGGCCTGGAGCTGATTGCCATATATTTTAGGAAACAGTTATTTGACGCTGGCATCAAAGTGGGCAACACAACATAATATCCCTATAAGTGGACAATGCCCTCTTATACTTGAAAGACCCCGGGGTCAACGCACCAATCACATTAGATGTACTGGACAACTATGCGAAATACTCTGGGATCAAATTCAGTAGACTGAAATCCTCTGCCTTCCCCTTGGCTAGCCTGAGAGGCCTGGAAGAAACTGATCTCCCGGACATTGGGATAAAGTGGCAACTCGACACGTTTCGGTACCTAGGAATTAATGTGAGTCACACCCCGATGCTCACACAAGAGCACAACACAGAAGCAGCAATAACCGGCCTTCGCAGATCCATGACATTTTGGTCTAGACTCCCACTTGCAATGATAGGCAGAGCAGCAATCGTTAAGATGATAGTCCTCCCTCGATTTCTATATTTCTTTGTCAACATATGCCACTGCGTCAGACCGCCCTTCTTTAAGAAATTAGCAGCACTTATCAAGGACTTCCTATGGGGACCTACCAGGCATAAATTGACTTTGTCTACCCTATCCCTACCATACAAGGAAGGGGAAATACAACTCCCAGACCTCCAGTCGTATTACCTTACGGCACAGCTTAGCCACGTGACGAAGTGGCTCTCGGACGATCCGTCAGCCGAGCTGGGGCTATTGCGACAATCTCCCTCCAAAATATTCCCCAGGGAAACTCTTTGGAACCCTCTACGACAATCCCCAGATGCCCCCCTGATCGTCGAACTTGGTAGGCAGATTTCGACCAGAACCCGCTACATCAGGTAGGTGAAACACCCTTACTCTCCAGACAACCCCATTCTGGTCGACGTGTGCAAAACAGAATCGGATCTCTCCACAGCCAGGAGGTGGGAGGGCGCCGGAATTTATACATGGGGAGATATGTTTGAGGAGGGCGAATTCAAGGATTTTGAGTCACTGCAGGCTAATGAAGGGCTATCAAGCGGCCAGTTTCTCTGGTATCATCGGCTCAAACAAACCGCCAAGAAGTACTGGTGCAGCTGGCCGGAGGAACCCACCCCAGATCCACTGTTACAAGACATGCACGACCTTACGGATGGCTGGAAACCGGTCTCTCGACTCTACAAGAGGCTCAACGACAAACCCAACCCCAAACGTGCGATACTGAAGGCGAAATGGGAAACATACCTTGAAACTACGCTTACAGACAAGGAATGGGAAAGAACGTTGCTATATCCCAAGAAGGTATCGAGAAACTCCAGATTCGGTCAGATACAGCTAAACGTCCGATATGGGACGTATATGACCCCACACAGGGTGGCCTCCTTCAACAATCAGGCCTCTCCGTCATGCCCATGGTGTGGGAACGACAAAGCTGATCTGATCCACATGTTCTGGACTTGCACCAAGACAATGGCGCTGTGGTCCAAAGTTAAACAGACCTGCACAGATGCCGGAATAAGCAGATATGAATGGAAACCCGGGGAATGCTTGTTAGGGGCTTACCCCAGACCAAGCAAATACAAACATGTTGTCAAGTTGATGGACAATGCATGTATACTTGCAAAAAGAACTGTAGCCATGGCATGGAAGACACCAGGAGGCCCTAGACATGAACGCTGGATGAAAGAACTAGAGAGATGGACTGCAGCCGAAACCAGAGCCTGGCAAGATGGAATCATCTCAAGTGGAGACATTGCGAGTGGCACTCTGGACTCTTGGAAGGCCCTCCTGAGAGATGAACAAGTTACTTCTTACCTGGTAACGTTCTTTCGACGGGATGTTCCTCCGACGTATTCGTTTTCTTTGATAATACGTTTCCAGCTTGCTGGCCTCGGAAATTTGTTCTGTAGAGGGCGCTGCGCGTCGACGTCCGCCGAGTCGATGTAGAGGGCGCTGCGTCCGTTGCTCAGTTCCGTTTTGTAGCATAAGAAAAGTCATGCCTGAATTGGTTATTGACCTTGAAGGAGCGTAAACTGCAACCACAAGGGAAGTCATCACTGTAGGGATGGATGGGAGGGGCGATAAGCAATACGTCGGAGGAACATCCTGTCGAAAGAACGTTACCAGGTAAGAAGTAACTTGTTCTTCGAAGGGATTGTGTCCTCCGACGTATTCCTTATCTTTGATAAGACTCTCATAGCAGTGGCATGTAATTGGAGGTGGGAGTGAGAGTGTTATGTATCCCTTTAGGGATGGACCGAATGTAATACAGCCTTGCCAAATCTGGTCTCTTGAGCAGTGGAGGAATCCAGATTGTAAAATTTTGTGAATGTATGTGCGGACGACCATGTGGCAGCCGCACATATGTCCCGGACCGGTACCCCTCTTTGGAGAGCCGAAGAGGCTGCGATACCCCTGGTTGAATGAGCCCTGAGATTTTGGGGTGGCTCTTTCCCTGCTAGTCTAGACCATTCCAGGATGGCCAAAATAATGCACCAGGAGATGGTTTGTTTTGTTATGGATAGTCCCAACTTGTGACCTGAGTATCCTACAAACAGTTGGTCTGCTTGCCTGATCCTAGTCATTCTGCTGATGTAAAAGCTGAGAGCTCGCCTAGGGTCCAGCCTATGTAGCCTTTCCTCCTCTTTCCCCGGATGGGGAGGAGGGTAGAACGAAGGTAAGGTAATTTTCTGAGTAATATGAAATTCAGAAATGACCTTTGAGAGGAAATTAGGCTTCACCTATAGGACAACTTTGTCCTTGTGGAAGATTGTATGTGGGGGTTTACAGGAGAGAGCTTGTAGCTCGCTCACCCTCCTAGCAGATGTTAGTGCTACCAATAGGACAGTTTTAAGCGTGAGAAATCTCAGCGCGCAAGAGTGAAGTGGTTCGAATGGAGTGCCCATTAAGAAGTTTAAGACTAAATTTAAGTCCCATAAGGGAACCTGGAATGGTTTTGGAGGGTAAACATTAGTTAGTCCCTTGAGAAATTGTACCACTAGAGAAAGTTTGAAATACGATGGTTCCTCCGCAGTGCGCTTGAAGATAGAAAGCGCTGCGAGATAGCCTTTTACAGTGCCCACTTGAAGGCCTGAGTTTGCCAAGTAGAGTAGAAACGATAACATCATTGGTGTACCACATGAAAAATTTGTTCCAACGGCAGCGGTATAAAGACTTTGTTGCCGGTCTTCTGGCCGAAAGCAACACCTCCATGACGTCATCAGGGAGATCCCCAATCCTTGTACCTCAACCTTTCAGAAGCCAAGCGTGAAGGTTGAGGGTTCTGGTGTCTGGATGGAGAACCTGACCTCCCTTCTGCGAGAGAAGATTCTCTTTGAGTGGAAGACGAATTGGAGGACAGATGGACATATCTAGAAGGTCCGGGTACCACGTTCTCCTGGCCCAATCCAGGGCAATTAGGATCATGGTCTTCCGGAACCTTCTCAACCTCCTGATCATTTGAGGAATAACAGGGACTGGAGGGAACGCGTAAAGGATTGGAAACTCCCAGTCCACTACGAACGCATCTCCTAGAGCTCCTCTCGGAGGAAATTCCCTTGAACAGAACAGATCGCACTTCTTGTCGTTGCTTGTGGCGAACAGATCCACCTGAGGGGTTCCCCAAAGGGTTAAGATCTCTTGAAGGACTTCCTGAGCTAGCTCCCACTCGTGGGAGACTGTGCTCTGCCTTCTCAGAGCGTCCGCTGTCAATTTCTTCTCTCCGGCTAGGTGGACAGCCGATAGAGAGATTCCTTCTTGGATTGCCCAAAACCAGAGCTGCATCGCCTCTCTGCACAGTGGCAGTGATCCTACGCCTCCTCTTTTGTTGAGGTAGTGCATGGCAACCGTGTTGTCCGTCATTATCAGGACATTTCTCCACTGTACTGATGGCAGGAAAGCTTTCAGCGCTAGTCTGATTGCTCTCACCTCTAATAGGTTGATGTGTAGTCTGGACTCCGATGGAGACCAACGACCGCTGATGGTCAAGTCGTTGGCATGGGCTCCCCACCCCGTGAGTGAGGCGTCTGTGACTACTGTTATCTCCGGCCATGTTTGCCAAAACAGTTCTCCTTTCAAGATGTTCTCTGGATAGGCCCACCATTGAAGGTTGCGGGCTACCTTGTCCGGAATCCGGAGGAGATCTGTCATTCTCCCTGAGAATTGCGACCACTGACTTCTCAGTGGCCACTGAAGAGATCTCATTCTCAGGCGAGCCTCAGGCACAAGGAAGATGCAGGATGCCATGAGGCCTAGCAACCTCAAAAAGTCAAAGGCTGGGAGACGTTGGGCATCTTGAAACTTGGTGACCATCTGTAGAATATCTTGAGCCCTCACCTCTGGTGGCCAGGCTTTTCCCAGGGAAGTGTCCAGGACCGCTCCAATGAACTGGAGTCTCTGTGATGGTATCATCTGTGACTTCTTTAAATTGAGGGATAAGCCCAGTCTGTGAAGGAAGTGGCAGACATAATCTAGCTGGGCCTGGGCCTGTTCCGAAGATACAGCCCTGATCAGCCAGTCGTCCAGGTAGGGGTAGACGTGGATCCCTTCCCTCCTTAGACTCGCCGCTACTACCGACATCAGCTTGGTGAAGACCCTCGGGACCGAGGTCAGCCCAAATGGCAGAACTCGAAATTGATAATGAGAGTCCCCAATTGCGAACCTCAGGTATTTCCTGTGTTTCAGATGGATTGGCACATGGAAATAAGCATCCTGAAGGTCCAGAGATACCAGCCAGTCCTTGAGCTGGAGGGCCTGAAGGATCTGAGAGAGAATTACCATCTTGAACTTGCCCTTCCTGAGGAACTTGTTCAATTCTCGTAAGTCCAGGATGGGTCTCAGTCCTCTGTCCTTCTTTGGTATGAGAAAGTAGGGGGAATACCAGCCCTTGTTCCTGTCCGCTACAGGTACCGATTCTATGGCACCTTTGTCTAGCAGGTCTATAATCTCCTGCAAGAGGAGCGGATCTGGAACTTTGAGAGAGCTGTTCCCCGGTGGATGACTCTGAGGAATGTGTAGAAAGGGTAGGCAGTAACCTTGGGCAACTGTTTCCAATGCCCAAGCATCTGACGTTATAGCCTGCCATTCCGTCAGATGGTGAGTTAACCTGCCCCGTACAGGTGTATTGTGTGGAAAGGCCTCAGAGTGGTTTGGGGGCGGCTGATGCAGATGCAGAGGGTAAAGCGGCACCTGCTGCTGCTGCGGTCTTAGTACTTTTGACCCGTCCACCTCGGGTGGATCTCCTTTGGCCTCTTTGAGCCGGCTGTCCCCTGCCTTTCCCGATTGCGGAATAATAGCGAAAGGTCTTTCCTCTTCCAGAAGTTCCTGAGGGGCAAAAAGAAGGTTGGCGGATAGCAGCTCCTAAAGATTTTGCTGCTGCTTTAGAAGTCTGTAACTTTTCCAGACTGTCATCAGCCTTTTTCCCGAATAATGAAGAGCCGTCAAAGGGCATATTCAAAAGTCTGGCCTGTACATCTGGAGCAAAGCCCGACTTTCGCAACCACGCATGCCTGCGGATTGTTGTACTTGCCGCAATGGCCCTGCTGATACTGTCAGCGGAATCGGTGCCAGTTTGAAGTGATTCGCACATGGCATCCTTGCCATCTTTAATAATGTTAAGGAAGGCTTCCTTTTCCTCTCCTTCGGGTAAGCAGTCAGCCGCTAATAAAGCACACTCCCATAGTGTGTGACTGAACCTGGCGAGCGTACAGGTGGCGTTGATGGACTTCAACGCCATACTATAGGCCGAGAAAACTTTCTTCACCATAGAGTCATACCGCTTGTCATCTCTATCCTGTGGGACAGTAGGGTAAGCGGTCCTACTGCTAGATGAAGTTGCCGCTTGAACCACCAGGCTCTCTGGAGTCGGATGTTTTGATAAGTATTCAGGGTCAGCAGCCGCTACCCTATACTTGGTTGACAATCTTTTATTGACTGCAGGGATAACTTCGGGAGTTTCCCAATTAGATGCAATTTTCCTTTGTAAGGCTGCATGGAAGGGGACCACCGAGTCCTACTGTGGGCCTTTGTCCAATATATCTGTTCGGTCATCCTGTTGAAAAACAGGTGAAGGCGCAGACCAACCCATAAATTCAATAATTCTTGCCATCAGGGTTCTATAGGGTGTTTCGGCATGTTCCCCTGGGTCTGGCTTAACAAATTCCACTTCTGGGGAAGTGTCCAGCCCACTTGCCTCATGTAGTGACTCCTGTAGGTCCTTTAGCCTTCTTTCCTCAGAGGTGAAATCCTCTGCAATAGGCAGTGTGGTCCTCTGTAACCCGAATGTTTCCTGGTCAGAATCTTCCCCCTCTTCATAAATTGAAGAAGTCCAGGGTACTCTGACCTCTGAAATGGAGTAAAACCCATTTCTAGGGCAGAAGGAGCCAAACTCGTCGTTATTGGACGAGAAAACGTTGATGTCGTCGACGCCGATGTAACAGGCTTCGAAGGTTTTGAAAACGGCGTCGAAAAAACTGGAAGGGGTCTCGAAGAACTCGAGAGGATCGGGATCCTACTCGAGGGCATCGACGACGGTCTCAGCGTCGTGCCGGAGGCCCTTGAAATCACTGTTGGCTGTGGAGTGGCCTTGGTCCTCTCTTTCATCGGCGTCGACGATGGCGTCGAGTCGATCGACCGATGCGTCGAGGAACCCTTCGACAACGGCGTCGATGGCGCCGATCCGTGCATCGAGGGAATCTTCGACCACGGCGTCGAAGATGGTGCCTTCTTACCCGATGGCTCATGGCGCTCTCGGGTGGAATGTTTCGCCGGGTGCTGCGACTCGCGGCGTTTTGATTTTTTGGGGTTTTTCACCCGGGTTTTCACCCTCAGCTGTCTTCGAGAGGGTCGAGGCCGCGTTCTCAAAGACACTTAACATTTTCTTTCTGAATTCCTCCCACTCAGCTTGAGAACTGTGTTTAGTGGGACAGGAGACCCTTTCTGGGGACACAGAAGACGACGAGGAATGGGACCTTCGACGTCTCTTTTTTGAGTGTCTTGATCTCGACGAATGGTGGGAACTACTTCGAGGTCTAGAATGGGAATGTTTTCGACGGCGAGGAGACGAATGCCTCGACTCAGCCGACGAAATTTTCGAGGAAGTTTTGGCTGACTTACCTCTCTCGAGCTTCCCCTTGCGCTCCTTCAAGGCTTTCGCCGTCATGGACATGCAGTCCTCACACTCCGAACAATGGTGCTCGGATCCCAAGCACCATAAGCAGATCCTGTGTGGATCCGTTATTGACATTTTTTTACCGCAGTCTCGACATTTCTTGAAGCCGGATCGCGGCGTTGTCGGTTCTGATGAAGAAGCCATCGAGAACAATAAGGAATATTCGAGAAGAAATAGTTAGTTATCCTGACTGAACTGAGCAACGACGTTCCGAGGCCCCATGAAGTGCGGAAAAACGGAACTGAACAACGGACGCAGCGCGTGGCTATTTATGGGCATGGTGACATCGCCGCCGATACGGTGGCCATCGAAGGACATCGACTCGGCGGACATCGATGCGCAGCGCCCTCTACAGAAAAAATTTCCGAGGCCAGCAAGCTGGAAACGTATTATCAAAGATAAGGAATATGTTGGAGGACACAATCCCTTCGAAATACACTTCAGTGCAGACCATAAACCCCCTTGATAAACTCCACTACTTTGCCATAACTGATCCCTCGCACTCGCCTAGAGATGGTGATCCTCTTGACCGAGATCCCTCCCACTTCCCGAGATATCGGAACCCCTATTTGCAACCATGCCCACCTGAGAAAGATGAACTGTTTCACATGAAGACTGTTGTTGTTTATGTTTAATGTTTTAGTTAATTTCTTGTATTTGTATGCATCCAATACAAATGCCAATAAAATACATTAAAAATAAATAAACCTCTGCACACTGGCCACTGCACCAACACCTCCTAGCTCCACCACCACTAGGAATGACAACCACCAGCCTACGGCATTCTTACCTGCAGTTCTCAGGCTGCCGTTCCTCAGCGCCACCTCTTTTCTTACTGTGCTTGGATCTGAGCGCATTCTGCATCCAGGCCTCTCGGTCTCAGGAGAAATCCGCCACAGCACCGGCCCCCAAGGGCAAGCCTGGTGAGCACCCATAACCCTCAAAGCCACTGCAGCCCCGCCTCCAGCCTCACAACCTTCAGACCCGTCTCAGGCCTTACCAACACTTCTGGGTCCTGCCTGCGCACAATCTTCAAGTGCCCCTGCTTCTCCAAGCACAACAGCACTTCCCAAATACTCCCACATTTTTTAGCTCTGGTCTCTCAGAGTCCGTTCAACCAAAAGCATGTTGGGACCATAATTATGGTGAAAGGCAATATAACAAATGACAAAATGAATCAATGAACACAGTGTTATGGCAAGCCATCAGGAACTGCAGTGTCTTGTTAAAACAACATCCTAGGGGGCTTGGAGCTGCAATGAGGGTATTCCCTTGTCTGTGACCTGCTGTAGTATGTGCCTGCGCCACTCACTCCCCACTCGCACCACAGATCTTCATGGGAGCGGGACACCTCCTTCCATCCCATATCTGCCACCTGTCACCACCTTGGGAATCCCTCGGCCGGGATTAAAGGATTTGATCAAGACAGGATGTCACCGGGAACGAAGTTCGCTGATCAAGCTGCCATCTTTGTTACTGCTCAGCACCGCGCCCCAACCATTTATTTTTAAGATCCACTACAATGCAGGTCACAACTGATACAAATCTTTCAACAAAGTGAGTGCACTCGCCTTTATGTGGGCTCACTCATGAAAAAAACGAGCTAGGCTGTCCACGCCGATTCAGCCAATACTAAGCAATTCGGCCACCAGGCTTTCTTAAGACATCAGTCTAAAAGAACAGCATGCATATTTATGACCAATGTAATGTGTTCAATCATAAATGGCTGTTGCAATGTTTTACTTCAATTATCACCATATGACTAATTATCTCAGTAAATATTAAAATGAGCAGTAAAACAGTTCACACTCAAACACACACAAACTGAATGTGTTTAACCCACAGCCATCTTGATATTTATTACTGATAACTAGATAGTCTACTACATCAAACAACAAACTAAAGTGGGTAAAGAACAAGTTAATTACCTGTAACTCTTGATCTCCAGTGTGGGTCTTACATGGATTCACATGCTATGGATATTCGTCGTCAGGCTTGGAATCCTCTGTGATATTAAAGCAGTTTCACTTTAAAGCTAAAACTGATAGTCGCTTCTGTAGCCTATTGCTGTCACTTTGTGTGAATCCATGTAAGACCCACACTGGAGATCAAGAGTTACAGGTAAGAAAACTTGTTCCTTCTCCAGCATGGAGTGTTACATGGATTCACATGCTATGAATACGATTACACAGCAGTACACTTACAGAAACGCAGGCATTGGAAAGGCTCAACAGAAGCAATACACTTACCATAGAACAGACTTATCTCATACAAACCATTTGCAAAGCACTGCTTGGTCGACACAAGACTACTCCCTGGAATTCCTGTCGACACAGTACAACCTCATGAAGGTCTGGGTAGACCTCAAAGTAGCAGCCCTGCAGATATCCAGCAGAGGATCACCAGAGAGGAAGGGCATAGCCTAAGCGATGACTCTGGTCGGCAGGCCTGGCAATTGTCTGTTGGCCAATTGATGGCAATGCATGTTACAGAGAGCCACCTCTGGGCGAGTTTAGAGGGCTAGGTCTCAGTTTGTCCCCTAATCTATCTACAGATCCAGCATAAGAATTATCTCCACGGCTGAATATTGGAGCTGCGGTAATTAAGAAAGGATTCTATGTAAAATATGATCAGAGACGGATGTAAGTATCTTGACAGCTCCCCATCAAATAGATTCCCCTTTCCAAAGAAACCCCTATCTAAGGAGTCCCCTTCTTTCTAGGAGTTATTCGGGACTAACAGTTACCCTTGAAATGTGTTGTGAAGAACCTCTCTTGAAGAAAGAGTATGAATGGTCTGCAATAAATTTGCACACTGAGATAATTAATTTGAGTAAGTATAATATTATACATGTTTGTTTGCATCTTTGAGGTGGGCAGACAGAGGTGGACACTATGCATAGATGCAGACAGGATTAATCCAGCAAGCAATGAAAATGGGTGTCAAGAATTATCACTCAGACATTGATACAATGATTACTGTTTAGAATCATTTCTTCGCCTGAAGTGTGGTAAAGAAATTAGAGGGAATAGCCTATGTTAGTAGATATTGAAAATATATTGGTCATTTTAGTGTGTTTTGATATTGTGTATTGTATTTTAGGTGGTGATACTCACCCTACTTGATGCTTACGGGAATAAGGAAACTCCCTAAAATTTGTCCTGAAGAAGGTTGCAAGAACTAAGGGGCGACGAATGCTGACGTCCCGAAAAGACAACCGAAACACGTGTAGACGGATGTCGACCCAGTAGAATTGAATGAAGTGTGCGTCGACCTCCACGTAGCAACCCTGCAAATGCCCAGCAGGGGCACACCAGACAGGAATGACATTGTAGCAGCAATCGCTCTGGTAGAATGGGCTCTTGGACGGACAGGCAGCGGCCGGTTTCCCAACCGGTGACAGTGAGTGATACAGCCGGAGAGTCACCTGGAAATGGAAGCCTTGGACAAGGCCTTCCCATGGTCCACAGGACCAAAGTTCACAAAAAGCAGAGATATTGTCTGGTAACTCTTCGTGCGGGCCACATAAAACTTCAGCGCTCTAGCCACATCCAGTGAGTGCAAAGTCCTTTCAGCCGGCGACAAAGCCATCGGAAAAAACACAGTTAATACCAAGGGCTTGTTGATATGAAATTCAGACGGAACCTTGGGCATTAACGAGGGGTGCGTCCGCAACACCACCATCGTCTCTTGAAAAGTGAAGTAAGGCTGCTTGCATGACAGGGCCTTGACTGGAGGGGACGCTGACATGCTGAGAAGGTCCGGGTACCAGATCTGCCTCGGCCACGCTGGCGCGATGAGGATCATCCTGCACCTGTACCATCTGAGTTGGGGGGCGTGGTCTAGATTCATGGACTGAGGACGTACTTCTCCTGAGCTCCTGCCCTGATCCTGAGACCGATCCTCGCAGGAACTCCCAGCCCGAACCGAGGACGGAAATAAGCATACCTCCAGCTGTCTCATCCGAGCCTGCTTCGCCTGAGAAAAAATCGGAACGAAAACGGAGCCGGCAACACCGAAAACGCGACCTCCGCGCTTCGGTCCCCGAGAATCCAAAATGGCGGCCGCGACTTCGTCCGAAGCCCGCAGACGAGGAGAGCCCGGGAACTGAAGGAGGCGGCACCTGAGGCTCCGGATGGTGATGATCTACTGGTCATCTGTGCCACAGACGGTGAGCGGACCACTGCACCTCTCATCCCTGCGCTGAGACCGCCGCGGGGCGCACACCGCCACACACCGCTGCTGCAAGAGAGGAGGTGAAGGCCGGGGCGGGTGGCCCGGGCCGACACGGGCCCCTAAACAGACGAGGAACACCGCGCGGAGGGGCAGACTGGGCCTTCCAGCCCTTCTTTGGACCCGACAGGTGGGGGCCCTGCGGGCGACTACCACTTGGCCTGCGCACATGATACGGGCCACTCAAGACACCAAGAAGCACCCAGGCCACAACGAGGCCCTGTGAGTCCCGCGGTGAGGGCCATCACACGGCCCAGCCATATAACGCGGACTGTTAGCTACACACAACGCTGAAGTGCTGGGCCCCAGCATAAGGAACGTCCCGCACCGGCGACCGGGAGCGGCCTCGCCCCAGCGGACACTCCCCCACCTTCTGCCCAGGGACACACCCATGGCTGGGGAAACTAGCAAAGCACCATAACCCCCGCAACCCCCAAGAGGAGGAACGACCCGCTGGCAACCACCTGATCATTAACCTAAAGCAACGAGACGAGTGAAAGGGAGCACCTTGCTGCATGCAGGAAGACAGCGCCTACAACAAACCAATGACTGGCACCCTCCCTCACTGAAAACGACCTGAGGAGCCACAGGGCCACAAGCTCACCGAACCACGACGGCCCCATATTCCCGACAACCAGTGGTCCCGATAAAAGTAACACCGCGAGAACCAGGCCATTGAGAGGGGTCATAACACTGTGCGAACCTGCCCTAAAACATGTGAACACGGTCTGGCCCAACAACAACGAGAAGCGAGGGCATCAGTTGCATAAACGACTCAACGGATACGCTGCCACTGCAGGCAGCGAGGACACTGCACATACCTCTCGGAACACTCTCCTAAGAGCCCTGGTGGACGAACTTGAAGCGAACATCATATAGCACCTCATCAAAGCCCTCTCTAGAAGGAATGCCACCTCCAAAGCACAAACCCAAACTTGTCACAATGGATGCCTTCACCTCAGTCCGACCAAAACAACAGATTCCACAGGAGATGAGCGCTGTTCAAGGATCTCCGACTCAGGCAACAGATCCTAGAGACTCCCAAATCCTACAAGCGATAGCAGCACTGCGAACATCCATGGAAGACAAGATCGGCGAAATAAAATCAGACATTCAACTGATGAGACAAGACGCGCGAAACCTAACCGACAGAATGGTCACTGCTGAAGACTCTTTGCGGGAAACAACGGAGACCACACAGGAACTCAGGGCGAAAGTCAAAGAGCTGGAATCCACAGTAGCCCGGCTAGAAACGCGCTCAGAGGATGCGGAGGGCCGAGCCCGTCGCAACAATGTCCGAATACTGGGGATACCGGAGGATTCAGAGGGCCCCGACCCCACCGAATACATTGAAACGCTGTTCCTGCAGGAAATCGGGGCAGGCAAACTCACCCAGGGTTTCTCTGTGGAGCGAGCTCACCGATCCCTTCAAAAGCGACCTCCCCCCGGCTCACATCCGAGACCCATAATAGCTAAAATCCTAAATTTCAGGGATCGGGAGGCCATTCTGAGGTTCTCGAGAGAAGGCGGAGAGATCAAAAGAGGCGCGGCGTCAATAGTCATGTATCCTGATTACACCCCAGTAGTACAACGGGCGAGAAACTCTTTTATACCAGTGAAGGCCACTCTAAGGAAACTCAACCTTAAATATATGCTGCTATATCCAGCGAGACTCAAAGTGCTCCACAACGGGAAGGCAATCTTCCTTGAAACCCCAGCGGCGGCAAATCTATGGCTTGAGCACAACAATCTGGCTGAAGATGCGGAGGGTACAGCGAGAAACAATAAACACCAGGGCAACGACAAAGATCACGCGAGAAGCTGAAGGACACATCAACCACGGTTACTATTTCGGAATAAATCGCATCGCCACACCAAGAAGGCGACGCAATCGGGCAGGAGCTCGGAGGCTCTTGTGCAAAAACACTGATGACCCACCCCAACCGAAGCGGTGCAGGTAAAATACCTACACATCACCCGGACTGGAAGACCTGGAGAGGACCGGAAGGCCCGGGAGCCCCCGAGCGTTGTGAGTTCATAACAACTGCTGGGGGCAGTTTACTGTTGTTCTTTTCTGTTGATCCATCCTACGGGAAGGAGGTTGTTAATGTTGATAGATCTCCGAAGGCAAAAGTACAACTGACGGGTTGGGGAACTGGCTGGAGGGCCGGGATGGGCAGGACCGCACTAAACAGTGCCGAACCGGCGATGCCGGTCGCCATCGTCTGCTTCACGGGTGGAAGTGGGGGCTCTCTTGTTGTTTTACGGAAACAAGATGGCTACACACATTAGACTATTGACCTGGAATGTAAGGGGCCTGGGCACCTACCCCCGCAGGAACAGGATTAAATCCTACCTACAGAGGAAGAGAGTGGACATTGCTCTCCTACAGGAGACTCACTGCACCGCTGAGGCGGATGAGAAGCTCAGAGAACACTGGGGGGGACAAGGCTACGGAGCCCCCTACTCCAAATTCGCCAGAGGGGTGTTCATCTGGTTCAACCCCCAGGTACCGTTTCTCCTACGCAGGTTGGTGAGGGACCCTGAAGGTAGATATCTGATCATATGGGGAACAGTGGAACAAAGAGAAATATGTATAGTAAACTCATACTTTCCTAACAATAATATCCCAGCTCACTTAAAAACACTTAGCGCCCAGATGTCACAGTATCGGGATGGTCTCTTTTTGTGGGGTGGTGATTTTAATTGCGTTCACAATCCCGAACTAGATAGGTCTTATCCACCGGCAAGCGGCTTCCCCGCTGCCACCTCATCCCTAAATGCAACGCTCAACGAATTCGATCTGATAGATGCTTGGCGGGACCTCCACCCAAACGAAAGGACATACTCATATTACTCATCCCCACACAAACTACACACGAGGTTAGATTATTTTTTCATAAGCAGAGAACACACGCCTCAGACGGCTAACGCACAATACTTAGGAAGGACCATCTCCGACCACTCCCCACTCCTATTAGACTGGCAACACAGCAGCCCTAGACCGCCCATCCCAATGTGGAGAATGCCTGCTGAGGCTCTGAAAGACCCGACCTTCAGGGATGAGCTCCAGGAGTCCTTAGAAAACTATATAGCGGTAAACACAGGCAGTGTGGACCAAATAGGTACGCTATGGGATGCCCTAAAGGTGGTAATACGGGGAGTAACAATTGCAAAAGCAGGAGGCATCAGGAAACTACTACGGGAGGAACTGAACCAGAAAGAGTTGACAGTCCAACAACTAGAGTCCACACCTATTGGCACGTTGGGAAGGGAGGAAGAACTGAGTTCTCTTAGGGAGGACTGCTCCAGGGCATGGGACAGGTTGGCTAAGTTCGACTTTAGCGTCAGAACTAATAGAGCACATGCAGAGGCCGATAGACCAGGTAGGCTACTAGCGTGGCTCTGCAAAAAAGAACACCCTAGGCATACTACTACAGCACTACAAGACGAACAAGGCATAGAACACAGGACTCAACAAGACATAAACAATACCTTCCAACGATTCTATGCACAACTATACTCCCACACACACAAGGTCCCACAGGACCAGATATTGGACACCCTAGAGGAAATTGGCCTACCCAAATTGTCACCAATGCAGTCCGAAGCCCTAGACTCCGACATCACACCGGAAGACATAACAGAAGCTATTAGGTCCCTCGCTACTTGTAAAACCCCAGGATGCGATGGACTCCCCCCAGAATTCTACAAGGAATACGAACCCACCCTGACGCCCCTGTTACACCAGGTCTTTTCTGAGACATTCGAAACTGGTATCCTACCTGACAGTATGAGGGAAACCTTACTGGTCCCGATGCTCAAACCCAATAAACCCTCCGATAAATGCGACTCCTACCGCCCGCTCGCCATGATTAATTATGATGTGAAAATACTGACGACAATACTAGCGAGACGTCTGTCCAAAGTGATTGGTGACATAGTACATGAAGACCAAAACGGCTTTATACCTGGACGTAACACGTCCCTAAACTTACGCAGGCTACAGCACATTATAGCTGAAACCAATACAAGCGGAAAACAACTCGCACTACTCTCCCTGGATGCTATTAAAGCATTTGACTCCATTTATTGGGAGTGGCTGATAGCGGTCCTGGAAGGTTTTGGGCTCGGTCAACGATTTATCAGATGGGTAGTGATCCTATATACTGAACCTAGGGCCAGGATAAAATCCGGGAGATATGTATCAGACACATGGGAAATTCGCAGGGGCACTAGGCAGGGCTGCCCACTCTCTCCCATGCTCTACATCCTGGGTCTAGAACCCATTGCGATCTTCCTTAGGCAGCAATTTTTCGATGCAGGAATTAGGCTGGGCGGGACTGACCATATTGTTTCACTATATGCAGACGATGTCCTAATATATGTTAACGACCCTCATCTCAATGTCCCGACAATACTGGAGGTCCTTGATAACTACGCCAAAGTCTCGGGCATACAATTTAGCAAAACGAAATCCTGCATGTTTCCATTAGCATCCCTGAAAAATAAATCTGCAGAAGAGCTTCCCTCAGCGGGCATAAAGTGGGAGACCGAATCTTTCCGTTACCTTGGGATCCAGATAATGCACACCCCAGAACAAATGCATACACGAAACACGATGGCTGCGATACCCAAATTGCACAAATCCATAAGTATCTGGTCTAAGCTCCCATTATCTATGCTGGGCAGGGCCTCAATAACCAAGATGATCATTCTCCCTAGATTCCTATATGGGTTCCAGAATGTGCACTTCTATATCACCAAGCCCTTCTTTCGGCTTCTCGACACAATAATTAAGGAGTTTCTATGGGGTAAGGGCAGACATCGGGTGGCACTGTCTACCTTAGTATTACCGCACAGCCAAGGAGGGATCCAGTTACCTAGTCTAGAGAAATACTACCTTGCAGCTCAGCTAAGCCATGTAACCAAATGGCTAGCAGACGGGAACACTTCGGAGAACCCCCTCCTACAGGCCATGATCTCCCCAATTCACCCGAGGGAATTACTCTGGGCCCCTCAAACTCTGCTACACGATCAGCCTTTTCTAACAACCCTAGGCAGGAAAATATGGTGCAGAACCAAGACGGTGTTACACCTGAAGCAACCATACTTCCAAGAAGTGCCAATACTTTCGGGACTCGACAAATCTGTCACCACCCTCCACACCATTAGGCACTGGGAGGAAAAAGGAGTGTACACCTGGGGTGATCTATACTCCGGAGGCACATTCAGGGAGTTCGCTGAGTTGCAGGAGGAAGAGGGCATTCACGCTGGCCAATTCCTGTGGTATCAAAAGATCCGCAAGATAGCACGCATAAAATGGGACACCTGGCCAGAAGAACCAGAGAACACTCCCCTCTTGGCCTTGATGTACACCCTGAGTGAAGAGGGGAAAGCAATATCTGAGATATACAAACTCCTTGTTGACATCCCCAATCCCTGCGGTGATATACTAAAGACCCGCTGGGAATCAGACATGGGACTGTCCGAAGAGGAGTGGAGCAGAGCGCTGTCCTTCCCGAAAGAGGTCTCTAGAAACCAGAGATTTCGGCTAATCCAGTTAAATGTACTCTATCGTACCTACTTAACCCCGAGCAGAATCGCTAAGTTCAACAAAACCGCCCAGACACAGTGCACCTGGTGTGGGATAGAGGGAGCAGACTTAATCCATATGTTATGGAACTGTACCAAAACCCGTAGCCTCTGGTCGACGGTAAAAAAAACCTGCGAAGAGGCAGAAGTCACCAGATATAAATGGACCCCAGCAGAATGCCTCCTAGGCTGCTACCCCAGACTGGCCAAACTCAAATATGCGGTTAAGCTGATGGACTTGCTATGCATAACAGCCAAAAGAACTATCGCCATGGCATGGAAACGGCCGGCAGGACCAAATCAAAGGGCATGGCGCAAAGAATTCGAAAGATGGGCGACTGCCGAAACAAGAGCTTGGGAGGACAGCGTGGCTAGATCTACGGACGAGTCAAGCATGGCCCTTGCTGCTTGGAAAGACACCATGTCCAGACTGTTTCACTCCTCGGATGATAAGCCCCCCTGAACCACCTACCGGCCCTAGCACAGGACCTGAATGATTGCCTAAGACATTCGAAACCAAGCCCCTCCAGCATTAACATTCTCGGAAAGCCCATACCCGTGCCCATGTTGCCCGGCCGCTTCCTCCCCGCTTACAACCTCATCAGTCATCACTCACCCTTGAATCGGAGATAGTTAATGTTTCTATTGTTTATGTTCATGTTATGTAAAGTTTGTTGTTTGACCACAAAGGCTGAATGTCGCTGGCCAATCGGTCACCTTGAAATATGTAACTATAACGAAAATGCCAATAAACAAATTTTAAAATAAACCATCTGAGTTGATTGATGACTCGAAGTAGCAGCAACGGAGGGAACGCATACAGAAACGGGCCTTCCCAGGGGAATGAGAATGCGGCCCCCATGCTCCCCGGCTGGGGGAATCTGCTGGCGAACCTCCGGCACTTGGTGTTTGTCGCCATCACAAACAGATCGATCTGGGGACTGCCCCATCTGAGGAAATGGTAATCCACTTGGTCCTGCCGAAGCTCCCACTTGTGGCAAGAGTGTGGCTCCCTGCTGAGAGAGTGGGCAACAGTGTTCTTTACTCCTGCCAGGTGAAACGGATGAGGAACCACCCCTGGGCGATGGTGTAGTGCCATAAATCCTGTGCCTCTTTGGAAAGCGCTGGGGATCTGGTGCCACCCTGTTTCCGGATGTAAAACATTGTGGTGGCATTGTCTGTTAAGAACCTCATCACCTTTGTAAGAGGATTCAATTCAACACTACAGCTAAGTCAATGCCTAGTGTGGGATACTGAATGGAAACCCTTATTGATATATCTTTATGTCCAGTTCATGAGTTCTGGATGACTACCCCTATATAACACCCCTCTCTTAGAATCCCCCTGACCCCACTGAGCCAAGAAGTAGTTCTGTTTTGCAAGTTTAAAAGGTTTATTTGAGAATTTAAACAATATATATATATATCACACTTTATAATAAATTAATATCTGATAGTACACTTAGACATATGATGTTGATCAACAATGGGTAATCTGGCACTAGCACACTTCTTTACAATCAATGAGGAGTTAGTATAGGATGGATAAAGTAGCAAAACTACTTTTATGATTTCAAGGGAAAAGCAATGAGGAATAAAATGCAGTACAGAAATACTTGATATGATTTTAGCAAAAGCTAAAATAATCACTTTTTTCTCTGGCAATTCACCCCCCTCCCCTATGCAATGTAAGAAATGGAGGGAGATGGAAGTAACACACACAGTTCTTAGGAATGCAATCAAATATAATTCAGTTCACCGCAGCAAGCTTAGACCACAGATAGAAGTTTGAAACACAGGCCCAAAATGCTTTTAAAAGGTGATGGCAATGAAGTGAGAAATATGCTGAAAATGCTTTTAATTCCCTTTAGGAGGTTCAGGGTGAGTGAGAGATACTTGGGATGAGTTCAGGCTCACTTTAGCAATGATTCAGAGATGGTGATTAAGAGGCAAACAAATTTTTAGCAAGGAAAGCAATGACTACTGATGGTTACACGTGGCTGGATTTTTAACCAAATCGCAAATCGCGGTAAAATTCGCGAGTGCGTGAATCGTGATTACGGCAAAAGTATAAGGAGTAGCAAGTCTAGAGATATGAACGAATTTGTAAAGGTCGTTTTTCGGATTTAAAGTAAACTCAAAATGACAGGTGACAGCTTGCAGCTTCAGAATTGACAAATAACAGTGGTGCAGTTTTACAAAATGACAAGTGACAAGTTCTAGGAGGCAGTTCTGGTTAGATTAAAATAGTTTGGATTAGATTATTTTAACTAACAGATTGGTTCTGCACAGTTCTGCTAGGTACTCACAATATATTTTTGAAATAGGCCTCGCCACGGATCTGGTCAGGTTTTGGACTGGACTCCGGTTCTGGTCTCGGCACTTCACAGTGATCTGGGTCAGCTCTCTGGTTCTGCTCACAACAGTCTGGGTCACTCTGGATCTCTGGTCTGGTCTGTCCGGATACAGCGGTCTCTGCACGGCTCCTGGATCTCTGCACTGGTCCTGGCAAAGGTTCTTGGCAAGGGATTCAAGCAGCTCGCCCGGCTGTGAGTAGCTTGCAATGATTTGAGGCCTGCTGCAGAGAACTCAGCTTGTGGTTTTAGGCCTCTGATTTAGGTTCTAAAGTATAAGTTCTAGGTTCTGGAATATGTAGCTGGAGTCAGTCTGGAACTGGTATCTTCTGGATGTTGTGTGGTCCGGCAAAACGCTCCGCAGCAACTGGATTTGAATGTGTCTACCTGTCCCAGCAGTCTCTTTTTATGTGTTTTGAAAATGGGTGTGTGCCTGGGCCTAGCTAAGCCTGCCCCTCTCTACTTGTCATTGGCCCAATTCTCCCCTCTCCCATGATTGGGGGAAGGAAATGTGAGTCAGAGTGATGCTGTAGGTTTTATGGGTCAGAGGATCCTCCCCTGGTCAGTTTGCCCACAAATCTATATTTGATTCAAATACATCCTTCCCAGATATACAATTTGTTGAAATTACATATGCACATTATATATTCCTTATGGTCCATGCTTGTCCGCCTCTGATCTTCCTGGGGGCTTGCATTAAAAAATGACAACATTTTGCGCTTTTTAACTGGTTTTGCAATATCGGACATTTACCCAAATTTACACAAATGTGCACAAGGAGTATGGACATTAATTGATGAAGTGTCAGATTTTTAACATGCAGACATTTGGAGTGAGACCCTATTTTGCGCTAGCAACCACCCAAAATACACCACAGGGTCCTAACGCATCTCAAAATGTTCACAGAAAAATCACAAAAATAATGATATTACTTATATAATTCTGACAAGTCTGCACTTTGAGTTATCTATCTTTCTTAAAATCCTATTCTGGCCAACAGGGGTGTGTCTTCCCAGGTCACATGGTTGAGAAACCAGTTTATCCACTTTCTTTAAGCTCAGCCTGCCCTCAGAGGGGACTGCCCCTCCCCGTTTCTCCTAAGAGGAAGCCACTTTTACGACGCCCCCAATATAACATTTGCCTGAGTCCAGGACAGGCCTTTGTTCATCTCCCTGTAGTCCCCAGCTGCTCCACCCCTAATCTAATCAGAGAGGTGACAACTCCTTTTGGCAAGGGGAAGAGTGGCTGAGCAGGTTTTAACTCCTGTGGGGGTAGATGTCAGGTAGAATTGGAATCTCTTTAAGCCCGTTTTTAGCTACATGTCATTTTTTTTGTTCCCCAGTTTAAGTCAATACAATTTTTACATATGCGCTAGAATGCTGATTCTAAGTTCGAAACTATGACATTTTAACAGTTACAAACTATGTGACACTCAAAAGTAGGTCACTCAGTTAATTTAAACATTTCGATTTTGGTGGTTTTAATCCAGTTTCAGTTAGGCTGCTGACATGCATAGCTCAGCCAGTTTTGTTATGAACATTGTTTTGGGCTCTTCATCTTCCCAGATTTTGTATGCACACATACTTCATTCTGCCAGATGTCCGCTGGTGTTCAGTGAGATTTTTGGATGTGTTGCAATGTTTGAAAATAGGCATTTTGAGCTGGCATTCAGAGAAACCAAAGGTAATTTTAAAGCGTTTTTGAGCTACCAGGCGCTGCCGTTTTACCTTTGGCACCCATTCCACTCATGGCACCCTGGCCCATCATGCTCGCACTGGTGGGTGGCAAGTTAGGCAACCATTTTGGTGTGCGCACAAACTGCGTGGTTCTCCTGGATTCTGGCGCACATGTGGGCTTTTTGGCCATCATGGATTTTCTAAGCCCACAGCACCAAATGTTGCAGCATGATAGCTCAAACGTGGGTCAGGACACCCAACACCTTGCCCTTGAGGGACAGCAGAAACGACTTGAGGGCCCAAAACACCACCCGTAGCTCCAGAACGCTGATGTGTAGTGTCTTCTCCTGTAGCCACAGGCCTCTGGCATGACGTCTGGTGTGGGCTCCCCATCCTTCCAGGGAAGCGTCCGTCGTGACCGTCTCCTGGTACAGGGGGACTCTGGAAATCCATTCCTCTGGCGGCATTGGAGTGCACGCTCCACCACCTTATCACTCGACAGAACTCCTTGTCAAGTGCAATCCTGTCCTGGAACCCTCCGGAGACCTGGATCCAACGGCGTTGAACTTCTGCAGGGGGCGCATCCGCAACCTGCAGAGCCGAATTTGGTATATGCATGATAACATCAGGCCGAGGAGCGACTTGATGGTCCTCATTGTGGTGACCTTCAGTGCTAACAGCCGTTGAACTTTGCCTAAGATGGACTATACCCTCTCCGATGGTGACACCGTGTCGAGCCTGGATCCCAGGAACATTGCGTCCTGTGATGGAGTCAAGCAGGACTTTGCATAATTCACAGAGAACCCCAGTTCCGGGACAGTCTTCGCCGTGTGGTCGATGGCGATCCGTGTGGTCGATGGCGATGTCCTTTGATCTGGCCCGGATGAGCCAGTCATCCAGGTAAGGGGATCCCTTGCAGTCGTAGATGGGCCGCCACCAGAGCCAGGCACTTAGTGAAGACTCTTGGCGCCGACTTCAGTCCAAAGGGAAGAGCCTTGAACTGGTATTGCTTCCCTTGAATGACGAAGCACAGGAACTTGCGGTGTCCTTTGTGTATGTGGATGTGGAAATACACGTCCTCTAGATCGAACGACGACAGAAAGTCCCACTCCTCCGCTGGCCAAGCACATGCTGCAGCATGACATCCTGAATTTCTGGGACTTTATGTACTTGTTGAGCTGTCGTAGGTCGAGGATGGGCCTCCAGCCCCCGGTCTTCTTTCTTATGAGAAATTACCTTGAGTAAACTTCGGAGCCCCGGAGTAGCTTTGAAACCAGCTCTATTGTCCCTTTCCTTAACATGGCCTGAACTTCCAGCAGCAGCTGAGGGATGTGTTGTTCCTGTCGGGCCACTGGTGGTATTCAAGGACACTTCTGTTGAAACTCTAATGTGTGTCCGTGGGCGAGAGCGTCCAACACCCATCTGTCTCCCACAAGCTGATGAAATTCACCAGCAGGCCTCCCACCGGGATGCAACGGTGGCGACCCGACGTCCTGGCCGGTAAATCCTGCTTGGCGGTCGGCGCGCCGCCTGGGAGCCTTGACGACAATGACAGCCACCTCCGAAGGCCTTGGAGCGACCCCTGTTGGCTTCCTGCGTCGAGGAGCGGGAGGGTTGGCGTTAAGAGGATGAGCCCCTGCCGAAACCCTTAGAAGACCTGCTAGACTTTCCTCCTGAGGAACAAAAGGACGGCCTATGTTGTTGTAAAATGCCCAAGGCACTGGCCGTCTCTGTGTCGGCCTTGATGGCCTAGAGGGATTCATCAACGGTCTTCCTGAACCTGTTGTTTCCGTCGAACAGCATGCCCAGGACCCTCGTCTGGACCTCCTGCCTGAAGTTGGTGGCCTTGAGCCAGCCACGCCGGCGAAGGCAAACCCTGTTGCCCATCTGGCAGAAACCCGTGTCTGCAATGTCCAGGGCCACCGTGATGGCGTGGTCGGGTGCCACCTCGCCTTCCTGGAGGATCTCCAAAGCCTCGACCCGTTTGGTATCGGGGAGGAAATCCAGGAGTGGAGCCATCTTGAACCAAAGCTCCTGGTCGTATCTGGCCACGATCTCCAAGGCGTTGGCCGCTTTCACCGTCGTCGCCGCTGAGTATATTACCTTTCTATCCATGGAATCCAATTTATTGCCCTCATTGTGCAGGGGTACGGATGAAGAGGACGAACTCGACGACTGCTTCCTGGCGGTCGCCAAGACCACAGAGTCCGGCGACGGTTGAGAGCCAAGACACTTGGGCGCAGACTCCGGCACATGGTACCTTTTCTCAAGCCGGTCTCTCTTCGCTGGAGCTGAAGCAGGATTCTAAAGCAGTGCCAGCCCCTCATCCCAGATGTTGTCCAGGAGCGGTACCGACAGGATAGTCTTCCTCTTCACGTCCCGGCGTTGGTACAGGAAGCCTTCCTCCTCCTTCGGGGTGAGCTGGAAGAGCTCAGACGCCCGGGCAATCATGGAATGAAAAGATCCCACCTCGTCTGGTGGAGAGACTACCGGCGCCAGTGATGCAGGGTCTCCTAGTTCTGCATCATCGCCGTGTTCGTTCCCGTTCCCCTAGTGGTGGAGGCTGGGATGGTTGAAATGGAGGAGTCGGGTGTTGTCTCCTCTACTTCGCATGTGGCTGCCACGGTGTGAACAGGGTCAACGGCGGTGCCGCTGGTGCTGGCAGGGTTGTCAGCAACCTCCTCTGAATCTCCAACACCAGCGTGTGGAGAGTTGAAAGGATCCTGCTAGAAATCTCTAGCGGGCACCTGGGGAACAGGGTCACTGGGCCCAGTGCCCATGTCGTCCCCGTCGGTGGTATCAACGTCATCGTCAACGCCGCCTCCGGCAGGCATCTCCTCAACTTTCCCATTGTTGTCATCGTCACCACCGTGGATGGTGTGGACGGAACGTATCTCCTAGTTGGATGAAGAACTGTCAGTGCCCTGCAGTTCTTCCAAGACCCCCCTCCCTTTCATCGGGTCCTGAGGGGTCCATCTCTGACTGAGGTCCGGCATCCTCTTCTCCCAGGTCTTTACTATAGTCTTGAACGAAGACTATCTCCTGGCCGGGAGAGACTCTCGGGCTGCACCGGGGCTCCCTGTACGGTGTCAGCCCACTTTGCCTTTGAAAGTGAAGTCACCACTGATTCGATCGAGGAGGATGATTTGGCCTGGACCCCCTTGGCCTTCACAGACTGGTCAGCCATCTTGGTCTTCTCCTTCATGGGCAGTTCGGACACCTTACCCTTTTCCCGCAGCTTCCCTGGGGTAGCTGACTTCCTCTTGGAAGAAGAGCTGGAGCGGTGGCTCGGGATCGAAGCAGATGGAGACGACAAATGCGCCTTGACTGTTGTGGGACCTGCTGGAGCGGCGACCCAGACGGAAGCAGACTCGCAGTGCTTGGCCTTGTGTTGGGCCCCCACGGATGGAGTGCCCTCAAAGGACTTAGAAGCCTGATCAGGGTGGCCGGATCCAGAATAGGCATGCCCCTGAGAATCACCCGGGTAAGAAGCCCTGCCCTGGAGCTACGCCACCAACAGGAAGTGTCGATCCTTCATCATGCGCTTGGTGAAGCCACGGCAGATCTCACAATCTTCTTCTTTATGTGCCAGGTGTAGACAAGACAAGCACTGGGAATGCTTGTCATCCGAATAAACATTCTGCAAACCGCAGCTTGTGCACAGCTTGAAGAGGGACGCTCTGTCCTCCTCCTCGGACATTATCCGGCACGGAGTAGGCCTTAAGAACTTCTGGAAGCTTCCTAGAAGAACACTCAATGATTACTGCCCTTCAGGGGCGATGAAAGATGCAGATGAACAGGTCCCTGTTAATCGGAAGAATAAGCGATGGAGCACACAGGCTCAATTGACCTAAAAATAGAAATTTCCTATTACAAAAGCAAAAAAACGCAGAGAAGCTCGAAGAGAAAAACGCGAGGTCTCGCAACACTTGCACGTGCAGTAAAATTCTGAAGATGGGTGCCAGAGGAGGGGCTTAGGTAGAGGGCAGTCATTGGCTGGGGGTAGTATGACCCAGAGCTCAGTGATTGGTTTGTAGGAGAAAGACAGTTTAGAAACGAAACTGAAACTGTTTTTTCTTTTACCAAGGATTCCCAGCCTGACGACAGGGAATATGCAGGAGCATGTGAATCCATGCCAGACTCCATGCTGGAGAATAGTTGCTTTTACCACTCTGGTATGAGACGAGGAAGAGGCCTGCTGAGAGTAGTAGAGGTCAGGCATGTCCCCTTAATTATGTACAGGCAGGGCTAATTTTGTATTTGCACCTGCAGCCCGTTAAAGGGCTACAGGTGTATAAAAAGCCCCATTAAGTGAAAGAAACAGACACAGGAGCAGTGATGGTGAAATTGCAGGAGCAGAGAGACCAAGAGGAAGCGAGAAGCTGTTTGTGTGGAGCATGCCTATGGTTCAGGGAAGAGCGGCCCGGGAGCTGGGACTTTGTGGAACCGAATGAGCATTCAAAGAGAAGCCATGCCGGAAGGCGGCCCCTTATTCTAGTGCTCGTTCTACTGGGACCAGAAGCCAACTCAGGAGTGCCTGAGGGGCAGGAGGTGGAGCTTTGAGGCAAAAACCAGAAAGCTGGGAGATCTGCACTGTAGGACCACACATTGAAGCAACCAGTGAGTGTCTAAGCAAACAGAAACCCTGTATGTTAGTGTTTGATCTTAGGCACAAGGTTATTTTGTATCTGAGTGGTCGCGTGAATGGCGAGACACATTTGTGAAGGTCTCCGGTCTGAATCCTTGCAAACCAGCAGACAATAGAACGTGTTAATCATTCAACAAGTGAAGATACTTTGTCACTGAGTTGTCGCATGTACACAGAAGGCCAATGCCAAGAGCGAATGAAACTTAAATTGCAAGAAAAGTTCACATACATTGAATCTACAAATCAATCAAGTGTTAAATGAAAGAAACCAATACAGATTGAACTCAAAGGTGAAAAGAATTTTAACAAAGCCAGCAAACCCAAAGTGTATTGTGCTCCAAAGTGAATGGAACTTTGGAGATTAACTTTAAAAAGTGAAATAAAACAAACTGCCATTTTCAGCCAAGACATTTTGTTGTACAAAGACTGGCCTTATGTAGAGGGTGCAAGTGTGGCGCAGAGTCTTAAGAAAATTGAGAAATGCCATCATAACAATATATCATTGAAAGTGCATCTTGGGGAAGGGAACCCTGAGGCTTGAACTACGTATTGACTTGAGGACGGAGTCTCAGGGTATTTGGTGTTTTCAATATTGTTTTGGAACTTGGGGAGGGGAAACCAGAGTACTGGTTAATCCTATATTATTTTGGGAATTAAAGACAATCCCAAAACTTTTATTAGTCTTACTTTGTCCATGGGTAACAGAGCTGAAAAAAAGCTGCGAGCTGGACAGAGCTGCAAACTTTATGTTGAACACTATTTTGTTGGTTGACGACATCCCGACGCATTGCATAGATTTGTTGTGAAATGCAGGTATAGGCTTTGGACATAGACAGACCTCCAAACTGAACTCTTGGACTTTGACTTCCCTTAGTTTTGGATTGGTAGGGAAATCCCCGCCATACTCTAGGACGAGATGAGCCTTCAACCATCCCTACATTTAAGTTAATAAATATATTTCATTTGAATGTTAAGTCTGTTGCGTGTCTTACTTCGTGATGCTTTCACCGGGACCAGATGAGTGCACGAGGACATCATCCCCAGCTGGGATTTAGTCGACAACAGCCATTGAACTTTCCCTAGGAAGGTCCTTACCCTTTCTTCCGATGGGGGTCACTAGACAATACTCTATCGAGTCAGGTGCCCAGAACAGAATGTCCTGGGAATGGACCATGCAAGATTTGGGATAGTTTATGGAGAATCCCAGAGAGGTTAGAGTGCGGACCGTCTCTGCTGTATGTTGCACCGCCTGGGCGCGAGAATGAGACAGGACCAGTCAATCGTCCAGGTAGTGGTAGACACTGGGGCTAGGCATTTGGTGAAAACCCTCAGGACAGATTTGAGGCCGGAGGGTAACACCTTGAATTGGTAACGTCTTCCGTAGACAACGAACCTTAGAAATTTTCAATGTTTCAGTTGAATGGAAATGTGGAAATATGCATCTTCCAGATCCAGCATAGCCAGGAAATCCCCCTCTTCCAGTTTGCTGAGCATGTACTGTAACGTGACCATCCTGAATTTTTGGGACTTCAGGAATTTGTTTAGACAACGTAAGTCTAGGATGGGCCTCCACCTGCCTGACTTCTTGCGAACCAGAAAGTACCTGGAGTATACCCCAGAGCCCGTAGGCGCAGAGGGACCCGTTCTATTGCCCCCCTTCAGCAACATGGCCTGAACTGACTTGACGAGTTGCGTTCCGTGCTGTTCCTGTCATCACGGCAGGAATGCAGTGGAACTTGCCCTTGAACTCCAGAGCGTGTCCCTGCCGTTGACATTGAGCATCCTTTTGTCCATGGAGATGTTGCGCCACATGTCGACAGACAGATAACTAGCCCCCATTGGGGTGCTGAAGTGGGGGGAATCGGGTGTTGGGCCTGGTTAGGCTTCCTTGTGAGTCCTGGTGGCTTGCGGACAACGATGCTGGGTACCTCCCCTGTAGGCCTGGAAATGGCTTCTATATGCCTCCTGAGTAGTGGAGCGGGAGGGTTGACGGTAGGAAGGGCTGAGCAACTTGTACGTTTGGGAGACCTTCCCTTTCTGGGAGTGAAAGGTCTGCCTCCGCTGTTGCAGCATGACCAGAGAGCATGTCGTGTCTGTCTGGATGGTAAGAAGGGACTCATCCACTGTCTTGCCGAAAAGGTTATCCCTGTCGAAAAAAGGCATGTCGATCACCTTGGCTTGCATGTCCTGCCTGAAATTTGTGGCACTCAGCCAACTTTAGCGGCATAGGGTGACTGTTGAACATCGGACGGAAACCTGAGTCGGCAATGTTGAGGGCGACCGTGATTGCATGGTCAGGTGCCACTTCCCTCTCCTGAAAGATAGCGATGGCTTCTGCTGTCTTGTCCTCTGGCAGGAAATCTAGGATGGGTCCCAACATGTATGAGAGTTCTCTGTCTTAGTGTGCAAGGATGGCTAGGGGCATTGGCAGCCTTGACTGTAGAGGCCGCAGTGGTGGTTATGCGCTTTCCAGCCGCATCCAGCTTCGTACCTTCCAGGTCATGCGGCAGACTACTGAGTCCTGTTTTGGATGGCCTCTGATCATTTACGAGGCATGTCTGGGACCCTATATTTCTTCTCCAGGCTCTCCCTTTTCAGTAGGCGGAAAGGGCTTTTGCATCACCAGCAGCCCATCCTCCCAGACATCATACATAAGCAGGACTGAGACCACAGTCTTCTTGGAGATTTCACGCTCTGCAAAAGGAATCCCTCCTTTTCCTCCGGAACCAGGTTGAGGAGCTTGGCCGTCGGGGTGATAACCGTCTGAAAAGATTCCACTTCACCCGGGAGAGAGTCCCTAGATGGTAGGTCTACATCGGGCAGCTCACTGTCTGTAGGGACATAATCGTCAAATTCATCCGTACCCTGCATATCATCTGTATCTGGGATGGTGTCGATATTAGTGTCCGTTCCGGTCAGGGCCAAATCCTCTACTATAGAGGGCCATGGAACAGGAGGTGGCTGCGGGACTGCAGGCACTGGAGGACGCGGGGCACAGCAGGGCTGAGATGGTCTTGGTGGATTGGCCACAGGAGGACCAGGAGCCACAGGCGGTAGTGGCTGCTGAATCTCTGAGACCAGAGTGTGGAGAGTTGACATAATGTCCAAAGAAACATCTCTTGACAATGGATCTCTCTTAGCCTGAGGCGTCAACATTGGAGCATGAGGGCAGGGGCTCGTAGGGTGAGCAGGCTGAAGCAGTTGTGCATGCCGCAGGGCTGGCTGTGGAAGCAGGCCAACACCACCCTCCACAGGGTGTGAGCTAACGCCTTCCAAGACTTCCTCTTCCTCCTTCTCTTCCTCCTCCGACAGGACCAGAGACATTGGCTGGAGACACAACCCTGGGAGGCCTTACAGGGGATGTGGCATGCAGTGGAGGGGCCAGTGTGGGTTTTGGTAGAAAATCTGGATCATCGACCAGCCTGTAGATGTGACAAAGACTGGTACCGCAGACCTGGTGGACGATGTCTTCGATGGAGTCTTGGTCGATGATTATTTTGACAGTGGTCTAAGTGTTGTCAGCACGCCAGTCTCCGGGGTCATTGGCGATGATGCTGCCGACAACGATGAATGGTGTTTCGTTGACAGAGTGGACAAGCTCCGGCCCTCCGAAGACTGGGTTCCCTTTGTGCCTGTCGCTGATTTAGACTGAGAAGCCGCGACCACAGTGCTCGTCGACGAGGAAGACGGAGCATGTGATGACTTGGCCTTTTTAGGTACCTTCCCCTTGGAAGCGTCCTCAAGGGATCTCAACCACTTGCCAGGGGGGAGTACAATATTTGGGCCTACTAGCCCTGGCAGAGGCATGACTGCGCACTGACGCCAAGTCAGAGGCCTTACCTTCATCGAGCCATGAGACCAGTCTACGATGGTGATAGTTCCTTGTCTTAGAGGAGAAAAACTGGCAAATGGGGCATCCCTCTACATCGGAGTTCGCGTGCAGGCAGTAAATGCACTTTTGGTGGTGGTCCTCAATGAAGAAATTCTTCTGACTGCACCTTATATAGGCCTTGAAGAGGCTCTTCTTTTCGGCCTCTGACATGGCGCGTGCCCAAAGCCCAAAACTCGGTTTGCGGCCTCACACGATGTAGCGATCCGACAGACGGTGGGATGGAGACCAGCAACGGATCCCTGCAGCCAACAAGTCATAATAGTGACTGATTTGAAGAAAAAACAATCATAAATGGGCAAAACACTCATGAAAGTTGATGAGCGAAAGTCGAACACTCCAAACACGAAAACGCATGGTAAACATCTGAAGATGGCCACCAGGGGTGCTTAGGAGGATGAATGTCATTGACATTCATTGACTGAGGCTAAGTGACAGCAATAGGTTATAGATGCAATGGGAATAGTCATAGCGTGTGAATCCTTGCAAGACCCCACGCTGGTGAAATTAGGCAATTTCATGCAACTATTCTATTAAATCTATTCAGTTATGACTGGATTGTGCACACACTTTCCGCTCTATAGAACCTAAATGCTTGTGACCCTTTGGGGCCTGTTGGTTTTTTACAGCCTATTTTCATTCTGTAGTTACTACAAGCCTATTAAAATTGTTTTGGTTGCTACCTGCTTTAGTATCTCTCTTGTTGTTTACTACAGGCCTATTTTCATTGGTCGCTACCATTCAAAGTGTTCACTGCTGCTAACAATTACCCTGTCTACAGTCATACCATCAGACCATTAAGAGTCAATGCCGGGCCTGCAAAAGGTGTATGCCTAAAACACATAAGAGCAGTAAGAAAAATGGCAGGAGGTCAAGAAAGCCGAAGCTAGCCACAAGTAGGCTGAAGATAGGCACATCGAAACCCACAGATGAGGTAATTTAGCTGGAGGCCAAAATAGCGTTAGAGCCAGAGCACTACTATGGAGAGATTGAACCTTTAAGACTCCACAGCCAAGATCACGATAAAGAGTCCCCGCAGAATGACGTCCAATGGTGCCACCAAAGTCACCACAGTACTACAGACATCCCGATTAAGCTTCTAGTAGGCCTCAATTTCTTCCAGGAAGCTTGGTCCAGGACACTGCTTCCAGACATCACAGCTTTTATGACCATAGAACCTTGAAAGTGAGTTGGAGTGCGTTTACTATACTTTCTCTTGTCCATAGTTTCAATACAATAACAATGACACCCATGTGTTGCAGATGGCCTCAAAGTTGGACCACCACTGAGCCAAGGGAACACTCACATCATACTCTAAGCTGTCACAGGTGTTGCTGCTTCCCCCGGTGGGGAATTTGCGAATGTTGCGCTTAGCAAATATCACTTAACTTGGTTTCCATCAGACATTTATGTTTAAATGTGTGCTTGAAATCTAAAAAGGTAGCCATGGGATTCCAAGATGGCCACCAGGAGGAGAGCAGTGTGAAACAGAGCTCTCCTGTCCCCCTTCGGGCCCATATTCCAGAAGCAGCCGAACAAAACCCTCCCCAGGTGTTGAACAAAGCGGTCCACTGCCCTCTGGCGACAATAATACATTTCGGAAATTCAAGTCAGGGGGCCGGCGATACAGGGAGGAACTGGTGCGCATTGGAGAGAACCTCGTGGAGACAGGGAAACCCGGCTGAAGCATCGCCCCCACGGGAGCAGTAGTAGTGAGCTGTTACTCACCAGTTGCTGGACTGGTCGGGGCGTTGCTCAACCTTGGGATAAAACCGAAGACGGAGCAGCTCCGGTAAGTAATCAGTCTAAACTGGAGTGTACAATGGTACGATCCAGAACCAGACCTCCTCAACTCGAGGACCACTTTAAGGCAACATACTCCTTTGCTGTATAACAAAAACAGTCAGAGGAATCAATTTCCGAAAAGAGCGGGAAATCCACACCGTCAAACCCAGGCTGTAAGAAATAAACAAAAGCACAATTATACATCACTACTTTGGACATCACTGCATTTATTCAAGATTAGACCAAACAACAATACCTGAAGGACAGGTTTGATAGGGCTCTATGGCAACTACGGGTGGTTAGACTGGGACCAAGAATACTGGAAACAAAGAAAGGATAGGTAAGAATGATAACCTATTGATTCCCAGGAAAACGAACAACAATGACCCCAGGCTTACTCAAAAGGTGTTTTCAGGAAGGAATGTACTAATCAACGGTAGGAAAAAATAAACAGGAAGGTTAGTATAGGAAGACTAGCCCGAACGGAACGAGGGTCGCAATTTAGGTCCGGGATGGTGCACTACAGGAGAGCGTTCAGAAAGTGCACGGTTGCTGGTGAAAAGTGTCCCAAACACAGTAGTTCACACGATAGTTCCCCTTGGTAGTTCTGGTAACTTCCAAACACAGGAGTGTTCGAATCCGTCTATAACAGGCTTCGGTATGAGTTTGTTGAGCAGCACAGAGACTTGACAGCCGGAGAGGCGGGTAGGCAGGCAGGCTTACCTTAAGGAACAAAGGCAGCGTGGGGCCTCCGCAGGTTGGCAGAATCGCTGCTAAGGAAGCCGCTGCAAAGGTGCGGCGCGCTGGCAGGGTGGCTGGCTTGAAATAACGAAGGCAGCGTGGGGGCTCAGCAAGCAGCCGGGACTACTGCCGAGGAGCCGCTGCAAGTGCGGCAAGCCGACGGGATGGCTAGCCACGGTCCAACTTGATATCCAAGGGTAATCCGATAGACAGGTCGAGAAACGTTCCGAGTTCAAAAAGTGGAAGAAATCTGGATCAAAGTAATGGTATGAAAAACGCTAATTAGAAGCAGTGTTAAACCTTTGGCAATCGTATTTAAAGGAGGAGGCGTTACCTTACACGTAGTGCACGTAATCGCCGTGTCATGTGACTACCCGAAACACGGGCAGCGGAAAAGCCACGCCTCCAACGTTGCCAAACTGGAGATGCTTGGAGATGGTGAACGCGGCGGCGATTCATAACATGAGCGGAGAGAGAAGAGGGGGGCTCCCACTTAACAGGGGGGTGAGCAGAGCTCTCCGCTGGAGCGGCGGCAAAGGAAGGAAGCAGGTCCATTAAAAGAACGAAGAAGGTGGCCTGATAGGGAGCCTGACACTGCCACATGCAGCCAGGCAGAGCTCTGATATCGATAAGCCGGTAAGGAGGAGAGGGGGCAGTAGCAGGGACAGGGATAAGGGGTGTGTGGGGGCGGTGTCTGTGCCGCCCAGCCCTGTATACCGGCAAAAGCAGTGGAAAGGAGGAGTGGCGGGAGGAACCGGCAGGAACCGGGAGATCGCCTTGTCCCCCACGGCTTCATACAGAGGGTGGGGGGGGGGCCGGATCGTGGCCAGAGTCCCACCACTGAGTCATTCCAGGATCACATCCACCAGAGATCTCTCTCTTGTGAAAAGTCGGAGGGTTAATGAATGATCTGCCTAGCAATCGGGCTCCAAATTAGTGAAGAAAAGGACAAGGAGTGGACATCAGTTTAACTGCTTCTGGAGATCGCAGAGGGAATAATGATGTTTTATATATATAGCGCCTTAATCCAAAGCGCAGAGGGAAGCAGAGGGGCGCTAACACATAGGGAGAGGAACCTGGGCTCCCCCCTGGCCATGCTGCATTGAACACTGAAAGCCTCAGATAAGAGCGCGTCCCCGCCAGAGACACCAGAAAGCAGGCACCACCCGCAATCCTCAGCAGCCCCCCATCTGGGGGCAAGAGAAACAAGCAAGGTACTGGACAGTTCCTGCAGAACAAGGGAGAGGCCATTAAGGGACAAAAGCATTAAGGGCCACCACAGGGACTGTGTACCAAAAGACAAGGGGCAAGGCAAGGAAGAAGAAGCGGCGCAGGACATGACTGGCCTGGCGGAGTAACATTCAGAGGCCAGCAAGGGGGAGTCCTCCCTGTAAAGGAGAAGTGCAACATGAAAGTAGAAAGTGATCATCACCCTAGGAAACTCTGGAGAGCCAAGGGGGAGCGAGGGAGCCCCCCCCGTAACGTCCAGACACCGACCTCTGACCATCTTACAGTACCTCACAGTGCATCAGGGGGCAAGATGTCCAAAGCCAAAGGGAAAGATGCCCAAAACCTACTGAAATCTGCAATAAAGTCACAGGAGGGCAACATACAAAAACTGTGGCGCAAAGATGAGAGAGCTCAGATGGAGGGTGAAAAGGACCTGCAGAGACCATCTGAAGATGATCCCCGAAATAAGACTATAAACGAGCAGGTAGTCACGCAAGAGGTCCTCCGCCAGTGCTTCCAAGACATTGGGGACAAAATAGCAAACACTATACAAACGCAATAGAACAAAATGAGAGGGGACCATTGCTCTACAAGAGGTAAAGGGAGACATGAACAAATGGAAGAGAGTGGACGCCACAGAAAATGCTGTTCAAGAAATAGCAGATGATACAAAGAAAATAGACTAGCTTTTGCAGCACCTATCAAGAGTGACACAAAACCCTAGAGATGCAAAGCAAAGACCTCAAAAAATGGTCAAGGAGATCAAACATAATGATAAAGGGCCTGTCCGAAAAAGTGGGCGACAAGGACCTAGAAGCAATGATTAAACAGGTGTTTGCAGACTTAATAGATATAGCGGACGAGGCCAGGATAAAGGTGGATCGGGTGCACAGAGTCGTACCAAAGAGTAATGAACCGGGAGCTAGGCCCAGGGACGTGCTGGTCGCCCTACATACAACTATGAACAAAAGGAAAGGGGGCTGGCAGTGGCGAAGAAAGCAGGGACAGTCACGTACAATGGGTCTAACCTGCAACTTTACCAGGACCTTGCACAGATAACGCTAGCGAAGAGGCGTAAAATGGGCCCGGTGGTCGCAGCATTGTAGAAGAGTGATAAACGGAACAGTTGGACCTTCCCCTTTAGACTCCTGTTTGAATGGGACGGGAGACAGCACCGGATCACCACGTGCGTAAAAGGGATGAGAATTTCAGGAATTGAAGATGAAGAGGATCACAGGGGAGCCCAACTGCTTACAAGAGAACCAATCAAGAGAAAGCAGTGGGAATGGACCAAAATATATACTGAAGAAATACAGGAAAAAAAGAGCACCAAAAAGCCAACCAAGACCCCCAGACGAGGGAACGGAGTGGGAAGGCGGCCATAAGTCGGAGAACACAAACAAGTTACAGTGCCAAACTAGTTCCCAAGAGAGCAAATTCAAGAACAGCCTGGGGAGTGTCCGAAAGGTGGTACCGGGGAAAGGAAGAGGGTTTTGGCCAGATTGGAGTCATACATGGGTCTCGGGGGGGACCCGCACAGGAAATCACTGGGTTGGTGCAGGGGCTTAACTCCGAGAAGGAGGTTCGGTGGGGGACAGAGGCCGGTTGAGCCCACCCAGTGAGGGGGGGGGTAGTCATAATCGTTGTCCACCTCCAGCGGTAGTACATAGACAAATAAAGCATGACCATGGCTAGGCAGGATATACTTAAGATCATCTCTTTGAACATTAGGGGAATAAACTCCCCAGTGAAAAGAACAAAATTAGAACATTTTCCGGGGCAGGAGGGGCTCGGAATAACAGCCCTCGAGGTAACACATATCCGCAAACAGGATAACAACTAAATTAGAACAAGGGGTTACCGCCACATTTTTCAAGCCAATGCAGCAGAAAGAGCGGGTGGGGGGTGGTGTTGGCCCTACGGGATACACTAGGTTTCAAATCACTGAATCGGATAGAGAATACTCAAATGGAGGTGGGAGGGGGAGACATTCACGCTGGCAACTATATATGCCCCAAACTCGGGACAAGACAAATTCCTAAGGCAATCCTTAAAAAAACTGGAGGTTTTTGCTAAAGGCCTTATAATGTTAGTTGGGGATTTGAATATAGCTTGGGACCCTTGCAAGGATTATCCACAACCAGGGCAAGCGCTCGAAGGAGCTAAATGATAAAAATGTCCCACCTGGCGTTAGTAGACGGGTGGAGGGAAAAGCGAGGGAACACTAAGGGGGTCACTTTCTATTCCCATGTGCACAGAACTTTCTCTAGAATCGACTATGCCTGGGTGTCAAGGTCACTTTTAGGAATGGTGTCAGAAATAGAAGCGGGTGCTATCGCCCTTGCAGACCACGCGCCCATAACACTGTCAAACTTGGGATACAGCTCGCCCGGGCTCTGGAGGTGGCGATATCCGGCTCACATTCTTAAAGATGAAACGCTAAGGGGGTAGGTAAGGGACAACATAGTGGAGTACTTCCTCAGTAAAAATGTAGAAGGAACAAGTCAGCAAATGGGATGGGATGCTTTTAAAGCTACCTTGAGAGGGATGCTCATAGCCCTCATAGGGGATAGACAATTGAGGCACCTGGAAATGGAGCTGGAAGATGAGCTGAAAGAAATAATGGCCTGTATGGAGGAAGGGGTCGGAGGGTCAATTAGGATGGAGTACCGACTTATAAAGGGCCAATTTGAAGTTCTGCAGACGAAAGCAGCCGAACAATCTGTACCATAACTCAGAACAAGATATTACATTAAGGCCAATAAGGCAGATCGCCTACTGGCAAGGAAGCTAAGGAAACAATAACTGTCGAGAACTATACAAAAAATTTAAATGGAAGGGGGAAAGGAACGTTCAGCCCTCCCCAACATTATGAAAGAGTTCACAAGATACTACTCTTCTATATACTTGATGCACGCCCCCACAGATCAAGTACAATTAAAATATCTTGTGTCAAGCCCAGTAAACAAGATAACTAGTCTGGAAAGGGATGAGCTGGAAGGAGATATCACACCGGAGGAAGTTAGGGCTGCCATAGCAAGTCTACAAAAGGGAAAAGCTCCGGACCCGGATAGATTTACAAATCCTTTAGGGAAACTATAATACCATACTTGGTCCCACTTTTTAACTCCTTCGAGGGCATGGGAGGAATAAAAAAACTAAAAATCGATGGAGGAGATCAAGGTGGTACAACTACCGAAACCGGGGAATACCCAGTGTGGGTCTTAAAGGCCAATAGCTCCAATTAACATTGATGTAAACATGTATACGATAATCCTAGCAAATCGACTTGAGTGCTTCCTCCCAAAATCTATTGACAGATGATAAAAGCTAACTACCAAAAGCCAGGGTGCGCCTGGCAATTAATGGCCAGCTTTCTGAGAGCATCCCCGTATTGAGAGGCATGAAGCAAGGGTGTCCTCTTCCCCCGTTGCTCTACGCTGTCCATCTTGAGCCCCAGTGTTAGGGAGAATTCTCTGTTTAGGCTGAATTTCCTAACCTAGTGAGTCCCCCAGCAGCTTTGCTGGATTTCTGGAGTTTGTTTTTTCCCCTGCCAAGAGTAAAGACTCTCTTTCTCCCACTCTTGGACATGATGTGCGGTGTTCCTTTGAATGTTAATGCATTTCATGGGCTATGGGGTCTCCTACTCCATAGGGTCTCATATGTTTTTTTCTATGTGTGAGCACCCTCCGTGCAGTAACACCGGGGTGTCATAGTGACCCCCCACCATAGACTCCATACTCTGGGAATGACTACTGTCTCCCAGGGCATGTAAAGTCACCATTGACTTTACTAGTCGCAAATTACTAACAGAACCAGTACAAACCATCATATTGTGGACGTACTGGTAGGGGCAATTCGATTGCCCCTGGGTCTGTTCGAGGGGGTTCTGTCCCGTCCCCCCTCGTCGAGTTTTGGCTGGTGGCAGTGGATACTACTTTTTATATTCAACCGCGAATATCTCTCTATGGGATTTTCCCATTGTTCGAGGCTAATACTTTTTTAACATAGCCTCTAACATACCGCCGGTTATTTATTTAATATTAATTCACCGGTTGGTATTTTCTGCCAGAATTTGGTTTTAAAATGGCGTTTGTGTTCGCCTCTAACTCCAAACCAAAGGTCGAGCCCTTTGTTCCACTTTTGGCGGGCTTCTACACAGAAACCCTCCAAAGTGGTGCCACTCTGTCTGGGTACCACAGGGGATGTGGGGGGGTGTTTAGGCACCCTGGACTGAGTTGCCTTGGCAACTCAAGTCGCACTCTTGTGTGATTGGCCCAAGTGGTGAGCCGGCCGGCTCACCACTTAGCATGTTTGATTGACAGCTAGGCTGAATGAATGGGGGTTTCTTGCATAAAAGCAGGGCTTTTGGGACTGGAACTTCAGAAGTCGCCACTGGACCTGAAAATCCGACGAGGGAGAAGCTGAGCCGACCTGCTACGACGACACCACCGGTGGAGCCCTGCTGAACTGACTCACCACTTCCCGACGACAGAGGAGATCTCCCGGCTGGAGAGACTTCTTCCCTTGACTGGTGGGCACAACCAGTTTACCTTCTTTGCTCGCATCCCAGGACGTCTTGTGGTCGAATTGCCCGTGCCAAGCACCCCGGCAACCGGATATCCACTTACCACTGGACCGCGAATAAAAGGACCGCTCCTTTTAATTGAGAACTCCGCGGCTGGTTTCTTCCCTGGCAGTGCAACGGACTCCTGTTTTCCTCCACGACGAGATCCTCTCTTCCCCCGGATGAAGCACCGACTTGCAACCGCTGCCAGGAACAACTGCCCCCGCTGGAGCGTTCTCACCATTTTTAAGGTACCGTGCCCGCCAGGCCTCCCTTTCTAAAGATTGCTACAAGGTAACAATAATCCCTTAACATTCTCGACTGGGCTGGCCGCCTTGACCATCTAACTGGTCCCTTTCTATTGGTCCAACTCTTTCTGGAACCCTTGCGAGACTTTTGGGCACTTTCAACCGTGTGACCTTGGACACATTTCGTCCGGAGCCTCTTAAAGTGGGTCCGGCCTTGTTAACTTTGACTTTAAGGTTTTAATCTGCCTTCTTCTCCTACTGTGTTCTTCCGAAAGTGTTGGGATCTGTTTCTATCTTTGCTCTGCCTTTCTCTCCCTTTTTAACCGATTGATTAGAGTGCCATCTTCGTTAAGCGCTCACCGCTGTCTGAAAAGAAGTTTTGCTTTACTTAAGACTTGTCTAAATAATCGTTGAAGGGAGTGTATATCTTTTAGTGACCGTGTTTTTGAACTGCTTAATATTGGTGCCAGTGTGTTTAACTAGATGTGTTTTTAAATAAATAATTATATCTCTTTTACACCAAGCTCTGGTCAGTGTTTGCTTGTTCTACTGTGTTCTTTTGACCTATTGTGAATACTCTGTATACTGCCTAACTCTTCTTGAGAGAAGTGTGACTGCTCAGCCACAGGGTGGTACAGACTGCTACCAATTGGGTTTACTGCCAACCACCTGTAGTCTTAAATCTTTTGCAGTGGTCCCAGAGGGAACTGCACAGGTTTCTGCCTAACACCCTCCTTGCCACTTTTGGGTCGGTATTACCTAAATTAACCTTTTACATTTGACCTTTTGCACAATTTACCTAATTATAGTGGTCCTAATTGACCTTCTGCACAAATGACCTTTATAGTATTTTAGTTATTTTATTTATGTAGTGGGTTGGTTTTGGATTATAAATAATATAAGGGAATTTGGTGGGGGCTGCGTGGGGTTTTGGATTGGGTGGGGGCTGTGGGGGGTTTCCCCCCGCATATATGTCCTAATTGACCTTCTAAATTAGGTCAATTCTCCCGAGGTCAATTATGGAAAGTTCAATTAGTATACAACCATTGGGTCCACTAGGGAAATGAAAGGGTTCCCCTTTGGGAGGAGTGGGGGCGTAGAACAAAGTCAATGACTTATTATTAATGATCACAGACCCAGAGAAGACCTTGGGGTCTGTGGACCGGGTATTGCAACAATTTGGGGGAGGCGGCAGGTTTAAAAATAAACACCCACAAATCGGAGGGTTTTAACATGACAGAACCGCCTGAAAAAGTCAAGGCGCTGCAAAAATCCCTTCCTTACAGATGGGCGAATAAAGCCATAAACTAATGATCACTGGCAATTTAGACACATCATTTCCCAACTATCCACCCCTCTTAGAGAAAATTCGAAAGATGCTATCAGACTGGGGTCCCCTTTCGATATCATGGCTGGCGAGGGTCAATGTCTTGAAAATGGTTATCCTTCCGAAGTTACTCTACCATTTTATGGGTATCCAACACTTACTTCCGGACTCTGCAAAAACATACGGGGGCATTCATATGGAATCCCAAAAAACCTAGGGTTTCAAGACAGGTCATGAGAACCATGAGGAGCAAAAGAGGCCTGGGAGAACCTGATTTTAGAGCATACTACCTCGCTGCACAGGTTAGAGTGATTAGAGATTAGTTTAGGGAAGATTGGGGTAAGGTGAGGGGAATCATGGACAGGGCAGTGGCAGGTGCCCCATTAGAGGTCCTATGGCGACAGAAGGAAAACTGTGCAAAAAGCATATATAGCAGTGATATAGGGATGCTAGTAGAAGAATCATGGGATGCATCAGTGAGACTGGCAGGATTGACAACCTTCCCCTCCCCACTGACCTTTGTTTAGTAATCACTAATTTACACTGGGTATGAGGGGCAGAGAGTTTGACAAGTGGCAAGGGGTGCAGCATGCTGAAGGACATGTTATATGGGCACGAATTGAAATCTTTCAACCACTACAAATAGGATTTTGATCTAATAGAAGGAGAGAGATTCTGTTATCTCCAATTGAGACACTGGTTGCTCCGCCATTAGTGAGATTACCCCCTTTGAAAAATACATCTCAACTGATGGCGGAGATAAACACATTATTTGGCAATCTATGGCATCATTAAAGATGGAGAGGAACCAGGAAACAGAAGATATATGGAGGGATGGGAGATGGCAATGGGGCAAACGTTAGAGAGGGATCAGTGGGCTGCTCTATGGGCCCAAATTCCCAAGTTAATAAGGGCAATCCAAATACAAGAAATATGGATGAAGATGATGGTCCAATGACATACGACTCCCGAGTGGCTACACAAGTTCTAAGATCTAAGATGGTCTCCGACAGGTGTTGGAGAGAATGTGGGGCAGTGGGGACGTGGGAATACATTTGGTGGGAGTGTCCGTCCATCCGAGCATACTGGGCGGGGATCCAATCAGCACTGAAAGAGATCTTTGGGGTACATGTAGTTGGATCTACAGGAATTGACATCTTGGAATTGGGAGGGATTCTGGAGGAACTACCAACAAAGGAAAGTACTTGATTCTAGTGATGGCAGAGGCGCTGGTCATAGTGTGAGGAATTGAAAAGAAAGGAACCCCCCACAGAGCACGATTGGGTGGGAAAAGTATACAACTTAGTAGCACTAGAGTGGGTTACTTATTCCCTCTACAGGGAACACCAACACTTGGTTGGGCATGGAATGGAACGTGTTAATGAAGTTCCTCCAATGGGATGCTAGGCATGCATGGTGCCTGAGGAAAATGAAACTTTTTGGGGTGATTTGACCACCAGAACTGTATGGGACTCAAGTTGGCCAGGACTTGCAAGGCCTTGGACAATGGATAAGGCGGAGTCTAAACTTACAGCCGTCCATCAAACGAGAGAGAGACATTAAGGGGAAGCGGGGGGTTACAGGAGATGGAAGAGGGCGACTGTGTCCTGCAGGAGGAGCTTTGCAATCCTTTTTTCCTGTCAATTGCTACGCGCCCTGAAGCATCTCAAATGCTCCGAGGTTGGCGGCGTGGAGGCAGAGTGACTGACTGTGTGCAAGGGTGCATGGGGCACAGCACGGTCACGGTATGCCTTTATCTGTTGGACTCCTGGTGCGTTCCTATTTCACATTGGTATAACCACACACGTGCATGGTGTGTATCCGAGTAAACACAGGCACGCCAGCGCAGTTAAACTGCAGGATGCAGCTGGACGTTGCGAGTAGCTTAGAGCTGAGATGCAGGTACTGACAGCAGCGCCAGCGGCCACACAAGGTTATTCGAAGAGGGTCTAATTGATGAGGCTGTCGTTGAGCAGTGCATGACACACAGTGAAAGACCCAAGACACTGACTATAGGGGAGAAGGGTTCCTTGGGAAAGCAGGTGTCCTCTCAAAGCCCTCAAAACCAGAGGGAGAGAGTGCTGCACCCCTAAACTTGGAGGTGTCGGTAACGGCAAGCACTGCCCTGTACATAGACAAGGAGCTGGCGCGCTCGAAAGCAACTAACAATGTTTGCAGTCCCAACCCCATTTAAATTCAAGCTCCAACACCTCAGTCTGAGACTTTTTTGGGGGAAAGTGTGGAGGCAAACGGGTGCTTAAACAGCCAGCAAAACAGTTTGACGGGTCAAACAGCTGGTGGAAAGAGCTCAGTACATACAGCCTCAACCAGTTCTTATGTTGCAAATGACGAACGGGTGGTGGAAAACACAGGGTAGGGGGTTGTCATAATCGTGAGGACTAATCTACAGCAGGATGAACATGAGGCTTGTATTAACACGCCTACTGACCTTTCAACTTTTTCAGGCAATCTAAAAACGGCAAGGAAGGAATTTAACAACCAAGACTTACAGTGGGAAAAGTTATCACTCAAATTTAGTACATACATTTAGCCTGCGCTAATCCTCATCCAATCAACGTCAATACAGAAGCACCATGACCAAACAACTGTAAACCAAAATAAGGAGCAACTAATAAGCAAAACCACACCAAAAAGATCCACTGCAAGGTCAATGTCCAAACATGCCACTGAAAAATACAATCTCCTAAGTGACGGAGGTATTGACATCCTATTTGTAACTGAAACATGGTTAGACGACAACTACAAGATCACCCTCAACAACTGCCTGCCTGAAAAATTCAAATGCGTCCAAGCAAAGAGAAAAACCAAAAGTGGGTGGGGGACTGGCAATCATCCAAAGGAACACCTGGCTACCAAATTGGAAGACCCACTAAACATCGATAAATGGTAATTCTTAATCCTACAAAACACTGAACAATATCAGCAAGAATGCCTTAGACAATTGTTGGATCAGACCACGTGTCGAGTGTTGACACATGACCCCACGAAGAACATTAAGGAGGATTTAGAAAGACTACTTGACATAGCAGTCGAAAATGAATGGATTAGTCATAAAACCAGGAACTACTTATGGACACCTTATCCTAAAATGCCACATCTGTACACTCTGCCCAAAATACATAAGCGACTTGACAATCCCCCAGGAAGGCCTATCGTGGCGGCCACTGGAGGCATGCTACAACCTTTAGGGACATATATAGATTATTTTCTCCAACCGTTGATACAACAAACATCTACCTATGTTAAAGATACTTAACATTTCTTACAAATCTTGGATCAAATGACGTTAACATCTGAAGACATTCTTTTTGCAATCAATGTGACTAGTCTTTATACTAGTATTCCACATGATTTGGGGCAAAGATCGGTAGAAAAACTATTGTTGCAAACAGAATTAATAGGAGCGAACAAAGAATTCCTGATGTTGTTGCTAGATTTGACCTCAACGCATTCATGCTTCGAGTATAATGGTACATATTATAATCAATTTTCAGGCACGGCCATGGGTGCCACCATGGCACCTGTGTATGCCAATAGTTTCATGTTTGATTTTGAAACCACCCACATCATCAGCAATCCACAATGGAGCAATCAACTTAAGAAGTGGATACGTTACATAGATGTTTTTGGAGTATGGTCAGGCAGTCGGGAAGAGCTAGATAACTTTGTGATTGTTATGAACAACATTGACAGTCGGTTGCAGTTCACAATGGAAGTAGGTAATCCTAACGTACATTATTTGGACGTACAGGTCATTATTACAGACTTGAATATCTCCACAAGGGTATACACTAAACCTACAGACAGAAATAACTTGCTGCATAGGATGAGTTTTCACCCGCCGAGTATCCTACGGAATCTACCGTTAGGGCAAATGTTACGCATTAAAAGAATCGTGAATGATTCAGTGGAATGCGAGATTGAACTGAACAAGCTACAGGAGAAGCTTAAGGAAAGAAGATATCCTGATGAAGACCTTCAAAGAGCAAGAGGAAAGACAGACATGCGTGATCGTGCACAACTGTTGATTACCAAACAAAAGCAGGAGAGTCCAGATTTGGTATTTGTCACGAAGTTCTCTATACAGAGCCGACAAATTAAGGATAGCATTCTGAAAAGGTGGAGTGTGTTACAGAATGATAATAGAACTAAAGAACTATTTGTTAACCCTCCCGTTTTTGCTAATCAAAAAAGCAATAATTTAAGCAATCTGCTAGTTGACACACAAGGCAGCAAAGAAACAAACAGAGAACACCCGATAAACATCCATGCACATACCTGCGCATGAGTTGTGGGAACTGCAACAATATAATGAAAGGACCATTCATATCCCATCCACGAACAGGAGAACAGATCAAGTTAAAACATCATGCGACATGTCTGTCAGAATATGCTATCAAGTGTCCCTGTGCCCAGTATTATGTGGGAGAGATCGCACGCAAAGTACGGATTCGCATCAATGAACATAAATCATGTATTAGACTCAACAACAGAACCTCATCAGTAGCAAGACATTTTTATGATAGTGGACACACTGTTGCCCAGCTCAAATTTGCAGTTTTGGAGGCGATACCAACCAAGGGTCAGAATACCAACATGAAGAAATTGAGAGCCCAGAAAGAGGCACAATGCATAGAAAAGATGGTGTCTATAGCTCCAGAAGGAATGAATGAGGAGCTGGATCTTAGTTGCTTTTTATGAATCAGCCAAACTGTGTCTCGAGGTTGTTTGACTCGACATTGTGAATTTCGAATACACATGCATAGATCTCTGGAAGGGAAATGTATTTTTAGAGATATGTATTTAGGCAACACTGAATCACACATGTAGTAGACTTGATGTACATCATATTCATGATTTTTTGTAAGTCTTTAGCAATGTTTGCTGATTGTATTTTCGTATGTTCCATCTTCATTTAATTCTTTGATTTATGTTTTATAATTTTATTGATGTGTAGGTTTAATTTGTTTACAAATAGCAGGGAATGATAGATAGGTGTATAGATATTAGTATCACATATTGCCCAACTACGGATAGTAATATGTTTGTTTATAAGTACACGAGTAGTTAACTACTCTTACACTATTCCAATATGGCTGCATGATGAGTTCAGATAAAGCTATGTTGTGAATCCATTCTGAAATGGCCGCCGTATATTGAGCAACGGTTGCCGTGGCAACAGGTTGCTGCTGCTACACTTTTCTGTAGACATATCTGGGCACGCGCGCTTAGCGTTTGGCCGCGGCAGGGAACCGCAATTCTTTTTCATCCAGATGTAAGTAGATACGTAATACAAATGCGGTTGGTTTCCCCCACCGAGCAATTTATGAGCATTGACACGCGTCCGATCTCTTTACAGAGACCGTGGCCGTGTGAATTATTCACCCGCGGACAAGACAGCAGGTGAACGTGAGAGGCAGACAGCTAGACTGTTCGAGTCCAGCTATACACAGTGTATCTACTCAAAATGTAAGTCTGTAATTATGTGTAAAGATATTGAATGAATTTGAATCAACACGAAGCTTGAGGTTATTTACCCATACACGGTCGATCTCGTTACAGAGATCACGGCTGAACAGGCATTCTTCCCACGATTAAACCGCGGTTGAAAGTGAACGTTTTTTTGAGTATCCAAGCTCATTGAAGGTTAGTGGCTGCGGTTTGGCATGCTCACTGATAGCCAGATGATACTATAGATAAGTTGGTTAACATTATGACTATCCTACTGATTGTAATTTTTTGTTCTCTTTATTATTTTTCCTTTTTGTAATTTTTTTTTTTAATTTTGTTATTTTCCAACCTCGACATAATGCATGAAATCCACACCATGTTAATGAAAATTGGGTAACGTATTATCGCTACTGGGTTCTCTTTGAATTGTATGATTATGACAACGTATGCAAAATAATATGTTGATATGGAAATATCTCGATTTGATAATTGATGATGTTTTTTTGTTTGACTTTGTAGTATATGTTAACTGTGCAATGATAGCTGAGACCAAACATTATATAAAAAGGTGTAATCACAGGCCCTGAGGAAGGGTTTTGACCTGAAATGCATAGGCCGCAGTTGTGATCAATTCTGCCACGATAATGTGATTTGAAGATTGGCATACTATACTAATGAAGCTTGATTAATTAAAACTTTTTTGAAAAAGGAAACTATTCAAGAATACCTCTATGTGTTTGAACTACACCACTATCTAGTGGAATAAGGGAGTGCAGCCCGCACCGCTGGCCACACGGCTAAGGTCTCTTTTCTCTAAATTCTTAATCCTACGGCCATCAGTAAACCCCAAAACAAACCTGAAATGCATACTGATTTACAGACCACCAACCTACGATGCAACCTTCGTAGACGCCTTCACAAGGCAATCACCATCCTAGCCATCAATCATAATCACCTGATCGTCCTCGGAGATCATGAAGAAACCACAACCACACAAAAATCTCTAACCAGCTGTGAGGATGACATGAAAGGCTCAAAGTGGGCTACTGCAGTGTTGTCCATAAGGGGCTGTGGGGAGCACTGGGTAAAGGGTGGCAGAGGACGTAAATCAATCTGTATTAACTGTGGGAAAGGTAAAGGAGGCAGTTTAGCAACGCAGGTTTCAATCAGAGTGGCGGCATGATTTAAGGCGGACTACAAACCCCAGCATGATGTGCTTCAATCAGCACCCGTCTGTTACAAAACTTTCAAACACGTTTACACAGAAACAGCATGAACACTTGGCACATGCCTTACATCTGGGGAAAGTGTGCATTTCGGAACCAGGGGACCTCAATACAAGGAAGAAAACGTGGGTACAAAGTGGGAGAAACATGGACCACATAGAAACTGGAAAGACAGGTGGGAGGGTCCACACCCAGAGGCACGTAGATTGGAAGTGCCGGGAATGGGGAGGCGCAGGGACATAGAACGTGTAAAACCTGCACCAACCTCTTCCTGGGTGTTCTCTTTTTGGCAATCGGTGTGTAGAGCGAGTAGTGGACCGAGGACGTCACAGGCTTTGAGTGGGCATACTAGCACCGGAACGAGGAGGTGCCGGTACGCACGCCCAACTAATCATCCATACCAGAGGAATCCCGGAGAAGTGGGGGCAGTCGGCTGACCTTGGTTTTCTTTTTTTTTTTTTTTTCTTCCCCTTTGAGGACGGTTGCAGTAAAACCCTGAGAATCAACAGGACGGAGCCAAGACAAAGGACTGGGTGATTACTGCGGTTTTCTTTATGTGAACATTTGGGCACTAGCATGGAACACTGAACTGGGTCCCTCCGAGTGCCGAAAGGCTAAGCGCACGTCAGGTGAGTCCATATGCTAACAGCCTCGTGAACTTTGGGCACGGAGAATCTTCCAGAGTGGGATTACCAAGTGTCCTGTCTGCTATATGTGACACTTACTCACGTCCCACCTGCACAGCGGGAAGCTGAACCTTTTTTTTGTTTTTGTTCTTCTGCATTTTTTTCTATTGGACGTTTGCACAATACGGACTGCTGTGTACTCTACTCCTGAATAAAGGGTTTTCTGTTATACCTGCATAACGTCACAGGCTGCTACTTAACACCAGCCAACTAGCAGCAATGAATCTACAACAACCAGTCAAAGGAGCAATCCACTCGGCAAGACATACACTTGACACAATCTTCGCCAACAAAGAACTCATCACCATAGCACCCGCCAATCAAATACTCTGTAGCGACCAGCTCATCATTCCCTTCATAGTCACAATGACCACTCCAATAAACAAGCAACAAAAACCACTGACCCCCATGAAAAGGAACTGGAGAATCATCAAAAACTCCAACCTAACAACTTCTGGAGCTCAGCAAACCGCAACCAACATTTATGGAAGAAGCTGACCTGAACAAAGAAGTAGCCCTACTCCACAACTGGATTGTAAGAACTATCGACGACATCGCCAAAGAAAAACATTTCACTCCTTCTCGTAAAAGAGCAATGGCAAAATGGTTCCCCCCACCACTCAGCACCATGAAAAAATTTAACAAAAACTAAAACTAGATTGTAGAATCAAAAATTACACTGCAAATAAACTGGAATTTCTGCAACATATCCGCTCATACAAAAAGCGAAGAGGAAATACTACGACAACTGAATCTTCAAAGCACCAAACACTCAAAAAGAACTCTTCAAACTCATAAATGAAATAAAAAATCCACCTGGCTCCAACAATACGGCAACTCCTTCGACGAAACTATGCAAAGACCTAGTAGACCACTTCAAAAACGCCACCTATCCTCATGAGGAACATCCAAACAAACTAAAAAGCTTCCCCAAAATATCACTGGAGACTTTTGTCAAATTGGTAAATCAAAGCAACAACTCAGGTTCTCGTGAGGACCCCTGCGCCCCGGACATATACAAATCAATTCTTAAACAAGGAACTCCCATGGAATATCACAGGAATTTCCACAACCTTTCAGTCTTGACAGGGAAAGTGCCACATTCCTTCAAATCAGCGTACATCAGGCCACTACCCAAAGAAACAGCAGGATCCGTAGAGGACCTCTCTAACTACAGACCCTTCTCTAACATCCCATACACAGCCAAACCGCTTGAAACATACATATGCAAAACAACCCAAGATTTCATAGAAAAACGCTGCCTATTAGACCAGGCCCAAGTAGGTTTCAGACCAATGAGAGGAACGGAATGGGCTCTCCTCTCAATATGAATGACCTAAAAACAAACGCAGACTCGGACAACAGTACTTCCTTGATACTTCTAGACCTATCCGCAGCATTCGACACATTTAACCATGACATCCTCTTAACAAGATTAGAAGAACTGGGAATAACAGACACCGCCCTAATGTGGATCAAATCCTTCCTAACAAACAGAACGGAAACCATATGGATGAAACCTTTCAAATTCAACCCAAGAGACTCAACATGCGGAGTACCACAAGGATCATCCCTCTCCCCGCTATTATTCAACATCTACCTATCGCTACTAATCAGAGTCATCAAAAGACACGGCCTCACCTGCTACAACTATGCCGACGACACACAAGTAATCTTCAAAATACAAGACACTCATGAAAAAAACTCAACATTAGAGAACTGCCTATGTGATGTATTCAACTGGATGAACCCAAACTACCTCAAAATCAACCCAGGCAAACAGAAATAGTGATCATCACAAAAAACCAGAGGAGACAACCACTACATCCCTTGGCCAAGGGAACTCGGTACAACCCCAGCACCATCGTCGATTGTAAAAAACCTGAGGGTTCTGATGGACAACAACCGTACTTTAGAGCCACAACGCTCTACTCAAGAAATGCTTTTTACTCCTGCGAGCGGCAAAAAGGATCCTACCATCCCTGTCTTTCTACAAGAAAACAATCGCCATCATCTCTCTCGTCATGTCCAGAATAGATTATGCCAATGGCCTATACCTGGCTATATCTGAACTACTTCTAAAAAAAAAAGTACAATGCATACAAAATGCGGCAGCCAGATTGCTTCTGAAACTACAACCGAAGAGAACACATCAGACCTGCGCTAAAAACACTACATTGGCTACCAATAAAAAAACGGATAAAATTCAAAACAATGTCCATCGCGCACAGAGCAATACACAAACAAGGCGCCGAGTTCCTGAGAGACAAATTACGCCTACATCAACCAACAAAAACGCTCAGATCAAGCAACGACATCAGTCTGGAACCGAAACCCTACAATAAAACAAAACACTGAGGATCTTCTTTCTCGCACCAGGCGCCAAAAACTTGGAACGACCTACCAAAGAACATACGTAACACAAGAAACCACTTACTAGTCAGGAAACTGCTGAAATCCTGGCTCTTCACTTCATAACTAGAAGACCACCCACAGGGACACACACAACTTAAAACAAAGATGAATAAATACACAGATCCCGATTCCCACCAAGCAATCAACTAAAAATAGAATCTAAGGAAGACACTCCACGACATACCGAACGACTAACTGAGAGGTAGCCATGATAGAAGGACATTAAAGACTGAACACATAGGCAGACCAAGACGGAAGGACGATGATGATTAATCAATAGCACCCTGGCCCTGAACCACACCCAAGCTCCAACAGACCTATGTCACAATAGATAGCAAAGGAATAGGGAGCATCCAATCCTTAGCTCCGACACCAAAGGGATCCAATCCTCAACTCCTACACCCACAGCTGGGAGCGCGCAGCGCCATCACACACAACAGTCAGACGGGCAATGAAGGAAATCAGCCATAACCCCACCCATAGGAATACAACCTAAAGGGACAAGATGCACTAGAATCAGGATACACACCCCACTAATCTCTGCACACCTAACCCACACGAAAATTCACACAACCATCTTTCGCCGAGCAAACCGCACGCACTTTATCACAAACCCATCAACAACAAACAACACAAACAGCACCAACTCGAAGAGAAGGATAATGGTGCCCATTGAAGTCCATGATCAAATTTCAATAACAATTGTGGCAACCAGTACACAATTCATGTAAACCACACAAACAGATCAAGGTAATTGGGATAGAAATTCAACGGGAACGTTACTAGGATCGGCAAGTGACCCGATTTCCTGATTATTTCAACCTTAACATTAATACTAGTCCAGTTTATGAAATAATACGGGCAAATGGGAGAACAACTTAAAGATCAAACAACAATGCTTGCGATGCTTCATTCGAAGATGGTGTACGAAGAGGGGTCTGTGACAGGAATCCAAAACAACATGGATAACAGTACCGCTAAAGTCTCGAGCTTACATCACAACACACAAACTAAATCGGAGCATGCCTAGGGGATTCGACTTGGCGGAGATGCAATTGCCTGTAGGTGGGTTACCAAGAGCTAATCCAGCAATGGCGAGGCAAACCGAACAAGAGAACCTATTGTTTGAAACCTTGGAGAACCAGACAGATCAAAGTATTCGAGACAACTTAATTCCCATCCAGCATGGATCCCTGAAATCAACTCTCCAAAAAACTTTGGGGATATTCACAAGATCTAATTAAGAGGGGAGGGGAAACTATCCCAGGATTTGAATAACCAATCATGGCCTTAGAGGATAAAGCCCTACCACAATGTTTCCAGCAATCGGAAACAGCTGATAGCACAGAGAGACCCAAGGATTTGTCTACCAATCAGCCACATAAAATATGTGAAATTTTTGGGAAGACAAAACCGATGCAAAAGTCAACTAACCAAAGCCAGACCAGTCGCATTTGAAAAATTAAGTGGTAACAACAAATAGTAAAAGCGGGGATGTGGACAACACAAATAAAGGAAAGAAATTTAAGAACCAACCCCTATCAGCGAAACAAAAATGAAATGGAAGAAGAGCATTTATTAAAAACATCACCTTATTAAAACCTAAATTGGGAGTAATGTTGAGGCCTATTTTAAAATCAAACCCACCAGACATCGCCACTCTACTAAAAAAAAAAAAAAAAAAAAAAATCACAAATGTCAACTGAGCAAGGAGTGGTCCAAAATGCGGAATAAAAAGAGGATATTGCTATGGTGGACTTACTGGAATTATCGACATACACTATTTTGACCCATGAGGAGTGTCACACTCAACTGTGTCTCTGCAGGAGCGATGGACGAGCCTCCCTTGACCCCGAGTCTTCACTTCCCCTGTTTCACCTGGAGGAATACCTGTCAAATACAAGGTGTACACTCAGACCTTAATTCACCCGATTCCCCTGGGCCCTTCCCGTCTCTTTACTGTGTGCTGTGATGTCCCCCTATAGGCTTACCTTGATCTTTAGTAGGGTGTGCACTCCATCCTGCATTTGCAGGGGCGCGATTCACTCATGTGATTGGTGCCAATGTCTGTAGGCTGAGTTCAGATGCCAAACGCTGCTTTATGCCTTCACAGCGAGGCCGAGAGTTCAAGGCGCCAGTTTCTTCACTGGCTAGAAAGTCCTTCCCACAAGTGAAAGTTGTGCGGAGAATGTTGAGTGTCCAAAATTGTCCATATTGTCTTTGTTTGCCGGTATTTTTGTGCGCGAGTAGCGCTGCGTGTAAAAGCTAGCTGCTGGTAGGTTTGCGCAGCGCCTTCAATTCGAGCGCGCCTGGTAATGTCTCTCCCTTTTCCTTGCAAGAGAAATTATGTGGTATTAGTGCCTCGAGTCTGGGTTCAGCACTACTGGAGACTTGGTGGTTAGGTAAGTTTGCACTGAGGCTTTTGGTAAGTATGCACTGCCTAGAGAGATTGAGCGCAGTGAAATAAGTGTCTGCCTTATTGGAGCGAGCACAATGAATAATGTCTTCTTTCTTACAGGGGTTTGTGCGCTCGTGCAACTAACCTGGATTCCAGCGTCGTGGGAAGATTCGGTGAGTATGCGCAGCGTTACTGATGTACGCGTGTTAACGCTGTTCTCCTTTGTTCTTACAGGTGCCGGTGTAGAAGTGCCCTCTTGACTGGAGATAGCTGCGGCGTGGAGTAAGAACCAGGTAAGCTGAAGCTGAATGATCCAGAGCAGGTAAGCAGAAGCAGGATGATCCGGAGCAGGTAAGCAGAAGCAAGATGATCCGGAGCAGGTTAGCAGAAACAGGATGATCCGGAGCAGGTAAGCAGATGCTGGCTGATCCAGAGCACGGCAAGTGTGTTGCTGATACAGCTCACAGTAGGCAACACGAAGCACTGGAAGAATCTTGGGTGTGGCTTATATAGCCAGCCACACCCAAACACTAGAGAGCTCATGAGTTATCATGCACTTCCTGTTTGGCAACAAGAAGTCGTAACCAGGAAGTTACTACAAACACTAGGAAGGAATGAAAAGGGGGATTGGTTATGGGTTCTTTGTGTTCCTATGCCAGGCCTGCCAAGCCTCCACCCAGCTTGCCCCAACTACCTGCCTGATACCCATGACAAGGAGGAAGATGTTTTAGAGGTTGAGGAACCGATCTATGAGCCATCAAGCTCTGAAAGTGATCAAGACCAAATTGAACATGCAAACCCAAGAAAGTTGAAAAGGCTGACAGGCCCCAAAGCTTTGAAACATTTGAGAAATCCAGGAGTGGAAGAAAAGACCTCAAATGAACAAACCCGGAAGTCCTGGGAAGAATTCGGTCAAACACCTCGAATTGCAGGGACTCGGAAATCTGAAATGGGTACCCCACAGCTCCTCAAAAAAATAGGACCCGATAGGTCAGTAACGACAAGGATTCAAACGAGATCATCATAGAACATGATTGACGGAGAAACACAAGCAAGCTGGAAAAGGAGAAGGATAGGATGATCAATACATGGTCTGAGAAAGAAGATATCTATAGGAAGTCCTCACGGAATCTAACACAGAGTAACATAAACAAAGGATCGAGACAAAAAGAAGTACAACTCAGGTCACCGCCAAGTAAAGTCCACTATAGACTGGTAGGAAGTAAACCGGTGCACAAGAAAGACGTATGTGTGATATCTCCTTTAAGACTCACGAAAAAGAGGAGTGGAATTGAGAAGTGTAGTGATGAATGAGCACTAATAAACAAGACATGAAGAAGCAAGGCGGCAGATTGACGACTACCAATCAATCCATAGCTATTTCTAGCTTGCGGTTAGAAAGAATGATCCCTTGAAGGATGGTTTAATCTTAAATAGAGCTAACGTGATCCGGCTATTCCATCATGTTACAGTTTTGAGATCTCTATCAACGAAAGACCTCCTTACAATTGAATTTCCAGAAGAAGAAAGGATGGACAGGGCTATCCACTATCCATCGACTATTTCACAAAAGGTAGCAGGCGCTCCTCTCTAGAGAGAACATGGCATGATAACCTGTTCTGAGGTGAGAGTTTGCAGCACACGCTTTTTGCTCACTGTACCTTTCACAGATGGGAAATATCCATTTGCAGATCAGTCTTTGTCCCACCCACATGGGCAGTCCAGCACCGAAATGCTATGGCAATTCCTCTCTGAACAAGAGTACCGACAGCAACCCCATACACGTGTTTCAGCCTTGTTGGGCCTCATCAGTGAGGTGAAGCTGTGCCTCTCTGAGCACAGTGAGCAGGGAGACCACGTCTGGTTGCCCCCAGGTAACTTAGGGTGACCAACCCCAAGTTCCTTACACATATTTCACAAAAGGTAGCAGGCGCTCCTCTCCAGAGAGAACATGGCATGATAACCTGTTCTGAGGTGAGAGTTTGCAGTACACGCTTTTTGCTCACTGTACCTTTCACAGATGGGAAATATCCATTTGCATATCAGTCTTTGTCCCACCCACATGGGCAGTCTAGCACCGAAATGCTATGGCAATTCCTCTCTGAACAAGAGTACCGACAGCAACCCTCCCTGCTCACTGTGCTCAGAGAGGCAAAGCTTCACCTCACTGATGAGGCCCAACAAGGCTGAAACACGTGTATGGGGTTGCTTTTGGTACTCTTGTTCAGAGAGGAATTGCCATAGCATTTTGGTGCTGGACTGCCCATATGGGCGGGACAAAGACTGATGTGCAAATGGATATTTCCCATCTGTGAAAGGCACAGTGAGCAAAAAGCGTGTGCTGCAAACTCTCACCTCAGAACAGGTTATCATGCCCTGTTCTTTCTGGAGAGGAGCGCCAGCTACCTTTTTTGAAATATCCATCGACTGCTTATTTCACAGTTACCAATGGAAGAGGCGTGCCGGCTGAGACTGATGGGATTCGACTTAACAGAGCACAAAGAGGGAATTCATATGACTCAGCTGGCACCAAGACAATTTCCAAAAATATTAAGATCTGGAAGGTTCAATGAAGAGGACAACAGAAAGCGGCAAGTAACTGGAACCAAAGAAAGTGGGCTTAAATCACCCCGGGGCTCCTACAGATCAAGTCACAAGAGTGAAAAAAGATCTAATGACGAAGAAGGAGGGGTGGAGAATTGGAAATGGTTGGCAGGCCTTCTGGCTGAAAAGATGGGTAAGTCATAATGCCAAATAAAGCCAGAGACCAAACTGTTCAAACTGGCAAGGTGGAATATCAATATCAAAGGAAATCGCGATGTAATTTATTTACAAGAAACGTGGTTTAGAGAACCCCCAGTTTTAGAAGGATACACTATCTACCTAAATCCGGCTACAAAAAGGAGATTGCGGGCGGCCTATGTCCGGCCTGTTGATGGCAATTAACAACAGCTTGCATTTCGAACATCATAACCCTAGCCCATATATCCAATTGTTGGTGGGTAAAAACTATGGAACGAGAGAAACCGGAGAGGACTGTTTTCTTTATAAACCTATATTGGAACCCAAGAATACCAGAGCTACACAATTTCCTGGAACAGGTTGTCAACCTTACTGACAACCAAAGAGAAAAATTGAGTGATCGCTACCATGTCTTGGGAGGAGACATACACTCTCAATGCCTTGATAAAAATGAAAGAGACCTTGAAGAGGACGTAGCAGTAATAACGAAATTGCAGACAAGTGGGCAATAGTGGAGAAATGCAGAAACTTCAAGAGATACATTGATCCTGAATGGTAACACCTTTGGAGACACGCCAGCGCAGGTAACCTGGAGAGGGACGACAGGTGGTCAAATTATAGACTATATTTGCATGTCCCGTAATATGATCACGTTGATAGAATCATTATTGGTCAAGGAAAAGTTAATGAGCAACCACAATCCGTTATCTATGACTTGGACTGCTTTTAATCAAAACAAAAGAGCTGAGTATTCGAGGAACCCTGAGGTAATTCCAGGAAGGAATGGATTGAGGATACGCCCGAGGAATATAACACTCCTTACAGAAAATCTCGATCGGGCTATATACCAGGGTATTGCCCAAAAAAATTACCATGCTATCGATTACTCACGTTTACGGAAGGCTTTCGAAAACAAGAAAGAGTGGAAATAAACCGATCATGCATAGGCGCCATGTATTTGATGAAGCCGTCTGTGGAAAAAAAAAAGGGGATAAAGCGCTCTACAGGGATCCTGCAGAAACAAGCAACGACAGGAGCCAAAAGGGAGATTCTCAAATTGAAACAACATTATCAAAATTGGTGCAAGATACATACAAAATGACTGGTTCAACAGGATGCGGAGGCTATGCTTGAGAGCATAAAGTCAAAGAATACTACAGAAATGTGGTCCATGATAAATGGTATGGATGCGCCGCAGGAAGCTCTACTAGTAAATCCGATCCCAGCGGCAACATGGGTTGAATATTTTTCAAGTTTCTACAACCCTAACCAATAGGAACCATCAACACCCATAAGGAAAAGTAAAATGTGAGACCAACTAGACATAAATCTGTTGGCAGTCCAAGAAAGCGTCAGAAAATTGAACAGTTCCAGAATTTCGGGCCCTGATGGGATGACCAACGCCCTATTGAAAGAGAATCCCATACAATGGTCTATTTTCTGATGACTCTGTCCGACTACATTATGAAATCTAGGCGAATACCGCGGTCATGGAAAAAATCAGTGATCATTGCGATCTATAAAAAGGCCTTAGATCCGAGCCCAGCAATTACCTCACTATTGCGTTGTTGGACGTGGCAGGAAGGTGTTTGCATTACTAGCCTTGAAGAGCTTGGCAAAGTGGAGCAAAGAATCAGGTCATACGGATGAATGGCAAGCAGGATTCGTCCAAGGCGTGGTGACATCACTGAATATCTTCACCATTAACACTCTGAAGGCCCAGGCACAGAGAATAATAAGGAAAGAAGTTGTTTGTGGCCTTCATAGATCTTACTGTGGCCTTTGACTCTGTTAGCCGCCTGAAATTATGGGGAAATTACATCAGTGGGGATGTCCCAATAAATCAATATTAAATTGGATAAATCAGGTCATCTCACAAAGGCAATGCGGACTAATAAAGGGCTTAAATTTTTTAACTTGTTCATTTCAGACCTAGAAGACGTTTTTCACAACATCAGATGCTTTCCACCCAAGATTGTTCAATACTTGATTGGTCAAATTCTTTATGCGGATGATGTTGTCCTGTTAGATCAAACACCCGTAGAATTACAGAGACAACTTGATGCACTGTACAAATATGTGGAAGTCAACGAGCTGAAGATAAACCCATCAAAATCAGTGGTCTTGGTCTTCGAAGGGGGTGGGAAGCGAAGTGTCAGAAAATCTAATGGTTGGCATCTAATGGGAAGAAGAATTCCAGAAGTGAAGTATTTTATATACTTGGGAGTATGTCTGAACACCAATAAAAGGGATGCCCCTAGACTCGATCTTTTAAAAGCAAAAGCAAAAACTTTGGCGAGTCAAGGGAGGATTTTGTTAAAGACATTTTGTGGATTCTCACTCGCCCCGCTGATCTCGTTCTACCGAATGAAGGTGCACCTATCCTAACGTACGTAACGAAAAAACACTGTCAGAATGGAGATTGATCTGCCAAGCAATTTTGTGGGAACTGGACGAATCAGATCTAACACTGTTGAACCCCCCCAGACCGGACAAGGTTAAAAAGAGATTATACATACAAGATTTGATTATTACCCAGGAAGACAGGCAATCCTTGATATTTTATGGAAAACCATTTCAGGAAGTGATAAAGTTGAATTTGTTACCGAAAATATCTCGAGCTGCTTCCAAATTGGTACTTTAGGCACCAATTTATGAGATTCTGATTAAATCTATTCCCGACCAGAAAGATCCTGAGTGGAAGAAGAGGTAGCAAATGTGGGACAACTTGTAGACTGTGCCTGAACGAAGACTCAGTTGAATCGATAATACATTTGATATTAGTGTGTCCAGCAATCAAGGACTCCAGAATGAGCCTAATGACAGAAGTGACTAAGAAATACAGCTCTCGAGCTCTGGAAGATTGGTGGAGGGAATTGCAACCGGGAAACAGAATCTCACTGAAATTGGCTCTGGTGATATTATTGGGAAAAATGTTCTTAAAAATTAGAGCCGAGAATGAGGAACTGCCGGAGAAAAGTATCAATATTTGATAAATGTGGACTCAAATGAAAGGAAAGGAAAATTTCAATTATTTATTTTGATAAATGGCAAAAGGGTTAACTGAATTGTATAACTATATAAAGCCTGTAAATAAAAATATTTAAAAAAATTAAATACATAGTGCCTCATTACGAGTCCGGCGGTAACCCTGCTGGTGCTACCGGTGGGTTGCCTCCGGACTCAATGGGCCTCATTACGAGGTGGGCGCAAAGGGATACTGAGCACCGTTAAGGACATCGGTGCCGGTAATCCCTTTGCGCCCTATTCCGAGGTCCCTTAGCGGGTCCCTTCCTTAACGCCTGGTTTTACCAGACGTTATGGACGGGGCCCGTTAAGGGACTTCAGCGCTAATAACGGTAGCGCAATTTGCGGTACCATTATTAGCGCCTTCCCATTGAGGCCTATGGGGGCTGAAATGGGAATGGTGAATGGCTTTTTCAATGGGGACTTACTGGTCCCGCAAAGGTCGGAATAGACCGGTAAGTCCCCATTGAACGAGGGCGGACTCGGTACCAGTATTGGAGGTAGTCATGGCGCTAATAGCGCCATGACTACCTCCAACCTCGTAATGAGGCCCAATGTTTTACTGGTGCCCGACTTCCTGGTGCCAACCAGACATTACAATTCCGACGGCCCGGAAAGTCAGGCACCAGTAAAATATTAGTCCCCATTCCCTTAGAGTCCCACAGGATTCTATGGGAGTGGGGACTCGGAAGTGCCGGCACCGTTGCCAACGATGCCGGCACTTCTGTGAAGAGTCTATCTACCGTGGCCGCTGTGGCCGGCAGGGTCAGACCTGTCTGGTGCAGCGGCCCCGGCACCCTCGTTTCCCGACCGGCAATCTTGTAATGAGGCCCATAATTTGGTTAATGTATGGGGGGGAACTATTCTAAGGTTGGAATACGGTGGGGGGAATGAGGGAGGGAAAGGGAGGAAGGAAAGTTGTTTTGTTGAAAACCCAAATAAAAACCTATTTATAGAACATACAATCTATTAACATCTAGTGGACGTTTTACATGTACTGAGGTAGGAGGAGGGATGTGACAGACGACTGGCAGCAAATAGTTCCCACTATATAATCACATTTTTTATTTTAAATGCCCTGTAAAAGTGTTTGACTAATTGTATACACCTGAGTGCTGTGAACGGACTGGTTTAGAATGCACATACCAAATATTAAAGCAATTAACCCTTTTTATTTTGGTGCTTCATTGCAGATTTCCCCTGCCTCTAATAGGTGTGATTATTACACTCTTTCATAACACTCAATCAATCAAACTCTGAAGGACCAAGAGACGAGTTGGCCCTGCTGAGACTCAAACCTGTAAATGCAGATTGCACACAGATTTCAGGGTACAGGCTTAATGTGTTCACCTGGTATGAGCTATACAAGCAGTGGGCACTTCCAATGACAGACGGTCACATTTTCCCCATCTTTAAGCTACACCCTTTTTTGTCCATCTTGGCAGCCCTGCCACCACCCTACCCATAATTAGACAGTAACCCCCTGATACCTACTCAGCCTGAAAGAGGTAGATGCGCCAGTCTGCGGTCTGCAGGCGGAAGACATTGGGACGCTTGTTGTACTTGCTAGCTCGCTCCGCCAGGGCGTGGTGTATGCCAATTACCTCCTCCGAGAGCTGGTAGTCTGGTCGATACTCCTCCTAGGGAAAAGAGGGAGACAGAGCCCAGAAAATAAGGGAGACAGAACCCAGAATAGGGGACAACCCCAGCACATGCAGTAACTAGTGCCATAAAGAACCCATCTCATGGTGAAAACAGTAAAAGAAAAACATCTAAAAGTGGGACACAGGCCCCATAGAAATGAGGCACAGTATGATACTCCTGTGCAATAGGAGACAACTAGAAATCCCAGAAAATGGTGTACAAACAAAAACACGGGCTACACAGAGACCCAAACGCAAGGAGGAGAAGGTAGCGATTCAAAAACCATTGAGAGACAAAGCCAAGTACGGATTCAGGGTGAGGAGGACCTTTGCTCAGACAGATCGCAGCACATGGGGGGCACAAGAAGAGATCGGCCCCAATCAAAGGTGGAGTCATACTCCAGTAAAAAATGATAATAGGAGACAGACAGCATAACAAAAAGGCAGATGGTGCTAGACTTCAAAAGAGGGTAGGAATCCATAAACGAGAGCGAAACAAGGCTAAAACAAGGGGGAGACTTATGTAAATTCAACAATAAAAGAAGCACTGTAGCACATTTGGAACACAGGAAGGAATAGGTTACTTACCTGTAACTTCTGTCCTCCAGTATTGGCATCTTTCATAGATCCATATGCTCTTGACTATTCCCCCCTTGTCAGTATATTAATCAGTATATTAATAAAGCAGCTAAAACTTACTGTTCTATTAGTCTCATTGTGGGTCATTTACCCTCTTTCCAATAGGCAGTGCCTCCCATAGCTCCACCAAAGCTCCATCCCCATAACCTACCGCTGGAGGCCATCTCCAGTTTCTTTTAGCGCACTGTAAAAATGCAATATAGCATCTGCAAATCTATGAGGAATACCTGCTTTCGTTCTCCTTGCCTAGCAGTGTCAAAAATGTAATGCATGCTGACAGCCATCTGGAGATGGAGGCTTTGGCAATCCTCTTGCTCATATCCTTGGGTCCGAATGCTATAGTTAAGGTGCTTGCCAAAAGCACTTCGTGTGATCGATGTAGTACTTGAGGGCCCTTTTCACATCCAATGAATGAAGAGATCTGTAGGTATTGTTCGAGTATTGAAGAACACTGACAACACCAAAAGCTCCTGTAAGCAGAAAGAGGCCGATACTTCGGCATGAACTTTGGATTGATCCAAAGCAGTACCTTGCTTTTATGGAATGCTAAATATGTTGGTTGCACTCATAAGGCCTGGCTTTCATTCACCCCCCAAAGCGGAATTGATGTCCACCAAGAAGGCCATTTAACAGGAAACTCATTTTATGTCAGCGCCACCCATTTGAGAATGGTACTCAGCCCCCAGAGATACCTAGTGCGCATTTGGAGAGGTCTTGAATAGCCCTTTCACAAATTCTCTAATCAATCTATGAGACCATAAAGCGAGCGTAGGAAGCATTCAAGTATAGCATGAAACCGCAGCCAAGTGTACTTTGATGGATGAAAAAGCTAATCCGCTCTTTGCCAGAAGTAACACATATGGTAATATCTGCTGATGGAGAATCCTTTCCTTTTTTCAAGACAGGAGTTTGCAAACAGGCAGGAGTGTGAATTATTAAAACTTGGAGAGTCCCAGAAGTTCCAACAATCAATACGTTTTTGGCCATGGCAGTACAATGAGGATCCGTTTTTACGACTGTTGTGTGACAATGCGCAGCACACTTGGGACGAGAGGTATATGCGGGAAGGCGCAGAGTAATATGTTGTCCCATGGGATCGTGAATGCCTTCCCTAAGCTATCCCGCTGTGGCAACCTGCTTGCAAATGACTCACACTTAAACTTATTCTAAAAAGAGATGACTCAATGCCTGGCTTGACAAACTCTGTTAATCTGGGTTTGTAGCAATTACAATTTGTGGCAGGAGACAAGCTCTTTGCTTAGGGAGTCGGCAACTGAGGTGCTGTTGCCTGGTAGGTGCCAAGGAGACAGGAAAATCCCTTGGGGCATTTCCATAGAAAACATAGATGCTTGAAAGTCACCACGCCCTTCTCTGAGCCTGTGTGTTATGCCTGTCGCACGCTCCCCCTCACTACCCATTTTGCTTTTATCTACCCATCTCCCTTCCACCATTCACTCTATTGCTCCTTACCTTATTCTATCAGACCACCAATGGTCAGTACGAGACACGTATCGTAATTTCTAATCAACCCACCATAGCCTTTAGATCTCCACTTAGCTCTTGTGCAAGACCATACTCTCGCAACATCCCTTCTCTTGGAACTTCCATCTCCATCATTCTGCTTGCCCTGGACTCTTACTCCATGAGCCTGACCTACACCCAAGCCTCTAAAGACAGCACATCTCCTATACTATCCTACCACCTTCTCCTAGGAGTAACTAGAAAAGCTAGGCTTGGTTCCCGCATGTTCACCCACCCCTGACCTAACACTTCAGCCTGCCTCCATTGCTACCAGCCCCATGCACATTAATTCTCTCAAATGTGCTCTCAACAATGCCAGATCCTTAGGCGCCCATGCCATTGTAAGTGATTTCAATCCGGCTCACACCCAAGTCCCGCCCAGCGTGTAGTGCGCAACTGAAATCCTTATTTATTTTTATCTATAGGTTCAATATTCTGAACAATATACCACTCGTATCACACCCTTCTCCTGGAACCCCCCCGGTCACACTGAACCAGGAATCAGGCTAGTTTGCAAAAGTAAATATTTATTATGTATTTAGAATTGAAATCACAATATATTTTAATAGGTAACAACAATGACCAGTGGAATGACGGAACGCTGAATAATCTCTTTAATGTACTAGGAATCAGCAATGAGCACAAAAACAAATGCAGCACAGAAAAGAATACTTTTGGTTTGGTTTGGAACAGATAGCACTATGGTTAGAGGTTCACCCTGCAAAACCCCTCAACCCCCCAATAGGCAATGTAAAGAGATGGGAGGAGAAAGCAGGTATTCAGGAATAGCATAAATCAAACAGAATATCAGTCCCACCCCCCCCTTCAAACACAAGAGAAAAACGGAATTGACTTTTCAGCTGTCAGCATGGCTTTGAAATTGTCTTTGGAATTGGCTGGGCAAAAACATCAAATGTGGTCAAAAATACTTAGATTATTATAAATTCCTATGGGAGCCACTTCGAACAGTTACAAACCAACACAAGCAATGATTTAGTCAGAAGAGAACTTTTGAAATCTCAAAGTCCAAGTGGGAAATAAATTAAAGCTATTTCACACGTGTAAAATTTCTCAGAATGTAAAATTGCGGCAAACCTTTCCCTATGCGATATTCGCTATAACGCGAGAATCGCACTGTTTTGCAATGTGGTTTTGGGTTCTATGGATAGCTAAGGATGTTAGGTACAAGTAGGAGTTGAAGTTCCGTTATAGAGGTTTTAGTGAGAGTCGTTTTTGCAAAATAGGCACGAGAATGGAAAACAGAAATGCACTTTGAAAATGAAAGCTGGGTTTGATTACACTATATTATGACTATGAAAACGAGGATGCCACACATGAATCTCCACAGTTACATGGCCAGCGTAACTGTTCACGTGGTGGATGCTCGATTTCTTTCTGGGATTCACTTTACTTACTCAAAAACACTAATGACTTATGATTTTATAAAACAAAGGAGGGAAAGTCAGCGCAAGCAAGGTTCTGACAATACTATGATTCTGAATTTACAGATAGGATGAGTTGAGAGTGGGATAAGACAATGCAAACATACTATGGGTCACTTTTCTTCCTATTAATACTCACAGGATAAGTTATTAAATTGGACCGTCAGTTCTGGTCATGGATTGGATCTGGTCTAAGAAGAACAGCACATCAGGCACAGGAGTGGATCAGCTAGGCCGGTCCCCGGATTTGCACAGAATCTGCCCTCCTTGTCTGTGGATATTTCAATCAGCTGGATAGCGAGTTCTTCACGCAAGCCTTGTGGTAACTAGCCAGAGAATTTCAGGATACTAGTTCAAAAGGCCTTCTCACACCACAGCGCTTTACTGGGTTGCAAGAATACATTTGAGGATTAGGCCTTGCAGAAAGTCAATAGTTCTCTACTGCTTGCAAGAGTCTTGGCATCTGGATTTGGAAGGATGTTAAAGCTGGATGTAGAATGCTGGATTAGAGTTCTTCGCCGGAATCAGGAAAGTGAGTGATTCAGTGCGTCCCTATGTGTTGTCAGCTGTCTCTATTTATCCTTTCAAATGACATCACAAACTGGGTGTATGGGCCGGCTTAGCTAAGCTTGCCCCTGTGAGCTGGGATTGGATCAAAACTTCATCTCCGTCTTGCATTTGAGTGATTGGATCAAGGCCGTATGATGTCACATTTTATGGTTTTCTTTACAGTTCTTAGAAACCTCCCTTTAGCCATTGGTCTCAAAATCAAATTTTATACTAAATACATATTTCTACATTGGTCACCTTTACACAAATCACACACAAAGATTCCATATTTTATGTAGCATCTGCTCCTCAAAATCCTGTGGCTGTGGGATCTTGTTTCAACTTTCTACAGAATTTTGTCCTTTTCGCTATGAACACAATTTCAAAACTTTATGCAAATTTCCACAAATGTGTGTGTTTAACATAGGGATGTGTGTGTACATTTTCACGATTCTAGGATTAATACATTTCACATAAAACCACATATATTGCCATTCCTGTCCAGAACATGTCACGCAGTTCTACCGCCTCTTAAAACGTGCAGCCAAAAATTAGACTAACAGATATGTCCTTGGTATATTTTTCACCACTTTGAATCACAAGTTATGAGTCTCTAAAAATGTGTTCATTGTTCATTCTTAACAGCAGATGGTCGCATTGCTCCACCCCTTTGTCTTTCCTGGGAGTCCAGGAGCATCCCCGTCCCTGGGGAAGTTCCTTCCAGGAGCCATTTACGACCCTCTCACACCTCCGTTTCCTGGGATGAAGGGCCTGCTATTGTTCATTCTCTTTCCGTAGACAAAAGTCTGGATTAACCCACAATTATCACTCCTTAACTCTCTCAATCTGCTCTATACCTACCTTTTCCTCCTTCCGCACTTCCCTGAAATCTCTATTTCTCCATTCCCCACCATGAAACCTTGCCCACCTCTCATTCTGTCTCCTTCCCTATGATCCTCTCTACCCTCTCCCTTCCCCTTCCCCTTCCTCATTCATTCTCACCCTTATACCCCTTCTGTTTCCCTCCTCCTTCCCTTCCTCACCCCTTCCCTCACAGATGAATTGCTCTACTTACTGTTTTGATGGTTTGATTTATGATTGTAAATCGCTTCTACTGTTATAATGCTCTTTGTATTCTGTTGTTATGATGTAAAGCGCTTTGGATTAAAGCGCTATATAAACAATAAATACAAATACAAATACCAATGTCACCATTAACATCGCAGACATCCACCCAGTTCTCTGGTCGGACCACTCACGTATCCACTTCAACCTCTCCTGGTTTAAAACTCACACACTACCTGAGGTATCATGCAGCCCTATTCAAGTCTGTAACACTCGAAACTTGAAACATAAGGACCTCATGCACCTGCTCTCAGCCTCGCTCAGTTCCTCTCATCCTGCTCGGAACATAACAGCCCACAACCTTGCCAATCACTATCACACAAGCTTACCCCAGGCCCTTGACCAGCTCGCCCGATCAAATCCAAAATTTCTAAACCTCACAAACCCAAGAATTCCTGGTTTACGGATGATCTAGTACGCCTTCGCAGAGATAAGAGATATCAAGAACACAGCTGCAAGAAACAGCCCACTGATATTAAATGATCGGCTCTCACGACTCTCGCCCTTACCTACAAGAAAGAAGTTATCACCTTCAACGCTCACCTTTAAAGCCAACAGCCTTAACAACAGAATCTCGAACGTCACCTGCAGCAGTAGAGAACTTTTCACTATCCTTAGATAACTTCAGACTCCTATCCCCTGCATCACCGCCACTCGCGCCGACAAAGCTTGGTGTACCACGATTCAAAATGCCCTCTCTAGCAATCGCTTAAGATTTACACCAATAAATCCCTCCTTGCCAGCGAGGCACCTTCATTTGAGCCTGCCGCCCACACCAGCGAGTCCCAGGCCCCCCCAAAACTCCCCCATTTGCTTGCACTCCAGTTACTCAAGAGCAAGTTATCAACACCATTCAAACACTAAACCCTTCCAATTGCAAAGGCGACCCCTGCGTGGCCCATATTGTTAAGCTCTGTGCTTCCACTCTTGCACCCACCATCACTGATTTTGCTAACGCCTCGTTCACTTCTAGCGTGGTGCCCACAAACATCTACCTGGATATCACCCTCGCTAAAAAAAAAGCCCACCCATGATCCTGCTATCCCTACTAATTAGAGACCTATCACAACAGTCCCTTTCCTGCTGAAAATACTAGACCACCGTGCCTATAGCCAAGTCGAACATTTCCTTGAGCAAAACCACCTTCTTGGAAATAGGCAATCCGGCTTTCATCCCAAGCACAGTATGGAAACGGCTTTGCTGGATCTAAAAATCCAATTTGACTCCATCCGCGACTCCGGCAACTTAGCAATACTCTTACTATCAGACCTCTCTGCTGCAATCAACCTAGTCGATCATGACACTATGTCTCCACCTTCGTCAACATTTCCACTTTTCCACCGAAGCCTGTGCCTGGACCAAATCCTTTCTGCGTGATCGTACCACCCGAATATTCATCAGGGAATCTGCAGCTGACCCCATCCCTGCCCCCCTGTGTGTACCGCAAGGATCATGCCCCTCTCCAACACTCTATAACACATATACAAAATCCCTTTTTGATCTGCTCGATGACAGGAAGATTATATACACTAACTTTCCTGACGACACCCAAATGCTCATTCCAATCACAGGTGACCATGCTAGAACTACCTCCACTATCAATGTTGTCTAAAGCACTATATCAAAAACTAGATAGCCATTCACAACTTATGTCTCAATGATGATAAAACATAGTTCCTCATCATTGGCTCACGGCATCGGCTCAAACACCTTGACCCCTCCTTCTCTTCCATCTGTTTCGAAGGGTCCAACATCCCCTTCCTCAAACATATAAAAACACTGAAAGTCCACCTCAGAGCCAACCTAGGTATGACAAGACAGATCAATGCCCTAGCCCCCTGAACGAACTACACTGCAAGACATCTCACTCTGTGGGCAATTCCTCTCTCCTGGCAACTGCCTCACTCTGGCCCGTGCCCTGATCCTATCCAAACTGGATTATTGCAATGGTTTATTCATGGGCACAACTTCCACCAACCTGGCCAAACTCCAACTACTGCAAAATGAGGCACTTTGTGCCGCCCTTGATCTAAAACGCTCTAATCACATCTCAGCCATAAGACAAGAAGTCCACTGGCTCCCCATCAAAGCATGTGTAGCCTTCAAAACACTACATCACACACCATTGCATCCACCAAGAAGCCCCCTCTTTCCTAAACAGCTGCATCTCCAAATCGTTCCCTGTACGTCCACTCGGATCAGGTACCAGCATACTCATGACCACACCCTCTTCAAGAGCAAAGGATCTGGCAACTTGAGTTTCTGCATCACAGCGCCCATACTCTGGAACTCCCTACCTGCACACATCCATAATCAGAACTCGCTCCTTACATTCAAGAATCATGTCATGACTTGGCTCTTTGACAAATACGAGTAACTAATCCTGTCTTTCTATGCCTGTGTTATTGTCTATGTATTCTACCTGCCCTTGTACAAAACGCTGTGATACCCCTGTGTTTGGGCGTTACAAAAATGTCAAAAATAAATAAAACAATAGATTTTGTGCCTTGGTGGATAGGATCTGTGATCTTGTGCCCCACTGGTGACTGATATTTTAAAAATGTGGTAGTGTTGTCTGCAAACACTCTCACGGTCTTCCCCCCTGCAGCTGGGGTTGGAAGGAAACTGGCCAGGGTTTTTATGGCCTGGTAGTATTGCAAAGTTAGATGTAATCTTTAAGTGCATGGATGCTTGCAGAGGGATCCGATCATTTGCTTCTGGCCAACAATAAATGTGGAATGAAGGACGCCTGAGGCCAGGGTTGACTGATACTCTGTGTTTCGATTGTTTTCAGGATGTGCCATGCGCGCTGAAATGCTTCTCATTAGATTAGTATTTTCCAATGACGCCAGTAAGCAGGGGTGGGTGAGATGGTTCACAGTTCAAGGGAAATCTGTTTATTCTACTGTCTCTCATGTCATTTGAAGTATCCATGCAAACCATGTGCAAATTATATTCAGGATTAATAGGTCTCAGACTAGCTGGGACTTGTGATGAATTATGTTTGTATGTGAAATACTGTATGAGGTCATGACATACCACAGAAAAATCCTAAAAAGGAGGTGTGTTGTACACATGAGCTGAAGATGGTAGTTAAGATAACGACCACAAAAGAGAATGGGGGAATTTGAGAAAGATGGGATTTATTTGTATAGGTTTTAACCAATCATGGGGAGGGGCGGTGGGCGGTTTGTAATGAGTGTTTTAACTGTTGCAAAAATGTATATAATGTATCAACTTGTGTAGTTCAGGGAGACATGGGTTAGTTTGTGCCCATGGGGTCATCTAGCCCCTTGGACAATTGTAAAGAATGGAGGGGGGTATCTGTACTTCTGCCATCTATATGGTAGAGTAAAGGCACAGAACACCCCAGCCAGGGCTCTCAATTTGGCATCAGCCAGGCTTAAGCTTTCAGGAGGTGATGCAGGCTGGTTCTTAAGTACAGCAAATCCCCAAAGCCCACCACAAAGGAATGTCCACACACTATGTTAGGTGATAACACAGCTTCTTTCTATAAAACAGGATTGAGAAATCTATATACATTTATATAATAACATTTTGTACTTGGAAATACTTATTCAAAGAATGGCAATTATATACACTATCTGGTACCACACAATACTTACATTCAGTAAGAAATACACTAACTACAGACAGTTTCAAACACGCAGGTGAATTCTTAAGTGAGGTATATAAGCATAGAATAGGAAAGAAAGGCAGGTTAGTTGTGAATAGTGGCAGAATGCTTTCTTTAGACTAGATATACAATTCTGTGTGAAGATGCCCCCCCCCAGGCAACCTGTAATGGAAAGGGTAGGGAGCAACTTACCTTGTCTTTTACAGCCCAGTCCAATAATGTTCAATAACCTTCTGCTTTCTTTAAAAAGGTTCTACCACCCAAAAGTAACTGACAGGCCACAGGGGAACAGGATCTGGGACCCCTGGATGACCTCTGAGGCTATTAGATGCTCTTCCTTGTGAGAGTGCCTTTGGTGCCTTGGCAGGCGAAGTGGTAGTTTCTCAGTTTCCCTCGGAGGACGGACCCCCCTGGAAAAAAATAGCCACTGGGATGTGGAGTCCAAGAAGAAAAACGGAAGCTAAGTCTTTCTGAAGTGCAGCCGTTTTACTCTTCGCTGTGCTCTCCTTTGGTTGACCATTTCTCAGACTGTAGAAGTCCTGCGAAGATGAAACTTGCTGAGGGCTCCTAAAAGCCTTGGTAGATGAGAGTAAGACCCCTGGGACCTTTCGATGACTTCTGGCAGAGACGGGTGATTAGGTCACTTTTGGGGTCAGGTTTCAGAATATCGCGTTTTCCAAACTTTTGTTTCTTGGTTCCTGCGGCCACAGCACGGACCTTTGGACTGCTTCTGGCGACCTGGACTCGACCACTGACCAAGGACCCTCACCAATTCTGGACCCTCGGGACGTCTTTCTTAGCTTCTGTTGGCAGAAAACCCACTGACAGACCCTCCTCTGCACTCAGCGACTCTGGACTCTCTCCGGCGAGACAATGTGTTCTGGGATGATGGCAAGGATGTACTTTGAAATGTTCATAGGCAGTTTGGAACTTTCAGAACTTTGGGTGTCCAGCAGCACTATGCCAGGCTACCCCCTCTTCTGGGCAGTAGACAGCAACGGCCTCCATCGGTCACAAAACACACCTCTGGACCCGGGTGACGCCAATGGACTTCAACTACCGATGTCTGGGCACTCTCCTTCAGGACTCACGAAGACCCCTTCTCCAGACGGCAGGCACACAGGACTGGCTTTCAGGGTACTTCTGATGAAGAGTAGCAGTTTGCGCAATGGTCCCTCGTAGCTGGGGAGAGGTCTCCTTTGCAGGTCCTCTCTGGATCAGTCCTTGGAAGAACACAGCAGCTTTTAGATTACACAGCGAAATGCAGCAGCAGACTTCTCCTCCAGCTGGGCTTCAAGGAACAGTTTCTTCTTGCTTCAGCTTCGACTTCAGCTTCTGAACACATTGGTAGGTGAGAGGTCCCCAGATATACACATCTGTTCCCCATTCACTCAGGCTGAGCCAGGCTCAGCCAGCCAATCACGCAGAAGGGCATTAATGCAAGCAGGCAGCCAGCCAATCAGGCTCACAGTCATTCAGGCCATTTACTCCACCCAGACACCCATAACAAAGTATGTGGATTGGGGTAAGCACCCAGCCTTTCAGCACGCTACACTGAATTCATGTCATTTTCAGTCAGAGCTGTCTCATTCATTGTGCCACACACACAGAAACCAGACACCCATAACACAGAATGTACTTTAGACTCCAATCATACAGGTCCCACCTCTAGGGTGAACCCACAACACACAGCCTCTGGGAAGGCTCCAGTCAGTCTGGCAGGAGGCAGCCCCATGGCCATATGTGGCATTTACACCCAACAGCCAGTCAGGAGAAAGGGAAGAGACACAGGACTTCCCAGGACTTTGGGAAACAAGGTATAAAGGCAATAGAAACCAAGAGGACGCAGGGGCCATCTTGCCTTCTATCAGGAATCCATGGATTCCTATAGCAGGGCCTGGGTGTCCCAAAATGGAAGACACTCAAAGCCACTGCCAAGTCAGTATGTAGCTGCTACCAGCCCATACCCTGCTCTGTGGGCAAAAGACAGGTGCCCACAAATACACATAAGGGGTACAAGGGTGTACACCCACCCACGGATGCCATAAGGGTATCCCATGGGTGTTGTTCACCAAAAGGAAAAAACAAAGAGCTGCACTACCAGAGGTCCAGCTGGACCGGAGTGGCAGAAAACAGAGAAAACACACACAGACAAGCGGTAGAACAAGGACTAGGAGGCCCTGTCCCTCCATAAGCCATTTCCAGCATCACAACAAACTTTCTTATGGACACAATGTGCACTCACTTCTTAAGAGGTGGGCCTACTCTGGGTTAAGTTGATTGGAGGCCCAACACTACAAGATGAAAAAGGTAAACAGTTTCCCAGTACTGATAGTATGAAGGTTTTACCAGTTTTCCTATAACAAAAGAGCAAAAGGCAGGGCAAGTGAAGCTGAAGGCTTTACTTCCTCTCAAAATGACAGAACAAGATCAAAAACAAAGCAAAAAGATTGGGGATCCATAGAAACTATGGAGGGAAAGTTGCTAAAAGAGAAATCTTTGCTAACATCGGCGAACCTGGGTAGTAACTCCTGAAATATAAAAGACTATTTACTAACCTTAGTAGAATTGTTGAAGAGTTTTTAATTCCCTCACCAACACAAGTAAATTATAACTTACCTGCAAAGACTACTTCTGGTGAGAGGCACTGTGGCGCCTGACACCTTTGGACACCAGGCCCCATTCTTCTGAAGGATTGAACTGTTTAAGTTAGGGAAACCACTTGTGAATTGATTCTATCATATATTGCATTATTTTACTTACCTGCTGTGTTGAATAAGTTATCTGAATGCATTTATGAACCTATGGTGAATGAATATAGGTTTAATATGGAGTATTCTGTAATAATATCACCTGCTATTTTCATTTTTCAGTGTCTGTAGAAGGCCTAGAATAAATAATTCTGTTTTTGACACATACCTGTCTAAATTGAATTATTGTGTATCATATTGTGTGTATTCATTGAAGGCCTCTGACCCCACGGACTCCTGAGAATAGCCTAACCTGCTCTCTGGTTTAAACCTGGGGTTTAGCTAAACTTTCAGCGTTCCCTGTTCATTACAACTAGGGTGGCTTTCCAAAATCTGTCCACCAAGCCATATTCTAGAAATCCATTTTAACAGAGGCTATTGTTGTGTTGTCTTTTAGTCTAGATGTTATATGTGAAGGAATTCCTTTGGATTAGGACAGCTTGTTCCTGGGCAGGCATCAATGTATGCAGCTGAGCCTGTCAAAGCTACCTCCACAGATCTTGTAGTCTGCTGTCTAGCGGGCACACTTGCTAGCGCATTGCCAGCAAAGGAAAAACACTTTACTGTGGGCTTTAGTCGGTGTAAGCCATTAGATGATTTACCCCTGATGTACCAAATCTTCTGTCAAAGGTGTTGTGATACTGCCAATTTCCCTTTGGAATCTTTAAATAATTGCGTCCCTACCATTGCAGGTCCAAATTGTATCTTGCCAACTATGAATTTGTATCATAGACAATAAGTTTTGATTTGTTGAACAACTTGGCCGTGTCAGTCAAAGACCATGTAACTCTGCTGTTTGAGCACATTAGTCTCCTAAATGTTTTGTTTTTGATTCCCGACATTCAAAGACATTATTATGGCTGAATTGGCATTTTACAAAAGCACGTGCGGCTGAGCATTTAGAGCATGTTTCAATGCCTGGAATTGCTTAACCAAGAGATAGTACACTTCTGCAAACATCCACAATGGTATGTGTTAGGCAGAATGATATGCAGTCCCTTTGGGAACACCACACACAATTAAGACTACAAGTGTCAGTACAATTTCACCTTTGGTACAAGCCTGTACTACACAGTTAAAGTGGTAGCAGTAGCGGATCAGCCAGACTTATCTCAAGAGTAAGTGAGCAGTATCAAATAGTTACACAAAGGACATCAATTACTATGACTCAAGGTTTTCAATTAAAAGAATATACATTTATTTCACTCTTCAGTTGTATAACATTACACTATTATAAGCAAGGTAAAAATCACAATCTTAATACGCCACACCACTTCCCTTAAATTCCAGACAAGTTAAGCTCACAAAATGAAGTAGGAGCAAAATGGCACTCAAGCAATTTAAAAGGGAGGGAAATACAAAGTTATTAGAAATTAGGCAAACCAACAAGTAAGTACTCAGGGCAGTTGAACAAGGAGAACTTCAATGAGGAGATCAAATAGAAAAGGCTTAGGGCCAAAGTCAATGGGTCAAAAGTCTTTTGCTCAAGATCACACAGTTCAGGGTAGTTCACAGTAAAGTTTGTGGCACTGATTCCAGACGAGGCTGGTTGATAGAAAAGTTAGTTCAAAGAGAAGAGAAGGACAAGCCCTCGGATTGGAGAACGATTTCAAACACTTTCACTGCGGTTGAACGAAACAGACAACCAGATTTGCAAAGTACATTAAAATGGAGAGGGCTCACGGTTCCTGAAGCGACTGTCGGACTGACACGAAGTAGGAAGACTGGAGGGTCCTGCACCACCCAGGGAAGAAACCAGCAGCAGAGCAAAACAGCGAATAAAAGGTGCGTTCCTTAAAACCCAAGCAGGGCCCAACCTTCCTGGCTATCCGGCCCACTGTAACTCTGTATGGCGAATTCGACCAGAGGAGGGGTCCTGGCTTGCAGTTTGGGCGACCTGGTTGGTCTCACATGCTCAGGGGAAGAAGTTTCCTGGAGGATCTTCTCTGTCGTCGGATACTGGAGATTCGGACCTGCATCAGAACTTCACCGGGCGGTTCAGTCGTTGTAGGGGTCCTCTTCAGCCAGTTCCTCGTTGGTTCTTTCGTTCGAGTGGCGACTCTCTGTTTCCAGTCCCAGAGACCTGCTTATTATGCAGTTTTCCCCCATTCATACAGCCTGGCTGTCAACCACACAGCAGGGTGGCTGTCCTGCCAAGGACAGTCCCCTCAGCCAATCAAACAGGAGTGTGACTTGGATTACCAAGGGAACCCATGGTAGGGATCCGAAGACCCCCTCCCTCACATCATGCCTGCCTAGAATTTCAGGCGCCTTAAGGAGGGCTTCTGTGCAGAAGCCAGCGAAAAAACAGAACAAAGGAATCATCCCTGGTTTGGCGCGCAGAGAAAAACACGAGAAAGACTAACAAAAGGAAATGGAGAATAAACCCAGCCGGAGCCAAAATAAAATGTATTTGGTCAAGCGGCTTTATGTTCAAGACTAATATAATAGCCTAAAACAATACCACGTTTATATAGGATAATCGCGGTAGAAAAGGTAGGGTAGATACCACTGCCACCAGCCAAGTCTTTATGTAAAGGGAGCAAAACAAGGCTCTAAGAGGCATAGACAAAAAGGGATAAGAATTAACCCTTTCCAGTACTCAATGTAAGATGGGGTGTACTGGGTCTGTGGTTTAAAGTGACTAAGTAAAGTTAATAGCAACTTTACCTTTTCTGGGGGACAGTAGTCAGCCCCAGAAAAATGGAGTCAGGGGAAAGTCTAAAAGACAACCCTGTGTCACTGCACTGAAGGTGCTGTGTAACACACATGAACAATATGAGGCCATGGAGTAGGTGTGGCTCCAGTGCTATAGATTACACAAAAAGTGAAAACACACACAGCAAAACACATGTAAGAGTGGGAAAAAGGCTCACACTTACCAGGTGAAAAAAATAAATCCTAGAAATCCAGCAAAGCTGCTGAGGGACTCATTAGATAAGGGAAATCAGCCATTTGTGAGAATTCTCCCTAACAGTATGTCTGGTATCACTAGTACTACTTTTGATACTAAAATCCATTCAAGATCACATATATCCTTTAACTCTTGTTTGTAACGTACTGAACATCAGGAGTGGCTCGAGTAGCAGCCATTGAATCCATCTAGCATATAGTGTTCAAGAGCTAGTGTGTCGCTATTTCCAACTGCGCTTTTGAGGTGTACAGTTTTATTAGATACTATAACCCTTTGTTTCTGTACTATAATCTGCACTGATGTTAAGATCATGTCTTCTGGAGTGACCTTCTGTTCCAGTATCGTGAAGACATGCGAATGATACAGTTCTCCTCAACAAAATTACAAACTGCATTTGTGAATGCTTTCTGACCAGAAAGTAATGTTACTTATTATTCTTCATCTGTGTTACTATCTTGAAGAGTACTTTGAGTCAAGTAATTGTAAATGTGTTGTAGAATGTGCATGTATTCTGCTTTCCCGATGGTCTGAAATTCACTTCAACTAATGCAGCATACGTAGTTTGTTACACATGTACAACCATAATTTAACAAACCCAGTAATATCTGAACCTGTCTGAGCTACATTTTTCTAGATAGGAATGAAAACCCCATAAAATTATACCTCTATTTATGCTATCTTTTATTTCTTTAAATTTAGTACATAATCATTTAGAGGTAATGAATTATGATTAAATCCACCTAAGTGGGTTTAAAAATCATCAGCTTTACAATAGATGTCATCCACGTACTGCAAACAATTTGGAATCTAATATTTGGCAACAAGCTCTGTATTATTCTTGGGAATGTTCCTGTGCTATTCTTGTGAAACAATAGTGTTGCCCTTGGAAGATTAATGCAATGTATCTGAAACGCTATGGATATAATGGCTTCGTAAAAAAAAATTCCCAGGTCTACCATAGTTTTGTACTTACACCTCTGGATATTACTGAAACGTCCAAAACGGTGTAGATTGTGCACTGCCTCAAAACTTGTGTGTGCCTGGAGTACAATTGTCTAGAACAGTATGTACCATCTGGTTCACCCATTGGAAGTATGAGTCTTTTGTATGGTATTGCCTTTATAGTGACTCCTTGGTCCGACTGCAAGTTTAATATCACTTTTATGTAAGGGATAGGTTGTTGTTTGATGGACTACTGTTTCTGAGGACTTGGTGATGAGTACACTGTAGAGGAGGAGCCAAATGCCTATATCGGAAGTCCCGCCCCAGTTCATCCTATATGTTGGAAGCTGGAAATTGCGACATGCACAAATCCAATATTGGTATCTATCCCACGAAGTATCCTCGAAACCAGGTATCCATTAAGAAAGCCTTACGTAACATAGCCACCGAGAAATGACAGCCTCTTAAAAGAGGTTCTTGAAGAAGTGTGAAGTAACAAAGGCAAGAGACTGGTGACGTCACATTTAACAGCAGAAATGACGCACCAAGAAGAGATGCCGAAGAAGAAATTATATAAACCTTAAAGAATCTGATTACAAACTGAAGAGTCAAGCAATATTTCATGTGCAGGAATGAAGATTGCACATGCGAAAAGCACTGAAGAAAATGAAAATAATGTTATAACTGTACAGATGCTGTAAAGCAAGTAGACTCAGTAATCTTGAGGCTGGCTATACGTAGTGAATAGACTGCAGGCGGTGCCGCCAAAATTATATATATATATATATATATATATATATGATACATTACTCACCATTATCGTATTTCTGATGCTTGTATCTGCTTAGATTCACATGCTGTGCATAGGCCGACATCGAATGGAAGCTGCAGAGTATTACAGTTTGTTTTTCGAAACTCGAAAATGGGCGTCGACACAGGGCGTGCCAGTAATACTATCCCTAGTGTGACGTCCACTGTACCCATGATCTCTCACGCGTCTAGGACCCTCAGATTGTATTTTTTCTGACATGAGGTAGCATGAGGAGTAGCGCGAGTACAGATGATCCAAGCAGATAGAAGATAGATAAGGTAAGACTACAAGCATCCATGCGCCTTCTCTCAGAGGGGAGGAAGGGTGGGTCGCATGTGAATCTAAGCAGATACAAGCATCAGAAATACGATTACGGTGAGTAATGTATCCCTTCTGAGGCTTGTGGAATCTGCTTAGATCACATGCTGTGCATAGATTAGCGAGCAGTGTTAGAAGGAGGTGGGATTTGAGAAGGGTCATGAGCAAATAAATGTCTTAGAACCGCTTGTCCCACTTGAGTATCTGTCTTGGAATGGATGTCAATGCAGTAGTGCTGAGTAAAAGTGTGAATAGAGCTCCAAGTAGCTGCTTTGCAAATGGTGTCAAGGGGAACATTCGCAATGAAAGCCAGAGTGGCCCCAATGCCTCTTGTCGAGTGGACTCTGGGCGTAAAAGGCAAAGTTTTGTCAGAAAGAGAGTAACACAACTGGATACAGTTGACAATCCACTTGGAGATGGCACCCTTAGAGACGCGATCTCCCTCTTTGCCTGTGGCTACGGAGACAAACAGTTGATCTGTTTTCCTAAGCGGTCTGGTCTTGTTTACGTTGTAAAGGACCGCCCTACGCACATCTAGGGTGTGTAGTTTAACCTCAGCCGAGCTTTGTGGGTTTTGGAAGAAAGCCGGAAGCTCGATGGACTGGTTTACATGGAATTTAGAAATAAACTTAGGTGAGAACCTAGGGTGTGTCCGTAAAACCAGCTTATCCTTATGAATAGTAAAGAAAGGATCCTGCACTGACAAAGCCTGAATTTCACTGACCCTTCTTATGGATGTAATGGCTACTAAGAAGGCAGTCTTATAGGTCAGGTGTTTGAGACTTGTCTTTTGCATGGGCTCGAAAGGGGGGCCCATGAGTTTAGATAGCACCACGTTCAGGTCCCATCCTGGTGGTGGGTTAGATATAGGAGGATGACGTCTCTTTACTCCCTCCATGAAGGCTTTAACCACGGGTACCTTCCATCACAACACTTTGCTATGTGAGGTGGTGTACGCTGACAGTGCTGCCAGTTGTACCCTTAGTGAGTTGAAAACCAACCCTGCGTCCAGCAGGTGGAGCATGTATGTCACGATTGTGGAAGGAGTGCAATCAACTGGGTTGATTTGTTTATTCTGGCACCAGATAACGAATATCTTCCATTTGTCGAAGTAGCAATGCCTCGTGTTCGGTTTCCTAGACTCTTTTAGGATGTCCATACACCTCTGTGGTAAATTGAGATGTCCAAACTCTATGACCTCAGGAGCCATGCTGCTAGGTTCATGGAGTTGGGTGAGGATGCACCTTCTGACCTTGGTGCTGGGACAAAAGATTGTACCAGCCCGGGAGTTTGATGGGATCGCACACCGAAAGTCTGCGTAGGTGTGGAAACCACGGTTGCCTCGCCCACATGGGAGCAACTAGGACGAGCGTCATCGACTCTCTGTTCATCTTGTTCACCACCTTCCTGATGAGAGGAGTTGGTGGAAAAGCGTACGCAAACATCCCTGACCAGTTCATCCACAGGGCGTTCCCCAGGGAGTCTGGTTGGGGAAACCTGGATGCGAATCCTGGGCATTGTCTGTTTTTGCTTGTGGCGAATAGGTCTATAGTCGGGAAATCCCACTGAGAGAAGAGATCTTCTACGATTTCTCTGTGTAGACACCATTCGTGTTCCTCCGGAAGGGGATCTCTGCTCAAAGCGTCCGCTAGAGAATTGAGATCCCCTGGAACATGTTGAGATGACAGAAAGATGTTCCGTCTGAGTGCCCATATCCAAATTTTCTGGGCAAGTCTGGATAGATTTGGCGAACGAGTCCCTCCTTGCTTGTTCAGGTAGAACATGGCTGTCGTGCTGTCCGTCCGGATCTGCACCGACAGGTTCAGTAGGTGGGGCTCGAACGCTTGAAGTGCTCTGAAAACTGCCATAAGCTCTAGCAGGTTGATGGGGTTCTTGGCCACTGTGTGAGACCAGAGACCCTGAGCTGTGTGGTGGAGATGGTGAGCTCCCCATCTTGTCAGGCATGCGTCCGTCGTGACTACCGCCTGTATCTCGGGATCGTAAAAGGGTTTCCCCTTGGATAGATTGTCTCTTGTCCACCATTGGAGGCTTTGTACAAGTGTTGGCGAAACGACCACTAGATCGTCCCACTGACCACTTGCCTGAGACCACAGTTTCGCCAACCATTCTTGCATTGGACGCATGCGCAGGCGCGCGTGGGGGACCAGGTAAATACACGACGCCATCATGCCCAGCAAACGCATTGCTTTGCGTACTGTTATCTGGCGACCGGTTTGATATTGTGGAATTTGCAGTAGTATATTCCAAATTCTTTCCTCTGAAGGAAAAGCCAACCCCTCTTGAGTATTTAGAACAGCTCCTAGGAACTGCTTGGAGCTGCTGGGCACCAGACTTGATTTTTTTCTCGTTTATGGAGAAGCCCAATTCGAAGAGGAGGTCGATAGTTCTTTGAATGTTTGTCCTGCAAATTACTGTGGTCTCCCCCGTGATGAGCCAGTCGTCCAGATAAGGGTACACTGGGATTGCCTCCCTGCGTAGGTGTGCCGCCGCCACCGCCAGTATCTTGGTGAATACCCTTGGAGCTGAGGCTATCCCAAAGGGCAGTACCTTGAACTGGTAGTGCTGACTGTCCAGCTTGAAGCACAGATATTTTCTGTGCGCTGGGAACATGGAAACATGAAAATAGGCATCTTTCATATCCAATGTTGCCATGTAATCTCCCTTTTTTAGGAGGTGAATTACCTCTTGGAGAGTAGTCATGCAAAATTTTTGGGGCTTGACATACTTGTTTGCAGGCCATAAGTCCAATACTGGGCGCCTTGTGAAATCTTTTTTGGCACAAGGAAGTAAGTTGAATAAATATCCTTGTTTACCTGGTGTCCCAGGACGAGTTCTATCGCGTCCTTTGCGAGAAGATTTTCGATCTCTTCGAGTAGGATCTTCTGGTGGTCTAAAGAGTGTATTCTTTGTCGTGGAGGGTGGTTTCGCGGACACTCTAGGAGTTCTATGCAGTATACTGTGGACAGCACCCATCTGTCTGATGTGATCCCTTCCCAAGCTTGGGTGAAGATGGAAATGCGTCCCCCTACTGGGGATGTGTGAGAAGGGACCCTGAACGGAGCGTCACTGTTTTGGTGGAGGCGTGCCCCCTCCTTTGTTGGGACTGCCTCTACCCCTACCACGACCTCTTTTGTTATCCCTGCCATAACTCTGGGTAGATTGCTGGTTAGTGTTCCATGGAGTATCCTGGCCTTGGGAATAGTTTGAGCCTCTTTGGGAGTTTTGTCTGCGAGGCCGACGAAAATTGCCATTCCCTCTCTGGTTAGGGGGTTTGTTGGTTAGTTGCCCTAGGGACTTGAGTGTCTCGTACTCGTCCTTGGCATTCTTCAGCGTGTCCTCGACCGCCTTTCCAAACAATAGATCTGGCTCCACCGGCTTATCTATCAATGCTGCTTGGGTCTCGGCCTTGAACCCAGACTGCCGTAGCCAAGCATGCCTCTTGATGACCGTGCTCTCAGCAATTAATCTGCCGGCGTTATCTGCGGCATCAAAGGTTGATTTTAAAATGCAACCTGACACGGCTCTCCCCTCTGCCGAAACTCGTGCCAATTGGCTTTTTAAGGGTTCTTGGGCGGAGTCTATGTGAGCCGCGACTTCTTCCCACTGGATGCAGTTGTAACTAGCCAGCAGGGTGGTGGAGTTGGCAATCCTTGCCTGGTAGGCGGAAGTGGAGGCTACTTTCCTGCCCAAGCCATAAATCTTCATGCTCTCCTTGTCGGGGGGAGCTTCGGACGATGACAAGGGTGTTCCCGCCCTCTTACGCGTGTTTGTAACAACCAGGGAGTCCGGTTTGAGATGTCCCCTTATGTATAGTGGGTCATATTGGGCTGCCCTGAAAAGCTTTTCAATTCTGGGGTTTACTGCCCTAGTGAGATTGGGGTTAACAAGGGAAGGGTCTATCCTCCTTTGTATTGACTTAAGGATAGGGATGGCCTGAGCAACAGGTCTCCTTTCTCCCACCAGTTCCTCTGCAAAGTCCCTCTCTTCCTGAGCACCTTGGGTGTCAATGTGGAAGTGCTGTGCCGCTTTGGACAGGACCTCATTCAGTTGAGGCTGGTCGTCGACAGGGGAGTCGGTAACCGCGCGCTCTTTCTCTACTGGGGAATCTACCCTGTATGTATCTGGGTCGTCGTCGTCCTCCTCCTCCTCCTCTTGGTCCTCATCATCCCCATAATAGCCTGTCCCAGTTTGTTCTTCGAACATACCCACGTCTGGATCCTCACCAAAGGATGGATCTTCCTGATATTGAGAATAGGGCTGTATATAGAAGGGGTCTGAAGACTGAGTTGGTGCTTCACCCCGGGACTTCTTACTTGGGGGTATTGGATCCTTAGAGCCTGAGGGAGTTGACCCTTCTGGGGTATAAGAGAGAAAGTGTTCCGGGTTCTTGGCGTAGAAATCTGCCAATGATGACATCCTTGACATTACTCTGTCTATGTCATCACTGGACCATTCCCTTGAACTGGGAATAACTCTTTCCTGGAGTGCTTTCCCTGTTTTATCCTGACTAGACCTACTGGTTTGAACAGGGGTCTTAGGGACAAGAGACTGAGATTTGTCCTGGCTAGACCTACTGGCCTGAACAGGGGACTGAGACTTGTCCGTCTATTTAGGTGGAGTAGAATTTAGTTTAGGAGTGAAAGTAGGCTGGGACTGCTTACTTCGTTGTTTTCCCCCCTCCCCGTGGGTGGAAGAGTGTTTCCCCGATTTTTGGGCCCTATCAGAGCTTTTCGATGCCTGGCGCCGAAATTCGGGGGTAGAGTCCCTGTCTCTGGAGATTGTAAGGGATTCGGTAGCAGTCTTACCGCCGTCTACAGATGCCGACTCCTGGAGTGCGGCTTGGGGGTAGAGGTCGGCGTCGTCCTCCGACAACCGAACCTCAGTCACTAAGGGGAGCGAGGCACTCTTAGCAACAGTGGAGGGTTGCTTGGTGTCATGAGGCGATCTCGAACACGAACGCCCAGAGGACCGTTCTCTACGTGCCTCTTTCCGAGAACTCGATGTGCGCGTCGAGTCTCGGTTGGACCTTTGTTTGCTGGAAGTGGTGTGGGTAGAGCTCGTGTCGCCGGGGGTCTTCCCCATAGCTGCCCTGCGGACAATCTTCCGAGGTCGGGGACTTGCGCTTGGCGGTCCATCGACGCCACATTGCCCTCGTCGTCCGAAAGTATGGCGTCGCTGCCATCGCTGAAGGCACCCTCCGCGGCCATGGCCTCTTGTCGCCTGGCGTGGTGGGCCCAACGCTTTGTCGAACGGTCCTTAAGGGTCTTCGGTTTAAACCGACTGCACGCTCTGCAATTCGCCTCGGGGTGGTCCCTCGGCAAGCAGAGGTTACACGTGGCGTGTCTGTCAACCCAAGCATATTTGCGGTTGCACTTGGGGCAAAATTGAAAAGGAGTACCCTCCATACGCACCCTGTGGCAGCGGGCTGGGAGTGTAGGAATATAAGTAATGTACCTATATTAATCAGAGTGTAGGATATGTGCCACCCCCCACTCTCCCTACTTGCAGGACCGAGTCCAGAGGACTTCCGAGGCCCGGGCCGAGGCCAGAGGCCTTCCCAGGCCCAAATCCGTCGCTGTAGTCCGACGGTTGAATTTTCTCCGATCCGGCGTCGAGTGTCGATGTTCGGAGACTCGACGTAGAGGTGGAATAAACGGGGAAATATATAACAATATTAGCAAAATATGACTAGGTCAGGGAACTCCGCTCAGTGCTTCCGAGAGAATCTGGATGTTCCATGTCGTGTTTAAGCAAACCAGGACCCCCTCATGAACAGAAGACCTGAAGTAAGGCGCATTAGGAGAAAGACAGCTGACAGAAGTAAGATTCGAGAAGGCTTCTCTGACCCAGTATCAAGGGTTGAGGCAGCCAAGAAACTGGTTATCTATTTGAGATGATACAATGAAAGTGAGAAGCAAGGCAAGCTCCTGTTTGAGGTACAATGGAAAAGCACTATGGGTGCCAAGTCTTATTCATTTAATAGTATAAATACGAAGAAAGGAGCTCAAACACGGTCTCCTGTCACATGATCCAGATGAAAATAGACTTTGGGCAAGCCACATCGAGACAGGATATAAGGCTGTGCTCACACTCCCCATTTATTCTCAGGCACAGTGAAACTTGCAAGGCCGAATTCAAAGGCAATTCGAACGGCAGACAGCAGGAGTGATGATGGATCATGGACTAATTGGGTAGGAGGCATGGTCAAGCCAACCCACAAGCACTAGGGATACCAGCTTGAGTGCCGCTAGCGAGTGGAATATTCCAGAAGTGTACCAGCGTGCCAACCAACTGTAGACGGCCACGTAGCAAAGAGCCCTATAGTTTGAAGGCCAATGAATCTTTGGGTATTTTATGAAGGCAAAGATGGTTAGCACTAGGGGTGGGCATAAGTTGTCCACCTGATGTTGGAGAACCAATTATAATCCTATCCCCCATAGAAAGTATACCTAGATGTTCCCCTTAAGCCTATCACAACACCAAGTAGGTTTTCTTATTTTGCCTTGTAGTAGGACGTCAGTGATGACGAATTTTCATTATATAAATGTGTTTTTTATGCAAAATGTTTGTGCGACGTCTGTGATGTCCGCTGTACTCCCTGTTTTAGACAACTGTAATTAAAACAGTTATGTTTTTGCCAACTTCCCGAGTCGGTCTTATTATTGGTGTCAGAGTAAATTCTGCATCCCCGTCCACCTACTTATTTGTTACCTCGCTTAAAGGGCCTACGGGTTCACGACTGCATTTCATGCAGTAGACAATCACACTCACTAGCTCTATGATTTTTGAATGAATGAACTGCTCCTAGAACTGTCCAGGATTCGGCAACAGTATTTATTAAGTGTTGCACAACTTCTTTTGGAAAGGCCGGTTTAACCACATCTTATTCCCTGGGTGCTTCTCTAATCTACAGTGGGGGCTATTCTCAAGGTGCCAAAAGACCATTGTGTTTTATATGTTTATCAATTTATTTTTGTTGTTCCCCCTTTAAGTGAATTGTTATTAAATGAATTTCATTGTTTTCTACCACTTGTTTTGTGGGAGTAATCATTTCTACTTGCTTATCTGTAGCTACATTAAACATTGCTTATATTTTTCCTAAAATATGGAAAATGTCTGAATCAGAATATCAAAGTACCTCAATCAAGCCACCGGTTTCCTTAATTACTGGAATTATCATGTGGGTATGGTGCTTTTCAATTTTGTAGTGCTGCTGTCTTCTTTTTGCTTCTTCTATACCTTTTTTCCCTTGTTCCTCACAGGTTTCCGATCTACATTGGATGCTGAACTCTGTGGATGTGTGCGTAGTAGAAAGCATAGTGTTCATCTCTGTACATGTCTAGTTTCTCCAAGCTGTGTTATATCTCGTAGATTGTAGGTAATTCTAAATCTACCCCTTATTTTTGCCACAAGATTTCCAATTTTAACCGGTTCCTCACTTAGGATTTGAGGGTTCTTTCAGAGGTTGCTCTGTAATGGTTAATGCCATGAGCCCTGTGACCCATAAGGTATGACCAGCCTGGGTGCCGCATTTTTACATTTTTGTTGTATTTCTTTTGATTTCTTTTCAGCACACTTATGTGCATGGCAGGCGACTGGATGCTGCTTGTTGAAAGTTTGTTTTAATTTTGTTCTGTGATCTCCTTGTTACGCTGCTTGCTGGCTGGAAAGTGCCTGGCTTCCCTGTTCAGACACGCTCTTGCGGTCTGTTTTCCCTTTCTACTCACTGGAGTGGGAGGCTTTGGCTACTGCGATAAAGATGTGCATACATAATGGAGGCGTTTACTGGCGGCGCAGCAGACGGGTGCAGCGGGAGAGGGCCTTGCGTGCTGAAGTCAAGCCTGTCTGTGCACAGTCCGGGTTATGGGGGGCATCTCTGGCCTCCATTACCCTTCCGAGTTTGGCAAGTTTTATTTCCTGGGTTGATCTTTTAGGCTTAGCTCCAATGAACACTATTCTGCCACCTGATTTTTTTACACTTTGTCCCAATGGAATATCCCCTCAGGAAAAACCAAGCTCAATTCTTTGAACTGCTTTGTCTTGAATGCACACTCCTTGGTAGCTCATGCTAAAGACTACAAAGAGCTTATTGACAATCACCAACCTGATCTTGTGTTCATCTCAGAAACTTGTTTCAGGAACACTCAGACCCCTCAATAATTCAAACCCAGACGAAGATTATAAGATTTTACACCTGGACCGTGCTTCCCTCCATCCTGAAGGAGAAGTTGCTGTGTTTTTTAATAATACTTAATTCACTGCCATTAAAAATAATCATTCCTTGAAAATGGAAGGTCTTTTAACTCGTATCCCAGTCTCTACCACAACTACTTTATTTGTTCTCTTAGTTTACTGCCCTCCAGGTTATGGTTGTGTGTTTTGTAACAAGTTTCCTGTATTTGTAGCTGATCTTTGGCTGAAATAGTCTAATCCCATCATTGTTGCTGACTTTAATCTTCCGACGAATAAGTCCAACTGACATCTAGTATCCCACTTTCTGTCAAGGATGTTGGATCTTGGGCTCTTCCAGCAGGTCACCTATCCAGCACATCAATTAGGTAATACCCTTGACTTTATTTTTGCCCCGAAATCCCTTATTTCTGTTTTTTCCGTACTTCCTGTTATTTGGTCCGGTCATATGGTTGTCCCTTTTTCAGAACTTTTGGAGGCTTCTCTTCCATCCTTTTCCTAGACAGTTCATTTGGAAACATTGCTGGCCCTCTATCTCCCATCAGCATTTTAGCTCTCAGATTGCCAATCACTGTACAGCGACTAACGATTTCTTCTTGACTACCCTGTCCCTTGCACACAACTATGCAGCTGATAATCTTGCTCCTAAGCGGTGCATACTGAAAAACCGCCAGTCTGAACCCTGGTACACGGATGAACTTACAGCTCTTAAGCTTTTGCACAGACAGGCAGAGAGGAAATGGAGGACTGGCTATCAACTAGCCAATAAAGTCCTCTTTCGCCTTGCCAATTACCAAAGAGCTAAACTATCCGCAAAACAACTATTCTTCAGTGAAAAAGTAGAGCATGCTATTAATCAACCCAAAGCTCTATTTGAGGTAGTTCCATCTCTGGCCTCGCAATCCAAGTCTCACTCCAGATTTACTCCTTCACAGGAGCTCTACGACTTTGCCTAAATTCTTTGAAGAAAAGATCATTGCTATTCGGAACAAAATTGGTCTGACCTGCTCTCCTTCAATGCCGTCTGACTCTTCTCTTATTGAAATCAAACCCAGTGCCAACTGGTCCACCTTCCCAACCTTCACTGCCCAAGATATACTGTCTGCTATTAATGGGTTAAAGTCTGCGTCACCGCTTGACCCAATCCCGCTATCTATTCTGAAAGATGTGTTGGCCTCTTCTAGCGTCATTCCAAATGATTAAAAACACGCTCTTGTTATTTCCCTTCCAATAAAATCCTCCCTTGACCCCACGGTTCTCTAATTGTCATCCCATTTCATTGCTCCCATTTCTTATGAAATTATTAGAACCCTTGAATTCTCCTCTTCTGAGTTCCTTCTCTGAATCTTCTTTCTTTTTCGACTCCTTTAAGTCGGGTTTTCGCCCAGGTCGAGGTACTGACTCTGTCCTGGTATCAGTAGTTGATGATTTAACGCGCTTAGTAGACCAGAGCGGGGTGGGAGCCCTGATTTTATTAGACCTATCGGCTGACTTTGATACCGTGGACCATCTCACCTTGGTCTCTCGGCTCTTATCTGCTGGCTCATCTTGTCAGGGGCTTGCCTGGTTAACTTCCTTTCTGGCGGGATTTTCACAGTCCGTCTCTCTGCCACCTTTCCATCCTAAGCCAGTGCTTCTGCTATGCGGTGTCCCACAGGGCTCTGCAATATCCCCTATCCTGTTCAACATTTATATCCAGCCTCTTCTTGGCATCATCCAGGCACATGGCTTCCCTATGCTACTCCTATGCCGAAGACAACTAGATTATTCTGCGGCACGATCTGTCACAGCCCGATACGGCTATTCGGCTTAGGGGTTGCCGGGAGGCGGTGGGTCGATGGTTGGCCAGGAATTGGCTGAAGTTGAACAGAGAGAAGACTGAGGTACTGGTTGTTGGCTCTGTTCATTCTTGCTTATTCTGGACTTCGGATTTCTGTCCAATAGCTTGGCCCCCTTTCCTCTGCCAGCCTCCACGATCAAGGACTTGGGCATTACAATCTCAGCCTCCTTATCTGTGTCTGAGCAGGTGGCATCTACTTGTCAAAAAGGGACATTTCAAGCTTAGGATCCTTCGTAAGGTCCTTCCCTACATTCTACTAAATTCCACGCTCCTGTGGTCTCCTCTTTAGTAATAAGTGGAATTGACTATTGCAACATGCTCTATCTTGCTCTACCGACTTACTTACTCCATTGTCTCCAGTTGTTGTAGAACATGGCATCTAGAGCAGTGCTGCATCCGCTCTTCGGTTCCCGCATGACCCCTTTTCTTCGCCAGCTTCACTGGCCCCCAGTCGAGAAGCAGGCGCTGTTTAAGTCTTTGTGCATTGTGCACAAAGCCCATTACAAACAAGGGGCGGAATATCTTCAGATGAAATTCTGTTCTTATGTTACCCCTAGAACACTGCGCTCTCAATCTACCTTGACTATCCAAATTCCAAAGATAAAGTTCTACCGTCTCGGGCGTCGAGCTTTTTCGGTGGCTGCGGCACAGGATTGGAATTCTCTCCCATTGCGCCTCTGTGCCACAGAGGCCCATTTGTCCTTTCGTCGTGCCTTGAAACCCTTTCTTTTTTAGTCCCCTGGCTCTGTCAGTCTGACTGCGTATGTCTTAGGGTAGAACGCCAAGATGCCTTCGGTGACCGTTTGCGCTTTATAAGTGCTGCTAACATAAAATAACACCTTCCTCTGCTATGTTCGACAGGCTTGCATTGCAGCGCCTTTCCCTTAAGTCAGAAGGTGATTCTGGCACTATCAGACTTCTCACAGGATGTCACCCCTTTATCCTACTTATTCTTTTATTTATTTTTAGATTTCTCTCCTCAATGTCTACCCTTTTAATTACTACCTAGAGACTTTTATGTGGCTGGATATTCCTTTCTTGTTCTTTAGGTAGTAAAGCCAGTTTCCCAACAACGTCTAGTCTGGCAGGTTCTCCTTTTAGTAGTGGCACGAGTGTCCCTCCCACCTTAGGATTGTTACCCCAGCTATGACTAATACTAAGCTCATTGCTTTGGTTGATCCATGAGTGTTCATTATTTCCTCCCAGAAAATTGGTTAATTATGAGAACGATGGAGTGCCGATTAACTTCAAGTATAGTCAACTGTAACCTGAGCTATTACAATGTTCCATTGCCTGGCTCAACCCTATGACAGGATCATGGCTAGAGATTTATGTCTCTGCTATGGAGTGACTTGAGGTAATGCGGTCGCAGATTGACTCTTTTTAGTGGAGTATCACTTAGATATTTCTTATTGCTGTGTATGTACCCAGCAGAACTTTGAGGAAACAGAATGGACATCCCCTTCTCTTGCTCAAGCGGGACCTGTTGCAGCTCCTGGTGTAGCTATGTCTATAGCATCTATCTGATTGCGTCAAAGTGCCTTCTTGAGAAGTCACAACGTGGTCTACCGAAGGGGTTAGTTTGGATCTCTGCTGCAATGAAAACTGAGTAGGAGTAGGTTTAGTAGCATTCCTTCTCAAGTGAAAGGTGCATATCTAGTAACAGATATGGAATATGTTAAATTGCCCTCAACTCATTCATTCTTTCACTTAAGAGTTTATTAAGAATACAAACATTCATCAAGCTCAACATATATAAAATACAATGCATCAGCTAAGATAATTAATCAAACAATTATGCAGTTCCAATGTTCCACATGACTCCATTTCTTCTTCACTGTCCTCCCTTAGCTGGCTTCCCTTCCACTCCCAACTTAAATTGAATTTCCTCTGTCTAGTCTTTAAGTCTCTCCATGACCTGGCTCCCCCCTATCTCTCCTCTCTCTCTATGATCCCTTCCGCCTCCTCCGTTCATCCGACCACTTCCTTCTCACCGTCCCCCCTACACCACATGCTTCCTCCCGTTTCCGCTCCTTTCAGCTCCTAGCCCCCCTGCACTGGAATGCCTTATCTCTCTCAATCCGCTCCATTCCTACCTTTTCCTCCTTCCGCTCTTCCCTGAAATCTCTCCTTCTCCATTCCCTGCCTTGAAACCTTCCCCACCTCTCATTCCCTCCCCTTCCCTTCATTCTTCCCTATGATCCTCTCTTCCCTCCCCTTCCTCTTATCCTTCCTCATTTTCACCCTATTCCCCTCCTGTTTCCTCCCTCCTCCTTCCTTCCTCCCTTTCCCACTCCCACTTCAGATTAATTGCTCTACTTACTGTTTTTTACTGGTTTGATTCATGATTGTAAATTGCTTCTACTGTTATATTGTCTATGTATGTTGTTGTTTAATGTATGGATGAAAGCGCTATACAAACTAAATAAATACAATACAAATACAATTTACCCTAATTCTCATAGCAATAATCAAAAAACGACCCAGTGCCTAACAGACCTGTGGGTCCTGATCTCGCATCAAATACAAATAAGCAACAACAATTATGTGTAGCTGGGTGACCATTGATTGCCTTTTTATAAATGGAACAGTCACACTCAAATGCAAGGTAGAGGGGGTTCATTTCTATTTGTTAGTAGATTTAAAAATATTCAACATCAAAGGAGCCTTTACCTCAACATTACATTTGTAAAGGTCTCTAGGGACACCATCAGGGCCAGGGGCTGTCTGTGATTTCAGTTGATTAATGCTTTCGATTCCCATTCCAAGAGAGAATTCATTGCCCACATTTTCAAGACTTAACATGAACAGTCGGGTGCCACAATACTAAAATTGTCAATAATAGCTGCCCAATAAACAGAGCTAAAATGGTAAACCTGGGTGATCATCTGCTGATGTTGATTTACAACCATTTGCAACCAATCCCCCCAATGCTTTTAGGGTCTTTGGCCATACTAAAGAACAATAATTCCCTCCATCCATCCATCATCTTCATGGGAACATTCCTTTGACATTACCTATAACTCATTTACAACGTGCCTCAACCAGGTCCATTTTATTTATATCTTTATTCTTATGAGCCACTAAAAAACCTAATTTGGCCACACAGCACTGCTTAGTAAACCAACTGGATTTCAAATCATTTCTATTACCCCTTTGTTTAAATTTTTAAATCTGCTCAACAATACTGTTAAATTCTAGCCAAAAAATCTGAATTGAGCTTCCATCATATAAAGGGACAAACAAACAATCTGTTTACTGCCTTCTTGAATGTTTTTAAAAAAATGTTTTGTTTTTTTTTAAGAAAGGAAGTCTTCGACCATTGTATCCTTCTCCAGTTATTATGAAGCGACCAGGAAAAAAGAAACGTCAACCAAGAACAAGGAAAATTTCACGACTGCCTCCATTGCCTATAAAACTGGCATACTGAAAACAAAAAGTGAGACCTTCAACAATAGAATCCACAATGCCAAATCCAGTACCAAGGAGCTCTTCACTATCCTTAAAGAGCTGGAGTCACCCCATCTCCCCGCCAGACTCATGCAATAAAGACGCCCACTGGTGCGCCAACATCCAGAAGGCCTTAATGGACAAAATTGCATTACTTCAAGCAAAAATGTAAGCAAAAAGATCTTGCCTGGCTACCATGGACAAACCCAGCGACCTAGATGTAACACTACCCAAACACAGCAAACATAACCACATTATTCGCAATCAAGGCAATCCCTTTGAATTTACCCCAGTCACACCGAAAGAGGTAGAATCCATCATTGTGAGTCTTAAGCCGTCCAGGTGCCAAGGAGACATCTGCCCAGCCTCAATTATGAAAGAGGGAGCCTAAATAATTCGCCCCTTTCATCACGTCCTTTATCAACTCCTCATTTGCCTCCTGCACCGTGCCCAAAAATCTCAAAAATGCCTGGGTCATGCCCCTCATCAAAAAGCCTAACCTCAACCCCAATATTCCCACCAATTTCAGACCGATTACCACAGTGCCTTTTCTTCTGAAAATACTAGATAAAGCAGCCTACATTCAGATACAAAACCATCTCAAGGCTAATAACCTTATAGGCCTCCGGCAATCTGGGTTCAGACCCAGACACGGGACCGAGACAGCCCTCCTGGATTTAAAAATTCAAATGGATGAGGCAAGAGACAATAGAATGCCGGCCCTACTCCTCCTACTTAACCTGTCGGCGTTCGACTTAGTCGACCACAACATATTAATTAATCACCACAGCTGCCTCATTCACCACCAAATCTGCAGCCTAGGTCAATTCCTTCCTCGCTGACAGATCTATGAGGGTATTTTCCCCAACCGCATCTGCTGAACCTTCTCCAATCACCTGCGGAGTCCCGCAAGGTTCATGTTAATCCCCCAACCTCTATAACATTTTCACAAATCTCCGGTTTGACAACCTAGATGACCTTGGCGTATTCTACACAAACAATGCAGACAATATGCAAATCCTCATCACACTCTCAGATTCCTACCACTCTGACTCAATACTTTTAAATGAAATCTACAGTAAAATCCAAGCATGGATGGCTAAGCATGGGTTATGTCTGAACGACAACAAGACCGAGCTTCTGCTCATTGGCTTTAAGCTTATAAGTTGGGTCCCCAATACTCCTCCTTCAATATGGGAACAACATCAAAGTTGACAAGGAAGCCAAGACTGTAGATTTCTACTTGGACTCCTCCCTATCACTCCACAGTCAAGGTAACGCTGCATCATCAACGGCCTACACGTCCAATTCAATAAATGCGTGTAGACCATTCCTGTCCACTAGCAGCTGCATCACCTTGGCAAGAGCTCTTATACTCTCCAAACTGGACTATTGTAATACTCTATACCTAGGCACTAGCCAGAGAAACCTTCACAATCTACAAGTATTGCAAAACAACGCTCACAGAACAGCTTTAAATATTCCTTGCTCTAACCATATCTCACAAATCCAGAAGAATACTAACTGGCTCCCTATTGAAAACAGGATCACTTTCAGAACGTTAATGATCACTCACAAGTGTCTAAATAACTCAGCCCCTAAGTACCTGATTGGCAAATTCTCTAGAAAGGAATCCACTAGACGCACCAGAGCCAACTAGGCCCACTGCCTCAACATCCCTAAATTCAAACTGACTAAAGCTGGAGGAGCAAGCTTCCCCGTGCTAGCAGCCAAGACCTAGAACACTTTATCCCCTGCCCTAAGGACAGAACCATTGCTCCTATCCTTCCGGAATAAGGTTAAAATCCTGTCTTTTTTCCCAGTCTAATTAAACACCACAACTGCGATCGTGATTACTGACCAAACTGCGAGACCAGAATTTGCCCATAGTCTAGATATGTAGGCGACCACCAGAGGTTCCCACCTCAATACTGTTTTAGCTATGATATGAGCCCTGTATATGTCCACCATGAACTGGCACCTTGATTTGTTTCACAAATCCAGGTCCTGTGCTCGGCACTGCATTTTTTTTTGCTTCCTTTTGCATATTTAAATAGGTATCTACATCCTAGCTAGAACACTACCTGCACTGGATAAGATGACTACCTATGTTTGTACTTTTAACTCTCTTTCTGCAATCTTATGACTTGATTTGTAACAGAAGTCCAGCACCTGGTTCCTGCAACACACCTTGTCTGCCACTCCTTGTCGCCACCTATCCTGTAATTTAATTTAATTGTTCTTTTTTGCAGCCATTGTTGTATACCATGTAAAAGCGGCCAGATACCTCTGGGTTCGGCACGCTATATAAGCAAATAAACTACCACCACTCTCATATACAGCAAATTTCATAATGAGGTCCTTAATTTGATGTCCATCCAAAGCGATTAAATCCTTTTCTGCAGGAACTGGTCTACTGCATGATGTTAGTTTAGGTTGAAGATTAGCCAGGTTACTCACCGTAGTGACCACCTTATTCCTAGTCCATAGTCTCCTTTCCTCTATACTTATGGGACATTCCTCCGTCCTGTGGGACGGGACCGGAGCACTTTGATAAAGCATAAAGATTTTGCAAAAATGTTAGTCCTTCCTCTCTTTCTATGTGGGGTACGGCAAAGGGCCGTAATCCCCCCCTTCTCAGCTCCGCCCTGCGCATCGCCCATCAGTCCTTTTCTATTGCCAGGTCAGGGACCTTTAAGCAATAACAGAGGAACCTTATTAGAGGGGACGTCGGGCGGGCGTATGGAGGAAAGGGGACTATGGGCTAGGAGTAAGGTGGTCACTACGGTGAGTAACCTGGTTATACTCCTACGTCCCGTCCCCTTTCCTCCATACTTATGGGAGATTCCCAAGCAGGAACTATGGGTGGATGGAAAACCCCTTACTGAAAAAGGTTCTTCAGCACAGCCTGGCCAAACTGAGCACCAGATCTGGAGCTCAGGTCAAGACAATATTTACAAAAAGCTGATGGGGAGGCCCACGTAGCCGCTTTTGCGATGGTCTCCCAAGGGACATACTTTTGAAAGGCAACTGCAGCTGCCTTGCCCCGCACCAGGTGTGCATGAATACCTTTAGGATGCTGCAACCCTTGGACAGTGTAAGACTCCGTAATGCAAGCAGCGATCCATCGGGAGATGGTCGCCTTAGAGGCCTGTCTACCTTGTGGATTACCAAAAGTCACCAACAGTTGAGAAGAGCTCCTAAATGCCGATGTTCTGTCTAGATAGAATTTAAGAGCCCTTCTAACATCCAAACAATGCAGAACCCTTTCTGCTTCTGAAGCAGGGTTCGGAAAGAAGACCGGCAGGGAGATTGACTGATTCAGATGGAAATCAGAGACCACCTTTGGCAGGAAAGAAGGATTTGTCTGTAGGACCACCTTATCCTTGTGGAAAACCAAGAAGGGATGCTCCACTGACAAAGCTTGGCGCTCACTTACACGCCTCGTAGAAGTAACAGCGACCAAAAAGGACAACTTCCACGAAAGGTGCGTAAGGTCCACCGTGGCCATTGGTTCGAAGGGTTTATGGCACAACGCCGTAAGGACCACGTTCAGATCCCACGTCTGGTGAGGTTTGCGAACCAGGGGGTAAAGGCGCGACAAACCCACAAAATGCCTCCTAATCACTGGAGTAAGAGCATTGGTCCTTGGATAGGTAGGCGGATACCGCCGAAAGAGAAGTCCTGCATGACAGAACGTGAATGCCCGACTCTGCTAGGTGGGATACGAAGGACAGCACAGTGTCAATCGTAGCTGCCCTTGGGACCAGCTGTTTGTCTAAGCACCAATGACATAACCTAAGCCATATGCTCCTTTACTGAGACCTGGTTCAGGGTTTCCTGGCTGCCTGAATAATGCGCATGTTATCAGCGGACAGGTTGAGATGTTCTAAGGACCTGAACTCAGGCACCATGTCGCCAAGCTGAACGATTGTGGGGAAGGGTGCCACAGCTGCTGGCCGCCCTGGTGAAGCAGGTCGGGAGTACGAGAACCAGAACCTGGCCGGCCACCACGGGGCTATTGTCATGATGCCCGCTCCCGGGGAGCCGGCTCAAGCCCTGCGTCCCCGAAAGCGGACATCCAGTCCCCAAGGAAGGACCCAGCAACCCCATATAGGGGCCCTTTGGACAGTGTCCTGGCGCCTATGGCGCCAGGCTCATAAAAGACATCAGTCCTGGCGCCATAGGCGCCAGGCTCATTATGGGAGTGCTTGGGTGCACTTACCTGATGCAGACCATGCTGCAGGATCCCGGCCTCCTTGAGGCCTGAAAGGAACTACTTTACCTGTGGGACTAATTTACCATCCGGGCGTGGTCGGGGAAGGATACATACCTGATTGGAGGAAGGATACATACCTGGAACTTCTTCCAAGGCTATTTAAACCCCACCCGAACAGCCACACGTGCTTCGCGTTGTTCTGCATCTAGCAGCTGGACGCTCACCGTGTCTGCTCCTGCATCCTGACTTCTGCCACGCCTGCCAGCATCCTGGATCACCTGCAAAGGAAGAGAAGAAGAGAACAGAAGAAGGAAGAGTCCTTACCTGCTAAATCCGCATCCCGGAGACATCTCGCCGACAATCCTGAAAAGGAAGACTTTTATTTAAAAGCTCATACCGTCGATCGCTGCAGCGCCGCATTCCACTCACCTTTACAGGGCGCCTCCATGTTCAGCAGCGATCATCCGGATTCGCAGTCACGCCCCAGCACCTAGGGAGAAAAAGACAAGAACAAAAGGTGAGAGAGAGAAGGGAATAAGGAAAGCTAAATCTCCATGTTAAGACTTACCTGTTGATTCATTCCCTCTTCATTTTGGGTCCGCGCCGCATCCTGGCATTTCCGGACCCAGGCCCCTAAGGGGAAAAAGAGACATCAGTGTTAATGAGCGAATGAAAAGACATTACCAAAAAAAACGCTCATTAAAGACTTGCCTGATTTCTACAAGGTTTTCACCTCTCATCTCGGGTCGGTGCCTGTTCCCCGGCATTCCGTACCCCGGCCCCTATGGGGAAAAAGACACTAGCATTAGTACATTAATGCATGGACACAAGGGGAACCTCTTATCAAAAAACTTACCTGGAAGCCAAGCAAGTTTGGTTCTCACCAATCCGAAAATCCAGTGACGTAACTGGATACCAACGCGCCCCTGCATCAGAAGCAGGATGGAGAGCTCGTCCTTCCAGACCCTAAGGTGAGACGCTACGGGGAATCACAGAAGGGTTTCGAGTAGGGTGAGAGGGGAAAGTGGGACGCCGATTGCATTACCCCACAGACAGTTAATCCCCTATTTTCGCCTACAGAAGGATACTTCTGCGAGCCAGACAAGCCAGATTTGGGGGCCCGGTCCAGTCCGTCTTCCGAACCCTGCGCATCACCTTAGAAGAGGTCACAGCAGCGCGAACCAGGCCAGCGCCTCCGTGGGAGTCAGGTGAGCGTTACAGCTATGTTCTTTAGCTTGCAGATCGTCCGATGAACTAGAGGCAGAGGCAGGAAAGCATAGGCCCTTATGTTGTGCCAAGAAATCTCGAGAGCATCCCCCAGAGAGGAGGCTCCCAGGCCGTTCCTGGAGGCATTCAGAGGAAGTTTCTTGTTTGCCGACGTCACAAAGAGGTCCACCTCCGGCATGCCCCAACGCCGGAAAATCCATGAGAGGATCTCTGCCTTCAGCTCCCATTCGTAGCGTAGCTGACCATTGTCCGCCGACTGAGGGCGTCCGCCGTAACGTTCAGCTGGCCCGGGATGTGTACTGCTACCAGCCAGACACGATGACGAACCGCCCACTCCCAAATCTGAATGGACAGGTCCACGAGCGGGGGAGACTTGGTGCCCACTTGCTTGTTGATGTACTACATTGACACCACATTGTCCGTGCGGATACGGAACACTTTGTTGGCAATGACCAGTCTGAACGCTTTGAGCGCTAGAAAAATCACCAGGAGCTCCAGATGATTTATATGAAGGAGCTTGTCCCGAGGCGAGCAAAGGTCCCAGACCTGAAGTTCCAACATCGCACCCCACCCGAGCAACGAGGAGTCCGTTGTGACCGTCACCATCGGGGTTGGGTCTTGAAACCCTGCACCCACCGACAGGTTGCTGAGAGACGACCACCACTCCAGGTCCGCTCTCCTGGAAGCCGGAATCAATATCAACTTGGAGTCCGGATGAGGCCCAACAAAGCTGAAACACGTGTATGGGGTGGCTGTCGATACTCTTGTTCAGAGAGGAATTGCCATAGCATTTCGGTGCTGGACTGCCCATGTGGGCGGGACAAAGACTGATATGCAAATGGATATTTCCCATCTGTGAAAGGTACAGTGAGCAAAAAGCGTGTGCTGCAAACTCTCACCTCAGAACAGGTTATCATGCCATGTTCTCTCTGAAGAGGAGCGCCTGCTAACTTTTGTGAAATATGTGTAAGGAACTTGGGGTTGGTCATCCTAAGTTACCTGGGGGCAACCAGACGTGGTCTCCCTGCTCACTGTGCTCAGAGAGGCACAGCTTCACCTCACTGATGAGGCCCAACAAGGCTGAAACACGCGTATGGGGTTGCAATCGGTACTCTTGTTCAGAGAGGAATTGCCATAGCATTTTGGTGCTGGACTGCCCATGTGGGCGGGACAAAGACTGATATGCAGATGGATATTTCCCATCTGTGAAAGGTACAGTGAGCAAAAAGTGTGTGCTGCAAACTCTCACCTCAGAACAGGTTCTCATGCCATGTTCTCTCTGAAGAGGAGCGCCTGCTAACTTTTGTGAAATAAAGTTGCTTTCATCCTATCCTACCTTGGGGGGCATGCAGCTAGTTGGTCAGTTCCATTGGTTGACCGAGATGACCCTGTTCTGCACAACTTTGTACAATTCCAGCAAGAGATAGACAAGCTCTTCAACCCCGCCTTACCCAGGGACATGCTTTGGATGCCGAAATGCTAGGCCTTCGACAAGGGTCTCAGGATCTTCTGGCATATATTACCACGTTCAGTCGCCTGGTGGCTGAAACCAACTGGCCAGAGGTCAAGAGGACCACTTTATTCTTTCGAGGTCTACGAAACGAGCTGAAGGACGTTCTTGCACAGGTCGTGAACCCGCCTGAATAGTTGTGCTGAGTACATAGACCTGGTAGTCCAGCTTGACCATCGTCTGCAAGAAAGGAGATCTGACCGAGCCCGTTTTGAAAACCAGCCCTTGTATGTCCGCCCCCGGGAAACACCACGGGCTACTGATAACGCATCAGAACCAATGCAGTTGGATAGCGTTCGAGGGCCACTGACTAAAGAGGAAAGGGAACAACGTAGGAAACAATAACTATGTCTGTACTCTGGCAAAGCAGGACATTTCTTAAAAGACTGCCCAAATAAGATAACTCAAAGGCCTTTGGGAGCTATGGAAGCCACGGCAGAGTCATCGGAAAACTACCAGGCTCGACAAGAGTAGAGACCAGCTTGTCGGGACAAGAAGAGACGTCAGCGGTCTCGCATTTAACAACCCCAGTTATCCTACTATTCCCCCAACAGCAGCAACGGATGCACGACTTGGAAGCGTATATCGACTGCGGAGCGGTAGGTAACTACATGGACATCACCATGGCCCAACGGATAGGGGTCCCCACCCAGAAAAGGGAAAAGGCTGATACCATATTGTCCGTGGATGGAACTCAGTTAACTTCTGGGCCGGTGACCCAATGTACTGGAACGGTTGTGATGCTATGCCATGACGGTCATCGGGAAAACAGTCTACGACCTTATTAATGCTCCTCAGTTCCAGCTAATTCAGGGAAGGCCCTGGCTGGTATGTCATAATCCTGTCAAAGATTGGCGTAAGCATACGGTGAGGTTTGCACCCAAATGTGCTCAAACCTGTTATCCAGCTTCAGTTACAACCCAAGAGAAACCTACGTCAGCAGTACAGACATCAGGAACGGCCCTTGGGCTCGTAGGGCAACTGCCTCCCGAGTACAGCGATTTCCAGGACGTTTTTCACAAGGAACAGGCCAATGCATTACCACCTCACAGGTCCTACGACTGTCAAATAGATCTGATCCCTGGAGCGCTACTTCCCTGTAGTCGTATCTATGCCGTTACGGAAAAAGAAAACCAACACCTACGTGAATAACTGGACCAGTACCTAGCTAATGGGTTCATTCACCCTTCCAAATCTCCAGTTTCCTCAGCTCTCTTCTTCGTTCCCAAGAAGGAGGGATAATTGAGGACGTGCATAGACTACAGAGGGCTCAACAAGATCACTGTAAAAAAAAATAGTATCCTTTAGCCCCGATTCCTGTACTTCTAGACCAAGTAAAAGGGGCAAAGGTCTACACGAAACTGGACCTACGGGGGGCCTACCACTTGGTTCGCGCTAAGGTTGGAGATGATTGGAAGACAGCTTTCCGCACAGAGTTTGGGCTATTCGAGTACACTGCCATGCCCTTTGGGCTATGCAACGCTCCAGCAGCCTTTCAGTATTTTATGACAGATGTATTAAGCAAACTATTGGACGTTTGCGCTATGGTTTACATAGACGACATCCTGATATATTCCAGAACCTATGAGGAACAAGTACATCATGTAAGAGCAGTCCTCGCTAAATTGCGTCAATACCATCTGTTCGCAAAACTTGAAGTGTGCCTTTCACGTCACCACGCTGGAATTCCTTGGATACATACTTAGTCCCCAGGGCATCCAGATGGACAAACGCATGGTGGAAGCAATATTGCAATGGCCATCACCTACTTCAATCAAGATGGTCCAGAGCTTCTTGGGCTTTGCAAACTTTTATAGAAGGTTCATTGCTGATTTTTCAGAAGTAGTCCATCCGATTACATCATTACTCAGAAAAAAACGCATATTTCAATGGACCGCAGAAGCTGAGAAAGCATTCCAGGAACAAAAGACAAGATATACCACAGCACCAATACTCCGCCACCCAAATCCGGACCTCCCATTTCTGGTTGAAACAGATGCCTCCAATGTGGTGATGGGGGCGGTATTGTCCCAGAGAGATCCAGATACCAACCGATTACATCCAGTGGCCTTTTGGTCAAGAAAGTTTAATCCTGCAGAATTAAACTATGCAGTAACCGATAAAGAGCTCCTTGCCATAAACGCAGCCTTCAAAGAGTGGCGACACCATCTTTTAGGAGCAAGAAATCCAGTCGCTGTGCTTACCGACCATCGCAACCTGCAATTTCTACGAACACCACAACATTTGCGATGGGCTCAGTTGTTCTCGGAATAAGATTTCACAGTCAGTTACTGTCCCGGGGTGAAAAATGGGAAAGCGGATGCTCTATCACGAATTGGCTGGAATACTGAAAAAGCAGACGCATATGCATCCCCTCTTCCACAGCCCATCATACCTAAAGAAAAGCTCATTGGACTAATTCGCAATCACCAGACCACACTGGAGACGCTGCATGAAGAAATCAAAGAAGCCATGACCCCAATGCAAATACAAACATGGGTTTCACAGGGACCCTAACGCACTGTAGTTAACAATCTGCCATATTATCAAAAACGCCTCTATTTGCCACACCACGACATGCAAGAACTAATCATGGGCACTTATCACAATGCTCTTACAGCAGATCATCCTGGCATAGCCAAAACCATGGCAAAAATTCAGCAACATTTCTGGTGGCCAACCTGGCGGAAAGACATTGTGCAACACGTAAAGTCCTGTGATGTTTGTGCTAGGCATAAAGCATCCAGAACCAAGCCTCAAGGATTACTTCGCCCTTTGTCAATTCCACCGACTCCATGGCACACTATATCCTTAGACTTTGTCACAGGCCTACCCTCCTGTGGAGGTTACAATATCATACTGGTAGTAGTGGACCTCAACTAAAATATCACACTTCACCGCTCTGAAAGTAATGCCTAATGCAGGACAGTTAGCTCAAATCTTCCTGACCAACATAGTCAGAATACACGGATTCCCTTCTGTAGTAATTTCGGACCGGGGAAGCCAGTTTGTGTCCAAGTTTTGGAGAGCTTGCTGTGCTAAGGCTCAGATCTAGGTCTGTCTATCCACTAGTCACCATCTACAGACCGATGGACAGACCGAAAGGACAAATCAATCACTTGAGCAGTATCTTCAGTGCATGCTTGTCCAAACAGATCAGAACTGGAAGGAGCTACTATGGGCAGCTGAATATGCATATAACAGTCCATAGTATCACCGGCATATCACCTTTCTTTTTCTTATACGGACGGGATCCATGAACTTCAACTTTAGACCCACCAGGCTTTGGACCTGCCGGCCGTGAGCACCCTGCATACTAACATTAAAAAAACTCTGAAAAGGGCTATGCAAGCTTTCCAGGAAGCCAAAACGAACCAGAAACACTTTGCAGACAGAAAAAGAACACCTGAACCCCAGTACCAGAACGGAGACACCTTATGGCTGTCTACGAAGCATATACAGTTAAAAGGACCCAGGAAATTCCACCCAAAATACATCGGTCCATATTCGGTAAAGAACATTATTAATCGTGTGGCATTGGAACTGGATTTGCCACCTATACTCCGTATACATCCAGCATTTCATGTTTCATTGTTGAAACCTGTACATCCAGGAACCCGCGACACTCTAAAAAGACCTCCACCTATAATAGTGCAGGGAGAAGCCGAGTACGAAGTCAGGAAAATCCTGGACTCTAAAATCGTCCGAAAGAAGCTCTATTACCTAGTGGACTGGAAAGCCTATGGGGTACTGGATTGGACTTGGGAACCAGTGGAACATTTGCATGTGCCTCGTTACCATAAGGAACATCCGGAACGACCCGGCCCGGGAGTGGCTCTCCTTGGAGGGGCTTTGAGGGGGAGTGCTGTCATGACTCCAGGAAACCCAGAGGGCTCAGGGAGGCACCTGGACCGAGATATTGGCTGCCTGGCGCAGACACAGGCTTATGCATGCCTTTAGCCCCTTCCAAGATGGCCCCCAGTTTGGACCAGGCAGTGATATTCAACATGGCCCCCAGAGGGCCACTGTATATGTTCCATGGTGGTCTAGTGGTTCTGGGCGGGCCCAGGGCTATATTAACCCCGCCCTGGGCCACACCCAGTGCTTAGCGTTTTCTCCGGCTGCCAGCGTGACGCTTGCCTGTCACGGTCCCGCTTCGTTCTACACTTCGGATCAAGATTTGAACTCCTGCTCAGCACAACGGTTTAAGGCATTGTGTTTCCACATCTGCACTACGAGGGAAGCCAGGGACTTCACTACGCGGGTCAAGATCAGATACTTACCTGAATACGGGTTGCGGAACTCTTCTGACTTCTTCTGCAACGTCCGCTGAATTCCACTCGTGCGACGGCGTTCCGCATCCTCCGCATCTGAAAAAAGACAAAAGACACATGGTAAGCGGCAGATTAATCATACTGAAATAACTCCACCCGCCTCCCTCGCATTGGCTTACCTGGACAGTAGATAACAGCAGCAGAGTCCATAATCACCCACGCTGACCTCTTCCATCAGCATACCAATCCTGGGAAGAAAGCAGAGAACAGAATAAGACAGCGCATTAACAGGCACAAGGACAATTACCAACTATCTTGTGGATAAGTGCCTGTAACCAAATATAAGAACATTACTGAACGCGGATTGGGGGGGGTTGCAGCAGGCCTGGACACCCACTAACTAGTGGAGCAACGGGTAAACCGCCTAGCCTCAGTGAAGGAACTGAAGGCGAGTGTACTGGGGGAAATAACCAAAACTCAGTGAAGGAACTGAACAGGACTGGTACAAGTCCAATGAGGAAACTGGGCAGAAACATCAACGACCAGTGAAAAGATTAAGAGTGACATTGGTGTACTACGCCTTGGAGGCGTAACATTGGAGTAATCCAGATCCTGTTCCTCCGGATCACTCCTACCCCTCTGACCGCTAGGTGAGTTCACCTGCAGCGAGCTGAGTGGAGGGAGTGTTTTGGGCAACATCAGAAGGCGTGTACAGACCGGACCTGATCTCTCCGACAGACCGGACCAGGCACTCCTCCAGGGCCCCAGGGGTAAGCGTTACAGGTTTCTCCCAGACTCTACGTCCTCAGCCAAAACGTCCTTCTGCAAGAACAGGCCGGTACGCTCCGAAGGAGACAAGGTGAACGCCCCCGAAAGCACACCCTCCTGCGGAGCGGGTGCCTCAGGCACTGGGACATCCAATAGACACGTCCGGTACCCGGTTGTGAAAGGCTCTGATAGAGCGGAGCGGGTCTTCTATGTCTTGATCGCTCTGCGCATCATCCGACAGGTCAGGATCCTGTTGAACCACATCAGACACCGATTTGTCCACCGGGGACAACGGATGCTAGGGGCTTAAGGGTAGGGGGAGGCCCCGCAGGTAAGGGCGGCGCCGGCAGAACCACCGGAGGCGCGAGCGGAACCGGTGGCGCAGGTGTGCATATCTCCCTAAAAAGACCCTTAAAATACTTTCTCATGGGGTCGGTACGCATGAGTACCTGAAATTTGCTGAAAAAAGCGTCCTCCGGAGAAAGCTTTGGAGCCGCCGGAGAAGGCCTCTCGTGAGGGGGATAATTCCAAGGACGCAGAGGGGAGGGTTGCTAACTAGGCCCGTCCCCAGAGGTGTCCACATAAATCAAGGGTGCCGAACCCACAGACAGAAAGATGTTGTGCGGAAGGGGCATCCGAGCGTTCCAATCGTAAACTGGACAAAACGGATGCGCACAAGGAACCTTATGTTCACCAACAGAACCAATCCCTACAGCTGGGGCCGATGGCATAGTTGCAGGGGAAGCACCCAAAATGGCTGCCGTGGTCTTGGCGAGAACGGCCACCATTTTGTCGTCACCTGGGGGGAACTGCGGCGCGTGTGGAAGTGAGGCAGGGGTCCCCACCAGTGGATCAGGGGTCTTCATTTTAGCCTTTACACAAGGAACCTCGGCCTAGCCGGTACTATGCGGCCTGGGATTTTTCTGTGACATACCAATAGCCAAACTAGCCTTCACAGGAAGGACCTCGGCACTGCCGGTAAAGGAGGAACTACGGTTCGAAAAATCACTCCTTGCCCCCTCAACGGTTCTGGCATCGCCACAAGAGCGGGAATGTTGAGAAACACCTTTCACCAATAAGGCCTTCTCAGGCCTCTCAGAACTGTTGGTTTCCTTAGCCTCTGTACGAGGGACCTCAGACCCGGGTCCGGTAGAAGCCTCTTCACGGCTACGTTCGGTTTCACCAAACCCAGCTGAGGCCTCGGGGCGCACCCCAATACTTTTGAGGGAAGCTCCCAATAAGGAGGCCTCGGAGCAAGCTCCGGTACCCCACGATTCAGTAGAACTAGGTCTACAAGCAGCCCGCAAAGGAGGGGCCTCGGATTGCAGTCCAGTGTCCAAAGGCCCCTTTACGGAGACCCTCAGAGAAAACTCCGGTACACCTTTTAGACCGAGAAGGCACCTCAGGGCGAGCCCCAGTGACAGAGCGGTCAACGCTCCTCCCGGACCGGGAAGACCCCAGAAAGGAGTCCCCCGGCCGCGGTGCCCTAAAAAGTAAAGAACTTACCGGGCGTTTTTTCTTCTCTTCGATGAATGTTAGAAAATGCGATGGGGGAGCGCGTTGGAACACATCCTTCCACCGCTCCAATCGATGTTGAAGCGCCTGGACCGAAAGGGAATCGCAATAGAAACAGGAGTCCCAAAAGTGATCGGGACCCAAACACTCTAAACAAAGAGGATGGGGACCCGCCCTCGCGGAGTGCCGCTGACACGAAGAACAATTCGGGAAGTCTAGCTTAAACGGCATAGACAGACTACTACGCGATCACTAGCGAGAGCCAGAGAGGAGGAAAAAAGGAAGAAATTCTTCCGCAGATACAAGTGCATCCAGTCCCGAACGAGCAGAGAAAAGGACTGATGGGCGATGCGCGGGGCGGAGCTAAGATGGGCGGGGTTACGGCTGCGTGCCATACCCCGCATAGAAAGAAAGGACTAACATTTTTTCAAAATTCTGATGCTTTTTCAAAGTGCTCCGGTTCCGTCCCACAGAACGGAGGAATGTTCCATAGGCATGGAGGAAAGGAGACGGGACGTAGGAGTATATAGACTTCACAGAGGCTTGCAGTTACAACTTGCTCTTAATCGGATACTTGCAGGAGGGAGAGTACTGAATGGCTAGAAAGTATTCCACTAAGGAGGAATCCAAGAGAGCAATTGTGATACAACCCAGCAAATTATTTTCCTGAGACGCAAATCAAGAGGCTCATGTAATGACGCTGCTAATGACTGCCAAGCATCCATTAACATGCTTTAACCAATGTATCCCTTCATTGGTTAAAGATGTGTTATCCTCATACTCCTGATCTTAATTTCTCGTACAATAAAAAAGGGAGGGTGCACAGTGATATTTTAGTCTAACAATTATTTAAATTGAATCACTTTTCGATAATATACTCAGAGTTCTTCTGGTGCATTGTGTAAGTCCTAGGCTACTGGACCAGTCACAAATTGCAAAAAAAGAATGCTCATTTACCAAAATGAGAAAGCCAATGGCACTCTTGTTGGATTAACCTTTCATTAAATGTCTTAATTTTGTGTAATTACTTCAAATATACCAGCAAACATTAGAAAATGAACACAACAATATCTAGATGTTCTTTTTTAGTTCATTGCACATAAATTAATATATGTACATTTTAGTATCCAATGGTTTGAATTCATTTCACACAAACACTAAAAGGTTTGTATATTGGTTAAACAAACAATATTACAATGATAATAAAATATAATGCACACACGTTAATTCAATGAACAGTTCTTAGAGATTTAGATAATGTGTTCAGATTGTCAGTCCTTTTAATTCTGACGCATTTCAGATATAAATCTATCCTTCAGGGAAAGTAAAAACCTTCTTAGAGTTGTAAACAGGTACTCAATGAAGACCTTTAAGACCTTTAATTACTACTAATCTCAATGCTTTTAGGCTCTTAAAAACCACTAACCTCAATCTTCTAGAGAAACAAAAACTCCTGATGGATCACATAGAAATCAGCATCTAGAAACAATCAGGAAACACAACTTAATTGATGTAATTATGATGCATTATAAACCCATAGTCTATTAATCAAGACCAAACTTTATTTATCACTTACCATTTGGTAACGAAAACATTAGGTCATAGTGTGATAAACACTGAGCCAGCGATGATTAGACAATCTACAGAGACCTCTTTTAAAGAATATGCAGGAAAAGCTGGATTTAGAGCTCTCAAACTTCATATGGCTCACTCTTCTAATTATGTCCTTCTTTATCACGGTCTTACCTTATCTGAAAATAGCAACGGACAGCGGGACATAGCAGGCATGAAAATTAGCCGCCTGTCCCGCAGCCATATTTCAAATCACTTACAGGCCCTGTGATTCATGACGCTCCAGGTCACGTGATGACGCACGTTGTTGCCCAAGAAACTCACAGGCCACCATCTTGAAATGTAATGCAAACTAAAAAGCTAGACCTGTACCTAAATCTAACAATCTATTAACGCAAACAGCCCGCTGGACATTACAGGCAGGTTGTATTTCTCATCACTTGCTGACACATTGTTGAGTATGTGAATACACACTATCAACACTGGCAGACATCATGAAAAGTAAAAGTAATATCCTCTTGCAAACACTAAATACAATCTAGTGCGTCACGAATGATAACTCTCTATATGTAGTACCAAGATACAATAGTTAATCATTGCGTTAAATCCTCAGTTTCTGCTGTTAGATACATTGAAAGAACTCCTGCAACATGAACTCGTATTAGCCTTCACATAACGTGTATAACAAATACACGTTTGTAGCTAGTAAAGGACATTGTCCATTTGACATATGTGATTACCAGACACACGCACCCAATTATAACCAAAAATCACAATGCATTTGAATATACAAGTTCTATTCACAAATGCTTATAATGATACATTCTGGAAACCAAGACATAATCTCATTTACATCCTTAATGATGTTAAAAAGATGACCAGAACTGTATAACAATCAACGCATGGAAACAAACTGTAGACATGTAATATAATCAACTACAATCATGTAACTATAATAACGCCAGTCATCAAGTGACTATTGCCACCAAAATGCTTCATAACATGTTAAATTTACCGACTAATGAGAACATCACAACAAATTTAACAGCAAATATTCAGAGAAAACATGACAGATCCCACACCATATGTATCCCCCTTGGTGCCATTTTGGCAAGCTTAACAATCTAATGGATCTCTTTTGCAATAACATCTTGTCTAAACCTTACATGTAGTCATGCTCACATAAAATATACCACAAGGGCATTTCAGTCCATAAATAACATTCATAGAGTCACAGGTAGCTAAATGATTAAATATTTTTTTTGCCAGTGTATGGATGCTAAATACTGTTCCCTGTAATCACATTCCCAAAATGCTGACAATTATTGCATGGTCTCGTTCCCAAATTCAATCTGGAGCCAAATACCTCAGGAATACCATCCGCTTTAACCAATTTATTTCTCTGTGAATTACTTTTCCGATATGCAAATATAGGAAAAGTAGCAAACAAACGATTCAAGGTTGGATCAAGTTTTAACATCTCCCATTTCTGTTTAATGTGCTTAATCTTTATGCATTGCAGACAATATGTTGTGGCATAAACTAATCAGGGGCCAGATCGGCCCCCTTCTTCATAAGTAAAGCTTTTTTGTGAAACAGTCATGCCAATAACATTTGGCTTATTTTTCCTTTCTAAAAAAGTCTGTCTCAGTTCAAATGACTTCAACAAATCTGTTATCTGAAACGATCATTCAGTACCTTAGGAACTAACTCGGTGGTATGCTCCCTAACATTATGCGTGGATAAAAACTGGTCGCTAACAAGATACTGGCTCAGTCACTCGGCTTTGAAAAAAACTGGTCTGGTGCTGCCGATCTTTAAAGTAAAGCTTCATGTCTAGAAACTGAACATTAGAAAAACTATGTTTAGTCATGAATATTATACAAGGTTGTAATTGATTCATATACTCAAAAAATGCATTAATTCTATAGAGTTGCCACTCCAGATCCCCAAAATATCATCAATGTAACAATAGTAGCATTTCAAATTTGTAATACATGGAACAGTTTCACACATTTTCTGTCTCAAAATACAACATATACGAGTTTACATAGCTCAGGCTATTGCTGCCCCATTGAAGTTCCTGAAATTTTTAAGAACGTATCTTCATACATAAAAAAATGATTCATCAGAACAATCTTCAGAAGAGATTGAACAAAAACATTACTGGATTGGCACTTAACCGTTGCTAAAAGTAACAATTCCATTGCCTCCAGTCCTCCCTCTAGTGGGATGCTCATATATAAACAAGTTGCATCCATCGTGAAAAGCATATCCTCATGCTCAAAGCACTCAATTAACTCTAAATTAGAGAAATAAATGGCCAGTGTCTCTTATGTACATGGGACTAGTTTGAGTGGTTATATAACTTTACCTATATACTGAGCCAAAGGCTCAAGCAAACTATTAGTTGCTGCAATTATTGAGCTCCCTGGTGGATCTTGCATATTTGTGCGTACCTTTGCTAAAATATATAGCACTGACATAGTTGGCTACAAATTCGTGAGAAATGCCCTCATGTGGTGTGATATGAAGGTGTTGGCTTTGCCTCTACCAAAACAACCTTGATCAAAATGTGTAGATGGTCAGTAGGGTCATTAAAAACGTCCATTCATGTGTCTTGATCAGATAACTGTCTTTCAACCTCTCTTCGATAATGGTCTCTACTCATAATAACCAAGGCTCCCCCTTTATCTGCTGGTTCTAAAATAATCTAATTTTTTGATTTTATACCCAAAACGCATCAGAATTACAAGGACTGAAGATCAGAAAACATTATCTAAACCTCTAAGAAGAACTGTTCATTGAATGAACGTGTTTGTATTGTATTTTATTTTCATTGGAATATTGTTTGAAAAAGGATTGTATTTTGGTAAAACACAGTGGGCCTCATTACGGGTCGGGCGGTCCGGAATTAACAGTGGCGGTAAACCCGCCGCCACTGTTAATTCCGGACCGCCCAATCCCGAGCCCTGCAGGCGGACGTGGAAACACCAGCACCATCACGAGATGGTGCCGGTGTTTCCACTTCCCCATTGAGTCCTTTGGGACTCAATGGGAATGGGGATTAACACCATTCCGCCTCCGTGACTCCAGGGACACTGGGGCTGTAATGCCCTGGTAATTCCGGGAGTCACGGAGGCGGAATGGTAATACGAGTCTGGCGGTAACCAGGCAGTTTTTTACTGCCGCGGTTACCGCCGGACTTGTAATGAGGCCCAGTGTGTGCGAAATTAATTCAAACCATTGGATGAACAAGTTACTCTCTTACCTGGTAACGTTCTTTCGATGAGATGGTCCGACAACGTATTCCATATCTTTGACAGTAATCACCACAGCTGTGCTGCTTCGGAACATTTTCGGCGTCTGCGTCCTACGTCGATGACATCGATGCGCCGTCCCCAAGGACCTCCTCCGACGGCCGACGTCACCCGATGTGTTAAGTAGGACGCACGACGCCCGTAGCCTTAGTTGTAGTTTTTTCCCCCAGAACGTGTGACACCAGTCTTCTGCAAGTCAGACACACAAGGCCTTGCAGAAACGTAAGCTGCAATCGCATAAGAAATTCTGCAGCAGGGAAGGTAGGGAGGGAGCGATATGGAATATGTCGTCAGACTATCCCATCGAAAGAACATTACCAGCTAAGAGAGTAACTTGTTCTTCGAGGGGATTGGGTCCTCCGACGTATTCCATATCTTTGACAGACTCCCAAAGCAGTACCAAAGCAAGGAGGTGGGAAAAGAATTTAGAACACAAATTTAGCATGCCAATCAAATTTCAGAATAAAGGACTGCCTTGCCAAAGGCCAGATTCTGTCCTCGGATGGAATCGAGGGAGTAGTGACGTACAAAAGTATGTACAGAAGCCCAGGTGGCTGAATCACAGATGTTACAAATAGGAACACCCCACTCCCTGTAGGGCAGTAGATGCAGCCATACCCCTGGTAGAATGGGCCCGCAAGCCAGCCGGTGGGTCCTTACCCGCCAAACGGTAACACTCGGATAGCCAAAATAATCCAACGAGACAAAATCTGTTTTGTCACAGCTTGTCTCAAATGCTTTCCAGCGTAACCAATGAAGAGTTGATCGTCCACTCTGACCCGGAACATGCTTGAAATATAAAAGCTCAACGCTCTCCTAGGATCAAGCCAATGGAGCCTCTCCTCTTCCTTACCAGGATGCGGAGGAGGATAGAATGCCGGAAGAACAACCTTCTGGCCCAAATGAAATTCCGAAACCACCTTCGGAAGAAAGGACGGACGAACTCTAAGGACAACCCTGTCTTTATGAAACACAGTGAAGGGCGGCTTAACTGAAAGTTCCTGTAACTCTTCCTGTAACTCACTCACTCTGCGAGCGGAAGTAACCGCAACCAAAAACACAGTTTTAAGAGTTAACAGTCTCAAAGGGCAAGAATGCAAAGGCTCAAACGGAGCACCCACAAGAAACTTAAGAACAAGGTTCAGATCCCAAACTGGGCTCCAGAAAAGGTGACGAAGGGAACACATTAGTGAGCCCTTTCAAAAACTGAGAAATTAAAGGAATCTTAAAATAGGAACATTCTTCAGACGAGCGCTTAAATTTGGACAGCGCCGCCAGGTAACCTTTAATGGTACCCACTTGCAAGCCCCTGTGGGCCAAAGAAAGCAAGAAAGACAGAACCATGGGAATGTCACATTCAAAAGGATCCACATTCTTAACTCTGCACCAGTCGCATAATTTACGCCAACGGCAACGGTACAGAGACTTTGTTTACCGGCCGTCTGGCCGAGAGCAACACCTCCAACACGTCTTCAGGGAGGTCCCAATCCTTATACCTCAACCTTTCAGAAGCCAAGCATGAAGGTTAAGGGATCGCTCCTCTGGTTGGAGAACCTGACCCCCCTCCCGCGAGAGCAGATCGTCGCGGTAGCGAAGACGACATGGATGGCAGATGGACAAGTCGAGAAGGTCCGGGTACCACGTCCACCGGGCCCACGCCGGAGCAATGAGGATCATCCGGGAACCGAACCTCCGTAACCTCTGCAGTACTTGCGGGATGACGGGGACTGGAGGAAACGCATACAGCAGTGGGAATGACCACCCCACCACAAACGCGTCTCCTAAGGCTCCTTTTGGAGGAAATTCCTGCGAGCAGAACCTTTCGCACTTCCGGTTGACACTGGAGGCGAAGAGATCCACTTGAGGGGTCCCCAAAAGGGCAAAGATCTCCAGGAGAATCTCCTCAGCCAGCTCCCACTCGTGAGAGATCGTGCTCTGCCTGCTCAGAGCGTCAGCCGTCTCGTTGTCATCTCCGGTCAGATGAACAGTCGAGATCGAAACTTCCTGCTGGATGGCCCAGAACTCGAGCTGCATCGCCTCTCTGCACAGAGGAAGTGACCCTGCCCCCCCTTTTTGTTGAGGTAGTGCATGGCCACCGTGTTTTCTGTCAGTATTGGGACACTCTTTCCTCGCACTATCGGCAGAAAAGCCTTCAGGGCTAGCCTGACGGCCCTCAGCTCCAACAGATTGATATGGAGTCTGGACTCTGACAGAGACCAACGACCACTGACCGTCAACTCGTTGGCATGAGCTCCCCATCCCGTGAGGAATGCGTCCGTCACGATCGTCACCTCCGGCCTGGGAAGCCAAAACGGAGCCCTCTTCATCAGATTGCCTTCGACGGCCCACCACAGAAGGTCCCAGGCGACCGAGGGCGGCACCTGAACAGGGTCCGACATCCTGCCGGAAGATTGCGACCACTGCATCTTGAGTGCCCACTGGAAAGATCTCATCCGCAGACGAGCCTCTGGCACCAGAAGAATGCAGGATGCCATGAGGCCGAGCAACCTCAAGAACTCTAACGCCGGGAGCGTCTGGGCAAGTTGAAATTTGTGCACCATCTGCTGAATGTGAAGAGCCCTCACCTGGGGAGGAAAACACAGCCCCAGGGATGTGTCGAGCACTGCTCCGATGTACTGGAGCCGCTGTGTTGGCGTCAAATGGGACTTCTTTAAATTGAGGGAGAAGCCCAGCTTGTGAAGGGAGTGGCAGGTGACAGACAGATGATCCAGGACTTGCTCGGGAGAGCTCCCCCTGATCAACCAATCGTCCAGGTAGGGGTAGACGTGAATTTCCCCTTTCCTGAGATGCGCTGCCACCACCACCATGAGCTTGGTGAAAACCATCAGGGCGGAGGTCAATCCGAACGGCAGGACCCGAAACTGAAAGTGCTAGTCGCCAACCGCGAACCTCAGGTACTTCTTGTGCTTGGGATGGATCGGCACATGGAAGTAAGCGTCCTCGAGGTCGAGAGACACCAACCAGTCCTGAAGTTGAAGGGCCTGGAGGACTTGAGAGAGAGTAACCATCTTGAACTTGTCCTTCCATAGGAGTTTGTGCAAACCGTGCAAGTCCATGATGGGTCTCAATCCCCCGTCTTTCTTCGAAATCAAAAAATAAGGGGAATACCATCCCTTGTTTCTCTACGCTACAGGCACCAGTTCTATGGCGCCTTTCTCCAGCAGGGATTGAATTTCCTGCGCAAGGAGCGGATCCGGACTCTTCAAAGAGAGGTTCCCAGGTGGACTGTCGTGAGGCCTCTGCCGAAAGTGATGACAGTAGCTGCGGGTTATGCACTCTAGAACCCACACATCTGAAGTAATGGCACGCCACTCTACAAGATGCTGCGCCAGCCTTCCCCCAACCAGCGAACCATGGGAAATGGCCTCATGACTGAGTGGTAGCGGCTGCGGCGTTGCCTGAGGGCAAAGAGGCAACTGCCCGAGTGGCTTTGGCACCTTGAGTACCCTGTTTTCCACCTCTGGTACTCCTACGGTGGCCTCTTTGACTGACAGCTCCTCTCGCTTTACTGAAGGATGAGTAATAACGAAAGGAACCTCCCCTCCATTGTTGTCCCCTAGGACGAAAAGGCAGAGGTTGTCGAACTGCAGCGCCCAACGACTTTGCTGCAGCTTTGGAGGTCTGCAACCTCTCAAGGCTCTCGTCAGCCTTGCTGCCAAAAAGATGTTCACCGTCAAAGGGCATGTTGAGGTGCCGGGACTGCACAGCAGGAGCAAACCCCGACTTCCGCAACCACGCAATCCTGCTTATTACGGTGCTCGCCGCCATGGACCGGCTGACACAATCTGCCATGTCCAAACCCGACTGAACAGCCTCACACATGGCATCCTTGCCATCCTGGACCATAGCAAGGAAACCATCCCGTTCGTCCCCTTCGGGAATATGTTCAACGGCTAATGCAACACAGTTCCACAGAGTGTGTGTGAAACAAGACAAGGCACATATGGAGTTGGCCGCCTGAAGCGCCATACCCCCTGAAGAAAACACTTTCTTCGCCCAGCCATCAAAAAGTTTGTCTTCCCTATCCGTAGGGATGGTAGGATACGACGCCTGCTTTGCCGGGGCCGTAGCCGCCTGCACCACCAAACTCTCCGGAGTTGAGTGCCTGGACAAGTAGCAGGAGTCGCTACTGGCTGGATGGTATTTTCGCGACAAAGACTTGCCCACTGCCGGGAGACTCTCCGGAGCAGTCCAAGTCGCCGCCACCCTTCTCTGCAGAGCCATATGAAACGGCATCAGAGCCCTCATCAACCTCTGAAATGTACTCCAGCCGGTGAGAGGAAGGCATCTGGGGACCCAAGCTATGCCTGACCTTAGCCAGAGCCTTTCTAGGGGCTTCCCCCATGCCACGGGGCCCCTCCGACACCACCGCCTCAAAAGGCGTTGAGGGCGCTGAACGATTCGGCGCCGAGAGAATCGGCGTCGACGTCAGCCTCAGCGACGGCGTCGACACAGGCCTCAAAGCCAGAGCTCCGAGCGTGTCCTTCGACGACCTAGGCGCCGACGACCCCCTCCGAGGCGGAGCCTCAAGAGTGGCCGTCGACGACCTCAGCACCACAAGACTGCACAGGATCACACGGTCTAGAGCGCGTCGAGGACCGGGACCTCGAACGGGCATGGCGAGAACGGTTACCCTTGTCTGAGCCGGACCTCTCCTGCGAACCGTGCCGACCACCCGAGCCCGAAGGCGTGCGAGCGGTGTCTCTCGACCGATCACGACCGACCCCACTCGGAGGGGTGGACGGACCGGTGCCCTGCGATTCGAGAATCACCAACATCTTCTTCCCGAAGGAAGCCCATTCCTCCGGGGTCGCTTGCATGGTGGGATAAGCGACCCGCCGACGGGCGGAGTCCTCGGAAGAGGACGGGGAAGGCGACCAATGCCGGCGCTTCCGGGAATGCCTCGAAGAGGCAGAGGAGTGGCGAGACCGACTCCTGGAAGGAGACCCACTGGGCCTCCGAAGATGATGCGGAGAGTCGCCTCTCGAATCATCCGTCGAAAGCCCCGCAGACCTTGACTTCCGTTGCTTAGACACCCTATCTACCGGATACTTCTTCTTGCGCTCCCGCAAGGCCTTGGCCGTGAGCGACTGGCAGTCGGCACAGTCGTCTGTGTAGTGGGCCTCCCTGAGGCACCAGAGGCATGCGTCGTGCGAGTCCGTTACCGACATCTTGGACCCACAGTCCCTGTATTTTCTGAAGCCCGGACGCGGGGTTGAAGACGAGGTCGACATCGTCACGAACAGGCTTTTCACAAAACCGAACAGGTTCAAAGAACCGAGACGATAACAACAGAAACTCCAACGAGTCGAGGCGTACCGAGATTCACGAAGCAAACACGTTCGCGGAAAAAACAGAACTGAAGCTATGGGCGTCGTGCGTCCTACTTATCACATCGGGTGACGTCGGCCGTCGGAGGAGGTCCTCGGGGACGGCGCATCGACGTCATCGACATAGGACGCAGATGCCGAACATTTTCCGAAGTAGCACAGCTGTAGTGATTACTGTCAAAGATATGGAATACATCGGAGGATCCAATCCCCTCGAAACCAACATTTACATGTATTCATTTATGGGTCAAACTAATAAGGAACATCTTGATAGTTTTGTGTTAATTTTCTAATGTTTGATGGTATATATGAAGCAATTACAAAAAATTAAAAGGCATTTCATTTATTTAGATTGGTATGAAAGGTTAATACGACAAGAGCGCCATTGGGTTTCTAATTTTGGTAAATGAGCATTCTTCCACATTTCTGTACACAACACATGAAGATTACGTTGTTTTTTTATTTCAAATATATAGCTATTCCATATACTTGAGTTCTTATGCTTATTAATCGACAAACTACCCGTATTAGCCAAAGTCCATCCCCGAATCCTAAAATTGGTGTTAACATCATGAGCAACATGACTAGCAGAAACAAACTTCGATGGTGGATAAAGACTAGTTGCCACCGTCCTAACCTCACTCACTTTCACCATTACATAATTTCTATGCTAGCTGTTTGGAGTAATTATCACATTTGAAGCATAAGTGAGTATATTTTGATTCCCACTTACCACCTTATCAGGATTTGGGTCAGATAACAGTGTAACTGGGGGAGCAGTTACATCGACCTTATTCCCAGGCATACCCGTAGCACAATAATTATCGGATACTCACTTTCTGCATTCTATTTTCAAAGTGTCCAACATTTTCACAACTACTCCCAATCGGGTGGAATGATTAGCAACCGTCAACCTCAATAAAGACATTTCCTTAGATAAAAATTCATAAGCTATACCACCACAAGAACTTCCCTGGCATTAGCCATTACTTTTAAACATAGTCGTATTATCTTTTAAAACTGTCTGTTGAAGTGGGTCAATTAGAATGGTTGGATCAATTGCAATCCCATTCACAATTTCCTATACATAGGCTAAAGGTAGGAATCTGTTAGAAGTGGTAATGCCTTCAGCAACTACACATGTTCATTTTACATTAAATGGCCCCTTAGTAATAGCTGGTGAGTGAAGTTCAATTGGCAGTACAACAGGTCTACCTCCCTCCTGATGTGCAGCAGTGGCTGGTAGTATGCATCGTCACAGGTTATCTTTCCAAAATGGTCATAGTCAATTCATCAAGGAGGGCCCTCTCAGGCCTGACCCCTTAGCACTGTCTTCAAGTGGTTCCCAAGGCTCAATATGGTTACCCGTTATTGAAAAAAGTCACGTAGAGACATTGGGTAATTTGTTGATGAGCCCAGGGATATCCAGCCATCAGCACGCAGACAACATCCAACTGTATGTTAAAGTGCTGTATTTGGCAAGCACAGTCCACCTCAGGAAAGGTAACTGTGTCAGAGAAGACTGGATGTCCCACTTTTCTCACACATACAATGGGAAAACACCTTTGTCACTCACCTGTTCCTGATCTAACTTTTCTGCTCAGACTTGGTTTGCTTCTTGGTCCCCTTCTGGTATTACCTACAAACTGGTTTTTGATGCACAATCACTCTGTTATGCTATCAACTTTGTTTTCCATTGATATTCACATCTGTGAACGTTCTTGCACTCGTGTGTAACATCTTTCTATTTTTAGGATTATCAAACTTTTTCAAACATTTTTGCCACTGTCCAAACTTTGGTAATATCCCTGATTTTTCCTGAGTGAATTCCTGCCTCTATCATTCCCACTCAGACCTATTCCTCTTTTGAATGCCTTATCTGTAGGCTTTCTCTCTCGCCTACGCATTCTCTTACTGTGGCTACCATCTACCGGCCTCCTGGTCAAATCACCTCATTTCGCTCTGAGTGGGCGGAGCTCTCTTCCTCCCTCCTGGGCTCTACCACTTAACTCCTCCTCCTTGGTGACCTCAATATAAGTTTAGACTCTCCTTGTTCCTCCTCTGTACTCTTCTGAGACCACTGCGACTCCCTCTCCCTGTCCATCCTCCCCTCTGGCCCGACTCACTCTGCAGGGTACACACTCAATGTCTTGATCTCCTCTGACCTCCCCCTCTCCATCCCTCTGACCACTCCTTCCTCTCCTCTCATCTCTCCCTCTCTTCCCCCCAAGCCAAGCCTACCCCAACACTGCCACCTACCTTCTCGGACATCCGGCCCATGAAGCGTGTGTCAGTTGAGGCTTTTGCTGCCACTTTCTCTCCTCCATCTCCACCTCTGGCTGTCTCAAATCCTGACACAGCCCTGTCTCTGCTCTACTCTTCAATTTCTGATACTCTTGATGCTCTTGCTCCTGTGTCATGAGGATCCGTTTGAAGTCCAAAGCCAAGTGTAATTCCTGGTATGACTCTGACCTAGCTACACTTAAACGTAAGTGTAGGGCGACAGAGGAAATGGAGGGCTTCCTGTTCATCCTCTGACAAACTGGCCTGTCGCCTGCTACAAAGGCAATACTGACTCTGTCCTCACCAAGAAGAGAGTCCACATTCAAGCTCATGTCTCTGCGGCATCTAACAACTCGGCTGAACTCTTTAAAATCTGCAAGGAGCTGGCCAACCCTTCTGCAGTCTTTACTGCTCCTGTTCCCTCCCAGGCTCTTTGCAATGCACTTGACTCTCACTTCATTTAAAAAGCCCAGTACATCCTGTCCACCCTCTCCACCCCGACCCCTGCTCTCCCCTCTCCATCTGTGCTTGCTGACCCTCCTTTAGCTACCCCCCACCACTCTTCTCGTCCTTTCCTCTTTTCTCCCCTGACAAGGTCGCTAGACAAGTCCGATCTATGAAAGCCTTGTCAAAACAGGTTCATCCCTGTTCCTCTAAAACCATCAAGGACCCCATTGACACCCTCGCTCCGGCCCTTGATGATTTTTGAACCACTCCTTTGCTTCAGGATCCTTCCCCTCCCATCTGAAGCACTCCCTTGTGCATCCTCTTAAGTAATCCACAGCTGATCCTTCTTGTTCAGCTAACTATCGCCCAATTTCCATTACTCTCTTTCTGGGCAAACTCCTGGAAAAGTTGGTCATCTCTCAGCTTAACCTTCATTCCAATTCTGTTGGCGGTCTCCATGACCACCAGTCTGGCTTCAGAGCTGCCAGAAGCACGGAACCTGCTCTCCTGAACATCCGTGAAGATCTGTTCTCCAACCTTGACTCCAACATTCCCTCTGTCCTCATCCTCCTCCATCTCTCTTCTGCCTTCGACACGGTCAACCATACCCTCCTGCTCAACCGTCTCCGTGAAAACCTGGGTATCACTGATCAGGCTCTGGCCTGGCTGACCTCTTTCCTCTCTGATCGACCCTACCAGATCCAACTTGGGTCCTTCCTATCATCTATCTCCCTCTCTACCTGTGGTGTTCCCAAAGGGTCTAACCTCTCGCCCTGGCTTTTCAACCAATACCTGGCAACTCTCGCCCACTGCACTGCCATTTTCTGCTCAAATTTCCAGTGCTACGCTGACGACAACTCATTTTCAGGCTGCCCTCGGCCACCTCCTCTCCTTCTTTCATCTCTGATTGCCTAACTGCCATTCAAGATTGGTATGCCACCAATGATCTTTGTCTGAATGCCAGCAAGACTGAGATCCTCCTCATCGGCACACCTTCACCATCCTTTCCCCTCACTCTCTGGCTGGCTTCCCTTGGCCCTCCTCCTGCCCCCACCTGCGAGGCTAAGAACCTCGGGGTCATCTTTGACTCCACCCTTTCCTTCTCCGCCCACATCTCTGAGGTCTCTAAAAAGTCAAACTTCCTACTGCACCTCCTCAGAGGTACTCTGCCTTTCCTCTCCTTCCCCCAGAAGCTCATGGTATCCCAAGCTCTGGTTCTCTCTAGGTTGGACTATTGTAACAGCCTCTTTCTAAATCTACCTGCCTCTACTCCCTGTCCTCTGCAACTAATCCAGAACAGGACTGCGAGGCTTGTCCTTTGCCTCAAGCCCTGGGATTGTATCTCTCCAGCTCTGAAACCTCTCCATTGGCTCCCAGTGGATGCAAGGATTAAATTCAAAACCCTCTGCATTGTCCACAAGGCTTTCTGGGACCTGGGTCCAAAATACCTTCAGCTATCCCTCCCAAATACCTCCCCACTCGAGCTCTTTGCTCCTCTAACTCCCTCAGGGTCAGTCGTTTTTCAAAGAAACGAGCTAGGGGTAGATCTGTCTTTGGCTGGGGTCTCCCTCTGGAACAGCCTGCCTGCCACTCTAAAACTTGAGGAGAACCATCTCTGGTTCCGGAAGCACCTCAAGACCTTCCTCTTTTCTTCTGCCTTTGCTCCCCCTCTCGCCTGCTGATCTGTTCTCTCTTGGCACCTTGCACCTGGCCACCCTCTGTCCTCCGGGCCCAGGTACCTGCTCACCCTGCCACCCTCCAGCACTGCCTCTGGGCCACCCCTTGCACTGGGGTCTGTATCTGTACCCATACAGCCCCCTTTTTCTTCCTGCACTTATCAGACCTACCCTGTCTGCTGCCTTAAACCTAGCACTTGCAAATTGCTGGCTGCACTACCACTGTTTGTTGCCTTTATTATTTATTTATTATTATTTATCTGTTTCTCCTCTGCTTCGCACTTGCCACTTCTCCCCCCTTCCATGCACTTTTCCCCTCCTCCTCTCCCATGCACTTGTGCGTTCTCAATGTCACTGGGCCTAGTAAGATCGCTGTTTTGTTCTCCCCTGTTCCCCTCCCTTGCCTTGTCGCACTCTGAAACACTTGTGTACGAGCGCGATAGAAATAAAATATCAATATCCTATTAAATGTAATCTACACACCAGAGCTAGCAGGTGCCAGGAAGTGTTCCAGAATAACGCCTATACATGGTAAAACTACATTGGGCCTCATTAGGACTGTGGCGGCCACAGTATGAACGGTGCAGGTAGGGAACCGGCACCTTTCATACCGGCCCGCCATATTACGAGTTGTGCAGCAGGTCCCGCTCTGTACTCCTGGCCAGATCAGACATGCAGAGCGGCATCCTCTAACAGAACATGATGCTAACAACGTTGTTAGCATCCTCCCCATTCCCATTGAGCCCTATGGGAGCTCAAATGGGAATGGGGACGTACCGGTTCCGGGTTGCGCCAATGGGATTTACCAGGCCCGCAAATGTCGGAATGGCCCGGTAAATCCCATTTTGCGGGACCCGGACCCAAGTTTGGGGGTAGCCATGCCGCTAAAAACGGCATGGCTACCTCCAAACTCGTAATGAGGCCCATTGGGTTTCCTTTTTCGGATTAGTTTCACAGTGTGTTGCCTCATCTACATGGCCCTTAGCTGGCACACACACCTTACCTCGCAGACAAGTTGACAGTCTCAGGTGGGTCCTACTCCACTAAATGCAGAAAATGTATAAGCCTGATAAAAACTCAAATTCCAAAAAAAGTATCATTCTTCTTTGCAGCAGGCTCAAAGGTTCAGAATTCTCTCCCATTCATCTTTTTCATTTCCTTTAAATTTTCTGTAAAGCATTTACACTCTGTTGTTCACTAACACTTTTCTCACCTTAATGAAGTGCCCTTCCTGGGGGGGCCTTTTTGTTTTATTTTCAATTGCATTTTTATTTTATTCCCTTGTCTTTTTTTCTTGGTTGTTTCTTGTTGTTTTATATATCTTTACAGCACCCCGCCACCTTCTGGTGTACAGATTTCTCTAGATCACATTTTATAAATGTTAGGAAGAATTTTCAAACGTCTTCTGGTAAGGGCTTAGAAAAACTAACCCGTAGTGTAAGGGAGAGTTACCAACAAGTTGGACTGCATTCTCAGTTTGGTAGACCTGACAAGAGGAGCGGGGTTGTCCTAAAGTACAGTTCGCCCACCACAAGCACACATTAAGGGAAGACCCATATACTGCCAATATAGCCGTTAGTTAAAACAAAGCATTGGGACATATGCACATTCAAATGTAAGCACTTTGGGAATAAGCAAAACAGTAAAGAGTCTCTAACAGACCCAAAAAAACATCTTTTAAAACCAGCAAAGAAATAATTACTCAGGCGGGTAGAATGCTTAACAGTTCAATAGTTCACAAAATGCATGTACAATGACAAGTTACAATCAAGAGAGTCACAAAGCCTCCCATACCTCAATATGAACAAATATTTATCACACATTTAAAGGTCAGTAAACTCTTCAAGGAGTTTAAGAAGTTAGAAATATTGTGCAAGGACATGAACAGAACAAAGTCAAGAGTCTGCTCCCTATGGAAAAATGCAGGCAAGCATTACGAGAGTTCCAATGCGGACTGCAGAAGCAATCTCCAGGGTGTGAGGCTAAAGGGACCCACTAGACGAGTTCCAGAACCAGGTTCGACAACCAGAGGCTCAGAAGAGGAAGATGGTAGAAACAACCCCCGATGGATCATCAGCAGACAGTCACTGCCCGTGCAGCCTCTTCAGCTAAGGGCCCCAAGGCAAAGGGCAGCTCTAGACCGTGTTTGCCCCTGTTCACCTGAGAAGCCAGTAGCCACCGTCAACCAGCAGCAACTGATAAGATAAGTGTTGTCTGGGTGGGGAGTACAGCAATCACTATATTCCAAAAAGCCCTGCCTATCTTACTACCTACACAACATAAGCATATAAAAATCAGCCAGCTAGTAAAGAATACCCCTTCACTGCTGTGTAATAAATGTTCAGTGGTATGTCCCATACGTAGGCGTTCTCCATCTATTTACAAACCTCACATCTAGGTGTTTGCAGTTTTGCTGTGCCTCCCATTTAGGCATTCACATTCTGTCCTGGTGAAGTTTAGCCAAGCGTCACACTCAGATAGAAGAATTGTGAAGATTAGCATTGCGTCATATCCAGACAACTGTAATACTAGCTTGCGTCACATCTAGACAGAATTGTGAAGATTAGGCCTGAACATAGTGAGCAGCAATCACCGTCCCCCATTAGGCTGTCTGACCCCATCATATCTCCAATAGCATTTAGCCTGACTATGCCAGATAGCCATACCTCATATTTAGCTTGATTTTTGTAAGATTGTGCCAGTTTTAGACTTTCGCTCAAGAAAGACCACGAATAACGAGACCATACCGTCCACATTGGAAAAGAAAAAGAATGCTGCAGCGAAACTACATCAAAGCATACGATACGTATACCTTACACCAAATCTGTGGACCTAGGCTGCAGATACGGCCATCCATCCATGCACCATAGAATGAAGCTATGGCTATGTCATTCCAGTCTAGCAGTGCACATAGCCACCCACACTGAAACCTCTGACATACCTCAACACCTCTGCCACTAGCATACCAACGAAAAAAAAATTCGGTATAGCTGGGCTCACATCGAATCTTCAGCAATATCACTCTATCCTAAAACACCAACAGCACTCGCCAACATGCCTGACCTCTGGGCAGGTTACTGGAGCCTAGCCAGCCACCTGAGTCCTAAGCCGGCGAAATAAACACAAGCATCTCTTAATCTAAACTCTTAGAACCTCCTACACATTGACTGCGCCCCCCGAGGGCATTCTAACCACAAAGCACATTGAGGCCATACAAATGGGGAAGAGTGCTATATAAATAACAAATACAATACAATACAATACAATACAATACAAGCTGGTGAAACCTGGGAACATTGTCTACACACAGAGCTCCCAAGTACTGAATACAGCTAACAGGAAGCCAGATTCTAGGCTCAGGATCCAACAGTTGTGAAACCAAGACAATGCCTGCAGACTCTCGCAAGATTAAACCACATGATGGTGGATGACAGGAGAGTCGCAGTAGCAAGAAACCACATACTGCCTTTTCATGCAGGTCAATGCTGCTCTGTTGAGGACAAAGACACCAGGACAGGATTTAGAAGGGCCCCGTGAGGAAAGAAAGCTGCAGAGGTCCCGTTAAGAATGTCTAAATCAAGGAACAGGCAATTCCGTGCAACAGCAATGACGCCATTCTGAATGTAGCCGGGGCACCCACTTATGTTCCATTTGAAAGCAGCAGATGCAGGAGCTCAATGGGGTGCACTCAGGGGTGCATTGATGGCAGAACCTGCTGTCTCCGACAAGAGCTTTGCCTTACGGAAGAAATGAGCACGCAACATTGGCTTTCAGAAATAATTCTTAGTTGCAGCATCTTCTTCTCCAACTGCTTTGGCACCGTTCAAGGTAGGTTCTCGGGAATGGCTTGGGGGCTCCCAAGATATTCATACACAGAAGATTGGGCGTCATCCCAGCCCTCCAATCTCCATCTGCACACACTTCAATGTTTTTGCAGTAATCCAGTCAGGATTGACTAGCTAAACAGCTCTTTCACTGGTACACACACAGGGATATGGATTGAGGTGTCTGAGAGACCCATATCCAATCGGAACTGGGTGCCATTCGCACAAAGGAACCTTGTGGGATCTGGCACAAAAACAAAAAAATGGCAGTTTCTCACTGTAAAAAAAACATAAAACACCCACACAGCAAAATGGTTAGGTGACAGGCCTGGTAGACAGTTTGACACTTAACACCTTTTCAAAGAGGAGACGCAACCTAAAACAAAATGGGGAACCCTGGCATTAGCCCTGCTCTGATCATAAGGCTACTTCGGGCAGTACACCAAAAAACAATTGCAGCTTTCACAGGGAGAATTTGTCTGTCAAAAAGGCAAGATTCCCAAAATCCAGCCAAAATTTAACTAACAGTTAGCAAAAGGAGAGTGAGAAAATTCCTTTCTATATACACAAGTGTATACTCGTCAGACATTTCATATTGCTCTCCTTCCACCTCCTCTTTTCACTGCCCGCCCGCACTGCTTTTAATTTTGCATCAAATTAGAGGGTGAAAAATTGGAATCCGATGTTTCTGACCAAACAATATTGGCTCTGCCAAAAACGCTTGAATCCAACAAAGGAGTTTTAGAGGCCATGTAGATTCCAATTACAACAGGTTCCCTCTGAGCTCTTTTGGACCCCATCTATTATTTGAAGCAATAAGTTACTTACCTTTAACTCCTGTTCTCCAGGATTGGTATCTTTCATAGAGTCATATGCTGTGAATATTCCCTGTCGTCAGGCTGGAAACCCTCTGTAACATAAAGCAGTTTACAATAAAACTGAAACTTTCAGTCACTTAGTGCTCTATCATAGTCATTTTTGGGTCATACTGCCCACGGCCAATAGGAACACCCCCTTTAGCTCTTCCCCTGTTGGCTATCTTCAGATCTGGCAGCGCACATGAGTGGCAGTAAGAGCCAAAAGATGAGCCATGCAGGGTAGGTAGCAGGGTCGCATGTCAATCTTTGAAAGATACCAATGCTGGAGAACAGGAATTACAGGTAAGTAACGTATTCCTTCTCCAGTATTGGATCGGTCATAAATTCACATGCTGTGAATAGATTACAAAGCAGTATTACAATACCCATGGGCGAGGCAAGCTCCCAGCATAACTTACCACTGGAGACTTACCCACCTCACGCATAAAGGTTCTGCACTACCGATTGGCCGACTCTAGATTTTTCTGCAGAATATCTGTTGACACAATAGAACCTGGTGAACGTATGCACTGATCTCCAGGTGGCTGCATGGCAGATGCCAGGCAGCGGAATTCCGGAGAGAAAAGCTGTGGTTGGAGCCACTGCTCTGGTAGAATGAGCCCGGGGCCAGCCGGGAAGAGGCCTGCCAGCTTGCTGATGGCAGAACGTGATACAGGTAGCAATCCATCTTGCAAAGGAGTCTTCCCAGGACCAGACGGTCCAAATGAAACTAACAATGCATCGGTTGTGCGGAAAGATTTTCATTCGTGCCACGTTACTACTACTTGAGGGTAAGCACCACATCTAGCTTGTGCAGAGTACGTTCCGCTGGAGACGTGGGTCAGCCAAAGAATACAGGCAAAACCACCAGCTGGTTTAAGTGGAAAGCAGCTGGCACCTTCGGTACAAATGTTGAGTTGGTACGTAGAACCACCTTGTCCTTATGAAACTTTAGCTAGGGCGGTTTCACAGAAAACACCTGGATTTCACTCACTCGTCTGGCTGAAGTTATGGCCACCAAGAATGCAGTTTTCCACAAAAGATGTTTAATAGATGCTTGGTGCATGGGTTCAAAGGGTGGCTTCATGAGTCTTGAGAGTAGCACATTGAGCTCCCACGCTGGTGCCGGGCGCTGGACAGATGGAAAAGACCGGAAGAGCCCCACTAAAAACTCCTTCACCAGCCGGTGAGTCCACAGGGAAGGCACACAACCGCCGCGCAGTTGCACCTAGAATTCACTGCTAGTTGCACCTTTAAGAAGGAACGTGTTAGCCCAGATTGAGCCAAGGACAGTAGATATGGCAAGAGCTTGTCTGGTCGGATGGTTTGAGGTTGCAGTCGTTGGCTTCTGCACCAAAATTGAAAACGTTTCCAGTTGCTTTTGTAACATTTCAAGGTGGACGGGGCTCTAGCCTTGGCCAGGACAGCTTGGCAGTCTTGCAGAAGGGACAGTGCCCTGAATTCTAAACCTTCAGTTGGAGACCAACAGAAGCATGGCAACAACATCCCCAGAAGGGATTTGTAGTTCAGGACTGGCTTTCAAGAAAGAAATGTCTGTTATAGAACTATACCAGACCTGGTGACGCCACTTGGGGGTAGAAAGTACTACCATCAGAGATTTCAACAGTATATTCTGTCTATATTCAGGTTATAAAGCAAAAAATATACAGAGAGCAGATAAAAAAAAGTAAATCTTTTTATTCTTCTTATATTTTGTTAGCAGTACAGACGCCAACTTCGCCGATGCATTTCAGACTCATGATCTTCAACAGGGCGATTGCAAAAAAACAAATTAAGGTGCATATCTATTACTCCTTCAAGGTTTGTAATGTTAGAGTTACCACAAAGTATACAGTTGATAGCAACAACAACAAAATAAAATAGTAAAATGATAAAGTGCTGTATTGTAGAAGTACCTGTTGTCTCTGTTTTAATTTGAAGAAGAAAACTGGTATGGTGATGCAGGTTCACTAAGAGTCAAAACGGGAAACCTGCAATACAAGCATGTGTTGGTAAGTGCATAATGTGTTAATCGCCTTTAAACAAGCGAGCGTGTTTCTAAAGTGTAAGATTGATGAGACAGCCTCAACCAATATGATAAACCAACTAAGGAAGGATAGAGGCCAGATGGCTTACCTCCTAGTTCTGGTCATGATGTGAATGAGTATGCGCGTGCTCTCAATTGGATCACGGTGGTCAGTCTTGTCAAAAGGTGCTCAGCTCTAAACAATGCGGGAGCTAATAAGAATACTGGTATGGTGTAACAAGTACACGCTGCATAGAATACTGATTAAATTCAGAGATGTAAGGTGAAAGTCCACGTGTGTCAAGTCTGAACCTGCAACTCTTACCTCACAGATATGAGTGAAATCCAAAGATGCCGTTGTGTGCCTGGTCTTCATAGGATTCCCAAGCGTGTCGAATATCATGGAGGAACATAATCAAAACTTGGCTGATGACTAAACTTTCGGACTGCGATAGAACGGAAAAAAGGTTCAAAGCGAAAATGAGCAGTGAACTGGCTGGACGTCCTACGTTCGGCCGGGTAGTCAAGGAGATATTAGCGAGTGTCATGGAAACAAAGTATGTTAGTAGAGGGTGTGTTAGTCACGTTATCACGCATACACAAAGGAATGATTGTCAGGTCCAGCTTCGGAATTCCTGCAGGAGTGATGATAGCCCACCAGATCCCCTAAGCCTGCCGACCTAACAGTCTTTGAATAATAACTATCAAGCTGGCAAACCCAAGGGGAAAGGGGAAGTGGAGAAAACAACAAACGCAGGTTTCTTCTAGCCCTGGACTTCTGAATCAGACCTCCTCACGACTGGCTTGCTAAGAAGATCACCTAAAAAATGATTACAAACACAATTTATCTGCTACTTCCCTAATCCTTTCTGTGTACATATGCTTAACCCAATCCTCCCTTACATACCTGCTGCCTACGCTTTTTAGCTGATGGGCCCTTTTTAAATGCTAAGGTTTCTTGAAATTCTTGCTTCTACTAAATCATCCACATATATCTGCTAGGTAGTTTACTTGCTCTGGTCTTAAAAGTTCCTTTAGCTGTAAACTGTTACTTGCCAAGGTCTTTAAATAGCTATCCTTGAAGCTGTGTAGTTTTTTCTGCTTTTACTTAGTTTTACTGCTCCAACAAGAAAGTCTCTCAGAAAACGTTTTCTATGGAGGCAACGTCTCTTTTTCTAAACGAAGAAACAAAGTTTTATCTTATTTTAAATAATGTTTCTTCAAAAGCTCATTGTGAAGCTCTGCGCTCCCCTGCGTGAGTTCGTACATTGGAAAGTCTATAAATGACTTGACAACTGCTGATCCGGATACAATTACCCTTCGTGCTGCAGCCGCGTTCACCTTAAAGCATAAATGTTCACTGGAAACTGGACTTGAATGACATAGTCAATGTTTGAGCCAAAAACGTACAGCGCATGAGCGCATTTCCATGCTACGGGTCCTTTACTCTCACTGGCCCGACGGGAACTGTCCTTGTGCAAACAACGGATTCGGAAAAACTACGCGAGTTGATTAAATAGTTAGTAACACACGCAATGTTATTGACTCTAGTTCACTAATAACAAATAAGCAACGCTGTTTATCCGCTCACTTAAATTAGTAAATAAAGGTGTGACAAGCGCCGCAACTTGCATTAACTCCTTGCCAGTTGGCGTTTTACCTCGTACAAAATTAACTGTATTTACATTGTCTTTCACTAGCAGTTAATTTCATTTAACATTACTATCCTGAATTGTCATAGGCACCACTGTCTTGATCTATATGCTGCACAAGTAATCTTGACCACATGACACACAAGCTTTGATCAACGTTTAATGCTAATTTAGAACTGTCTTGCCATTCAACTGTTACATCTATAGAGCAAACTTTCCCTTCCATGTACGTGCACCCGGTGCACTCACAAGGCAGATATTGTATGTGGTTAAACTATATCCAACTCCTATCACACCGATTACATTAAATGCATTAGCTCTAGCTGAACTAGCCCTCTCACCCCAGTGTACTAAAAGAAACACTATTACTAACTTTATACTCCACCATGCTGACTGAGGTCACACCGACTGCACATAACACACGCCCAAATACACTAACTCTCCTTGCCACTCTCTACCTAGCCGCCCAACTGGAAAACGCAGTCACTCACCCAACCATGACGTCTATAAACTCTCCTCATACCCCAACACATTGCCTTCGCACCTTACTGCTGCACTTCCGGGATCACATAATAGAGGATAATGAAGCTTTCCTCATCCCAGTGGACATTGTCCTCCCATTGTCGCAGCCCCCTAACACATATGCCAGATTTCACAGACTTAGAAGCCGCACACTACCTAGAAACCAAATTGGCTCCCCGTTACTATCCACCATAAGAAACTCCAGACTAAGCATCCGCACTGCTTTGAGACCACCCACTCACCATAGTCATGCCTGTTCACCAGCGACAATGCCACCCCACACTAACCCTGCACTCGTACCCACCAAGCCATGTATCATCCCACACAAAACCAAACAAGTCAGCCAACAACCAAAAGCAAAGAAAAACACATCCCACCTGCACCTCAAATGTGCATTACTTAACATACGTTCGCTTCCTGCACATGCCCTGGAAATAAATGACCTCTTATCCAGCCAAAACCTGGACATACTAGGCATCACGGAAACTTGGTTACATGAGGCCTCCGGCCCCACGGTTACACTAGCCCTACCTCCAGGCTATACTATCCTCAGACAGTATAGGCCTGACAAAATAAGGGGCGGAGTAGCCCTTAGCCACAAAGATTTGCTCACCATCAGGCCCATTACTAGCACCTGGGAAGGTAATGCGGATTTCCTATCAGCCAAACTAACTCTTTCGCCCAATGAATCCATAAACCTGCACATACTATACAGGCCTCCAGGTCTCCCCTCTGACTTTCAAGATCACCTCACCGACCTACTTAGTAACAACATCAAAAAATCCTCTAAAATCATACTCCTCAGGGACTTGAACCTAGGCTTCAATGACCCCAAGGACAAACCCACCACAGCATTAGCTAAAGATTTGTTAGACCTAAGCTTCACCCAAAACATTTTGAGCCCGACTCACTCCAAAGGCCGCACCCTAGCTTGGGTAATGGATCACAATTGTGCATCTATCATCACCTTGAATTCTGCCTACCCCTGGATGGACCACACATGCATTCAGTTCACTATCCCACAGCCCCCAGCACCAAATCCCTCACACGCCCCGCCTGCACTAGCAAGAAGCTCCAAAAAACTTCATGCGGATAACCTCCAACTATACCTTAACACCCCATGTCTAGCACCCCCTTGCTCAAAGGATCCCAACATACTAGCAGACATCCTTAAAGATACGCTCACCAATGCAATAAACTCCATAGCTCCACTTGAAAGTAAGAAAACAAAAACGTGAGGCGCAATAAAATTGGCAGGCCAACACCAATGACTCAACCAAAAATAACTTCAAACAGATAGCCTCCCATTACAAAGAAGCGATCATCACAGCCAAATCCAACTCTTTCAATGATAGGATCTCCAAGGCTAACTCCCAAGCCAAAGAGATATTCACCATCTTCAACGAACGCATCACACCTCCAATTAGCGCAGATGAGATCATTAAGGATAAAACTTGGTGCACAAGCATCCAGACTGCAATGCTTAATAAAATAGACCTCCTCCAAAAACAAATTCAAGAGCACTACACAGCCCTGCCCAACCAACAGATCCCCCCCCCCACCATCTCAAAACACACACCATGACTCCCTCACCTCTCAATTCTCGTTTAGGGACACCTCTGAATCAGAGCTCATTAATCTCATCAATCACCTCAAACCTTCTCTCTGCCAAGGGGACATTTGCCCTCCCAAAATCGTCAAGGAATGTGCCAAGGACCTCGCCCCCATCCTAACAGCTTTCATAAATGCATCTTTCAGAACAGGTATTGTTCCTGACAGCCTCAAAGAAGCATGGGTACGCCCCCTTCTAAAAGAAACCTTCACTAGACCCAGTACACCCCAATAACTATAGGCCGATAACCACCATCCCGTTCCTTCTAAAAAGTCTTGACGGCGCATAGCCAGAACCAACTCTACTTGGAATCCAATTCTATATTAGGTAAGAGACAATCTGGGTTCCGCAAAGGTCACCGAACTGAAACGGCTTTACTAGACCTTAAGAACCAAATCACTCGGATCTTGGATAAGGGTAAGCCGGCCCTTCTCCTACTCCTCGATCTCTCTGCAGCATTTGATCTGGTAGATCACAATACCCTGACCACACACCTTACGCAAGTAGCCCGCTTCTCTAAACAAGCAACCACCTGGATCACCTCCTTCCTTGAGGGCAAAGCTATGAAGGTATTCTCTGACATAGCGAATGCTGACCCCACCACCATTCACTGTGGAGTTCAAGGCTCTTGCACAGCCCCTACTGTATACAACCTCTTCACAAAGCCTCTCTTCGACCTACTTGATTCACTGGGTATAGCATATACTAATTATGCTGACGATACCCAAGTGCTCATACCATTAACTGGGTCCTACGACAAAAACGCCATTACACTACATAAAAGTTACTCCACAATCCAAGCTTGGATGGCGGCCAACGGCCTATGCCTAAATGGGGATAAGACAAATTCTTATCCTTATGCAAAAAGTCACCTTAGCCAAACTTGACATCCAATATTCCAACTTCAACATTGACAACTCCATCATCCCAGTCTCGTCGTCGGTCAAGACGCTAGGCGTTTACATTGATGCCACTCTATCAATGAACAAACAAGTCAGTGCCAACGCTTCTGCCTCGGCATACAGCACCAAACTCATGAATGCCATAAAACCTTACCTCTCCAAACCTAACTGTTTCACAATAGCTAGAGCAACTATAGACTCTGAACTGGATTATTGTAATGCCCTCCTAGCAGGTACATCCACAAAAATTGTAAACAGACTCCAAATTACCCAAAACAATGCCCTTAGAGCAGCACTGAGCATCCCTAGACGGGACCACATCTCCCAAGCCAGACAGGCAGCACAGCGGCTCCCGATAAAAGATCGCCTCACACTCAAAATCCTCACTATCACACACAAATGCATCAACCACACAGCACCCTCATACCTATCAGAATCGATATCCAGAACTTCCTCCACGCGTCCTACAAGAACTCAGTACGCTAACCAACTCCAAATCCCTCACATCCGCAGAGCCAAAGCAGGAGGGATTAGTTTCTCCTACATAGCCCCAAAATTGTGGAACTCGCTACCTACCACCCTCAGAGCTGAAACCTCCCTCCCTACTTTCTGTAACAACCTCAAAACGTCCTTCTCTAACTAACCCTTCTCTCTATCCTTACCACTCTGCTTCCGCTTCTAATTGCCACCAAATGTAATTGTATATTGAATGTAAATACGACACAAACTGTAAAGTATAAACGTATAACTCTGTAACAAAGGTTACCACCCCCTGTAACAAGCGCCACGATGCCTCAGGGCTGCTGCGCGCTATACAAATTAGAATAAATAAATTACTGAACATTTTCTGTAAACTGAATACAGAGATTAAAGAGTTCACTTAGCTTCCTTCTTCTGTAGTTGTGGTTTTTACTTCTGTTCCTCAAAGTGGTCTTCAGTGGATTCTTTAATCTTCTCTGGAACTCAATCCATCGATCCTACTGTCCTTATGATGTGAAATACTTTGACTGGAATAACTGAAATGCTGGAGTTGCAAAAACTGAACTGCTCAGATAGTAAATTGAATGAAAGGCAGTTTAGAATTCTAAGACAAATCCCAAACTACCTCACACTCGGCCACAGCCAATCACTGCTGCTGCACTGAGCATCTATCTTGCCCTGTGGAAACAGGCTTCGTGAAAGATACATTAAGGGAATTACACTATCACTGTCATCCATGCCATTTACACAAATCACAAAACTCCCCCTTAAGTACTGTCTAAACCGGTTATAGGTCAAAGATTTGAATGCAAAGGATCGAATGACAAAAGGGTCAAATCAAAAGGACCTAAAACAAAAAGGTCCCCCCCACAAACACCCTTTTTTGTGGTTAAAACCGCTTTTTTTCCCAAAACGGAAACCAAAATAAATATATATTAAAAAATAAATAAATGTGACCGTTTGGTTTTAGGTCAAATTGCCTCGATCCTATGGTATTCAATCCTTTTGGATTCGAATCTTTGACCTGACCGGACACCGTCTAAACCTTAGACAGTCCACCTCTCCAGACAGTGTGTTTCAACCAAGAATAGTATGGGACCCTGACAATGATGTTTAGCTGCACTGTCTGATTAGGAAAGATGATTGGAGTCATCAAGCCAACTGAATAGCGTGGTGCTATAACGTGCCTGCTGCAGGTAGTTACTGTGCGTATCGGTTCTGGAAATTATTGTCATCGAACCTTGTCTCTTCATTAAACGGGAACTAGCATGTACAATCACTGAATGGCAATACGCCCATTGGCTATGAATGAGGCTAATTCATGGGGAGAGTGCGTCCCATGCGTTGTTGGTAAAACTATTACTGAGGTAAACCTATGCGCTGGGTCAATGCTCACTATGAAATCCACAGGGTTCACTGTTTCTGAGGTAGAATGCACATGCCACACGGCATAACAGGTCAAGTACAGACAAGTCCCAACAGGATAGTGTAATAATGGACATCGTGTGACAGTGACATCTAAAGTGATAAGGCACTGCACTATGAGAACCACAGATCAACGTGGCTGCAGTGAGTTCTGGCTTAGTTTGATACCAGTTCTACATGGAAAAATGCACATCCCAAAATGTTTTTCTTGGCGAAATATTCACAATGATAACAATCATAACATAATCTTGTCAGACTGAACAGATGTCCCAAATTACATACAGTGCATTGTGTGCCCAGATTGATATGGAACAAGTTACTTACCTTTAACTGTTGCTCTCCAGCATGGGTCTGGCATGGATTCACATGCTCATGAATATTCCCTGTCGTCAGGCTGGGAATCCTCGGTAAAAGAAATAACAGTTTCACTTTGGTTTATAGGAGAAAAACAGATTGTAAACAAATCACTAAGCTCTGGATCATACTGTGCCCAGCCAATGACTGCCCTCTTCCCAAGCCCCTTCTCTGGCAGCCATCTTCAGATTTGGTAGTACGTAGAGTGGCAGTATGACCAAGAAGAGGCGAAGAGGGGCAGGCAGGAGGGTTCGCATGTGAATCCATGCCAGACCCATGCTGGAGAACAACAGTTACAGGTAAGTAACTTGTTCCTTCTCCAGCATGGGGTCTGGCATGGATTCACATGCTCATGAATAAAGAATACATAGCAGTGCATACATACACAACCACGGGAGGTGGCAAGGCTCCAAAGAAGCAATTACTCTTGCCTCCTCACCAGGGTCACCTTCAAGCGACAGGTTGCGCAGCACTGCTTGGCCGACCCTGGACTCCTCTCTGGAATCCCTGTCGATGTCCAGCAGGAGCACACCAGACAGTAACGCAGCCGCCGCAGCGATCGCTCTGGTAGAATGGGCTCTCGGGCGGCCAGGCAGCAGTCGGCTTGCCAACCGTTGACAGTGAGTGATACAGCCGGAGAGCCACCTGGAGATAGAAGCCTTGGACAAGGCCTTCCCATGGTTCACAGGACCAAAGTTCACAAAAAGCTGAGAAGGTCTTCCGGAAACTCTTTGTGCGGGTCACATAAAACTTCAGCGCTCGAGCCACAAGTGCAAAGTCCTTTCAGCCGGCGACAAAGCTGTCGGAAATAACACAGGCAATACCACTTACAGGACAGGGCCTGGATCTCACCCACTCTCCTGGCAGACATGATGGCCACGAGGAAAGCTGTCTTCCAGGAAAGGAACTTGATAGGCGCTTCCTGCACAGGCTCGAAGGGAGCCCCCATGAGCCTAGTCAGCACCACGTTGAGTTCCCATGCCGGGGCAGGAGCCTTCACCGACAGAAGCAATAGGAACAGTCCTTTAATGAACTCCTTAACAAGACAGTGCGACCAAAGACTGTCCCGGAGAACTGGTGTAGCGGGATATAGCTGCCAGATGTACTTTGAAGAGAGGTGTGCGCTAGCCCCTACTTAGCAAATTACAAGTACAACAGGACCTGGGGGGCCATGACCCTCAGAGGATTAATCTTCTGCTACTGGCACCAAGTCGCGAAATGCTTCCATTTGTGCCCGTAGCACTTAAGAGTCGACAATGCCCTGGCCCTGGCAAGGACCGCTCTGCAGTACGCTGGCAGATTGTACCCACCGAACTCTAATGATGCAGGAGCCAGGCCATCAGGTTCAGCGATCCTGGGTCGTGGTGCAGGAGTACGCCTCAGACATGCTGAAAAGGTCTGGGTACCAGATCTGCCTCGGCCACACTGGGTGCGATGAGGATCATCCTACACGACACCGTCTGAGTTGACTTATGACTCGTAGTAGCAGTGGCAACAGAGGAAACACGTACAGGAACAGGCCTTCCCAAGGGAAAGAGAATGCATCCCCCATGCTCCTCGGCTGGGGGAATCTGCTGACGAACCTCCAGTACTTGGTGTTCATCGACGTCGCAAAGAGATCGATCTGGCGACTGCCCCATCTGAGGAAGAGGCTGTCCACTTGATCCTGCCGAAGCTCCCGCTCATGGCAAGAGCGCAGCTCCTTGCTGAGAGAGTCGGCAACAGTGTTCTTTACTCCCGCGAAGTGAAAAGGAACGAGAAACATCATCTGGGTGATGCTGGGGACCTGGTGCCCCCCTGCTTCCTGATGTAAAACGTCATGGTGGTATTGTCCGTAAAGACCCTCACCACCTTGCCCTTGAGGGACGGAAGAAATTACTTGAGGGCCCAAAACCCTGCCCACAGCTCCAGGACGTTGATGTGAAGCTCCTTCTCCTCCGGCAGCCACAGGCCTCTGGTATGGAGACGTCCAGTGTGGCTCCCCAGCCCTCAATGGAAGCGTACGTCGTGACCGTCTCCTGGTACAGGGGGCTCTGCAAGTCTGTGCCTCTGACGATGTTGGAGCACACACCCCACCACCTTATCGCTAGACGGAACTCCTCCTTGAACAGAATCTGGTCCTTGAAGCTTCCGGACACCTGGATCCAAAAGGAGTCCAGGAATTCCTGGAGTGGACGCACCAGCAACCTGCAGAACCTGATCAGGTAGATACACAATGACATCATGCCGAGCAGCGACTTGATGGTCCTCACAGTGGCCATCTTCAGTGCTAACAGCTGTTGCACTTTGCCCAAAATGGCTGCTACCTTCTCTCCCGAGGGGGCCGCCAGACAGGATACTGTGTTGAGCCTGTCCCCCAGGAACAGCGCGTCCTGCAATGGAATCAAGCAGGACTTTGCATAATTCACCGAGAACCCCAGATCCGTCAGCAGTCGGACGGTCCTCTCTGTGTGATCTACAGCAATATCGCTTGACTTGACCCGGACAAGCCAGTCGTTGCGGTATGGGTACACATGTATTCCCTGTAGGCGCAGATGGGCCGCCACTTGCTCCAGGCACTTCGTTAAGAATCTGGGCGCCGACTACAGCCCGATGGGGAGAGCCATAAAAAGGCAGTGTTTCCCCGTACGACAAAGAGCAGGAACTTGCAATGTTTTTTTGTGAATGGGGACGTGGAAGTAAGAGTCCTTGAGATCCAACGACGACAGGAAGTCTCCCCCCTCCAGTTGGCAGTGCTGCAACGTGACCATCCTGAATTTTTGGGACTTGATATACTTGTTGAGTCGTCATAGATTGAGAATGGGCCTCCAGCCCCCGGTCTTCTTTCTTACTAAGAAGTATCTGGAGTAAATCTTGGAGCACCGGAGTCGCTTCAGAACCAGCTCCATTGCCCCCCCCCCTTTTTTTTTTAACATGGCCGAACATCCAGCAGCAGCATAGGGATGTGTTGTTCCTGCCGGGCCACCGGTGGTATTCGCAGACACTTTGCTGAGACTCCAAAGTGTGTCCGTGGGCGAGAGCGACCAGCACCCATCGATTGGTGGAGATGTTTTCACACACGCTGGCGCAGTTCGCCAGCCAGTTACCCATCGGAGCACATGGGTAGGGGCCCGACGTCTTGGCCATTTCAGTCCTACTTGGTGGCCGGCGCGCAACCTTGGGAGCGTTGATGAGGACGACGGCCACCTCCCAAGGCCTTGGAGCGACCCCTGTAGGCTTCATGGCTCGTGGAACGGCAGGGCTGGCGATAAGAGGACGATCCTCTGCCGAAACCCTTCAAATATCTGCCCGACTACCCTCCTGAGGAACAAAAGGATGGAAGGTGCTCTTGAAGCTTGCCGAAGGGAACAGGCAGTCTCTGTGTGGATCTTGATGGCCTGAAGAGATTCATCGACAGCCTTTCCGAAGAGATGGTCTCAGTCGAACGGCATGTCCAGCACCCTAGTCTGAACCTCTTGCCTAAGGTTGGTGGCCTTCAGCCAGAAACGATGGAGGCAGACTACATTTCCCATCTGTTGGATCCCCGTGTCTGCAATGTCCAGGGCCACGGTGATGGCGTGGTCCGACGCCACTTCTCCCTCCTGGAGGATCTCCATCGCCTTGAGCAGTTTGTCCTCAGGGAGGAAATCCAGTATCAGGGTCATCTTGAACCATAACTCCCGGTCGTACCTGGCCAGGATAACTAAAGTGTTTGCCCTCTTGTCCATCGTTGCTGCTGAGTAAATGACCATCCTACCCACGGCGACCAACTTCTTCCCCTCGCCGTCCAGGAGAAAGAAGGCAGGTCTTAGGCAGGGTTCTTCAGCAGCGCCAGACCATCATCTCAGACGTCGTCCAGGAGGGGCACCGCCAGAATGGTCTTCCTTTTTGCCTCCCGGCGCTGATAAAGGAAGCCCTCCTCCCTCATCTCCTCCGGCGTGAGTTGGAAGAGTTCTGATGCGTGGGCGATCATAAGAGTGGAAGGAGCCCACTTAGTCCGGGGGAGAAGCCCTTATAGGCGGAGAGATCTCGGTGTCCGTCATCGCCGTGTCAGTCCCAGTGACCCTGGGGGGCAGGGGGGTCACAGGCGTTCTGGAGAGGAGGCATAGGGTGCCTCTTCCTTTTCTTCGGCGGCGGCGGCCCGATGTCAACGGGGTCATTGCTGGTAGTGCCGCTGGTGGCGGCATCCTCTTCTGCATCTCCCACACCAGCGTGTGGAGGGTCGACAGATCTCTGGGAGGTGCTCGGGGAGTAGGGTCACTGGGCCCAGTGCCTACATCATCGTTCCCACCAACGTCATCACCGTCGCATCCTCTGGCGGCAACTACCTCCTCGACGTTCCAGTCGTCCCCACATTGGATCAAGAAATATCCTTGCCCTGGGGTTCTTCCACACACCGCCGCTTTTTGGGTCCTGCGGGGTCGGTCTCGGGATAAGGGACGGTATCCTCTTTTCCGCACGTTTGGCAGAAGCCTCCTGCCTGGGAGGAAGAGCCACCCTGGCTGGCCTAGGGGTAGCCTGGACCGGGTCAGCCCCTTTCACTTTCGAAAGGGCAGCCACCACCAGTTCGATAGATGAGGACAATTTAGCCTGCATAACCTGGGCCTTCACGGGCAGGTTGGATACCTTGTCCCGTTTGGCCTTCTCTGGTTTATGCCGCAGCTTCCCTGGGGTAGCTGACTTTCTCTTCGACGAAGAACTAGAGCGATGGCTGGAGACTGAGGTTGCTGGAGATGATGAGCGCGCCCTGGCCGTCACGGGACCCGCTTGCTCAGGGACCCCGACGGAACCGGACTGGCGGTGCTTGGCCTGGTCTTGGGCCCCCGCGGATGGAGTGCCCTCAAAGGACTTAGAAGCTTGCTCTGGCTGGCTGGATTCAGATGAGGCATGCCCCTGTGAACCACACAGGGCAGGGGCCTTGGCTTTGAGCCACGCCGCCAGTCTGATGTGCCGATCCTTCATATTGCACTTGCTAAAGCCACGACAGATCTCGCAATCCTCTTCCTTGTGCATCGAATGAAGACAAAGGCACTGGGAATGCTCCTCCTCCATGAAAACATTCCGCAAACCACAGCTGGTGCAGAGCTTGAAGAGGGAGGCCCGTCCTTCTCCGACATGATCCGGCGTGTGGTGTAGGCCCGATGGCCTTCTGGTAACTTCCAAGAAGAAACACTTGATGAATCCACCCTTGAGGGGTGATAAAAGATGCTGGAAAACGGATCCCTGTTAGTCAGATGAACAAACAATAGAGCACACAGGCTTGATCAAACAAAAATAAGATTTTCCTAGCAAAAAAGCAGGAAAAACGCAGAAAGCTCTAAGAGTGAAACACTAGGACTCCCAACACTTGGACGTGCAGTAAAAATCTGAAGATGGCTGCCGGAGGAGGGGCTTAGGGAGAGGGCAGTCATTGGCTGGGGGCAGTATGACCCAGAGCTCAGTGATTGGTTTATAGGAGCAAGACTGTTAGTAAACGAAAGTGAAACTGTTTTTTCTTTTACCAAGGATTCCCGGCCTGATGACAGGGAATATTCATGAGCATGTGAATCCATGCCAGACCCCATGCTGGACAAATACAGTGAGCAATAATGAACCAATCTGTGAACAATGATAAACAGCAGCATCTTATACCTGGGGGTCTATATCTAGCTCGGTACATATTCATGTGCATATTTGGATAAATATATGCAATGCATACATGATCAGACGTGCAATTGTCATTCATGAGGATCCTAACATAAGATTCTAATCACACTATATGTAAAAGTACATACGGGTCCTAACAAAGTATTGATGTAACCGGTACGTGTGAAGATTGTGACAAACAGGTCTATAGCAAAGTGTGCAAGCATGTAGATGCATTTTGATATGAGTGCTGATGAAACAGCGTGATCTCCTGTCCAAAATAGTAAGCTTAGGTTGCTGAGACTATTAACTGAGGGTAGGTGGCATGTGCTTTTATAGCTTATGAGTCATGATCCTATTAATTTTATTACCACACTGTACCTAGGGTCACTTACAATTGTAAGTGAAACCCAATGTGTTATATACAGATCTATATAGCTAAACAATGGCTCAAAGACTCAGTGAGCATGTAGTGAGGAAGTCTGATGATATAGCAGACTATTTTGAAAGATAACAAGATGGATCAAATCATGTGGCGAAGCAAAAGTGTCTCTGAAGACACAGTGATTGTACAGACAATCACAGAAAGCAGTGGAGGTCCAGTTCTTCATTGAGACTGTTTGGGGCGACAGAGTCAAGTTTGTCTATCAAGAATGCTTCTCTTTGAAGTCGTTTTTTCGTGACTTCTACATTGCAGTTCCTGGTATTGACAACTTCCAAAATTTGAAATTTGATTTGCGATAATTGATTTCGCTCTTCGTGAAAGTGGCATGCCACGGGTGAGGTACGGTTGATGGTCCAGATGTTGGATTTATGCTCATTCCAGCGTAATCACCCTTTCCTATTGGTTTGTCCTATGTACAGCAATCCACAGGGGCATTTGATGGTGAAGATGTGTTCAGTACTGCATGTAGCAAAGTTACGTAACCTGATTTTAGCTCCTGTCCTGGGGTGCGTCACAGAATCACCTTTGATGATCTTGTTGCAATTGCAACAGAACATGCAGGAAAACGTGCCCTTTTTGTCTGTAAGTTGAGGTTTCCTGTTTTTCAAGCGTGTTTTGACCAGTAAATCCCTAAAATTGTCACTTCTCTGAAAAGCAAAGAAAGGTTTTTCTTTGAATAGATCATTCAATCTATCATCGCTCTGTAAAATGCTCTCATGTCTGAGAATGGATTTCTTAATTCTAGGAGTCCGAGTACTACATTTGGTTACAAAAACCATTTGTTTGTCCTCTGCGTTGGTTTTGATCTTCGGGGAGAGTAATGAAGTACGTGTCTTTGTGGCAGCTTTGTTAATTGCTACTTTTAGTTCCTCTTCCGTGTAGCCTCTCTCCTTGAATTTGTTGAGCATTCTTACCTGTTCGTATTGTTGTTCTGCCTCTGAGCTTGATATCCGCTTCACGCAAAATAATTGACTGTAAGGTAAGCTTTTGATTGTAGATGGTGGGTGGAAGCTAAGCCTATGAAGTGATTCTTGCGGTCTGTCAGTTTATGGTACATTGTGGTTTCGATTCCTGGGCCCTTAAGTGTAATCTGAACATCAAAGAAGTGAATACCTATATTAACCACAAGGTCAGCAAAAAATGCTCTTGGACAGGCAGTCAATGCAGACACTGTACTGGTGTCTGAAAATCTGTGATGATGGCCGTGGTTACAATGGCCTGGTGGTCTTTTTTATTCGTCGACAAGGTTGTCATCGACGAGTGTGTGACACCCGTGGATGAAGATGTCATCGACGAGATCCCCGTGGTCGTTTGGCTGGTAGATGACGACGTGGTAGTCGCAGTCAATGGCGGCTTAGCTGATGACGAGGTTGTCATGGTCGTTGACAGCTTCATTGATGGTTGTGATGAGTTAGTCATGGTCGTCTACAGTTTAGTTGACGATTGCAGTGAGGTAGTTGTGGCCGTAGACTGTTTATTTCACGGTCGTTGCGAGCCAGTCATGGTCTTGGACAGTGTAGAAGGCCTCGGGTAAGACGTTCTGGAGTGAGGCTTGGTCGTCGATGACATTTTTGTCACAGATTTAGAGGACGAGGATCTTATCTTCGACTCTGAAGATGACGAGTGGCCCCCCGATCTGGACATGGAATTAGGAGATGTTTCATCCTTGGGGCGATGGAAGGAGCTTCGGCTCATCCCCTGTTGACACCCCATGGGCACTGACCTTTGTCGAAGACCAGTCCTTGTGAGAAGATCCAGGCTCGTCGGTTGAGGAATCCTTGTGCTTCTTCTTGAAGGCTGGACTTCGTGCAACCTAGACCTCTTGCTAGAGGTGGTTTGCTGGGCCGACCTACCCCGGCCTAACGAAGCATGACTCTGTACTGAAGCAGAGTTAGATGCCCTGCCGGTGTCCTCAAGCTAAGCATCGAGACAGCAGTGATGATCCCTCAGAGTCTTGTTGGAGAACGACTGTCAAATTTTGCAGTCCTGAATGACATGGTGTGGATGAAGACAGTAGAGGCAGTCGTCGTGATCATCCTCTATGTAGACATTCTTCAGTCCATAATGGGCACAGACGGTGAACAGGTTTCTCGCGGATTCTGCCATGAGGTAGGCCCAATTACGCAGATGAAGCATCGTCGAAGAATACCACAAGTTGAGCGGTCAACGGTAGCTGTCGCTGCTAAAGCCGGCCGAGTCGATGTTGAAAAATATCTATTTTCCGCGAAGAAGATGTTATTTTATAATGTTATCGTAGAAAAGATGGAGAGATGATTTTTGAGGACTCCCTACGTGTTGTAAAAAAAATCTGAAGATGGCTGACGGGGAAGGAGCTAAGGGAGGTGTTGCTATTGGATTTGGGCAGTCAAACCCAAAAAGGTCTATAATAGAGCATAAAAGTGACTGAAAGTTTCAGTTTGAGTGTAAACTGCTCTATGTCATTGAGAATTCTCAGCCTGACGACGGGAATGTTCACAGCATGTGAATCTATGAAAGATCCAATGCTGAAGAATTACTGGTTAGCATCTTGCAACCCCTACGAGAGAGTATAAGCTTCCACAGAAACAATTGGCAACAGAAGATGGAAATGGAGAATTGGGGACAGTAAAACAATAGAAGGTAAAGGGACAGGAGATATTTTTCTGAGCTAGTTATCGCTCTGAAAGCTAGTGGTTTCCAGAGAAACAAAATAAAAGCAGAATATGGAAGGGTAGCAAAGTGGGATGAAGAGGATAAGGCAGCACATAAGTCTATTTTACCCATAGCACATTCTGTAACATTAATGGCCCTGTCACACAAGGTCAAATACATCATAACAGTTGACTAAAGCAAGGCAAACCTTTACCTTCACAAGGCACAGCATTGACCCCTTTAACACTGTATAGAAATCCTTCCAACTCCTCTTGCCCCAGGGTGCTGAAACAAATAGGATTTAGTTACCCACCAGGTGTAATTCATTATATGCATGTAGAAAAAGTAACATTAACACACCACTTGGACTGTGAGAATACATATCTAGGCAATGTCTGGATTTTGTTTTACATTTTTCTGAAAAGCTGCTGAAAGCCTAAAATTGGCATGTTTTTCCGAACCTGTGTTAGACTCGCCTCAAACCTTAGCATCTAGTAGAGAAATGCTCAAAGGTGATGGTGCTAGTGAGTGGCAGCATTACAAATCAACAAGTCTAAGCACTGATTGTCAGGTAGGAATTTCTTGTCCGTATGATGTGGATGTGTGCAGGGTCTGGCAGTACCTTGCTGGCAATCTGTGTGTCTGCCAGTTGCAGTTAGATGTCCCTAGGCATGAGTGCAGAGCAGAGGTAAAATACTGTGAAGCTTAACGGACAGAGGCAAAGCCAGCCCCCATCTGGTTAAATTAAATGTCAGAGACTACCAGGATGAACTTTAAGTTGGAAGGCGCATCTCAGAAGCACTGGGCAGTTATTTCTCTGTGGGGGAACTTTCTGTTCGAAGGCCATGGTAGAAAGGGTAAGGTAGAGGGACAAGAAACTAGCCACACTTGGTGGAGGTGAAAATATGAAGGAGCTTTCAAGAGGACACCAGGAATAGTAGTTTCTTGTTTAATACTGACATTTTGGGCCTGCTCTAGGTCTCCCCAATATTGCTCCCATTAAGGCTAGTCCATAGACTCCCACAACGCCCCCCACCATACACACCCCTTAGTCCTCCCATTATATACCATTTTGGACCTAGAACAAGTGCCAATATGCACCGTCTTTCAGAAAGGACTTCTCTCCTTGACTACTTCAATGTACTTAAGACTTTCTGTAGAGCTTCTCTCGAGACTCTTGAGGAACCGGAGAAAACCTTCCGTTGAGCATCTAAATAACAGAAGAGGGCATTTTTCGAGCAAGAACACGTGTGACACTAAGACATTATCTGCTTATTTGCCCCTTCTTCTATGAGGTGGGCACTGGAGGACAAGAGAATGACGAGGTAGCAAGAGGAGTTCAATGATTCAGAAACAGAGGTTCCTGAGGCACAGAGAGTGTGCGCTCAATAGAAGTGGTGGAAATAGCCTACAGAAGCATACCTTTCTTCAAGGAAAGACATTTCCTGAACTCACCCCAACGTGGGTCTTCCAAGAAATGTAAGGAAGGCATGGTACGATAATCATCAGCATGGATATTAAATTTGTATCGATTGAATCCCATCCCACCCGTGACACCATGTGTAAGGAAGGCACAGACACACGTAACCACTGTTCAAGGGTGTTTATTGAACTTCAACGAGGGTGTGATAAACGCCTTTCTAATCCTAAATCTACAGATGGGAGCAAGCTACGACCATCAAATAATAATAATGCAGTCCTAGTGGAGTCTTGTCAAAATAAAAGGGCCTATACTAAAAAAAAACGATTGCCATTCCTGACTGCTAAATATACATAGTGTGCGGTAGTGTTCATGAAAAAGAAGGAAGTGTTCACAAAATAATATGTTAAGAGGTTTAGGCCGTTGGCCTCCCTTCCCCATGTTTTCAGCACGGGACAAGACGGTTCACTCGAGCAAACACACACTCTGGTTTCTGCGGCACAAGGTTACAGTTCCATTACCAGCATCAGGGCCTTCTGTGGTGCAAGTCTCTTTACTTCTCAAAAGTCTCTTGATTCAGAGGGCCTGATGTGCAAAAACAAAACACAAAGTTCCATTTCTCTTATAAGTGTTCAATTTGGGTGACTCACCCTGGATCCAATTCAGCCGGGCTCAGATCCCTTTTATATCACAGTCGCTATTGTGGATCCCCCTCTTCCAGACTCAGATCCCCCTTTTTACAATGTTCAGAGAATATTCTTTCTGGGGTGACTCGCGGTTCACCCTGGATCCCCCTTAGCGGGCTCAGATCCTTCCTCCTATACAATTAGTCTCACTCAGCTGGGCTCGACCAATTGAAGCGTGATGGAAGTCAGATGAGTGTATTGATCAGTAAGTGCCTGATGTTGCCTGACCATTGTATTGGGACATATCAGGTATGCAGCTCTGGTGTTAGTATGTTTTCGCTCATGATGAGCTGTTCGTTGAAAGTGTTTGTGCCGGGAAAGGGGGCGGGAGTTGAGTTCCTAGGTATCCTACCTGGTAGGATGGGGAAAAGGTGTTACAGGGGAGGGGATACTGCGTCTCACCATACGGTGTCCCACTTCCACTTCCTGAAGACTCCTCATTCAGGTGATCCTCCTGCACTGGTCCATCCCCAGGAACTGGATCCAAAAGCGATGGCTGTGTCCTGGCCACCTGGATGACAGATCCCTGGGGACTAGCGGGTAAGACACCTTCTGGTTTCTCACAGAAAGTAAGCACTTTCCATTGTTATCACCAATGTGCAACGGCACAATAAGAAAAGGCTTTAGTAAGTGAGGTTATCTCTTAGAAATTAGGCGCAGAACGTCTATGCCTTCCCTCTTAGATGGAGGTAGGTTAGCTAGGTTACCCTGGTGTAGCCCCTACCCAAAAGGAGGGACAAGAATTCCTAAAGTAGATCCACAATTGGATGTACAGAGAACCTCAAGGCATGATTCATCAGTGCCTACACGGACCAGTCCCATGTAACACTAGAACAATTGAAACGTGTTCTACAATCTTTTAATTCTAATATAACCTTATTCTTAATTTTAGTGCTTAATATTCATCAGGATGAAGCTGGTAACTAAAAAAAGCATCAATCCTCCAAACAGGTGTCTGAAAAATGTTACAACACTCATCAATGAGCAAAGTCAACCGGTTCCAGCATGTAAAACAAATTACTACATTCTTCAGGATGAGTGATCAAGAACTGTAGGTTTCGTCTTGTATTCAGGTGATCTTGGAACTAGCTGAAGATATTCCCCTCTACCCCCTTCTTAAAGTCTGCTTTGTGCAGTACCTGTAACACTGGGAGAGAGGAAACTTCAAATAACCTCTGTTTGCAAGACTTCGTTTTATGAACAACATATTTACCACATACCTTCCAACACTAGTCATTTTCTGAATTTCTTATAGAAGTGGTAAGGAGTTTTCAAGTGTGCCGTCTCCAATATGTGTTACGGAGACATAAGATTTTGATTGAGAGGGAATGTCTGGAGCAAGCCTCCCAGTCTGACTGCCTCAGGATCCGTTTTACATCTAATGGTGGAATAGGTAGTCAAAGGCCCTCTTTTGTTGTCACAAGTATCAGGAGGGTTACTTAGTATTCACATTTCACAGGGGATAAGGCTCCACCCAGTTATCTGCTGCAATAAGCCAAGAAGCGGTGCGTGTGTGCCCGGTTGGTCAAAGAAAATACTTTTCTTAAGGACCTTCTTCAGTTGCCATGGAGCATCTCACCTATTTTGAAAAGAGTGTAAATGGATGCCGAGTGAATTCACCATGTGGCTGCTCTAATGCCCTCATTATTATGTTTGACCTTTTGTGTCAAGTTTGAAACCTGTGTAAAAGGTGTACTTGAAGTAGATAAGACAGTTGAGACGTTCAGGGTGCAGTCATGGGGGTCTCATATTAGGAAGTAGCTTCAGAAGCTACAGATGCAGTCTTCATGGGAGGACCCAAACTCTATCCAAAGCAAAGTCTTCAAGGAATTGAAGCACCGATATTGGGAAAATGTGAAACTAAAACTCTGGAGCTAGCTTGCCTATAACCAAGGCTTCAGACCCATTTTGATAGAAAGAACGCAAAGCCCTATTAGGATCCAATGACTACTGCTGAGTTGAGGTCTTTGTTCACTATAATCACGCATGGATCTCTTCTCTTTCAGTCATTCAGAGGAACATATTTTGGTTTAGAGGATCAATATTGCCAAAACAGGAACTTCAAAAGCAGTTGAAATGCAAAGTAAATATTGAGAAAGCATTGGAAGCCCTGCCTTTTAAAATAAGGACACAAACCATTACAAAGTCCTTCCCTGCTAAGGGGAGAAGGCTTTGTGCCCTTAAGAGTGACAAGTCCCAAGAAAAAACTTTGTAGGGAGTCCGGAGTCTGTGGAAGTAGGGAACACAATTTTGGCAAAGACAATAATCTAGTGATAAAAGAACAAAGCCAAGGATCAAAGATTAGAGGTCCTCTCTCATTCCCGCCACTCTAGGGGAATCCCAAGTTGGAGGATCCTTGGCAAGAACCGGATCGATCATGACCAGGCAACGGAGAGGTAGGGTCAGGACTTTGCAACTGTACAACCCTATTGTGGGGTGTGGCAATAGCTATGCAGGAGCACCCCCCTTATAAATAATACCACTAGAAACCAACCTTAGGGCTCCTATATTCACCGGGCCCACTGTGGTGAGATGGAGTAAGGAGGATGACGAGGTGGTATTAGTTTGGCTATAAACTTTACTCAAATAAAGAAAAGAACTTCTCTCCCTATTTCTAGAGGGGCTTTACCTACATCAACCTAGAATAACTTGGCTGCTCGACAGGATGGCATTCAAAAACCAATATACTGTCCTCTGTCCAAACCAACTACTCTATCCCTACCACTAACACACTAAGAAACAAAGGGTTCAATGAACATCCTATCTAAGCCACCAGGAGAATGGGTCCCTTCTCCTGGTAAAACAATCCAGTCTTGGACTGACTTAACAGCAGTCTCTTGCAATAGGGTCTGATTTACCAAATATACTTAGATCAGGAGAATGACTCTTCCCCTGGTCTAGCTGGAAACGTTTTGGAGACAACTGTCCTTTGATAGTTCTTTGTACAAGTTTTTAGAAGTCTCTTCACCTCCTCCCAAGGATTAACATTTTATCAATTCTTCTTATTCCTGGAACTTTATCAGGACTTTTTATTTTTACCAAATACCCTTAGACCAGGAGAATGACTCCCTTCCCCCAGTCTATCTGAAAGAGTTTTGGAGACCATCCCTAGATAATAATTTGAACACATCTTCAGAAGTCTCCTTACTTCTTCCCAAGGATTTGTGAACAATGGCATTAGGGCATTATCAACTCCTCTTCTTACTGCTGATACTTTATCAGGACTGCATCTATCTTGACTATTAGGGAGATTACTCCCAACAGTTCTTTGGGCATATGTGAAAAATACCAAAATGACAGTTTCCCACTGTGACGAGGGAGTTAACTCCTGAGGAATACTTGATTCTTGGTTCTCCGGGTATTACTACTGTGATGAGAGAGATCACTCCCAGGAAATAATTGACTCTTGGTATTACTACTGTGACGAGGGAGATCACTCCTGAGGAATACTGGACTCTTGAATCTCTGTGTATCACTACTGTGACGAGGGAGATCACTCTCAAGGAATACTTGACTCTTTGTTCCACAACTCCCATTTCTTCCATCTTCACTGGGGAGTGCTACTGGTTCTTCCCGGAGTCCCAGGTCGATGTTGGTTCTGTGCGCGAACAGCAAATCTCCTTGCTTACCTTTGCTCTGGTCTGTGTGGCTAAGCGCAGCAGATGCTGAGGCGGTGTCTGTGTGTTTTATGGACCACATATTCCACCTCGGAGAGGCCATGCCACCGCTGGATTCTTTCTGCTTCCGCAGTGAGTCAGGTTCCCTCCAGCTCACATAATTCCTTTCAGCCTCTTATTCAGAGTCCGACAGTATCTTGTTGCTTCGGGCAGCGCAGGTTTGAATTTCTCAAGCCCTGCAGGATGTACACCAGCTTCCTTCGCTGCTTCTCCCGAACATCCTTAGTCCTTCCTCGGTCTTTACCTTATATTGCTGGGCTGTCCCCAGTGTAGTGTCACTGTTTATTGTCAAAGCCTTTGAAGTTATCATCATGTCTCCTAGCGGCCACCTCATCACAGCTCCTGGGTAATCCTTTCTACTGTTATTCAGCACATTTCTTTGGTTCCTCTTCGTCAGAGTCCTACCTGGTATTACAGATGCAAAAGTAGAGACTTCACAATAACCCACAGTAGTAGTTTCAGGTTTGGAGGGAGTGGGAGTCAGCAGGGCCATAGCTTCTAGGAACAAGGGTTTAGTGGTTTAGTGAGGTATTTCACGCAAAGGGAGTCTTTATCCCCATAAGGCGAGTCTCTCCCTATAAGGGCCTCCTGCTTTTTACCACCCCTAGGGGGATTATTAGGTACCGGCCTCACCTTCCTAGCCCCATAGGGAAGGGCTCTCTTCTGGGGGGAAGTGACGAGAGCCTGTGAATCGTCACACCACTTACTCCTATCGGTGGCTCCATTGCAGGTAGAACAGGTATCGCTGGTACAGGGGTTGTTTTCAGTGTCAGGATTGGGTCAGGTAGGGAGCAGTTCCAAACACCAACAAGACTGTTCCTGATGCAGAGCATCTGGACAACCCAGGCACCACAAGATGCAGACAACCACAAGTCCCATGACCTGCAGGACACGATGGAAGTGGGAAACAGTGGCAGGTGACTCACGTGGCAAAGACAAAGCAACTGGCGCTTTTTTCGAGATGGAGAGCAGCAGCTGCAGAGGACTGTTCTTAGGCCACAAGATGAAGAACTTCAGAGTTCCAAGGCAAAATGCGTAACAGTGACTGATGCACAACAGAGGGGTGGACAGAGTTGGTCAGCCTCCAGGATGGTCCGGAATGATTGGTCCGATCAGCCCAATGGTCGAAGCACTGGTGGGAGTCTTCAGGAGATTGCTCCATAAATTAGGGGCTTCTCCAGGACTTGGTTGGAGGCAATGCTGAATGTCTTCAACTGTAGTCAGTGGGCTGTATCTCTTCGTAGTGGTGTTGGCTACAAGCTCAAGAACAGTTGCTAGAGCCTTCCTTTTAATGTAAATTGAGCCAGGGTTGCCCCATCGCGCCACCAGAAAGGATCTACACCTTTCAAACTGCCAATGGCAGTCCAATCATGAATAACCTCTTGTCCACCCCCTTCACCCCCCTCATCTGCCAAGCAACAGAAATACCCCTGGTCAGAGAATGGATTGGGAGCAGACAGTCATAACCTCCACATCTGGTCAGATTCTCATACTGCCGCTCAACCCCAAAAAGTCTAAGCTTTGTTGCCCAGGAAAGGGAGAGGACAGAAAGGCCAAAAGACAGGGCAAAAAACCATGGTACTCAAAGTGGCATTATGCGGTAAGATACAAAAGTGTATGCCTGAAAAACAAAAACCAGGGTAGAGAAATATCTGCTGCTACCAGCTCGCATTGGACATTTTGTGCAAGTAACAGCAATTTTACTAGAAGAAAAAGGGCTAGAAAGTACCCCTGCCGCACTTCGGAATGTGGTTTGTGCCGCTTTAACATAACCAGGGAGCTTGCAAAGGGAGACCGAGTCTTTTCTTCATATTAAGGTACTGTGCCAACCCGATTGAGAGAACTTAACCTCTTGTGGTGAAAGTTAGTGGAACTTTCCCAACTTGCAGGCCTAATCAGCTTGTGACTCAACATATGATTCTTTTTCGTACAAACTACTCCTGAGAACTTTGGCAAAGACTTCCCCCGTTTACTACAAGAACTGCTCTTTCCTATCCAAGGCACTAGTCCATTGACTTTGGCCTAGGCCTATTGAACTGAATCGAGTCCTCTAGTGAACTGAAACTATTTTCATGGCCTAAGAAGGTATTTGTGATCTATTCTATTAACTTGTGCCTTTGCCCTCCTATTTAAAGTGCCTGAAATGCCATTTTGCTCCTATTTCAGGGGAGCCTAATTTACTCAGTAACGTATTGTTTTGGAATTGAAGTGCATTTGTGTATGATTTTAAGTTGCCTCATTCTAGTAAATGTTTTCTAAATGACTGTGTAATAAATTAATAAGTGTTTTAACAAGAAACCTGGAGTGTACGTGTCTACTTGAACCACTGTGATTGTAAGACCCCTGTGTAATCTCTTGTACTGCTCACATTCCCTCTTCAGATAAGCCTGGCTGCTCAGCTCACTACCACAAACTGTGTAGTACAGGCTTATAGCAAAGGTTGGTTTTGCTTACACCTGTAGTCTTAATTGTATATGGTGGTCCCAGAGGATACTGCATGCAATTCTGCCTAACACAACTTGCAAAGAAATGCTAAGTATGCAAATATAGACGTCCAGAACATAGCTTCTTCAGTTTTTTTTAGAGCTTTACTTGTAGCACTTACTATGTTTTAGCAGTATTAATTGTTCTTTTAATTTTATTTTTGTATATTTGTATGCAATTGCTTGATTCTAATGTGGTCTGCTTCTTTACGTTTAGGATTTATATCAGAATACAGCCAACTGAGAATACCAGTGACGTATGTATGTGTGATCTTAGGGGGGACATGCACACACCCCATATGCACTAGCCACCTCCAAAGATATAAGTCCTAACACTGCTCTTCTCCAGCAGGTTGCTCACACGCCAATACATGATTAACTTTGCACCATGCACTTTACAAAGAAATAAACAGAGTGCTCTTACTCCTCTTGCCGTCAATGTCCGCATGCATCTTGCGGGAAAGGATGCCTTGCTTGTACGTCTCAGCACGCGAGTCCGGCAACTGTAAGTCCTGGAAAGGATTGCTTTTCTTTCTGTTAAAGGAGTAGGTGGGCTCCAGCTTCGGGGCAAGGGCATTTCTGACCTCCTCCTCATCCCTGTTGGCAAATAAACAATGGGTCTATAAGATCATACTAGTAATGAACTTCTTTTACATGTAAAAGTGACTAATCTAAAGGCAAAACTGTCCTCGCAGCTTTCACAGGGCATTCACTGATTCCAGGGAACAAATCACTAATTCCACAGCTCTGTTTGCACTTTTCTTAACACCTTCAGTGTCCCAGTTTCAAACAGTGGAAACTGGCACAACACTCCACTGTCATTGAAGTTTTCTAAGGACATTCAGTAATTGAAGCTACATCTAATGCATACAGCCAGAGTGTTTACTGCAGCCTCAGATGGATGGATATTTAATGGTTACAGTTACAACAAATGGCCAAAAAGAGCCCACAACTCACATGGAAAATTCAGAAATTATAGAGCCATCCACATGAAAATCACACATCTCATTCACTGATTGCTCCTTGTTCTAGACTTTCATCCATTGAGATCGAAGTCAATCCTGAGATCCGATCGCAATCATTACAGTTCTTACTGGCTATCTGTCACTACTAAGCGACAAGCTCCTGCATGAAACCTCAAATTAGGAAATAGTTACTTACACTGCCCACTCCAGTTTCTCATTTCGTATTGAGTGGTACAGCTCCTAGAAATGGAGATACAAATAGAAACCTTCTTGGTAACATTCATTACATTCTGATAAATACACAGATATTTTAGTAAAGTAGAATACCATTCCATATCTTTCAAGAATACACTAATCAAAAAGTACATATGTCTCATAGTGGCCCTTGAGCATCTCTTTCATACTTAATCTACCTTCGTCTAGACTGATAGTCTCTCTGACTCACTAAGGGCCTGGCCACAGTTCAAAAGTATAAGCATCTGTCCTTTAAATAAAAAACATAGGATCCCATGGGCCCTGTTCAAGTCCCACCCTCCAAAAATGCTTTGGTTTTCCCAAACTCTAGCCCTTTGCTCTCCAACCATAACAAAATCCAAAGAGTTGAAGAAAAAGATCAAGGATGGTAAATGAAACATCTAAATAAAAAGGTTACTAGGAGGTCAAGAGTACTACAGCCCCCCTTTCCTCTAGATTACTGAAAGGATTTGAAAGAAATTATATTTCAGGTTGGGAGAGGCAGTAAACAAAGACATCAGAAGCATGTACAAACATGCTTTTCGGTAAGGCTTAGCCTAATTGCAGATTCCTTTTATGAATTTAGAAATGATGTTAAAGTCAATGTTTACAGAAAACATTGTGTATTACCCTGGTCTTGCAGAATAACATTCCTACACAGAAAACCACCAACAAAGTGACATGACTTTGAAGTCTGCTTAACTGCAGAAGGTTCACTATATGTGATGAAGAGCCCATTCGACGATCTAAGGGATAGTATGTGATCGAAACAAGAACAGAGAGCTCTATGAACATCTCTGCATCAGAAGAACGACTAAAAAGAAAATAGGAAGACATGTCCTAAGCTCATGCGGAAGTGAGGCAAGAACTTTGATGGAATAGAAACATTGAAAGGCTGGTTTGAAACTTATGAAAACCTGTGTCACACTTCGGAGGAAAGCGATTGCATTTCATGAATCGTGGTAAGAAGTAATTGCAATGAGGAAAACAGTCTTTCATGTCACCATAAATGGTGTGAGAGGAACCTGAGGGTGTCCCCACTTCTCCCCCTCTCAGGTGGCCAGGGAAAGGCCTTTGCTTTTGGATCTCGACCCTGGGAGCGTATATATGTGAGGCAGGATCACCTGGGTGGAGGGAAATTGGGCAGTGGGGAAGAGGATGCCTTTTGGTGAGACATGGTATCCCCTTTTCAAAGTGAACCTTTTTTTCCTCATGCCTTTGTAGGCTACTATCAGTCTTTGTCCCTTTTTTCACCCGAAATGTTCCACAGAAACAACTGGGAGTTATACACAATTACATTCATTCAAAGCTTCCTAAACACCACTTTGGTACTGAGACGAGAAGAGGGCTTTGGAGGAGTTAACTGGCATGCTCAGTTAATAGGTTTCACCATGGTCAGGCAATTAAAGTTAAGAACTCACATCTGCAGTCATTTAACAAGTCCCAGGTGTATAAGAATGGTGACCGCCCAGCACAGAGGGAGAGACAGCCAGGAGAGAAGGACGCAGCTTGGAAAAGCAAAGCGGGCCTGGAATACGGCTGGAGAGATGCCGTATTGAGCAGGAGCGAGTGAGACGCTGGGGCCAAGCCTGGCCATGAGAGAGTCAAAGATCCTGCTATCCTCCCTGCCCAGTGCCCACGGCAGGAGCTGTGGGGCACCAAAGCCTCCCGATCGCTGCAGGTCTCCAAGAGAGCGGAAGGTGCTCTCAGTAGCTTCCGCTGGGGAAGAACGGAGCACTGCAGAGTTCCAGGATGGCAAGTGCTGCTCGCTGTTGCTCCTGCGAAAGGAAGGTGGAGCAAATCGAAGCCGGGAAGCGAAGCAGAGAAGCCCGAAGGAGCTGCTGCATACCACTGGTGAGTGCAAAGAAGGGAACACTCGTACCGGGGCTCTCCGGGGACTGGAAACAAGCGTGTATGAATGCCGAACAAGCTGAGAACTGTTATAAATACTATAGAAGGCCAAAGCAAGTATATTTGAATACCGAACAAGCTGCAAGCTATTATAAGTACTTTGGAAAGTATAACATTGAATAACGAAGTGACAGAGACATTGAGAGAATATTTGAACACCGTATAGAACAAAAGCAAGGGATAGCACTTATGAATGAAACAAAACAAGGTGGTACTAATGGGAAATAACAGAACAAGATGTGTGAGCCACAGGTGGTGGCAGAGTCAAAACACTGCAAAGGAGGATATGAAACAAGAAACTAAGTAGTGGCCAAATATATATGCAGCCAAGGAACTACAGGTTAAGAGAGAAAACCTATGTTGGCACAAACCAGAAAAAAAAGAGAAAAGGGGTATCAGTTGCATGACCTGTAAAGGATGGACCGTGTGATCTGACAACTGCACCGAGACCGAGTGACCCCTACTTGGAAAGAGCCAGAGAAAGCCAATGTAAAGGAACTTGGGCTTTTTCAACCGTGGTTGAAGTGAGTTATAAATGAAGAAACAGAGAAATCTCTGAACTACTAAAAAGCTTGAATGACCAAGAAGACTTGGAATTGGATTATCAAAGATTTGAATTGGCATGGTTTTGAAAGCTGGAAGATTTGAACTGATAATGGTTTTGGAAGAATTAAACACTGAAGGGAACCCCAAGACTTTAACAAGAGAGAAGGATGAATGACCAAGAAAGGCCAGAATTGCTATTGTTTTTGAAAGCCAGAAGATCTGAATTGGCATCTTCTTTTTTTTGCAAACTCAAAGACTTGTACTTTTAGGGAAGGGAAGCCAGAGACTTTGTGAACTGGGTTGAACTCTAGAGAAACCTCCAGACTACTCTTGGGGAAGGAAGCCCTGAGGCCTTTTTGGAACTGTTCTGAACTTGGGGAAGGGGAGCTCAGTATAAGCCAAGAGCTAAAAGATGCTTAGAACTTTATTTGTTTTAAAACATATATTTGTATTGGCATTTGTACTTATACTAACTGTGACCAAACCAACCTCTCCCCCCCACCCTTACCCAGAGCAGCATCCACCATTTCTTGTTCTGCAGACATCCCTACACATTGTATACAGTTAGTTGTAAGGGCAAGTATAGGTTTTAAATACAGACAGACTTTTGATTTGAACTTACCAACACAGACTATCCTTAGTTTTCTTTAGGTAGGGAAATTCCCACCTTAGTATAGGGCAAGCTAGGCTTTACTTCATCCTGATATTTTAGTAGAATTAAGCTTTTGATTAGAAAGTTGAATCTGTTGTCTGTGTCTTACTTCATGATGTCTTCACAGGTGACATGATGACATGTGCTAAAACTGAATATATACAGTAAGTAAAAATTGCTCTCGATAGTGCCTCTTGTACTCCTAGCCAACAATCCCTTTTCCTCCATAGAAATTGGATTACCATTCCGAATTGGGGATGCATCGAAGCTGACATACCATAGACATTGATCAACACACTGGACCACACCGTGGATAAGAATTAAATAAGGTTTATTCTCACTCTTTACCAATTACTGTACATAAACAAAATAATTGTTTCACTTGCACAGAAATCCAACCTAAATTCCCTTCTGCTGAGACCATCATATTGTCCCCTTTGTCCTTCCTCAAACACAAAACAACTCCCTCTCGGGTCAAAACTCAAAGAAAAGTGTCAGGAAGGTCTTGTCAATAGTTCCACCACTTCCAGGTCACAAAATTTTGGGTTCTTCCCCAACACACATAGGGCCTGTTACATAGAAAAAGTGCATAGACCCCGCAAAGCATGTTATGTGTGTCTCGCATATTTATGGACTTCCAACTGCAAGGTAACCCTAGGTGCAAGTAGCGACACGTTGCCACACAAAGCAGATCCAGCCACATACAACAACATTTGCACAGTCTGCATCCCCGCCATCATGCACCCAATCAATACCGCGGGCTGTCCCCCCACAATCAAGGCAGCACCACAGTGACAATGCGAACGGTCCCCCATAACTCCTAACTACACCCCAATGAAATCCAAACCAAGTCACATAACTCAAGTCTGCCCCCGGTAAATCTGTGTGAAAACCCCTGTAAATGATGGCTGCACCCCTCTAATCTGCATACGAGCACCCCTAACTTCAATCGGCACCTCAACTGCATGCTGGCACCCCTAAATTCCTACAAACACCTATGGGGAGGTAAGAGGATTATGTGCCCTCTTTATGGCACATCCTCTAAACTTTGTAGGCGAAGCCTAGAACAAAACAGTGCCAAGGGGCTTGGTTTGATCCCTTTTCAATTGGTGTCCCAATGCTTGCAGCATTAATCACCAGTTACTGATTAGATTCCAAGCGAGTTTACAAAAAATATATATCATTTATTAGTTTTCAACATCATTAAAAAACTTTGAGTTTGTTCATAGTCGAACATTAAAAGCTTCAGTAACCAGACAACTGGTATAAAGTGCAAATGCAAATGACATGTACCTCTTCACAATTGGAGGTAAAACAGCAGAATAAACAGAAAAAATATAGAATAATCACCACAGATACCAAACAATAAAAGTAAAATGTGGAAACCAGGAGTGAATAAAGATTGAGATCACTCCGGGGTAGTGTTGTGCAAATGTCACCAAAATCAACCTAATCACTCACTACATTTGTTCTAATTCAAATTCAGACATACTCATTCATTCATTCATCACTTTCCCAACATGTTTCTTTCTGAACGTGTGTGTAAACAGAGTAAACAGAAATTCTTCAGGGGTAGTCTGCCATCTACCAAAACCAAAAATAACCCACTAGTGATAATGGTGAGGGTACAAATCACCTAATAACAACTACAATCAGATTATTGCAGAGTCAATCAACAGGAGTTAAAAAAAACAATGACAAATACAATAGCTTTAAGCACATATTCATGTGAATTGATGGTCCAAACTCTTCTCGTCCTGTGAATGGTCCAAGAATTGTTTGAGACTCAACAGCAAGAGGGCGACTCCATATATCAAAAATGGAAATTCACAAGGGAATACAAAAAAGATCATCCAAGTTGGTCGTCTTTGATTCCGTGTGGCTATAGTTTGGGGTTACACAGAACAACGTTGGTTATTCATTCCGTATGCAAACATGGTTGCGCAGTGGAAGAAAACATAATGCCCTTTTCCATCGTGTTTAGAGTGTTAACGCTTTATCCATGTTTCATGGGCCAGACTCAGGATAAATGTCCTGTGGCGTTCCTTTGCTAACAAATAGCTGCTAGATTGCTGCGGGTGCCGGTTAATGGCCGCGTAGTGTGTTTCCTCCAGTGGTTCTCCGTCCGTGCTCACAGTGCCGTTCCTGACTGTACCTTACCTTTGCGCGTTGGTTCCTATACAATTGGGACTTTGTGGGTCCTTCTCATGTGGCGGTAGAATCGCGAGCTTTGCATGCTTCCTCACCTGACGTGATGTTGTGCGATCAGATCCACGAATACGCTTGTGTTTGCGCATTGCAGGGTGTGCGATTCCTTTGGGTAGCTGTCCCTTGACACGCCCACGTAATTCCTTATACTTCCTCATTATGCGTAGGGAATGGGATATGCATGGTCCGCCCCTTATTTATTTGGATGCGTAGGCCCGTGGAAAAAAAACAGAGTGGAAACCACCCTATAAGGCCCAGTGCTGCTCCTTGCTCCCTATTAGGAAGCTAAATTCATTACTTCGTATTTTGTAGGTAATATTACTATTATTCGCTTGCAGATTTAGCTCAATACTGTGAAAGTTACAGTCGTTCAAGGTACCAGGTTGAAAAATAAGATTTCAAACACTGTTTTTCAAATATTTACTGATGTGTTGCGTAGGCCCGTCCCACAATTTGTGTGCAGTCTCATGCAGAGCGCCCAACTGCATACAAAGACGTGACAGACCAGCGCAAAGTTCCAACAAGGTGCCGTAAATGCACGCAAAGTCGGTTCCATGAATCAATGGAAGGACTTGTGTGCACTGATTATCGCGCAAAGTCACTTTTCAGCGTGTAGAAAACTCTGTAAATCAGGACCATAGTCTCTTCGGTTCTTTTTCAAGAAAAATCCTCCAGCTTGTCTCCTGGTGATGCCAGGGCACGACCACTTCGGATCCTTCCTGCCTACTCTGTAGATGTCGCAATGTTTGAACCACCAGTCGCAAAAACAGATGAAGCATTTCTTCTAGTTGTGGAGGGAGCAAATTGGGTTTTTCTGTTCAAACTTCTCGCAGTTTAAGATGGCATTATCACTGCCACATTGCATGGGCCCGATTTCTATCCTCTGTCCCTCCTCTGTATTCCTTTCCTGGTCCAAGCCCTCCTTGATTCTGCACCATGTGCTTGTTCTGCCTCCCACTGTGGATTCAATTACTTCCGATTGGCATATCAACCGTATCCCCCGGTCCTTCCTGGGTACTGTGTGCCCTCTCATTCCTTCCAGCTCTCGCTATCTAGCAGCTCACGTGTGCTGGATGCTTCCTCTGGCTTACAAACCTAATATTGCTATTTCTATCCTGCTACCTACCAGTATTCTTCTCCTCACGATATTCTTCTCCTCCCACCTGCCGGTATTCACCTCTGGCCACCTCCTGATGCTCTATTTCTGCCATCTCCTGTTCTCTCCCTCCCGCTGCCTTCTGATGTTTATTCTCCCTCTCTTTTCTTAAGTCTTCTGCTCTTTCCCCTCTCTCTCCGTCTCCTCTCTCTCGCCAACCTCCTCCTCCCACTTCTTCCTCTATCACCAAATTGATCCAAACTCTGACCAAGTTCTTCTCCAAGCACCCTCACTGCTACCTCGCTTTGTGGGTCTTATATACCCAGCTGTTCACTGCCCTTGGGCTGGGCTTTGAGGAAGAGCTCACACCTGTGCAGAAAAATAAATTAATGCTGCTTTGTGATTGACCTGCTCGCATAAGTGTTAGTATTTCAGCTGTGAGTAAGCTTTGATCAAACAAAAAGAAATCCACATATAGAACAATATTCATTTCATTGGCCCTCATTACGACCCTGGCGGAAAGCGACTGACCGGAGCGCCACAGCGTAAATAGCGTTTCCGCCATTGCACGAAGGAGCAAAGTGCGGCCCATTCCGACCCATCGGGCACGAGCACCACGCCACGGCGGAAGTGCAAAGTCCGCGATGGCGGAAATGACCCCAAAACGGCCCACACCGCCGCCGTACGGCGCCCTAGGTGCAATACCGCCACCCCTCTTAGCGGTCACCGCAGTGTGCGCCTACCGGAAAGTACGGTGACCGGAAATATACGGAAACGGAAGTTAAAACACGGGCCCGGAACGGGAAACATCCCGGCGTACACCTATAAAAACACTAAAACCACACAACCACTAAAATCACTACCCTGAAACACACCCCAACCCGTCAACCACCCTAGCGAAACCAAGAAAAATGGGAAAAGTAGCGAAGAAAGCGTGCGACCGCAAGCGGCAGGTCCACTTCTCCCGTGAGGAACTCACCGTGCTAACAGAGACCCTCCAGGAGAATGCTGCCGTCGTCTTCTGCACGCAAATGACCAGGACGGCACTTGCAAACAAGAAGGCCATATGGGCTCTGGTGGCACAGCGGGTAAGTGCGGTGGGGACCGCACCCCGCACCCCACAGCAATGCCGCAAGCGATGGGACGACCTGCGGATACGCGTCCGCAGCATACTCTCTGCCAACCGCAACATTGCCACAGCCACCGGGGGAGGTCCTGAATCACCCATCAAGTTGACCCCCTGGGAAGAAATCTGTGCCTCCACCATCGGAATGGAGAGCATAGAGGGAGTCGGAGGGATGGAGAAAGGAGTGCAGACATCCGAAGATTCAGGTAGGTGGGCCAGATAAAACAATGCCAAATCCACACAGTCCATCCATGTGAAGTACCATGCGTCCACATAGTGCAACAGAAACACATGTCCAGGAGAACGTCCACACACATCTGCCTGATAGCGCACGTTAAAACCCACAATAAATACATAAATAATTAAAAACCCCTAAAACACGCACTACACGTGCAGCAGGCACACCCTAACTGCAGGCTGCCAAACAACTGCACCCTCACTCCACACACAAATCAAAGCACCTCCAAGGCCCCGACCCAAATCACCCTCAGGTACCACCCCAAAGCATGTGATACAATGCCATTCCAATTCCCACAGACCCATCAATAACCCTCGCCCTCCTTTACTCCACCACAGGGTCCGATCCAAACGACGAGCTACAGGACACCCCTACCAGCACACCTGCAAAGAGGGCCAAGACCAACGGCCAGAGACCCTCCACCTCAGCTGCACGCATCAAGACACGGCAGCAGCACAAATCAGGTGGCAGCACAGAGGAGGGAACATCAACAGGCACCCCAGCAGCCAGCATGCCCACAACACCACCACCACAGGTCCCCCCAATGGATGCCACAGAAGGCACTGCCTCTGGTGGCAGCAGCACCATAGGTGACACCCCATTGATGGCAGCATGCTCGGACACAGAAAACGGGGATGCCGAAGTCAGATCCATCCATGACCTGTCCCAATCCCCCTGTCTGTCCCATCCCGTACAACATGAGGATACCACGCAGGGGCACCCACAAGACGACGACTGGCCATCCCCCACAAGCCCTGTGGCAAGGCAACATGAGGACAACAGCCCCTCTGTGACACCCCCGCAAATGGCCATGGCCCAGCAGAGGCAACAGTCCCTCGACCAGTTGATCGAACAACAGCAGCAACTGGCCACACTCCTCAAGGACCATGCCGATGAATGTGGGGGCACTAAGGCAGACATAGAAACATCAACTGAGACACTTAGGGCAGAAATGGAGAGAGGTACAGAGACGCTAAGGGCACAAATTGAGAGAAGCACCGAGAGCCTGAGGGGGGAACTGCATGCGACGTCCAAAGACGTATGTGCCGAACTTGCCGCAGTGCGCCGTGTGCTCACTGAGCTCTCGCAAACCCTTAGGGACATGCATGGACGTGAGCAGGCAGACACATCATCCGTTGCAAGTTCCGTCCAGGGCAGCCCCCAACGTAGATCTGGAAGGAACCTGCGCTCCACAGGCAGGGGTGCCCCTGATACCCGCAGAGGGGGCATGCAATAGCGACAGCCCACTGACAATGAGCATCTTTGGACACTGGTGTTCGGGGGGGAGGTAGGAGGGTGGAGGGGGTGTGTTGGGCTCACTTGGGTGGCGGGTCGATAGGGTGTTCAACATTATATCACATATGCCATAAAAAGTGCACGATCAACCAATGAGAAGTGTGGACATTGATCTTTGTGTACTAGGCCATCATACGCGTACAGTCCATATTGTGCATGTCCCAGACACACGCAGTGCCACGAGTCCCGTGTCCATGTATCAGCCACCAGGCGTGAGTGCTAGAAGCACACATCAATGAGATGCTGACGAATGTCACGGGCCTCCGGTGCCTCGCAGACTCCATGAGGTGCTGCCACATCCCCACCCTCATCATGACCATCATCAGGTGCTTGCAGTTCTGCGTCAGGGGGCATGGGCACATTTCTACGTACGCACATGTTGTGGAGCATGACACATGCCATGACCATCTTTGCAACCTTCTCATGGCGGTACAGGAGTGCCCCGCCAGACCTGCTGAGGCAGCGGAAACGGCCCTTCAGTAGGCCGAATGCCTGTTCTATGACTACACGGGTACGTGAGTGGGCATGGTTGTAGTCCTCCTCATGCTGGTCCCGTGGGTTCCGGACTGGTGTGAGGAGCCATCTCTTCAGTGGATATCCAGCATCACCTGTATGTGGACGAGAAACGTATGATGTGGAATGCCATTGATACGTACGCACACCCCCCCCCCTTCCTGCCAGGTCATTGCCAATTCACATACCCCACATTATCATGCTTGAAATGAGACTCACCGAGTAGCCAGGATCTGTTCCCTGCGTGTCGCTCCATGTAGCGTGGTATTGTAGAGTTCCTCAAGACCATAGAATCATGGGTTGATCCAGGGAATCGGGCACAACAATGTGTAATGATCCTGTTGGAGTCACACACCATTTGTACATTCAGGGAATGAAATTGTTTTCGGTTGCGGTACTGGGCCTCCATGGCATGTGGGACGACCAATTCAACATGGGTGCAGTCGATGGCACCAATGCAACCCGGTATGCCGGCAAGTGCATGGAATCCCACTTTTGTGTTGGTTATTTCCTGCTCCGAGCGTGGTAGAGAGATGTAGTCGTCTGCGTGCTTCAGGAGGGCATCGAGCACTTGCAATAGTGTCCGTGAGAACAGTGGCTGAGAAATGCCATGCAACTGTCCGACTGTGTGCTGATAGGTGCCTGTGGCCAGGAAGTGGAGTACAGACACCACCTTCAGTAGGGGTGGGATGGCGGTTGGGCTATCTATCATGCTGACAAGGTCAGCCTGTGTCATGTCCACAATGGCGGCTATGGTGTCCCGGTCCAGACGGTAGAGGGTGTGGATCTGCTCATCAGTGAGGTTGAACGGATGTGCTCGGAGGCGTGGGATTGTGGGCTGCCTGCGTGGTGGTAGTGGCTGTGCTGGTGGGCCTTGCTGGCCCTGCCTTGGCCTCCTCCTCCTCCTGCGTCTCCTCCGTGCGGCTGGTTGTAGTTGGTGTTCGTCTTCTTCTTGGAGTCGGAGCACTTGCAGTGCTATCAGGTCCCCCAGGGCCAACATCGCGAGTCCTGCCGGTAGCATTTCGGTGTGGTTGTGGGAGGAGACTGGCTGTGCAATTTATGTGTTTTCAGGCTGTATGGCCTCCACCTGTGGTGATTGATTCCACCTGTGCAAACTGCTCTCCCCTTTGGCCGAGCACGTCCCGCGCACAACGCTGCAAATCGGGGAATTGTATCTTGCTATTGCAATCATGTATTTGTACCCGATGGCCGTGTAAGATTGGTTGATATGTTCATTCTGCTGTGGTCCCATTGTTTCCCATACTATCTGTGCAGTCGCGAACAGACTTGTGAAGGGTCAGTGGAACGTAGTACTCGAGTAACGGTGGGCCCTCATGCATCACTGTACCGAGTTGCAACGACGGGCGGGGCGTCCCATTTGTGGGTGAAGGCAGTTGCCATTTTCACACACAGCCGCACTCGATGGAATAATTAGTGATTTCAAACGGCCACAGATGCCTTTTCGACGTGATGTTGCAAATGAGGAATTCGAAGGGCGGCGCTTTCGGTTTCCAGCTAGCGGCGAGGAGATGCCCACAGGTCTGACTGCAAATATAACGTTCTATTGTTCTATGTCCTTGAGACAGGGCCCATGGCGAGGGAGCAATGATTGATATGAATAGTTTGGGATGCGCAATAGCTACGTGGGCGATGAGGCCGTCCGTTCCCAAATACATGTTACTTCACAACACTGGAATTACGGGCTGGGGCACTGTGGATTTAGCAGGCTGCATAACGCACAGACTCAATGGATGTTTCTAATGTTATGTGAGTAATTATTCAGGCGTTTTGATCCCGGGATGAGGGAATGATGAATGGATGCATGGGCAGGTGATTTGATACAGAGTTTGCCATGTACAGGGCTTCTTGGGATCTATCCGCCTCCCCTACGCTATGTGATGCAGGGCTGCCATAGTGGGACCATCGTCTATCTGGCCTTGTTGAGCCCTCCCTGTCTCGAGGCGCCCTCAGACACTTGTGTCCATGCATGTTAACATTCCCATCTGATGGAATCTGTTTTGACAGACGCATGCACAGGTACACTCGTTTGTGATGGTGTTTGCACCTCGATATAGATGGTTATGAGTCGCAAGTGGTTTTGGGGTGGTGATGATCCTTTTGAGTGGGCTAGCATGCATATGGCTGTGGATTTCGTGTGATCATTGAAGTGAGTTGTTCGAATGTAGTTCTGATGGCCATTCTGTTCTTTTTCTTTTCTTTTGGTTGACAGGTATCTCCTCCCCTTTTGCCACTGCCATCTGTATGCCACTCCTGCAGATGGATTTTACTCCCGACACCTGCTGCTTCGTGTTAATCAGTGGAGCAGCATTACGATCTTATGGGACGATCGCCAATGGCCCACATGCCCTTACGCAGTACTGGTGGCTCGGAGCAACATTTCGGCCTTTCAGCTGGACTAGTGCCTCCCCATTGGGTCGGCCCTGCGGTTCTGTGCGCTTCCATGTTGCCTTTTCGTACGTGAATGTGGCTCTGTGTACCATGGGGGAACAGGGCGACACACAGGTAGTGGCTGGTCATTTCTTGCGGATGCAGCCCACAATGGTGATTAGTGTTTTGGAGTTCATGGCCTGATGGCTGTATGGGCTTGGTGACTTTGATGTGCATAAAATTTCTATTCTGATTTGGCCCGTGTAGCGTTTTTCTTTGCAAGTGATGTGGCATATGCCTATTTGGGGGGCGATGTATTGTGAGGAGATCTGCATTGGGTTCCAGCTTCGGGGTTTAGTTGCGTGGTACTGTGCTGGGCGCGTTTCCTACGAAGCCCAGTGAGGTCAGGGATGGGGGCTGCCAATATGACTGTTTGAATGTTGTCATGCTCAGGGGCGGGGGATTGGGTTTTGTGTAACAGATGCCGGTCAGCCAGGTGGACTGGTGGAATGATGTGATTTTCGGAATATTGCTGGTCACAGGTGCCTGTGTTTGCGTGCGTTTCTTGGTGGGGGACTGTGGTCATGTCCATTGGGATGGCTTCTGTATTCGTGCCATCTGTGCCCTGCAGCTCCCATTGGCCCCTCTTGTGTTTCTTTTGTTCGTTGCCATGCATGGGTGACTTGTACATTTCAATGGTTGCATTGTGGCTTCATTGCACCTACGGGGAGTTGTACTTTGTGGGCAGGGAGCGGTGTACAGGCACTCAGTGGGGCCGTTTACGGTTGCTTCGCGATGCCGTACTTCTCGCCATGGCGGAATGGTACATTACGCCATGCCTGATGGCGTTAGGTACATGTCCGCTAGGGTCGGAATTGGCGTACCCTTGCGCCATGGTGGTGTTTGCGGTTTGGCATGGCGCGCGCACGCGTGCTTGGTGCAGTTAGCGTTGGCGTTCACTACGGTGTCGCTAATGGCTTCGTACTTTGCGGTGACGGGTCATAGTCGCACCGAGCACTATTCGATGGCGGTATTGCATTTCCGCCATCGTTTTTCGATTTCCGCCAGGGTCGTAATGAGGGCCATTGTCATTGATTTACAAAGAAGGTAATGGATTTATAGAGAAGGATTTGAATCGGTGCCCTAAGGGTCACTATGAGAAACAACAAAGGGAGGGGACACTCAGGTAGAATTAAAGTTTTAGTATATTTGAATTTAGAAAATGAAAACATCTAAACAACAACCAAAGACATATGACAAATCCAAAATCATACAATAGGTTTTTAGTTAAAGGTATATACAAACAAAAAATACATATATATTTGCATAGCTAAATTCTTGAACCAAACAACTCACAGGTGAAAGAAAATAGTTAAATTGAAGTAATCATTACAATCATCTAAACAGTGATTAACTTATATTGGAAAATAAATTGAACAAATCCTGCTAAGCAAAAAAAAAAGGGAAAGTCAGGATATTGTCATGTATAAATCCTACAAGACTGTAGTTGTTTTCAAGGCATTCAACAAATTTGAAGACTTGTCCGAACATTAAGCAGGTCTACAGCCCTGAAAACAACTACAGTCTCGTAGGTTTATACATGACAATATCCTGACTTTCCCCTTTTTTTTGCTTAGCAGGATTTGTCCGATCATCTACTAGGTTAGGGAGGTAGTGTGACCCCCTTTGTTACCCCACCTTAGGCCCCCAAAATAAGCCAGGGGACTTAATTACAGAGCATGTACACAGCAAAATTGAAGAAACAAAAAAGCCTTCAGTCCCAAATTGGGGCCACATCTGTACTACCAGTAGATGAAGGTGATGGTCTCATAAACCAGATAAAACAAAGACTCAAACTTCATATTCCTCTTCAGGGACCACCGATTTGGAAGGAATACTGGTTCATCTCCTGCCCCATGACCAGACAAACATAACAAACCCCATAAGGTGAGCAGTCAGTTCTAATGAACAAAGAAAGGCGAGCAGAACTACTGCTCTCTGGAATCCACCTTCTGTGACTAAGTGTGAGTCACACGTGAAAATACATCTTTTTAAGTGACAGTCGAAACACATCTTTTAAAATGACAGTCCTTCATTCAGGGAGGAACGAGAATGTCCAAAACCTTGTGACGAGAAGGGATCTAAAATTAGCAGCAACAACAACAAGAGCAGCAATAATACATCTTTATATAGCGCTTCTTGCCCGATTCCTCCCGCTTCAAAGCACTGTCACAACAGCTGTGTTATGAAGGTCAATATCTAGATCAGAATGAAATATAAATTTACCATACTTATCGACAAACCTGGGCTACAGAGGATTATAGATTTCTGTAATGAGTTTGGGAAAGGCAACAGTCTTACAGCACCCTCAGTGAAGTGACAAAGGGAAGCCTTTCAGGCTTTTCCAATGTTTAAATACCTTCCCTGAGATAAACTACTGTTTCCCAGAGAAAGTAAAGTGACATTGACTTTACTAGTCTTTTCAAATTCCTAGACCCAGCACACCCTATCTTACAATAGAGTGCTGGAGGGGTTACCTAGTATTCCCTGTGTCTAGAAACTCATGTAGCAGTCAAATGCTACCCTTTCCTCTCGAAATGGCTGGTGGCAGTGGTTTTACAACGAACTAGCATGATTTTTCCCGACCGTGAACACCAGTAGCGTTAAATCGCCGGAGCCATGTTTTTCAAGATGGCGTTGAGCCCCCTTTATTTAAACAGGTCCCGGTCTTCTTTTTTCGCCATTTTTTTGTGGAAAGGCCCTTCTAGAGTTTTGCGCTGCGCTCCAAACCAGGTTTGGTCCCTTTGTTTCATCACCTTTGGCGGGCTTCAGGACTGAAGACCGTCTCTGGTGCCAGAGTGTCTGGGGTGGGCAGGAAGTGAGGGAGGTGCCCGAAACTCCATGTGCTTAGTCTCCTAGGAGACCCGAATGCACCCTGGCGTGATTGGCTGGCTGACTCACCAGCAAAGACAGCCACCCTGCTGGGTGAGTGGCAGCTAGGCTGAAATGAATAGGAGGAAACTGGATAAAAGGCGAGCCTCTTGGCTTGGAAGGCAGAGTCGACCACTGGAACGAAAGAACCGAAGACAAGCTGGAAGAGGACGACTGCTGCAACTCCTGGACCGTTGGTTTCCCCGGTGGCGCCCTGCTGCAGGTCTGAATCGCCAAGTTCATCTCGACAAAAGCCCTGCAAGGACGTCTTCTCCCTATGAATTGGTGGGACCAATTAACTCGTAAGCCACCTGGATACCATCCTCGGAGCTGGTTGTATTTTCCTCAGAGTGCTGCAGGAAACCGAATAACCAGGGAGAGGGACACCAGTTTGTGTGCTTGTCTACAGCTACCGGAATTGAAGATTTGCCAAGTGCCAGCTTTCACCAGTACCAGTACAGGGCAGGAGTCCCCCCGACGTCCTCCCTTTTGTCCCCACGACTGAGGCTCAGGAACAGCGAGATCTGCAGGAACCGAAGTCTTCAGCTGCATCTTTTTCTTCATTGTAAGGTACTTTGAAAACCCGACCGAGAGAACTTACCTCTCACTGCGACAGTGCCTGGAACTTTGGCAACTTGCAGGCCTAGTCAGCTTGTGACCCAACATATGAATCTTTCTTTTACGAACTACTTCTAAGAACTTTGGCAAAGACTTTTCCGTTTAACTACCAGAACTGCTTTATCCCATACAAGACTTTAGCCCATTGACTTTGGCCTAACCCATTGCATTGAATCAGCTCCTCTGGTGAACTCAAACTATTTGCACTGTCTAAAAGTAACTGTAATATTCTTTTTATTAACCTATGCCTTTTTGCTCCTACTTCAAATTAGTGTAAATGTCTCAGGCCCGTACCGTGTAAAGTACTGAAGTATATTTTTGTGTGATATAGATTGTCTCCTTCTAGTGAATGTTTTATAACTGACTGTTGATTAAATTAATAAGTGTTTAACCAAGAAACCTTGAGTGTAAGAGTTTATTTGAATACTTGTGATTGTAGACCTCTGTGTAACATCTTTACAGCTCAAATTCCCCTTGAGAAAAGCCTGCTGCTCAGCTGCGCTACCAAAAACTGTGTAGTACAGACTCATACCAAAGGTTCGTTTTGCTTACACCTGCAGTCCTAGCTGTGTGTAGTGGTCCCAAAGGGTACTGCATACAAACTCTGCCTAACAAACGGGAAGAAGCTCTGACCAACCAGCCAGCCAGCCAGGCGGGTGAGTAGGGCTAGATACGGAATATCTGTAAAGGACACCACCACTGTCACCTTTGCCAAATCCCAGGAGATACAGTGCAGCAGAAAAGGCAACACTATCATATGTCTGATCTCTGTCAATCCAAAATTTGGAGTTGCAAAGTATGAAGTTGACAGTAGATATCCTTCAGGTTACACTGCAATGGCAACTCCTCCAATGAAGGGACGATAATATTAAGTCTAGGCCACCATCTTGATGGACCATTTATAAGTGTGTAAATATGTTCCTTTTGTGGATTTCCCTCCATTGACATCAAGGAAATCCCACCCTTTTTTGCCAGGATTTGAACCCTGTCCTGACCTTTGGAGATGACCTGCATATCTCTTTTGTGGGCCCTGGCTAGCTCACATGGCTACCAGTGCAGAGGAATCATGTACCCTTTGTGAAATTCCTTTGTTGTTTTACTTACACTGAAGTGCTGCACGGGTACTTTGCATACCTTTGTAATGTTTTCTTTTGTTACATTTCTCTTACCTTTATGAGGCGTCCAGGACATGCTGGTGGCAGCAGATATGTTTCCATTGTGTTTTTAGTTTTTACTATATAATGCTATTTACGGTGTCCCTTGGCCTTCGTCCTGCCTTCTCAGGTCTGGAAATGACAAATATGGTAAGCCCTTTCTCAGACATCACCGCAGCATGAGCATCTGGCTGGATGCGGAGGCTGGTACCATTCCACACTCCAGCCAGGGGTATGTCAGTTGCTGGGCTGACATAGGGCAAGAGGATTTCCTTGATTGGACATCCGTCGACAGTTTGAATGGCGCAACACCTTGCCATTGGTGCGATGGGTGATGCCCCAGCTCAAATTTGGGGGAAAAATGATGAGTTCTGCAGCCATTCTTCAGATCATCATTTGGTGCAAAATTCCTGCAAAGAGTTGCAGCCTGCTGAAGACCCGTGGACGACGGCTGAAGACACGTAGCATTGCCTCCAGCAAAGCCCCATGAAGTCTTGTCTCTCTGCATCTTGTCCAAGACTCTTGTTAGTGTTTCAACTCTTGGCCTGGTGGGACCAACCTGTCTGCACCCCTGCACAAGGATCCTGCACTCCGAAGCCTTGGAAGTGTTCCAGAACCATCCTTTGAGCTGACCAGCTTCATCCAGTTCATCTTCGGTCCATTGGTCCCTGTTCCAAATTTTGGCTTGGAACTCTGTAGGTTCCCCCACTTGTGGCCCAAGACTGTCCTCCTGCAGCTGTTGCTCACCAACATGAAGGGCCTTCCTGGAGAAGAGCCTTCTTACTCACCAAAAGTGTCTCCCTTTGAGCAGGGTGTTATCTCAGTTATGTCGTGGTGATGCCCTGTCATTGTGGGACCTGTGATGATTATCATGCTGAGGTACATGGGTCATCCAGACTCAAGATATCGGGAATAGCCTCGTCAGAGGGTGGCGCTGCCACTTAGCCTGACCCAAAAACGACCACTGAACCTGCAGCACCCAAATCTCCTGCAACCAGACCTTTCAATTAAGAGGGCCAAACAAATCTGATAACCTTAGGGGTGGCATCTAAGTGAATAGGAGTATGGGGAGGGGGAAGTTTGCATATCCGTTTCCACACAACCGTTCCACCATCTGGATTGTATGGGTATGAAGTCCACTCCCCAACTCTCCCTTGCCTAACCGCAATCAGGGTAATTCTGGCCAAGCATCCCACCCCCGGGTTTCCGTTCTATTAGAGTGAGGAGATTGGGAGAGTACCCTTAATCTACTGAATTTACCTTTGTTTTCTTCATCACTGGAACATGTACCCATCTGTGGCTTTGCTAATACTCGATATTCACTTTTAAAAGACATGTAGCTTACTGCAACAGATACTTGCTGAACACTGTTGACTGAGGCAATAGGCCTTCTCACCCTAGTGGGGAAGGACCATTAAAGTGGTAGGGGGGCCTTATTTTGAAAGACAAGGTATTTATTTCCTCATGCTGTGCATAGGTCGACATCTAGTGGAAGCTGCAGAGTATTACAGTTGCTGTTTTCGAAACTAGAAAAGGGACGTCGACAGGGCGTGTCAGTAATACTATCCCTAGTGTGACGACCACTGTACCCATGATCCTTCACGCATCGAGGTCCCTCAGATTGTTATTTCTCTGGCATGAAGTAGCATGAAGTATAGAGTGAGTACAGTTGTATCCAAGCAGATACATATCAGACAAGCTCATTAGCGCTATGTGCCTTCTGAGGGGAGGAAGGGTGGGCGCATGTGAATCTAAGCAAATACAAGCATTAGAAATACGATTACGATGAGTAATGTATCCCTTCTGAGGCTTGTGGAATCTGCTTTGATCACATGCTGTGCATAGATTAGCGAGCATTGTTAGAAGAAGATGGTGGGATGTGAGAAGGTTCATGGGCAAAGAGATGTCTTAGAACCGCTTGTCCCACCTGTGTATCTGTCTTGCAATGAGTGTCAATGCAGTAATGCTGAGTGAAAGTATGTACTGAGCTCCATGTAGCTGTTTTGCAAATGCGGTCTAGAGGAACATTTGCAATGAAAGCCAGAGTGGCTCCTGTGCTCCATGTGGAGTAAGTGCTGGGGTTAAAAGCCAGTGTTTTGTTTGAAATGGAATAGCACAATTGTATACATCTGACTGTCCACCTGGAGATGGCATTCTTTGAAACGCGGTCTCCTTCTCTGCCTGGTGCTATGGAGACAAACAGTTGATATGTTTTTCTTAGCGGTCTGGTCTTTTCTACATAGTAAAGGACCACCCTCCTCACATCCAGTGTGTTGAATTTTACCTCAGCTGAGCTGGTGGGTTCCTGAAAGAAAGCCGGTAGCTCAATAGACTGGTTTACGTGAAATTTAGAAATGAATTTAGGGGAGAACCTAGGGTGAGTACGTAAAACCAACATGTCCTAGGTGTTTAAGACTAGACTTGTGCATCGGCTCGAAAGGAGAGCTTAGCGAGTACAACATTGAGATCCCATCCTGGCGGCGGATTAGAAATTGGAGGGTGAAGTCTTTTTACCCCCTCCACGAATGCTTTGATGACAGGCACCTTCAACCATGAGACCTTATTGTGGGAGGTGGTGTAGGTTGACAATGCTACCAGGTGGACCTTTAAAGAGTTGAATACTAACGCTGAATCTAGCAAGTGGAACATGTAGGTTAGAATGTGGGATGGCGCATATTATATGGGGTAATTTGTTTAGACTGGCACCAACTTAGAAATCTCCTCCACTTGTCAAAAAAACAGTGCCTAGTGTTAGGCTTTCTTGCTTCCTTCAAGATATCCATACACCTCTGTGGTAGATTAAGATGTCCGAACTCGATGACTTCAGGAGCCATGGTGCCAAGTACATTGAGTGAGGTTGAGGGTGCACTGTTAGCCCTCCGTGCTAAGTGAGCAGATTGGACGGGCACGGGGGCAGGATGGGATCGCATATTGCCAGTTTGCGCAGATGTGGATACCAGGGTTGTCTTGCCCACATAGGAGCAACTAGGATGAGCGTCACCTGTTCCTTGTGGATCTTGTTGACCACCTTCTTCATGAGAGGTGTTCTACGACCCCTTCGTGTAGTCGCCATTTGTGTTCCTCTGGTAGGGAATCTCTGCTCAGTGAGTCTTCCAGAAACTTAAATTCCCCTGGAACGTGCTGTGACGATAGGAATATCATCAGTTTGAGTTCCCATCTCCAAATTTGTTGTGCAAGCCTGGAAAGATTTGGAGAACGTGTGGCCCCGTTTGGTGATGTAGAACATCGCTGTAGTGCTGTCAGGACTTGCACAGATTGGTTCGCTAGGTGAAACTCTAATGAATACTGCCAGTAGTTCCAGCAGATTCATGTTGTTCCGAGCAGCCACCCGAGACCACAGACTATGTGGTATGTGGTGAAGGTAATGAGCCCCCCCAACCAGCGAGTGAGGCGTCTGTCATGACCATCGTTTGTACTTCCGGATCGTTGAAGGGTTTCCCCTTGAGCAGATTTTCTCTCGTCCAACAGCAAAGATTTTGTTCTAGTGTTGGCGAAATGACCACTGGATCGTCCCACTGACCACTTGCCTGAGACCATTGTTTCGCTAACCACTCCTGCATGGGTCGCATGCGCAGGTGCGCGTGTGGTACCAGGTAAACGCAAGATGCCATCATGCCTAGCAAACGCAAAGCTTTGCGCACCCTTATCTAGCGGCCGGCCTGATAATGAGGTATTTGCAGTAACATGTTTTGTACTCTTTCCTCTGACGGAAAGACCAACCTTTCGTCTGTGTTTAAGACAGCTCCTTGGAACTGTTTGGTTGTGCTTTTTTGCGTTGATGGAGAAGCCCAATTGAAAGAGAAGGTTGATAGTTCTTTGAATGTTTTGCCTGCAAATTAGGGGAGACTCCCCTGTAATCAGCAAGTCGTCCAGGTAAGGGTACACTGAGATTGCCTCCCTTTGCAGGTGTGCTGCCACCACCGCCAGTGGGCAGCACTTTGAACTGGTAGTGCTGGTTTGCCATCTTGAAACAAGAATTTTCTGTGCACTGGGAACATTGAAATATGAAAATAGGCATCTTTCATATCCAGTGTTGCCATGTAATCCCCCTTTTTTAGTAGAGGAATTACCTCTTGTAGCGTGGTTCTGCAGAACCTTTGTGGCTTGACATATTTGTTTGCAGGGCGCAAATCTAATACTGGGCACATTGTTAGATCTTTCTTTGGCACAAGGAAGTAAGTTGAATAAATATTATTGTTTACTTGGTTGGCTGGGATGATTTTGATGTTGTCCTTTAGGAGAAGTGTGGTGATTTCCTTGAGGAGGATGTGCAGGTCTTCTTTGGTTTGGGTCTTTTGGCGTCGGGAGTGGTTCCGGGGTCGTTCTAGGAGCTCTATACAATATCTGACCGCTACGGTGGACAGCACCCATATGTCTGAGGTGATTTCCTCCCATGCTTGGGTGAAGTTGGAAATGGGCTCTCTTACCGGAGAGGCATGGGAGGGCACCTGAAGCAGGATGTCACTGCTTCTGAGGAGGGGTACCACCTCTGGATGAGGGACCCCTTCACCGACCACGTGATCTGCCCGGTCCTCTCTGGTAATTTTGAGAGGCTTGGGCTTGATTGTTCCCCATGCTGTTCCCTGACCTTGGTTATAGCTGGAACCCCTCTGGGAAAATTGACAGCGAGGAAAATTGCTGTTTCCCCTTTGTCCAGGAGGTTTATTGGTCAATTGTCCAATGACTTCAGTGTGTCATATTCTTCCTTTGCTGTCTTCAAGGCGTCCTCGACGGACTTGCCAAAGAGAACATTAGGCTCGACGGGCATGTTAATGAGAGTAGCCTGCGTCTCTGGTTTAAAACCCTACTGGGGTAACCACGCGTGACGCTTAATAATGGTACCCTCAGCTATGATTCTGCCAGCGTTGTCTGCGGCGTTAAGACTGCTCTTAAGCAAGCAGCTGGAAACTGCCCTACCTTCTGAAGCCACCAGTGCTAATTGAGACTTGAGGGATTCCGGGGCTGATGGGAGTAATGCCGAGACCTCATCCCATTTATGGCAGTTGAAACTGGCTAATAGAGTAGAGTTATTAGCTGTTCTGGTCTGGAAAGCAGCGGAAGAGGCAACCTTTCTGCCCATAGTGTAAAGCCTCTTACTTTCCTTCTCTGGAGGAGCCTCAGAGGAGGCTAGCAGAGTATCTGCCCTCTTCCTTGTCATAGTAACGACGAGCGAGTCAGGTTTTAGTTGACCCCTGATGTATGGCGGGCCTGATACGTTTTTCTATGCAAGGGTTGACCGCCCGCGTCTGATTTGGTGTTTCTAGAGAGGGCTGTTCCTTACGCTGGACCGAATTTAGTAGGTGAATGAATTGAGACACAGACTTTTTATCTCCCAGGATCTCGTCAACGAAATCCTTGTCCTCTGGATCGTCTTCAGTAGATGTTTGGAAGTGCTTGGTCACTTTAACGAGTACTTCGTTTAAAAGAGGCTGATTATCTATGGGTGAGTCTACAACCGGGGGGTCATTATCCACTGGGGAGTCGATGTTGTACATGACAGTACCTGGGTCACCCTCATTATCTACATAAGGGTCTGCGGCCTCCTGACTATATATATCCTCATGATCCGTGTCAGGGTCATATAGCTCAATGATAGTGGGATCTTGCACTGGCTCACTAGGGCGAGACCTTTTAGCAGGGGATAGAACATGGTTTAGAGACCCACAGGTCGCTGTTGTGGGAGGGGTGGAGTGAAAACTTGCGAAGTAGTTTGGGTCTTTTTCATAAAAATTTGTCATGAAAGACATTCTAGACATGACCCTATATATACCCTCAGATGACCATTTGGCAGAACTAGGATAAACCTTTTGTTGAGATGGGAAACCCAAATCTTCTGGAGTGGGTGGGAGTATAGTAGAAGGCATAGCCTTTTTCTTTAGGGCTGAAGATAGTGAATCCTGTACCTGCAGTTCCTTACTCTTGTGAGGGGCCTTATGTTATTTATTTCCATGAGGGGACTTGTAAGAACTCTTCCTAGACTCTTTCGGGACGTGCTTTTCGGCTACGGGCCTTTCCAAAGTCTCGTCATCTGATTCACAATCGTCGGGTATAAATGTATCCACGATGTCTGATCTGTCTTTCGACAGTCGGGATTTGTCATGAGGCGATCTCGATTTGGAATGCCCAGGGGACAAAGAATCAACTGACCTTTCCCTAGATGTCATGAGTTGCTGTTTGCTCGACACATGTGTCGAGTCTCGGCGGTGGGTTATGTGCTTGGTGTGGGGGGTAGTGTCAGCGCTTCCGCCGTCGGGTGTTGTCGCCGTAACAGGACCGCCGGCCTGTGTGTTGGGGTCGGGGGCCTGCGCCTGGGAAACCGGAGTAACCCCGTCACCTTTGCCGTCGGATACCGCGGAGTTGCTTCCGTCGCTGAAAGCACCCTCCACTTCCATGGCCTCAAGCTGCCTGGCGTAGTGGGCCCAGCGTTTAGTTTATCAGTCCTTCCAAGTGTTGGGCTTGAAGAGTCTGCCCGCTCGACAAGAACACGCAACGTGGTCTCGTGGGAGACACAGGTTACAGACAAGGTGTTTATCGACCCACAGGAATTTCTTGTTGCACTTAGGGCAAAATTTAAAGGGGATCCTGTCCATAACGTAATGCCATGGCAACTAGGCGAATGTAGTGTACGAGAAAGGGTATGTATATTCTAAAATGACCTCCCTCTCTCCCTACTGCATGGGCCGAAGCCTGTAGCGGCCTTACAAGGCCGGAACAGATCTGTCGACGGGAGTCTTTCGAAGGTTATTTCTTGTTCTTCATCGGCGTCGGGTGTCTCGATAGTCGGTGATTATAAAGGATAGTAAGAAGAACTATCGTTAATTGGATAATAATAAAAGGCGATAAGCTGAAAGAGGAACTCCGCTATAAGCGTCCGTCTATGATGGTGAAAAAAAACAATCTGCGGGACCGCGACGTGTGAAGGTTCATGGGTACAGTGGATGTCACACTAGGGATAGTATTACTGGCACACCTGTTGGCGGCCCTTTTCGAGTTTAGAAACTACTCTGCAGCTTCCACTAGATGTCGGCCTATGCACAGCATGTGATCTAAGCATATTCCACAAGCCTCACAACTCTGCATTTTGCGACCAACCGAGATGGCGGAAAGAAACAATCTGAGGGACCTCGACGCGTGAAGGACCATGGGCACAGTACACGTCACACAAGAAATAATCTTACTAACACGCCCTGTCAACATCAGTTTTTGACTTTCGAAAACAAATCTTGTAATACTATGCGACTACCAATAGATATCGGACTATGCAGAGCATGTGATCTAAGCAGATCACCAAGCCTCACACTGTGACCGCTTATGCACCTACAAAACACACAAGTGTACAGTGATGGGCAAAGCTATGAATTCATTGTAAAGCTCTGGGATTGATCAGTAGGGAAGAGCCTAGCAAACCTTGCGTGGGTTTAGGGAGTGACTTGGTGCAGATCACTAGCAGTGATCTCACAATCAACACTTACCTTACCAGGCTTCAAAAACACACCAACAGGTTAATAAAATATTTTTTTCCAGCATGTCCCTTTCTTGTGGAGCCAAGGCTCAGACGGACTTCAAACACAGACTGAGCATTGTGTTACTCACAAGCTCATAGAAGACTTTTGGGGAATCCTCCTTCCCAACCTTCTAGGAATCTTCCTCAGACTAGGGTGCTAGCTCTACATCCGGTAGAGAGGGGGAGAATAGAGAAATCATCTCTGCGTACTCCTAATATTGTGTTAAATGAGGGGTCCCAAAGGACTCTAGATGATCAGTAGGAAAAGCTTGAGCTGGAGAAGCCAGAGCAGAAAGAACCACGTGGTGAAAAGTGGGTCAAGTTGATTGCCCCAGGCAACTAAAAAAAAAATTACATCACTGGAGTCTTGATGAGCATCTCAAAAGAATGTATTCATGCACCATCAACTAAGGCTGCTGCTAAGGTACAGGATCAAACGTTATAACAGCCATATAATGCGGAAATAGTGTAGAAAGCTGGTTCTTCAAAAGGTGCCCTAGAGTTAAATGGGCCTTGTATAGGAAAAAGGAGCATCCCAGGACACAAACAAGGCAAAATTGGTTGTGGAACACCTATGGAGACTCAGAAAGGGGAAGGCCTTTTTTAGGAGGCACTAATGGTGTATGCAGTCAGTTTCCCAAGAGGGCGGAGAGGGTTGTGGTGGCACAGAAAACCCTGTCAGACTGGTTTATGATGCACTGCCTTTAGGGGACAGTGTTGTTGTACATCATCCCAGGAACTCTCATTAATGCCCTCGCTCCCTCTCTTTAAGATGGGATACATTTTTGGCAGGCTTTTCAACCCCCATAAGAAGTGAGTCCAGGCCATCCTCAAGCCTCGCAAGGGTTGTCCATGATCGGCTTCAGATTGATCCTACACTAGGACAGATCCTTCTGCAGTTGATTGAGCAAAGCAGAATATTATCTCTTGTGTTTATGCCATTTTAGTCAAGGCTTGACATAAAATTCAGGGTGTCCCGTGCAAAGTGTGTTGAAGGGGCCTCATGCTAGTTTTGTGGAAAGCATACCTTTAACATTCTAGAAGCCAGAATGCTTCTTTCACAGGGGGGCGTGGCTACATGGCCATGTAGGAGGTGGTGCATCCTGAGAGCTCTTGGAGATCCAGCTATTATCCTCGATATGAAGTGCATTTAAAGCACGCAAGGGACCTCATACAACAGGAGAGGACGTATGAATGTATGGGGCACATACAGCGCTCTGGGAGCAGACTGAGCGAGTTTGAAGTTCGGGGACCCTTCGTTGGGAGATCCCAAGATGGCGGCGTAAGGACAAAGGGGAGCCCGGGCCGAGGGACGCGAGCGGCGAGCTGTATTCCAGCTGACTGGATTGCTGTGAGGAGAGCAGCAGAGCGGGAGCCCTGATCAGCAAGACCGCATGGTGAACCCCTGTGAGACCCGCAGCGTGGGCAGAAGAAGCGAAGCCAAGACAAGCGGCGCCCAGCCCGGGGCTCTCCGTGAGGGAGGAAGTGAAGAGGAGGGCCTCGGGGGTACGCGAGACGGACTCTTGTGGATGGAGTTCGTAGCGCTTCTGCATATTGAGGTGGCCGCTGGCGTCGGGCACACAAAACAGACATAAGCCTTGGAGCGAACAGCAGCTGAAGGGAATGCGCTGCGTGGAGGGGAGCGGAGAGCGACATTGATACAAATAACGCTCCTACAAAAAGATACAGTATCAGGGCCAGCACGGGCTACACTTCGTGAAACGGGGAGAGCGGAGAGTGAAACTGACACGTGGAACGCTTCAACTGGAAAATACAGTATCAGGACCTGCATGGCATTGAAATAGATGCAGGCGAGGAAATCAGTTGCTCGCGCGTGCAGTGTGCCCCACTACCCAACATACTGAGTATATTGCTGTGCAGCTCGCCTAAGACACGCGAGTGGAATGAGAGCGAGCGTATGGTATCAGGTGCCATGGAAATGAAACGAAACACGCTCACAGAATATAGACATACTGGAATTGCAAGAAAGGGCATTTGCATGGCAACTCGAGCAGCAGAAACACGTGGAGCTGGTGTGGGGAGGATAATCCCCTGGTAATCCTGTGTTGGTCAGGTACGGATAAACGTAAATAAGCGGGCTGATCACTGATATGAAACAGCCTGGCGGACTAACTATACAGCCTGCGCAGTAGTAAGTCAGCGGAATATAATCGAGCATACAGCTGAAGGCGCATTGACAAATGTGCGGAATTGGCTCATAAGACATAATATACAAGGTGTATTGCAAAGCGCCAGGAGCTCTGTAGCAGGGCCACACAGCATCCATGTGGCAAAGCTAAATTCTTGAGGAGCTAGACCTGCGCCGTGGATGTGAGGAGGCAGGTCAGACATGACGCAACGCTGAAGAGGACCATAACACGCGGCGCGCGCATCGCCAAGAAAAACCAAGCGACGGACTGCCATTGAAACCTGTGTGAATTGGGTTTGGAGATCTTGGGTGACTTGGCATATCCGAAAATAGGACTGTAGGTGGTGGGCCCGCGCCCCCCTAGGACATTAAGATGTCCAACAAGCCCCTTCGACCAAAAGGCAAGCAGCCCACATTGGATGAGTTCGCAAAATCACCCCCAGGCACCGAAGGAGCCAGGAAGAAAGACAAGACCCCAGAGGGCGGCTCAGAAGCAATGGGCAACAAGGAGGTCCTGGCGGCGATAGGATCTAAAGGTGGCTTGGGAGACCAAATTGGACCAGGCAATAAATTAACTGAAAGATGCACTAGAGTTGAAAGTCGGAGAAGTGAAGGAAGATGTGAATTTATTACGACAAGACGTAAGATCGCTGGCCGAACGCACAGCGGACCTGGAAAAAGAGGTAGCCCAGAACACAGTGGCCTGTGCGGCCCATAAGTCGGAAATTCACGCCATAGTGCAACGTGTGGGCAACCTGGAAAACAGGGTGGAGGAAGCGGAGGGGTGCGCTCGGAGGAACAATGTTCGCATTGTCGGGTTGCCTGAAGGAGCTGAGGGCACGAACCCCACGGAATACATCGAGTCCATGATTGCAGGAGATACCTGGAGGAACCCTGTCCCAGGGGTTCGCGGTGGAGAGCGCGCACAGGGCTTTGATGAGAAAGCCGCCGCCAGGAAATCCCCCTAGGCCAGTGATAGCTAAGATCCTGAAGTACCGAGACCGAAAAGGATCCTTGAACACTTTAGGAATAAGGGGCAGGATCCAGAGGGGGGCAGCGAGCTTAACTGTTACGCTCACCTGGCTCCCACAGAGGCGTCAATCTGAACTGGACAGCTGCGGTCTCCACCAATGTGACGCGTAGGGCCGGGATGACGGACTGGACTGGCCCACCTAGCTTCGTTTGCTTGGCCCGTAGGAATATTCTTCTGCAAATGGAGAAAGTGAATTAACCACCTATGGAGTTGAGCGTAAATTCCCCCCCACCCCTGCTGTTCTCCCCACAGATCACCTTTGATGTCCCCTCTTATAGTCTCACCTGATGGTTTGAAAAGATGAGCTCTCCATCCTGCATTGAGCGCAGGGGCGCGTTGATAACCAGTTGCTTCACTGGCTCGAAGGAATTGGTGAGTTCCAGAACAATATTGACTCCAAAAAATATGTAGTTCGTAAGAGTTCACATGTCTGACTTTCACTCTTGTATGATTCCTTGCAGTTTGCAGCTTGATCCCAGCGAAGAGTTCCTCGCGGTAGCTGACGAAGTTCAGGTAAGGATTTGGCTTATCCTACACAGTTCAATAAAATAAGGCCAGAATGTAAGCTGCTTGTTCCCTTAGTCAGGTGTGGCGAGAAAATATGAAGTTCGGGGAATTATGCCTCCGGCGGTAAAATTAGGTAAGTCTATTGCGGTGAGAAGAGTTCCCCTTATTTGTCCCGTTGTCTCACCTCGTCCTTTTGTTCCCCTTAGGGGCCGGGGTGCGGCGAGGATGCAATGGAGACTGCGCCGACCCGTGAAGAGGAATAGTACCCCCAGCAGTAATCATGTAAGTCTATGGGGGTAGTTACTATTGCCTCCGTTTATTTCCTTGGCTCACCTTTGCTGTTCTTGTGTTCCCCTTACGTGCCAGAATGCGGCGGGAACGTGCAGAAGGATGCGGTGGATCGTGAGGATGCTGCGAAGGCCGGTGAGTTCAGCACGGTGCTGCAGCAGGCGAGGCGGCGCGCGTAAATGCTTCTTTCTTCCAGCTCGAAGGTGCGGTGGATCCGGAATTCAGGTAAGGATCGAAGGTGTGCTCTTATTCTAACCTTTCTCTAACCTTTCTGTTCCTCCCTTTTTTCTAGGAGCTGCAGACTCGAGGCGGGCGTGGCACAAGACTGGATGCAGGCTTGCAGACACAGTGAGCGTTACGCTGCTGGATGCAGAATAACGCGAAGCGTGTGCTGCTCTTCGGGCGTGGTTTAAATAGCCTCCAAAGTAGTCCCAGGTAAGTATTCTTCCCCAGCCCCACCCGAGTAAAAAAATAGTCCCTAGGTAAAATAGTCCCTTCCAAGCCTCGTTTGGCTTGGAGCTCTGCAGCATGGTCTGCACCAGGTAAGCTTGCAGCATGGTCTGCATCAGGTTCTACTCTACGAGTCTGGCGCCTATGGCGGCAGGACCGCACCCAAACAGCCCCTAGCAGGGGCTTTTGGGCTTGCTCAAAATAACTTGCTGCCTGCTTCCAGGGTTGCTGGTCTGGTTCCCCGGGGGTAGGCATCGTGACAATAACAGCATACCCGGATTATACCCTGCAGGTACAGCGAAGCCACATGAATTTTGTGACAGTGAAGAGAAGATTACGGGAATCAGGCCATAAATACATGTTGCTCTACCCAGTGAAATTAAAGGTATTCCACAAGAGCAGGACTTGGTTTTTCGACACCCCAGAGGATGCCATGGGATGGTTGGATGCGCAGCGCAGCACAGCACAGCCCCCAGGAACCGGGGGTCCGGGAAGATGAAGACAGAGATAGAGATAAGTAATGAGCGTCTGGAGCGCCCTATGTGCTGTAGCTGATGACAATGGGACTGGAATATAGCATTGCATATAACTACTGGGAAGTAGGCCCATAGACATAGCTATAATATGATCCTGTAGCACTGCAAAAATCTAGGTCAGATCAGAGTTATATGGAGCATGACCTCGTACCCTCACATCTAGAAGTTTAGTAAGGTCACTGGTAGCCTGGTGACACCCTGCTGGGTTCTGGGCCTGGGATTCCAGAGGCAGAACCAAACGCGGGAGGACCTGAGATCCAGGGATGGAGTTGGGCATTTTTTGGGGTTGGGGACAAGGTTGGGGAGGGAGGGGGAGGGTAGGGAGGGTGTGCAGTGGTGTGTTGTAGTTTGGGGGGTGGGAAGTTGGGGTGCAAGCCTACACCCCGAGCAAAGCGATATGAACCATGGGAGATCTTAAGATAGTCACTTGGAATGTTAGGGGGCTCAACAGTTATCTGAAAAGAAACAAGGTTATGCGGTACCTGCGCAGGCAGAAAGTGGACATAGCCTTGTTACAGGAAACCCACTTAACGCGGGAAAAGCTGGAAGTACTACAGAGGAAGTGGAGGGGGACGATGGTAGGAGCAGCATACTCGGCCTATGCTAGAGGGGTCATTACATGGGTGGCCCCACATGTTCCTTTCCAGCTACTGTATTCGGCAGCGGAGTCAGGCGGCAGGATGGTGGTCATGAAAGGGCTGGTGGAAAACAGAGAGATATGTATTGTTAACACTTATGTCCCGAAACAGGACACGGCTGCGTACTTTAGGACCCTGTATGGCAAGCTCAGCGTTGTTGTGGGGGAAACAGTGATATGGGGGGGTGGGGGGAGGGGGACTTCAACTGTGCATTGAACCCCAAAATAGACAGATCAGATACTAAAATAGATAGACCCACTCCGGCTGCGAAGGCATTGCAATCATTAGTGGCAGATTTTGGGCTAGATGATGCATGGAGGGCTCGTCATCCACAAAACAGACAATACACGCATTATGCGGCCCCTCAGAACCTACATACTAGACTAGACTAGACTATGTGTCCGTCACGCACAAACTAATGACCGAAATAACGAACGCAGAATATAAAGAGAGGGTCCTCTCGGACCATTCGCCACTGATGTTAGTATGGCAATAACGCCCCCTGAGGGGAAGAATTTGTAACGCTCACCTGATTCCCGCAGAGGCGCCGGTCTTGATCATCTTCAAAGGTGATGTGTACTGTATGTCTGACTCGAAGAGTAAGATGTCTGCAGATAGAAAATATGGGATTAATGAACTGGGGTTATTGGGTGTCTCTCTCTTCTTCCCTTTCTCTTCTCCTGTAGAACCCCAAAGGTTAACGCTCTCACCTTAGGTAAGTGAACGCCGAGCTCTCCATCTGCCTCGGGGCAGGGTGCCGTAACCAGTTTCTTCACTGGATGAGGGTGCAGGCCTCTTGACCTCAGAGGACTGCTGTCCGTCGTTTACTGCACGAACGGTAAGTTCCGAGCATTTCAAATGTCTTTAAAAGTCTTTTGTAATGATGTCTCTTGTTTTGCAGGGTTCCGGCGATGGCGGATGACGGGCTGAAGTGAGTTGAGGATGGAACCCGTGTGAGGAATAGAAGCGCCTGGAAGCACGTAAGTAAGCGCTTGTTGCCTGCTTCACAATGCGCACTAACTGTCCTTTTATCTTGCAGGTACAAGTTCGGAGCTGCTGAAGGGTGCCGGAATACCCACTGGGTTCGGCGTGGGAAGGAGTAATGGCACGTGAGTATAAAGTTACCCGATGTCTTTAAACGCACCTTCTTTTGTCTTTCAGATGCGGGATGCAGCGCCGAAGGCCTCCGGAGCGTGCGAAGAGTTGGTAAGCTTTTGTCTTTCAGATGCCGGAATGCAGTGCGAAGACCTCCGGAGCACGCGAAGAGTAGGTAAGCCTTTGTCTTTCAGATGCCGGAATGCAGCGCGAGGCGTTGGTGACAGCTGATGGACCAGGTAAGAGAAGCGCTGTCACTGAAGACCGTATTGCTAACCTGTTCTTTCTTGTCTTTATAGGTGTTGCTGAAGACTGGATTCAGGATGGTAAGCCTTTTTCCCTTAGGCCCAGGATCAGATGCAGAAGACACGATGAGCGTTCTGCTGCAGAGGATGCAGAATAACGCAAAGCAAGATTCATCCATCGGGTGTGGTTTAAATAGCCTCCTGTAGTGCTTAGGTGTCTCCTTCCACAGCCTCGCCTAGGTAAGCAAAGAGTTCCTGCTTTCCAGAAGAGTTCCAGTGTTCTGAACCTAGGGAGTGGCTCCTGCCCCACCCAACAGGAAAAGTAGTCCCAAACAGAAGACGATTAGAGGCTCAACTGGCAGATAAGTAAGCAGCATGGTCTGCTGCAGGTCAGTCCACCCAAGCATTATGAGCCCGGCGCTTCCAGCGCTGGGACTGGGCATATTTATGAGCCTGGTGCCACTGGCGCCAGGACAGGGTCCAAAAGGTCCCAATTGGGACTGGTTGGCACTCGGAACCTGGGTTATGGGTCTGCTTCCAAGGGAGTTGGGTAAGTCCTGACCTTTTGGAAGCAGAGATCATGACAGCACCCCCCCTCAAGGCCCCTCCCAAACCGGGCTTCTCCGGGGGTTTGGGCTTGTCAGGGAATGTTCGATGAAATCTTTTGATTAGACGAGGAGCGAGGACATATTCCGCAGGTTCCCAGGATCTTTCTTGGGGGCCGTAGCCTTTCCAGTCAATTAGGTAAAATAGTTTAGATTTGGAGATCTTGGAGTCCAGGATGCTTTTGACTTCAAACTCAAGTTCTCCATCAACTAGGATAGGTTTTGGAGATTCAAATAGTCGGGTTTGAGGTTGCACGGGTTTTAATAGAGAGACGTGGAAGACCGGATGTATCTTCATGTGAGGGGGCAAGTCCAACTTGACCGCTACTGGGTTTACTATGGTAGTGATGGAATAGGGACCAAGGTATCTTGGGTTGAATGTGCGTGGTCCTTTTAGAGGTAGATATTTGGTGGATAACCAGACTTGATCTCCTACTTGATATTGGGGGGCTTCCTTCCGATGTTGATCTGCTCCTTTCTTGTATTGTTCCTTAGCCCTTTGAAGGTGAGAAACGGCTTCCTTAAAGGCTTGGGTGATTGTAGAATGCAGGTAGTCTACTGCTGGTGTTCCAAGATCTTGGGGTGGATCCAACTCCGAGGTTCGAGGGTGACTGCCGTATAGAAGAAAAAAACAGGGTTTTCCCAGTTCCCGAGTGGACAGAGTTATTGTAGGCATATTCGGCTATCCAAAGGATATCTTTCCAAGTTTTTTCAGTTTGTTGCAGCATGCAGCGTAAATACTGTTCCAGAGTTTGATTGGTCCTCTCGGTTTGTCCGTCGGTTTGAGGGTGGTGACTGGTCGATAGTCTCACATCAATTTGAGCCGACCGACAGCAACTTCGCCAAAAATGAGAAATAAATTGACTACCTCGATCTGAAATTAGAACTGAAGGAAAACCGTGCAGTCGGACGATGTTTTCGAGAAATTCTCGGGCCAGAGTTGTTGCTGTTGGCAAGCCTTTGAGTTGAATGAAATGCGCCATCTTGGAGAATAAGTCCACGATTACTAGGATCGTATTGTATCCGGAGCATGGAGGTAGATCGGTGATGAAGTCCATAGAAAGCGTATGCCAAGGGCGAGGTGGGATGTCAATAGGGCGTAAGAGGCCGGCTGGTTTTTCCTTTTGACTCTTGTTTTGGGCGCATACTCCACAGGACATTATAAAGTCTCTGATATCTTTCTTCCAAGACGGCCACCAGAAGTAGCGCTTGATCTTTTCTGAGGTTTTGGCCATACCGGGATGTCCTTCCATTAAGGAATCGTGATAACAAGAGATTACCTTTTTCTGTAAATCTGTGCTGGGCAGGTATAATCGTTCTTGGAAATACAATAAGTTGTCCTTCACTGCAAAGTCCTTTCCCTGCAGATGCCAATTCTGTATGTCTGCTGGAGTTACAAGTTGCCTGGCTTTATCCTTAACTTCCTCTATGGATTGTGTGGCGATTACACCCAGAATTCTTTGTTCGGGAATGATAGGTACAGGTTTAGGGTTGATCAAGTGTTCTTCCACTCCCATCCGAGAAAGGGCATCAGCTTTACCGTTTTTTGTACCAGGTCGATAGGTAATTATGAAGTCAAACTCGGCAAAGAATAGTGCCCAACGGAGTTGTCTAGAGGATTGGGCCTTTGCGGTTTTCAAATATTGCAGGTTTCGGTGATCCGTAATCACAGTAACAGTGTGTCGGGCCCCCAGAAGATAATGCCGCCAAGCCTTAAAGGCAGACTTGATAGCCAGAAGTTCCTTATCAGTAATAGTGTAATTGATTTCAGGAGGCGAGAATTTGCGGGACCAAAATGCCACGGGATGCAACTGATTGGTTACTGGGTCCTTTTGTGATAGAACTGCCCCCATGGCAAGGCTCGAAGCATCAGTTTCAACGATGTAGGGGAGTTCTGGGCGAGGATATTTTAAAATTGGTGCAGAGATAAATTTAGTCTTCAAATTCTGGAAAGCTTGCTTCGCCTCGGTAGACCATTCAAAACGTTTGTTTTTCTTTAACAAGGCGGTGATGGGCGGTAAAAGTTAGCGAAGCCTAACATGCTTTGAACACCTTTTACGGAGGATGGTGATGGCCATTTGAGAATTGCATCGACCTTCTTTGAATCCATACGCACTCCGCTAGGTGATAATATGAATCCCAAGAACTCAACTTCAGTCACGTTGAAAACACATTTTTCCAACTTGGCGAAAAGTTTGTGTTGACGCAATCTCTCGAGGACCATTTTCACGTGTTTCCGATGTTCAGATTCCGATGAAGAATAAACGAGGATGTCGTCAATGTAAACAACAACACACACATCTATGAGCTCTCTGAGGACATCGTTCATAAAATATTGAAAGGCGGCCGGGGCATTGCAAAGTCCGAAGGGCATGACCTGATAGTCAAATAGCCCATACTTGGTGCGGAAGGCCGTCTTCCATTCATCGCCCTCTTTTACTCGTACCAAGTGGTAGGCTCCTCTAAGATCCAGCTTTGTATATATGCATGCTTTTCTGACTTGGTCCAGGAGTTCAGGGATCAAAGGTAACGGATATCTATTCTTAACGGTGATCTGGTTCAGGGTGCGATAATCTATACAAGTTCTAAGGTCCCCTTCTTTTTTTGGAACGAAGAACAAAGCTGAAGAAGCAGGGGACTTGGAAGGACGAATAAACCCATTCGCTAGGTATTGATCCAGGTATTGTCGGAGGTGAAGGTTCTCAGGCTCGGTGAGGGCATAAATTCTACTACAAGGAGGAGTAGATCCAGGTATCAGGTCTATCTGGCAGTCATAAGACCTATGAGGAAGTAGAGAGTTAGCCTGATCCTTACGGAAAACATCTTGGAATTCTAGGTATTCGGGAGGTAACTGGGGAGTCTCCGAAGAAATTGCTGCCAGTGCAACACCAGGTGGAGGGTGACAAGTAGAGACACATTCTGGAAACTGAACCGTTCTTGCTCGCCAATCGATCTGAGGATTGTGTTTCTCTAACCAAGGTATTCCTAGAATTATCTGGAACTGAGGGGCCTTGATCACATCGAACACGATCTTCTCATGGTGTCCATCTTGACTTACTAGCGTCACTTCTTGAGTGGTATGCGTTACTGGTCCGGAGGCTATCTCCGTACCATCCACCGTAGTAATGACATCCTTTACAGCCTTGGGACAAAGAGTTAGATTCATCCTCAAAACCATTTCATTATCCACATAATTGCCGATGGCACCGCTGTCGACGTAAGCTTCAATCGCATGTAATCGATCCGGATGATCAGGGCTAATGAGGACCATAGGTATCACGAAATGCGAGGTCACGGAACTGGTTTTAACGCTCGGCAAGAGGACCTCTATTCTTGTCGGGCGAGGTTGTTTCCCTGCTCAGAGTTTGTGACCTTGGTAACTGCAGCTCCTACTGCCTTCTTGGCTGGTTTCACCGGACAGTCTCGAAGAAAGTGCCCTGAGTTTCCGCAATAGAGGCATAATTGCAACTGTTTTCTCCTTTCCCGCTCCTTTTGTGTTAGTGGTCCTTTCAGGCCCCCTATTTGCATGGGTTCCCCGGAGTCTACTCCTTTGGAAGGAGTTGGTGGTTTGGAAAATACTCGAGCATCAAACTTGGAACGATCGGCCTTCCTGTTCTGCAGTCTGTGATCTATTTGAACGACTAAGTCTATATAGTCCGAACAGTCTTGCGGGGGATTCACTACTTGGGCTAACACATCTTTGAGCTCTCCACGTAGACCTCTATAAAACAGCGTAATCCTTTTGTCCTCAGGCCATTGAGTTTCCACTATCAGTCTGTTGAAAGACGCAATATAAGCCAAAAGGTCTTGATTACCCTGTCGCAACGAAAGAAGCTCATTGTCCAAGGCCTGCCCCTGTGAATGTCTTGCGAACAGTTTTCCCATACTGAGCTGAAAAGCTTGAAAATCATGGAGAACCGGATCATCTTGATTAACTAGAGGGATCGACCAGTCTGCCGCATTGCCACTAAGGTACGAAAGCACGAAAGCTACTTTAGCTTGATTAGTTGGAAAGGCTGCTGGCCGGCATAAGAAATGCAACCGGCACTGATTAATAAATACTGCAAACCTCTTTGGGTCACCAGAAAATCGTTCGGGCGGAGCCAGAGGTACATTCCCAGGTAGGTTGATTTGCACTGGATTCATAGAGGATGTTGAAGGAAGATTTGCCCCCGATGCGGGTAATGGGGTCTGTCCGGCTTGTGACTGTAGCAATTGTCTAGCGAGATCGTCTGTTCGCTCCTTGGAAATAATCAGTTCCCTTCTTAGAGCGTTCGTTTCCTGACGGGCTGCATGCACTTCTGCTCTTAGTTCCCCAAGTAACCGGGCTAGCTGGTCGGTATCCGAGGTTTCCATAGCGCCTGGGCGGGAGTTTTGCGGTAGGCTTTGCGTTCTGTAACGCTCACCTGATTCCCGCAGAGGCGCCGGTCTTGACTGGGCGAATACCGTATCTTCAAAGGTGATGTGTAACACACGGTTGGCTCTTTGGGCTGGACCTCTGTGCACTGTATGTCTGACTCGAAGAGTAAGATGTCTGCAGATAGAAAATATGGGATTAATGAACTGGGGTTATTGGGTGTCTCTCTCTTCTTCCCTTTCTCTTCTCCTGTAGAACCCCAAAGGTTAACGCTCTCACCTTAGGTAAGTGAACGCCGAGCTCTCCATCTGCCTCGGGGCAGGGTGCCGTAACCAGTTTCTTCACTGGATGAGGGTGCAGGCCTCTTGACCTCAGAGGACTGCTGTCCGTCGTTTACTGCACGAACGGTAAGTTCCGAGTATTTCAAATGTCTTTAAAAGTCTTTTGTAATGATGTCTCTTGTTTTGCAGGGTTCCGGCGATGGCGGATGACGGGCTGAAGTGAGTTGAGGATGGAACCCGTGTGAGGAATAGAAGCGCCTGGAAGCACGTAAGTAAGCGCTTGTTGCCTGCTTCACGATGCGCACTAACTGTCCTTTTATCTTGCAGGTACAAGTTCGGAGCTGCTGAAGGGTGCCGGAATACCCACTGGGTTCGGCGTGGGAAGGAGTAATGGCACGTGAGTATAAAGTTACCCAATGTCTTTAAACGCACCTTCTTTTGTCTTTCAGATGCGGGATGCAGCGCCGAAGGCCTCCGGAGCGTGCGAAGAGTTGGTAAGCTTTTGTCTTTCAGATGCCAGAATGCAGTGCGAAGACCTCCGGAGCACGCGAAGAGTAGGTAAGCCTTTGTCTTTCAGATGCCGGAATGCAGCGCGAGGCGTTGGTGACAGCCGATGGACCAGGTAAGAGAAGCGCTGTCACTGAAGACCGTATTGCTAACCTGTTCTTTCTTGTCTTTATAGGTGTTGCTGAAGACTGGATTCAGGATGATAAGCCTTTTTCCCTGAGGCCCAGGATCAGATGCAGAAGACACGATGAGCGTTCTGCTGCAGAGGATGCAGAATAACGCAAAGCAAGATTCATCCATCGGGTGTGGTTTAAATAGCCTCCTGTAGTGCTTAGGTGTCTCCTTCCACAGCCTCGCCTAGGTAAGAAAAGAGTTCCTGCTTTCCAGAAGAGTTCCAGTGTTCTGAACCTAGGGAGTGGCTCCTGCCCCACCCAACAGGAAAAGTAGTCCCAAACAGAAGAGGATTAGAGGCTCAACTGGCAGGTAAGTAAGCAGCATGGTCTGCTGCAGGTAAGTCCACCCAAGCATTATGAGCCCAGCGCTTCCAGCGCTGGGACTGGGCATATTTATGAGCCTGGTGCCACTGGCGCCAGGACAGGGTCCAAAAGGTCCCAATTGGGACTGGTTGGCACTCGGAACCTGGGTTATGGGTCTGCTTCCAAGGGAGTTGGGTAAGTCCTGACCTTTTGGAAGCAGAGATCATGACAGAATTCCCACATGGCACCTGCGGGCTGAGGCGCTGAAAGATAACGTGTTTAGAGAAGATATGCGAGAAGAAATAATCAGTTATTTTGAAATAAACACAGGCAGCGTTAAGACAGCGGGCACTCTCTGGGAGGCTTTCAAGGTGGTGGTGAGGGGTGTTGCCATAGCCAAGTCTAGAGGACTGCAGAATGGGATCCTGACCGAATTGCAACAGGCTGAAAAAGAAATAGAAAGGGTGGAGGGAAAGGGAGGTACTACTAAAGAAGACACAGAGAGGGTCCTAGACCTGCAAATGAAATGTGCTGTATATTGGGAACGATTGTGTAATCTCAACTACAAAAAGTATGTAGAGAGACAACACGCAGGCGGGGATAAACCAGGGAGGGTCCTAGCATTGCTATATAAAAATGAGACCCCAGGCCCCCAATCAGAACGGTATTAAGAGAAGACGGGAGCACAGCAGATATGCAGGAAGGGGTTAATAGGGAATTCGTAGAATACTATAAGCGCCTGTACGGGGATGAGACTACTAGTAGCATTGAAGAGATAAGAGACACATTGGAAGATATTGGGTTACCCCAGATAAGCGCAGAAGAGAGAGAGGAACTAGATGCCCCGATAACCCTAGAAGAATTGGAAGAGGTAGTGAGGCAACTGCCCACGTACAAAACTCCGGGAACCGATGGCCTCCCGAGCGAATTTTACAAAGCTTATAAAACAGAGATACTCCCTCCATTGCTGGAGATGCTGAATGAAGTTTATGAAGCTGGGCAACTGCCGGATTCCCTACGGGAGGCGGTCATTGTGCCACTTCCCAAACCCAATAAGCCGAGTAGTGACTGTGGCTCCTATAGGCCCTTGTCATTGTTAAACCAGGACGGCAAAATCCTTACAGCGGTTCTGGCAAATAGGTTGAAAAAGGTTATTAGTAAGCTAATACACCCTGACCAAACGGGATATGTCCCGAATAGAAACATTTCACATAACCTCAGGCGACTCCACCGGGTCATTGAACAAGCTGAGGGAGATATAGGCGAGATGGCGATAATATCGCTAGATTTGATCAAGGCATTTGACTCGGTCAAATGGCCCTGGTTAACTGCGGCCCTATCCAGTTATGGTATGGGACCGGGATATCTCCAATGGGTCAAACTTTTGTATGGTGCGCCACTCGCTAGAGTGAAGACAGGGGCTGTGGTTTCTGAAAGATGGCAACTTAGCAGAGGTACCAGACAGGGCTGTCAGTGGTCCCCTATGCTGTATATCCTGGCTCTAGAACCCCAGGCGATTTATTTAAGACAGCAATATGACACGATAAGAATTGCTGTTGGAGAGACACCTCCTCTAATCTCACTGTATGCAGATGATATGTTATTATATTTGCGTCACTCAGAAGAGAACCTCCAATACATATTGGAGGTGATGGAGAGGTTCGCACAATTATCAGGTATAGCAGTGAACCCAAGTAAGTCCTGCATGTTCCCGTTGGGCAGGTACAAAGGGCTCCCGTTGGAGCATTTGCCGGTTCTGCAGGTGCAGTGGGAGGTTAACACGTTCAGATATTTGGGAGTAGACATATATCACACGGTGGAAGCTGAACACAAACACAACACGGAGAGAGCAGTTAAGAAATTGGAAAATAGCATGAAGTTCTGGGCAAAGCGCCCCCTGGCAATGATGGGGGCAATGATGGGACGAGGGGCGATGCTGAAGATGGTGGCTGTGCCCAGACTTCTACGTTGCTTTGCGAACATCCCATATCTAATACCTGGGAAATGTTTTATTAGGCTGAATAGCATATGCAGGGAATTATTGTGGCACGGGATGAGGAACAGGGTAGCCCTGTGGAAGTTACAAAATCCATATGAAAAGGGGGGCATTAAATTACCAAATTGGGAAGTATACTACGTAGCAAGCCAATTACAATATGTAGACAAATGGCTCCCAGATGAATCTACCCTAGAACACGGGTTGTTTCAGAGGGACTGCGCCCCATACTTTCTGCAAGAGATGATCTGGTTACCTACATTGGAGTTAGAAGGTCGCCCAAGGATGATGAGCCTGGGTTGGACGATGAGGCGAAGGGTGTGCAGGTTAATGGAAAAGCCAACCCCGTGCTCCCCACAGATTCCATTGGTCGCAGTGGTAGGAAGCGAAAAGCAACTTAGGTTGCCGATTCGGAAGCACTGGGAACCAGTTGGGATAGAAACGATGGGGGATGTGTGGCGGGAGGGGAAGATATTGGTTTTTGGAGAGCTGGTGGAACAAGCGGGACTGCAGGTGGGGCAATACATTACATACCACCGGGTGGTGCAGCAAATTAAAGATACCTGGTCTGAAGTGGAGCTGGCGGAAGACCCAGATAATGCTGTAGACACGATATATGACATAGCAGAAGGGGAACATGAAACGTCTAGACTGTACGAGATGTTAATGTCCCAAGTGGGTAAAGAGGTGGTGCAACTCAGACTGGATTGGGAGGAAGAAGTAGGAGCCCCCGATGAGTGATGGGATGTGGGAAAGAGCACAAGGATACCATAAAAAAGTATCGAGAAATGCTAGGCTTCAACAGATGCAGCTGTATATTACTCACAGGGCATACCTGACACCTCAGAAGATAGCCAAATTTAAAAATGCTGGACGTCAGGCGTGCCCTAAATGCAACGACGAAAATGCGGGAATGATGCATATGTTTTGGGCGTGCCCACTGATAGAGAGGTACTGGGGGGAAATAGAAAAAAAACTGGAAGATAAGAGGATCCACATGAAGGTGGATACAGCGTGGGCCTGTCTGATAGGAGGTTTCTCCAGACCACGTAAGCTTAAGCATGTAAGCAAACTGAAAGACCTAGCGTATGTCCTAGCAAAGAGAAGGATTGCAATGGGCTGGAAGGCATGCCACAGACCGAAAATGGAGACATGGTGGAAAGATCTGCAAAAGTGGGCGGAGGCAGAAACTGTGGTATGGCAGGAAGCGTGTACAGGGGAGGTAGATGAAGAAGCTGGTACCCTAACGAGCTGGAGGCAATTGATTGCGGAATTATTTGGGCCTTCGTTTGTAGATAGAGACTCATCGAGTTCTGTTGAACAGGAATCCCTATTGCAAGAATGAGAGACTGGAGACAATGAGGAGTTGGCTGGGGAGGGGGGAGGAAAGGGGTGATACAGTGGGCAGGATCATGGCATTATATACTTCCTGTGACTGACATTATGCATGCACTGTATGTTTGGTTTGAGTTGTTTTGTTTAAATAAAATCAATAAAAACTTTAAAAATAAAAATAAAACAAATGCTTCTTTCACAGTACTTGAGACCAGGGACGTCATTTAGGGGTTGCCAGAGATCGCAACTGCGACCTCTGATGTCTCCCTTGCGACCTCTTAAAAAAAAAAAAAAAAAAAGAAGAAAAGTATTTTTTTAAATATTTTTGTAATTCAAGCTCTTGTGCTGTGACCAGCACCATGTGGCTCGTGGCTGGCGTTCTTGTTCAGGCCCCTTAAAAAAAAGAAGACAAATAAGAACAGGAGTGCCACAAGGTAACACTTTCAGCAGTGACCCTAAATATGAAAGAACAGGAATACCAAATAATGTGTCTTTCTGGAATTCTTTTTTTGAAAATCATATTTTATTAATTTTTGCATTATAACATTGCAGAGCGTAATTAAACATGGGTTAACATAAAACCAATTATAACACGTCCCCTCCCTGACCCTCGCCCACCCACCTCCAGTTCAATATCTCATATGCCGCTTGCCCGACGGGTTCTTGAAGAGCATAGCGGTATTGTTACGATATGTCACTTAGCACGCCAAAGTCTTGGGCCGAGCTTTAAACAGTTCACAGTTAGGTTAATGGGTAGCGGCCTGTCGCACCTGGGGGGGTGGGGTGGGTGTGGGGGACCCCCAGTTTGGATGTATCACACTAGGCGGACGTCTGTATTTTTCAAAGAAGGGGAGCCATATTTCTTTGATATTTGACTTGGACTCATCAAGTAGATGCGTGAGGAATTCCATATCATAAAAGGCCTGCACTTTGGTGACCCATGTTTTTTCCCCCGGCATTCCAGGGCTCTTCCATTTCTGTGCTAGACAAGCACCTGGCCGCCACCAACATAACCTGTAACATGTGGTCCTGGGTGTTTTCGTGACCATCTCCAGTGTCGATTCCAAAGAGGAGGAGCCAGGGCCAAGAAGACCTTTCAACCCTGTCAACCCCCTTAATCCAGGATAATACCTCCCCCCAGTATATTTGGATCACTGGACATCCCCACCACATGTGAATATAATCCCCCCTCACCGTCCTGCACTTCCAGCAATGTGGATCGTATCCTGGCCTCATTCTAGCAATCCTCTGCAGGGTGTAGTGCCATTGGTGTAAAACCTTGAGGGCTTGGTGGTGATATTGGAGTGAGGCCGTGGAGCGGTTGGCCCGCCTGCACATTTCTGACCACCTTTCATCATCGATTTCCTCTCCTAGGTCCCTTCCCCATTGTGTGCGTGCCGGTGGTGGATCCCTTGGGACGGAGAACAGAAAGTTTGTAAACGCGGGATATTACCTCCCTAGAGCCCCTGGCGGAGAGGAGTTTTTCAAAATCTGTGAGGTCTCTCCCGAGGGTGTCCCCCCCCATGATGGTTCAGTGAGGACTCCCTTGAGTTGGAGATAGCGGAAGGGGGACAGGGTACCTATTCCCAGAGCCTCTTCCAAATATCTCAGGGGTAGAAACGAGCCCCCCCCCGGAGATGGCCGGTCCTACTGAGGCCGGCCTCGAACCACTTTTGGTATGCAGCTGGCTCTGCTATCTTGGCTAAGAAAGGGGGTGCCCAGATGCGCATCTCAGTGGAGATGGCCAGGTTGTGAGCCAGCGATAATAACCTCCCTCCCTCCCTCCACAGGGACCACAGCATTTTTAGGACTGGGTGGTTCAGGACACTTTTAGGGATGTTTTTCCTTGGCACCCAAAGCCATTCCTATACTCTAACAGGTGCAAGAACCCTGTTGTCCATGGCCACCCATTGTTTTTCTGTACCTGGGGTGAAGTGGTCAATCAAAACCCTCAACAAGGCCACCCCTTGCACTGGGGTCTGTACCTGTACCCATACAGTCCCCCACACCCCTTTTTTCTTCCTGCACTTATATCATATACCCTGTCTGCTCCCTTAAACCCAACACTTGCCACTTGCTGGCTGCACTACCACAGTTTGTTGCCTTTATTATCTATTTATTTTTTCTGTTTTTCCTTTGCTCCGCACTTTCCACTTCTCCGCCCCCCCTTCCATGCACATTTCTCCTTTGCCTTTCCCATGCACTTTCTTGTTCTCAATGTCACTGGGCCTAGTAAGATTGGTTTGTTCTCCCTTGTTCCCCTCCCTTGCCGCGCTCTGAAGTACTTGTGTAAGAGCGTGATGCGAATAAAATATCACCATCAATGTGAATCTAAGCAGATATAATCATTATTCGGGTGAGTAATGTATGTCATTACACCCCAATGCCCAATTCTCCTAGAATAACTGTTATCCTGAATCGGAGTTGCAGGTTTTTAGAGTTCCACTATTCTGAAAAGTATATTGGCCAGTTGACTTGCTATGTGATTTGTAGCTCAGCGTCACAGTACAACTGTTAGGCTTGTATTACTGTAAGTAATCCAAAAGTAACTGTTGGTTTTGACTTCCCTAGAACTATTGGGTGTTAAAAATTAGGATGTGTTTTGGTCTGTGCACCTTAAAGCTTATTGTGTTTTTATAATTGTGGCTATTGTGCCCCCTCGATAGCCCATCCGCCTCCCTCTCCCTCCCCGCATCCATTTCCTTATTCCCCGGCCCTCCCCGCCTCCCGCTCCCGCCCACCCCCTCCCACTGGTCACATCAAGGGGACTTCCATTCATAGCCAATCTCCCCAGGGCAGCCCCTGCCCGGCAGCCCCATCGGCTAAGGACCCCAAGGCCAAGGGCGGCTCCAACAGAGACGGCTCCAAGATGTGTCTGCAGGTGTCAGCAGGGGAAGCCAATGAAGCCAGCAACTAACAGACACCACCAAAACCGTGAGTGTGGTATGGGTGGGGGAGTAGAGCAATCACTCCACTCCAGAAAGCCCATGCCACTCTATTTTACCTCCAAATAACATAGACTGCCATAATGTTAGCATGTCCACTCTTAGAAAGAACTGTGAAAGTTAGCATGCCCACCCTTAGATAGAACTGTGAAAGTTAGCATGTCCACTCTTAGATGGAATTGTGAATGTTAGCATGTCCAACCCTAGACGGAATTGTGAAAGTTAGCATGTCCACCCCTAGACGGAATTGTGAAAGTTAGCATGTCCACCCCTAGACGGAATTGTGAAAGTTAGCATGTCCACTCTTAGATGGAACTGTTAAAGTTAGCATACCCACCCTTAGATAGAACTGTGAAAGTTAGCATGTCCACTCTTAGATGGAATTGTGAATGTTAGCATGTCCAACCCTAGACGGAATTGTGAAAGTTAGCATGTCCACCCCTAGACGGAATTGTGAAAGTTAGCATGCCTCACACTTAGATGGAACTGTTAAAGTTAGCATGCCCACCCTTAGATAGAACTGTGAATGTTAGCATGCCCACCCCTAGACGGAATTGTGAAAGTTAGCATGTCCACTCTTAGATGGAACTGTTAAAGTTAGCATGCCCACCCTTAGATAGAACTGTGTAAGTTAGCATGTCCACTCTTAGATGGAACTGTGAATGTTAGCATGTCCAACCCTAGACGGAATTGTGAAAGTTAGCATGTCCACTCTTAGATGGAATTATGAATGTTAGCATGCCCACCCTTAGATAGAACTGTGAAAGTTAGCATGTCCACTCTTAGATGGAATTGTGAATGTTAGCATGTCCAACCCTAGACGGAATTGTGAAAGTTCGCATGTCCACCCCTAGACAGAATTGTGAAAGTTAGCATGCCTCACACTTAGATAGAAATGTGAAAGTTAGCATGTCCACCCCTAGACGGAATTGTGAAAGTTAGCATGCCTCACACTTAGATAGAAATGTGAAAGTTAGCATGTCCACTCTTAGATGGAATTGTGAAAGTTAGCATGTCCACTCCTAGACGGAATTGTGAAAGTTAGCATGTCCACTCTTGGACGGAACTATGAAGGTTAGCATGCCCACACTTGGATGGAATTGTGAATGTTAGCATGCCCACCCTTAGATGGAACTATGAAGGTTAGCATGTCCACTCTTGGACGGAATTGTGAAAGTTAGCATGTCCACTCCTAGACCGAATTGTGAAAGTTAGCATGCCCATACTTGAATAGAACTGTGAAGGTTGGCATGTCCACTCTTAGATAGAATTGTGAATGTTAGCATGCCCTCACTTGATGGGACTGTGAAGGTTGGCATGTCCACTCTTGGATGGAATTGTGAACGTTGGCATGTCCACTCTTGGATGGAATTGTGAAAGTTAAGCATGTCCACTCTTAGATGGAATTGTGAATATTGGCCTGCATCGCATCTAGATGGAACTGCGAAGGTTAACATGTGAAAGTTGCATTTAGAAAGTGTGCCCTACAGCCTCTCCATCAAGCAATAGCCTCTCCGTGAATTTTAGAAATGTGCCCAATAGCCTCTCTGGTAAATTGAATTTAGAAGTGTGCCCAAGATCCTCTGTGAAAGCTTCATTTAGAAGTGTGCCCAATAGCCTCTCCGTGAATTTTAGAAATGTGCCCAATAGCCTCTCTGGTAAATTGAATTTAGAAGTGTGCCCAAGATCCTCTGTGAAAGTTGCATTTAGAAGTGTGCCCAATAGCCACTCTGTGAAAATTGCATTTAGAAGTGTGCCCAATAGACACTCTGGAACGCTGCATTTAGAAATGTACCCAATAAACACTCGGGAAAGTTGCATTTAGAAGTGTGCCCAATAACCTTGCTGTGAATTTAGTAGTGTGCCCAATAACCCCTCCGTGAAATTTAGAGATGTACCCATTAGCCTCCATGAGAGCTACATTTAGAAGTGTGCCCAATAGCCACTCTGTGAAAATTGCATTTAGAAGTGTGCCCAATAGACATTCTGGAAAGTTGCATTTGAAATGTACCCAATAGACTCCCTGGAAAGTTGCATTTAGAAGTGTGCCCAATAACCTTGCTGTGAATTTAGTAGTGTGCCCAATAACCCCTCCGTGAAATTTAGAGATGTACCCATTAGCCTCTGCGAGAGTTACATTTAGAAGTGTGCCCAATAGCCACTCTGTGAAAATTGCATTTAGAAGTGTGCCCAATAACCCTCTGTGAAATTTAGAAGTGTACCCATTAGCCTCTGTAAGAGTTACATTTAGAAGTGTGCCCAATAGCCTGGTAAATTGAATTTAGAAGTGTTCCCAATAGCCTTGCTGGAAAATTGAATTTAGAAGTATTCCCAATAGCCTCGCAGAAAATGGATCTTAATAGTGCGCCCAGTAGCCTCTCTGTGGAAAACTGAATTTAGGTATGGGCCCAATATCCTCTGTGAAAGCTGCATTTGAAGTGTGCCCATTAGCCACGCTGTGAAAGCTGCATTTAGAAGTGCTACCAATAGCATCTGTGAAAGTTGATTATAGAAGTGTATCCAATAGACACTCTGGAAAGTTGCATTTAGAAGTTCGCCCAATAACCTCTCTGGAAAATTGAATTTAGAAATGTGCCCAGTAGACGCTGTGCGAAAATTGCATTTAGAAGTGTACCCAATAACTTCTGCGAGAGTTACACTTAGAAGTGTGCCCAGTAGCCTCGCTGATAAATTGAATTTAGAAATGTTCCCAATAGCCTCTGTATGGAAAATTGTACTTAAGTTTGCCTAGTTACCTCTCTGTGGAAAATAGAACTTAGAAGTTCGCCCAGTACCCTATCTGGGAAAGTTGCATTTAGAAGTTTGCACACTGAAAGAGCATATAACCATTCATACCACACCCCACGCTTACTCTCTCCTTTACATCACCACTCAACTAGAACACAGAGATACTATGACACCATTCGGTATAACTGTTCTCATACGAACATCCGCCGCTTACTCCACATCATTCTATGTAAACACTGCTGATCTCACACCCTCAGCCAGGCGTTTTCCCCAGGCCTAACGCAGCCACATCCGTTCCGGATTAATCCTGCCAGAACTAACACATTCTCCTGATCTCTCAACCACCACACCTACCGATAAGAATCAGCTATTACACGCGTACCGCACGAGCTGCACACATATCCGGTGCACACACGCACCTTTTTGACTCTCCCTACTCTCTCTACTGATCTGAACTTCGGTTCCCAAGGGCGTTCAACCTACCAGCGCCTTCAGACCATACCAATGGTATATAAGGCGCTATATAAGTGCAAAATAACAATAACAATAACAATAACTGGAAAGCTCTGTGGTATGTTTCCAGGTCAGGGTATCCCACCCCACCGTCTTCCTTTGGCCTGGTCAATACCTCGTAGGAGATCCTATGTTTTTTACCTGACCAGAGGAAGCTAAGGAGGACTCGCTTTGTTTCCGTGAAGAATGATTTGGGGATCTGTATCGGGAGCATTTGGAAGAGAAATAAGAACTTGGGGAGGATTACCATTTTTATAAGATTGAGGCGTGCCATCCAGGAGAGGCCCGACCCTGCCCATCTCTCTATGTCCTTTCTAATTGCAGACCAAAGGGGGGGAAAGTTGCCCGAAAATAAGCCCTCAGGGACCGGAATCCATCCTTCCGTAGCCTAAAGGGGAGCCCATTTCCTCCTACGAACGCCACCGATTTCTCAAGGTTGACCTTGTACCCTGACAATTCCCCGTAGCGCAACAGGCCCTGTAGCATCCTGGGGACCGTCTGGGACGGCCTTGTGATGTAGAGTAGTGCGTCATCCGCGAAGAGGCAGTTTTTTACATTGCACACCACCTATCTGTACCCCCCCTGATGGCCTCGTCGTTGCGGACCGAGATTGCCCGTGGTTCCATCACCAGTGCATAAATTAAGGGGGTCAGTGGGCCTCCCTGTCTTGTACCACGCTCGAGGGGGAATACTCTCGACTCCGTCCCATTTGCTACCACTCTGGCCGAGGGAGAGGAATAGAGCACGGACATCCAGCCAAGCCACCTCAGACCCAACCCCAGAGTCGCGAAGACCTCCCCCATGAAAGCCCAGCTGACCCTGTCGAAGGCCTTCTCTGCATCAAGGGTCAGTAGAAGTGTGCCCTCCTCACGAACCGCCCTGGAAGTGAGCATGTGGAGAATTTTCAGCATGTTATCAGAGCCCTGTCTATTTAGGACGAATCCCGCTTGGTCAGGGTGTATTGAGCGGGGGAGGCAGCCTTCCAATCTGGAGGCCAGGATTCTAGCGAAAATCTTGGCATCTAAGTTTAAGAGCGAGATAGGTCTATACGACCCACATTCTGTCTGATCTTTACCTGGTTTGGGTATTACGGTGATTAGGGCCTGTAGGAACGTCGGTGGGATTGAGTCTCGGTTCCTGATTTGGTTAAACAGTTGGCCAGTGGCTTTAGCAGAACAGATTGGGTCTGCTTATAATAGTCAGCCGTATAGCTGTCCCCCCCTGGTGCCTTTCCCACTTTCAATCTCTTGATGGCGCCCTCCATCTCCTTCTCCGATATCTCCCCCTCCAGGGCCACTAGCTCCGAGTCAGACAGCCTAGGCAGAGGGTGATCTGCCAGGTAGGTTCGGATGTCTTCCAATGATTCGCATACCTGTCTGGAATAGAGTTTGTTATAATAGTCGGCGAAACACTCTGCTATTTCCTCCCGGCCTCCATAGGTCCTGCCCTCCCTGTCTCTGAGGTGGGTGACCCCTCTCTCCACTTTACAACCTCGAGCTCTTTGCGCCAGGAGAGCACCCACCCTATCTCCCCGTCCGTAGTACCTTTGCTTGGTGCATCTCATTTTCTTGATGACTTCCCCCATGAAGCTCTTGTATTTTGCCCTACATCTCCTCTAAGAGAGCCCCACGGTCTACCCCGGGGAGGCCACGCCGGGCTCGCAGATCACCCAATTCCGCGCGGATCTTATTCTCAATTAGGCCCCTTTCCCACTTGCGCCTCGAACCCTCTGCTATAAGGAGGCCCCTGAAGGTGGCCTTTGAAGCCTCCCATACCATGGACATGTCAGTTTCTCCATTGTCGTTTGTCTCAAAGTAGGCCATCATTTCTTTCTTCATGAAATCCCGAAATACGGGTTCTCTAAGGAGTGTATCGTTACATCGCCATCGGGAAGATCTTGGGGAGACGGGCAGTGACCAATTGGCTATGAGTAGTTCATGGTCCGACCATGTTATAGCTTCTACCTTCGGTTGTTCAATCTCCCCATTCCCCTCTTCGAAAACTAACAATATATCAATTCTGGTGTAGGTGCAATGCGAGGGTGAGAATAAGGTGTATCCGCCCTGGCCTGTATGTGTTTTGCGCCAGACGTCTACCCAATAGTGTTACCTCAGGAGGGTCTGCATGGCCAGGTTATCTTGGAAATGCCCATGGGTCTCCCCCCCCTCCTTCGCGGACCCCCATTCCAGATGGGGATCCATTATAAGGTTGAAGTCCCCGCCCAGTATCATGGCCCCCTCTGCCCATTCGTCCATTGCACTAAACATCTGAGTGAGGAAACGTATTTGACCTGAGTTGGGTGCGTATAGGGTGGCCAAGGTGACGCGCTCCCCCTCACAAGTGCCCTTAATACCCAAGAATAGACCCCCGAAGCCCCTTTTGGTTTCTACTCCCATAAGACGAAACGCCCTGCCCAGGAGAATGCCCACCCCTTCCTTCTTAGAGCTCCTGTAAGAAGCCCAATAGTTACCACCAATCTCTTTCCCCTTTATTTCTGACTCCTTTCCTTGCCTGTAGTGTGTTTCCTGTAAGAAAAGAACCATTAGGCGTGGGGTTGTTTGTGGAACATATTGCTCGTAAGGGACCTTTTATTCTGGGAGTTAAGGCCCTTGACATTCAGCGTGCCTATTTTCCCTTCAATCATTATCGTCTTTCATTTTGTGCTCTTTAAACCCCTTTGAGTGTTTGCTATGTAGAACCCGTTGTGGAACAAGTGTGCATGGCTTGAGCTGGTTTTCCCCTTTCCCCTTAACCCTGTCAAAAACTCCATCTCTCCTCCACCCTTCTATCTCCCTTACCCATTTTGTTGGGCGTTCGCCGCCGGCTCCCCAGGTGAGGTTGAAGTGAGCAACGAACCGCCAGGGTTGCTACCCTGGCCCCGGGGGAAAGTGTTAGCCCTTCTTTGCTGGTGGTGGGGTCCCGACAATGGCGCCCCCTCCCCATTATGCCCCCCAACCTTGGCATGTGGTCATCTCCACTTGTCCCTTGTGGAGTATGTCGTGGCGCGGGGTCCCAAGCCACCACCCTTTCTCAAAGGCGAGTTGCCAAGTGTCACTCTGCAGAACCATAACACAGCCTCTGAATAGGCAACATTTCAACTTTGACCTAGGTCATTTGAACAAAGAATCCCCGGCCAACTACGGAAAAAACATATGGTGACTAGCGCGGTCCTCAGGTCGCTGAGGGCCCCAGAAGGACATGAATCGAGCCTTGGCGTGGTGATTAAGCCTTGGTTGCTGCTTATGTGATCATGTGGGGCCTCCCCGGTCCGTTGGGGGGTGTCTGGTCTTCTGAAATTTACGTGAGCCTTTAACTTTTAGCTTCCCTTGAGAGGGGTCTGGGCCCTGAGGACTACGGCCGTGATCCATGTCGGCTCCATTCTGATCTCTTGATGATCCTGCGAGGTCTCCCGTGAGGTCATCTGTGGCCCTTTCCATGTCCACTTCCGTGACTAGCTGGTACCTCTGACCCTGCCATTCGAACGCCAAGTAGAAGGAATGTCCACAGCGATAGCGGACCCCCTTCTATTGTAGCCATCTGGTGATGGATCCGCATTTCTTTCTCATCTGGAGCGTGAGGGCTGAGAGGTCTTGGTATATTGTCCCCCTGGAATTCCCATATTGAATGTCACGCAAAGTTCTCGCCCTCTCCAACACCCTAGCTTTGTCTCTATAGTAATGGAATCTTGCTAGGACTTACCGCGGGCCCCTGCCTCCCCCGCCCCTCCGATGGACCCTGTCAAGCAGGAGTGTCTCGCCAGAGTCTGACCCCAGGACAATCCTGGTGATGTCTTGAACTTTGCTTTTCAGTCCCGCCTGGGTCTCTCCTTCCGTCTCCTCAAGGCTGAAAATTCTCAAGTTGTTCTTCCTCTCACGGTTTTCCATATCATCAACCTTTAGGCGGAGATCTTCCTCACGGCGCTGCAGCTCCTTGAATCTGGTTTCCATTTGCATTTCAAGGAGGTCCGTTGATGCCTGGTTGTTCTCAACCCCTTCCATTCGGTCCTCTAGCGTGGAAACTTTGGCCGTGACGTCAGCAAATTTGGCCCCCATGTCGGTCCTCATACCCCTGATCTCCTCAAGGATCGTTTGAATATTACACTGCATGGCCTTCATATCTGGGGCCTGCGTGGTGGTGGGACCGGTCTCCATTTTGAGGTGTCCTGGGGTGAACTGGTACTTTGCAAGAGTTTCTCTCTAGCTCATTGGGTTTCAGTTGCCTTGGGGTACGGGGACCTCTCGGGGCGTCTCCTGGCATATTCCTAGGGCCCTGAGTCATTAGCCTCGTTGGTTAGCCCAACTCCTTGGAGTTATCTTCAGGTAGTGGAGCTGTGTGACAGTCTCTGAGCTCTATTCTGTGGCTCACCACTTTGATCTCGCCAAGAGAGCAGTCACCCCTGGCCCAGCCCTGGGTCGGTAGAGTTCCCTGGTCTTCTAAGGTGTTCCTCGCAGAGGGTCTGGGTAGGCCTTGGTTGGCGACTGGAGGCTTGGTACTGGGGGTTCCTCCTCCAAGGGCAGGTCCGGCCTGTTTTACTTCCCTGTGCCCCTTTGATAGAGTGAGCCCCCAGTGCATATTTATTGATTGCCGGTGTGGGTTTACTGATAGGAGTGTGGGCTTCAAGCAAGCCCCCTGGGTAGACAGTGGCGCAGTTTCTCACCTGGGATGGCTACCGCAAGATGGTTTGGAGGGGCAGCACCCTAGACGTGAAGCAGGGTGTTGAAGGTGGGCCTTCTTGCAGCAGGGGGCCCGATGTGGCTCTGCGGCGTGGTTGTTACGCTCACCTGGCTCCCACAGAGGCGTCGATCGGAACTGGACAGCTGCGGTCTCCAATGTGACGCGTAGGGCCTAGATGACAGACTGGACTGGCCCACCTAGCTTCGTTTGCTTGGCCCGTAGGAATATTCTTCTGCAAATGGCGAAAGGGCATTAACCACCTGTGGAGTTGAGCGTAAATCCCCACACCCCCGCTGTTCTCCCCACAGATCACCTTTGATGTCCCCTCTTATAGTCTCACCTGATGGTTTGAAAAGATGAGCTCTCCATCCTGCATTGAGCGCAGGGGCGCGTTGATAACCAGTTGCTTGACTGGCTCGAAGGAATTGGTGAGTTCCAGAATATTGACTCCGAGATTCCCGGCAAGACGCCGTAAGTATAAAGTTCGTAAGAGTTCAAATGCCTGACTTTCACTCTTGTCCGATTCCTTGCAGGTTGCAGCTTGACCCTAATGAAAAGTTCCTCGTGGCAACCGGTAGTATTCTGGTAAGGATTTGTATTTTCCAACACAGTTCGATAAAATAATGTCAATATGTAACCTGTTGCTTTCTCCCTTATCGAGGCGCTGAGAGAAAGTATGAAGTCTCTGGGAATAATACCTCCGGCGGTAAAATCAGGTAAGTCTATTGTGGTGAGGAGGGTTCCCCTTGTTAGTCCCTTTGTTTCACCTTGCTGTCCTTTTGTTTCCCCTTAGGGGCCGGGGTTCGGCGAAGATGCAGTGGAAGCTGCGCCGACCCGTGAAGAGGAATAGTACCCCCGGTGGTAAAATCAGGTAAGTCTACAGGGGGGTAACTAATATTCCTCTGTGTATTCCCTTGGCTCACCTTGCTGTTCTTGTCTTCTCCTTAGGTGCCGGAGTGCGGCGGGAACATGCAGGAGGATGCGGTGGAAAGTGAAGATGATGCGAAGGCCGGTGAGTTCAGCGCAGCGCTGCAGCAGGCGAGGCGACGCGCATAAAATGACTTCTTTCTTTCAGCTCGAAGGCGCGATAGATCGGGAATTCAGGTAAGGATCAAAGGTATTGCTCTTGTTCTAACCTTTTCTCCTTCTTTCTCCCTTTTTCTAGGAGCTCCAAACTCGAGGCGGGCGTGGCAGAAGGCTGGATGTAGACTTGCAGGCACGGTGAGCGTTACGCTGATGGATGCAGAATAACGCGAAGCGTGTGCTGCTCTTCGGGCGTGGTTTAAATAGCCTCCAAAGTAGTCCCAGGTAAGTATTCCTTCCCAGCCCCGCCCGAGTAAGAAAATAGTCCCTAAGTAAAGTAGTCCCTTCCAAGCCTCTTTTGGTTTGGAGCTCTTGCAGCATGGTCTGCATCAGGTAAGTTTGCAGCATGGTCTGCATCAGGTAAGTTTTAATCTATGAGCCTGGCGCCTATGGCGCTAGGACTTACTCTCCATATGAGCCGACTGGACCCAAATAGCCCCTAGCAGGGGTTGTTGGGCTTGCTTAGGATAACTTGATGCCTGCTTCCGGGGTTGCTGGACTTGGTCTGGGTCCCTGGGGGTAGGCATCATGACAGTGGTGTAAGGGATCTGGAGCCCCAGCGCTCGTCGAGCAAACACACCCGTGTGGGTCCCGCTCTGGTGACTGGGCAGGATGAAAGATGGGGGGGCCCAGGCGCGCTCCCGCGACGGCCCGAGCCTACCCTGGTGTTGTCGTGGGTTCCTCTGCCCTGTGCCACTGCTCCTCAGGAGGTTCTGTGGGTCGGGCCCCCGCTGTCCTTATAACGGTGCAACGATGCAGGCCACAGAAGGGGGGGCCCGGGCGCGCTCCAGCGTCGGCCCGGGCCAGGTTGTGTCTGTGGTACTGGAGGAGGTGGGGGGCAAGGGGGGCACGGCCCCCTGGGTGCCCCGGGCTTTGCGCAGTGTGGCGGGGCGCCGCAGATGCTCTTCACGCCGCCTCCCTTGTGATGGTGGCCGTGCGCCACTTGTCCCCCGCGGTGCGGGGTGGGGTGCCGGCAGAGATCCCCTTGGGGTCCACCCGGCCCCACAACGGTGTGTCGGGCGCCGCTCCTTGTACGAGCTTCTCCTCCCTCAGCGCGGCTGGACACCTCGCAGGTCCCGGCGCAGCTTCCACGAAGGTGCTTGGGGGAGGGCCGCGGTCCCCGAGCTGCCAGCAGGAGAACGGAGGCACTTCGAGAGATCGCTCGAACTCCCTCACATTCCTCAACGGTTTCCCTTCTTGAATTCTGCTAGCAATTGGGGCTTGTGGATCTTTTGGGGCATGTTTTCTGGCTTGTTTCCCGGGGCCATGTGGGGAGCTTGAAGTTCAGGCAGCCATCTTGCCTGTGGCCACTGGTGGCCTTCCATTCTGGAATTCTATACAATAATTGCTAGACTCATTAAAGGTTTATTTCAGGCACACTTCATGGGGTGAGTCACTGATTTATTCTATTCTTAAACGCCTCAACTCAGCCTTTCATCCTTCTGAGGTCGATAAATGAGTACCAACACAGGTTGGGTAATATTGGGTGCGTAAGTGCTTTATAATAACACATCATTATCATTTGATCATGGACATCTGCTTGCATTCACACTAATTTGGTAATATTGGCCTACACACACTGATCTTAACGATACATATAGCGATCCATTCTTGTATGAAATGTACATCACATTATAGTGATATCGTAACCATATTTTTTCTAGTTTACAATGCTATGTGACGCCACTTCCTATTTTGTCAACAGGTGAAAGGTCGTGTTCCATTGCTTCCCGCAATATTAATTTGGGGTGCATCGGGGGTCAAGGGTCGTGTGATGTCACTTCCACAAACCCTGGCATTTTGGTGAAATGACGTCCCTGCTTGAGTCTATCAGGATCCATCTGATGGAATGGGGTGTGCTGCCATGCAATAAGGACTCTGCCTGGTCGGAATGAAGCAGCTGGTGTTCGGCATCGGCCAAGGTTTTAGGCTTTCATACACTTCAGAGAGGAAAAATTCCACTGTTAAGTCACTTAGAAACAGGTTAACTAGCGTTAAGCCACCATGACAACCACAGGACACACATTGCTATATATAATTTAGATCTCACAGTTTCGTGATCAGTGCTGATGCAGTCTGACCTGATTGCAAACGTTCTTGCCCAAGCCGACTGAGTTGTCCAAATAAAATAAAAGATTGCTTGGACTGGGGAGCCCGTGCCAAAATAGAACTACACACACTTTGATACTGTGGGGGAAGTATATGAATAAAGAAAATGTCCCTGTACCAGTGCACCAGACTCCTCCAGAACCTTGCTAAAAAATCCATATAACATAAGTGCACGCAGTGTTTATACCCTACGCCAACCAAACAGTTTCCAGCATGCGTGCTGGGGGCCATGAGCTAGGGCAGGTAGGTCACGTCGGTACTCATATTTCAAATTTGTGCAAAATACAGATGACCGTCTACTGTCCAGGTTTCACATAGCCGATTTACTGGGCAACATATGGACAGTATGGATTCAGATGCAGTATTACCTATTCGCTTAGGTCTCCATTAGAAAATTGAATCACACTATCCCAAGTTATCAGGAGAGAGAGTACAAGTGGAAAATAAAAGAGAAAAGAAAACCTGCTTAAAAAAGCAATATATTGGTGCATCAAAGGAGAAATAACCAGCATAAATGGCAAGGTTAAGCTACCACTGGCCACAGCACTTGTGAGAACACATCTGAAATATAGTGACCAATTCTGAAAGTCTCCTCAGAGGTATTGATGTTGATAGAGTTCTGGAGGTATTGTTTCCACTACTGGAGGCTACGTTTGGAATAATGTGTCTATGTCTGGAGACCACATTCCCCAAAGGATAAAGACAGACTGGAGTAAGACCAGTTATAGGGGCATTTTACGCCATATGGGAGGCTCAAAATGTAAATCTGTACACCAAAGGAATAGGATGCTGACAGTTTAAGGGAATGAACACAAGCGGATGTAGCTTTTATTGGAAGAGTTCTCCTACAACTGGAGGTCACAATAGGAGACTGTATAGAGTGCAGATTTGGAAAGAGCCTCTTGAGTAGCAGAACTGTTTTCAAAGAAATACATTTTTCATGCTGTTGATACAGCGTAAAACATGTTCTCAGATGGTTACTTCAGGGTAATTTACACAAGAGTATTACAACCTATTGGCTTGAAGTTACAGTGAGATCATGGGATGTGGTACAGAGTTAGTGTTAACGGATAATAACTTTCCTATTGAGGTTAAATTCCTAAAATGCAATTTAAGTAGCTCACTAGCGGTGATTTATACCAAAGACACTGTGCTTAGCCTAACAACAAATGGGTTTGGGGAATCAAATTCGACACATCAGTGGTGATTAGTATGGCAAAGACCACTTTTTGAATCTTGGGTGTAAAGGGTGGGACAGCCATAGGAGCCAAGTGCCACTGAGTGTTGGGCAATGTATGGCCCAGGGGCATCATGCATATTGTCCTCTGGGTTGCCCCACCGTGCCCCAGTGATGTGGCTGGGGCTTGCCACAATCTATGCGAAGGTGCACCCCTCCCCCATTAGAGGTGAACAAGAGTATGTGCAGAACTTCAAACATCTGTACCCTTGCAATGTCAGTATGTCCAAAATATGCCCAATAGCTCCAATTGGATTCCATTACTTCTGGGAAAGTTCAAGCCCAACATAGATGGAACAGAGAATATGCTGTGGTCGTCAAATTCCACATGTGGAACTCCTTGGGTTTGAAATATGTCCGCCCAGAGAAATCACACTCAACAAGCAGCAGAGATTTACCTATTGAAACATTGAAGCAAGGCGTTCTGTCACTGCAGGCTGTTCCACACATGCTCAGAGTGGTGACTGAAGATGGCAGATTGCCTTTACAAAGGCCCAGTCTGCATTTTGGCGCAAGGAGGGGTTGGCCCAGTGGACGGGAGAACTGCTGGGAACAATGGGAAGCCAAACAAACCATGCTGGATGGAAATCACCATATGCACATAACTCCCGTAAAACAATGATGGTCCGCAGGGACAGGTTTAGGCCCGTTTAAATATGTGCACCTTTTTTCCCCCCTGAAAAGCACTGGGGTCAGGTCAGCAGAAGGAAAGAGGAGGCTGAGGGAGAAGGTAAAGCAAGTGGGGAAGAAGAGGAACATGGGGGTGTTAAGTGTGGAGGAAGTGGATCAGTAGAAGGAAGGAGGGAAGCAGTAGAGAGGTGAAAAGTGAAAAGTGGGAGGAGAGTACTAGAGGAGTAAAGTATCAGGGCAGAATTGATGGACGAGACACTGAATTGAATTTTGGATTCTTTGATGTCCAGGGTGTTAGTCTTAGAAGTCCACGGTGGTGGTGCCAGTTATGGTTGCTTAGCTTACCATAACTGGCGAATTTCAGGGGTTTTTCGGTTTTACTTGGAACCATAACGACCCTTTAACAAAGTTTTTCATTGAATTTTATAGGTTTTTACCAGTGCATGGTATTTTCCTACAACTTCCTAATATCATACTTACCCAATAGAGAAATATTTGTGTCCAATTTCTAAAGTTTCACCTTAAAACTCTGCCATTTCACACCATCTGGAATCATTTTTAACAGTTCTATACACTTCTTGCAACTATTTCAACTAGTTTTGCATTCGTAAACGTCTACGAACATCCGACTTCATAGCGGACCTTCCGGACAGTGCCACATGACCATACGCTGGCGCGCGGCATGATGGCGTGTCTGAGAACCCATCCGCACTTCACGATAAGATCTCTGCTTGGCCGACAGTTTGGAACTGCATTTTCTACTGATCTAGGAACTTCCAACTTCAAAATTTCCCTTGCACAGCTCCAACACCTATTCCTACTCATTATCCATGAACATGCTAGAACACAGTACATACTTTTAGCAAAACTGCTATTTATCTTAAAATGGCATCAGCTAATGCCATCCCTCCTCCCAAAGAGCCACCACCACTGCTGTAATCAAGGAGCATGAGAAACAGTGCCCTAATGGGAATATTGTGGCGTTCATCCTCTGTTCCAGGGAATGGAACGGTGGATACCGACCCAGCAGCCCAAGTTATCAGCCCAAGCGAAGCAAGGGTGGATAACGAGGTCTCTGGACCATTAGCCCCCCCATTCCAGCGCCTGAAATGGGGGATGAAGGCCATTAGCACCCTAGGTTCCCAAAGCGGGAACCCGGGGTGCTAAAAAAAAGGATTTTTCTTCCAACACCGGGACACCGCGGGATGCCGCACGTCCAGGTGTAGGAAGGAAAATCCTTTTCCAGGATGGCCACCATGGAATGGGAAGGTGAGGGTTCCATACAGGGCCCCTCTTCGCTTTCCACAGCAGCCTGCAGAAGGCAAAAAGAGAACCCTATGACCATATTACCACAAGCACATTTTTCTTCCCTTTCAAATCTATCCTAATTTCGAATAGCTTTACCACAAAGCCAGACCCAAGTGGACATGGCCACTTTAATCCTATGTTTTGTCCCTTGTGGTCATGGCCAGTAGCCAGATTGTCTGGATCATGACCTTATTCCATAACCCGGACCATCTGGACACTGCCCATGGCCACAGGCTACCCCTCAGTCACTAAAGGTATACCGCTATTTTTTGTAGCTACATTATGGCACTTGTCAAATAATAGAACACTGGTACATTTGCAAAACCATGCTTGTATGTCCTTGCCAATGCTCCTTACGCAAATTTGCTGGAAATCCAACCATGTTTTATTTTTTCAAAAGTGTCAAATATATGCACATACAATCGTCATATAACCTAGCCCCCACTTGACAAAATCCATTCAGACTTTACAAAAACATCTAAATCTACATCTATAATCTTTTTGCAAACCTTTGTGTAGATTTGTCAAATGGCACCACATTTATAAGCCTTTACATTATTTTGGGACCCCCCCCCTCTAATTTTGCACCCTCATGACAGAATCCCACCAAACTGTGCATACTTACTCGGAATCAGCCCAGGAATATACATACAAAATTTCATGCAGTTCCACCAAGTGGCGCCAAAGTTATAAGCCATCCAAGAACTGCATTTCACCAACCCTGTAATGCTGAGGTGTTCGCAAACTTTTCTGGACTGTTCACGAACATCCAAACTGTTCGCGGACTTCCGCGGTAAAAACCACCCCTTTTTCTGCTTCTTGCGGCCATATTCCATCCCATCCTCATCACCCCTCACCTCCCCAAAGATTATTTGATAAGTTTGACAAGTGCAATGTTGTGTTTTTTAATATGTTTTTACCGCGATGTCCGCAGACACCAGCCGATGTCCCAAGATGGCGGGCGTTTCCAAAAATCTGATGCACCTCACGCTTCATGCCAACCAATCAGCGAACACGTTGGGTGTCCGCGGACATGACGCAAGTCAAGTAGCCAATCGGTTTCCTGTCCGCGGAGCGGACATAGATACACATTTTTTTGCTTTATGTTTTGGTCCTTTTAAAAAAAACTACTGGATGGATTTACACCAAAATAACAAAAGCACGCTTTCGGGATCAAGCTGCCGCTCCTGCCATAAATTTGGTGAAAATCCGTCCAGCGGTTTGGGCTGTGAGCAAAGTTTTTTCCCATTATGTCTATGGGAAAAAAATACATTTTGGGACCCCCCCTATAACTTTGCCCCGGCTGGACCAAACCTCACCAAACTTTGCAGAAACATTCAGAGTGGGCCATATACTGTTTTTGCAGAGTTCGGTGAGGATTCGTCCAGGGGGAGCGGAGTTATAAGCTGCGCAAAAAGTGCTCTTCCTATGGAAACAGCAATTTAACCATAACTACACGGCCACTACAGTATTTTTTATATATATATATGGTGCATTCATCCTTTAAACCCCATTGGTCGTGTGTGTGTGATATATATATATATATATATATATATGTATATATTTATATATATATAAAATACATTACTCACCGTAATCGTATTTCTGATGCTTGTATCTGCTTAGATTCACATGCTGTGCATAGGCCGACATCTAGTGGAAGCTGCGGAGTATTACAGTTTGTTTTTCGAAACTCGAAAAAGGGCGTCGACACAGGGCGTGCCAGTAATACTATCCCTAGTGTGATGTCCACTGTACCCATGATCCCTCACGCGTCTAGGACCTTCAGATTGTATTTTTTCTGACATGAGGTAGCATGAGGAGTAGCATGAGTACAGATAATCCAAGCAGATAGATAGAAAGTTAAGACTACAAGCATCCATGCGCCTTCTCTCAAAGGGGAGGAAGGGTGGGTCGCATGTGAATCTAAGCAGATACAAGCATCAGAAATACGATTACGGTGAGTAATGTATCCCTTCTGAGGCTTGTGGAATCTGCTTAGATCACATGCTGTGCTTAGATTAGCGAGCAGTACCTGAAGAAGGAGGTGGGATGTGAGAAGGGTCATGAGCAAATAAATATCTTAGAACCGCTTGTCCCACTTGTGTATCTGTCTTGGAATGAGTGTCAATGCAGTAGTGCTGAGTAAAAGTGTGAATAGAGCTCCAGGTAGCTGCTTTTCAAATGGTGTCAAGGGGTACATTTGCAATGAAAGCCAGAGTGGCCCCAATGCCTCTTGCAGAGTGGGCCCTAGGCGTGAAAGGCAGAGTTTTTTCAGAAAGTGAGTAACACAGCTGGATACAGTTAATAATCCACTTAGAGATGGCACCTTCAGAGACGCGATCCCCCTCTCTGCCTGTAGCTACGGAGACAAACAGCTGATCTGTTTCCCTTAGCGGTATGGTCTTGTTTACATAGTAGAGGACCGCCCTACGCACATCTAGTGTGTGTAGTTTCACCTCAGCCGAGCTTTGTGGGTCTTGGAAGAAAGCCGGAAGCTCGATGGACTGGTTCACGTGGAATTTTGAAATAAACTTAGGTGAGAACCTAGGGTGTGTGTGTAAAACCAGTTTATCTTTATGGACAGTAAAGAACGGATCTTGCACTGACAGAGCCTGAATTTCACTGACTCTTCTTATAGACGTAATTGCTACTAAGAAGGCAGTTTTGTAAGTCAGGTGCTTGAGACAGCTTTTGTGCATGGGCTCGAATGGGGGGCCCATGAGCTTAGATATCACCACGTTAAGGTCCTATCCTGGTGGTGGGTTTGAAATAGGAGGGTGAAGTCTCTTTACTCCTTCCATGAAGGCTTTAACTACTGGTACTTTCCACCACAACACCTTGTTATGGGAAGTGGTGTATGCTGACAGGGCTGCCAGGTGTACCTTCAGTGAGTTAAAAACCAGTCCTGCATCCAGCAGGTGGAGCATGTATGTAACAATAGTGGAAGGAGTGCAATCAACTGGGTTGATTTGTTTATTCTGGCACCAGATAACAAATCTCTTCCATTTGTCAAAGTAGCAGTGCCTCGTGTTAGGTTTTCTAGGTTCCTTTAGGATGTCCATACACCTCTGTGGTAATTTGAGATGTCCGAACTCTATGACTTCAGGAGCCATGCTGCCAGGTTCATTGAGTTGTGTTAAGGATGCACTGTTTGACCTTGGTGCTGGGACAGTAGATTGTACCAGCTCGGAAGTTTGATGGGTTCGCACACCGCCAATCTGAGTAAGTGTGGGAACCACGGTTGTCTTGCCCACATGGGAGCAACTAGGACGAGCGTCATCGATTCTCTGTTCATCTTGTTGACCACCTTCCTGATTAGAGGAGTTGGTGGAAAAGCGTACGCAAACATCCCTGACCAGTTCATCCACAGGGCGTTCCCCTGGGAGTCTGGTTGGGGGAACCTGGATGCAAATCCTGGGCATTGTCTGTTTTCGCCTGTGGCGAATAGGTCTATAGTGGGGAAACCCCACTGAGAGAAGATATCTTCTACGACTTCTCTGTATAGACACCACTCGTGTTCCTCTGGGAGGGGGTCTCTGCTCAGAGCATCCGCTAGGGAACTGAGATCCCCTGGAACATGTTGCGATGACAGGCAGATGTTCCGTCTGAGTGCCCATATCCAGATTTTCTGGGCAAGCTTGGACAGATTTGGCGACCAAGTCCTTCCTTGCTTGTTCAGGTAGAACATGGCTGTAGTGCTGTCCGTTCGGATTTGCACTGACAGATTTAACAGGTAGGACTGGAACGCTTGAAGTGCTCTGAATACTGCCAGAAGCTCTAACAGGTTGATGTGATTCTTGGCCACTGAGTGCGACCAGAGACCCTGAGCTGTATGGTGGAGATGGTGAGCTCCCCACCCCGTCAGGCATGCATCGGTTGTGACTACCGCCTGTATCTCGGGATCGTAAAAGGGTTTCCCCTTGGACAGATTCTCTCTTGTCCACCAGTGAAGGCTTTGTACAAGTGTTGGCGAAACGACCACTAGATCGTCCCACTGACCACTTGCCTGAGACCACTGTTTCGCCAACCATTCCTGCATGGGACGCATGCGCAGGCGCGCGTGGGGGACCAGGTAAATACATGACGCAAATTACTGGGGTCTCCCCCGTGATGAGCCAGTCGTCCAGGTAAGGGTACACCGGGATTGCCTCCCTGCGTAGGTGTGCTGCTGCCACCGCCAGTACCTTGGTGAATACCCTTGGAGCCGAAGCTATCCCGAAGGGCAGTACCTTGAACTGGTAGTGCCGACTGTCCATCTTGAAGCGCAAGTACTTGCTGTGCGCTGGGAACATGGAAATATGAAAATAGGCATCTTTCATGTCCAAGGTTGCCATGTAATCCCCCTTTTTTAGGAGGGGGATTACCTCCTGGGAAGAAGTCACGCAAAACTTTTGGGGCTTGACATACTTGTTTGCAGGCCGTAAGTCTAATACTGGGCGCATTGTCAAATCTTTTTTTGGCACAAGGAAGTAAGTTGAATAAATACCCTTGTTTACCTGGTGTCCTGGGACGAGTTCTATCGCGTCCTTTGCTAGCAGATTGACGATCTCCTCGAGGAGGATCTTCTAGTGGTCCAAAGAATGTATTTTTTGTCGTGGAGGATGGTTTCGGGGACGCTCTAACAGTTCTATGCAGTACCCTGTGGATACTGTGGACAGCACCCATCTGTCTGATGTGATCCCTTCCCAAGCTTGGGTGAAGTTGGAAATGCGTCCCCCTACTGGGGTTGCGTGAGAAGGGACCCTGAACGGAGCGTCACTGTTTTGGTGGAGGCGTGCCGCCTCCTCTACTGGGGCTGCCTCTACCTTTCCCACGTCCTCTTTTATTACCCCTGCCGTAACCCTGGGTAGACTGTTGGTTATTATTGCTCCACGGTGTACCATGCCCCTGGGAATAGTTAGATCCTCTCTGGGAATTTTGGCCGCGTGGGCGACGAAAATTGCCATTCCCTCTCTGATTAGGGGGTTTATTGGTTAATTGGCCTAGGGATTTGAGTGTTTCCTACTCGTCCTTGGCATTTTTCAGCGCGTCCTCGACCGCCTTACCAAACAACAGATCCGGCTCCACCGGTTTATCTAACAATGATAGCCCGTACCAGTTTGTTCTTCCAACATGCCCAAATCTGGATCCTCACAAAAGGATGTCTCTCCTTGATACTGAGAGTAGGGCTGTACATAGAAGGGGTCTGAAGACCGTGTTGGTGTTTCAAACCGGGATTTTTTACTTGGAGGTATAGGATCCTTAGAGCCTGAGGGTGCTGACCCGTCGGGAGTATAAGAGAGAAAGTGTTCAGGGTTTTTTGCGTAAAAATCTGCCAATGATGACATCCATGACATGACCCTGTCTATGTCGCCACTAGACCATTCTCTAGAACTGGGAATGACTCTTTCTGGAAGTTTCTCTGACTTATCCTGACTAGACTTGGAGGTCTGAGCAGGGGTCCTTGTGATAGCAGAAGACTTGGACTTGTCTGTCTGTTTATTAGGAGTGGAGTGTTTTACAGGTGTGGAAGTAGGCAGAGGCTGCTTCCTTTGTTGTTTTGCCCCTCCCTGTGAGTGGAAGAGTGTTTTCCCTGTTTTTTTGCCCCTTCAGAGCCTTTCGACGCCTGGCGTCGAGGTTCGGGGGTAGTGTCCCTATCCTTCGAGCGTGGAGGTAGGGGCTCGGGAGCCGCCTAACGCGGTCTGCGGGCGCTGACTCCTGGAGTGCGATCTGGGGATGGAAGTCGGCTTCGTCCTCCGACGATCGAACTTCCGTTACCTTGGGGAGCGAGGCACTCTTGGCAACAGTGGATGATTGCCTGGAGTCATGCAGCGATCTTGATCGAGAAAGCCCAGAGGACGCCGATTCGGACCGTTCTCTATGTGCCTCTTTCCGAGAACTCGATGTGCGTGTCGAGTCCCGGTTGGACTTCATGTGTTTTGTGGAAGAGTTGTGGGAAGCGCTTGTGTCGCCGGGGGTCTTCCCCATAGCCGCCCTGCCGGACGACCTTCCGAGGTCAGGGACTTTCGGTCGGCTGTCTTTCAACGCCATAATGCCCTCGCCGTCCGAAAGCATGGCGTCGCTGCCATTGCTGAAGGCGCCCTCCGCTGCCATGGCCTCTTGACGCCTGGCGTGGTGGGCCCAACGCTTGATCGAACGGTCCTTAAGTGTTTTGGGTTTAAACCTACTACACGCTCTGCAGTTCGCCTCGGGGTGGTCCCTCGGCAAGCAGAGATTGCACGTGGCGTGCCTGTCGACCCAAGGGTACTTGCGGTTGCACTTGGGGCAGAATTGGAAAGGGGTACCCTCCATACGCACCTTGTGGCAGCGGGCTTGTAAGTGTAGGAATATATAAGAATGTACCTATATACTAAAAAAGTGTAGAGTATGTCCACCCCCCACTCTCCCTACTTGCAGGGCTGAGGCCAGCGGCCTTCCAAGGCCCGGGCCGAGGCCAGAGGCCTTCCGAGGCCCAAATCCGTCGTGCAGCTGTCGACGGTCGAATTCTTCTCCGGGCCGGCGTCGAGTGTGGAAGTTCAGTGACTCAACGTTGGGGTGGAGAAATGGGTAAATTTAACAATATTTAGCAGAAGTATGGCTAAGGCCAGGGAACTCCGCGAAATGCTTCAGACCAGTATGGCGGAAAAAAACTATCTGAGGGTCCTAGACGCGTGAGGGATCATGGGTACAGTGGACGTCACACTAGGGATAGTATTACTGGCACGCCCTGTGTCGACGCCCTTTTTCGAGTTTCGAAAAACAAACTGTAATACTCCGCAGCTTCCACTAGATGTCAGCCTATGCACAGCATGTGATCTAAGCAGATTCCACAAGCCTCAGAAATATATATATCACACACACACACACACACACACACACACACACACACACACACACACACACGACCAATGGGGTTTAAAGGATGAATGCACCAAATGGGTCCACAACCTAAACAGGGAAGGAAGCAGGCAGTGCAAATAGTCTTTAGGCCCTTCCGCATCAAACACAGTCCTAACTGAAAGGCAGTCCCATCCATAAGATGAGGGGAGCCTAGTGCACAAATGTACTTGCGAAGCTGGCACACGTGGTAGTTCAAATGGGCAAAGCAGGGTCTTTTGTAGGGGCTGTAGCAGCTCAGGAAGGTAGGTGAGGTGATGCAGAATAGGTTCCCACTGTTTGAGGAGGGCCTCCACTTGAGAGGAGAGTCGATTCCAAGAGTTGGGAAAAGTTTGCTAGTTCGCACTAACAGTGGAAAGGAGAGGGGCCCTCAGGGGCCACTTGTGTGTAAAAATGGATGGATGCCCTTGGGACCACCGGTTAGGGTTGCAATTACTCACCAACCACCCGCGCAACCCCCCCCCCGGACCAAATTTTGGCTGTCGAGTCCACTTCGGTTGCAGGTTGAACTTCTGCAATCTCGCGGCTTTCAGCGACGAAGATACAGCGTTGATTCCCCTACAGGACAGTGGCGATTTCTCCGCTCCTGGTGGATGAATCAGGCCAGTTCCACTGTAGCAGGCTTCAGGGCACAGAGGACCACAGCTGCAAGGATCTGGCAAAGTTCGTCACCACGACTGGGCGACACGGTAACCGTGTGTACTCCAGTTCGGGTGCACTCACTTTACTCCAGACCAGGGAACGCCAAGTGTCGAAATTCAGTGTGAGAGTGCTGTGAACAAAGAACTTGCGATGTACCAGGTTTCAAGGCCCTCCTTGAAATGGCGGCGGTATCAGGGCAAAACTCCTACGCAAGCTGGTCAGCCCACCGGTTGGCCCAGGGACACTTCCGAAAAGGCTTACTTGCAGGATTTCATGATGGTGCCGAGAATAGTTGGTCCCACTATTCCAATGGGTCGAAGCGCCTTCGCAGACCTTTCAGGACGACCAGATACAGAGGGGTCCCACGGGACGACAGCGGGCTCTGGGTGCCAAACCTCCCAGCGGATCACCAGCGGTTCTTCGACTCAGCTTCCTAGTTTCAGGATACTTGGATCCTATTTTTCGTTCAGTGAGAACTCCAGAGATCGACATGGTGTGGGTGTTTGGAGCCTTCTCTTATCCAAAATCTCTTTCGTGCCAAAACGAAGAAGACCCAATGGGAGATCTGCTCACATACAGGCATATCATACGTGGACCAATCATGGACCACGGTGGCCCCAGGCATTCACAGAACAGCAGACTCTCTGGCACCCAACATGTGTATTGGAACAAGAGAGTCCAGCCTACATCCTGGGGGCGCGCACACAAGCTTGGTCCTTTGCGAGAAAATGCATGCCCAAATAAGGACTGACCTGGGTCAGCTTTACCTGGGGAAGGTGAAGGGGCAAGATGGCCAAAGGACAGGACAAAGAACCTTGTGGCGTGGCAATTTTGGAGCCAGGCCACCTAACCTTGCCAAATGCTGTAATCGCGGCTTACCTGGCAAGAAAGGGTTAAAAATATGCTAAATGATAAGCTGCCACCAGCCATGTCCAAGGCACATCTGCACTTCTCCTAAAAAATCCTTCAAGAGTATCTAGGGCCTTTGGAAATGACAGGAAGACCCAAGTGCACTGTACTGTACGGTACATTGTACTCTTGTTACATGTTGCAGAAAAAGTTGCAACATGGACAAGGACTAAGGGAAACAAAGTCTCCCAGTACTGACAGTCTTTAAGGGCATGTCAGTTTCCCCATAAGAAGTGAGCGAAAATGCCAGGGGAGTGCAGCAGAAGGCTGTGCTCCTGTGGTAAAGTCAGACTATGGTGGTTAAACAAAGCAAAATGTTGGGGGGTACACAACTGGAGGGAAAATTACACATTAAATGGAAATCTTTTCTAACAGCTAGGGCATTTGCTAGTGATGCATCAGGAATGGCCTCAAAGTCCTTTTTCCTTCGATATGTATGAATTAGCTTCCTTTGATTAGTGTTGTCTAGTTTGAAGATGGCACAAGGGAGAACAAACTAAAAAATGGTCCGACCAGAAAAAACGGTCTAATATCAGACATGGTTATTACAGGGCCGCGGAACAGAATAGGATCTAAGCAGTGGCCCAGAAAGTGGGAAGGGGACACATCTACAGGTCTCAAATCATGGTTGTTTAAAATTTCCCAAAAGGCTGCAGAACCTGATGAAGAGGGTTCCTCTAACCATATGTTGAAATCTCTAATGCAATCCATCTGCTGATGTTGAATTCCAGTATTTGAGAGATAGAGTTCAAAATTGGTAAGGAACGATAAATTTGCAGGAAAGTAGGGGAACGCCATACATTTAGATGTCCAATCTGCAAAACATCATCTAAACCCAACGCTTCCATTTGGGAAACCCTCAAGCTAGAATGATGAATGAATATAATACCTCATCCTCTTTTTGACGTACAGTTAATGGCTTGGAGTTGGTACCTTAATGGTACTGGTCGATGATATATGCCAGGGGATGCGTCATTGGACCATGTTTCAGTAAGGAAAAGTAGATCTAAACTGTGTTCCTCTATCAGATCATAGAATTTGTCTGCACGAAGTACCGCTGATCTGGTATTCACTATAGCTGCTTTGACTAAACATGGTGAAGTCTTGACACTCACGATATCAAAGTCACAGAGTTTGATTAATATCTTGAGTATTAAACACCCTGGATTGCGCCTATATTCCAGCAGTGCGTCCCTAGAATACACAATTCTGGCCGTGAAATCTGACCAAATGCCTCAAAAGGCACCTCAATATGGGGTTTACTGGCATATCACGATTAGGAAAATCAGGAGCAGATATCCCAGCAAATAAATGGGCAGCGTCCCATGCATAGTGTCCGACATGGACCAGAGCAGGCCAATGCATCAGAAGGAGGTGGAGAACCAACAGTGGATGAAGTCTGAAGAGGTGTGGGATGGAGGGAGTGTGAAGGAGAGGACGGACTACAGTGGAGGCAGAAGACAGCAGTAAGAGAGGAAAGTTAAAAGTGTGAAAACCTGGAGGAGAGAGAGATCAAGGGGAAAATATAGGTGATTGGAGGAGATGCCAGGAGTGTGATGGAGAACAGTATTAAAGAGGTCGGAAAGGAAGAGGCAAAAAACAAGCCCACCCCGCGCATGACCGGAAACAGTACGAGGTATGGAGGGACAACCATCTGAAGGAATGTCTAAAAGGTGTAGGAGTGTTTAACTAATAGAGTAGTGAAAAAAGGAGGAACAGAGAAAGGTTATTTTACTACAAGACCATTGTGAGTTGTCAAGAAGGCCAATGTAAATGAACAGGGAGGAGGAGGCGGCAATCTGGCTTGGGAAGTTTTTCAACCCAGCCAAAAGGTGGAAGCTCTCAGTCCTCTTGCTGTACCACCCTGCCCTGATCCACCTCACTAGGATGCTTGGTTGGCCAAATTACTGGTAACATTCTTTCGATGGGATGTTCCTCCGACGTAGTCCACATTTATGACAGGTAATGTCCAGAGCTGTGCTGCTTCGGAAAATTTTCGGCAGAGGGCGTCCTGCGTCGATGGAGTCGATCCGCTGTCCTTTGAGGGACACCGTTGAGGGTCGACGTCACCTGATGTTATATATAGGACGCACGGCACCCGTAGCCTCAGTTATAGTTTTTTCCCGGAAAGTGTGATACCAATCACCTGCCAGTATGACTGCAGATAGCCTTGCGGAAACGTAAGCTGCAATCGCATAGGAAATTCAGCAGAGGGGCAGGTTGGGAGGGCGATGTGGAATACGTCGGGAGGAACATCCCATCGAAAGAAACTTACCAGATATGGTAAGTAACTTGTTCTTCGAGGGGATTGTGTCCTCCGACGTATTCCACATCTATGACAGACTCCCAAACCAGTACCAAATAATTGAGGTGGGAAAAGAATGTACACATTTAGAATATTAGAATGCCCAATCAAATGGCTGAATAAAGGGCTACCTTACTAAAAGCCAAATCCTGACCATGGATGGAGTTCAGGGAATAATGTTTCACAAAAGTATGTACCGAGGCCCATGTGGCTGCTTCGCAAATATTGCGAATAGGAACACCCCTCTCGTCAAAATGATCCATCTGGATAAGGTCTGTTTAGAAACAGCCTGACCCAAGCGCCTTCCAGCATAACCAAAAAAGAGCTGATCGTCCACTCTGACCCGGGACATCCGTGAGAGACAAACTAAAGCTCTCCTAGGATCCAACCTATGGAGCCTCTCCTCTTCCTTACCAGATCTGGAGGAGGATAAAATGCCAGAAGAATGACCTTCTGGCTCAAAAGGAAGTTCGACACAACCTTCGGAAGAAAAGAAGGCTGCACCTGCAGGACAACCCTATCCTTATGGAAGACAGTAAAGGGTGGCTTGGCGGAAAGTGCCTGCAATTCACTCACTCTGCGTGCGGAAGAGAACCCCAACTAAAAACACAGATTTAAAGGACAACAGTCTCGACGGACAAGAATGTAAGGGCTCAAACAGAGCTCCCATTAGGAACTTTAAAACCAAATTCAAATCCCATCCCGGCACCTGGAAAGGCGACGGTGGAAACACATTAGTTAGCCCTTTTAGAAACTGGGAAATCAAATGAATCTTACAATAAAAAACATTCCTCAGACAAGCGTTTACATATGGACAGCGCCTTAATGGTACCCACTTGCAGGCCCTTGTGGGCCAAAGAAAGCAAAAAAGACAAAACCAAAGGAATGGAACATTGGAAAGGATCCACATTCTGTACCCTGCACCAGTCACAGAACTTTCTCCAATGGCAACGATACAGGGATTTTGTTGCAGGCCTTCTAGCCGAAAGCAACACCTCCATCACGTCTTCAGGGAGGTCCTAATCCTTATATCTCAACCTTTCAGATACCAAGCATCAAGGCTGAGAGACTTGACCTCTGGATGGAGAACACAACCCCCCTCCCGTGAGAGCAGATCGTCTCGGTATGGAAGACGGCGCGGAGGACAGATGGACATCTCCAGAAAGTCCAGGTACCACGCTCTCCTGGCCCATGCCGGAGCAATGAGGATCATTCGGGAACCGAACCTCCGTAACCTCTGCAACACTTGCCGAATGACGGGGACTGGAGGAAACGCGTACAGCAGTGGGAAAGACCACTCCACTACGAACGCGTCCCCTAAGGCTCCTCATGGGGGAAATTCCCGCAAGCAGAATCTCTCACACTTCTGGCTGACACTGGTTGGGTCGAAGAGATCCACTTGTGGGGTTGCCCAAAAGGACAAAGATCTCCAAAAGAACTTCCTGAGCCAGCTCCCACTCGTGAGAGAGACCGTGCTCTGCCTGCTCAGAGCGTCCGCCGCTGCGTTTACGTCTCTGGCCAGATGAACTGCCGAGATCGAAATTTCCTGCTGGATGGCCCAGAACCGGAGCTGCATCACCTCCCTGCACAATGGAAGTGACCCTGACCCCCCCCTTTTTTGTTGAGGTAGTGCATGGCCACTGTATTGTCCGTCATAATCAGGACATTCTTCCCCCACACAGATGGCAGAAAAGCCTTCAGGGCTAGCCTGACGACCCTCAGCTCTAACAGATTGATGTGGAGATGACGGAGACCAACGGCAGCTGGCTGTCAACTCGTTAGCATGAGCGCCCCAACCTGTGAGGGATGTGTCCGGCCATGGTTGCCAAAATGGTGCTCCCTTCATCAGATTGCTTTTGTCGGCCCACCATAGAAGATCCTGGGCGACCGAGGTCGGAATCTGAACAGGATCCGACATCCTCCCAGAGAACTGCAACCACTGCATCTTGAGAGCCCACTGCAGGGATCTCATCCTCAGCCTGGCCTCTGGCACCAGGAAAATGCAGGATGCCATGAGGTCAAGCAGCCTCAAGAATTCGAATGCCGGGAGATTCTGGGAAACTTGTCCACCATCTGCAGAATATGATGAGCCCTCACCTGGGGAGGCAAACACTGCCCCAGGGTTGTGTCGAGCACTGCTCCAATGTATTGGAGCCGCTGGGTAAGTGTCAAATGTGACTTCTTTAAATTGAGGGAGAAGCCCAGCTTGTGAGGGGAGTGGCAGGTGACAGATGATCCAGTGCTTGATCGGGAGAGCACGCCCTGATCAACCAATGGTCCAGGTAGGGGTAGACGTGAATCCCCCCTTTCCTGAGATACGCTGCCACCACCACCATCAGCTTGGTGAAGACCCTCTGGGCAGAGGTCAATCCAAATGGCAGGACCCGAAACTGAAAATGCGAGTCGCCAACCTCGAACCTCAGGTACTTCCTGTGCTTGGGATGAATCGGCACATGAAAGTAAGCATCCTTGAGGTCTAGAGACACCAACCAATCCTGAAGTTGAAGGGCCTGGAGGACTTGAGAAAGAGTTACCATCTTGATCTTGTCCTTCCTGAGGAGCTTGTTCAACCAACGCAAGTCCATGATGGTTCTCAATCCCCAGTCTTTTTTCGGGATAAAAAAAAAGGGGAATACCATCCCTTGTTCCTCTGTGCTACATGCACCAGTTCTATGGCACCTTTCTCCAGCAGGGATAGGATTTCCTGCGCAAGGAGTGGATCCGGACGCTTCAAAGAAAGCTTCCCCGGTGGATTGTCGTGAGGCCTCTGCCGGAAGGGAAGACAGTAGCCGTGGGCTATGATCTCCAGAACCCACACATCTGAAGTAATGGCTCGCCGTTCTCAAAGATGCTGCGCAAGTCTGCCCCCGACCGGCGAACCATGGGACATGGCCTCATGACTTAGTGGATGTGGCTGCGGCAGTGCCCGAGGGCAAAGAGGCAACTGCCCGAGCAGCTTTGGCACCCCGAGTACCTTGCTTTCCACCCCGGGTACTCCTACGGTGGCCCCTTTGACTGGCAGCTCCTCTCGATCTACCAAAGGAAGAGTAGTACCGAAAGGAACCTCCCCTCCATTGCTGTCCCCTAGGACGAAAAGGCTGAGGTTGACATATTGCAGCGCTCAAAGACTTCGCTGCAGCTTTGGCGGCCTGCAACCTCTCAAGGCTCTCGTCAGCCTTGCTGCCAAACAGATCAACACCATCAAAGGGCATGTTCAGAAGACGGGATTGCACATCAGGAGCAAATCCCGACCTCCGCAACCACGCAAACCTGCGTATCATGGTGCTTGCAGCCATGGACTGGCTGACACTGTCTGCCGTGTCCAAACCCGACTGAAGGGATTCGCACATGGCATCCTTGCCGTCTTGCACGAGGGCTAGAAAACCATCCCTTTCTTCCCCTTCGGGAATATGCTCAACCGCCAAAGACGCACAGTTCCAGAGTGTGTGTAAATCTCGCTAAGGCACAAGTGGAGTTGGCCGACTTCAACGCCATACCCCCCAGGCGAAAATACCTTCTTCGCCCAACCATCAAAGCGCTTATCGTCCCTATCAGGAGGGATGGTAGGGTACGCAGCCTGCTTCGAGATGGCCGCAGCCGCCTGCACCACCAAACTCTCCGGAGTAGGGTGTGTCGATAAGTAGCAAGGGTCACTACCGGATTGGCGGTATTTCTTCGGAAGTGACTTATTAACTGCCTGTAGACTCTCCGGAGCAGTCCAAGCCGCCGCCAACCTCTTTTGCAAAGCCATGTGAAACAGCAACACGGGGTCAGTGGGCGGACACTGATCCAGGATGTCCGTCAAATCATCCTGAGCAAACTCAACAAGTGAAGCAGAACACCCCAAGTACTCTGTCACCCTTGACATGAGACGACGATAGGAGGAATCTGCATGCACCCCAGGCTCAGGTCGGCCCAACTCCACCTCCGGAGAGGTGTCAAGGCCACTAGCGTCATGCAATGACTGACGGAGTTCCTCCATCTGACTATGCCCAGACAAACGGTCATCAAGGACATCAGGAGTCACAGGCAAGGCCATCTCCTCATCAGACAGTTCCTCAACCTCTGAAATATCCTGTAAAGGTTGGAAAAACTCCAATCTAGCAGGAGGAACCGAATAGGGGTAAACAACAGGCCTCACAGACTTACTGCGAGCCTTCTGCGGAGGATTCACAGCCCTCAGGGGCACCTCCGACAACCTCCCCACAACTGGCGCAGAGGGCGTCAACGTCGATTGAGGCGCCAACGACTTCTTCGAGGATGGTGCCTCGAGAGAGCCCCTCGACAGACACGGCGCCAATGGCGTTGATGCCTTCTTGGAAGGCCTCACAGGCTCTGACGGTCTCGATGGCGTTGAGGACCGGGACCTGGATCTGGCACGGCTATGGCGACCTCCCTTGTCCGAGCGGGACGTAGACGGCTCCCGGTGATCGCACCGACCGCCCGAGCCCAGAGGTGTGAGAGTGGTGGTCATAGCCCGTTCCCCGCTGCCTCCTTTGGAAGGCGCGGCCGGAACTGTGCCTTGCGACTCGAAAATCACCAAAATCTGCTGGCGGAATACATCCCATTTGGCCGGCGACAAAGACTTGGTGGAACAATTCAACCGTCTCGCAGAGTTGTCCTCCGACGAGGACGGGGAAGGCGGCCGATGACTTAGCTTCCTAGAATGCCTCGACGAGGCAGAGGAATGGCGAGACCCACTCCTAGACCGAGACCACCCTGGACTTTCACCGATGCGGAGAGTCACCCCTCGAATCGTAGGTTGAAAGCCCAGCAGACCTCGACTTACAGGCTTGGACAGCCTACCTACCTTCAGTTTGCCCTTATGTTCCCGCAAGGCCTTAGACGTCAGGCACTGGCAATCCTCGCAATCGTCGGTGGCGTGGCTTTCGCCAAGGCACCAGAGGCAGATGTAGTGCGTGTCCGTGATGGACATCTTCGAACCGCAGCCCCGACATTTTTTAAAGCCTGCTTCCGGGTAGTAGAGGAGGACGAAGACATCATACACCAAAGAAGAATCGAGCGCGCCAAGATTCCGAGCAAACACGTTTGCGGAAAAAACTGAACTGAGGCTACGGGCGCTGTGCGTCCTATATATAACATCCAGTGATGTCGACCCTCGACTGAGGCCCTCGAGGGACAGCGGATCGACGCCATCGACAGAGGACACCCTCTGCCGAAAATTTTCCGAAGCAGCACAGTTGTGGACATTACCTGTCATAGATGTGGAATACGTCAGAGGACACAATCCCCTCGCAATAACTTTTAGGACACTTCAACTACAAGACTGAATGCTTGAATAATCTGATGAAGAAGGGAATTCTCCTACTCCTCTGGATTGAAAATAACCAACAACCAACAGTTTGTTAAAGCTAGAAACTGTATTAAATGCAGACTTTATTTGCCTGAGACGTTTTGTTGTTGAGTTCCCTGATGATGAATAACAAATCTCAGACTTTTTGCTTTGGGTTTCTTAGATTAATTCATAAAACACAGAGTTTTTGGGCTATCTTTCACTGTCCCCCCGTTAGGCAAAGAACCTCAATAAACCATTTATGTTATTTTAGCTTACTTTTGTGTGCCTGCATTGATCCTGCTTGGCTTTGCGAAAATGGAAAGTTATATTAGGGTAGTTCCAGTTTATCGGGTAATAGCCACAGGTTGTCTATGAATTGTCTGAAAATAGTAGTATGTGTTCTGTGCATTTTGGGATCTCAGTTCCGAAGGTTATCTCACACCTATGGGACACCTTGTGTATGGTAAAGAAGTAACATAGGGTAATTCATAGAATCCAGCGCACAAGTAGCGCACGCGGCTGGCGCACAGCGTGCGCCTGCGATAGTCTGCGCCAGGCACGTGCGCTAAAACTGATTTCCGCGCACAGCGTATTCATGGATTTCATGCTCCCAAACCAGCCGTGGCGCAGAGAATCGCAGCGAGCCTGCAGCAGCGCCAGTAACGCCCCAAAGAACGCCCTCGCGCAAGGAAAAGCCATCAAAATCGCTAAATCATCGCTAAGGGCTGCGCTAACCCTGGACCACTTCACAGGGCAGGCAAACAAGGAAAGCAAAGCGGGCAATCTTCAAATCAGGAGTACGCGGGAAGTTCTACACGCGACTAGGCAGGGAACGTGAATTACAGGGGTACGCGGGAATTATCACACGCGAACAGCCAGGGAACGCGTATTACAGGGGTACGCGTGAAGTAGAACACGCGATAGGCCAGGGAACGTGTATTACAGGGGTACGCGTGAAGTAGAACACGCGATAGGCCAGGGAACGTGTATTACAGGGGTACGCGGGAATTATCACACGCGAACAGCCAGGGTGCGTGTATTGCAGGGGTAGCGGGAAGTTCAACACGCGATTGGCCAGGCTACGTGTATTACAGGGGTACGCGTGAAGTAGAACACGCGATAGGCCAGGGAACGTGTATTACAGGGGTACGCGGGAATTATCACACGCGAACAGCCAGGGTGCGTGTATTACAGGGGTAGCGGGAAGTTCAACACGCGATTGGCCAGGCTACGTGTATTACAGGGGTACGCGTGAAGTAGAACACGCGATAGGCCAGGGAACGTGTATTACAGGGGTACGCGGGAATCATCACACGCGAACAGCCAGGGTGCGTGTATTACAGGGGTAGCGGGAAGTTCAACACGCGATTGGCCAGGGTACGTGTATTACAGGGGTACGCGTGAAGTAGAACACGCGATAGGCCAGGGAACGTGTATTACAGGGGTACGCGGGAATCATCACACGCGAACAGCCAGGGTGCGTGTATTACAGGGGTAGCGGGAAGTTCAACACGCGATTGGCCAGGGTACGTGTATTACAGGGGTACGCGTGAAGTAGAACACGCGATAGGCCAGGGAACGTGTATTACAGGGGTACGCAGGAATCATCACACGCGAACAGCCAGGGTGCGTGTATTACAGGGGTAGCGGGAAGTTCAACACGCGATTGGCCAGGGTACGTGTATTACAGGGGTACGCGTGAAGTAGAACACGCGATAGGCCAGGGAACGTGTATTACAGGGGTACGTGGGAATTATCGCACGCGAATAGGCTGGGTGGGCCCTCACAGGTGTACCCTGTACACCCTCCACGGCCCCTGCAGGCAGCCCACAAAACAGGGGACTACCCTGCACACCTGATCATGTCCCCCTGCACCCCCATCCACCAGGGGCACCCTCCACCAGGCCCCCACCCATGTCTCCCACCCCCCCACCCCCCAGCAGTGCAGGGGCACCTGCCAGCAGGCCCCCACCCATGTCTCCCACCACCCCCACCCCCCATCCACCAGGGGCACCCTCCACCAGGCCCCCACCCATGTCTCCCACCACCCCCACGCACCAGCACTGTGGGGCACGTGGCCAGCAGGCAGTCAGGCAGCAGCAGATGCCAGGTGGGAGCGTGCTCAGGGCTCTGGGGGACTGTAATTTGGCCTCCTGGCCAGGAGCGTGGTCTTTCGTGTTTGAACGCGTGGACAGCCTGATAGGGAGTGATTTTGCACGTGAAAATCCCACACTCAGCGAATCGCGCGAAAACCCGTCACCAGCATATGTGCGTCTATAGTTACCTGCACGTGCAGTGTCAAAGCGTGTGATTGGTGAAAATGGATCTACACGCAGGAGTGACAAAGCGTGTGATTGGTGAAAATGGATCTACACGCAGGAGTGACAAAGCGTGTGATTGGTGAAAATGGATCTACACGCAGGAGTGACAAAGCGTGTGATTGGTGAAAATGGATCTACACGCAGGAGTGTCAAAGCGTGTGATTGGTGAAAAAGGATCCACACGCAGAAGTGACAAAGCGTGTGATTGGTGAAAAAGGATCCACACGCAGAAGTGACAAAGCGTGTGATTGGTGAACATGGGCCAAGCACGTACACGCCGTAAGTGACGCTGTACGTGTGGGCCTGTACATAAGGTAGTGTAGAACACCATTTCCTTGTACGTGCTTTTCGTGGAGAGCGAGTGGGTGAATTCTGTACTTCTTGTCGTTTCACACGCGATTTACTTCACGGCGTTTCCAGTTCGTACTCCCTGTTACCTCTGACAGCTTTTTCTCTTTTTCCTCTTGTACTGGTTTACCTGGGCCTGTTCCCTCAAACAGTGTCCCCTTCTACTGTTGTCCTGTCTCCTCAGACAGCGTACACATCTTCTTTTGGCGGGGGTGTTGCCAACCAAACGCGCTCATTTTTCACGCTCTTTTACCTGGCAGACGGTGAGTCACGCACGTATCTAACTTCTGTGCTTGCCCCGTGTGTAGCCTACCCCATCAGAGGTCATTCTAGGCTGCGTGTGACACGCATACGTTCATTTTAGTGTTACTGGATGCCACAGCGTAGTGCAGGGTTTTCCATCAGCACACGTGGTCTAGGAGGGGTATTGTGCACGTTCCTTAACTTTTTTGGGGTGCCTGTGCGTTGCGTGACCCGTCATCTTTCCCCAGGGGTGTCATATAGCCTTGCCACTGCACTAGGGTACGAATACCATCTGGTACCCAACCCCTTTGACACCCAATTGCCCAGGACAATTGTGCACACCGACTCCCATACGCACAATAACATCAGTGCCATGGTTGGGAGGCGTGCAAGCCGTAAGGGTGGCAAAGGTGGCCGAGCCACACGTGGTGGCCGTGGAGGATCCACTAGGGGACGTGGTTGTGACTTGCAGGGTGCCCCTGTCCCCCCCAGTCTGGAGGACCAGTCAGGGACACCCATGCCCCCCCCCCCCCAGTTGAGGGTCATGTGGCTGATACCAACCCTGATCAGCCCTTGTCGGACCAGCCCATTGTGGCACCAGACCTGTCCGAGGGTCATCCCATCGCTGACATCCAGGTCAGCAGGTCCACTGCACGTGCACCGGTGCACATTGGTGTCATCAGGGCACGCGCATCTATGCCAGATAGGTCATCTGCTGGCCCCCGTAGCCAGGGTGTGGCTCCATCCACCCCACCTCTCATACACCCTGCCAAGACTGTGTCGGTCCTAGTTCATGCACCTCAGATCAGGCCTGACCCCATCCCTCTACCCCCAATGCCTGCACCTACTCCCATGCTGAGTGTGCAATCCCACACACCCAGTACTGAGTCCACCACGGCTCCTGCCCCTAGTGTCCACAGCGGCGTAGGACACTCTGGATCCCCACCCCCTTCCAAGCGCAAGAGGAAGAGTGCACGTCCGGCACAGGCTGATGCCCCAGGCACGGCTGCACAGTCCGGCCCATCAAGGAAGCCAAGCTTCACAGACGCCGAACTGAATGCACTTGTTCAGTATGTGTCAGATCATGATAGGGAAATGCTCATCGTTGCAGGGTCCAAGACCACACATGCCAGACGCCAGGCACACTGGCAGACCATTGCTGACAGAATAAGTGCCCTTGGAGTAGTGAGGCGCACAGCTAGTGATTGCCAGAAGCGCTGGAATGACCTTAAGCGCAGGGCAAAGGATAAGCTGGCCTCAAGTCATGCCGCAACCTTGGTGACTGGAGGTGGGTCCCCAGCACAGGAAATAGAACTCACACCACACGAGTCCGTAGCTGGATCCTACGTCACCGAGGGACAACTCCAAGGTGTGGGAGATCTCCCTGATTACGAGGCATCATCCGGTGAGTGCACATGCATGTGTGTATCATCCATGTGCATGGTGTGTGTGTGAAGCATTCATGTTGGGTGCCTGTCAAGGGGGTGTGTGGCAGAGTTGATAGTGGCACCCATGTGCCTCATCCAGTATGTTCAGTGCAACACCATCTGCCCACAGCACTATCCCTACTGGCAACAGTGCACATATGGCCCTACACCATGGAAGTTGCCCTTGAATTGTCATTTTGTCACTACATTGTTGCTCATACTCCCCTGTCTATTCATCTGATGTCTTACATACCATTCCTATACTTTCCCCCAGCCAATCAAGTTTCATCTTCACATGCCTGACATGCAATGATACCACATGCTAATGCGTCCTCTGTATATAAATGCCAACCAACATGCTGTCATACTGTGGATGTTGCCTTGACATCCACCTCCTACCTGTGTGCTTTGGTACCGTCTGGTTCCGAGCCCCATTCCCTCACACTCCATGCTGCTCTTCATGGTCTATCTTCCCTGACTTCTACAGTTCAGACCATCGTGCCCTACTCACGACACCTGCTTGCTAACAGTCAAATGAGGGCACCCTGCCCTCCAATGCGACCCACCCTATTGCTGACAAGTGCATCTGAGCCTACTCAAAGCTAACTCTCACTGACATCTGCTCATACATGCCTTTGCCTGTCCCATAGACCCTTCACATGGTCCCTGTCCTCTCTCCTTGCTCCTCTTCCACCATCAATGGTGGGACCCGTTGGGGTGTACTCCTGGCCTCCTTCCAATCCTCAGAGGCCACAATTGATGTGCATGGTAATGGGAGCATCTCAGTCCAAGGCCCTTAGGCCAACCTCATTCTCCTTGAGAAATGCTACCCACATCTCATCAACTTCCTTTCCTCTCCTGCTGTCCCCCCTCCTCTCTCCTCATCAATCCTGCACTGCCTCCCTGCACCCTCCCATGATCCTTCTCCGCCTCCCACTCCAACTCCTACACATGCTGCACCTCTGATCTCTAGCACTCCCCGTAAGTCCTACAAGGCTGTCAACCTCCTCCACAATTACACTCCTTTCACTGCGGCTGCATCAGGCATTCCTCCGATATCTGTCACTTACATGAGGTTATGCACCTTGACATCCTTGGTCTCATGGAAACATGTCTGACGGCCAGCTCTGTCTGCATCCTTCACACACTCCTACCTGATGTTCAGGAGACCCTCTCCTTGGCCCGCCACTACTGTGCAGGGGGGGTGTGCCCTTGGCTTCCCTGAGGGTATTCCTGCCACTGTCACTCCTACTTAGACCTACTCCACTCTGGAATGGCTTGTGTGACGTCTCTCTCTACCACACCTTGACATTCACAAACTGTGCGTACTGTGTCTGGGAAAACTGGTCAAATGTACTACTTCCTTTCTGAGTGTCCTCACCTCTCCTCCTCACTCATGTCCCCAGACACAGAAATCCTCTTCCTTGGTGCTGTACGCATCCACCTGCATGCTTGTTGACCCCCCCACGTGACCTTTCTGTGACCTCAGCAACTCCCTCTCACCCTCTAGACTCCCGTCTGTCCCTACTCATTCTGCAGGGCACACTCTTGATGCTCTGATCTCATCTGACTTTCCCCTCTCCGTCCATCTCTGCACTCCTCTCTCCTGGAGTGATCACATTCTCCTCTCCTCCCAGCTCACCCTCACCACCCCACAGGCAAAGCCACCCTCACCACTGTCACACACCTTCTTGGTATTCCAACCCATGAAGTGTGTGTCAGTCGAGGCTTATGCTGCCAAAATCTCCCCCCCATCCAGCTCCCCCTTAGGCTCACTCCCATCCTGACAGGGCCCACTCCATGCTCCACTCTATGTCAGGTACACTGGATGTCTTTGCCACGGTCATGACCACCTGTCTGAAGCCCCATGCCAATGCAGAGTCCTGGCATGACTCGTATCTTGTGAACCCAAACCACAGGTGCCGGGTGGCAGAGAGGGAATGTCCTGCATCATGCTCATCCTCTGGCAAACTGGCCTGCCACATGCTCCAAAGGCAATAGCGCCTCACCCTTTTCACCAAGATGAGATCCCCAATCCAAGGGCACATATCTGCGGCATGTGACAACTCTGCAGGACACATAGAAATCTGCAAGGACCTTGCCGAGCCAGATGCAGTGTGTACCTCCCCTGTCCCCTCCGAGCCCACAGCACTGCATGATTGTCTCTGTACCCCTATAGGCCACCCCCCCCAGCACTTGTCTGCGCCTAACACCATCTGCCCTTGACGTTAAGTCCTACTTACCTTGTACAGCACTTCCAGCCGCCACTTCCCCTTGCACTTCATTGTGCCACCCACCCCTGCACTTGCGTGACATGAATGACACCAGCACCAGTAGGATTGTTGACTGGCATCCCCTTCTGCCCCACCACCCCTCAGTGCTCCGCTGTACCTTCATACATTTCTGGACCGGTGCTTCACGAATGCTATATGAATCCTTTACAGGTGATGGGGAGGTGGAATCTCATTGTTTACTGCATTTTGTTGATGTAGACAAGGCACTGTGCATCGTGGCCAATTTGGACTAGCAGATCCATGTACAACATGTTAACTTATTGATGTGATGATGCAATGTCAGGACCAGAGTGGTTGAAATCCAAATAAGTTGCCCTCCTCTCCCTCTTCACTTGGTGGCTATGTCACATGCCATGTGTGTGATGGCATGTGCCTTTGACATGGCAATCACCGGCCAATGTGTGATGGCAGTGCTAGGCAGCATGGTGAGCAGGCGTTGCTCTCCAATCTGTACATTGTATGCCCTGAGCCTCCCCTACAGACCCAGTGATGGTGAATGCATAGGAGGTCTCCCAGTCATGTGGGACATGTGTCGTAGAACTACTGCCTCTGTTGTTCATCAGCCCTTGTTGCATGCCATGGTGCTAATGCCTGTTTCCATTTTTCTCTTTCATGTCTTTGCAGGGGGCGAAGCACTTGTTGATGCTGGGGATGTGGTGGTTGAGCCGTCCCAGGAGGGCAACCCGGGCCGACCTTCCACAAGTGAGGGACGTGGTGTGTTTGTGGGTGAAAACCCACAAGTGCTGCAGGTCGTGCTGTCGAGGGGTGTCTCTGGGGGTTCCTCCCCCGAGCAGTATTCAGGTGTAGACTCGGAGGATGACACCTATGTGCAGTCGCAGGTGAGTGTTCTTGGGAGAGAATCTCCTCTGTCCGACCCACCTGCAGCCGGGCCATTGCCCTCAATGGGGATGTCAGTGTCGGCAGCTCAGCCTCCGGTGGTTACGGATGCAGGGCCACACCACACAATCTCTGATCCTGTTCCTGGGGCTGCAGATCAGAGAGGGAATGCAGTCCTGCAGCCTGAGGCCTTGCCGGCACAGCAAGGCGCAGTCCGCCTTGCCCCAGGCAGGTGTGGTGCCCGTCAACGTGGTGGCCGTATGCCACCTGGCAATACCGCTTGGGAGCAATCCATCTACGGTATGGCCACCCAACAGGCAGCATCATCCGAGATGATTGCACAGGCCATGGATAGGGTGGCCACTTCCATTGTCCCCCCAGAAAGGCTGATGGAGCGACTGGAGCAGGCTACAGAGTCCATCTGCCAGGCACACAGGGAGGACATGTTGGCGTCCAACATGGACAGGCGGGCGGCACTGGCGACTCTGCGGGAATCACTTTCCATGGAGTCCCAGCGCCACAGGGAAGGCCTGAGGGAAGAATTCCATCACCTCAGGTCGACCCTGTTAGAGCTTGAGGCTTCATCCCATAGAAGGACAGAGGAGCAGCTGGAGCGTCTGACACGGACGCTCTCGGCCGAGATGCAGGCAACTCGTGCGGAGGTCAGGTCATCCCGGAAGTTACTGCATGGGGACCTCCGCATGATTATAACCCAGAACCAGAACTACCAGACCCGCCTGCTTGCAGCCATGGAGGAGCAAACTCGTGCTTTGCGTGGGCTGCCTCCCATTGTCACACCATCTTCTGAGGCAGCTCCCCCACCTCCTGAGTCAGCTGCAGGGTCTGGCCAGAGCGATAGCGACTCATCTCCCACAACAGAGTAGCCGTGTGGGCCACGAGCCTATGGGGTGTTTTAGTTTCCCATGATCCACACAGGTGGATTGTGGCATGCATCCTGTCCTCGGACCTCATAGGTGGCCCTCCCCCCCCCGCCGGCCCTTTCATGGCCATTTTTTCTCAATTTTTTTTTCTTTTCCAAGAGTGTTGCCTTGTGTGGGTACCTGGGCATACACTGTATTGTGGCTGGGCACATGCAGGCTTGTCCTGAGTTTGGTTTCGATGCTTGGGTACCAGACATCCACACCCCTCCTGCTTCCGTTTCCATGGGCTTGCAAAGGGTGTGCCCAAGTGACAGCAAATTACACGGTGACATTGGACTCCCATGAGCTGTTGGCCAGTCAGTCCATAGTCAATACTGTGTAGACATTCATAGTGTACATTGTTGTTGCACCTAACTATGCATGATGGTTTGATATGTGCCTCTACTTACATATGTTGCTCATGTTTTGCAGGTATTTCACACAGTTCTTCACACGGGCATACTCTCTGGAGTCAGACTACATGTCGGTAGATGTGCACTGACACTTTTGCGTGGCGCCATCACTGTACATCTGGACGGTGAGGACATACCAGCAGAATCAGGTAATGAGACTACCATTGATTACATGCATTGTGTCTTGTTTGGGTGGGCTTCAGGGTGGGTTGGTGTGTAATTTGATTGAAATTACTCTTACACAGGTGTGTAGTAGTGGCTCCAGCGCGGTTAGCTGTTCAAGTGCGGCTATGTTCCATTTGGGGCACTGCTATTTGTGACACCGGTGTCATGTTGTGATGGCCAGTTTGTTTGCTCTCACATACCATGACATGGTGTCCTCAGTGGCGGGACTGTGAAGGGAATGGGTGACATGGCAATGTTGTCATGTAGTGAATCGCCTGTGGCAATGCATATTTGATTGATGGAGTTGTGTCTTTTCGTTGTGATGCATTGCTGGTGTATGTGTAGGTAGGGGTGCACACATAGTGACACTTCCATGTTAACAATCTCAGGCTGATGTGTATCTGACAGTTTATTGTCAAGTAATTTTGTGACATTGTCAGGTAGTGTCATCATTGATTGTCAGATGGTATGTGCCAGAGCAGTGTGCACTAGCCAGCACTGTGATTCCTAGGTGAAGAAGTTGGCCACCAGTTGCGTACGGGCTGCCTCCCCCCGTGCCCTTTCCCCTCCCATGCGCAGCGGGCGTGCATGTGGTTGTGGATGTGGGGGCACCACCATGTCCACGGGCAGGCCCCGGCGTGTTGCAACGTTGTGCAGGACACATGCTGCCACTATGATCCTGCACACTATTCGGGGAGCATATAACAGCTGCCCGCCAGAACGGTCAAGGGAGCGAAAGCGTGACTTCAGCACTCCGAATGTGCGCTCCACTATGCCCCGTGTTGCAATGTGGGCTGTGTTGTACCTTACCTCGGGTGGCGTGGTGGGGTTCCGGATTGGGGTCATCATGTGGGGGCTGATAGGGTAGGCACTGTCCCCTGCGGAGGTGGTGATGGGTATCATTAGTGGTGTTGTGTCATGACCCAGTATCTGACATGCATGCATAAGCAGTGGCATTCATGCTCACCAAGCAGCCATGTATCTCCATGCTGGCCAGCCTCTAGGTCCCGGCATAGGGTAGACATTCTGTAGATGAAGCTGTCGTGGGTGGACCCGGGATAGTTGGCATATACTGATGTGATTATTCCCTTGCACGTTGATGGAATGCCAGTGCTTGCGGTTTCTATAGATGTGCTCTGTTGCCCTGGGTGGACGTAGAGCCACATGTGTGCAGTCAATTGCACCAAGCACTTTGGGGAATTGAGCCACACCATAGAATTCCTGGATGCACGTCCGCCTTTCTGCATGAGTCCTGGGGAGATATATGTGCCTGCGGACTGATGGCCGTGCAGTGATGATGTTCAAGACCTGGTGTAGGCAGCGTGACTGCGTGGCCTGTGACACACCACCCACTATGGCACTTGTCCGCTGAAAGGATCCAGTGGCCAAGAAGTGCAGTACATTCAGGACCTTCTGCAGGGGGCTGAGTGCTTGGGAGCACAGGGTGGGTGATGTGAGGTCATCCTCCCACTCACTGACCAGGTCCAGTATGATGTGTGCTGGAAACCTGTACCTCCCATACACCTGGTCATCAGGCATCCCGAATAGGCTGGTTCTGGGTGTGAATATTCTGGCCCTGACTCTCCTCCTCCTCCTCCTTTGGTAGCCCACTGCCACTGCTGCTAGGAACGGTATGTTCATCCTGGCATCTGGCTTGTTTATTGATAAGTGCGCAAATTAATGCCTTGCGCGTGTTCTAGGCGAGCGTGTGACCCTCGCACCCCTGGAATCTAGTTCCCACTCCAACAGCGTGTGGAAATTCCCACGCAGCAGGCATACAGGTGCGCTGACGTACTTGCGTGTGTAAGTGCCCGCGCACCCCTGAAATACACGTACATAGGCCAATGGCGTGTACGCGCACTTTTGGCCAATTACACGCGATGTAATACACGTACATAGGCCAATCGCGTGTACGCGCACTTTTGGCCAATTACACGCGATGACACTCTGACGTGCAGTATTTCCACGTGTGCTCCGTCATCACGTGCTGAGTGGGGAACGCCCGTGCGGATCACGTCAGACGCGCTTACGCGGTGAGGGACTCTGGTCCAATAGAATCGCGTATGCGTGCTGACGCACTTACGCGCTAAGGGCCTTTCCTCGGATTTCACGCTGACGTGCAGGAATTTCACGTGCCAAATCACTCCGTATCAAGCTGGCCACCCGAAAACACACGGAACACCACGCTCCTGCCCAGAAGGCCGAGTTACTGCCCCCCCCAGTGCCCTGAGCAGCCTCCCACGTGCTATCTGCTGCTGCCTGCCTGCCTGCCTGCCTGCTGCCACCGTGCCCTGCCATTTGGTGCCTGCACATCAGCCATCTGCAGGGGTCCAGTTGCTGTGTCCACCCCTGCTGGAACTGAAGACTCCCAACTGGGATTACATCGCTCCACAGCCCAGCCCCAGGACCCAGTTGCCCACCCACACCTGCCTCTGGGGTTGCCATGTCGGGCACTTCCACATCTGGCACCAGTGGCAACCCCAGGCCAGAGGGGCAGAGGGGCACCAGCTTCACTGCCACCGAAGTTGGTGTCCTGGTGGAGCATGTCCTGGGGCAGTATGATGCCCTCTTTGGATCGTCCCGCGCCAGCAAGGAAGGACGGGAGAGGATCTGGGCCGACTGTGTGGTTGCCATCAACGCGGAGGGGGTGGCAACCCGCAACGTCCAGAAGATCAAGAAGCGCTGGGAGGACTTGAGGTCCAGGACCCTTGTGAAGGCCCGGCGCCTCGTGGAGGGGGGCCGGGGCCGCATGAGTTCCATCCAGAAGAGGGTCCTGGAACGCGTACGCCCAGCGCTCCACGCCCAGGTCCTTGAGAGGGAGGACCGTCTGGAGTTGAGCGGTAAGTGTGCAAGCATTACTGTGTGAGACAGGGCATGTTGCGGTGTGCTGGTTCTATGATACTTGCCTGTATGTGTGCCATGGGCCATGTATGCATGTTTGTGTGCAGGGACATCATGGTAATGCATGTGCGACCAGTGATGTGTGACCCACATGGTTGTTGCATGTGTTGAAATGCGGCATGGGGAGCCCTATGCAGATTTAGGACATGAGAGCATGCCAGTCTCTGTACCTGGACATGGATGGGGGTGAAGGATGGGTGCTGATGCCAGGTACATATATGGTAGCCATGTCTGTGTGCCTGACCTGCGTGTCTGTGACTTGTGCATGCCATGGATGCATGACACATGTGTGTGACAATGCACAGATTCAGTGACGCACCCAACTTACCCTTGTTTCGCCTGTGTTCGTTGTGTTTGGGGCCAGATGGATGTGACTGAGGTGAAGTGTGTGCATGTGATATGCATGAGCCATGATGCATGTGAGTTACATATCATTGAATGTTTCAAGAGTCAATTGGACATGCATGGAAATGTGCATGGCATGCACCATGCCTGTTACTGTGTGTGTTTTGCCTGGACTGACCCATGTGTTGTGGAGGGACATGATGGAAGTGTACTTTGACAGGGGTGCTCATCTGCTATTGCTTCCTGTCTAGGGGACCATTTTACAGTAGCCTGATGCTTGTGTCCTTTGTCTCCCTCTACGCAGCGGCTAGTGAAGAAGAGGGCGGAGACGGCGCTGTGGAGCAAGGCGGCGGGGATGCCCCCACGGCTGCAGCGGAAGGGGTGGGTGAGCCCCCACAGGGGCCTGCTACGGCGGGAGACGGTGAGGAGCCATCCAGGTTGGTGGTTTGCACAGAGGAGGAGGAGGCCGACACTGGTGCACACATGGGGCCTGGTGGGAGCATCCCTGCTGGTGCAAGTGGTGCAGTCCAGGGCCAGGGGCAGGAGGCAGCACAGGTCACCGTGGAGGTGCCTGTGCATGTCGCTGTCCCTGACCCTGTGAGTGCACCACCATGCACCAGCAGGGATGCCCCGTCCCAGGCCCGTCCGCAGGTAGAGGGGATGTCCATGTCAACTGACTCCCCTCCACCTGCGGCCGTGGGAACCCCTGGCCGCGTGGAGCAGGTCCTGATTGGGGTCGCGATGCGCACGGCTGTGATTCGTGATGACGTGCGTGCTTCCCGGGAGGAGCACGCACGTCATCACGAAGTGCACCGTGCCGACGTGGCCCAATTGGGATCGGCCATGTTCGGGGGGTTCCTGCATGTGTTGGCCAATCTGACGGCCCTCTCCTCCTCTGTGCAGGCTATCCACCGGTCGTTCTCCTTGCCGTCTTCCGGCCCAGATGCCACCATGGCCCCCTGTGCACCTGCCCCGACCAATGCAGCCAGCTCGGTGGGGATCCCATCCCTGCCACAGTTGGGAGTCGGAGGTCCAGCAGGGGTGGACAACACAGCAAGTGGACCCCAGCAGATGGAAGATGTGCCGGCATCATCGGGCAGGGCACGTGCACGACGGCGTCGGTGGTTACCATCAGCCTGGATGCCGTCGTGCTGGCAGAGGCAGTGGCGTCGGAGGCAGCAGCGGGCTCGACGTGGGAGGCATCATGGCTCAGGGCCATCAAGATCAGAGGGGCAGGCATCGGCCGGAGGGCAGGGCAACCCTGGCATGGCGGTGTGTTCCGTGTGGGAGGCGTTTGCCCAGCGGATAGGTGCGGAGCGGCAGCGGGCGGAAGAGGAGCGGCTCGCCATGGCCAGGGCGGAGATCTCCATGCGTCGGGCATTGAGGCGGGCTGAGTGCCTCGAGGAGGCTCGCAGGGATTTTGGTGTGCACATGGGGTTGTCCCTGCGAGACCTCGGGGCCAGGACAGAGTCCCGCCTCCAGGACATTGACATGGAGTTCGAGGATGCCCTGGCCAGCATCACCAAGTGAGCCGCAGGACTAGCCCGCTGCCTTTGTATATAGTTTTTTAGTTAGTTAGTGCTAGGTTTCCTTTATTTATTTTTATTATTTTGGACCGCTCGGACAATGGCCACTTTTTTGTACATATTTTTTTTATTAGTTAGTATTAGGTTTCATTTGTGGTGTTGGGCTCATGGACCCTGGAACATTCCTGTATGGGATACATTACTCACCGTAATCGTATTTCTGATGCTTGTATCTGCTTAGATTCACATGCTGTGCATAGGCCGACATCTAGTGGAAGCTGCGGAGTATTACAGTTTGTTTTTCGAAAGTCGAAAATGGGCGTCGACACAGGCGTGCCAGTAATACTATCCCTAGTGTGACGTCCACTGTACCCAAGATCCCTCACGCGTGTAGGATCCTCAGATTGTATTTTTTCTGACATGAGGAAGCATGAGGAGTAGCGTGAGTACAGATAATCCAAGCAGATAGACAGAAAAGGTAAGACTACAAGCAATCATGCGCCTTCTCTCGGAGGGGAGGAAGGGTGGGTCGCATGTGAATCTAAGCAGATACAAGCATCAGAAATACGATTACGGTGAGTAATGTATCCCTTCTGAGGCTTGTGGAATCTGCTTAGATCACATGCTGTGCATAGATTAGCGAGCAGTACCAGAAGAAGGAGGTGGGATGTGAGAAGGGTCATGAGCAAACAGGTGTCTTAGAACCGCTTGTCCCACTTGTGTATCTGTCTTGGAATGAGTGTCAATGCAGTAATGCTGAGTAAAAGTGTGAATAGAGCTCCAAGTAGCCGCTTTGCAAATGGTGTCGAGGGGAACATTTGCAATGAAAGCCAGAGTGGCACCAATGCCTCTAGTAGAGTGGGCCCTTGGCGTAAAAGGCAGAGTCTTGTCAGAAAGAGAGTAACACAGCTGTATACAGTTGATAATCCACTTCGAGATAGCGCCCTTAGAGACGCGATCCCCCTCTCTGCCTGTAGCTACGGAGACAAACAGTTGATCTGTTTTCCTTAGCGGTCTGGTTTTATTTACATAGTATAGGACCGCCCTACGCACATCTAGGGTGTGTAGTTTCACCTCAGCCGAGCTTTGCGGGTTCTGGAAGAAAGCCGGAAGCTCGATGGACTGGTTTACATGGAACTTGGATATGAATTTAGGTGAGAACCTAGGGTGTGTGCGTAAAACCAGTTTGTCCTTGTGGATAGTAAAGAAAGGATCCTGCACTGACAGAGCCTGAATTTCACTGACCCTTCTTATGGAGGTAATGGCTACTAAGAAGGCCGTTTTATAAGTCAGGTGTTTGAGACTACTTTTATGCATGGGTTCGAATGGGGGTCCCATGAGCTTAGCTAGCACCACGTTGAGGTCCCATCCTGGCGGTGGGTTCGAAATAGGAGGGTGAAGTCTCTTTACTCCTTCCATGAAGGCTTTAACCACTGGTACTTTCCACCACGAGACCTTGTTATGGGATGTGGTGTAAGCCGAGAGGGCTGCCAGGTGTACTTTCAGCGAGTTAAAAACCAACCCTGCATCCAGCAGGTGGAGCATGTATGTCACAACGTTGGAAGGAGTGCAATCAACCGGGTTGATTTGTTTATTCTGGCACCAGATAACGAATCTTTTCCACTTATCAAAGTAACAGTGCCTTGTATTTGGTTTCCTGGACTCCTTTAGAATGTCCATACACCTCTGTGGTAATTTGAGATGTCCAAACTCTATGACTTCAGGAGCCATGCTGCTAGGTTCATAGAGTTGGGTTCCTGATGCACTGTTTGACCCTGTTGCTGGGACAGTAGGTTGTACCAGGCTGGGAGTCTGATGGGTTCGCACACCGCCATCCTGCGTAGGTGTGGAAACCATGGTTGTCTCGCCCACATGGGAGCAACTAGGATGAGCGTCATAGATTCCTTGTTCATCTTGTACACCACCTTCCTGATGAGAGGAGTTGGTGGAAAAGCGTACGCAAACATCCCTGACCAGTTCATCCACAGGGCATTCCCTTGGGAGTCCGGCTGGGGGAACCTGGATGCAAATCCTGGGCATTGTTTGTTTTCGCTTGTGGCGAATAGGTCTATAGTGGGGAAACCCCACTGAGAGAAGAGATCTTCTACTACGTCTCTGTGAAGGACCCATTCGTGTTCTTCCGGGAGGGAGTTTCTGCTTAGAGCATCCGCTAGGGAATTGAGCTCCCCTGGAACATGTTGCGATGACAGGAAGATGTTCCGTCTGAGTGCCCATATCCATATTTTCTGGGCAAGCTTGGACAGATTTGGCGAACGAGTCCCCCCTTGCTTGTTCAGATAGAACATGGCTGTCGTGCTGTCCGTCCTGATCTGCACCGACAAGTTCAGTAGATGGGGCTCGAACGCCCTTAGCGCTCGGAATACTGCCAGAAGCTCTAGCAGATTGATGTGGTTCTTGGCTACTGAGTGAGACCAGAGACCCTGAGCTGTGTGGTGGAGATGGTGAGCTCCCCACCCAGTCAGGCATGCATCTGTAGTCACCACGGCTTGTACTTCGGGATCGTAAAAGGGTTTCCCCTTTGCGAGATTCTCTCTTGTCCACCAGTGTAGGCTCTGTACGAGTGTTGGCGAAACGACCACTAGATCGTCCCAATGACCACTTGCCTGAGACCACTGTTTCGCCAACCATTCCTGCATGGGACGCATGCGCAGACGCGCGTGGGGGACCAGGTAAATGCATGACGCCATCATGCCCAGTAACCGCATAGCTTTGCGTACTGTTATCTGTTGACCTGACTGATAATGCGGAATTTGCAGAAGTATATTCCGAATTCTCTCTTCCGAAGGGAAGGTCAATCCTTTCTGAGTATCTAGGATAGCTCCTAGAAACTGTTTTGAGGTGCTTGGCACCAGACTTGACTTTTTCTCGTTGATGGAGAAGCCTAATTCGTGGAGGAGGTCGATAGTCCTCTGAATGTTTGACCTGCAAATTCCTGGGGTTTCCCCCGTTATGAGCCAGTCGTCCAGATAAGGGTACACCGGGATTGCTTCCCTGCGTAGGTGTGCAGCCGCCACCGCCAGTACCTTGGTGAATACCCTTGGTGCTGAAGCTATCCCGAAGGGCAGTACCTTGAATTGGTAGTGGCGACTGTCCACCTTGAAGCGCAAGTACTCTTTGTGCGCTGGGAGCATGGAAATATGAAAATAAGCATCTTTCATATCCAAGGTTGCCATGTAATCCCCCTTTTTTAGGAGGGGGATTACCTCTTGTAGCGTGGTCATACGGAATTTTTGGGGCTTGACATATTTGTTGGCAGGCCGTAAGTCCAATACTGGGCGCATTGTCAAATCTTTCTTTGGCACAAGGAAGTAAGTTGAATAGATACCCTTGTTTACCTGGTGTCCTGGGACGAGTTCTATCGCGTCCTTTTCTAGCAGAATGGCGATCTCCTCGAGAAGGATCCTTTGATGTTCTAGGGAGTGCACTCTTTGTCGTGGAGGATGATTCCGGGGACGCTGCAGTAGTTCTATACAATATCCTGCGGATACTGTTGACAGCACCCATCTGTCTGAGGTGATCCCTTCCCAAGCCTGGGTGAAGGTGGAAATGCGTCCCCCTACTGGGGTTGCGTGGCAAGGGACCCTGAACTGAGCGTCACTGTTTTGGTGGAGGCGTGCCCCCGCCCTTGTTGGGGCTGCCTCTGCCTCTTCCACGACCTCTCTTGTTACCCCTGCCGTAACTCTGGGTAGACTGCTGGTTGTTATTCCATTGTGTACCTTGTCCCTGGGCATAGTTGCCTCTTTGTGAATTTTGGCCGCGTGGGCGACGAAAATTATTGTTCCCCCTCTGGTTAGGGGGTTTGTTGGTAAGCTGGCCAAGGGATTTGAGAGTCTCATATTCATCTTTGGCATTTTTAAGTGCGTCTTCGACCGCTTTCCCAAACAATAGGTCGGGTTCCACTGGCTTGTCTATTAAAGAAGCCTGGGTTTCTGTCTTGAATCCCGACTGCCGTAACCACGCATGTCTCTTGATAACAGTACCTTCTGCTATCAATCTCCCTGCGTTGTCAGCGGCGTCGAAAGTTGCTTTTAAAATGCAACCAGACACGGCTCTCCCCTCTGCCGAGATCCGAGCCAGCTGGCCCTTTAGCGGTTCTGGAGCAGAGGCAATGAGCGCCGCGACTTCTTCCCATTGATGGCAATTGTAACTAGCCAACAGGGTGGTGGAATTCGCAATCCTTGCTTGGTAGGCGGACGTTGAGGCTACCTTTCTGCCAAACCCGTAAAGTTTTTTGCTCTCCTTGTCGGGAGGAGCTTCTGATGAAGATAAGGGCGTGCCAGCCCTCTTTCTAGTGTTGGTCACCACTAGGGAATCTGGTTTAAGATGTCCCTTTATATACAGAGGGTCAGACTGGGCTGCCCGGAAAATCTTTTCAATTCTGGGGTTGACAGCTCTGGTGAGGTTAGGATTCACCAGGGAAGGATCTATTCTTCGTTGGATGGATTTGAGGATAGGGATGGTCTGAGCGACCGGTCTTCTCTCTCCTACAAACTCCTCCGCGAAGTCCCTTTCCTCCTGTACACCGTGGGTGTCGATGTGGAAGTGTTCCGCTGCTCGAGCGAGAACCTCGTTAAGGAGGGGCTGGTTATCAACTGGAGAGTCAGTAACTGGGGCTTCGCTTTGTACTGGGGAATCTACTCTGTAAATTTCCTGCTCATCTTCTCCCTCCTCCAGGTCCTCATCCTCTGCATAGTAATCTGTCCCGGTTTGTTCTTCCATAAATGCAAACTCCTGGTCCTCTTCAGGGAAAACTTGTCCCTGATAACTGGGGAGTGGAGTAGAATATGGAGTGGAGTAAGGCTGAACCTTGAAGGGTTCAGGTCTTTCGACCCGGGGCTCTTTACTTAGCGGGATAGGATCGGAGGAGCCTGAGGGTGTGGCCCCTTGAGGGTTATATGAAAGAAAGTGTTCTGGGTTCTTATCATAAAAATCAGCCAAGGAAGACATCCTAGACATAACCCTGTCTATGTCCTCACTGGACCATTCCCTGGAACAGGGTATTACTTTGCAGGTGATTTATTTTCAAGGGTAGACTTGTGTCTGCTTGTCTGCTTAGGCTTTACAGGGGTGGAAGGCTGTGCTTTCCGCTGTTTCCCCCCTTCTCCGTGCGTGGAAAAATGTTTTCCCTGTCCCTTGGGGGCCCCAGAGACTTTCGACGCCTGGCGTCGAGGGTCTGGAGAGGTATCTGTGTGCTTCGGGCGTGGGGCCTCACTGATGTTAACCGCGGTCTCGGTATCTTGGAGCGCGGCCTGGGGGTGGAAGTCGTCTTCGTCTCCCGACGATCGAACTTCCGTTAGTGTGTGTAGCGAGGCACTCTTGGCAAGAGTGGATGATTGCCTTGCGTCGTGAGGCGATCTCGATCGAGAGCGCCCAGAGGACACCGAGTCGGACCGTTCTTTTTGTGCCTCTTTCCGGGAAGTCGACGTCGTCGAGGTCCGGTTGGTCTTAGTGTGTTTAGTGTGTGTTAGGTGTGTAGCGCTTGCGTCGCCGGGGGTCTTCCCCATAGCCGCCCTGCCGGACGACCTTCCGAGGTCGGGGACCTGCGCTCGTCGGCTGTCTTTCGACGCCGTAATGCCCTCGCCGTCCGAAAGTACGGCGTCGCTGCCATCGCTGAAGGCGCCCTCCGCTGCCATGGCCTCCTGCCTGGCGTGGTGGGCCCAACGCTTTGTCGAACGGTCCTTAAGTGTCTTAGGTTTAAACCTACTACACGCTCTGCAGTTCGCTTCGGGGTGATCCCTCGGCAAGCAGAGATTGCACGTGGCGTGCCTGTCGACCCAAGGGTATTTGCGATTGCACTTGGGGCAGAATTGAAAAGGGGTACCCTCCATACGCACCTTAAGGCAGCGGGCTGCTAAGTGTAGGAATATATATAAATGTAACTATATATCAAGAGTGAAGAGTATGTACCACCCCCCACTCTCCCTACTTGTAAGGGCCGAGGCCAGCGGCCTACTAGGCCCGGGCCGAGGCCAGCGGCCTACCGAGGCCCAGATCCGTCGTGCAGCAGTCGACGGTCGATGACTTCTCCAGCCGTCGTCGAGGTTGAGGGTCGACGTTGGGGTGGGGAAGGGAATGAATAAGAATTAAAATTATAATAACAGCAAAAGTATGGCTAAGGCCAGGGAACTCCGCAAGATGCTTCCGACCAGTATGGCGGAAAAAAACAATCTGAGGATCCTACACGCGTGAGGGATCTTGGGTACAGTGGACGTCACACTAGGGATAGTATTACTGGCACGCCTGTGTCGACGCCCATTTTCGACTTTCGAAAAACAAACTGTAATACTCCGCAGCTTCCACTAGATGTCGGCCTATGCACAGCATGTGATCTAAGCAGATTCCACAAGCCTCAGAAATATTGTTATTTTTTGGGAGATACATTTTTTTATTTTCTTATTGTTTACACCATGACGTAATGGTTTTTCTTTGATTTCCTACTACATGGTTTTGCTTTGGACAAATTCTATTGATTTTTTAATCCTTTGTTTTTTGGTTTATCATTTTTGTTCTCGGACATGGACCTTTTATTTACTTTGCCACATAGTTGTATGTTTTATTAGTTTACTTAATTTTTGTTTTTAATACATTTTTATATTATCTTACACTTGTGTTATTTTCTCTTTGGTTTCTTACATGTCATGATATGGGTTTTGACATTCACTTGCACCCATTGTGTATGTGTGTGTGACGGACATGTGTTCTTTTGCATACTTGCCTTTGGGGTTGTGTCATGTGATTGCATTCACTATGTGGGTGCATGCAATCCTTGCCTGGGTGTTTGTGCTGGGTATGCTGGCCATTACTGCCATGATTGTGTATCGTCAGGACCTGGGGACAGGGGGACATGGGTGGGGGCCTGGTGGAGGGTGCCCCTGGTGGATGGGGGGTGGGGGTGGTGGGAGACATGGGTTGGACATGGGTGGGGGCCTGCTGGCAGGTTCCCCACAGTGCTGGGGGTGGGGGTGGTGGGAGACATGGGTGGGGGCCTGGTGGAGGGTGGCCCTGGTGGATGGGGGGTGGGGGTGGTGGGAGACATGGGTTGGACATGGGTGGGGGCCTGGTGGAGGGTGTCTCTGGTGGATGGGGGGTGGGGGTGGTGGGAGACATGGGTGGGGGCCTGGTGGAGGGTGTCCCTGGTGGATGGGGGGTGGGGGTGGTGGGAGACATGGGTGGGGGCCTGGTGGAGGGTGTCCCTGGTGGATGGGGGGTGGGGGTGGTGGGAGACATGGGTTGGGGCCTGGTGGAGGGTGCCCCTGGTGGATGGGGGGTGGGGGTGGTGGGAGACATGGGTTGGACATGGGTGGGGGCCTGCTGGCAGGTTCCCCACAGTGCTGGGGGTGGGGGTGGTGGGAGACATGGGTGGGGGCCTGGTGGAGGGTGTCCTTGGTGGATGGGGGGTGGGGGTGGTGGGAGACATGGGTGGGGGCCTGGTGGAGGGTGTCCCTGGTGGATGGGGGGTGGGGGTGGTGGGAGACATGGGTTGGACATGGGTGGGGGCCTGGTGGAGGGTGCCCCTGGTGGATGGGGGGTGGGGGTGGTGGGAGACATGGGTTGGACATGGGTGGGGGCCTGCTGGCAGGTTCCCCACAGTGCTGGGGGTGGGGGTGGTGGGAGACATGGGTGGGGGCCTGGTGGAGGGTGTCCCTGGTGGATGGGGGGTGGGGGTGGTGGGAGACATGGGTGGGGGCCTGGTGGAGGGTGTCCCTGGTGGATGGGGGGTGGGGGTGGTGGGAGACATGGGTTGGACATGGGTGGGGGCCTGGTGGAGGGTGCCCCTGGTGGATGGGGGGTGGGGGTGGTGGGAGACATGGGTTGGACATGGGTGGGGGCCTGGTGGAGGGTGTCCCTGGTGGATGGGGGGTGGGGGTGGTGGGAGACATGGGTGGGGGCCTGGTGGAGGGTGTCCCTGGTGGATGGGGGTGGGGGTGGTGGGAGACATGGGTTGGACATGGGTGGGGGCCTGCTGGCAGGTTCCCCACAGTGCTGGGGGTGGGGGTGGTGGGAGACATGGGTGGGGGCCTGGTGGAGGGTGCCCCTGGTGGATGGGGGGTGGGGGTGGTGGGAGACATGGGTTGGACATGGGTGGGGGCCTGCTGGCAGGTTCCCCACAGTGCTGGGGGTGGGGGTGGTGGGAGACATGGGTGGGGGCCTGGTGGAGGGTGTCCCTGGTGGATGGGGGGTGGGGGTGGTGGGAGACATGGGTGGGGGCCTGGTGGAGGGTGTCCCTGGTGGATGGGGGGTGGGGGTGGTGGGAGACATGAGCAGGTGTGCAGGGTAGTTCCCTGTGGTGTGTGCTGCCTGCAGGGGCCGTGGAGGGTGTACAGGTAATGCCTGGGAGCACACAGCCAATTCGCGTGTGGAACTTCCCGCGCACCCCTGAAATCCACGTACCCGGCCATATCGCGTGTGGAACTTCCCGCGCACCCCTGCAATCCACGTACCCTGACTAATCGCGTGTGGAACTTCCCGCGCACCCCTGAAATCCACGTACCCGGCCATATCGCGTGTGCAACTTCCCGCGCACCCCTGAAAACCACGTAGGCGGCCATATCGCGTGTGGAACTTCCCGCGCACCCCTGCAATCCACGTACCCTGCCATATCGCGTGTGGAACTTCCCGCGCACCCCTGAAATCCACGTACCCGGCCATATCGCGTGTGGAACTTCCCGCGCACCCCTGAAATCCACGTACCCGGCCATATCGCGTGTGCAACTTCCCGCGCACCCCTGCAATCCACGTACCCTGACTAATCGCGTGTGGAACTTCCCGCGCACCCCTGAAATCCACGTACCCGGCCATATCGCGTGTGGAACTTCCCGCGCACCCCTGCAATCCACGTACCCTGACTAATCGCGTGTGGAACTTCCCGCGCACCCCTGAAATACACGTACCCGGCCATATCGCGTGTGGAAATTCCCGCGCACCCCTGCAATCCACGTACCCTGACTAATCGCGTGTGGAACTTCCCGCGCACCCCTGAAATCCACGTACCCGGCCATATCGCGTGTGGAACTTCCCGCGCACCCCTGCAATCCACGTACCCTGACTAATCGCGTGTGGAACTTCCCGCGCACCCCTGCAATCCACGTACCCGGCCATATCGCGTGTGGAACTTCCCGCGCACCCCTGAAATCCACGTAGGCGGCCATATCGCGTGTGGAACTTCCCGCGCACCCCTGAAATACACGTACCCGGCCATATCGCGTGTGGAACTTCCCGCGCACCCCTGCAATCCACGTACCCTGACTAATCGCGTGTGGAACTTCCCGCGCACCCCTGCAATCCACGTACCCGGCCATATCGCGTGTGGAACTTCCCGCGCACCCCTGAAATCCACGTAGGCGGCCATATCGCGTGTGGAACTTCCCGCGCACCCCTGAAATCCACGTACCCGGCCATATCGCGTGTGGAACTTCCCGCGCACTCCTGCAATCCACGTACCCTGACTAATCGCGTGTGGAACTTCCCGCGCACCCCTGAAATCCACGTAGCCGGCCATATCGCGTGTGGAACTTCCCGCGCACCCCTGCAATCCAACTACCCTGCCATATCGCGTGTGGAACTTCCCGCGCACCCCTGAAATCCACGTGCCCGGCCATATCGCGTGTGGAACTTCCCGCGCACCCCTGAAATCCACGTAGGCGGCCATATCGCGTGTGGAACTTCCCGCGCACCCCTGCAATCCACGTACCCTGCCATATCGCGTGTGGAACTTCCCGCGCACCCCTGAAATCCACGTACCCGGCCATATCGCGTGTGGAACTTCCCGCGCACCCCTGAAATCCACGTACCCGGCCATATCGCGTGTGCAACTTCCCGCGCACCCCTGCAATCCACGTACCCTGACTAATCGCGTGTGGAACTTCCCGCGCACCCCTGAAATCCACGTACCCGGCCATATCGCGTGTGGAACTTCCCGCGCACCCCTGCAATCCACGTACCCTGACTAATCGCGTGTGGAACTTCCCGCGCACCCCTGAAATACACGTACCCGGCCATATCGCGTGTGGAAATTCCCGCGCACCCCTGCAATCCACGTACCCTGACTAATCGCGTGTGGAACTTCCCGCGCACCCCTGAAATCCACGTACCCGGCCATATCGCGTGTGGAACTTCCCGCGCACCCCTGCAATCCACGTACCCTGACTAATCGCGTGTGGAACTTCCCGCGCACCCCTGAAATCCACGTACCCGGCCATATCGCGTGTGCAACTTCCCGCGCACCCCGGTATACGCGCACACGTTTATTTTTTCTCTCAGCGCGTGTCTGTGTTTGTGGGTACCCCTTTGTACGTCATTTGTCCTGGAGGGCCACAGTATTGGACATTGATCATGTCTGTATATAGGTGCTATTTGTTGGCGCACCTTTTAGCGCACATTTCTTGCAGGCGCAGAGACGCTACCGCCTGCTTTCTTGTGGCGGTCGTGTTTGTGCCTGTTTGTGCCTGTGCGCTGCTTTGAGCGTGCGCTTTTTTGCCCTATTCTATTCCATGAATACGTGTTGTATGCGAGCGTGTGGGCGTTCCGCGCACTTGCCTCCTAAACTTTCCCCGTGCCGCCCACATTCTTCCCCATTCCGAGTGTTGTGCCCCATTTTATTCCCCATTCCGAGTGTCCCGCCCTGTGTTCCGCCTACTTTAGAGCTGTGCGCTGCGCTCGGAGTGATAGCGCAGTGGCCGTGGCGCACGACGTTGGTTGACCTGTGCGCCGGCCTGCGCCGCGCGCTTTTTCAGCGCACGTCCTCTGCTTTTCTTGCGCACGGACTTCCATGAATCGACGTGCGCTGGTTTCCCTGCGCTTTTCGCTAATTTTCGGCGCAGCGCACGTATTGGCCCCTCTGCGCCGGGATTTTCGGCGCACATTTATTCCATGAATCGACTTAACATAATTCCAACAGATCTTTAAAATGGATTTCCAAAATCAGCCATGGTGGGAGGCCACCCTCTTATGGTGAACAGGGAAGACACTGAGAGGTTAGCCAAACCCAATTAAGGTGAGGTAGCAGAGTGGCAAGGCTTAGTCTCAAGAAGGGTTTGAGAGTAATCTAGGGCTACAAGTCCACACAGAGCAACACCAGTAATTCCAGTTAGACAGGTAAGCATAAACATAATTATTCATTAGGCCTTTAGATTCCACACATAGCAAATACAGAATCCAAGTAATAATTGTCACACATAACCATTAGAAAACATATATACATTCACCATTATGAAAGATGGAATTGCATTTGATTTTTATAACCAGTGAAACACAGGTAAGTATTCAGATGCCTAGAAATAGACAGTACTCTTTGGAATAATCCCAGAGCATCTCCCCTAACTCTTATAAAATCCAACTCTAAAATGGTTTGGGCCTTGTCCCCAAATCTCACCAGTTCCAAAGTATATACTCTTCAGGTTGGTTTGTATACAGATTTGCAGAATCAGTGCCTAGGATTAATAAAGAGTCATAAAAAGTTAGATAAAGTTCAGATTAGGACTCAACGCAATCCCAACACCCTAGGATAGGCCTGAGGCTGGATCCTTAACCCAGATTCCACCACCAAAGATCAGGTAAGAGCGAGTTAGGTCAGGACTTTATGCCCTTGCTACCCTATGGGAGACGTGGGGAGAAAGCAACAATGTTGACTTGTCCCCCTGGCTCAGTATTCTCTGTATACCACTTGTGGAGGTTTCAAACTTGGTTGCAGGCTTGTTCTTCTGCCTTAGTTCCTTACGAGAGGGCCGTCTAGAGAGAAGAGATACTTTGTTTTGAAGGATTTATTTTCGTTCTGTCGCAGTACTTAGGAATCGGTTCAGGCAGCTTGCAGTTGAAGACCCAAACAAAGAAATGTGAAAACGTCTGCAAGACAGAAGGCCACGGGATACCTCAGGGAAACAAAGACAACAAGATCCAGCGAAGGTGAACACGGTCAGGCGAAGACATGCGATCATCCAGCAGCAAACACAGGAGCAGGCCCAGCACAGCTTCCCTTGGTGTGTGCCGGCTGAAAATGACAATGCATTACTTACCGTAAAAGCATTTCTGATGGTTCTATCTGCTTAGATTCACATGCTGTGCATAGTCTGACATCCAGTGGTCACTGCAGAGTATTGCATTTTGTTTTTCGTAATCGAAAAGGGGACGTCGACAAGGCGTGTCTGTAACACTATCCCTATAGTGACGTGCGTTGTACCCACAATCCCTCACGCGTCGAGGTCCCTCTGTTTGTATTTGTTCTGCCCTGAGGGAGCCTTCTATACGTGAGTGAGTACAGAAAAGAGAGAGAGATGTAGAAAGGTGTCTATGTTCCTTCCATCCGAGCGGGGAGGAAGGGTGGGCGCATGTGAATCTAAGCAGATACAACCATCAGAAATGCTCTTACGATATGTAATGCATTGTCTTCTTATGTTTGTTAATCTGCTTAGAATCACATGCTGTGCATAGACTAGCGAGCAGTACCCGGAGTTGGCGGTGGGTTATGAGAAGGAACAGTAGAGAAAAGATGTCTTAATACTGCCTGCCCCACCTGGGAGTCAGATCTAGAGTGTGCATCTAGACAGTAGTGTTTTGTAAAGGTGTGCACAGAACTCCAGGTTGCCGCTTTGCAGATGGACTCAAGGGGAACATTTGCAATGAATGCTATGGATGCCCCAGTGCCTCGAGTAGAATGTGCTCTTGGCTTGAAGGGTAGTTCTCTCTTAGGAAGAGAGAAACAGAGAGTGATGCATTGAACAATCCATCTAGATATAGTGGATTTTGAAACTGCATCTCTTTCTCAGTGGTCTGGTTCTTTCCATGTAGAACATGACAGCTCTGCGCACATCAAGTCTATGCAGACTTTTTTCTCCCGAATTGGAAGTGTTTTGAAAGAACGTTGGTAGTTCTATTGACTGGTTTACATGGAATTTTGAGATGAATTTCGGTGCAAACCTTGGGTGCGTGCGTAGAACCACTTTATCTTTGTGAACTGCTGCAAAGGGGTCTAAAACAGAAAGAGCCTGTAGTTCACGTACTCTCCTAATGGAGGTGATAGCTATTAGGAAAGCGGTCTTAAGAGCGAGGTCTTTAAGAGTCGTTTTGTGCATGGGTTCAAAGGGTGAGCCCATGAGTCTTGTAAGTACCACATTCAGGTCCCAGCCGGGAGCTGGGTTTGCTATCGGAGGGTGTATTCTCTTTACTCCCTCCATGAAGGCTTTGATAACTGGGACTTTCCACCACGACACTAAGCTGGGAAGTGGTGTATGCAGAAAGTGCCGCTAGGTTGACTTTAATGGAATTGAACACTAGACCTGAGTCCAGTAAATGGGTCAGGTACAGGACCATGTGCGTGGGGGAGCAGTCAACTGGGTCGATGCTTCTTCCTCTACACCAGATGACAAATCTCTTCCATTTGCTAGAATAACAGTGACGAGTGTTAGGCTTTCTAGCCTCCCTGAGGATGTCCATGCATCTCTGCGAGAGTTGTAAGTTTCCAAATTCTATGATCTCAGGAGCCAGGCTGCTAAATTCATGGTCTTAGGGCATGGATGCAGTGTCCTGCCCTTGTCCTGTGACAGCATGTTGTGCGGGCAGGGAAGTTTCACTGGGGGAGATAGAGACATCTCCATCAAGTGAGCGAACCATGGCTGCCGGGGCCACTAGTATCATGGTAACTTGTTCCTGGTGCATCTTGTGCACAATCTTGTTGAGAAGGGGAGTCGGGGGAAAGGCGTAAGCAAATTTCCCTGACCATGGAATCGATAGACCGTTCCCCTTGGATTGGTTCTAGGGGTACCTGGAGGTGTAATCTTGGCATTGTGAGTTCTCCAGAGTTGCGAACAGGTCTATTTCTGGGAATCCCCATTGTGTGAAGACGTTGAAGACGATGTATTTGTGCAACTGCCATTCGTAATCTGAGGGCAGAGGGAAGTCTCTGCTGAGTTTGTCTGCTAGCAGATTGAGTTCCCCTGGTACATGTTGCGACAGTAGGAACATGTTGTGTTTGAGAGCCCACTTCCAGATATTCTGGGACAGCTTGGACAGTCCTGGAGAGTGGGTGCCCCCTTGCTTGTTGAGGTAGTACATGGCTGTGGTTCTGTCCGTAAGGACCATCACTGTCTTCCCTTGTAGGTGTTCCTGGAAGGCTTTTAGTGCCTTGAACATGGCCAGTAGCTCCAGTAGGTTTATGTGCTTGGATGCTACGCTCAGAGTCCACACTCCGTGAGCAGTCTGATGGGATAGGTGAGCCCCCCATCCTGTGAGGGATGCGTCTGTGGTTAGAGTGGCTTCCACTGCGGGTGTGGCAAAGGGTTTCCCTCTTACCAGGTTTTCCTTTGTCCACCACCGTAGCGAGAGAACCAAGGCCTGCGAGACCACCACTAGATCGTCCCATTGTCCGCTGGCCTGACACCACTGGCTGTTGAGCCACTCTTGCATTGGGCGCATGCGCAGGCGCGCGTGAGGTACCAAATAAATACATGACGCCATCATTCCTAGCAAGCGCATCGCTTTGCGCAACGTCACCTCCCGACCTGCCACATATTGGGGGATCTGAAACAGCATGTTTTGGACCCTCTCGTTGGAGGGGAAGACGAGGCTGTCCTTTGTTCGAATTAGAGCCCCCTAGGAATTGTTTGACTTGGCTGGGGTCTAAGCTGGACTTCTTCTCGTTGATGGAGAAGCCCAGTTGGAACAAAAGGTCTACAGTCTTTTGGGCGTTTGAGAAGCATGTCTCGTAAGAATCCCCTGTTATGAGCCAGTCATCGAGGTAAGGGTATACTGGGATGGATAACCTGCGCAGGTGGGCCGCTGCCACTGCCAGTACTTTCGTGAATACCCTTGGTGCAGATGCTATGCCGAAGGGTAGCACTCTGAACTGGTAGTGTTTGCCCTCTATCATGAACCTGAGGTATTTTCTGTGCGCTGGCACCATTAAAATATGAAAGTATGCATCTTTCATGTCCAGTGTTGTCATGTAATCTCCATGTGATAGCAGTGAGATCACTTCCTGTAAGGTCACCATACGAAACTTTTGGGGTTTGACAAACTTGTTCGCTGGGCGCAGATCTAATACAGGGCGCATGGTTAGATCCTTTTTGGGTACAAGGAAGTACACTGAATAAATATCTTCCGTTACCTGAGATAGAGGCACGACCTCTATAGCTCCTTTTTCCAGTAGCTGGTCCACTTCTTGAAGAAGGATGGCGAGGTGTACTGGTGTCATGTGTCGTCCCCTCGGGGGTCTGTATGTTGGGGAACTGTTGAACTCTATACAGTAGCCGCGGGCTACGGTGGATAGTACCCAGCGGTCTGATGTTATTCCCTCCCATGCTGGAAGAAAGGATGTTAACCGGCCCCCGACCGGCGATGCATGGGAGGGGACCCGAATCTTCACGTCACTTGGTGTTGTTGGTGGCTTGGGAGCCTCTAGGGGTGGAACCCCGGCCTCTTCCCTTGCCACGGCGTTGACCTCTCTAATTGTACTGGCCAATATTACTTTGGTAGTTGTTGGCAGAATATTGAAGTTGTTGATTCTGTTGCTGGCGTTGGCCACGAAAAGAACGCTTGTTGCCAAATCCCTGCCTGTTAGAGGGCTTTGAGATTTGGTCCAAGGTCTTTATGGTATCAAATTCTTTTTTCACATTTTCCAGTGCGTCGTCCACTGCCTTTCCAAAGACGTTAGACTCTTCAATAGGTTTGTTAATGAGCGCCGCTTGCGTTTCCGCCTTAAACCCGGAATTGCAAAGCCAGACGTGGCGCTTCAGCAGAATTCCCTGTACCAAAGAGCGGCCAGCTGTTTCCGCTGCATCGAGGGTATTCTTAACGATGCATTGGTTGACCAGAGACCCTTCATTAACTGTAGCCAGCAATCTAGTTTTTAGGGGTTCAGGGACTTAAGCTTTCCCCATTGCGCATCAGCGCAGCTTGCCAGCAATGTGTTATTATTGGCAATTCTAGTTGAGAACGCTGCCGAGGTGGTAATTCTTTTGGCTAGGGCATAAAGCTTTTTCCCCTCTTTATCCGGGGGTGCCTCGCTGGTAGACAGTGGAACCCCAGCCCTTTTCCTAGTGTTAGTCACCACTAAGGAGTCCGGGATCGAGTGACCCTTAATATATAGTGGGTCTGATTGAGAGGGTGAGAACAATTTTTTGATTCTTGGATTAACCCCTCTTACTAGTGCAGGGGTGGCCAGTGAAGGGTTGATTCGTCTCTTAACGGAGGTGAGTATTGGAATTGTTTGGCTGGTGGGGGGGTTTTCTTTGATAATCCTTTCCACGAAGTCAGTGTCTGGGGTGACCTCCCCAGTTTCGACCTCAAAATGTGCTGCTGCTTTCCTCAGCAGCGCGTTAAAGGTGGGCTGATCGTCAACAGGCGAAGGGTACCTAACTGGCGTGGTCTGAGGAGACCTGATGTCTATAATGTCTGGCTCTGTAGACCCTGATGGTGACTGCCAGGGATTTGGGTCACCCTCACCTGGGTCTTCTTCGTACCCTTCCTCACTTATGTTAGTGTCCTCATGGAAGCCTTCTCCCTCTTGTTGGTTTTTATCATTGATGATGTCCCTGTATTATACGCTGTTAATGGTACCCTTCGGTACATGTATATATGCTGTATATTTTTGTAACTCACTGTAACTACTGCTCTTTCATGTTTAAGAGTATGTACATGTATATATGCTGTATATTTTTGTAACTTCTGTAACTACTGCTTTTTGTAACATGTTTAAGAGTATGCGCCCGGTTGCCCCTGGGCCTGGTTTTTTGCGCTTTATAAATAAAATAAAATCAAATCAAATGAACTCCTCTCCTTCCTGGAAGTGAGTGTCCTCTTCGGTGAGGTCGTAAGAGTTCATATCCTCCTGAAAGGGGTTATAGAACAACTTTGGGTATTTAGCCCTTGGACTTTCTAGGAGTACCTCCCTAGGTCTTTTAGGTGTCCTATTTTCTGGAATGGCCATGAATCTGTCTAACTTGTCCGTACAGGACTGGAACTTCTCTAAGGTCCACTGAGGTAGGCCAGAGCGGTCTGGGAGTGAAAAAGGAGTTTCGTCTCCTTGTATTCGCCTAGATCTGTCCCATAGCATCGAAGATCAGGTGCCTTCGCCTTCTGAGAAGTGTTCTGGTAGGCTAGGGCTTTCCGTCGACAGTGTCCCAGCCTACTTTCCGGCGCCTTCGGCGTTTCTTTGGCCTTGTGCGCGGTTTTCAGCGTGTCACTTGTCGTCCGTCTCTGGCCGTCGAAGATATACACGCAAGGCTTTCGGCGATCATTCTGTCTGCCGAGGGTACGCTCGCCGTCGCGCTAGGTACCGTTAAGTCTTTACTAGCAACGTGCGCACTCTTACGAGGCGCGTCGCCGCCTGAGGGTTTGCGGTTAGCGCCCTTATTTCCAGAGTGCCCAGTCGCCTGTCACGGGAGCGGTGGCGTGGAGGGCTGGCGACCCTTACGGTCGGCGGAAGACGCCGGTGGCCCCGGCGCCTCCGTTGGCGCTATGGCTGCCTTCGTCTTCGACGAATGCGTGCCGTGGGGTATGTGTTTATGAGATTTCTTGTGTGCGTCCTTGTCGCCGGGGTGTTCATCCCCATAAGCTGGGCGTGAGCCGGGCTTGTCAGGGCCGGGGACGGACGAAGAGGAGTGAGAACTCTCCCTCGAGAGGTCTACAACCTCCGTTACGGAGGCCGTGTAATCACTGTCCTCGTCACATTCGGCGGCAGCGGGCGAAGAATCTGACCTAGACATGGCATAGGCCGCCCACCTTTTGACCCTGCGGTCCTTTATCGTTTTGGGCTTAAGTAACTTACAGGCCGCACAGCCGTCCTCCTTGTGATCGAGGGGCAAGCAACGGTTGCACCGTTTGTGCTTGTCCTTCCAGGTATATTTGCCTTTGCAAAGTGGGCAAAACCTAAAGGACGCCCTCTCCATAGCTGAGGGCAAGAAGTGTGATTACGACCTCGAAAGAGAGGGAGGGGAAAGAGAAAGGCATTGTCGGAGTGAAAAGAAAAGATCACACAACCCCACTCTCCCTACTGTGTAAGGCCGGTGAGGCCAGGCCACGTGTTCGGCGACGCCGAAGGATCTCCTCCGCTCGTCCTTCCGTCGAAGATCTTGTTCGGCGGAGAAACAGCTTGCAGCTTCGTCGAGGGAGGGATCTATGTGTTAGATATTAATAATAATAAACGACCAAGGATCGAAGAAATGATTTCGCAATGTCTCTCGAGGAGCTCCGCATAGAGGCGACCAATAACTGGGCGGAAAAAAACAATCTAATGGACCTCGACGCGTGAGGGATTTTGGGTACAACGCACATCACTATAGGGATAGTGTTACAGACACGCCTTGTCGACGTCCCCTTTTCGACTACGAAAAACAAAATGCAATACTCCGCAGTGACCACTGGATGTCGGACTATGCACAGCATGCGATTCTAAGCAGATTAACAAACATCAGAAAATGAAGTTACTCACTGTAGTGACTATCTTACTCCTAGTTCATAGTCCCCTTTCCTCCAAACTTTTGGGAGATTCCGTCCTATGAGACGGAACCGGAGCACTTTTTGAAGCATCAAAAATATTATTGTCCTTTTATTTTTACACAGGGCCACCGCGCATGGCTGTAGCCCCACCCAGCACATCGCCCTTCAGTCTTTTTCTATTGTCGAAGGAGGATTAAGCAATGAGAGGAAACTTTTAGAGGGGAAGGCGGGTGGGAGAGCGGGCGTATGGAGGAAAGGGGACTAGGAATAAGATAGTCACTGCAGTGAGTATTTGTTATACTCCTACACCCCATCCCCTTTCCTACATACCTTTGGGAGATTTCCAAGCACTGATTAATAAAACGGGTGGATGGAAATGTACTTGAAGAAAAAGGTTTTTAAGAACTGCTTACCCAAAATGGGCATCAGCCCGGGAACTGAGATCAAGGCAATAGTGCTTACAAAAAGCCTAAAGGGGAAGCCCAAGTAGCCACTTGGTAATAGTCTCCCATGGAACATATTTTTGAGAAGCAACAGCTGCTCCGTTCCCGCGCACCAAATGTGCGTGTATACCCTTCGGAGCTTGAAGGCCTTGTACTGAATAATCTTCTGAAAAACACTAAGCAATCCAACATGAAATGGAAGATAACGAAAAGTTGAGCCTCCAAAGTCGTTTGTTCTTTGTAGGTAAAACATTAGTACCGTCCTGACATCCAAATTATGGAGTATTCTTTCTGCATCTGATGCAAGGTCTGGAAAGAAAAACGGCAAAGAAATTGATTGGTTAACATGAAAATCAGAAACAATCTTAGGAAGAAAACAAGGATGTGTGCGGTGCACCACCTTATCCTAATGAAAGGTAAAGAAAGGATGCTCAACAGAAAGGGCTAGTAATTCGCTTATTCTTCTGGCCGATGTAACAGCAATTAAGAAGGCCACTTTCCAGGTGAGAAACTGGAGTTCTGTTGCAGCCAGTGCCTTAAAGGGTGTGTGACAGAAAGCAGTGAGAACAACATTGAGATCCAATTTAGGGTATGGTGGCTTGACCGCAGGGAAAAGATGAAGAAGCCCAGCAAAATGTCTCTTTATGACTGGATTTGTCAGAGTGAAAGAGGAATCATCTGTGCTAAAGTACGCCCCAATGGCAGACAAATAAGTCCAGCACAACAAAATGTGGATGCCTGTGGCCATAAATTCCCAATCTTCTGCACCAGAACAATCAGCAGGTGTAGCATCCCTCCCCACAATCCTTCAGCTTAGCGGCATGGTTTTTATATTTGCGTTTATAAAGCACACAAACTGCCCTAGGGCATCGAGGCAAGTTCCTGAGTTCAAATCTCTCTATCAGAAGATATGTGTATAATTCAGGCGGCGCCCAAGCCTTCAACTCGAGCTCAATACAAAAGCAAATGACTTCGTATGTGAAATGAATGAAAGGGCACAGTCGATATAAGCTTGACAAGGGTCAAGCTGTTTGGCAAGGCACTAGTGACAGAATAGAAGTCATTTTCTTTTGTATTGAGAAGTTAATACAAGTGTTTCTTTCAGAAAAGGTTTTTTTAAGGAGGTCAGTAAGTGTTTCCTCATAGAATACTTTTGTCAGAATGGAAAAACAAATGTGTCCGTCTCTCTGCTTGTGGCAATATTTGTTCCAGGTTTCTGCACACCGACATCTCATATGAGGAGAATTGCACGATGTTTGCCCAGTTCTTTGCTTGTGGCATGTGAGAGAATTGCACCCCCTTTGCCTTTCTGTGTCTTCTTCAAAGTCTTTTGGCTGGTGGCAATGCGGGTTCCAGGTTTCTCCAAACTGACATGTCATGTGAGGGAAATTGTACCCCATTTTGCCCTTCTTTCTCTTCTTCAAAGGCTCTTGGCTGATGGCAATGCAGGTTCCAGGTTTCCTCAAACTGACATCCCAGTGGAGCGGAACCCCTGTTGGCCGTCTGTTCTACTTGGTCGGTATTCAAATTGCCTCCCCAAGTATCCTTTAACTTTATAACACGCCCCAGGGTCCCAAACTCCTTTTGGCTGACTCACCGGTTTAAAGTGCATCAATAAAGAACCATTGTCGGGTCTCCTGGTTTCTGCGTTGGTCTCTCGCGCTTCTGCCAATGGAAACGTTGCCATTCCGCAAGACCGTGTCTTGCCGTGTCCTGCAGCAGTGGACTTTCCACTGAGTGCTTCTTCTGCCTCTTGGCAGATGCCTCTGAGCATCGTCCTGCTTCAGCACGGCTCACTGCTGTGACTCTGCTTTGGAGCTTGTCTCCCGCTGCGTGTCCTCTGCGGCTTTCTGCTCCCTCTCCATCATTCGGGCTGCAACCACCTCCTCTCCTACTACAACACGGTGCATAGCAAGACCCACCATTTTTAAATCTCCCACACAGGTGATCATTCTTTTAACAAGTCTGCATCTTTGGCTTAAGGGTGTTCCTGTTGCATATTGACTCTAGTGTCCTCTTCTTTGTCCCAGTACCATAGGTATTCCCCAGTCAGTCATAGGTATTATGGGAATTTATATTGTTTTTAAGCTTTCCAAAGCTATATTGTTTCAAATGCTTGCTGGAATTGAGTTTGTCAGAAACAGGATTTTTGTGAACCTTATGTGTAGTGATATTGTGTTCAGCACTCTTACCCAGGACATAACCATTACAATCAAGAGATGTTAAATGTGATCCATATAGTGTAAGGCTTATTCTGTTCATCGGGTCTTTCACATAATGTTATTTGGGTTTTAATATGGAGGGACTTGCACAGGGACAGCATGCCATCGTATATTTGGGGATTAAAGGAGCTTCATCTTCACAGAAGAACAAGTTACTTACCCCTGGTAAAGTTCTCTCTACTGGATTTTCCTCCAACCTATTCCTCATTTTGGACACATCGTGTCCAGCTTCGGCTGCTTCCGAAATTTTTCAGCAGGGGGCACCCTGCGTTGAGTCGATGTCCCTCGAAGGCCTCCGTTGAGGGTGACGTCATCGGATGTTATAAGCCTCAGTTCTCTTTTCCCCCTCCTCGTGTTGCAGAGATGCCCATAATGCAGGCCTGACCGTACTCAGCCTTGTTGGAACGAAAACTGTAATAGCATGGGAAATTCTACAGAGGGGTAGGATGGGAGGGCGATGAGGAATACGTTGGAGGAACATCCAGTCGAAAGAATGTTACCTTGGGTAAGTAACTTGTTCTTCAAATGGATTGTGTCCTCCAACGTATTCCTCATCTTTGACAGACTCGCAAAGCAGTATCCATGTTTGGAGGAGGGTGAAGAATTTAGACCTTTTTCTTTTTTTTTTTTTTAAAGGGCAGAGTAAAGTACTGCCTTAAGAAAAGCAACATCCTGAGCATGGGAAGTATCCAGAGAATAATGCTTAGTAAACGTGTGTATTAAAGACCACGTTGCAGCATCACTGATGCTTTTAATAGGGACACCCCTTTGTAGGGCTGTCGAAGTGGCCATGTTCCTAGTGGAATGAGCCCGCAAGCCCTTAGGAGGGTCCTTGCCCGCCAATCTATAGCATTCAGAAATAGTGAGGATGATCCACCTAGACAAGGTCTGTTTAGAAACAGCCTGGCCTAGATTGTGGGGTATGCATGACACAAAGAGCTTGTCGTCCACTCTCACTTTGGACATTCTGGAAATATAAAAGCTTAATGCTCTCCTAGGGTCCAACCTATGGAGCCTTTCCTCTTCCTTACTAGGATGGGAGGAGGACAGAAGGCTGGCAGCACAATTTTCTGACTTAAGTGAAAGTCCGAAACTACCATAGGTAGGAAAGAGGGTTTCACTCTCAACACAACCCTGTCCTTGTGGAATACAGTAAAGGGTGGCTTGGAAGAAAGTGCCTGGAACTCGCTCACTCTACGTGCAGATATTATAGCAACCAATAGTATTGTCTTAAAGGTCAACAACCTCAACGGACAGGTGTGCAAAGGTTCAAATGGGGCACACATTAGAAACCTCAAAACCAAGTTAAGGTCCCAAACCGGAACCTGAAAAGTCAATGGCAGGAACACTTAACGAGTGGGATCTTGAAATAGGAACAGTCCTCAGATGATCGCTTAAAGATCGAAAGTGCTGCCAGGTAACCCTTAATGTTTCCAACCTGAAGACCTTTGTGTGCTAATGAAAGCAAAAAGGATAGAACATCCAGAGTCATACACTGAAAAGGATCAACATTCTTTTCTGTGCACCAGTCGCAAAACGTATTCCAACAGCAACGGTACAGAGACTTTGTTGCTGGCCTTCTGGCCGAAAGCAACACCTCCATCACGTCATCCGGGAGGTCCCAAACCTTATATCTCATCCTTTCAGAAGCCACGCATGAAGGTTGAGAGTCTTGACCTCTGGATGAAGAACCCGACCTTCCTCGCGCAAGAGAAAAATCTCTCTTTGTGGAAGACTTATCAGAGGACAGATGCACATGTCCAGAAGGTCCAGGTACCTCGGTCTCCTTGCCCAGTCCGGAGCAATGAGGATCATGTGGTTCCCGGACCTTCCAACCTCCAGAGAACTTAAGGAATGACAGGGACTGGAGGAAACGCGCACAGTAGTGGGAAATCCCAATCCACCACAAACGTGTCTCCTAGAGTGCCTCTCAGAGGAAATTGCCTTGAGCAGTACTGCTCGCACTTACGGTTGGCACCGGTCACAAACAGATCCACTTGAGGGGTTCCCCAAAGGGCGAAGATCTTTTGAAGGACTTCCTGAGCTAGTTCCCACTCATGGGAGACTGCGCTCTGCATGTTTAGAGTGTCTGCTGCCGTTTTCTCCTCTCCGGCTAGGTGAACTGCCGATAGGGAGATTCCTTCTTGAATTGCCCAGTACCAGAGCTGCATTGCCCATCTGCATAGTGGTAGTGACCCGACGCCTCCTCTATTGTTGAGGAAGTGCATGGCCACCGTGTTGTCGGTCATTATCAGGACATTCCTTCCCCGTACAGATGTCAGAAAAGCCTTCAACGCTAGCCTGATTGCACTCAGGTCCAAAAGATTGATGTGTAGTCTGGACTCCGATGGAGAACAACGACAAGCTGACTGCCAGATCGTTGGCGTGAGCTCCCCACCCTGTGAGTGAGGCGTCCGTCACTACAGTTATCTCCGGCCATGGTTGCCAAAAGTGGTCTCCCTTCATAAGATTTTCCTCGCTGGCCCACCACAGAAGATCCTGTGAGAGACTGACTGGAATTTGAAGGTGGTCCGACATCCACCCTGAGAACTGGGACCATTGTGATCGAGAGCCCACTGAAGGGATCTCATTCTCAGACAGGCCTCTGGCACCAGAAAAATGCAGGATGCCATCAGGCCAGCAACCTCAAAAATTGGAAGGCCGGAAGACTATGGGCATTCTGGAATTTGGTTACCATCTGCAGAATTTGTTGAGCCCTAACCCTGGGCGGCGGGCACTTTCCCAAGGATGTGTCTAATACAGCCCCGATGTACTGGGGCTGTTGAGAAGGGGTCATATGGAACTTCTTGAAATTGAGGGAGAAGCCCAGTCTGTGAAAGGAGTGGCATGTAACGTTGAGATGATCCAAGGCTTGCTAGGGAGAATGCGCCCTGATCAGCCAATCGTCCAGATGAACAAGTTACTTTCTTACCTGGTAAAGTTCTTTCGATGGGATGTTCCTCCGACGTATTCCTCATTTTTGATGTTACCCATTCCAGCTTGCTGGCCTCGGAAACATTTTTCAGTAGAGGGCGCTGTGCGTCGACGTCCCTCGAGTCGGTGTCCCTCGACAGCCTCCATATCGACGCCGACGTCCTCGTGCGTATAAATAGACTCGCGTAGCGTCCGTTGCTCAGTTCTGTTTTGAAGCTTAAATCTGCTTTGCATGAATTGGTTAGTAACCTTGAAGGAGCGTAAGCTGCCACTACAAGGGAAGTTTTACTGCAGGGATGGATGGGAGGGGCGATAAGGAATACGTTGGAGGGACATCCCATCGAAAGAACGTTACCAGGTAAGAAAGTAACTTGTTCTTCGAAGGGATTGTGTCCTCCGATGTATTCCTTATCTTTGATAGACTCCCATAGCAGTAGTGTAAAGAGGAGGTGGGAGTAAAAATGAAATATTTCGCTTTAAGAATGTACAGAATGCAACACAGCTTTCCCAAATCTTGTCTCCTGGCTAGAGGAGGAATCCAGGCTGTAAAATTTGGTAAAGGTATGTGCGGACGACCATGTGGCATCCGCACATATGTCTTTAATTGGAACCCCTCTTTAGAGAGCCGAAGAAGCTGCGATACCCCTGGTTGAATGAGCCTTAAGATGTTGAGAGGGTTCTTTTCCTGCCAATTTGTAGCATTCTAGAATGGTTAAAATCATCCATCTTGAAATGGTCTGTTTCGTGATTGGCAATCCTAATTTGTGCCCTGCATATCCTACAATTGGTCTGCTTTCCTTATCCTAGCAAGTCTACTAATAAAAACTCAAGGCACGCCTTGGATCCAGCCTGTGTAATCTTTCTTCCTCTTTCCCTGCATGGGGAAGAGGATAGAACGAAGGTAAAATTATTTTCTGGGTAATGTGGAATTCAGAGACCACCTTTGGGAGAAAATTAAGCTTCACTTGTGAAACAACCTTGTCTTTATGAAAGATTGTATGAGGAGGTTTGCAAGATAGAGCTTGTAATTCGCTCACCCTTCTGGCAGATGTTAGAGCCACTAGAAAGTCTGTTTTAAGAGTGAGAAATCTTAATGATCAGGAATGGAGTGGTTCAAAAGGAGTACCCATTAGAAATGTTAAGACTAGATTTAGGTCCCACAACGGAACTTGAAAAGGCTTTGGGGGATAAACATTAGTTAACCCTTTCAGAAATTGGATTACCAAGGGAAATTTGAAATATGAAGGCTCCTTAGCAGTACGCTTAAAGATTGACAGCGCTGCGAGGTAGCCCTTGATCGTACCAATTTGAAGACCTGAATTTGCTAAGTAAAGCAAGAAAGACAACACCATTGGTGTATTGCATGAAAAGGCTTCAATATTCTTTTCTCTACACCAGCTGCAGAATTTGTTCCAACGGCAGCGGTATAAAGTCTTTGTTGCTGGCATTCTGTCTGAAAGCAACACCTCCATGACGTCATCCGGGAGATCCCAATCCTTGTATCTCAACCTTTCAGAAACCAAGCGTGAAGGTTGAGGGTTCTGATGTCTGGATGGAGAACCTGACCTCCCTTCTGCGAGAGAAGATCCTCTCTTTGCGGAAGACGAATTGGAGGGCAGATGGACATGATGGGCAATTAGGATCAGGGCTTTCCGGAATCTTCTCAACCGCCTGATCATTTGAGGAATGACAGGGACTGGAGGAAACGTGTACAAAAGTGGAAACTCCCAGTCCACTACGAATGCATCTCCTAGAGCTCCTCTCAGAGGTAATTCCCTTGAACAAAACTGATCGCACTTCCTGTTGATGCTGGTGGCGAACAGATCCACTTGAGGGGTTCCCCAAAGGGTGAAGATCTCTTGAATGACTTCCTGAGCTAGCTCCCACTCGTGGGAGACTGTACTCTGCCTGCTCAGAGCCTCCGCCGTCAAGTTCTTCTCTCCGGCAAGGTGAACTGCTGATAGAGAGATTCCTTCTTGAATTGCCCAAAACCAGAGCTGCATTGCCTCTCTGCACAGTGGCAGTGACCTTACGCTGCCTCTCTTGTTGAGATGTGCATGGCCACTGTGTTGTCCGTCATTATCAGGACATTCTTTCTCTGTACTGATGGCAGAAAAGCTTTCAGTGCTAGTCTGATTGCTCTCAGCTCTAACAGGTTGATGCGTAGTCTGGACTCCGATGGAGACCAACGACCACTGATGGTCAAGTCGTTGGCATGGGCTCCCCACCCCGTGAGTGAGGCATCCGTGACTACCGTTATCTCCAGCCATGGTTGCCAAAACTGTTCTCCTTTGAAGATGTTCTCCCGACAGGCCCACCACTGAAGGTCTCGAGCTACTCTGTTCGGGACTTGAAGGAGATCTGACATTCTCCCTGAGAATTGCGACCATTGGGTTCTTATTGCCCACTGGAGGGATCTCATTCTCAGCCGAGCCTCTGGCACTAGGAAGATGCAGGATGCCATGAGGCCTAGCAACCTCAAAAAGTCGAAGGCTGGTAGACGTTGGGCGTTTTGAAACTTGGTGACCATCTGTAGAATATCTGGAGCCCTCACCACTGGTGGCAAGGCTTTTCCCAGGGAAGTGTCCAGGACTGCCCCAATGACCTGGAGTCTCTGTGATGGTATCGTCTGTGACTTCTTTAAGTTGAGGGAGAAGCCCAGATTGTGAAGGAAGTGGCAGACATAATCTAGCTGGACTTGAGCTTGTTCCGGAGATACTGCTCTGATTAACCAATCGTCTAGGTAGGGATAGACGTGGATCCCTTCCCTCCTTAGACTTGCAGCCACTACCGACATTAGCTAGGTAAAGACATTCGGGCGGAGGTCAGCCCAAATGGCGGAACTCAAAATTGATAGTGAGGGTTGCCAATTGTGAACATCAGGTATTTCCTGTGTTTGAGATGGATTGGCACATGGAAATAAGCATCCTGAAGGTCTAGAGATACCAACCAGTCCTGAAGCTGGAGTGCCTGAAGAATTTGAGAAAGGGTTACCATCTTGAACTTGTCTTTCCTGAGGAATTTGTTCAATTCTCGCAAGTCCAAGATGGGTCTCAGTCCTCCGTCCTTCTTTGGTACTAGGAAGAAGGGGGAATATCAACCTTTGTTCCTCTCCGCTACGGGCATGGGCGTAATTTTAGGGGGGACCGGGGTGTTTGTCCCCCTCAACTTTCATGGCACACTATTTTATCCCCATTCATTTGAATGGGGCACCTTTTCTTCAGAGGTCATGTCCCCCCCAACATTTTCAGCAAAGTTACTCCACTGGCTATGGGTACCGGTTCTATGGCACCGTTCTCTAGCAGGTCTAAAATCTCCTGAATAAGGAGCGGGTCTGGAAGCTTCAAAGAGTTGTTCCCCGGTGGATGACTCTGAGGAGTGTGTAGGAAGGGCAGGCAGTAACCTTGGGCAACTGTCTCCAATGCCCAAGCATCTGACGTAATAGCCTGCCATTCTGCCAGATGTTGAGTTAACCTGCGCCCCTATTGGTGTCTTGTGATGGGAGACCTCAGAGGGGTTTAGAAGCGGCTGTCGCAGATGCCGAGGGTGAAGTGGCACCTGCTGCTGCAGCTTTTGTACCTTTGACCCGTCCACCACGCGTGAATCGTTTCTGGCCCCTTTGAGCTCGCTGTCCTCCGCCTTTTCCGAATGCGGAATAAAAGCGAAAGGCCCTACCCCTCCAGGAAGCTCCTGATGGGCGATTTGGAGTCTGTCGAATTGCAGCCCCAAGGGATTTCGCTGCTGCCTTGGATGTTTGTAATCTCTGCAGGCTGTTATCAGCCTTCTTTCCAAATAAAGAAGTGCCGTCAAAGGGCATGTTCAGAAGTATGGCTTGTACACCTGGAGCAAAAACCAGACTTCCGCAACCACACAAATCTGCGGATTGTGGTAGTTACCGCCATGGCCCTGCTGATGCTGTCAGCAGAATCAATGCCTGTTTGGAGGGACTCGCACATTGCATCCTTTCCATCCCTGATGACGTTTAAGAATTCTTCTCTTTGTTCTCCTTCTGGGAGACAGTCAGCCGCAGATGAAGCACACTCCCAAAGTGTGTGGCTGAATCTTCCTAGTGTGCAAGTGGCGTTGATAGACTTAAGCGCCATGCTACATGCCGAAAATACTTTTTTTGACATGGCATCAAATCTTTTATCATCCCTGTCCTGTGGAATAGTAGGGTATGCCGACTTATTGTTAGATGAAGTTGCTGCTTGTACAACTAAACTCTCTGGAGTTGGATGCTTTCTCAGATATTCAGGATCTGAAGCGGATACTCTGTATTTAGCAGAAAGTCTCTTATTTACTGCAGGGATAACTTCAGGAGTTTCCCAATTTGCAGATATTTTTCTTTGCAGAGCAGTATGAAAAGGAACAACAGGATCCTCCTCTGGACCTTTATCTAAGATATCAGTAAGGTCATCCTGCTGAAAAGAAGGTGTAGGTGTACTCCACCCCATGAATTCAATTATTCTAGCCATCAGAACCCTACAAGGGGTTTCAGCATGCTCTCCAGGGTCTGGCTTAGCAAACTCTACTTCTGGAGAAGTATCTAAACCACTTGCCTCATGTAGAGTGTCTTGAAGGTCCTTTAACCTGTTCTCTTCAGAGATTAATTCCTCTGGCATGGGCATTGTAGTTCTTTGTAAACCAAAAGGTGTCATTATCGGAATCCTCCCCTTCCTCATATATAGAGGACAAGGCTCTAAAGTAGTCAGACCTAGGATATGGTTTAAAACCCATTTCCAGAGCAGAGGGAGCTAGAGTATTTGTCACTGCCTGAGAAAATGTCAAGGTTGTCGACGTGGACGTCATAGGCTTCGACAATCCTGAAAAAGGCGTCAACAAAGTTTGAAAAGACCTCGATGCACTCGAGAGGATCGGAACCCTACTCGGCGTCGTCGAGATTGTCAATGGCTTCCTCGACGTCATGGTCGGAGCTTTCGACACCTCTACTGCCTGTGACGTAGTGCCAGTTCTAGGTTTGTCTTTTATCTGAGTCGACAATGGCGTCTAAGACGGCGTCGGAGCAACCGATTTATGCGTCGAAGGGCCCTTTGACACAGGCGTCGACGACGCGGTCTTACTGCTTTTACTCGAAGATTCATGATGTTCAAGTACTTTCTCTTGCTGGGTTCAACAACTCGCGTCGTTTTGTTTTTTCGGGTCTTTCACCCGGGGTATCACCTTTAGACGTCTCCGAGGGGGTCGATCCGGCTTTCTCGAAGACGCTAGGCATTTTTTTACGGAATTCCTCCCACTTAGCCAGAGAGCTGTGTTTCGTGGGACAGGTGACCCTTTCTGGGGAAGTAGAGGAAGAAGAAGAGGGAGATCTACGACGCCTCTTCTTAGAGTGTTTTGATCTCGAAGACTGATGGGAACCGCTTCGAGATCTCGAACGGGAATGTTTCTTTTGTCGACGAGGAGACGAATGTCTCGACTCAGCCGAAGAAACTTTCGAGGGAGTAGAAGTTTAAAGTCCTTACCTCTTTCCAACTGCCCCTTACGCTCCTTGAAGGCTTTCGCCGTCATGGACATGCAGTCCTCGCATTCCGAACAGTGATGCTCCGATCCCAGCCACCACAAACAGATCCTGTAAGGATCCATTAACGAAATTTTCTTCCCACAGTCACGAAATGTTTTGAAACCGGACCGTGGAGTCAATGGTTTGGATGAAGAAGCCATTGTTAATAGATAATAATCTTCAAAGAATAAGAAGGTTTTTGCTGAAGAAGGAACCAAGCATTACGTTTCTGAGGCCCACGAAGCACGGAAAAACAGAACTGAACAACAGACGCTGAGCAAGTCTATTTATACACACGATGACGTCGCCGCCGATACGGAGGCTGTCGAAGGACATCGACGTGCAGCACTCTCTACTGAAATTTTTTTCCGACGCCAGCAAGCTAGACTGGGCAACATCAAAGATAAGGAATACGTCGGAGGACACAATCCCTTCGAAAGGGGTTGACATGAATCCGCCCTCTCCTGGGATGTGCTGCCACCACCCCCAGCAGTTTGGTGAAGACCCTTAGGGCGGAGGTGAACCCGAATGGCAGGACTCAAAACTGATAGTGCGAGCCGCCAACGGCGAACCTCCGGTATTTCCTGTGCTCGAGATGGATCGGTACATGAAAATAAGCATCCTGAAGGTCCAATGACACCAACCAATCCTGTAGTTGGAGGGCCTGATGGATCTGAGAAAGAGTGACCATCTTGAATTTGTCCTTCCTGGGGAACTTGTTCAAGTATCTCAAGTCCAAGATGGGTCTCAGTCCCCCGTCCTTCTTGGGAATCAAAAAATATGGGGAATACCAACCCTTGTTCCTCTCTGCCACAGGCACTGGTGCTATAGCGCCTTTCTATAGCAGGGTCAATATTTCCTGCACAAGGAGCGGACCTGGAATCCTCAAAGAGTGATTCCCCGGTGGATTGGTCTGCGGCTTCTTTACAAAAGGAAGGCAGTAACCATGGGCTATTGTTTCCAGAGCCCCAGCATCTGAAGTAATGTCTCGCCATTCTTCTGGATGCTGAGACAGCCTGCCCGCCACTGGTGAGCTGTGACTTAAGGCCTCAGAGCGGTTTTGAAGCGGCTGTTGCAGAGGCTGATGGCAAAGAGGCTGCTGCTTGAGCTGGCTTGGCACCTCTACCTATTCCACCACGAGGAAACTTTTGTTGGCCCCTTTGACTGGCCATTCCTCTCGCCAATCCAAATGAGTAGTAGCGAAAAGATCTACCCCTCCACTGCTGTCCGCTAGGACAAAAAGGCTGAGGTTGCCAAACAGCTGCACCTAAAGACTTGGCGGCTGCTTTAGAGATCTGCAACTTCTCAAGGCTCTCGTCAGCCTTGCTGCCAAAAAGATGAGAACCGTCAAATGGCATGTTCAGAAGCCTAGCCTGCACATCAGGTGCAAAACCAGACTTCCGCAACCACGCAAACCTGCGTATCATGGTGCTCGTAGCCATGGACCTGCTGATGCTATCTGCAGAATCCAACCCAGACTGAAAAGACGCACACATGGCTTCCTTGCCGTCTTTAACAATAGCCAGGAAGCCGTCCCTTTCTTCCCCTTCGGGAATATGCTGTGCCGCCATAGAGATGCACTCCCACGGAGTGTACGAAAATGTTGCCAGGGCAGAAGTGGAGTTGGCGGACTTCAATGCCATACTCCCTGCCGAAAATACCTTACGCGCCCATCCATCCATGCGCTTATCGTCCCTATCAGGAGGGATGGTAGGGTACGCTGCCTGTTTCGAGGTAGCCGTGGCTGCCTGGACCACCAAACTCTCAGAGTCGGGTGAGTTGACAGGTAGCCGGGGTCACTACTGGAGGGGTGGTATTTCCTTGTAAGAGACTTGTTCACCGCCGGATTAGCCTCTGGGGTCCCCTAATTCCTGGCCACCCTTTTTTGCAGAGCCACATGGAATGGTAACACTGGATCTTTTATGCACAGGAGGTCTAGACCAGCCCAAACATTGCACAACTCTCGACATAAGTTGCCTGTATGAGAAGTCGGCATGCTCCCCTGGGTCTGGCTTGCCGAACGCCAGCTCAGGAGAAGTGTCTATACCACTTGCATTATGCAAAGTATCACAGAGATCCTGCACTCTACTCTCCTCTGAAATTAGGCATTCAGGCACATTAGGGGTCCCAAACCAGAGACCAAAAAGGGCATCATCCTCATCCGAATGCTCCTCCTCAAAAATGGAAGTGAGGGACTTAAAAAAATCCTTTTTCGGTAGAGGGGCATGGCGTTTCTCTGGCGTAGTACTCAGAGGCTTCAGAGCCATCGAAGGAGTCGATTTAGAATTTGCAACTGCCTTCATTGGAGGGTAAAAATATACAATGACCTACCAAACAGCTTCCTCTCTTTCTGTTAAGGGTGAGCTTTTAGATGCCTCTAGACCTAATCATGTTCACCCCTTCACCATCAAAAAGGGCGAATTACCATGTATTATCCAAAAATATGCATATTTTAATATTTATCCAAAAAAAAACACAGTTGACAATACATTTGTTTAAAAACAACAAAATGATCATAATTCATTCTGACAATAACATCTACACATATACATATGACTCAAATGGCAAAAATACATACAGTTCAGACCCTTCTATGCCTGGGCGGAGAGCTACTTCATGTCTCTACCACTGTTTTTTCTAATAATACCCCCTTGATTTGCGAGGGCAAGAAGATGTGCCTACACTCAAAAAATGTGTTTCTAGGACCAACGATAATACTGAGAAAAATGCACATAAATCAATCCCAATTGCATTTCCTGTTCGTGCTGTCTTCAAGGCACTTATTCTTTTTCATATGAGAATGCATTACTTACCGTAAAAGCATTTCTGATGGTTGTATCTGCTTAGATTCACATGCTGTGCATAGGTCCGACATCCAGTGGTCACTGCAGAGTATTGCATTTTGTTTTTCGTAGTCGAAAAAGGGGACGTCGACAAGGCGTGTCTGAAACACTATCCCTATAGTGACGTGCGTTGTACCCACAATCCCTCACGCGTCGAGGTCCCTCTGTTTGTATTTTTCTGCTCTGAGGGAGCCTTCTAGACGTGAGTACAGAAAAGAGAGAGATATATAAAGGAAGTCTATGTTCCTTCCATCCGAGCGGGGAGGAAGGGTGGGCGCATGTGAATCTAAGCAGATACAACCATCAGAAATGCTTTTACGGTAAGTAATGCATTCTCTTCTGATGTTTGTTAATCTGCTTAGAATCACATGCTGTGCATAGACTAGCGAGCAGTACCCGGAGTTGGCGTTGGGTTATGAGAAGGAACAGTAGAGAAAAGGTGTCGTAATACTGCCTGTCCCACCTGGGAGTCAGATCTAGAGTGTGTATCTAGAGAGTAGTGTTTTGTAAAGGTGTGCACAGAACTCCAGGTAGCCGCTTTGCAGATGGACTCAAGGGGAACATTTGCAATGAATGCTATGGATGCCCCCGTGCCTCGAGTAGAGTGTGCTCTTGGCCTAAAGGGCAGTTCTCTCTTAGCAAGAGTATAGCAGAGAGTGATGCATTGAACAATCCATCTAGAAATAGTGGATTTTGAAACCGCATCTCCTTCTCTTCCTGCTGCCACCGATATGAAGAACTGATTAGTCTTCCTAAGTGGACTGGTTCTTTCCATGTAGAACATGACCGCTCTGCGTACATCTAGTGTGTGCAGAGTCCTTTCTCCCAAATTGGAAGGATTTTGAAAGAACGTTGGTAGTTCTATAGATTGAGAAATCAAGGCTCGGGAGGATATCTCGCGCTCACACCAATGGCTAATTGAAAGACCTATTATCACTAGTGCTATAATTCTTCTGAATAGGTGCAAAAGTTCCTCAAGTTACATAACACTTGTCAGTTCAGTATAATTTATTAATTTGACTTCCAAAGTAAAGAACAGCCGACACGTGTTTCGACCTTGGTCGTTATCAAGGCTGTACAAATCATTACATTCGTTCAATATATCAAAGAAAAGAAAAAGAGAAAATTCAAAAAACCATACCATATAGTGCCAACATGTCAGATCAGGATATGGGAAAATTCACGCCATAAGCAAGATATAAAATGAAAATTCAAAGAAAAATAAACAGAAAACAATAATTTAGTTTTTCCAAAAAATAAATAAATAAATAAATATATATGTTCAACATAATATCCAGTTATCAACTGATTATACAATAATATTCATCCCCAATGTGTTAATTACACAGATTACCAGTTATCACCCTGTGATGCCATTCCAACATGACCAGATAATATATGGATACTCCAGATGCAACATAGAACAATAGAGTTACAACTTACCCACTCTATGTCAATGGATTAAATCTTCTGTCCCTATATTGTAGACCCTTTAGATTAAGATTAAATAGTATAAATTACATAAGCGTTTTATCTCATGTTATAATATAAAAAAAATAAAATAAAATGTTACAGCCCATGTATAGGTAAGTGATAGGAAAACATATAATTGTATCTTAAACAAGATACAACGAACTATCTTTTTGGTATGATAGAGGGAGGTCTTTTTAGTAATTCATGATGTGCATATGGGAACTGAATACAAGACAATATATTGAAATGACAACATATGAAATCAGGGGGATCTATGGATAACCCCATGAAGCACAATTACCAAAATATGTATATTCCTTGTAGGAGAAAGCCAATCTGGGAAAAAAAATTTGGAATCTTAAGACCACTGTAACATATGGTATGTTAGGAACATAGACTTTCAGGTTGGTGAACATTTTATTTTATTTTTTTTTATATTATAACATGAGATAAAACGCTTATGTAATTTATACTATTTAATCTTAATCTAAAGGGTCTACAATATAGGGACAGAAGATTTAATCCATTGACATAGAGTGGGTAAGTTGTAACTCTATTGTTCTATGTTGCATCTGGAGTATCCATATATTATCTGGTCATGTTGGAATGGCATCACAGGGTGATAACTGGTAATCTGTGTAATTAACACATTGGGGATGAATATTATTGTATAATCAGTTGATAACTGGATATTATGTTGAACATATATATTTATTTATTTATTTATTTTTTGGAAAAACTAAATTATTGTTTTCTGTTTATTTTTCTTTGAATTTTCATTTTATATCTTGCTTATGGCGTGAATTTTCCCATATCCTGATCTGACATGTTGGCACTATATGGTATGGTTTTTTGAATTTTCTCTTTTTCTTTTCTTTGATATATTGAACGAATGTAATGATTTGTACAGCCTTGATAACGACCAAGGTCGAAACACGTGTCGGCTGTTCTTTACTTTGGAAGTCAAATTAATAAATTATACTGAACTGACAAGTGTTATGTAACTTGAGGAACTTTTGCACCTATTCAGAAGAATTATAGCACTAGTGATAATAGGTCTTTCAATTAGCCATTGGTGTGAGCGCGAGATATCCTCCCGAGCCTTGATTTCTTTGTCTACTTTGTACAAACTTTGTGGGAAGTTTGAGGGAGTGATATCACTTGCTGCCGACCCCCCCGCATTTTCATTATATATATATTTTTTTGAAATTTGAGAGTGGAAAAGAGCGCACGCAATCTGTTAGCGATCCCACAACATTTCTTGTATTTAGTTCTATAGATTGGTTTACGTGGAATTTAGAAATAAATTTCGGAGCAAACCTAGGGTGAGTGCGTAGAACCACTTTATCTTTGTGAACTGTAACGAAGGGGTCTAAAATAGAAAGAGCCTGAAGTTCACTTACTCTCCTGATGGAGGTGATAGCTATTAAAAAAGCAGTCTTAAGCGTGAGGTGTTTAAGAGATGCTTTGTGCATGGGTTCGAATGGAGAGCCCATGAGTCTGGTAAGTACCACATTAAGGTCCCATCCGGGAGCTGGGTCAGCTATCGGGGGGTGTATTCTCTTTACTCCCTCCATGAAGGCCTTTATAACAGGGATCCTCCACCACGACACTTTGAGTTGGGAAGTGGTGTATGCAGAAAGTGCCGCTAGGTGGACTTTAATGGAGTTAAACACTAGACCTGAATCCAATAGGTGGGTCAGGTATAGGACTACATGTGTGGGAGAGCAGTCAATAGGGTTGATGCTTTTACTCCTGCACCAGATGACAAATCTTTTCCACTTGCTAGAATAGCAGTGGCGAGTGTTAGGTTTTCTGGCTTCCCTGAGGATGTCCATGCATCTTTGCGGGAGTTGTAGATGTCCGAACTCTATGATCTCAGGAGCCAAGCTGCTAAATTCATGTTCTGGGGGCATGGATGTAGAGTCCTGCCCTTGTCCTGAGACAGCATGTTGTACGGGCAGGGGTGTTTTACTGGGGGGGATAGAGACATCTCCATCAAGTGAGCGAACCATGGTTGTCGAACCCACATTGGGGCCACTAGTATCATGGTCACTTGTTCCTGGTGCATCTTGTGCACCACTCTGTTGAGAAGGGGAGTCGGGGGAAAAGCGTAAACAAATTTCCCTGACCATTGCATCGACAGACCGTTCCCCTTGGATTGGTTCTGGGGGTACCTGGAGGCGTAACTTAGGCATTGTGAGTTTTCCAGGGTTGCGAACAGGTCTATTTCTGGGAATCCCCATTGTGTGAAGACGTCGAAGACGATGTCTTCGTGCAGGCGCCATTCGTACTCTTCGGGCAGGGGGAAATCTCTGCTGAGACTGTCTGCCAGCAGATTGAGTTCCCCGGGTACATGTAGTGATAGTAGGAACATGTCCTGTTTGAGAGCCCACTTCCATATATTCTGGGCCAGCTTGGACAGGCCTGGAGAGTGGGTGCCCCCTTGCTTGTTGATGTAGTACATGGCTGTGGTGCTGTCTGTAAGGACCATTACTGTTTTGCCTTGTAGGTGTTTCTGGAAGGCTTTTAGCGCCTTGAACACAGCTAGTAGCTCCAGAAGATTTATGTGTTTGGATGCTACGTTCGGAGTCCACACTCCGTGAGCAGTCTGATGGGATAGGTGCGCCCCCCATCCTGTGAGGGATGCGTCTGTGGTTAGAGTGGCTTCCGCCGCGGGTGTGGCAAAGGGTTTCCCTTTTTCCATGTTTTCCTTTGTCCACCACCGTAGCGACAGAACCAAGGCTTGCGAGACCACAACTAGATCTTCCCATAGTCCGCTGGCCTGACACCACTGGCTGTTGAGCCACTCTTGCATTGGGCACATGCGCAGGCGCGCGTGAGGTACCAAATAAATACACGACGCCATCATTCCTAGCAGGCGCATTGCTTTGCGTACCGTCACCTCTCGACCGGTCACATATTGAGGGATTTGAAACAGCATGTTTTGGACCCTCTCTTTGGAGGGGAAGACGAGGCCGTCCTTTGTTTGAATTAGAGCCCCTAGGAATTGCTTGATTTGACTGGGGTCTAAACTGGACTTCTTTTCGTTGATGGAGAAGCCCAACTTGAACAAAAGGTCTATCGTCTTTTGGGTATTGGAGAAGCATGTTTCGTAAGAATCCCCTGTTATGAGCCAGTCGTCGAGGTAAGGGTAAACTGGGATGGACAACCTGCGCAGGTGGGCCGCTGCCACTGCCAGCACCTTCGTGAATACCCTTGGTGCTGATGCTATGCCGAAGGGTAGCACTTTGAACTGGTAGTGTTTGCCCTCTATCATGAACCTGAGGTATTTTCTGTGCGCTGGCAACATTAAAATATGAAAGTATGCATCTTTCATGTCCAATGTTGTCATGTAATCTCCCTGAGAAAGCAGTGGGATCAGTTCCTGTAAGGTTACCATACGAAACTTTTGGGGTTTGATAAACTTGTTCGCTGGGCGCAGATCTAATACAGGGCGCATGGTTAGATCCTTTTTGGGTACAAGGAACTACACTGAATAAATACCTTCCGTTACCTGAGATAGAGGCACGACCTCTATGGCTCCTTTTTCCAGCAGTTGTTGTACTTCTTGGAGAAGGATGGCAAGATGTTCCGGTGTCATGCGACGTCCCCTCGGGGGTCTGTAGGATGGGGAACTGTTGAATTCGATACAGTATCCGTGGGCTACGGTGGAAAGTACCCAACGGTCTGACGTTATCTCCTCCCATGCAGGAAGAAAGGATGTTATCCGGCCCCCGACCGGTGTTGCATGGGAGGGGACGCGAATCTTCGCGTCACTTGGAGTTGTTGGGGGCTTGGGAGCCTCTGGGGGTGGATCCCCGACCTCTCCCTTTACCCCGGCGTTGGCCTCTTTGGCTGTACTGCCCACTATTGGTCTGGTAATTGGTGGCAGGGTATAGTTGATGCTGACTTTGTTGTTGTTGTTGGCGTTGGCCACGAAAAAAGCGTTTGTTGCCATAGCCGCGTCTGGTAGTGGGCTTAGAGATTTGGTCAAGAGTCTTGATAGTATCGAACTCTTTTTTAGCCATCTCTAGAGCTTCATCCACCGCTTTTCCGAAGAGGTTAGAGTCTTCCACAGGTTTATTTATTAAAGACGCCTGTGTCTCCGGTTTAAACCCTGAGTTGCGCAGCCATACATGGCGTTTAAGGAGTATTCCCTGTACCAGGGAACGTCCCGCTGTTTCTGCCGCGTCTAGAGAGTTTTTTACAATGCTCTGGTTCACCTGGGTTCCTTCGCCAATAGTTGAAAGTAGGCGTGTACGTAAAGGCTCCGGTGCTTCCTCGGCGTCCTTGCGCAGTTTGGCCCACTGCGCGTCTGCATAGCTAGCAAGCAAAGAATTGTTGTTCGCAATTCTTGCTGAGAAGGCAGCCGAGGAAGTTACTCTTTTTGCAAGGGCATATAGCCTTTTGCCCTCCTTGTCAGGGGGTGCCTCACTGGTGGAAAGTGGTACCCCTGCCCTCTTTCTAGTATTAGATACTACTAGGGAATCCGGAATGGAATGTCCCCTAATGTAGAGCGGGTCTGAGGGAGAAGGAGTGAAAAGTTTTTCAATTCTCGGATTGACCCCTCTGATCAATGCGGGAGTGGCCAGCGAAGGGATGATTCTTCTCTTCACTGAAGCTAGGAGGGGAATGGTCTGGCTGACCGGGGGTTTCTCTTTAATTACTTTTTCCACAAAGTCTAATTCTGGAGAGAGCTCCCCAGTGTCCAGTTCGAAATGTGCTGCTGCTCTGCGCAACAGTGCATTGAAAGTGGGCTGATCGTCAATTGGAGACGTGTTCCTAACCGGTGAATTGTCAGGAGGATTTAAATTTAGGACATCAGTGTCGGAATATACTGATGGGGATTGCCAGGGGTGCGAAGGTCCTTCTTCAGTGTCTTCTCTGAAGCCTTCTTCTATAATGTCTGGCCTGTCTTCCAGACATTCCTCCTGGTTCTGTCCTTCTTCATCGTCCATGAAATCATCCTCCTCCTCCAAGTATTGTTCCTCCCCAGTGAGGTCGTATGTGTTATGGAAGTCTGAGGCTGTGTCCACCTGGGGATCGACTAGCCTCGGATTTTTGGCCCTGGGGTCCTCCTGAGGCCCTTCTCTAGTCCTCTTGGGAGTTTGAGAGGTCTGGGTATTCATAAACCTTTCCATCCTCTCCATACAGAGGTGGAGTCTTTCCATGGTTTCATGGGGTACCCCCCAGAGCGGTCTGGCGGGGGAAAAATAGAGTCATCTAGCTGGAAACGGCTCGACCTCTCCCAAAGCGTCGAGGAAAGTGTCCCGTCGCCCTCCGAAAAACCTTCAGGTGTGCTGGGTGACCCCCCGACTGAAGGGGGTAGTCCCTGCCTTTTTTCGGGCTTTTTCGGCGTGTCTTTCGACTTATGCGTAGCGCTCGACTTGTTCTTCGGCGTACGCTTCTGGGCGTCGGCTACAGCGATCCTCGCCAAGCTTTCGGCGACTCGTTTGTCGGCGACTAGTTTGTCGGCGGAAGCTTGTGTTTTCGACGCTATGGGTGTCGAACGCTCTACGGCGGTATGCGCCTTCTGTTGATGCGCGCCGGCCGATGGTTTGGGGGCGGCGCCCTTATTTGCCGAAAGCCCAGTCGCTGGTCGCGGCTGCGGTTGCGAGAGGGGCTTCGAACCCGAACGGTCCGAGGAGGCCGCCGGTGGAACCTGCGTCTCCTTGGGCGCCGAAGCTCTTTTCGTCTTAGACAAAGAAGAGCCGTGGGTTGTGTGCTTATGTGAGCCTTTGTGTGCGTCAGTGTCGCCGGGGTGTTCATCCCCATAAGCAGGGCGTGAGCCGAGCCCGTCGGGGCCGGGGACAGACGACGAAGCGCGCAAGCGCTCCTTAGAGGGGGTTTCGACTTCCGTAGCGGAGGTCGTGTTATCGCGTTCCTCGTCACTGTCAGTGGTAGCAGCGGTGGCTGAACCTTCGGCCTTCGACATCGCGTAGGCCGCCCACCTTTTAACCCTACGGTCTTTTAGAGTTTTAGGCTTAAGAAGCCGACAAGCCGCGCAACCTTCCTCCTTGTGATCGATGGGCAAGCAGCGGTTACACCGTGAATGCTTGTCCTTCCAAGTAAATTTGCCTTTGCAAAGCGGGCAAAACCTAAAGGGTGTCCTCTCCATAGCCGAGGCAATAAATCGCGATAAGCACCCCAAGGGAAAGGAAGGGGAAAGGTAAAGGCATTCTCAGAAAAGACCCAGAGATGTCCCACGACCCCACTCTCCCTACTGTATATGGCCTTCGAGGCCAGGCCACGTGTTCGGCAGCGCCGAAGGATTTCCTCCGCTCGACCCTCCGTCGAAGAACTTGCTCGGCGGAGAACAGCTTACAACTGCGTCGAGGGAGGGATTATTAATATTATGAGAAAAAACGACCAAAGGTCGAGGAGTTGCAATGTCTCTCGAGGAGCTCCGCGTGAAGGCGACCAGAAGCTGGGCGGAAAAAAACAATCTGAGGGACCTCGACGCGTGAGGGATTGTGGGTACAACGCACGTCACTATAGGGATAGTGTTTCAGACACGCCTTGTCGACGTCCCCTTTTTCGACTACGAAAAACAAAATGCAATACTCCGCAGTGACCACTGGATGTCGGACCTATGCACAGCATGTGATTCTAAGCAGATTAACAAACATCAGAAGTTCATATTTCCTCGTATGACATTTACAGCCATATTCTCAACGTTCTACGAAAACAAACAAACAAATATTTGATCTTAAAAACATATTTAGTACAACTTTTGGCATGACAGGTCTATCATGGCAAACTTTACATCTTCACCTCTATGAAATTCTAAACAGAAGGATTCTATTTATTCTTAGTATCATCATTACCCATAATGGAATGTTTCCCTTCAAATTCTTTGTTCAATCACTTTCAGATTGGAGGCTCAAACTGTGCACCTCGTGCTTTAAATGCGTGATTTTACTAATTATTTTTATTTAGCATTTATCACAGAGTTAAGGGAAGATACCTCTGTCATTTCTCATTACCATTTCAGATACTGCGAGTGCCTGGTTCTCCTTTTCTAATAAGTGCTCAATAGGTTTGTGCAGCACCACTGCCGGGTCGACTATAAAGGAAAGGAAATAACCATCCGTTTTGTATAAGAAAGCCAACATGCTACATCTAACTTCAACATACACAGACAACGAACCGGCGCTTACCCGCTCTAATCGTTCGTTGTGGGACCCTTTTGTTAGTGTTGGTGTGTGTTAATCGATTCACTGTCTGTCGTGCTCCGACTTCTTTCGGCCGCGTTTGTGCTGAAAATATACTTCCCACTAGCCTAGTGAAATAACCAAACAATGGATGTAAGCCTCGGGGGGTGAAGACTTCAAAAAGTCATGCACTTCTGGTAATAGCGTCTCACCGAAAAAGTGCTGATTCATCTTCAGATCTCGCTTCCTCTGGCGGCGCATCACCTGACATCACCGGAAAGGCGGAACAATATCAACTCGTAATGAGACGCTTAAATTCACGTAAATCGGGATGACGTGTGGTAGACCCCTAAGGGTATTGTGGGAGCATGCTAGTAATTGCGTCTCTACGACCGCCATCTTGGAAGGCGGGATTATTCCATGCATAGCCACAAGTACACAGTTTTGAATGCAATAATATAGAGGGCTTAAAACCTAGTACCCATCAGCTATATTAATGCAGACGTATAATAGATAATATTGAGCAAAAACATTTGTGTCATGTTGTAAATACTTATTTGAAGCGTGATGACGCCGGACATGTTGGACCCTATCCTAGGGTACCAATGGTAACCGATGTCCTCCATCTGTTGTGCCTCGGACATTTATTGAAAAAATATTTCATCAAATGTGCAGATGGATATGCATTTGTTTTTTATTTTTTATGATGGACAAACAGGGCCCATTCAATGGAAATTTTTAAACTGTCTTTTACAGTGTTTAAAGAATAAATCCATTTCTGTTCTGCCCGTCTCAATTTAAGGTCTCTATTACCCCCTCTTTGGTTGGAGAAGAATCATCTCAATTATAAACCATTGAATATCATCTGCATTGTGCTGAGCGGACTTAAATTGTGCCACTAAGGGTTTTTCTGCTACACAATTTTTTACACAGGACCTGTGTTCGCAGCTCCTCTGCCGTATAGGTCTCTTAGTTTTACCGATATAAAGAGGTCCACAAGGACATCTTATGCCATACACCACCCATTTAGAGTTGGTGAAGCTTTTCAAGTTCCATTTTCTACCTTTCAGGTCCACACTCTTCATGTTGGTCGTTAACAGCACACAGAGCACTTCCCACATTTAAAGTGACCTACTACTGGTGGTAAATTCCAGAGCGTCAATTGAGTGTTGTCGCTTCCGTTCCTGGATGTTCTGTACGTGTGGACCAGTTTATCTCTTAGGTTAGGCATTCGACGGAATGCAAACCATGGCTTGTTTATGGTGAAATCTTCGGTGTTAATCATATTTCAGTGCTTAAGTATGCATCTGCGCAGGTCGTTATTAATGGGTGAGAAAGTGGAAACGCATGTTATCTTGTCTGCCTTCACTCGAGGCTGTGTTACTAGACAATCCTGTCTATTGGTATTTTTAGCTCTTTTCATGGATCTCCGCACAATATGTGAGGGGTAACCTCTGGCTTTAAGTCTGACAGACAGATCTTTGCTATTTGTGTCAAAGTCTTCCTTCCGGCTACAGTTTCTTCTAATTCGTAGAAACTGCCCGAAAGGTACATTTTGTCGTAAGCTTTGTGGATGAAAGCTATCGAAAAGTAATAAGGTGTTTTTATCTGTAACTTTTCTAAAAAGCGTGGTGCCAAACCTGTTGTTGTCACCTTTATAGATCTCAAGATCTAAAAATGAGATCTTGTCGACACTCGAGCTCATAGTGAAGTTGATACACTGCTCTTGGTTATTTAGCCAAGTGAGAAAAAGTTCGAGCTCAAGTTGGTTCCCTCCCCATAACATGAAAACATTGTCGATGTATCGGACCCAAGTTCTCATAAGATGTTTAAATGGGTTGTGTTCTGCATAAACTGAATGTGTCTCCAGGTCATCCATAAAGAAATTTGCCAGATCTGGGGCGAAGGTCGAGCCCATACTCGTACCGTGCTGTTGTAAGTAGAATGTGTCTTGTTCTAAAAGAAATTATTGGTGAGGGCAAGTCTTATACATTCTAGAATAAACGCTGATGGAACAGTTTTATCCTCTCTCATCTCCAAATATTTTTCCATTATGCTGACACATTTCATCTGGGGGATGCTCATATAGAGCGCTTCGACATCTAATGTCACAAGTATGTCTTCGACTCTTACTTCTATAGTGTCTAACACTTTGATCATCTGAGTAGTATCTTGGAGGGGGTAATAGAGACCTTAAATTGAGACAGGCAGAACAGAAATGGATTTATTCTTTAAACACTGTAAAAGACGGTTTAAACATTTACATTGAATGGGCCCTGTTTGTCCATCATAAAAAATAAATGCATATCCATCTGCACATTTGATGAAATATTTTTTTCAATAAATGTCCGAGGCACAACAGATGGAGGACATCGGGTACCCTAGGATAGGGTGCAACATGTCCAGCGTCATCGCGCTTCAAATAAGTATTTACAACGTGACACAAACGTTTTTGCTCAATATTATCTACTATACGTCTGCATTAACATATGATATGGCATTTGTAAAGTGCCTATACACAAGTGTTTCAAGGCGGGACGAGGCAGGGAGGGGGCAACAGGGGGGAAAGACGGACAACTATCCTACTAGGCCAGGTGTCATTCAGATCGCGCAAGTGCAGGGGTAGGGGGAAGGGAAAAAGTGCAAGGGGAAGGGGAGAGGGGGAAGTGCTGAACAGGGTAAGTAGAATAATAAATAAATAAATAAATAGGGCCAGCTGGTGGCAAGTGCAAGGTAAGTGCAGACAAGTGCTGGGAGGGGGGGGCTGTAGGGATGCAGAGACAGTCCCGCAGTGCAGGGGTTGCCAGGGAGGCAGTGCAAGTGGAGAGTGGCTGGGCCAAGGACCGAGGTCGGTGAGAGTGGCCCAGGTGCAGGTTCAGTGCAGTTTCAGTGAAGAATTTAGCAGGGGAGAGGGAGAGAGAAAGCAGAAGCAAAGAGGAAAGTTTTGGAGGTGCTTCCGGAACCGAAGATGGTTCTCAAGTTTCAGGGAGGCAGGAAGGCTGTTCCAGAGGGAGGCCCCTGCCGCAGAGTGAGATCTACCTCCAGCTCGTTGCTTCGAGAAGCAGCTGACCCTGAGGGAGTTGGAGACAGATGAGCGAAGGGCTCGGGAAGGAAGATATTTAGGAAGAGTGAGTTGAAGGTATTTAGGCCCCAGGCCCCAGAAGGCCTTGTGGACAATGCAAAGGGTTTTGAACTTAATCCTCGCAGCCACAGGGAGCCAGTGTAGAGATTTCAGTCCTGGAGAGATACGGTCCCTGGGCTTGAGGCCAAGGACAAGTCTCGCAGTCCTGTTCTGGATGAGTTGCAGAGGGCGGAGAGTGGAGGCAGGCAGATTAAGATAGAGGCTGTTACAGTAGTCCAGCTTCGAGAGAACCATGGCTCTGGAGACCGTGAGCTTCTGGGGGAAGGAGAGGAAGGGAAAAATACCTCTGAGGAGGTGCAGCTGGTAGTGTGACTTCTTAGAGACATCAGATATATGAGGAGAGAAGGAGAGTGTGGAGTCGAAGATGAACCCGAGGTTATTTGCCTTGCAAGTAGGAGCAGGAAGCGGGCCAAGAGAGGCTGGCCAGAGCGCTGCAGGGAAGGAGGCAGTGGGTGTGCCGATGAGTAGAATCTCAGTCTTACTGGCATTAAGGCAGAGGTCATTGGCGGCACACCATTCCTGGATAGCAGACAGACAGTCGGAGATGAGGGAAGGAGAGGAGGAGGCCGAGGGTAGTCTGAAAATGAGCTGGGTATCGTCCGCATAGCACTGAAAGTTGGGGCAGAGAGTGGCGATGCGGTGGGCAAGGAGTGCCAGATACTGGTCGAACAGCCAGGGAGAGAGATTAGATCCCTGGGGGACACCACAGGTAGAGAAGAAGATGTCAGAGAGGAAGGACCCCAGTTGGACCTGGGAGGGTCAATTGGAAAGGAAAGAGGTCAGCCACGCCAGAGCCTGACCAACGATACCCAGGTTATCACGGAGACGGTTGAGCAGGATGGCATGGTTGACAGTGTCAAAGGCAGAAGAGAGATCGAGCAGAATGAGAACACACGGAGTGTTGGAGTCGAGGTTCGAGAGCAGGTCCTCACGGATGTTCAGGAGAGCAGTTTCCGTGCTTCTGGCAGCTCTGAAGCCAGATTGATGGTCATGAAGACTACCAACAGATTCAGCATGGAGGTTGAGCTGGGAGATGGCCAGTTTCTCCAGGAGCTTGCCCAGGAAGGGAGTGATGGAGATTGGGTGATAGTTAGCCGGGCAGGCGGGGTCGGAAGAGGGTTTCTTAAGAAGAGGGTGCACAAGGGAGTGCTTAAGGGGGGATGGGAAGACTCCAGAGGCGAAGGAGTGGTTGCAAAAGTCAGCCAGGGCAGGAGCCAGGGAGTCGATGTGGTCCTTGATAGTTTTGGAGGTGCAGGGGTAAACCTGTTTAGACAAGACTTTCATAGATCGGACTTGTCTGGAAACCTCGTCAGCAGAAAAAAGGGAAAAGACAGAGAAGGAGGGAGGAGGGGTGGCTGCAGAAGGGCCAGAGGAAGAGACAGGAAGAGATGGAGGGAGGTGATAGGAGGAGAGTGTGGACAGGATGTCCTGAGTTTTAGAGATGAAGTGAGAGGCCAGTGCAGTGCAGAGGGCCTAGGAGGGGACAGGAGAGGTAGAGACTGCAGCAGGGTTGGCAAGCTCCTTGCAGATTTTAAAGAGTTTGGCCGAGTTGTTAGATGCAGCAGAGATGCGGGCTTGGATAAGGGCTCTCTTCTTGGTGAGAACGGAGAGACGGTATTGCCTTTGGAGCAGGCGGCAGGCCAGTTTGTCAGAGGATGTACATGAAGCACGCCATTTCCTCTCTGCTACCCTGCACTTGTGTTTTAGGGTGACGAGATCCGAGTCATACCAGGAGTTGCATTTGGCGTTGGACTTCAGGCGGATTCTCATGACAGGGGCAAGGATATCAAGACTATCAGATATAGCAGAGTGGAGTGTGGAGAGGGCTGTGTCAGGGTGGGAGTCAGCCGAAGAGGGAGGGGGGCAAGAAGGTGGCAGCGAAAGCCTCAATTGACACGCGCTTCATGGGTCGGATGACCGAGAAGGTGGGTGGCAGCGATGAGGGTGGCTTTGCCTGTGGGTTAGGGAGGGTGAGGTGGGAGGATAGGAAAAAGTGATCACTCCAGGACAGAGGAGTGGAGGGAGGGACGGAGAGGGGAAGGTCAGAAGAGATCAGAGCATCAAGAGTGTGCCCTGCAGAATGAGTAGGCCCAGACGGGAGAATAGAGAGTGAGAGTCGCAGAGGTCACGAAAGAGTCCAGAGGGGGGACAGGAGGCATCCAGGTGGATGTTGAAGTCACCAAGGAAGAGGAGTTGAGTGGTTGAGGCCAGGAGTGAGGAGGAGAGGTCAGCCCACTCAGAGAGGAAGGAGGAAATTTGACCAGGTGGTCGATAGATAGTAGCCACTGTAAGGGAATGGCTAGGAGAGAGAGAGAGAGAGTCGGCAGACAAGACACTCAAAAGAGGAGTAGGTCTGCGTAGGAGTGACAGTGGCAGGAATCCACTCAGGGAAGATAAGGGCCACACCCCCCCTGCACGGTTGGGCCTGGGCACGGAGAGGATCTTGTAACCGTCAGGTAGGAGTGTGTCAAAGCTGGTGACAGAGCTGGCCGTGAACCATGTCTCAGTGAGACCGAGGACCTCCAGGTCCAGTTCCTCAAGAAGGTGACAGATATCAGAGGAATGTTTGATGGCAGAGCGAGAGTTAAGAGTGGCAATGTGGAGAAGGTTGCCATCCTTGAAGGACTCCCGGGGAGGGGTACAGATCAGAGGTACGCCCTGCGAAGGTGTAGAAGAAGGAGGTGAAGAAGGAGCAAGAGAGGGGGCAGGGAGGGAGGGTAGAGGCAAGGTAGCCGAGGACAGAGGAGGGGGGACAGCAGGAGAGGAAAGGAAGTTGATGAGGCGTGGGAAGCGTCTATCAAAGAGGTGAAGGTTGGCCTGAGGGCCTTGGACCAAGACGGTCCCATTAGCGTAGACATTAATGATGGCCTTAGAGGAGCAGAAGGGGGCCAAGAGGACATCCCAACGGGTGCCACCATTAATGGGAGAAGAGGAGAAAGGAGAGAGCACAGAGACCATATGAAGGGTCCATAGGTCAGGCGAAGGCACAAAAAAAGAGGATGTCAGTAAGAGTTTCCTTGGAGCAGGCACTAGTGTAGGTGTCAGCGATAGGGAGGCCTGGGTTGGAGACCAGGATGTCCTTTTTAAACTTTTTCCTACCAGATTTAGTGAGGAGAGCAGGATAGTCAATAGAGAAGCAGTTAGAGAAGATAGGCGAGATAGAGAGCACCATGGAGTAGGAGGGAGTGGGGGGGGAAGACAGACGATACGAAAGCACGAAGACAGGAAGTGAGCGGCAAGGCTAAGTTTACCACTTTTCAGAAAAACAACAGTAAATGCGTATTAGGTACACCCAGTGGAGAAGCCACCTAAGTTTGAGAAACCTGCGAGGGGAGAAAAACCCTAGTTTACCACATTTTAGGGAACCTAGCTGATGGGTACTAGGTTTTAAGCCCAGTATATTATTGCATTCAAAACTGCATACTTGTGGCTATGTATGGAATAATCCCCCCTTCCAAGATGGCGGTCATAGAGACGCAATTACTAGCATGCTCCCACAATACCCTTGGGGGTCTACCACACGTCATCACGATTTACGTGAATTTAAGCATCTCATCACAAGTTGACACTGTTCCGCCTTTCTGTGAGTCAGGTGACGCTCCGCCAGAGGAAGCGAGATCTGAAGAGGAATCAGCACTTTTTAGGTGAGAGGCTATTACCAGAAGTGCGTCACTTTTTGAAGTCTTCACCCCCCGAGGCTTACATCCATTGTTTGGTTATTTCACTAGGCTAGTGGGAATTATATTTTCAGCACAAACGCGGCCGAAAGAAGTCGGAGCGCGACAGACAGTGAAGCGATTAACACGCACCGACACTAACAAAAGGGTCCCACAACGAACGATTAGAGCGGGTAAGCGCAGGTTCGTTGTCTGTGTATGTTGAAGTTAGATGTAGCATGTTGGATTTCTTATACAAAACGGATGGTTATTTCCTTTCCTTTATAGTCGACCCGGCAGTGGTGCTGCACAAACATTGAGCCCTTATTAGAAAAGGAGAACCAGGAACTCGCAGTATCTGAAATGGTAATGAGAAACGACAGAGGTATCTTGCCTTGCCTATGTGATAAATGCTAAATAATAATAATTAGTAAAACCACGCATTTAAAGCACGAGGTGCACAGTTTGAGCCTCCAATCTGAAAGTGATTGAACAAAGACTTTGAAGGGAAACATTCCATTATGGGTAATGATGATACTAAGAATAAATTAATCCTTCTGTTTAGAATTTCATAGAGGTGAAGATGTAAAGGTTGCCATGATAGACTAGTGTTGCCAAAAGTTGTACTAATCATGTTTTTAAGATCAAATATTTGTTGTTTTCGTAGAACGTTGAGAATATGGCTATAATCGTGTGATGTCATACGAGGAAATATGAACATATGAAAAAGTATAAGTGCCCTGAAGACAGCACCAACAGGAAATGCAATTGGGATTGATTTATGTGCATTTTTCTAAGTATTATCGTTGGTCCTAGAAACACATTTTGTGAGTGTAGGCACATCTTCTTGCCCTCGCAAATCAAGGGGGTATTATTAGAAAAAAACAGTGGTAGAGACATCATGTAGCTCTCCGCCCAGACATAGAAGGGTCTGAACTGTATGTATTTTTGCCATATGAGTCATTTGTATATGTGTAGATGTTATTGTCAGAATGAATTATGATCATGTTGTTGTTTTTAAACAAATGAATAGTCAACTGTGATTTTTTTGATAAATATTAAAATATGTCTATTTTTTAATAATGGTAATTTGCCCTTTTTGATGGTGAAGGGGTGAACATGACTAGGTCTAGAGGCATCTAAAATCTCACCCTTAACATAAAGAGAGGAAGCTGTTTGGTAGGTCATTGTATATTTTGTGTTTAGTTGTCCTCACCCACACAGCCCCTAAAAAGAGGACTTCGAAGCCCTAGATAGCTGATTCATTGGAGGGTCAACAGTCACTGGGATCTGCGCTGGTAAAATTGGCCCAGATGGCGCCGTCAACGGCACCTAAGGCATCGAAGGCCTGACCGGGGTGGATGAACTGACGGGCACTATCAACTGGCATGGCACCAATGACGTTGAGGGCTTCTAAGGTTTCGAAGGTGTCGAAGACCTTCACCTCTCTCCAGGTCTCGAGTGATCCTTCGATACCTTGTCCGAACGAGGCTGCGAGGGCTCCCGGTGTGGTTCACGCTGTTTACTCGGGCTTGAGGTCGCGCGTTTATCCGGCCGAGGCCGCTGCCTGCCGGCTTCCACAGAAGGCACAGATGGATCTTTGCCCAGTTTATCAAAAATGTTAAGCATCTCCACACGGAAAGCTTCCCATTCTGCCGGCGTCGATTTTTTGGATGGGCATGTCACCCTCTCAGGGGTGCCGCCTGACGAAGACGACGAGAAGGGCAACCGCTGTGCCTTCTCCTCGACCGCTTCGATGAGGACAGAGTGACGAGGAGCCCAGCAGGTCGGGACGTATACGGCTTGGACACCTTGTCTACCTTGAGCTTCCCCTTTCGTTCCCTCAAAACCTTTCCAGTCATAGACTGGCACTTGGAGCACATATCTGTGTTGTGGCCCTCACCGAGGCACCACAGAGACTCGATGCAGGTCCGTGATGGACATCTTGGAGCTCAAGCCCCGTCATTTCTTGAATCCGGACTGAGGTGTCATCGGAGTAGAAGACGAATACATCTTCAAAACTAACAGCAAATACTTTGGACAAGTACGAGGTGTGCCGAGTTTCACGAAGCAAACACGTTTGTGGAACAACAGAACTGAGGCAACGGGCGCTGTGCGTGCTACTTATAACACAATCCATTCGAAGAAGAAGTTACTTACCCCAGGTAACGTTCTTTCGACTGGATGTTCCTCCAACGTATTCCTCATCGCCCTCCCATCCTACCCCTCTGTAGAATTTCCCATGCTATTAGAGCTTTCGTTCCAACAAGGCTGAGCACGGTCAGGCCTGCATTATGGGCATCTCTGCAACACGAGGAGGGGGAAAACAGAACTGAGGCAATGGGCGCTGTGTGTGCTACTTATAACATCTGATGACGTCACCCTCGACGGAAGCCTTCGAGAGATAGCTGCTCGACGCCATCAACGCAGGGTGCCCTTCTGCCGAAAAATTGCCAAAGCAGCCGAAGCTGGACACTACATGTCAAAGATGAGGAATACATTGGAGGACACAATCCATTCGAAAGAAGAATACTGCGTCCTTCCCAAGGGAGTCACCACTTCTCTGCAACAGCCATCTCCTCCCATGTGATTCTCCCTCATAATACCACCCACTGGGTTTTGATCAAGTAGTGACTGCCTTCCCCTGGCCACACGGAAGGAGATTTTAGGCTGGGGATCATTGATGACTCAGCAGGATTCATTACACTATCCAAGCGTGGATAGCCACTGGTCACAACATCTGCCCAGAAATAGACATTCAGGCAGCAGTGATATGGATTGGGACGACAGTCCCAGCTCCTTCCTCTGGCACACGCACACACAAAAAGCCCCCAGCCTGTGTGACGCACAGCTTTTCCCAGGAAACGGAGTTCCATATAAGGCATTTCCTGACCTGAGAAAAGAGTAAGAAGGCCAAAGAACAATATGGCCAAAGAACAAGCAAAAAAACCTTGTGGCATGGCCATCATAGAGTGCTAGGCACCTTTAGAAGCCATTCACAGTAAACATGAAAATGCACAAATACATCACAAAAACAATAAAAATATCAATGCAGCCACCAGCTTGTCTTAGGCACATTGGAAAAGTAACAAAAAAGCCTTGATATAAAACGTTATAAGGACACCAAGAATCCTAACTGCACTTCACTGTAAAGTGATGTGTGCAATTGTAACAATACAATAATTGACAAAGAGCGACATAGACTCTCAGTGCTAACAGACTTGGGGACCAGTCAGTTTCCCCATAAGAATGGGCAAACAGGTAAGGGAAGTAAAGCAGGTGGCTTTACGTCCCCCCAAAAAGCAGGATAGGGTTAAAAACAAGCAAAACGAAATGGTGACCCATAGAGGTCCATGGAAGGAAAGAAGCAAAAAGAAAATCCTTCCTAGCAACCACAATTTTCACTTTTGAGAACGCCAGTATGCAATTTCTCAATTTTCTCAACTCAACCAGTAGACAGAAGATTATGCCCATCGTGGGAATGCACAGCCGATTCACAATGAAAAAAGAAACGTTACGAGTCCTGTCAGGGAAGTTGCCTCAATCATCAACCAGCTACTCTGCATTTCAACTGATTTCCTTTGTTTCTTAGTACTTGCCAACCTCTCCTAGCTCTCCTAGTCAGCGCCTCCTGTCCATGCATGCCTCTCTTTAATAGAACATTTGCCATTCCCTTTTGAAGAAGTAGTTGTACACATATCTTAAGAGGGAACAAGTTAACACCACATACAAGCAGACACCATAGGTAGATTGTGGTTTGTCCATGTATGGGGATGTAGGAGACCTGTCTGGGAATAGTTTTTGTTTTTACTAAAGACCTATAGTATTGCAAATGATGGTATGGAATGGCTTGGCTGAACCCACCTTCCTGCTTGTAGAAGGAACACGTTACTTACCTGTAACTTGTTCTCCAGCATGGGTCTGGCATGGATTCACATGCTCATGAATATTCCCCGTCGTTAGGCTGGGAATCCTCGGTAAAGAAAAAAACAGTTTCAGTTTCGTTTCTGAACTGTCTTTCTACTAATAACCAATCACTGGTCTCTGGGTCATACTGCCCCCAGCCAATGACTGCCCTCTACCTAAGCCCCTCCTCTGGCAGCCATCTTCAGATTTGGTAGCACATAAAGTGGCAGTAGGACCAAGAGAAGAGCTGCAGAGTGGTAGGCAGGAGGGTTCGCATGTGAATCCATGCCAGACCCATGCTGGAGAACAACAGTTACAGGTAAGTAACTTGTTCCTTCTCAAGCACGGGGTCTGGCATGGATTCACATGCTCATGAATACAAGAATACATAGCAGTACACACATGCACAACCATGGGAGGTGGCAAGGCTCAACATTAAGCATCTCTTACCTCCTCACCAGGCTCGCCTTCAAGCAAACAGGTTGCGCAGCACTTCTTGGCTGACTCTGGACTCCTTCCTGGAATCCCGGTCGATGCAGTAGAATTTCGTGAAGGTGTGCGTCGACCTCCAAGTAGCAGCCCTGCAGATGTCCAGCAGGGGCACACTAGACAGGAACGCCGTAGTTGCAGCGATCCCTCTGGTCAAATGGGCTCTCGGACGGCCAGCCAACGGTCAGTTTGCCAACTGGTGACAGTGCATGATGCAACCGGAGAGCCATCTGGAAATGGAAGCCTTGGAGAGGGCCTTCCCTTGATTCACAGGGCCAAAGTTCACAAACAGCTTTGATGTCTTCCGAAAACTTGATGCGGTCCACGTAGAACTTCAGTGCTCTAGCCACATCCAGCGACTGTAAAGTCCTCTCAGCCGGCGACGGGCAGCGAACGGGCAACACCAAGGGCTCGTTGAGATGGAAGTCCGACGGCACCTTGGGCATGAAGGAGGGGTGTGTTCTCAGTACTACCATCATCTGGTGGAATGTCAGGTATGGCGGCTTACAGGAGAGGGCCTGGATCTCTCCCACTCGTCGTGCGGAGGTGATGGCCACAAGAAACGCTGTCTTCCAGGATAGGAATTTCAGCAATGCCAAATGCAAAGGCTCGAATGGCGGGCCCATGAGCCTGGTCAGCACCGCCTTGAGCTCCCACGACGGGGCCGGAGCCTTCACCGGCGGGAGCGTGCAGAACAGTCCTTTCATGAACTCCTTCACTAGGCGGTGGGACCACAGCGACGACCGCCCCAGAGTTCTGGTGTAGCGGGAGATAACCGCCAGATGAATTTTGATGGAGGCATGTGCCAGCCCCGCCTTGGCCAGCGACAGCAGGTACGGCAGTACTTGGGGGGCCGTAATCCATAGAGGGTTGATCTTCTGTGCACGGCACCAGACAGAAAACCTCTTCCATTTATGTCCATAGCATTTAAGAGTAGAGGAAGCCCTGGCCTTGGAGAGTACCTCTTTGCAGTCCACCGGAATGTCGTATCCTCCGAACTCTAGTCCTACAGGAGCCAGACCTGTAGGTTCAGAGATCCTGGAGTGAGTCGGCGACGGTGTTCTTTACTCCTGCCCGGTGAAAGGGTACCAGGAACATCCCCTGGTCGACAGCCTAGTGCCACAAATCCTGTGCTTCCTTGGAGAGAGCTGGGGATCTGGTGCCCCCCTGCTTCCAGATGTAGAACATCGTGGTGGTGTTGTCAGTGAAGACCCTTACCACTTTGCTCTTGAGGGACGGAAGGATGGACCTGAGGGCCCAGAACACGGCCCGAAGCTCCAGGACATTGATGGGCAGTGACCTCTCCTCCGGGAGCCAAAGGCCTCTTAACGTGGATATCTCTGGTGTGCGCGCCCCATCCATCCAGGGAGGCGTCCGTCGTCACCATCTCCTGATGAGCTGAGGTCTGGAACTCTGTGCCCGCCGCGAGATATGCGCGCGGGTGCCGCACCACTGTATCGCCTGACGAACATCCCATTGAGGGAGATTTTGTCTTCGAAGCTTCCCGCCACTTGTATCCACCGGGCGTTGAGGAACTCTTGCAGCGGCCGCATCCGCAAACTGCACAGTTGCACGAGGTAGATGCATGACGACATCATGCCGAGCAGGGACTTGATGGATCTCACCCTGGCAACTTCCGTGGTCAACAGCTGCTGAACCTTGGCCAGTATGGCCTTTATCCTCCCCTCTGACGGCGAAGCCAGTCGCGTCACCGTGTTGAGCCTGGCTCCCAGGAACAGGGTGTCCTGTGATGGCACCAAGCAGGACTTTGCATAGTTTATCGAGAACCCCAGTTCCGTGAGCAGGGGACGGTCCTCGCTGTGTGGTCGACGGCAAGTTCCCTTGACTTCGCTCGGATGCGTCAATCGTCCAGGTAGGGGTAGAAGTGGATTCCCTGCAGGCGCAGCCGCGCCGCCACCGGTGCCAGGCACTTGGTGAAGACCCTTGGTGCCAACTTCAAACAGAAGGGCAGTACCTTGAACTGATAAAGTCGCCCCTGGACCATGAAGTGCAGACATTTTCGATGTCCTGTGTATGGGGATGTGGAAGTATGCATCCTCCAGGTCCAGCGACGACAGGAAGTTCCCTTCTTCCAGCTCTCCCAGCACATGCTGAAGGGTGACCATCCAGAATTTTTGGGATCGTATGCATTTGTTGAGGCGGCTGAGGTCCAGGATAGGCCCCCAGCCGCTGCTCTTCTTTTAGACGAGGAAGTACCGCGAGGACCCCCGAGCCCCGGAATCTCTTCGGGATGAGCGCTATCGTGCCCTTTTCCAGCATTGCTCGTACCTCCAGAAGTAGCTGTGGAATATGGTTTTCTTTCCTGGCCACCGGTGGAAAGTTGTGACACTTCCTTTGGAACTTCAGAGTGTACCCGTGGGCCAGAGCATCCAGCACCCAAAGGTCGGTGGAGATGGATTTCCACACGACGATGAAGTTAGTCAGCTGGACTCCCACCGGGGTGCTCGGGTGGGGGCCCGACGTCCTGGCCAGTTCAGTCCTGCTTTGCCAAGGCCATGCCACCTTGGGCGCCTTGGCAAAGGAGACGATGACCACCGGCCGTGCTGCCCCTGTAGGCTTCCTGCGACGAACGGGCCGCCTGACAGTACGACGAGGAGCTGCCGCCAAATCCTTTCGGGGCACCTTGAGACTTGCCTCCTGAGGTCTGAAAGGACGGCCATCGCTGATGGAGCGTGTCCAAGGCACGGGCCGTCTCAGTGTCCGCATTGATGGCCTGCAGTGACTCATCTATTACCTTGCCGAACAGGTTGTTCCCGTCGAAGGGCATGTCCAGTACCCTGGTCTGTACATCCTAATGGAAATCAGTGGCCCTGAGCCAACCACGCCGGCGAAGGCAAACGCTGTTGCCCATCTGGCGAAACCGGTGTCGACGATGTCCGTGGCTACCGTGATGGCATGGTCAGAAGCCACCTCGCACTCCTGCAGGATTTCAAGGGCCTCCGTTCTCTTGTCGTCCGTGAGGAAGTCCAGGAGTGGGGCGATTTTAAACCACAACTCCCTATCGTAGCAGGCTACGATAACAAGAGCTTTGGCCGCCTTAATGGTCGTCGCTGCCGACGAGATGACCCAACGTCCCATGGCGTCCAGCTTCTTCCCCTCGCCGTCCGGCAGGGAAGTGGAAGTAGATGCTGTCGCCCCTGCCGATTTCTTCTTGGCCACCGCGGAGACCACTGAGTCCGGGGACAGCTGCGCCCTGAGACACACAGGAGTGGAATCTGGGACCCAGTACTACTTCTCGTACCGGTCTCTCTTCTCATGGGCAGTGGACGGGTTCTTCAGAAGGGACAGTCCCTCATCCCAGATGTCGTCCAACAGAGGGACCGAGAGTTCGGTCTTCCTCTTGGCCTCTCGTCACGGATAAAGGAATCCCTCCTTCTGCTCTTCAGGGTATAGCTGGTAAAGCTCTGAGGCCCTGGCGATCATGGCGTGAAACAAACCAATTTCGTCAGGAGGGGAAGCCCGGGGAGGGGGTGATGGTAGATCTGTTCCGTCATCTCTGCCGTCGTCCATCCCCGTCATCTCAGTCTCCGTCTCATCCCTCGGCGGAGCGGATGGAGGTGAAGGATGGAAAGGTAGGTGTCGATGGACTCGCCTCCGCTTGGCTGGAGGGCTCCCCAACGGTCCAGGTGCTGCTGGATCGTTCGCTGGCGGTAAGGGCAACCTTGTCCTTATCTCTGTGCACAGGGTGTGCAGTGCGATCAAGATGTCTTCCGGACCGGTCCGGCGGTGTTGGCATCGGTTGCAACGGGAGCGTCGGCAGAGGCTCCTCTGGTTCCTCGTCAACCTGCCGTTCTTCGTCAGCTCCACTCTTGCCCTCCACGTCTGCCTCGTCGGGATCCTTCCCACAGGCCCTGACCTCGTCGAACCTCTTGTCCAGGACTGCCTTGATGACCAACAGCTCATCCTCGGAGGAGGTATCCGAGTCTGCTAGGACTACCACGCCCCCACCTCCTTCTCGGCCCGGGCCTTCACGGGGTCTTTCGATCAGTTGGAAAGACTATTCCCTCCGGGATGGCAGGGAAACTCTAGGCCTGGAGGCCGTCTCCACTGGGGTCGCCTTTGCGGGCTCCACCAGGGACGCCACGACTCCCTCAATCAAGGGCTTAGGCGTGTCGGAGGCCTTCACCGTGGGGGAGGGTCACCGTCTCGCTCCCCCTTGGCTTTCTCCATCGGGATCGACCGGGGCTTCTCCCGAAGCTTAACCGGGTTCTCTGACTTCCTTTTCACCGAGCCGGAGCATTGGCTCGTGGTTGACGGTGTCAGTGACATTGCACCCGGCCTGGCAGACGAGGAGCCTGAACCAACAGCGCTCCCGGTGCCCGCGGACTTGCGGTGCTTTGCCTTCTGTTGGGCCCCCGTCGCCGGAGCACCCTCAAAGGTCTTAGAAGACCGCTCAGACTTCTTCTCACCTGCTGCCGGGCTCTTCGCCCCCAGCCAGTCAGCAAGTTGTTTACGACGGTCTTTCATGGTCCGGATGGACATGTTCTTACAGAACGCCCAGTCCTCCTCCACGTGCGACTTGTCGGAGTGCAGGCAGTAGAGACACAGGGAGTGTTCTTCCTTGAAGACGTTCTGTAGTCCACATCCTGGGCAGATCCTAAACAGCTTGGATCCAACGGGCATCGAGTCTTTGTCCTGGGCCACGTCCACGTGGGGTAGGCCTCAAAGATCTTCCGGAATCCTGCAAGAAGTGAAATTCGATGAACAAAAATCACCCTTGAGGGGGCGTAGAAATGTCCAAAACGGGTCTCTGTTAATCGGAAGAAGAATCGGTGGAGCGTGAGGCTCGAATTGACTGAAAAAATGAGAGTAAACTCTTTGAAAAACGCAACACGCAGTAAAAGCTTGAGAGCTACAGAACGGGTACTCCCAACACTTGAACGTGTGGTAAAAATCTGAAGATGGCTGCCAGAGGAGGGGCCTAGGTAGAGGGCAGTCATTGGCTGGGGGCAGTATGACCCAGAGACCAGTGATTGGTTATTAGTAGAGAGACAGTTCAGAAAACAAAACTGATTTTTTCTTTACCAAGGATTCCCAGCCTGACGACGAGGAATATTCATGAGCATGTGAATCCATGCCAGACCCCATGCTGGAGAAGTAAACTTCTACCATGGTGGTGTGGCATCTGGGGCCCTTGGCAGGTTCCCAGCCACTATCTATTACACAGGTAAATTTGATCGGTCTCTGGTAGTAATTGCTTTGTGACAGAATCCATGGCCGCTTGTGCGGGTGAAATCTGAAACGCATGTGCTGGGTTAATCTACACTTGGGTCAATCATTGAAGCAGTTTTCATTGGATGACTTTTGTATAGGATTCCACAGTTCAAACAAGGCCACATTTCGAAAAAATAAAACTCAAAATGTGTGTTATACTTGAAAATCAAAGTGTTACTACAATAAATAAAACAACAAAAAAACTATACGTAACAAAGATGTTGCTTCAAGGTGAAAGTGGGGAGTAGGTGGATTGCCTTTATTCATTCCCTCTTGAAAGTCTTTTAAACGATACAGATCACATGCTAGATTGTTCCTCAGAAGGGCCTTCAGCAAATATCAGTTTTTCCAAAGTTTTTCATTTTTTTGGCCATTCTCCTTTGAAGTCTTTGCGCCATACCAGTTCTGAACAGTCTATTCAATTGTATAGAAAGCATTTTGTAAGGTTATCAGGGCATGATGATTTTTAGTAGTATTTGGGAAAAATGCATATAACATTCCATCAGCTCCACTTTTCAATTTGGATCCAGGAACGCAAACTCTGAGCACAGGGGATACGATCCTAGGTCGTTGAACCGAAACCGCTCGATTTGTGATCAGCTTCATAAGGTTGATGAGAGACTGGGTAGAATGCGGTAGATAATATTGCAGTAGTACAGTTTACTCACTATCAGTACCTGTCTCGGCTAGTCTTCTAGGTTTCAGTATTCTTTAGTTGCAATGAGAGATATCCCTATACTTGCTTTCCGGATTTGCAGCTATGCTACCTTGCAAAACTCCTGGGAACACAAATGTTAAGTAGCTACAGAACTTTTGTTTGCTAAACTACAAGATAGCTGGACAGATATCAGTGAGGTCTTTCACGAGAGGCTAAGAACAACGTTTGTAAAATATGGTCACTTTGAAAATGTTCTGGTATACGTCCAACACCATGGTGCATACTTCCTCTTCTACTATTTGACATGACTATTGCTTCCAATAGTTTTGTGCTTTATTTGTGCATTGCCTCGGAGTAAATATTAGTCGCCCACTGTGATGATAAAGTGTTTGGTATACTTTCATAACAACGAGGGCAAGCAATTACATCATAAGCAGTAAATACATGGAACACCATCACTGTAGAACTAGCAGAGGAAAAAGGCGATTGAGGATAGGCCAATGAACATCATCAATTTTAAAAACAATATTGGAAATGCTGCCTTGAGGAATACCCAGCGATTTAGTAACAAATAGTTTAAGTATTGCCATCACAATTAAGGTTTCTGTTGCTTCTCCATTAATGAAGTGGGTATATTCAGGCATGGATATCTTGATCACTGTGATGACTAATAATAATGCAGAGAAAAATATATGTGGATGCCTGTTGTCTAATGCAGAGGTAACTGACTTAGTATATTGGGACAGATTTCTCTTTTTGTGCAGGGTTGAACTGTTGCTGGGTTATCATTTTTGGCACTGACACACACATGAGAAAATAAAATGGTATATGGTGCAGCAGGTATAACTAGTTGTTTGGAGAAGTCACCCCAAGTATTACAGTCATATTTTTCATTTTAAGATATGCCCATAGTCAAATATTGGGACAGAGCTCAAATAAAAGCAAGTTAGTGCCCTGTCACTTGTGTGGGGAGAAGCTGGGAGTTGTGAGGCGATATAGAAAAGGTAGTAGGGGTAATATTTCCTGTACCTGAAGCCACACATTCCAGCCCTCCACAATGGGTTCACTTATCTCCCCCAAAAAAGGCCTTTGGATGAGAGATCACCCCTCTCCAAGCGTCTCATTAATTCAGAGCAATGTGCCAGTAGAGTACTGTACCTTCAGCTGATCTTTAGGAAAGTTTGTCCCATCATTCATGCCGTCCAGGTTGAGGATGAATTCTGGGCAGGTCATACAGCGGCCAATATTCTGTTGCCAGGAAGAGAAAAAGATTCAATATTAATTTATTAATTAGTAGTGTGGAAAAAACTGACCAAGCCCTTTTACAAGATCTTGCTAAAAGGAAACATTTGCAACACTGGAAAAGTGCACCACCTTACACCAGCTCAGAGTACTTTCATTGCACTGGCTCCCTGAGAACTCTGCACCCTTAGACTTGGCTCCAACAGTTATTTTCGTATTGGAACTCAGTGCGTTTAAGCCAATCAGGCAGCTCAGAATGCAGACATTCATTAACTGGAGGTATAACCAGTGCTCTTGAATTGAAAGTATTTTACTAAATTTCTTGAACTTTTGACAGTAAAAATTGTGTTTTTCTGGAGTAAAAAGATAAATCCTGCTGCCAGTAGAGATATTTTGCAGGCGTCTAAAAAATACATGTTCAATTTTAACCAGGTATCCTTTTTGTAATCCATACTTACACATCAGGCAGCAACAGTATTATAGGCCCACTCCAAGAGTCATGTGGGTGAAAATAGGATGGGGGATTTGAGGTGCACGTGGTTTCATGTTTTTTTTTTTTTAATCGGTGTACTTGTACTGATTTCTTTTGGTGACTATGTGTCTATGATAAGGAGTAAAAATTGGTGATATGCTGCTTTTCTCAAGGACTGCTATGGACGAGTTCCGACATGCTTTAGTGCTTGACACACTTCTCTTCTTTCTTTTTTTATAAGCTTAAATGAGGGTTCATACCCGCAGCAATTCTTAATTCAGCTTCTCTTTCCTTGCATGGCTATTGTTTACCAATACAAACATAAACAGGGCTCTTTTTGAGAAAGTGCTCACTTTCATTTCCTGTGGAAGTCGTGTTTTTTTCATTCTAAGAAAGATGGAATCGCTCGAGTTTGTTGTATTCAGGGGATGGGGGGGCGTGGCCAGCGAGCGTACAATGTAGATGTGATTCTTTGGCGCTCCCGCGGCCGCCTGAAATATCCTGCGATTTGGGAAACGAAAACGCTTAAAAACGACATCCCCGGGCGGCGGAACCTCGGGGCAACGCCTTGCGGTGAAAGGAGCCGAATCCGTGAAGGGGAGCGCAAATTATCTGCGTTGAAAAACTGGCGGAAACTTTGCCCGGGCCCAATCAAGATGGCTGCCAGCGAGACACGCTGAACTGCGGCGGAGACGAGCGGAGGTGGATAGCGACCCTCGACCGCCAGATCTGCACCGGGATCAGCGCGACGTCACCTGCAGATAAGGGAGCAGCTCGGGACTAGGACAGAGAGCAGACTCCTCCTGTGGGTGAGGCCGACACGGGCAGTGACGCCCCCGGCGCCATATCTCCACTCCCGACGACAGGTGAGAGACGGCAACGAGTGAGCCGCGTGTGGACTCTCAGCCTGAATTTAAGATATATAACCCCGAGGCACCCGGAGGGGAACGCTTCTGCGACAAAACTGCGACAAAACACAGCATACGCCCGCACACGCCGACCGCAAAGGCACTGCAAGCACTGGTAAAGGCCCAAACAACGCCACGAGAAGGAGTGCTCCTCTAAACCTGCACCAGACGACTCGCGCAAAGCAACATCATGGGCAAAGAAAAGAGCAAGAAAACCTCGACGCAAAGTACAATGGACCAATATGCTATGAGCACATCTACAGCAATAAGACCCCTTTGCCAGACGAGGCCCTGTCGCTAAAAGACGTAATGGCCGCCATCGCCAGCTCGCGCTCCTTGGTGGAACAGAAAATGGACACTATCTCCACGGAGGTCTCCTTCCTCTGCCATGACCTCCAGAAACTCTCGTCTCGGACCGGGGAGGTGGAACAACGAATTTCTGGCATGGAGGATGACCTCGGGGGAGTGCACTAACAGCTTACACAAGCATTAACCCGACTGAAAACCCTGAAAGCCCGAGTTGACGAGGGAGAAAGCAGGTCGCGCCGCAATAATATTTGCATCCTGGGACTGTCGGAATGCACGGAGGGACCCAGTGTGGAACTCTTTCTGGAAGAATGGCTGGCGGACCTCTTTGCGCCAAAGACCTTCTCGAACTTTTTCTCAGTGGAACGTGCACACTGCATGCCCGCGGGTCGCCCGGCCCCGGGTGCACCGCCGAAAACAATCATTGCGAGGCTTCTTAATTATCGTGACAGAGATGCCATCCTACAAATGGCCTGAACAAAAGGGTCAATGACATTTAATGGAGCCAGAATTGCTTTCTTTCCAGATTATACACGCAAATTCCAGAAAGCCAGACAATCCTTTGAGCACCTAAAAAGGAAGCTTCCCAAACCAGTTAAAAATCCAACATGAAGGCAAAACTGTACACTTTACCGACCCACAGGAAGCCTGGAAATGGGCGGAGACCCACATCGGTGGCGACTGGACCAGACAAGACCAACACCGCAGGGGTAGATCAAAACCCCGACCGCAGAGAGAAAGACCAGCCCAGCAACCTATACCTGAGATCCCAAATGAGCCAGACGGAGACCCCAATCCCTAGCACAGCCTAAACTGGAAATACCGGCTGGATGCGGGAGCAAACTGAACCACTAATTGACTCAAGAACCAACCCTTCTCCTGGCAACCACCTGTAATGCAACACTCCTCCTGAAGCGACAGTAGCAGTGAGTTGCCTTCACCCCTGTATAAGGGATCATATGAGCCATATGCGGTTGCCATTAACACACCATGCCATCGGCGGACGCCACATGCCGACTCGAGACACCAAACCCACAAAGGAGTAGTAAGTCAGTGGGAAAAGGGGAAACAGTTCATATTAGTTAATCTGGTGATATAGTTTTAAACGCCAGTAGAGTTTGGGCGACAGATACTTCATGTTGGGGAGGAGTATTGGGGGAGGGAAGGGGAGTGTTTTATGTTATTTTCCGGGAGGTCACACCATGCCAATGTCTATCAAGACGCCACCAAACATACTGTGTTCGCCGCCCATGCACACACCAAGCGCAAACGCTGTGTCCCCATGGCCAAATGTACCACGCACCTACCAGGCACAACGTCCCAGATTGTTAAACAGCAATGACCGCACAGCACCATGTAGATTCCATTAATGGAATACACAAGCCCCAATGATACCCAACGAACGCCACAGGTCCCTTAAAATCCTTACCTGGAACGTAAATGGCATGGGCACAAGTATAAAACGATAGCTGATCATGCAATTCCTTAATAGACGCTCTCCTGACATAGCCCTCCTAACCGAGACCCACTTAGCAGGCTCCACATGCCAATTCTTCTGCAGAACTAACTATCGACCAGCTTACCACGCGGGGTACACAATGGGATCCCAGGGTGTCCTGATCCTCTTACATAAACGACTCCCTTTTGAACTATCTTCTGTGGCGCAGGACCCTTGTGGCTATTTCGCGATGCTCCGGGGTATACTCTGGGGGGAGACAGTGGCCATTTTAGCGATATATTCCCCACCAGGGTTGGGGGAGGGTCTCCTGAGGGAGGTGACGCGCAACAACAATCGGATGTATGGATCTTGGGAGGGGATTTTAACGATGTTATGTGCAACACACTAGACCGGTCCCACATCCGCAATCGGAACCCAAACCGGCCCACGAGGCTGGCGATCTTTGCGTCAGCGCTTGGTTTGAGTGATGTGTGGAGCGAACTCCACCCTACAGACCGAGGATTCTCCTTTCACTCTGGGGCCCACGCATCCTTATCTAGACTAGATTACGTCTTCCTCCCAACCCCCGATGAAGCATATAGGGTAAGAACGGCTGAACTCCTTCCCCGTGGCATATCAGATCTCTCTCCCTTGGAGGTGACGCTCCGTACGGAACGTCCGCTACCGCCTAAAACATGGTGGCTAAATAATTACTACCTGGGCCTCCCCGAGTTCGTGGAACACATCACAGAAAAATCTAACAAATTCTTCGAATTAAATACAGGCTCGGTAGAGGACCCAGTGACACTATGGGAGGCACATAAGGCAGTACTAAGAGGGGAAATGACGGCCTGGACGTGCAATAAAAGGAGAGAACACCATAGGAAAGTGACAGAGGAAGAGGTTGAGAAATGGGAAATCAGATACATCTCCGACGCTAGCCCCGAAACACATTGCTCCCTCATGAAAGCGAGAGCAGCTCTCCATAACACGGCGTTAGATAACGCAAGACAGGCGCACATGGAGTCAAAGACCAGAATTTATGAGCAGGGCGACAAAGCGGGCAAACTATTGGCGTGACTGGAACGACGTAACGAAAGGCACAGACACGCCAGACAGGTTACTGACAGCCAAAATGAGCTTGCCCAAACAGACCCAGAGATAGCGGAGGCATTCGCCAACTTCTATGCCACGCTCTATGCCGCCCCAACGGCCCCCATGGACTCATCCCTCCTAGATAAGATCGTGCTCCCGCACTTATCAGAAGTGCAGAGAACACACCTAGATAGAGAACTGGACGAAGCTGAAATAGCGGAGGCTACGACCCAGCTACAGTCCGGGAAAACACTGGGCCCAAATGGTTTCCTGGCCGAGACCTGGAAGAAGCTGGGCAGCAACAAGATGGTCGCCCCACTCAGCGACCTGTTCCTTGCAGCCAGGGAGCAGGGCACCCTTCCACTAGACCTACGAACGGCCAACATTGTGGTCATTCCCAAACAAGGCAAACCCCCTGACCAGGGCACATCGTATAGACCGATATTGCTTATTAATAGCGAAGCCAAAATCCTGGCTAAAGTACTGGCCAATAGACTCCAACCGGTCATATCCTCACTGGTTCATCAAGATCAATGCGGCTTCATGCCGCAAAGATGGACTAGAATGAACTTGCGCCGATTACATCTGCTATTGGAAAGAGCCCCAACTCTCAATACACCACTTGCGCTACTCGCAATTGATTTCGAGAAAGCGTTCGATTCGGTGGTATGGGCAAGTCTCTGGGCAATAATGAGGCGCATGGGCATCGGTGAAGCCTTTCTTCGCTGGGTCCAACTTTTATACGAGGCCCCATTAGCCGCAGTTAGAGTGAACGGCTAGACCTCCGGGACCTTCCCGCTGGGCAGAGGCACCCGACAGTGCTGTCCTCTGTACCCCCTCCTTTTCGCCCTAGCAATAGAGCCACTGGCCCGATGGCTCCGACAGGTCACCAAATGGTCCGGATTCCACTGGCCAGAAGGGCGAGAGGACAAGCTCTCCCTTTACGCGGACGACCTATTACTCTATTTAAGCAACCCAGTCCATGCATGTCCAATCATAACCCAAATGCTAAAGACCTATGGGGACTTCAGTGGCCTCAGAGTAAACTGGGGAAAGTCGATCCTCTTCCCACTAAGAGGTGGCGACCTAGCAATTCCTCGGGACACCCCGTACCGAGTAGAGATGGAGGGCTTCCGCTACCTGGGCATATGGGTTTCGGGGGCTCTATCAAACTATGTGCTTCACAACCTGCACCCACTAATTGACCGCTTTGCTGGGGATGTACAACACTGGATGCTCCTACCCCTTACGCTTATGGGCAGAGCGGCCCTCAAGATGATGGCACTTCCACGTTTCCTTTACATACTGCAAAACACCCCACTAGCTATACCAAATTCGGAATTTATCCGGGTGGAGCATCTCCTTAGGAAGCCGATATAGAAGGGAGGGCAGCCCTGAATTGCGTTGACCACGGTGCAACGATCTATCTGGGAAGGGGGTATAGGAGTCCCGCACCCTAGGTCCTACTACTGGGCCAGCCAATTAAATGTAGTCAATAGCCTCCTCCACGGGGATCGCAAACTTCCACATATTAGAGCAGAACTACCTATTATTCAGGACCCCCACCTCTCGAAACAATATATCAGAGACTATCCAGGCCCCCAGCACAAACGATGTCAATCCACATCGCGATCATTTGGAGGCAGGCTCACATGCACATAGGTTGGAGGAACAAGATCACCATGACACAACCGCTGTGGAACAACCACATGTTGTCGGAGGTACGAAAACTGAACACATGGACCCGGTCGGTGATGGCGGGGATAACCACGATAGGAGATATCGTTATCGATGGCTCCATCCTTCCGTTTGAAACACTCCAGCAGAAGTTCGGAATACCAGCAGCAGGACACTACCATTAAACACAACTAACGCACGCCCTCAATGGTTATAGGCAAGCACTTACCGATGCACCAGAATGCACACCCCTGGAACGCAACCTACTCACACAACACATCCCCACCAAGGTAAAAACTATCCTATATAAAGCCATTAATGCATTCGCTACCCCGGAACTGGTCAGCCTCAAAGCCAGATGGGAACGGGATTTTGGGGCCATTGAACCTGAGGACTGGATCCAGGTTCTCATGCACCTACGCAAAGTTGCAATAGACTCCAGAATAAGACTGATTCAGCTCAAGATACCCCATAGGGTATACTACCCCGTGTGGCCCTTTTCGGTTGGGGAAGGGCAACGGATCCCAACTGCTTGAGATGCCGGGGGGAGGAAGGCACATTCATCCATCTCCTCTGGGAATGCCCCAAAATCAAGACCTTCTGGACACAATGCTCTCAAATATTAGGAAGGACGCTGGGTCGCACGATAGCATTACAGCCTGCAATAATGTTACTGGGGGCCCCAGATGAGAACACTGCAAACAAATGGGAGGGTATTTTTCTCTCCAGAGCAATGGGCCTGATAAAGCGTGACATAGCGCAGAAATGGGGAGCCCAGGAGTGCCCAACAGTGGCTCAATGGTCAAAACGAAGTGGACATCTGCACGGCGAAAGAACACAGAATATACACAGCACGGGGGTGCCCAACAAAGGCCACAAAAATTTGGGGAAAATGGGAAGCACGTGTGACCTGAGGACTGCCAGCAATAATGGGGGAGGAAGAAGAAAAGGGGGGGGGCGCAAGGCGCAGGAGCGCAACACGGAACTCGGCAAGTAACAATTTACTGGAAAGTGATGCAGAGTGGCAAGACACGAGCAGATTGGTGACCAGGGGATGGAGGGTGGGAACTGTTGGTATGTTGTATTTATGTTTTAAAATAACCAATAAAATGTTATTTAAACAAAAAAAAAGTGTGTTGCATTTGGAGGGTGAATGGCAGGACCAAATGGTAATAGCTCTTTAGCCCACTTTAATGGACTACATCAGCTGTTACATTCCACAGACTTCATTAATGACACGGAAAACTTGGTATTTGGGGCATTAACAGCCAGAATAGCCCACTAAATGAAGCTATAAGGCTATGACATTATAGTTTTAGGTATTTGATGTAGGATGGTCATGCCACCAAGGAGCCATAGCAGAATCCCTCCTTGTTTCTTTCCTCACTCCTCTTCATTGCCCTCCATCAATCACTTTTCCTCTTTTTGAGCCGGTCAAGTAGCATCTAATCTACATCAAAAATAGCCAGTAAACACTTGACTCCCATTATCCATTTTACCCTTTTTTTACATCTTGCATACCACCTAAGCCTGGCTATCCCCCTCTTTTTGCTCCCCTGCATGCTCCCCTCAGAGACTGAGTGCTGATGGGTAAAAAAAAAAAACAATTGCAGACCTCCAATGATAGGTCTATTCTCACAGCCCTTCAGTCATCCTATGAATCCCTTCTACTTTCTTTGAAGAAACACTATTTCTCTGAACTCGCTCTATCCATTTCTCCCCACCGTCAAAGTCTCTTTCAACTCCTAAATCATTATTTCCCTTGTCCGGCGGACTCCTCTCTTCAGTGGACTAATTCACTACTAAAGTTTCTTCACTCAGGGCATCCTTTTCATCAACTTGCATTCATTCTGATCAACCCACTGTTTCTCTTTCCTCTCGCCCCTGCTTCTCCTTCTTTAACTGACCCAACACAGCCTACCTACTTACTCTCTTCTGCTCACCCTAATGCCTAGCCTCTTGATCCTCTTCCCTCTCTTCGATACCTTCCATTTACATTTTCCTCTTACCATATCTCACCTCTCTGTTGAATCTCTCTCGCTTCCTCTACCTTTTCAAATTCCTTCAAACATGCAACCAGTATCCCTATTCTTATAAAGGCATCCCTCAACTGCGTCCACCTTCAGACATATTTCTCTGCTCCCTGTTCTATCTGAACTTCGTGAAAGAGCCATTTTATAATCAAGTATCTGCATTTCTCACTTAGCATTCTATTCTTCCCCTTTATCAATCTGTTTTACACCCTTCTCGTTCTACAGAAATAACACTACTAATTGTTTCAAATTCTCTCCTGACTGCGCGCCACAATAAACAGTCTCCCATCCTCATATAATTAGATCGTTCAGCTGCTTTCGAAACAGTGGATTAACCCTACTCTTCGATCCTCTATCGCCTCTCTTGGCTTCTCGGGGCCTGAGCTTCAATGGTTATGTTCTTAACTCCCTGTCCGCTCCTGTTCCGTTTCATGGGCTACTCTTCTTCCTCTCGCCCCCTCCTCTATGGTGTCCCTCAAGTTTCAGTCCTCAGTCCCTTACACTTTTCTCTCTACACCCTTGCCGGCTCGCCCTTACTTTTTTCCACTAACCTCTCACACCACATCTATGCCAATGATTCTTAAATCCTCTTTTCTTTCTCCTGGTTACCAGACTCGCACCATACCTCTGTCTCTTCCGGCCTACCCACCATACAACTCTGAATGAGCTCTCACTTTCTCAACCCAAATCCCTCTAAAACAGAAGGCCTCTTTTTCCCTTCCACATCTCCCCCTTCTCCTACCACTGGCCTATTTCCCCCTACCCACCGGCCTTTCTCTACGTCATCTCACAACCTCAGGGCAATCTTTTGACAACCCCCTTTATCTCTCCCTTTCTAACACTGCCCCCACTTTTACCTGCATCATTTTCGTAGTGCTCGCTAATTCCTCTCTTTTCATGCCACTAAGCTTCTTATATCCTTCCTTATCTTTTCAAGTCTTTTATTGTTCATCTCTCCCAGGGGGTCTTCCACACTCTCACCTTAACCCCCTTCGTTTCGTCTATAATTTGTCGACTTTTCCAACAGCCCCCTCATTTCTCTTTGTTACCTTCTCTTCTATTTCTCTCCTTCCATCCGACTCTTGTTTGTCCTTCCATTTCTTCTGCAGTCTACAAATGTATTCATGGTCTTGCTGCCCCCTCTCTCTCTCTCTACTCTTTACTCTCATTCTACTCTCCCTTCCACACTCTCCACTCACAGGTTCTCTTTTAACTCACTATCCCAAAATCCCATGTGCTTCCTCCCGCTTTTGATCCTCTTCTCTTCTTGCAACCAAACTTTGGAACGCTCTTCCTACGTCTGTCCGTTCCTCTCCTTAACATATTTTCCAAATTCGTCTTAAAACTCACTTTCTTTCAACTCTTATCAAGCTCACATCTCTGTTGCTCAAAATTATAGTTTTTCCTCATTTGAATTGTACAGTTTTGTTGTACTATTGTCCAGCTCTTTGGTGAAAGTGCTTTATAAATCACAATAAAATACGAATACAGAGTGCATTATGGAGAACATTTAATTGTAGCAGCAACATCTCAAATATTAGGTGATGTACATAGAACACTGGGACCATAATACTATAACTAGAATGTAATGGGATTGTGGAAGAAACAAGTAATTGGTACAACAACCTATTGGTACACTGTTCAGGTATTTTTTTGCCCATTTGTTTTAGCTAGGTGTAGCCCCATTCCAACTTGCTTTTGTGATCTTTTAACTTGGACTGGAACCTTTCGATTGAAGTAAAAATGACCAGGAGAAATCTGAAGCGCAGCTGCATGATTATGTACATGCAGTCACATCACAACATTTGCTGCTCTCAGCCATACTCGTCATTCATAGTTTCATACATAGTCCAAGTTGTAGCAGGAAGGTAGTGGGTGTATGGGGGAAAAGGTATTATACACTAGGAGTACAGTAGTCACTCAAGTAAATAACCTCCTATGTTCTGTCCAATAAACTCCATATTTATGTGAGATCACCAAGTATAAGGAACATAGAGGGTGATTTGACCTAATCTTGCCAAAAAGATTTTGTAAGATTGGTTGACCAAACTGAACATCGACCCAACAACGGGCATATATGAGTAATGTTTGTTAAAAGGTGAAGGAGCCACCCAAGTGGCAGCAGTGGCAAGACGATCCCCGGGGAAGTGCCTCTTAAAGGCAACAAGGCCACTTGGCCTTCCAGAACAAGCATGAACCCTGTAGGAGGGGTGAGCTTCTGAATGAAACAGCTCTCAAATGCATGATACAATCCATATGCCGGAAATGGCTTTGTAAGCCTGCTTGCCCCAATACGGCTCTGTGTAGGCCACAAATGGTCTGTCAGAGGAAAGGAAGTCCTTGTCCTATAAAGATAAGGGTCATTCTCACATCCAGGTTGCAGCACAACTGGTCTGCTTCTGAATTTGGAGAAATGTCCTAATTTAAGAGGCAATCTGAAAGAACTTTGAGATTGAAGAAAGGGTGGGTGCTTCAAACCACCTTATCATTGTTGAAGGCTGAAAAGGCTTGCAGTTCGTGCCCAATTAGACGAGGTAACAACTACCATGGGGTCAATTTCCCGACTAACAGACTGTAAGCCACGCCATAGGTTTGAAGGTTTTGTGGGCCAAGACTGAGAGGACAATAATTAGGTCCCAAGTTGGGCGAAGAGTCTTAAGAGCAGGTAACAGAGGTGACAGAAATATGAAATGTCTCATAATTATTAGGTTTGTGAGTATATAAGCTAACATCTACACAGTTCTAGCACGGACCCATGGCCAAAAGTAAGTTCTATGTTACAGGGATTTTGACTGCTTTGCGTATGTTGATGGAGGCCAGAAATATGTTTGATGACATTCTTGGATAATACATTCAAGATACTAGTAAGCATTAAAGTTAATTTAAAACAGGAGATACCCACCGGCCAACTCATTCATACATACACAGATCAGCACCAACTGACATCTTATTGCTGACTCTGTGTGGTCAGCAGACAAACACCCAATGCCACCTCTTCACTTGCACCCTGCCAAATACATGCACACAATTGCACACTCAGCCACACATTCACACCCTTAACACTGCTCTCATCCTCACACACAATAGTTTCTTACTAATGGGAAGTGTAAGGGTGCAGAAGGAGGAGACTGACACACCAGTGGCAAGGTTAATGGTATAAACTTTTATTTTATCAGGAAAATAAAGAGAAACCCTAACTTTCCCTACTCTAAGAGGGGGTTTCCCTGCCTCAACTAAAATACTAAGGGTGCTGTCAGAATGTCCATGCAAATCAATCACTGTCCTATGTCAAAAGCCCGACTTCTGTCCCTTACATTTAACACTAAACTAAAGATAAGGTAGGCCTTCTTGGTCCATAGGAATGACTCCCTTCTTCTGGACTTGGAGTTTCCAGTTGCTGGTTTCCCAGGGAAATGGCTCCCTTGCCTGGGTCAGACTTTTCTTCCAAAAGAAGGTAAAGGTTCAAGCAGTTCTCATTGGCAGATACAATGCCTATCATCTAACAGTCTATATCAAAAGTCTTTATAGTTTTGATGACTAGGAGAATGGCTCCTGTAAGGCTGCAGAGATAGGTGAATAGAACGTTTGTTGGCATAAACTTTTGTTCAAAACAAAATAACGGAAATACCTACCTAACCCTAAAACAAAGAGGGGTTTCCCTGCCTCAACCCAAATACTAAGGACTCTGTCAGGATGTCCCGTAAAAAGTATATAGTCCACCATCCTGTGTCCAAAACATATTCCCATCCCTTACCTTATCAAATAAACTAAAAAGGATGTGGGTCTTCTTGATCCAGAAGAGTGAATTAGAGTTCCAATCAGGATTCCAATTTGAGGGAAAACAAAGTTGCAACATGTACCGAAACAAAGTTCCAAATGGTGCAACTCACTCAGGTTTCTCTCTCTGTGGTTACAAACACCAGGGGAAATGTGTCCCTTTAACTGGCTTTCTCTACTCCTTAGGAGCAGCCGAGCATTCCTGTGCGCACTGCAGGAGCTCCTCCTCCTCCGCTCCTGGCAGAGGAAAGGGGAGTGCCGCAGCCCGTGCGAAACTAGCCACTCTCGTTTTGACTGCTGCAAAGAAATCCGCCCCTGGCTCCTTCCTCAACAGCAGCATTTTGTTTCACTTCATTGATACCATTGCCCTCTCTTTGCTACTTTCCTAGATTATTGAATCAAACAAATCAGCTACACTCCAATTCAGTACCTGTTCAGTAAGATATTAATAATGGGACCCCCTGACAGCCAAACAGCCACTGCACACTTGCATGCACTTCCGGTGCGCTTGCGGTGCGCATGCCCGGGGTTCTTGTAGGCAGGCTCAACCACTACGATGACCCGTGGGCGTAACTGAGGGCTGGGCTAGAGGGTTAGAGGAAAGGGAAACGAAAAGGAGTGTTCAGGAAAGTCCTTTAAGGTAAACACAGAGTTCAGCACGCAGAGTTCAGTAGACAACGTTTTGTTAAACTGAGATAATTACTTTCACTCCAGGTGTATCCCTGCTTGCTTCGGCTGTTGTCAAACTTCCTCTTGACGACGGCACTAGGAATGGCACAGAAGGCTTCCAGCCAAACAGCCACTGCACACTTGCATGCACATCCGGTGCGCGCGCATTGTGCGTGCCCGGGGGTTCTTGGAGGCAGGCTCAACCACTAGGGATGACCCATGGGTGTAACTGAGGGCTGGGCTAGAGGGTTTCCCTTCAGGTGTATCCCTGCTTGCTTCGGCTGTTGTCAAACTTCCTCTTGACGACGGCACTAGGAACGACACAGAAGGCTTCCAGAACTTCCAGCCAAACAGCCACTGCACACTTGCATGCACTTCCACTTGCCATATGAACTTCACCCTCAGGGATGAAGGCTAAGGCGGCAGTGTGGACCCCTGAAGGTTTACCCTTACATCTGGGATCGCCTTTCACATGGTCAGTAGACCCACAAGCATAACATTTACCAAATATTTTCTGGAAATGGGGTTTCTGCTGACTTCCCTCTTGTTTGGCACCAGAGGTTTCACTAGAGTGACCTGGTTTCCCAAATGGCTTACCCTTCTTATGTTTGTGGCCCTCTTTTGGATGGAAGGATTTACAATTCTCTTTGTCATCTTTCTTGCACGGCTTCCCTCGTCCTTTTTGTGAGTGGCTCCAGAATCCTTGTGAGGGGCCCTGTTGGCAACCCACAAGTCAACAGCGTTTGCTTGCTTCTTGGGATCAACCTCTTTTGAGTCAGCCCAGTGCTGTCTCAGTTTAGGAGAGCGGGCATTGAAAATAGATTCCAACAAAAATAGATTTCTCATTCCTTAAAAGGAGTTCTCTCTGTAACTCTTAACCCAACCATCAAGTTTTTCAAACATTCAAACACCCAGGTAGCTCAAGGGGTACCATCAGTCTTTTGGAGGGTCCTAAACCTCTTAGGGTACTCGGAAGGAGTGTTCCCAAATCTAGCTATCAAAACTAGCTTCACATTTTCATACTCCAATCTTTCAAGTTCCCCCACCTCCATTACAGAATCAGTTGCAACCTGGGGGACCCTAGAAAAAAGTCAAGGAATCAACTGATTCCCTGTGAAGCCCTGAATCCCATAGTTATATTCAGAAGCACCCAACCAATCCATAACATCGAGTTTCACATCATACATACTCACTGCTTCTTTGGGCATGCTAGGCCTCTTTGGACTGGAAGATCTAGAGAACTCTAGGATAGAAACATTTTCAAGAGACAATTTCTTCATTTCAAGAGCATGCTGCATTTCTAGTTCTCCAAGTTTGATGTCCTGATGTTTGGTTTCAGCTTGGATTTGTAATCTTTTGAATTCCAACTGAAGTCTCATTCTCTCAAGAGACACAAATTCCGGAATCAGTGATGGGCCTAGTGGGGTCCCAGTGGTTAAAGGTTGAGGCAAAAGGGCCTGTCGAGGCAAAGAGGGGCTCCCTTCTCATTATCCACATTTCCTGGGTTAGTAGGTGCGACAGGCCTACTAACACAGACTTTGATGATTCAGCAATCTTGCAATTAGTTACTTTTTCTTTCCTTTAACAGGGAGATTCCTGACTTTACACATTACTTTCAGTTGTTCTACTGTTAAAATGATCAGGGCTTCCTGACTGAAGTTATCCATATTTGGCATGTTACAATTGCTTCTCTAGTGGAGCTTAGCCTTGTGAAGGTTTCTAGTTGAACAAAAGCAAAGCTAATTCTTAGTGTAACAACTCTACAATATATCCTCACCGCCTGCCACCAGTGTTAGGCACAATTGTATGCAGTACCCTTTGGGTGCACTACAACAACCCTGACCTCCTGGCAATAGGAACCCCAACCTTTGGTATAAGTTTGTACTACACAGGTTGGTAACGTGTTGAGCAGCCAGACTTATCTCAAGAGGGGTCAATGTGAGCTGTAGGCGAGTTACACAGAGATTCACAGTGACAAGTATTCAAATAAAACTCTTACACACAAGGTTCCTTGATTAAACAATTATGAATTTATTTAGCAGTCAGTTTGGTAAGCCTTCTTCAGAAGGGGAAATATAATAGTAACACACAAACTCACTCCAAAATGCACACTCTGAGTTTCCCCAAATCAGTAAACACCCATTTGGGATGGCACACAGACAATTCTTAACCCTCAGGTGACTTCAATTGTTAGGACACTGTGGACATTAATATATCACTGTTACATTTAGGGCAATACTTAGGAGCATGTCAAAGAAACAGATAATTAGAATAACACAAGAGATCACACAAATATTCTGAAGCAGGTAAGTACTTATGATAACCCCCAATGCAAAGTTAGTTAACCCCTTCCTGGAAGGAGGGCTAAACACACAGAGGGAAGACGGAGATATTTAGGGAGCCAGGCTAGGCCAAAGTCAATTGGACAAAAGTCAAGGTGAGCTGAAGCACTTCTTTCAGGTAGATAAAAGTCTTGCACAATGTTTTAGAAGTCTTTGTAGAAAAGAGGAAATCAAAGCAGGGCCTCAAGCCGATTAGGCTTGTGAAGTAAAGAAGCTGACGGCAACTCGAGTCTCAGCAGAGGACAAGCAAGGTTACAACAAGAGGTAAGTTCTCTTAGACTGTACAGTACCTTTCGTTAGAAGAAAAGGGCTTTGGGTGGCTTCTGTTCATGTGCAGCTCTGCAGATCCTGTGTTCCTGGGCCTCAGTCGTGGGGACAAGAGGGAGGACGCCTGCACTGCAACAGGACGGTCGGCGACAGAAAAGGACCAACTTCTATTCAGTGGCACTTCACGGTTTCAGCTCCTCGCGTCTAAGCAAATAGCAACACTCCGGACTCTGGGCTGTCGAGATGGGCTTTCCTTGCATCTGGGGTCCAGCACTCTGTTGAAGTGGCTCAGGCTCGGTCAGTCCTGGTTCCTGGGAGTCCGCAGGATCTTCCTGGAGCTCTTGGCCAACTTAAAAACAACGCACACAAACTGGTGTTCCTCTCCCTGGCTATTCTGTTCCAGCAGCAACTGCAGTGAAAATTCAACTAGCTCCAAAGTAAGCCACCTAGACATCCTCTCGGAGTTGATTAGTCCCACCAACTCAAGGGGAGAAGTCGTCTTTGCAGTGCTTCTCTAATCAAAACGAAAGTGGCGTTTCAGCATAGCAGCAGGGCTTCTCCGGGCAAACTAACGGTCCAGGAGTTACAGCAGGCGTCCTCTTCAAGTTCTTCTTTGGATTCCTTTGTCCAGTGGTCGACTTTGCCTTCCAAGCCAAAAAGCCTCGCCTTTTATGCAGGTTTCTCCCATTCATTCCAGCCTACCTGTCAGTCACCCAGCAGGGTGGATGTCCTTGCCAGACAGCCAGCCGGCCAATCAACTAAGAGTGCATTCCAGTCTCCTAGGAGACTAAGCACAGGGAGTTTCAGGCACCTCCCTTGCTTCCTGCCCCCGCCAGACACCCTGGAGCCAGAGACGGGCTTCATTTGTGAATCCCTCCAAAGACAAAACAAACAAAATGCCTTTTGTTGTTGTGTGGAGTTTTTTTGACAGATCCGTTGAAGAATGGCTAGGTGATGTGTGATTATGGCGTTTTTGCCCTACATAGAGTTTTCGTTTTTAAAAAGAAAAACATTGTTTATTAAGTGACTCGCATCTCACCAACATAAGCCATATTTGGCTGCATTACAGTACATTATCTATCAAGCCATTACATCGTGTACATTTGACATATCCATGTTGGACATACTATTGGGCCATTAGGTATGGTGGAGGTGCTAAGGTAATATGAACCAGAGAAACTGGGTAAACACTCTCTGCTCGGGGGTCCTTGCCTCTCCCCCGTAGAATATACAGTTCTTCCCCCAGCTGGAGAATTAGTCCAAGGGGTTGTACTGGGTTAGCAGGTGCGCAGTAATGGGGTTCCAAATGTTTTTAGGCCGAGTCTGTATCCCACAAAGTGTTACATACTCTTTGTCTGTGTCGCTTAACCAAGTCAAGTCTTTCAGCCAGCTCATTACCCCTGGGGGGATGCACTTGTCCACTTCATCAACACACATCTCCTAGCTGCTATCATGCAGGTCGACAATAACATTTGGTACTGTCTAGGTAACCCGGGGAGCCACCCATGCATACAGCACATTAAGTCGCAAGGTACAGCCAGCCCCAGCATATCTGACAAAGTGGCTGCTACTCTCTCCCAAAAAGGACGCAGTTTATCACATGCCCACAAAATATGTATTAGGTCGGCTGGGTCAACATTGCATCTCGGGCATCTGGCCGGTTTAGTGCTGTCGTACTGATGTATGCGTGCTGGTGAGATGTATGCTCTGTGCAGAGTTTTAAGTTGAATTAACTGCAGCCGGGAGTTGAATGCGCCCCTGTGTGTAGTACCGCAGATCACCGCCCACTGTTTATCTGTGAACTGGACCCCAGAGTTGCCTTCCCATTTGCACTTACATTTTTACATTTCAAGGTTTCCCGGCAGGGGCCGGACTGGATCAGCCTGTAGAACATGGACAAAACCCCTCTGCCCCTAGGAAAGCACTGTATGTATTTGAGTAGCAGAGTGGTAGGAGGGATTTCTGGAAACTCTGGGGACAACACCCTGAAAGCCGCTCTCATCCTATAGTATTGCAATGTGCGCTGAAATCCCCCTCCCATCTTTTCTGCAAACAATTCCTGGGTTACAAACATCCCTTCCGGGTACATAACCTCCAGTCTAGCAATTCCTCCCCCCCCCCTATTTCTGAATTATAGTCTTGTCACATGTTGGTGTTAGGGTCTCAATGTTCCACATGGAGATGCCTGGATCAAATGGCCGATCCACCCAGAGTTTCATGAGGGCTCTCTTCCATGCTCGTGCAGTACATGTCACCAGGTCAAATCTGCATGTATCTGTCATCTTACCCGTAATCAGCGTTCCCTGGAGTGAGAAAGGGCACACCGAGCGCCGCTCTATGCGCACATGCGGGGCCGCAGGGGTACCTGGAATCCAGAGCAATGCAAAGTATAGCTGCGCAGCCAAGAAGTACAATTCGACATCCAGTGCACCCACTCCCCCCTCCTCCCAGGACCGGGTCAGCATCTACCAGCCTATCCGTGGGCTTTTGGGGTGCCAGGCCAGCTTAATTAACAGGGATCTCACCTCCTTGAAGTAGCCTACCCCCGGCCATACCGGTATGTTCTGGAAGATGTAGAGAAGCCTTGGGGCCTCTATCATTTTTGGCAACTGTTATCCTGCCCATTAACGAGAGGGGGAGCCTGCACCACTTGTCAACGCTAACTCTTAAGGATTGTAAAATGTTTATGTGGATATCATTCAGTAGCGTACCTGCATCCCTACTCACTCGTATCCCCAGATATGTGACTGCGCTCTGTTCCCATCCATATCCCTCGGTGGTCAGAGAGCACACTGTGCCCTCATTTAGGGGGAATAGAGAAGATTTGGTCTTATTGAGCCTAAGGCCGGAGGCCTTGCCGAACCCTGCAATCTCCCGCGTCAGCGGGGCCAAGTTGTCTGCAGGGTTTCTGAGTTAAATAATCGTGTCATCTGCATACAAAGATATTAACTCCCTGCCCCTCCCACTCCCTTCCAATCGTCAAGCCCCTATGGCCATGGAACCTTCGCATTCAGGATGCAAGTACCTCGATTGCCATTGCAAAGAGCAACGGCGAGAGCGAGCAACCTTGCCTGGTCCCCCGCCCTCGCTTGAAAAGGGAGGAGCGCGTACCACCTATGCATATTCGGGCATTCGAGACTGCATAAAGCAGTTGCACTGCAGAGAGAAAATATTTAGGGACCCCATAGTGACATAGTACTTCGAATAGGTAGCACCACTCTATGGAATCAAAAGCTTTTTCCACGTCTAGTAGTGCCGCCACTGCTTGGGTTTCCAGGTCGATCTGAGCCATTATTGCGAACAGCCTACTAAGGTTTAGAGAGGTCGACCGCCCCGGAATAAACCCCGATTCGTCCACATGTATCATCTGTGAAACATGCAGGAGTAACCAATCTGCCAGTACCATAGCAAATATTTTCATGTCGAGATTCAGCAGGGAGAACGCCCGATACGAGGAGCATTCCAGGGGGTCCTTACCAGGCCGGAGTATCAGTGTTATTACTGCTTCTTGCATCGTGGAAGGGATGTGCCCCTTCGTCAGAGCCTCCTCCCATATGGCAATCATATGGTGTGCTACTTCAGGTTGCCATTCCTGATAGAACTCCGATGTTATCCCGTCCGTCCCAGACGCCTTGGATGAGGGGAGGGCATGCATTGCACTTTGGATCTCATTGACCATAAGTGGCAGCACCAAGAATTCAGTCGCCTCTCCACTTAGTTTCGGGAAGGCTGCCTCTTCCACATATTTTTCAAACTCTGCCGTCGGCAAGGTTCCCCGGGAAGTGTATAGCGACTCGTAGTAGAGTTGAAAGGTGTCTGCAATGGCGCTCGGGTTCACAAGAACCTCCCCATCTGCTGATCTTACCGCAGCCATCTCCCTGCACCCTCTCTCATGCCTTACCATTAATGCCACAAGCCTGCCCGGTCTACCCTCCTCTCCATACTTGCAGGCCATTGCTGGCCGCGCTACGTATTTGACCTCCCAGGCAAGTTCCTCTCTTAACCCGGCTAGAGAACCCGTTGTGGCTCTTTCATCTACCTCCCCTTGCAATCTTTAAATGAAGGTCTCACTCTCGTTCAGCTATCTCCTGATCAATTTCAGCAGACCCAGCTCAAGTGACATGCACCCCCCGTGCAGCACTACCTTAAAGGCCTACCAGATTGAGCCCATCGCAGACACAGTGCCCGAATTCTCACAGAAGTAATTCTGAACAATGCTATGGATCTCGCTTTTGAACACCACATCCGACAGTGCCGCAGGTTTAAACCTCCAATATGGGCGAGGGGGTGCCATGTCCATCCTCAGGACCACAGTACCGGGGAATGGTCAGAGAGTGTCCTTTGGAGCAGTGTACACTCTTCAGTGCGCTGTACAAAGTAATGACTAGCTAGGATATAGTCCAACCGGGACGAGGTGTTGTGTACAGATGAGTGATGAGAATATTCTTTCCCTTCTGGCCACATTAACCTCCACACCTCCTCTAGTTCTAATTCCACCATGCTGTTGAGTATGGCCTCCGCTGCTCTAGAGCGATGCCTCTCGCCCCTAGCCATTCTATCCTTTTGAGGATCTAGTGTGACGTTAAGATCCCCCGCCCACACAATGTTAGTGTGTGAATATTTATGAAATGTCCTCATCAGGGAGTTTAAGAACTCGGGGTCATCCAGGTTAGGGCCGTATACATTGACAAATGTAACCATTATGGTTCCCCAGCACCCAGAAACAATGACAAATCTCCCCTATGGGTCAGCTATCTTGTCCTTCATTTGGAATCCCAGTGACTTATGAATCAATGTCATCACGCCGGCGGAGTATGCCGAGTAAGAGGTGTAGTATTTGTCATTTCCCCATCCTCAAGCGACCCCCAGATTCGTCTTCCCAACCAGGTGTGTTTCTTGTAACATGATGATTCTAGCCCTGTGTCTCTCGCAGTATTGTATTACTTTACGAACCTTGCACAGGTTGTTCTTCCATAGCTAGGGTGAGGGCTATAACGATGTGCAACAATGCCCCTTCTACTCGGCTGACCAAGAGGCAGGCGTGTGGCCCCGTCCCGTGAGCTGCAAGTCTTTTGGAAATAACTAACCAACAACCCCAACTGCTACCCCCACCCCCTCCGACCAAAACTCTGCCCTTACCGACTGTCCCCACACACCCACACTGCCCGCCCCAACCTGCCGTGGGCAAAACACCCCTCATTATCCATCATTAACAACTTTACCATGGGCCACAGCCCGGGGGTGCCAGATTCCGCCACCCAATTGACTTCTACCATCTCAGACCTCGAGGGGAGGAATTCAAAGAAGCAGAAAAAAAGCATTTCTTACACACGCTGCTGATCTATTCATTACATCTTTAGCCGGTGCTTACACAACGCATCCGAGGCGACATGCATACACAACTTAGTTGACTGCCCGAGGGCCCCATGAGTCCCCACCCACAGTCACGCAGGAGCTCTTGGCACAATGTAATTGCTCTCCGACTTATCCCATAGAGAGATCAGAAAATTACTTCGGCAGGGACTCAAGGAATTTGTGCACAGTTCCTGGGTCAGTGAAGAAGTGTGTCCATCCGTTGTGTTGAACTCTCAGCTTGGAGGGGTATTGCATAGAGTGCTGTATTTCTCAGTCACGGAGCGCTCTTTTCGCCGCCAGGAAGGATAATCAGGCTTTCTGGACCATCGGAGTAAAGTCTGGGTAGAAGGATCCCCGGGTGTTTTCATATGTGAGGTCATCCAGTTCCCTGGCTCTCATAAGAATGGTGTCTCAGTCTTAATAATTCAGGAACCAGACTATAATCGGGCGAGGGTTCTGGCCCGGCCTCGGGGTGATTTGTGACACCCGATGTGCCCTCTCAACCAGGAATTGGGAGGACAGTGGCGGCCCTTGTAGGACTTCTTTTATAAAGTTCTTCATGAATTCCTCCATGTTTCGTTTTTGAAACAGATTCCGGGACCCCCACCACTCGAATGTTATTCCTCTGTGACCTCACCTCCAGATCTTCATTCTTATCCCTAATGGATTTCACTCCCTTTGCTTCTCCTGGATGCCTTGTGTCGTCTCGCTGCTGGTGTCCTCTAACATGCTCACTCGAAGCTCAGCCTCAGAAGTCCTGCCACTCTCCTTGTCTATGCGTTCCTGTATCCTGTCAACCTTGTAGGCCATTCCATCTAATTTAGAGTTCAGGGACGCGAAGCCGGACCGCATTTCGGCCAGCACCAGACTCTGCTCTGATACCGGGGCATTTTTTTGCTCAGACCGGCCGTCTCCCCCGCCTTGGTCCCCATGGCTGGTTCAGTTGGGATCTCCTGGGACACCATTTTACGGTCGCTTTGTTTCTGTGGTCCTTCTTTTGGGGTGAATGGTAAGCAAGATGGCTGCTTATTTCCTTTCGCCATACAACGTGGATGTGATTTCTGGCTATGACTCCCCATCGTGGGCCAAGTACTGCAGAAGGGCACTCCAATGGCAATAGGTAACCCTGGGATATATGGCTGGTTGCGGCTACTCAGCTTTTCTGGCTCTGCACACCGCTCCTCAGTAGGGTATATGGTGGCTCCCTCGCAGCTGTCACACTCTGTGTTCATTGCATTTACGACCGCTGCTGTATGTCGGTGGGGAACTGCATCCTTACACCACAGTCTTTATTTTTATCTGGGCCTCTCCTAGCCCGCCTGTGTCCACCTCCCGAGGGAGATCTGCAACTAGGGCCTGAGTAGGGCACTGAAGGGCCCCTACAGGTGCCGCCCATTGCACCGTCACTTTCACCACCCATGTGCTGCTGTTTCGGCCGATGTTAGGGCCTTGTCTCCCTGCTCTTCTCTCACCAGCCAGCCAGAGTCTTGCCTGACCTATGTTATACGTTGATTCCAGGCATAAAAGGCCTTCTTGGGCCCCAGCACGGCCTCTGGCATCAAGGGCTGCCCTCACTGTTGGACCCCAGGGGGAAGAGGGCGCTGTACCCCAAACTCAATGTTCTCCCAAGCCCTGGGCATGCCCAGAGCGCCGCACTCCACCAGGGTCTCCTCTCCTTATGTTCGTTAGGGGGGCCAAATTTAGCAGGCACGGGCCTGCTTGCCAGAGCTGTTTGAGTCCCTGCGCCCTCCAGCACACTGCAATCAGCCCCGGGGGCAATCACTCCACTCCTCGCCAGGAGCTCGCAGCCTGGTTTTCCGCTTCGTGGGATCGGGCTAGGGGGACCACCAATCCGGGTCACACTCCGCTCCCCCTCCCATCAAGGGTGGCAATGCTTGCAATGCAGGCAGGGATGCAGCTCGGGCGGGCTGCAGGCTCCGCGCCGAGCACTATGTCCATTCCGTTTGGGAATGCCCAGTGTCTGGCGGGGTGCTGCTTATTCCCGTTCCAGTTACAACCTTCACTGGATGTGGCAGCTGGTCTACCCTCTGCAATTCCGGGTCCCAGAGCCACGCCCTCCTGGCGGCTGCGGGTTGGGGGCGGCCGGACCCCCTCCTCCGTCACACACCCGCTCTGGCGCCGGTCCCTGCCTCCGGCCCGACACAGTGTTCACGTTGCCGCAACTGGCTTCATGGCACACCGGGCTAACAGGGAGCCACACAAGCCCGCGTCCTGGTTTAGGAGTACTGTAGCACTAGACTCATCTCTTTTTTTACTCCTACATCCCATCCTTTTTCCTCCATATTTTACTGGAGAGTGCCAAACATGAACACCCCAGGAGGCAAAACCAATATTAAGAAAACAGGTTTTGTAGGACTGCCTGACCGAAACTAGCATCATTAAGCTGCTACTAGTGTCCATGCAATAGTGCCTGCAGAAGGACGAAGCTCACACTGTCGCAATGACATCCCAAAAGACGGTCAGGTCCTAAGCAATCACTGTGGCTTGGGACCTGACCCTGTACATGCAGGCCTTTGAATTGGGCCGGCACTAAAAGAAAAAGGCTTCCAAGAGGCACACTTCTATCCAGCGTGCTATGGACGCTTATGAGGCTTTAGCACCAGTTTGTGCTCCACTATACATAACAAAGAAGTTGTCAAACTTCCTGATAGATTTGGTTAGATCTAGATACCACTTTAATGTTCGCGGATATCCAGGCAGTGCAACCCTTGCTTTGCTTGAGACTGAGGATGTAGGAAAAAACACTGGAAGTAATATCCCCTGGTTGACATGAAACGAAATGTAGGCATTACACCCTTGTTCTTATGGAAAGTGGTATACGGTTCAGAACCTGAGAGCGCTTGAAATTGATTGATGCTTCTGCCTGATTTACTAGCCACTATTAAAGTTGTTTTCCATGTGACAAATTTGAGATCAGTCGATGTTTAAGACCCACACAGGGGGAGGAGCTTTAACCGGCTGGGGGTGTGGGGAAGAATTACAGCAACAGGAAGCCCTCAAAATGGCACTGAATGACCCGGTTGGACTGCTAGAAAGATATTTCAGCTGAGTTCCTGTAAGCTCCTATTGCAGCTAGGTATGTCCTGTGTAGGGAAGGCATGCTATTGCAAGTATTGATGCTGACACAATGGATACAATTTGTAAAACCTTTATTGATAATAATGTTGGGGTTGGAGAAACTCCGATTCTTCTCTATAACCAAGATAAGAGTAGTCTCGATCATCAAACGATAGATAATACAGACCTCTCACGATATAGTTCACACAAAGTTGCAAGGGGGCTCCCTTCCCCAACTTAATATATATTGGGTCTCCCTCAATCGGACTCGGACCACTTCCGGATATCGAAGTCTTTCGAATGTGCTTGGCTTTCTTTACAGGCCACCGCAGGACCACTTTGATTCAAAGTTCACTATTTACTTTCACTCTTGCTGTTTGTACGCCCTCTAGCTTCGAACAATGCACATTTCACAGAGACTTTCGAATGGGCTACTTCCTTTCATCGGACCACTCTGTTACTTAGTATCACTTATCTTGCAGCTGTACTTCACTTCAAAATTAATTCACAGGTCTGCCTTTATTTGTGTTTCATCCACACGTCTGCAGCCTTCACTTGTGATATGATGTTCCTACTTCATTCACTTTAACGCACACCAGTGTCTCAGGTTGCTTGCCAACTCAGCGGCTGCGTGCACTTTTTTCTTGTTTGGCGTTTTCTTATTTTCGAGTCAAGGTTAGTACAACAGGCTTGCCCTCGCCTCCATAACTCAAGCGTTTACCCGGTAGGGTAGCTGGCATCCTTGAAACAAAATGCAATCTTCACTTGTGGGATCTGGCCTTCTCCACGCGTCTTTCACAGCCTGTGGGAGGCAACGACCTCCAATAGGGAAATCTTGGGGTTTCCGGCCCGCTACTCTCATACCTTAGTCTGTTGCTCTGCTCCAGTAGGCATGGCTTTATCCTGGAAGTTCTGCTCGTTCTCGTGTTCCGCCTTGCTCAGAGTTTGTCTTTAGGCGTTGTCATTTATTTGTGTAAGGAGAGATAATTGGTATCAGGTGTACGCACTTAGGGTAAAGTGCCTGACCCGATTAACGGGACATGTCCAGTACGATGTGAGAGAGTTAGTCTGGTTGCTCGCAGTCACCCTCCTGCTCGACAGTGTTTGTGTAAAAAGAGGAGGGGGGAGGAGTTGGAACTTCGGAAAATCCTAAAAAACAGGCTGGGGTAGATGAACAAAAAAGGGGGGAATACCGCGTCTCACCATATACTATCTCACCCGACTCCCGTGAAGAGCCCTCACCCAGGTGACCCTCCCGTACCGGTCCACCCCCAGGAACTGGATCCAAAAGCAATGGGCATGTCTCGGAGGACTAGCGGGTGAGATACCCTTTGGTTTCTCACACCTGCAAGAGTCAACTTGTATACCAGACCTTGCTGAATCAAAAATAAAAGAAAGAACCTGAACAAGGGAGCATTTTGACACTCATTTTCATTTATGGAACAATGGCATGAAAGGCTTTCTTGCTGCGTGAATGGTTTTAATACTGTCCTGCAAGAGACCCAAATGATGTAGTGTTACTTCCTCAGGAGCCACCTCACTAAGCTAAGCAACTGAAGGGTTGGGTGATGCACTTTCCGACTCTGTTGTGTTAGCATCTCTGGGACGACTGGGAGAAACTTTGGCATTTCTCAAGCGAGTTCCATCAGATAAGACAACCAGGTTCTGGCCGGCCAGTGAGGGCTCACCAGGAACATCGAAGAGATGATAACCCTCTGAATGAGGGGGATGGGAAGAAAAGCATAGACTCCAGTCGCACCACTGATTCTGAAAAGCTTTCCCTTAAACTCCATGACGCATTCCGCTCTCGAGGAGAAGAACCACCATCTGCATTGCTCTCCAAGGTGAAAACATCTAGCTGAGACACAACCCAGTTTGGAAAGATTGTAGTACCATAGTGTGCAATTCCCAATTGTGTTTAACTACAAAAGCCTGCTCAGCATGTTTGACTCCACATTTTCTACTGTAGGACTGTGAATTGCCCACAGAGAAATCTAGGTTCCAGGGAATATACCCAAATGTGTATTGCCATCTTGCAGAGAGCTGGGAATCTGGTGCTGCTATGCTTGCTGACATGACACATGCAGATGCTGTTGTCATCTGAATGAGAAAGTCAGTACCCTTCAGAGAAGGGAGGAACACAACCAGCGCTAACTGAAGCACTCTGAACTCTAACATGTTGATTTGTTCCCTGCTGGTCCTAGGGAGACCATAAACCATGAACTGACAGAAGTTCGATGTTTGCCCTCCAGCTGATGAGACATGAGTCAGTTGTAATGACGACTTCATGGGGGAGGTCTGTGAAAGGTGCCACCTGTCAATATGCTTTCTTCCATGAACAACGTGAGCAGGCCTGGCTGAAAGCCTCATTCCAACATGTAACTGAACCCTCTTCATCTGAGGAAACGAAGAGGAAAGCTAGGACGCTGGATGCCACGAGGGCCAGCAGGTGTTGAAAATATGATACCAAGATCTCCTACCTATTCAGAAAACAGGAAGATGTCTCCTTGATATCCTTCCCCGGTTGCAAGGTTGGAAAGACCTTTACAATGTCCCAGTGAAGGCCTATGAAATTAATAGACCAGGTTAGTCAGAATTGAGACTTCTCTTGATTGACCGAGAGGACCAGATCAAACAAGAGATCTAGAACAACAAAAAGGGTTGCCCTCGCCTGATCCATCATGGAAGCATTCCTTTCAGGCATAGGTGAGGCCCTCACCGCTACCAAGATCTTTGTGAATAGTCTAGGGGTTGCATTCAGTACCTAACACACTGTACTTAAAGTGTGCACATCCAAATCATGGGAGCAGAAACTGTATGAGTTCAACACATTGGGACATGAAGAGAAGGAACAAGTTACTTATCTGTAACTGTTGTTCTCCAGCATGGGTCTGGCATGGATTCACATGCTCATGAATATTCCAGATCGTCGGGCTGGGAATCCTCGGTAAGAAATCAGTTTCAGTTTAGTTTCTGAACTGTCTTTCTCCTAATAACCAATCACTGGTCTCTGGGTCATACTGCCCGAGCCAATGACTGCCCTCTACCTAAGCCCCTCCTCTGGCAGCCATTTTCAGATTTGGTAGCACCTAAAGTGGCAGTAGGACCAAGAGAAGAGCCGCAGAGGGGTAGGCGGGAGGGTTTGCATGTGAATCCATGCCAGACCAATCTGGTCTGGCATGGATTCACATGCTCATGAATACAAGAAGACATAGCAGTACACACCTGAACAACCATGGGAGGTGGCAAGGCTCAACATTAAGCATTTCAACAACTCAACATTAAGCATCTCTTTCCTCCTCACCAGGTTCACCTTCAAGCGAACACGTTGCGCAGCACTGCTTGGCCGACTCTGGACTCCTTCCTAGAATCCCGGTCGATGCGGTAGAATTCCATGAAGGTGTGCGTCGACCTCCACGTAGCAGCCCTACAGATGTCCAGCAGGGGCACACCAGACAGGAACGCCGTGGTTACAGCGTTCCCTCTGGTCGATTGGGCTCTCGGATGGCCAGGCAGCGGTCGGTTTGCCAACCGGTGACAGTGCATGATGCAGCCGGAGAGCCACCTGGAAATGGAGGTCTTGGAGAGGGCCTTCCCCCGGTTCACAGGGCCAAAGTTCATAAACAGCTGTGACGTCTTCCGAAAACTCTTCGTGCGGTCCACATAGAACTTCAGCGCTCTAGCCACATCCATCGAGTGCAAAGTCATCTCAGCCAGCGACGAAGGCGACGGGAAAAAAACAACAGGTAACGCCAAGAGCTCGTTGAGATGGAAGTTCGATGGCACCTTGGGCATGAAGGAGGGGTGCGTCCTCAGCACGACCCTTGTTGTGTGGAAAGTCCTGAACTTTCTCAACCTCCGGTGGACGGGGACTGAAAGAAACATGTACAGGAGTGGAAACTCCCAGTCAACCATGAACACATCTCCCAGAGTCCCGCTTGGAGGAAATTCCCTGGAGCAGTATAGTTCACACTTCCGGTTGACACTGGTCGCGAACAGATTCACTTGAGGGGTTCCCCAAAGAGTGAAGATCTCTTGAAGGACTTCCTGAGCTAGTTCCATGGGAAACTGTGTTGCCTGCTCAGAGCGTCTGCTTCCGTGTTCTCCTCCCTGGCTACGTGAACTGCTGAGAGGAGTGGGGGGATTCCTTCTTGTATTGCCCAAAACCAGAGCTACATCCCACTCTCTGCACAGTGGTAGTGACCCTACACCACCTCTCTTGTTCAGGTAGTACATGGCAACTGTGTTGTCCATCATTATCAGGACATTCTTTCCCCGTACAAAGGGCAGAAAGGCCTTCAGCGCAAGTCTGATTGCCCTCAGCTCCAAAAGATTGATGTGTAGTTTGGACTCTGATGGAGACCAACGACCGCTGATTATAATTGACCTGGGCCCCCCACCCAGTGAGTGAGGCATCCGTCACTACTGTTATATCCGGCCATGGTTGCCAAAAAGGTTCTCCCTTCAGAATATTGTCCTCGCAGGTCCACCACAGAAGATCATGTGCGACCCTGCTTGGACCCTGAAGTAGGTCTGACATGTTGCCTGAGAACTGAGACCATTGAGTCCTGAGAGAGCATTGAAAGGATCTCATTCTCAGACGAGCCTCTGGCACCAGAAAAATGCAGGATGCCATGAGGCCAAGCAACCTCAAAAAGTGAAAGGCCGGGAGACGCTCACACTGTAAAACTTGGAGACCATCTGCAAAATGTCTTGAGCCCTCACCTCAGATGGCAAGCTCTTTTCCAAAAATGTATCCAGTACGGCCCGATGAATTGGAGCTTTTGAGATGGAGTCATATGGGACTTTGTAATTGAGGGAGAAGCCCAGTCTGTGAAGAGAGTGGCAGGCGATGCTGAGATGATCCAGGACTTGTTTGGGAGAACGCACCCTAATAAGCCAATCATCCAGGTAGGGGTAGACATGAATCCCACTTCTCCTGAGGCTCGCGGCCACCACCGCCATCTGTTTGGTGAAAACCCTCGGGCGGAGGTCAGCCCGAAAGGCAGAACTTAAAACTGATAATGAGAATGAGAACCGTCAACCCTGAACCTCAGTTATTTCCTGTGCTTGAGATGGATTGGCACATAAAAATAAGCATCCTGAAAGTCCAAGGACCCCATCCAATCCTGGAGTTGGAGGGCCTGAAGGATCTGAGAAAGTGTGACCATCTTGAACTTGTCCTTCCTAAGGAACTTGTTCAAGTATCTCAAGTCCAAGATGGGTCTCAGTCTTCCGTCCATCTTGGATATTAGGAAATATGGAGAGTACCATCATTCCATCCTTTGTTACTCTCCGCTACAGGTAGCGGCTCTATTCCACCTTTCTCTAGCAGGGTCAAAATGTCCTGCACAAGCAGCAGATCTGGAACCTTCAAAGAATGATTCCCCGGTGGATGGTTCTGAGGTCTCTGAATGAAGGGAAGGCAGTAACCTTGGGCTATGGTTTCTAATGCCCAAGCATCCTAAGTAATGTCTCGCCATTCTTTCAGACACTGAGACAGTCTGCCTCCCAATGGGGTTTTGTGACTCGACCTCAGAGAGGTTTTGAGGCGGCTGAAGCAGTGGCTGTTGGTAAAGATGCCCCTGCTTGAGACGGCTTTGCACCGCTCCACCACAAGGGAATCTTCTTTGGCCTCTTTGACCAGACATTCCTCTCACTATTCCAACTGAGGAGTAGTAGCGAAAGGATCTACCCCTCCAAGAAGGGCCACTGGGGTGAAAGGGCTGAGGCAGCCTAATAGCCGCACCCAAAGATTTTGCTGCCGCCTTCGAGGTCTGCAGCTTCTCAAGGCTTTCGTCAGCCTTGCTGCCAAAAAGGTGAGACCCGTCAAAAGGCATGTTAAGGAGTCTAGATTGCACATCCAGTGGAAATCCAGACTTCCTTAACCACGCAAATCTGTAAATTACAGTGCTTGCCAACATGGCTCTGCTGATGCGGTCAGCAGAATACAGACCTTACTGAAGAAACTCACACATGGCTTCTTTGCCGTCTCAATAGCCAAGAAAACGTTTATTTCCTCCCCTTCGGGAATATGCTCAGCCGCCATAGAAATGCAGTCCCATAGAGTGAATGAAAACTTTGCTACGGCACGAGTGGAGTTGGCTGATTTAAGAGCCATGCTCCCCTCAGAAAATACGTTCTTTGCCCATGCATCTACCCTTTTGTCATCCCTATCCGGTGGGATGGTTGTATAAACTGCCCGTTTTGAGGATGCAGTAGCTGCCTGCATCACTTATTGTCAAGCTCTTATTTACTGCCGGTCTTGATTCCAGCGTCTCCCAATTGGCAGACACCCTTTTTTGAAGAGCAATGTGGAAAGGTAAAATGGGATCCTTTTGCGCACCCTTATCACTGATGCCTGTTAGGTTATCCTGCTTGAAGGGGAGGGTAGGTCTACTCCATCCCAGGTAATCTACAACCTTAAACATCAACTGCCTATATGATGCATCTGCATGTTCATCAGATTCTGGTTTACCAAATTCCAACTCTGGTGAAGTGTCCACTCCCCTGGCAGTTTGTACATTTTCATAAAGGTCTTTTAGCCTGGATTCCTCGGATATAAAGCTATCAGGGACATTGGCTGTACCATACTGTAACCCAAATGGCGCATCATTATGAGTTGGCTCCCTGTCCTCATAAACAGAGGTTAGTGATTTAAAGTAATCCTAATCTATTCTAGGTAAAGCAGTGTAATTTATCTGGTAAGGGCAACAAAGGTTTCAAAAATGTTGAACTCGTCGCTCAAGGAGTCGATGTCTTCAATGAAGTAGTTTTCGACATCGATGGCATTGAAGGTTTCGATGGTGACATTGACATTGATGTCGATGGGCCGACGTCGATGGAGCAGCTGGCGTCAAGGGCGTAGCTGGCGTCGATGACCTTGAGCTCGATTTCTTTGACTTGCGGCTCGAAGGATCTTTTGATGATTTCTCATTATGTCGAGACTTTGCCGGCTGTCAGTGTGGATTTGGCCTTTGTCCCGGGTTCGAGGGCGTGCAGGATTTGGCTCAAGCCCTTTCGTTACCGGCTTTAGAAGGCGCTGTAGAGCATGGCTTGTCGAGGGTGTTTGTTTTTCAAAAATTGTCTATTTGTAACCTGAATCCTTCCCATTCGGCTGGATGGAGGCTTTGAGGGACAGGAAATGGCTCTCTCAGGAGAGGAGTCAGACGAAGAAGTCGAAGTGGGCTATTTATGGTGCCTCTTCTTGACTTCCTCAATGACGACGAGTGGTGGGAGCCACTCCTCCGTCTGGACCTTTTTGCCTTCTTCCTTCGAGGAGAGTCGCCTCTTGCATCGTCCAATGATGATTTCTTCAAAGGGGTAGTCGATGGGGATTTCTTGGGGTTTCTACCTACCGCCAATTTCCCCTTGCGCTCCTTCAGAAATTTTCCAGTCATCGATTGGCATTTTGAGCAGGACGAGGTCTTGTGTTCCACACCAAGACACCACAAGCATACTCGATGCAGATCGGTTATCGACATCTTGGAACCGCGGTCTTGACACTTTTTAAACCCGGTATTCGGGTTAGTCGGTGTCAAAGATGAAGACATTTTCGTATCTTTCACGAATGAAACTATTGAAGTGCATACTGGGAAAAACAGAACTGAAGCGGGATATTGAATATCAAAAGGTGCCACGTAGGCGGCCGGTGCCCAACTTGGGCATGGTCATGAATGTGAGTGGATGCCAAATGAGAAAGGGACTACGAGTGTCAAATAACACCAGATCTGGACGGAGACGCAGAGATGCTCACGCAACCCCACCTGAAGAGAACACAGAAAATTAGAGCCTCGCTTCCAGACAGCGAGGCCAATTAACCAATTGACCAACCCACTAACAAATTCCCCCCTCTGCATACACCCCTCACACTCTTAACAAAACACAACCACAAGCCTACAACAAAACAATCCGCACAAACTTCACTACACTGCAACAACAAAACAAGCCACACATAGCCACACAACAGCACACAACGGCTACCAACCGTAAAACACCCGAAGCCAGCCAGCGGACTTCCGGGCCGAGGCCGCCAACAGCACATCACTGTTGCCTTGCACTTTTCCAGCCTGTTCCCACTAACTCACCTCCCAACGCTCCCTTTTGTTTTTCAGAGCCGCCAGAGCGCCAGGGGACCACTCTGGTGGTGATAGTGCGCGGTACAAATATCCTTTAACATTAACATGAGGAATATGTGGGAAGACACATTTCATTCGAAGTATACTTCAGTTACACTACGCATAGCAGTCTCCTTTTGTCAGATTAGCACTGAAGTCAGCAGGAGTCATCTTGAATTTTTCTAGAGGTAAAAAGACACAGAGGAGCGACAGGTCCCGACTGTCCTCAGGCCCAACCAGCTCTTGTTGACAGTGAGCAGATTAGAATAGAACCCTTTGCCTCCCTGGGAGCAGAGGACAATTTCCATGGTCCTCATCACTAAGTGTTTTTGCACTTCCTGGAGAACTACTGATGACCCATTCTGTTAAAATATGGGAGAAGGGGGACATAGGGGAATGGCTAGTCTGTGACCCTTGGAAACCATGGATAGAATACCATGATCCCTTGAGATGATGCTCCATCCAGCAATGAAATCCACTACTGTCTCTGAAAGGAAATGGGTGGACGCAGACGTGGACATCATTTTTGTTTCTAACCATGGGAAGACATGGTGCTTGAAAGGCGATAAAAACACTTGTGAGAAGTGGGTTGCTTTTTCCTGGGCATGCTGGACGACCTATCCTGCCTTCTTTCCAGAAAGCCTCTGGACCCACCAAAGGTTCTAGATCTGAAGTCCTTGGTGGTGGTTGTCTTTTTAGGAATTTCCTCATTAATAGAGCTATGGAAGAAATCTGATCCGTCCGTCCTGCACAGTTTGAGGAACAAAGCTATGCCTACCGCCACATGTCTGGCTCCAAGGCACATCCCTCGAGCTGCTGCATCAACATCATGGAGAGATTTCTCCAAAGGATTTTGGGCTATGGTCCAAGCATCTGCTAATCCAAAATGAAAAGCTGCCAGTTTATAAGGTGGTATTTCAGTCTGGAAATCAGACAACTTCGAGTCACCTGTTGGCTGCTGCTTTCAAAGCCTCAGAATTAGCCGGTCTCAGATGAAACGCTGAGGTAGCATAGACCTTCTTCCTGAGGGAGTCTAACAGCCTTTCCTCCATAGCAGGAGGATTAGAAAAAGATGCAGAGAGTTAGAAGAGGTTGCACTCAACAACCCCTTATGGAAGAGGGTCGCTGCCTCAGAAAACAAAGGTGGAGGATGGACTGAAAAATGAACCAAATCCGAAGACAGCTGTCTATATCTCAGATCTATTTTTTTATTGACAGACATAGCCAAGTGTGGTTTTCCCCACATCTTTGGTGCCTTAGACAGTATGTCCTGTTGGACTGTTATACCTAACAATCTGTTTTCAGACCCAAGAGGCCAGACAGCGCCCTGGGCTCAGAAGGGAGTCTTTCATGGAATAACTTTGCAGACAATGGAAGCTCCTCCTCACTGTCTCCCTGTGGTCTGTGGTATTTCATCTAGGCCTGTGTCTGACAAAGGATCCGGATCTGTCCCACAATGCACCAACCTAGGAGAGGGAGGCTCTGCTGATGGGAAGAATGGGAGAAGGAACAAGTTACTTACCTGTAACTCTTGTTCTCCAGCATGGGTCTGGCATGGATTCACATGCTCATGAATATTCCCCGTCGTCAGGCTGGGAATCCTCGGTAAAGAAAAAACCAGTATCAGTTTCGTTTCTGATCTGTCTTTCGTAGTAATAACCAATCACTGGTCTCTGCGTCATACTGACCACAGCCAATGACTGCCCTCTACCTAAGCACCGCCTCTGGCAGCCATCTTCAGATTTGGAAGCAAGTGAAGTGGCAGTATGACCAAGTGAAGAGCCGCAGAGGGGTAGGCGGGAGGGTTCGCATGTGAATCCATGCCAGACCCATGCTGGAGAACAACAGTTACAGGTAAGTAACTTGTTCCTTCTCCAGCATGGGGTCTGGCATGGATTCACATGCTCATGAATAAAGAATACATAGCAGTACCCACATGCACAACCACGAGAGGTGGCAAAGGCTCAACATTAAGCATCACATCAAACTCAACATTAAGCAATCTTACCTCCTCACCAGGCTCACCTCAGGCGAACAGGTTGCGCAGCACTGCTTGGCCGACCCTGGACTCCTCCCTGGAATCCCGATCGACGCAGTAGAATTTCGTGAAGGTGTGCGTCGACCTCCACGTAGCAGCCCTGCAAATGTCCAGCAGGGGCACACCAGATAGGAACGCCGTGGTAGCTGCGATCGCTCTGGTGGAATGTGCTCTCGGACGGCCAGGCAGCGGTCGGTTTGCCAACCGGTGACAGTACATGATACAGCCGGAGAGCCACCTGGAAATGGAAGCCTTCGAGAGAGCCTTCCCCTGATTGACAGGTCCAAAGTTCACAAAGAGTTGTGACGTCTTCCGAAAACACGTCGTGCGATCCACGTAGAACTTCAGCGCTCTAGCCACATCCAGCGAGTGCAAAGTCCTCTCAGCCGGCGACGAAGGCGACGGGAAAAACACAGGCAACACCAAGGGTTCGTTGAGATGGAAGTCCGACGGCACCTTGGGCATGAAGGAGGGGTGCGTCCTGAGCACCACCCTCGTGTCGTGAAAAGTCAAGTACGGGGCCTTGCAGGAAAGGGCCTGGATCTCTCCCACCCGTCGTGCGGAGGTGATGGCCACAAGAAACGCTGTTTTCCACGACAGGAACTTCAACGGGGCCGAGTGCAGAGGCTCGAACGGAGGTCCCATGAGCTTGGTCAGCACCACGTTGAGCTCCCACGCCGGGGCCGGAGCCTTCACCGGCGGGAACGATCTGAACAGTCCCTTCATGAACTCTTTCACCAGACGATGAGACCACAAGGACGTCCGCCCCGTGGTTCTAGTGTATCGGGAGATCGCAGCAAGATGAATCTTGATGGACGCGTGTGCCAGTCCAGCTTTGGCCAGCGTCAACAGGTACGGCAGTACTTGGGGAGCCGTAATCCTTAGAGGGTTAATCTTCTGTGCGTGGCACCAGACAGAGAACCTCTTCCATTTGTGTCCGTAGCATTTAAGAGTCGAGGACGCCCTGGCCTTTGCAAGAACCTCTCTGCAGTCGGCCGGTATGTCGTGTCCTCCAAACTCTAGCGCTGCAGGAGCCAGGCCTGCAAGTTCAGCGACTTCGGGTCGTGGTGGAGGATGGCGCCTCCTTCCCTGGAGAGCAGATCCGCGTCCACTGGCAGCTTGATTGACGGGGACGCTGACAAGTCCAGAAGGTCCGGGAACCATATCTGCCTCGGCCACGCAGGTGCGACGAGGATCATCCTGCACCGTGACCTCTTGAGCTGGTTGATGAGCCGGATCAGTAGTGGCAATGGCGGGAACGCGTATAGGAACAGGCCCGCCCAGGGGAACGAGAAAGCATCGCCCATGCTCCTTGGCTGGGGAAACCTGCTGGCGAACCTCCGGCACTTGGAGTTCGTCGCCGTCGCGAACAGGTCGATCTGGGGTGTTCCCCACCGTCGGAAGAGGCGATCCACTAGATCCTGCCGTAGTTCCCACTCGTGGCACGAGCGCAGCTCCCTGCTGAGTGAGTCGGCGATGGTGTTTTTTATCCCTGCCAGATGAAACGGCACCAGAAACATCCTTTGGGCGACGGCCCAATGCCACAGGTCCTGCGCCTCCTTGGACAGTGCTGGGGACCTGGTTCCGCCCTGTTTCCTGATGTAAAACATGGTGGTGGTGTTGTCAGTGAAGATCCTCACCACCTTGCCCTTGAGGGACGGAAAGAAGGACGTGAGGGCCCAGAACACTGCACGGAGCTCCAGGACGTTGATATGGAGGGACTTCTCCGTCGGGAGCCAAAGGCCTCTCGCGTGCAGATTTTCGGTGTGCGCTCCCCACCCTTCCAGGGAGGCATCCGTGGTCACTGTCTCCTGGTGGTCTGGGGTCTGGAAGTCCATGCCCGCCGTCAGATGCGCGCGGGAGCCCCACCACCGGACCGCTCGGCGGAAACTCTCGTCGAGTGTGATCCTCTCCTCGAAGCCGCCCGTCGTTTGGATCCAGCGCGCGTCCAGGAACTCCTGCAACGGGCGCATCCGGAGCCTGCACATGGGAATGAGGTAGATGCAAGAAGACATCATTCCGAGGAGGGACTTGATGGACCTCACCTTGGCCGCGTCGGAAACCAACATCCGCTGTACCTTGCCCAGGATGGACCTGGTCCTTTCCTCCGACGGGGAGGCCAGAAGGGACACTGTGTCGAGCTTCGCTCCCAGAAACAGTGCGTTTTGCGCGGGTACCAGGTGGGACTTGGCGTAGTTCACGGAGAATCCCAGGTCCGTGAGAAGTTGGACGGTCCTTGCCGTGTGCTCCACGGCGAGCTCCCTCGTCTTGGCTCGGATGAGCCAGTCGTCCAGGTAGGGGTAGACGTGGATCCCCTTGCGGCGCAGCTGCGCCGCCACCGGTGCAAGGCACTTGGTGAATACCCTGGGTGCCGACCGTAGTCCGAAGGGGAGGGCTTTGAACTGGTAGTGACGCCCTTGGACCACAAACCTGAGGAATTTTCGGTGCCCCTTTAGGATGGGAATATGGAAGTAGGCATCCTCCAAATCCAACGACGACAGGAAGTCTCCTTCCTCCAGCTGACCCAGGACGTGCTGGAGGGTGACCATCCGGAACTTCTGCGCCTTGATGAACTTGTTCAGACGTCGCAGGTCTAGGATGGGGCGCCATCCTCCCGTCTTCTTCTTCACGAGGAAGTATCTCGAGTAAACTCCGGAGCCCCGAAGCCTCTTTGGGACGAGTTCGATGGCGCCCTTCCTGAGCATCGCCTTTACCTCCAGGAGAAGCTGAGGGACGTGAAGCTCTTTCCTGGCCACGGGGGGGACGCGCGGGCACCTTCTTTGAAACTCGAGCGCGTGGCCCCGGGCTAAGGCGTCCAGCACCCAACGGTCGGTGGAGATGGACTCCCACACGCTGACGAAGCTCGCCAGCCGGCCTCCCACCGGGGTGCTTCGGTGGGGGCCCGACCCCACGGTCGGTTCAATCCTGTTTCGACGAGGCTTTGCCGCCTTGACCTCCTTGGCGACGACGGCGGGGTCCGCCAGACTTGCCTCGTCCTCTGTAGGCCTCCTGAGACGACGAGCGGGCCGCTTGACGGTAGGTGGAGAAACCGCCGCCGGAACCTTTGGAGGCGCCCTTGCCTCCGCTGCTCCGAAAGGGCGTCCGTCGTTGCTGCAGAACCCCAAGGGCCCGGGCCGTCTCAGTGTCCGCTTTAATGGCCTGAAGGGAATCGTCCACTGTTTTCCCAAACAGGTTGTTCCCATCGAAAGGCATGTCCAGGACTCTGGTCTGTACGTCTTGACGGAAGTCCGTAGCCTTGAGCCATCCACGCCGCCTAAGGCACACGCCGTTGCCCAACTGGCGAAACCCAGTGTCGGCGATGTCCGTCGCAATAGTGATGGCGTGGTCCGACGCCACCTCACCTTCCTGTAGGATCTCCAGGGCATCCGCCCTCTTGTCGTCCGGTAGGAAGTCCAGCAGGGGAGCCAGTTTGTACCATAGCTCCCTGCCGTAGCGGGCCACGATAGCCAAGGTGTTGGCCGCTTTAATCGTCGTCGCTGCAGAGGAGATGACCCTGCGTCCCATAGCGTCCAATTTCTTTCCCTCGCCGTCCGGTGGGGAAGTCGATGTGGAGGCCGCACCCCCCCCGCTTTCTTCCTGGCCGCCGCGGAGACGACGGAGTCCGGGGTAGGCTGCGCCCGGAGGCACAAGGGGGCCGCGTCCGGGACCCGGTACTTTTTCTCGTACCGGTCTCTTCTAGCTGGCGTCGTGGAAGGGTTCTTGAGGAGGGCGAGGCCCTCATCCCAAATGTCGTCCAGTAGAGGCACCGCGAGGACCGTCTTCCTCTTGGCCTCGCGCCGTTGATAAAGGAATCCTTCCTTTTTCTTCTCCTCAGGGCAGAGTTGGAAAAGCTCGGATGCCCTGGCGATCATGGAGTGGAACGATCCAATCTCGTCGGGCGGAGAAGCCCTGGTGGGAGGTGACGACGGTAGATCCTCGTCGTATACCTCGTCGTCCGTACCCGTCGCTGCCGTGTCAGTCCCCCTATCATCCCCTCGGGTGGACGGGGAGGAGGGCTGGACGGGGCGCGACGGCTGAAAAGGAGGTGGAGGGTGAATCCTTCTTTTCTTGGGCGGGGGAACACCAGAAGGTTCCGGTTCAGGATCCCCCGACGGGAGAGGTTCCTCCGTCGGCAACGGTAGTCTCGTCCTTGTCTCTGAGCATAAGGACTGTATAGCCAACAAAATGGCCGCCGAGTTGTCTTGCGGCGCTGGCAGAGGGGAATCCGACGGGCGATCAGGGGCCCCGTCGGCACCCTCGACGATGTCGTCGTCACCTGCGTCGGGATCCATCCCGACGGGCCGGTCTTCTTCCACGCCAAGGCCGTGGCTTAAGACCTCGATCAGCTCTTCCTCCGAGGTTGAAGCCGAATCTACGACGACGCCCTGGCCCCCCTTTTTCTTCCCCGCCGGGGATTTCACGGGGGTCCTATCGATGGGCACAAAAGAGGACTCCCTCCGAGGTGGCAGGGAGACTCTGAGCCCCGAGGTCGCCACCACTGGTGTAGCCTCCACAGGCTGAGCCAGGGCCGCCGCGACAGTTTCGATAGAGGGCTTGGCCGGATGGATTAAGGCCTTCACCACCTTAGGTGCGCTCACCGCCTTATCCTTGAGGGGGGGGACACTGCCTCGCTCCCCCTCCGATGGGGCCTCTCCAGGAGCTTCGCCGGGTGCTCGCCCTTCCTCTTACCCGACCCAGAGCGTTGGCTCGTGGCTGAAGGTGCCGGGGAGGGTGCGCCCTGCCTGGCGCCCGTAGAGCCCAACCGTTCGGCGCTCCCGGTGCCAGCGGACTCGCGGTGCTTGGCCTTGTGTTGGACCCCCGTCGCCGGGGCGTCCTCAAAGGTCTTAGAAGACCGCTCGGATTTCTTCCTCTTCTTCTCGCCTGACGGGCTCTTCCCTTCCAGCCAGTTGGCGAGACGTTGATGGCGGTCCTTCATGGTCCGCTCCGACATATTGCCGCAAAACGCAGTCCTTCTCCACGTGCGTCTTGTCCTCATGTAAGCAGTAGAGACAAAAGGAGTGTTCGTCCTCCTTAAAGACGTTCTGCAGCTGGCATCCAGGGCAGACCCTGAACAGCTTTCCGGGCGTCAAGCTTCCCTTCTCCTGGGCCATGTACGGGCCTGAGAAGCTTCTGGAGTCCTCCAAAAGCGTAGCTCGACGAAATCTTCACCCTTGAGGGGCGCAGACGAATCCGACACGGGTCCCCGTTGATCGGATGGAGAGTCGGTGGAGCTTGAGGCTCTTTTGACCGAAAAAAACGAAGTTTTTGAGAAAAAACGTGAAAAAATAGCACTAACGCTCGAGAGCAATAGCACGAGGATCCCAACACATGAACGTGCGGTAAAAATCTGAAGATGGCTGCCAGAGGCGGTGCTTAGGTAGAGGGCAGTCATTGGCTGTGGTCAGTATGACGCAGAGACCAGTGATTGGTTATTACTACGAAGGACAGATCAGAAACGAAACTGATACTGGTTTTTTCTTTACCGAGGATTCCCAGCCTGACGACGGGGAATATTCATGAGCATGTGAATCCATGCCAGACCCCATGCTGGAGAACTGGAGCCAGCAACATAAGTACTGGCGGCAGGGGTATCAGTGGTGAGGGGGGCACCACTGGTGGTGTGTTGGCTGTAGGCATTGGTGGCGTCTTAGCCTATAAACTGAGCTGTTTGTGTAGGTAGAACTGGAGTTTGAGGAGGAAGCAGTTCCTTAGACACAGCCTTGAAATATTACACCATGGACTGGGACCTCTTAAAAGTCTAAAAGCGACCTTCACAGGCTGCTTCAGACAGAGTCTGTGCACAGAAAGGAGACAAGGTAGTCCAAGAGGCTGGGGTCCAGGTATACGGCTGACTTGGGTACCAATACTGCAGACTTGGTTGGTTAGCCCAAGGATCAGAAATGCCAGTTTCTGAGGAGGATCTGGGTACAGCGTGGGCCAAGCAGTCATCATCATGGGGTTTGGGGGCGATTCAACTTGAGGAGTGAAAGAACACCACAACACTGTAGGTAAAGCCTTGTAGGAGCCTGGTCAGACCACAAAGTCTCCTCAATAACAGAATCCCGAGGAGAGCCAGCTGAGTCCTGAGGCAAAGACACTGCTGGCACGGAATCCGTGGATGACAAAATGCCAGCGACTTCACCTCATAACTCTTCGTCAACATGCGAGACGACCCTTATGGCGGCGTAGAGGACTTTGTGCTTTGTTTAGGCTTCACTTTGTTCCTCACTGCAAGTTCAGCCGAAGCCTCACCTGACGTCCAGTTATGACGGTGTGGACCACACAGCAAGCTGCAGTAGAAGGCCATAGGTCCTCAAGGTAAGCTGTGTGATAAATCCTACAGACTACTCATTAATTCCCTGCCTTAAGTCTCCTGCCAGGTGGCCAGGGAAAGGCAGACGCATTATGATCTTGATCGTCGTGTTCTGCGGGAGGATCACCTGGGAGGACAAAAGGGTCAGGGGAGTGAGAGGATTCTGTGGGATGAGACACAGTATTTCTCTTCCTCTAAAGAGGACTATGTACTGCCAAAGAATGTAATTGCTTATTGTAAAAACCAACTTGCGGTATCACAAAATCCACATGTAAACGGGGGTAAAACACTCACGAAACCCTAGACTTTAGAGGAAATAAAAGCCCTTTAGAAACCCCAGAGACTTCTAAAACTCAAGACCTCTGTTACACCCAAAAGGTACAGTGAAAGGGAATTCATAGATAATAACCTACAAGAATTGTCATTTTCTTTTTAAGCGACCAATCTTCATGATATTCCTTTAAAAAATGTTATAAAAAAACAAATTGAGGTGTGGAAGTGAAAATCAAATAAGCTAGCTTTGTCATTAGAGACTTCAAGTCCCATTATCCTCCAAGTACTGGGACGAGGACGATGACAGAAGAGGTGCAATGTTATAGGCGTGGTGAAATCATTAATGCAAATTACCCACACCCGACGGAGACTGAGAGGCTTAAAAGGCCCCCTCAGGTGCAGGCCATTAGGAGGAGGAGTAGTGGGAAGGAAGGAAGAAGCAGCGTGGTGTAAGCAGACAGTCCAAACTGCTGGAGGAGAGCTTGCATGACAGACAGCAACTGTCGGTCCTGAGAGGGTCTGTGCCTCTCAAATCCTGAATTGCAGAGGTTGCGCAGCAGGAAGTGTTTGAGAGGGAAGGTTGCCATCTGGCATTCAAGTCTGTAGAGGCTGCACAGCGGGAAGCAAAGACGAGGGACGTTTTCCCTTCCCAGGGGCCGTCACGGGTGGTTGGCATGCACCAGAGGGCCATGAGATATCTGGTGGCTGGCATGCACCATTGAACCTCAGGACAGACGAGGGCTCCATTAGCAGGTGGCGTGGGGACGGCAAGCTGGAGGAAGAGGTTTGCCAACTCATGAGAAGTCGCAAGAAGAGAAATCCTGCAAGCGGCGAGAGGACTAGAAAAGCACGTCTTAACCTGTGAGTTCACAGACTGTGATCCTGGAGCGCTCCCTTCCCCGCTTGCGTATGGAAGGCAGGCGTTTTGCGAATGAGAGATACTTGCGTCTGGATGAAAGTGACTTGAAAAGCACTTTTGAATCTCATGCTGCAGAAAGGAAGCAAAAGCAGCACTCACGAGCGAGAATTTTGAATACCGAACAAACAGCAGCAAAACTATATGATAAAAAAGCCAAAAGACTGTAATGTTACATGTGTGAGACAATGGAAACACCTGCATTATAAAAGGGAAACATTGTTAAAAGAGAACACCTACAAGCATTGCCCAAGACAAGAGAGAGCCAAGGCAGTTGCACTGCAGCAGATATTACCATCAGCGGTAGGGGGCTATTGGGAACACGTGTTACTCACATATTACACAACCTGTGGTGAAAGTTGGTAGAGACTTACATTATCCAAGTCAATGGACAAGAAGTAAAAGACCCTCTTCTTACCAGTGACTGGTTGCTTGTGTAGTGGGGACACAGTAGCGCAAAGGCCGCCCTTCTGGGAAAAGGCACACAGAAGGAGAGAAGCATTATTTTCAGAGAAGTGTTAGAGAGCACACAAAGAAATCTTGTTTGCCCTGAAAAGTTGTTGGGAGTTTTTTTGAAGCTCCAATTTGTTGAACAATATTAAGTTGTGGTGAAACATTCATCAAGTGATATTACCCCAAAAGCATGTGTGGTTGTAAATTGCTCTTCGGGCAGGGGAGTATGCAAACTGTTGGGGGAGTGGGCCTTGCATGAGAGTAAACCAAGTTGAAGAAGTGCTTAAACGGGCTATTTGACAAATGCAATTTATGTTGAATGGGAATCTAAATACATGTGTGGCAAATCATCCTGACCAAGACGCAATATATGGTGGTTGTGATACTGAAGGAATACTAAATTGTGTTGGGACTTCTTATTAACCAGTTGAAGCTGTTAAAAGGTATACCAAAATGAGATATAACCTTCTGTTGACAAGTTAAAGTTGCTGAAGGCATATGTGGCAAATCATCCCGACCAAGACAATTATTGGTGCTATTGATGAACTGAATTGTTCAAGGAAGGGAAAGAACCATCTATTTACTGAATTGGAATTATCTGTTATCAACTTTTAAACTTCACTATTCTGAATTGGAACTTTTTGTTAACAAGTTGATGTTACAACAAATTAAGTTGGAACTTTCTATTGACGAGTTGAAGTGGAAACAAACTGTGGTTGAAAATTGTTACAAATCAGGATTTCCTTGTTTTCATTTCTTGAACTGCGAATCAGAATCCCGTTTAAACTTGGAAAAGGGAAATTTGCCCAAGTTGCAGAGAGATATGTGGCGACATTACAAATCAAAACATTATTGTTTGTTGAGAACTGCTATACATGTCCTTGGTTATTTTCTGTATTTATAAGTGTGAGGGACAGATATCCTTTGCTAGAGATTATATAGTTTATTTTAGGCAGGGAAGTCCTTGTCAGGGTAGGGAAAGTGAGGTGTTCATCCAACCTGATCTTATAATAAAATGGTATTTGTGAGAAATCTTCACAATGTTGTCCGCCTCACATTTCTGACCCCTCACAGCTGCCTCGGTAGCAGTCCGAGATGGGAGGCTCTGATAAGCCCTCAGCCAGCTGGCTGGTAAGAGACCCCGAGGGGACCTCAGCCAAAACACCAACACAAGATTCCCTTGATATCCTCTGCGCAAGCGCCGATATGAGCCTTAGAGGACCCAGTTCGGGCCCCGGTAGAACATGAAGAACCCGAGTGGTTGCCGTATTGGGGTGCCCCCTAGGAAAGGGAAGTTCCCTTTCCTTGTGGCCACTGTTAGAAACCGGAGGGTATTCGCCCAAGCAGACCTTGGGAATCCCTTATTCAGGTGGCATGGGGAGGCCTGGCGCTCTCAGATCCCAACCCTGGGGCTGGACGAGCGAGGGAGGGTCACCTGGGTAGGGGAGCTCGGGGTTATGCTCAGGGGAATGTCCAAAGGGAGACGCAATATTATACCGAAGAGGAAGGTGAGGGGGACTAAGTCCCTGAGGTTTTCCTTGGTTATTCCATTTCTACCTCCCTTCCACCCAAAGAAGTACCCTTAATAAAATCCAATCACTCCTACACCTCTGGTAAATCAACTAGGATCACAAACCCTGTCACATTCAGAAACAATCTCTCTCAAAATCCCGGTTATCCTGTTTACTACCAGACTACTCCCAATCCTTCCTCTCCACGCCCCTTTAATAATCCATTCCCAAACCCCCAGTCTACCTTGATAAAACACTACCGTTCCCACAATCCCCTCTGTTCATTACATGATCCCGGTTTTTCCCGTTTACTTCACAAATCCTACCAATCCCGTCCCTCTGATTATCATTTTCCGAACTCCCAGTCGAATGTAACCAATAACTAGTTTCCACAAACTCTCCTACTCATTTCACAAACCCTTAAAAGTCCTACCAATCCCGTCCCTCTGATTATCATTTTCCAAACTCCCAGTCGAATGTAACCAATAACTAGTTTCCACAAACTCTCCTGCTCATTTCACAAACCCTACAAAACCTACCCTTCCAAGATCACCAAAAAACATAATATGAGGGTTATGATTGCATGTCCTCTTTCATCTCCAACCCTGTAGAATACCTGGAAACTATCAGCCTCTTTTTCCAACCCGAATACTTATTTACAGTCTGACAGACAATGGACAAATGAAAAAACTTTTTACCTGACATGTCCCAACCCAAAGGTCAGGCCAATTCAGGCAATTAACCAGAATCACACACACCCGACGGCCCTTTCTCGTACTCACAGGGATAAAATGTGGCATTTGCTGAAAAAAAAATGTGGGGCTTCGAAAACATCATTTGCCAAATTACATGCTTATGACGCTGATGTTGCAACTAGGAAAAGACTGCTTCTTAAAGAAGTACGAGAACTGACAAAAATGAACCCTGCTAATGCCAGGCAGGAAGTTAAAAAACTCAAACAAAAATATAAAAACTGGGTCAAGTCAGATAAATCTCTTCTGCTACAAAAAGATTCAGAGCAAATGCTCAAGATGATAGCTGCGAAGAACACAGCGGAAATATGGAGGACATTCAATTTCATGAGTTGTCAGGAATCATCCCTTATTAACACAGTGACACCTGATCCCTGGGATACTCACTTCACAGGGTTATTTAAAAAGTCTGGCAACCTCAATATAACCCCAACATCAAACCCTAAAATCATTGGGTTTATAATACAGACAAAGAGGAAATCTTATCATTGATTCACTTAGTCAGTAACTTAAGGGCCGAGGGCCCAGATGGAGTAACGAATCAAATGATCAAGAACAACCCAGAAGAGTTGGCCCTGTTTATTGGGGAACTATTTTCTCATACAAAAGCTACAAAAATGATCCCCATCATGGACTCATTCTATCATTGTGCCAATTTTTAAAAAGGGTGATAGGTCTGTAGTTGTTAGGATCAGACCCATCGCCCTGTTGGACGTAATGGGAAAGTTATTTGCAGCGGTAGTCCTGAAAGAAGTGATGGTCTGGAGCATGGCCTTTAAACACTGACATCTGGCAAACAAGATTTGTCAGAGAAATAGGCACGACTCTCAACTTGTTTTTGATAAATCTACAAAAATTGAGGGCAAAGTCTAAAGAAAAAAGCCAAGTTTACCTGGCATTGATTGACCTCGCACACGCATTCGACCGTGTCGATAGAGCTCAACTTTGGACAAAAATGACTGTCCAAAAAAATATTCTGGATTCCAAGATGGCGGCTGGCTGTGGAGGACGCCTGTGAGTGTCTCTCCCCGCCGGGCCGCATAACTAAGCACTTAAATAAGTAGTTAAATAAGCAGTTTGGGCGAGTTCCAGCCCATAATAATAGTGGGAAGACCTCTGGAAGAAAACACATATCCAGAACGCGGACAAATACCACCCGCTATGCAGAAGGATAGCAGCTCAGCCCCGAGCGAAGACACCGATGAAGAGCTGAGATAGATGCAGGCGCCCAGCGGTGGGAAAGCCGGAGCACAAGACGGTGTCGGAGCCTCTGGCTATCGGTGAGGGTCCCCAACAGACTGAGCAGAAAAGAGCAGCCAGGCGGGCTAGTAGCAGCGAATGCGGGGACCCCCGCCGCCACTCCAGAGGGCAGCGAACATCAGGGCTGGAAGGAGGGTCGTCCAGCGGCATCAGCGGCCATTCAGAGGCGCGCAGTGAGCATCGGCGATAGGGAGGCGGCCATCGCCCAGCAGCGTGTCCCGCGGGGGCGCATACAGGCTTCGACCCCCCCAACGCTCCGCAAGGGACATTTCAGCAATCAGGATACGGACGGGGCAGGGAAACCACCAGGCGTCCCCCCAGCTCCCCTCCCGAGAGAGCACAACTAGTGAGAGTGGACCGCCGCCATTACAACACAGCTGTATGGGTGGAAGCCCCACGAGGGGGACCACCGAACGCAGACCCCCACATGAACGGGGCCCAAAGCCATCCCAAACGGGCGACAAGTGAGCATTCAACGCACCCAAGGCAAGGGACGCAACGCTCCGAGCACACATCTTCTTAACAGGGAAGAAGGCAGAAAGGAAAGATACGGCACCAGGAAGCTAAGCTCGTATGAAGACATATGCAGCCTCAACCGCCCCCAGAGTCTCGTAAGCAGCAGCCGTGGCGAGAACCCATATTCCAGCATCGCTCCGTTACAGAGGGGCAGAGAGGAGACCAGCCACGGGGGAGCACAGTGAGTAAAGAACACTCCAGTGTATGACGCTCCATGGGAAGGGGCTAGCAGTAATCCTGGCATAATCGACCCCACAGCAGGGCCCTATGATATAGACTTCTAGCCTAGCCCTGTGTGCACGAGAAGGAGTAGGAAAAGAGACTGAGCGGTTGGGGTGCTGACGGGGGGCTACGCTTCACAGACTGGGACACCAGCTGTAAATCACACAATCAGCAGGTCAACGTACAACTCAAGCGGTGACATAAAGGGCCCAGGGGTCCCAGGAAAGGTAATCCCAAAAGCGGTGGCCCAGAAAGGATCCCCGACAAGATGCTGTTACATTTAAGACCCCTCCTCTAAGACCACAGGGGTAAGCGTCAGCGGCCACCAAAGAAGACCACTTAGCATCACGCCAAAGCAAAAGGGACAATTCAGTAGCAGCCGGGGCCCATGGGCATATACGAACGCACGCATTGATGTCCAAATCGAGAACAAAAACCCTGGCGCAGTCCCCCCACCCCACAAAGGAAGCAAAGCCGGAACTTGAGGCAGCTTTGGAGCTCACAAGACACACCTAACACAAAGGCACAGAGTCGGTATTAGACATCCACAACCGCCCCCCAGCACACCATGGAAGAGGGCACGATGAGCAAAACTGACATGCAGAACTGCTTCAAAGAATTACAATCCCAGCTACTATTGTCCGTGCAAGAACAATTCCACACTTCAAGGGAAGACATGAAAAAATCACTTCAGGAAGTCAAGCAGGACATAGCGAAGTTGGAGGAAAGAACAGACATACTTGAAAGGCAGGTCCAACAGGTAGAGGAAGATATTCAAAAGTCAGATGAAGTTTTGGAACACCTTGCTCGAGTATCCACCAGTCTGGAGCTCCAATGCGAAGATTTGGAGAACAGGTCAAGAAGATCCAACATAAGGATAAAGAACCTACCTGAATCCATTGAGGACAGGGACCTGAGGGAAACAGTGATGCAACTTTTTACAGACATCGCGGACGACACAGAACCACAGGTGAAGATTGACAGACTCCAAAGGGTAGGCCCCAAAAGATCTACAGAACTGGGGTCCAGACCAAGGGACGTCCTGGCAGCCATTTCGTCCTACTCTCAAAGAGAACAGATTCTCCGCAAAGCAAGGTTCGCAACCCCTATGAGAGTAAACAGCCAAGAAGTGTATCTATATCAAGACTTGGCACAGTCAACCCTTCAGAAAAGACGGAACATGGGTCCTGTGGTTCAGTACCTAGTAGCTAATCGTCAAGTACAAAATGGACATTCCCGTTTGGCCTCCTCTTTACCTGGGAGGGTAACCAACACAGGGTGACATCCTGCGAGGAAGGCAAACGTATCCTGGGGCTGCAGAGCGAAAGGGGAAACAGGACCCCCCCACAAAGGAGATTAAGGGGCCCCCACAGACCAGCAGGATGGACAACAGTGACGAAAAGAGGCAAAGGAAGGAAGAACAACTAGAGCACTCGGACGCAGGAATAAGAAATTAAGGTCCTACCACGCATCACCAGGTCTGCAAGCAAGGCGGGACTGACTCGCCCGAACACTCAAACGCAGGCCCGGAAGGAGGAGGAAGGGCGTGATCGGAATCCACAGTGCGGTTTAGGATCCCCCACAACAGGGTTAAGAGGTGGCTAGAGGCCCGGGAGCACGAGACAGTACGTCCAAATGCAACCAGGATCCCAGTCCCCCCTCAAGGGATAAGGGTTTAAGGGGAAGGGTTATGGGAGGGAGGAGGGTTATGGGAGGGGGGAGGGCAAGGATAGCGGTAGAGAACCAAGACGAAGGAACAGGAAGGGTAATAAGGAAGCAACAGGATGGACCGATGGAATGGACCAGACATGGATAAGCAAGAGATAATGGTGGCCGGATAAAGATCTTATCACAGAACATCAGGGGGATGAACACTCTGACAAAGAGAGCAAAACTGGATAGACAAGCCTGGAAGATGAAAGCAGACATGTCTCAAGAAACGCACAGAAAACCAGGACTAGAATAAGAGGGGCTTCGCAAATATATCAGTACAATGCTGAGGGGAAGAGTGCAGGGTTCCTAATAGCCATACGAGACAACCTGCATGCGCAAGTATAGAACCATCGAGCTGACAAGGAGCAAAGATATATTTTCGTCAACATGACACTGGAAGGAAAACGCTTACGCTGGCATCAGTATATTCCCCCAACACGGGTCAGGAGGGATTTCTTAGAGGCACCTTAAAGGCGCTCGAAGAATACGCAACCGGGGACATTATCCTGGGCGGGGACCTAAATGTGGCGTGGGATGCTCGGAAGCCAAAACACCCTCGAAGGCGTTTGAAACACTGTCCCTCCAAGACCTGAGGTGAGCAAAAAAAGGGCAACAGCACAGATTCACATATTACTCCCACATATATAACTCACAATCGAGAATTGACTACATGTGGGCATCAAAGGCACTGGTCGGGAGGGTCTCAGAGATTGAAGTCGGCACGCTCTCGCTCTCTAACCATGCCCCGATAATAACCTCAATTGGCATTCGGAGGATGAGAGGGCGGATGTGGTCCTGGAGATTCCCAGCAGAGATTCTTCAAGATGGCGTTATAGTGGATACAATTAAGGGGAAAATAGATACCTATTTCCTGGAGAACGACACAGGGGCGACCCCCGAGGGGATAGTGTGGGATGCATTCAAAGCAGTCCTCCGGGAAGAAATAATAGCTATGAAGGCAAGAAGAGACAGACAGCTCGCACAATGGGAAACCGACATGGAGGAGAAGCTGGCGGAGGCAAGAAGGGAGCTTGTGAACAATCCCTCCGAGAAAACGAAACTGGCCCTAAAACACATGCAAGGCCAACTGGGGCTGCTCCAGACACGAAAAGCGGAATTAGCCCTATTAAGAACGAAACAGAGGTATTACTTGTCAGCCAATAAAGCGGATACACTCTTGGCCCGGCAACTCTGAGAGAAAGGACGAAAGATGACAATGAAATTAAAAAACCTACAAGGGGATACCAAAACAACCAACGAAGAAATGGGAGAGATTATGAAGACATACTACCAGACACTGTACCGATCATAGAACCTGAGCAAGAAGGAGCAGAGGAAATACTTTGACGACATTGCACTACCCCAAATAACCGAAGAAAGCAAACTAGCACTAGACAAGGCCATCCAGCCGGAGGAGATTATCCAGGCAATCAAGAACCTGCCTAAGAACAAAGCCCCATGACCAGACGGCTTCACGAAGGTCTTTTACAGGACGTTACAAGAATCACTGGTCCCCAGATTGACAAAATTATACAACAGCTTCAAGTCACAGGGCAACATAACACCTTCAATGAACGAGGCGAAGTGGTAATTTTTCCCAAACCAGGAAAGGACCCAACCCTACCAGGGTCATATCGCCCAATTGCCCTAATCAATTTGGACGCCAAGCTCTACACCAAGATACTGGTGGACAGACTCTCCACTCACTTAACATCATTGGTGGCCCCAGATCAAGACGGTTTCATCCCGAAGAGACAGATAGCGGACAACACAAGGAGGGTATGCCACCTCATAGAAAAGGCAGAACGCAAGAGCACGCAGGCAATACTAGTTGCCTTGGATGCAGAAAAAGCGTTCGACAGTCGAATGGACACAACTCTTCTCCACGATGGAGCGTATGGGCGTCGGGCAATCTTACTTGCGAATGGTAAAGGCCAATTATAAATCTCCTTCTATGAGGATATCAATAAATGGCCTACTGTCATCCAGTGTGGCACTAACTAGAGGTACCAAACAAGGATCTCCGCTTTCACCCCTTCTTTACGCTCTATAGCTGGAACCCCTGCTCGCTAAAATGCGTAAGCAAAGTCAGATCCAGGGCATCCAGATCAGAGGGGAAGAGCATAAAACGATGCCCTTTGCAGATGATATGCTTGTGGCCATGACAAACCCAGACCAATCACTCCCAGCTCTGCTCCGGGAACTAGACAGGTTTGAAACCATCTCCGGACTCAAAATCAACAGACACAAGTCAGAGATTCTGAACCTGACAATGGACCCTAAGGACCTCGAAGAACTGTCCCGTAATTCCAGTATGAAAATGGCAGCAAATAACATCACATATCTAGGAATTAAACTGACATCATCGGTGACACAACTATATGCAGCAAACTTCCAGAGCCTACTAACTCAGCTGAAAGCGACCCTAGAGAAATGGACCCCCCTCAACACTTCATGGTGGGGCAGGATGGCGGCGGTCAAAATGATCATTTTACCAAAGCTCCTCTACCATTTCCAGATGCTACCGATAAAGCTCCCGAAAACATTCTTCAGGTCATTAAATAAGATGGTATTGGCCTACATATGGCACAAGAAGCCAAGAATAGCAATGACAATGCCAACAGAAACAAGAAGGTGGACTGGCATTTCCAAACTTTAGGAAATACTATGAAGCAGCACAATTCCGAGTAATAAAGGAGTGGGTGGCACACATCCCCCTGCACATCTGGGCGAAACAAGACAAGGCAGTCGCCGGCGCCCCTTCTTCAAACCTACTCTGGAGAGACGAGAGATATAGGCACCCTAACACCAGAGTCAGCGAAGTTTTGGGGGCAGGCTTGGACGCATGGGACACAACGGTCAAACGCGGGAAGCTGACGACATACCCGTCGCCCTTTACACCTCTGTTTGGAAATACAGACTTTCAACAGGGATGGACCGCAATGCTTTCACCACCTGGAGGCAAGCAGGATGCAACAAAATTTGAGATATGTACAAGGGGTCAGCAATAATGACATTGCAGGAATGCCTCTAGGAGGTGAGACTAAAACCATCAGACGCGTACCAATACCTTCAACTTACGCACTGGTTGGCAACTCCGGCTTACAGTGAGGCCGGCACAAGACCGCTGACAAAATTTGAAACATTCAAGACAACAGACTCAGGGTCCCACAAGCTAGTATCAAATTTGTACGATCTCCTGAATGAACAGGGGGAAGAGGTGCAATGGAACTACATGAGAAAGTGGGAGAGGACGTTGGGAGAGCCAATACCGCAAAACCAATGGAAAGAGGTATGGCATAAAATTCCACAACTTGTAGTCTATAAACTGAGAGAAACAGGGCAAAAAATCCTTCCTCAATGGCATCTTACAGCCTGAAAGACTGCACACCATTTATCCCACTTCCAACGAGAACTGCTGGCGTGGCTGCCAACAACAGGCCGACTGGAAACACATCTGGTGGAGCTGCCCAGCCTTGACCGACTTCTGGAAAGATATAAAAGAACAAGTAGGGAAAATGGTGCAGGGAACAGAGGCCCTAGAGGAAAGGGTTTGGCTGGTGGGCCTCTGGAATCCGGCACAGAGAACACACACTAAAAAGCAGCAGAAAGGCATAATGTTGCTAATTATAGCTGCCTGGCTAACAATAGCACAACTCTGGAAAACGAAAGATCCCCCAATACAAATTCAATGGCTTCAGAAAGTTTGGAACTTCATTTCGTTTGGTGTTTGTCGTATAAAATTCAGGGAACTCCAGAAGAATTCCAGTCAAGCTGGGGGTACCATCCTGACATATCTGCAGAGCAACTGCATGCTACAATGGAGCCTGCAAAAGATCTGTATCCTGAACATATTATAGCCTGAGCAAGAGAACAATAAAAGACGAACTCAAGAAAGACGTACCAGAGGTGGTGGGAGAATACAGGGAGGGGTGGATGGGGGTTGTCGAAATGTTTAATGTAATATCCAGTTGAAAATTCATACAAAATTATCAAAGAAAAAAATAATATTCTGGAGCCTATTCAGGCATTACATACGGGAACTTCAATCTCAGTTAGACTGGATGTTAAGGGAAATCTGACACAGCCAATTGTCACTGAGAATGGGTTAAAGCAGTGATGTAGGCAGCTCCAGCAATATTCAATGTATTAATTTCTGATATTCACAAGGCATTTGCGGATATAAGATGTTTTCCGCCAAAGCTGATGGGGGAGGCTATCAATCGACTCCTGTATGCAGATGGCCTAATATTGATGGACCAGACTCAGGTAGGGCTGCAAAGGCAATTGAACGCTCTGGAAATCTACATTGAGATAAACGCTTTAAAGATCAATGTAAAAAAGTCTAAGATTCTGACCTTAGGCAGTCAGAAATGTGGGAAAAAGGCCTTTTACACTTGGCACTTGAAAGGGAGAAAAAAGCAGAGGTTGCTTCATTGAAATACCTGGGAGTGGATATTGGAAATAGTGAGACAGATTCTCACTATGAAAATACACTGCGTAACAGGGTTAAGTCGTTGGCAGCTCAGGCAAAATTGATATCAGTGAAATATGGCAAGTTCCCTCTAGTACCAGTAGTTGATTTCTACAGCAAAAAGGTGACCCTGATTTTGACGTACGGAGCAGAGGCAATGCTCTCTTTATTTTTCAAACTAGGGCCGATTTTTGGAAGGGCTTTTTTGGAGGAGGGTTCTTGCCCTGCCGAACGCAACCTCCAATACAGGATATAAGAGTGGAACTCGGGTCAAACTCCCTTTACATTAGGGTTGTCTGGAAATCACTGTCATTCCTTAGTAAGTGCCTGGATGCCCAAGGTGAAGGTGGGTTGATGACATTGAAAAAGACATTGGTGGCTAAGACAGATCCTTTATTAGACCGTTGGAAGAAGAGCTGCATTTCCCACATGGCAAGCGTCAATGCAACAGTAGATGACCACCTCAAAAACCCAAACTCAGTCCAAAAAAAATTGTCAGATTCAGACTGGATTAATTCACTAGAAGCTAAAGAGAAATTCTAATTGTTTTTTTGGCCGATTCTAGAGTGCAGGGCAAGGGGATCTCTTCCAACCTACTTGATCAAATTTCCTAATTATCAGAGCCGCCAGTAGTTCATGAGATTTTGATTAAACTTGTATACAACGGGGGACATTTTAGAAGTAAGGAAACCAAGGGATGAAAGGATCCTCTCATGTAGACATTGTGACTGTGCCAGGGAAACACTTCAGCAGTTGGTCCTTACTTGCCTACGATTAAAGGCTCAACGTACACAATTTCTGGGGACATTTGTGTCAGATTTCCACACACTTGATCAGGAAGAATGGTGGTCATTGCTGCTATCAGGAGAAGAAACTTCTTTGACTTTGGCTCTCTCGGCATTTTTGAATGTCATTTTTGGAAATGGAATAATGGATGGGAGCCACATTGTATAAATGTGTTTTTGTATACATTTTATTTTTACTCTTTCAGGCTGTTTTCATTTTCTGGTTGCTTTTTTATGCTTTTCTTTTGGATGAATGAAAACATGTATAATAAGTAAAGGTTTGTTTTCAAACCATGGACTTAAAATAAAGAATAAATAAAAGGTGGAGCAAGAGAGTACAGTACGAGCAAAGCCGACCGCACGATGAGGTAGCTAATCCAGCCCAGCCATTTAAGTCGAGGAGAAAGGCAGCGAGAATCGAGAGGGTCCCAAAGAGAAACGACCTTGCCCTTTCCAGCCCAGACCCGCAAAATCTTCACAGAAGAAAACGTAAGACCGAGAACAATAGCTATACAGTCTTGCAACAGATGTCAACGGGGCATGCCTATGTCGATAAGCTGGAGCGAGGGAGACTCCTGCTACTGTAGTACCGGCCTTGACACTATATCGAAGGCGAAGCCAAGCTGTTTATCACAGCCAGTGAGTCGAAGGGAGAACCTATAAGGGAGTAGTTTCTTACCTGTAACTCCATTTCTCCAGCATTGGTATCTTTCATGGATTCACATGCTTAGAATATTCCCTGTCGTCAGGCTGGGAACCCTCGGTATATTTATACAGACCTTTCCTATAGGAAAGATTTTGACACTTCTGTGTCCTATTTACGTCGTTTTCGGGCTGCGTACACCTGACCCAATAGTACGTAGGGATATAAATAGCCCCGCTCCTGCAGCTCCCTTCAGATTTTAACCCCCAAAGTAGAGGGAATATATAGAGTTTGCATTCATGGGAGGGCGGCGGGCGCCTGTGAATCCATGAAAGATACCAACGCTGGAGAAATTGAGTTACAGGTAAGAAACTACTCCCTTCTCCAGCATTGGATCTTTCATGGATTCACATGCTTAGAATAGATTATACAGCAGTACCCCTAAAATGGAGGTGTGCAATGCAAACTAACACTATTCAAGTCACATGTGCAGTTGGGTATACGAAAAAAAAACCCATCAAGGTACCTTGAAAATAATTAAACATTTGGCATAATGACAAGAGTATGTATACCCCTATATGGGGCTTACCTTACTGAAACAGATGCCGAAGGACCGCTCGCCCCATCTGCATATCTGCCGCATGTTGCTCTAGGCAATAATGCCGAGTAAATGTATGTGGCACCGACCATGATGCCGCTTGACAGATGTCCACCAATGGAATTCCAGTCCATAACGCGATGACTAGGTGGATCTTGTTGAATGAGCTTTTGGGCGTCTTTCCAATGGTTTTCCTGCTTTAGAGTGACACAAAGCAATAGTCGACGACACCCAGTGGGCCAGTCCTTGCTTAGAGATCTGTTTCCCCTTCACCGAAGGTCCATAAGCTACAAACAGTTTCCTTGAACGTCTAAAACCTTGAGGACGACTGAGATAGAACTTCAAAGCTCTTTTTAAATCCAACGTGTGGAGAGTTTTCTCCGCCGGAGAAGAAGCCATTGCAAAGAATGTTGGAAGAACAATAGAAGAATGTTTGTGGAATGTTGTCGGCACTTTAGGAATGAAGTGAGGATTGGTTGCTAATACTACCTTGTCTTTGAAAAACCGCAGGTATGTAGGATCAATTACCAATGCCCGTAATTCCGAAAGCCTTCTTGCCGACGTAATGGCTACTAAAAAGGCCATTTTCCAAGACAAAAACTTCAACGACGACGATGACATCGGCTCGAACGGGGCCTTCATTAGTGCTGACGGAACTAGATTGAGGCTCCATTTTGGCGGAAAATTCTTAGCTGGTGGAAAAGTTTGAAAAAGGCCTTTCAGGAAATGCTTTACCAGTCGATCGCTGAAAAGAGGTGTTGAATGTCTTTTTCGAGTAAATCTCACGATGGCCGCTAAATGAACTTTAATAGAGGAAAAAGCCAATCCTTGCTCTGCCAAGTGCAATAAATATGGCAGAATCTGCTCTGCTCCGACGTTCAAGGAGTCTACCCCCAGATGATCCCTGCACCATACACAATCTTTTCCATTTACCTGCATATGAAGCGTTCGTAGATGGAGCTCATGCTGCCTGTAAAATTCGTCAACACTCTGAGGGAATGTGCAAGTCCCTGAACTCTGAGAAGTCAGCAGCCAGGCCGTCGGGTTGAGAGAGTCTGGATCGTGGTGCCAAACCGCTCCTTTACCTTGAGATAGAAGGTTCGGAATCTTCTGGAACCTCACTGGCTCCGCTATTGACAGTTGCAGTAGATCTGAGAACCACGACTGTCTCGCCCAGTAAGGCGCCACCACAATTACCCGACATGGGTACTTGTGAATCCGCTGGAGTGTCCGCCGGATGAGTGCAAACGGAGGAAACGCGTAAGGAAACTTGTTCGTCCACGGGAAGGAGAATGCCTACCCCCCATTGATCTGGGCTGTGGCCACCTGCTTGTGAACCGTGTACACTTCTTGTTCTCTCGGGTCGCAAACAGATCCAGGGATGGATGATCCCATTTTCTGAAGACTTGCTAACTGACAATCGTCCAGTTCCCATTCGTGCAGTTGGTTCAATTCCCTGCTGAGTGAATCAGCCTGTATATTCTTTACCCCCGGAAGATGGTAAGCCATTATGGTGATATTCTGTTCGAGGGCTAAATGCCATATTTTTTGAGCTTCGCTCGAGAGTGTCCTGGACCGTGTGCCCCCTTGCTTCCTGAGATAGAACATTGTTATTGTATTGTCTGTTAGTAGTCTGATAACCGATGCTCGTATGCGCGACAGAAAGGACTTCAGAGCCCAATTTACCGCTCTTAACTCCAGCACGTTGATGTGAAGAGTAGACTCCGCTGGGGACCATTGACCTTGAACCTGCAGGGGGCCTAGATGAGCTCCCCATCCTTTCAGCGATGCATCCATCACTACCATTGCTTGAAAATCCGGTTCCTGCAGGGGCATACCCTTTGTCAGGTTGCTCGAGAGCTGCCACCACTGAAGTGCCCGTAAAAGATCGTGATTGATGCTCAACTTGTCCGACCATAGACCTCGACTCTGGGACCACCGGTCTGCCAGAAACTCCTGTATCGGCCTCATGAAGAGACAGCAATTGTTCACCAATGGGATACAAGATGCTAAGGCCCCTAGCAGTGACATGTATCTTCTGACTGACACCCTGGTGCCCACTTTCCATTCCTTTGCATTTTGAGTCAGTTTCTGAATTCTTTCCACGGAGGGCCTCACTAGCCCTCAATGAGTTTGGAACTCTGCGCCCAGAAATACTAAGTTTCTTGAGGGTATTGCGAAGTTGATTGCAAACCCCAAGTGTTTCAGAAGTTGCATGGTGGCCTTAAGGCTTCAGTTATGCTCGGTGACGACTCTCTTATTAGCCAATCGTCCAGATACGGGTAAACATGATGACCTTTCCTTCGCAGCCACGCTGCCACTGGAGCCAAACACTTTGTGAACGTCCTGGGAGACAACTTTAGTCCGAAAGGAAGTACTTTGAACTGGTAATGGTTCTGACCGACTACGAACCTCTGAAATTTTCAGTGTCGTCGACGCACTGGTATATGAAAATATGCGTCTTGTAGATCAAGCGACGCCAGAAAATCTCCCGGCTGTACTGATCGGATGACCTCCTGAAGCGTAAGCATCTTGAACTTTAAACTTTTTAGGGTCTTGTTGAGGGCCCGAAGGTCCAGAATGGGTCGCCACTTGCCGCTGGGTTTTTTGACCACGAAGTAACGAGAGTAAACTCCCTGGCCCCTCTCGGCCACTGGAACGAATTCTATAGCCCCTTTTTGCAGCATAAGCTCCACTTCTTGATGTAATATGCGAAGATGGGGTTGCGCCGAATACACAGGTGGAATTTGTGACAGCGTTTCCTTGAACTGCAGAGAGTGGCCTAGATTTATCGTGTCCAATACCCAGCGGTCCGTTATACTTTTCCATTCGTCGACGTGACTGGCCACCCTTCTCCTAGGACGTCCTGTAACATGTCATTGTTGTGACTTTGACTGCCTGTGTTTTGCTGAAGATGAATATCCCCTTCTTCTCAAAGCCTGGTAGTTTCGGCCTCTTCGCGTTGCCTGAACTGCACGTCTATAACCGCGGGAGGAGTATGATGGCCTGCTGAAGTTTCAGTCTCTAGATGCAGTAAAACGGGAATTTCCTGAGGCTCCGCGGAAGGGACGAAAAGATCGAAAAGCTCTTCCACTTTGCAGGGCTCCCAATGACCTGGCTGTATCCGTATCCTCTTTCATACCTTTCAAGGCCTCGTCCACTTTCTCTCCAAACAGCTGGTCACCCTCACACGGCATATCGAGTACCTTGTACTGGACTTCCGGTCTGAAGTTAGTACATTTCAGCCAGGCCTGCCTTCTCAAAACCACTCCGTTGTTTATTTGCTTAAATCCGGACTCTGCCAAATCCACGGCAATGTTAATCGAGTGGTTTGACGCTTCTTCTCCCTCACGGACCAGCAACATGGCCTACCTTCTATGTTCTTCAGGAAGGTGTTCTAGGATAGGGGCCAAACGATGCCACATCTCCCTGTCATACCGTGCCATAATTGCCAGCGAATTAGCTGCTTTAACCGTCGTCGCTCCTACGGATAGAACCTTTTTGCCAAACGCGTCCTGTCTTCTAGCCTCGTTATCCGGAGGAGTAGAACATTTGTGCTGCGATCTGGCCTTCCTAGCCGCTGCAGCCGACACTACTGACTCTGGAGATGGTTGAGCAGTCAAGCATTTAGGCATAGAGTCTGGAGCCTTGAATTTCTTCTCCAACCTACCCTTTATTGCTGGTTCTGAAAATGGATGGATGGTCCTCAAACCTTCTTGCCAGACGTGGTCTAAAATGGGAACTGAGAAGACTGACTTTCTTCTTTTCCCCATATGGTCGAACAAGAAGCACTCCTTTTCTTCTTCAGGGCTCAGACCAAACTCAATACAGGCTTTGCCCATCATCGCGTGAAAGGCGCCAATGTCGTCTGGTGGTGATGGTTGAGCCGGGCTTCTAGGTGCCTCCATCTCTGCTTCCGACTCCCATGTAGGATCCCTCGAAGGGGATGAGGATACCTCTGAAAAGGAATCTCTAGGTTCCGACTCTGAATCTTGTAACTCCCCTTCTTCCGGGTATGCGCGTGGTGGTTCGTCGGTCACTGGTCGGGAAGCTGGATTTTCCATAACCTGCGTAGAAGGACCCGGTTCGTTGTCGGCAGGTCTCGCCGGCATCCCCAAAGATGCGTCTACGAGGGGTAACTTCTCATCCAACCTCTTCAGAAGAGACTGTAGAGTGGACAACACTTGCAAGGATAATATAGATTGAGGGTTCAACAAAGAGGACGAAGCTGGGACATTTTGCCCCCCCGAAATCGTCGTCGATGCAATTCCTTGCAATCCCAGATCTGCTGGACCCACGATCTGTTCTCGATCCTCCTCCATGGATGATATTGAGAAGGCCGCCTCCAGCTGTAGTAAGGTCTCTGGCAGAACCGCATCGTACACCTCCGGCTGCCACGCCCTTTGAGGCTCCACCGACGACGACAACGTGGATACGTCTATCGTCGCTATTGTATTCGCCGGGGCCACTACAGGCATTACCTGCATCGACGGTAACACTCCCGTCAACGACAGTCTCCGTAGACGATGGTGTAGGCTGTGAGGCAGACTCTTTTGGCGATCCCGCCTTTTTTAAGCCAGATTTATGCTTCGTCGAGTCTCTACTCGAGGACGACCTGTGAAGGTCCCCTGAGGAGGAGGTCTTCAAAGGATCTTTCCCTTTTTTTGACGAAGATGAAGAAGTAGTCTTTCCTTGATGGCGATCTTGTCCATGTTTCGACGAGGATTCCTTAGCCTGATGTTTTACTGAAGGGCGCTTCTCCATAGAACGCGGTTTCTTCGGAGGAGGCTCAGCCGACACTGACCGGCGATGGGATCCCGCCTTAGATGACTTGGGTCTGGATGCCAGGCGGCACGCCGATCCTACCTCCGATGAAGGATAAGTTCCCTCATTTGCCATGTCACCACGCGTCTAGTCCTATCCTTTAGCGTCTTCTGTGAGAAGCCTTTGCAGATCTCACAACTGTCCACCGAGTGATGAGGGTGCAGACAGTACAAACAATCCATGTGCCCATCTCCTTCATAGACTTTTTTCAGTCCGCACGTGGCACATGGGCGGAATAACGCCTTTCCGGACATTTGCACGAAAAACTCTCAACAGTAGAATTCAACCGTGTACAGAAGTAGAAACAAACACGAGGTGCTCCCGCTACTTTGGAAACGGTTGAAATTTGAAGGGAGCCGCTGGGCGGGGCTATTTATATCCCTACGTCCTATTGGGTCAGGCGTACGCAGCCCGAAAACGGCGTAGATAGGACACAGAAGTGTCGAACTTTTTCCTATAGGAAAGGTCTTTATAAATATACCGAGGGTTCCCAGCCTGACGACGGGGAATATTCTAAGCATGTGAATCCATGAAAGATCCAATGCTGGAGAAGAACCGTTCTGTGTTGAATGAAAGATGCAATGTGGCATATTGAGAGAAACTGAAAGACCCTGAATTTGTTAAAGGAAGACCAGCTGCAGAGGGGACTGTCTCGAGAAACCCTGGTTTATCCCATATTGAGAAAACTACAGATACCAGAAGGCCGTAGGAGAGCCGCCAAGACAAGTCAAAGTGGTCATAGAGGAGGTCTAGCTAAATCCCTGTAAAATCGAAAGCCTTTGGCCTAAGAACTTTAGAGAAAGCAAGAGAAGTTAATCCCACTACGTGAGAAAGCAAGGGAAGTGTATTCTACAGACATTGATAGCAAATGTGAATGTGAAGTTGGCTAGAGTGAAACCGGCGGAGGGAGGCTGATGAAAAGAGGGCAAAGTCTAAAGTGCCAAGAGACAGTGTGTTGATAAAGGTGAACCCGGCAGATGGATGTCCACAGGAACTGTTTATATAGACATTAAGAATCGTGAAGGTGAAAAGCCATACTGAACCCGGTGGAGGGAGGCTGAGAATTGAGAGGGGTCTGCACCCAGAAGAAAGGGACCCAGTTGTGAGGAATACTCATGCTAAGTATCAAGAATACAAACTATCCTTTGTTAAAGGAACTTTATTTTGTTATCGTGAGTGCATCAGGTCCTCGAAAGCAAGAGACTTTCAGGAGATCCGAGACTTGGCCGTCAACTAGCCTGATAGATGAAGCGGAACTGTCGTCTCATGCTGGGTAAGCTCGAGTGTGTACAGCACTCCAAGTTCCTGCCTTACCCCATGCGCAAAACGTGGGGAAGGGAGACCCAGACTACCGCATCCGGACATATTATTTGTTAACACTTCTTTCTTTTCAAGAAAACTATCCCACGCCCTTTTTATATTAGTTGTAAGGATTAGCAATAGGTTTTCTTTGTATATGCCTTTTATTTGACACAACACCAATAGAACGGCCTTATTTCTCATTTGATGGTCAATGATTGCTCCAACCTTAGATTTAGGTTTAGATTAGGCGTTTTTCCAACCTGCATACAGTTTAATAAACACCCTTGAACAGTGATCACTTGTGTCGGTCTTTACTATTGCCACCATGAGTTCCTTACACCACGTGAAGCAAAAACTGCCTACGGTGTTGTGGAGACTGCACACTGAAGATCTCTTCCCAGCACACTACCCTCTTCTTCAGTATCTAATGGGTAAGGGCATTGCAGGTCACAAATATGTCCCAACAGTGGCCAGTACTCAAACATAGGGTCCATACTGTTGTAAACTCAGTTGACAATTAATTCAAGTAATGATTTATTCATCAAGGTGCACCACAAAGGTGTCACGCAAATTTAAGGCTGTAGCAGACTCTGAAAGCAAACAGGGTAGTCTCATATTTGAAAAGAGCAGTGAAAAAAATGTTTTTTATATAGAAAAATATAATTTTGTTTTATTTGGCAAAAACATAAATGCGTAAACAATACGTGAACAATTAAACATGTGAATACATATATTTGATATTAGGTTTGATACAAAATAAGAAAACGACAAAAGTTTTACTTCAAACTTTTAAGCAGGATAAACCAAAAGAAAATGTTAAAGGAAAATGGACATCAAACTGCCAATGCTGGATGGTGACCTAACCTCAGTCAACATTCGTGTTTATGGCTTGTATTTAGCCACTGCATAAATTATTTCCAAAGATTTGGCAGAATTGGAATTATTCTATGTCCTAATTATTTTTTGACAGGTCTGCCTACGTGTGCGTGTCAAAAAAAATAGTGATGTGAACAATAGATTTAGATTGACATCATTAAACCACGTTTCGGCAAGCACGCCACCTGTCTGGCCAATAGTTCCATGACATAATTAGAGTTGCCTTCCTCTGGGTGAGATACCACACAACAACTTGACCCTGTGGGGAAGCAGACATAAACAAAAGTAAATTATTTTGAAAGAGAAAATCCCTTTCTGTTTAGCTACCCTGATCGCTTAGAGAGAAAGTCAAATGCCAATGGGCACAAGAATTACGAGGTAAATTCACTGTGGGTGAGTAGAAATAACCAGGCGCGTGGAGTCCGCAGAACCCGGTGCAGAGCGTCTGGGTGGGTGGAACCGGGAAAACCCTCGGCAGGACTACATCAAAGCGGGGGGCACAATGGAGAAACACATGCTCTCTAAAAAATGTAAAAATGAAGATAGAATGCGTATTCAGAGACAAAGCACAAATAAATATGTTGTGCTATGCTGTTGTGAATTAAATTCAAAAGATTTAAATTCCAAAAACTACCTGTTAATAAATGCTCGTGGGTTACGCTGGTGGGGATGTATTCCTAATACAGCGTGCTGCGGTGCACCTGGGATGAGTCCTGGTGCCCGTTGTTAACATCAAAGGATGACCTAAGGAAATGATGTAAATGTGTGAATGTATGAAAATACACAAAGTAATGCACGTGTGTGCCTTATATCACAGTGAAAATATAGCATACGCCTACCTTGATAGGTGAATATGTAGCCAGCTTGAAGAAAACTGCAAAGCTGCCTGATAGAGGCAAAAAAGCCTCTTGCCTTTGAACAGGGGAAGAAGAGAGAGCGAAAAGTGCTGTCTCTGGAAGGAAAGAGAAAAGCACACAGTGGCATAAGTATATGATTCTGCCCGAAATAAGTGGCGTGCAGTAGGGTGTGCACACAAGTAAATGCAAGGCTAGTAATGGCCTTGGAGCCAAAAACGAGTGCTCTTTACCTCAAACTGGCTGTGACTGCCGGATTGCTGATTTCTCTGTGTCCTGCACTGCAAAGCGCTCGAATGTGTGTGCTTCAAGGTACATGAAGTGTAGTGGGCTACTCATGGCCAGTGACTGTCTTAAACCAGTTCAAATCACTATGAAGGCTGCCATCTTAGGCTCACAAAGGGCTCACATGGCCAGAGCAGTCATTTTAAGGCACGTCACATGGTTTCCATGAACAAAGGAAGTCCCTAAAACAAAATGGCCAAGAGTACTTAAAAAACCCATAATTACCAAAATGGCTACCATAAAGGTACATTGCGCTTCTAATCGGTAAATCTGCCTGCACCCCTGGTTAAACCAAATTTAAATATTAGTCACCAGTAACCTACCCCCTAACGCCAATGTAGGGTGATAAAATCACTCTGAGCAAAAATATGGTGCTATAACGACATCCCTGGAACTGGGCCCCTTATGAGTGACCCAATACCATACACCTTAAATAAGTTGATAATAGTGGATGGGGGAATTCTTCAGAAATCACTCTGACCACCAAAATAAATTTGAAAACCCCAAAAATAAAGGGAGAACAAAAAAAAGGCATAGGAGTCCCTTGAAATGAGACTGTAGATATGCCAAAAATGAGTTCTGCCCTAGGACACCCTTACACCATCTACCCAGGATTCCAGCCCCTTACATAAGATCCTTGGAGTACACCTCTTAAATAGCCAGCAAAGTGAACCCCGCAACCACGTCCCCAGATGCTCACCCTACTTAGCCAAGTCAAGAATAATATTAATATTATTATTATTATTATTATTATTATAAGAATGCACATCTTAACCATTTAGAGTGTGCACCTCTTCAACCATCCAATTGTGCAAGCATGGACCCTTACAACAGCTCCCAGAGTGCATCATTCAAAAACCAACTCCTTGAGAGTACACGTTTTACCAAGAGTGCACTCTTACAATGGTATCATGACACGCGAGAGTGCCAACCTTACACCAGCTCTGTAAAGGGGCACCGCTAACACCAGCTTTGAGTTCAGATGGGAGAGGGAATCCCTTGCACCAGTTCCCCGAGAGTTCAACACAATTCCATCAGCTCTCTAAAGGCTCTTATACAGGTGTTAGTGCATTTTTACACATGCTCCTCAGAGACTGCACCCACTTACACTAATCTCCCTGAATGAAAGTGTACCCCTGACATACAGCAGGTTCACCAAGAGTGAATAATTACGTCGCTTCCTTGAGAGTGGAAGGCATAATACCACATTCCTGGAAGTACGCACGGATACAACAGGTCCCAAGAACGCTTCCCTTTTCCAACATTCTTTGTAAGAGTGAATCAGTCCGTGAGAACCAGCCAGAGTGCAGCCCACTTCACAAGCTCTCTGAAAGCTCAACCGTCCTAAACTGAGAGAACATTTCTTACATCACCTCGGGGCTCATGCCTCACACCAGCTTCTTGACAGAACATGCATTGTACCAGCTCAGACAGCGGAACTCTTAACACCAGATTCCTCAGAACACGCATCCCTGCCATAGCCGCTCCCAGACAAAGCAGATTCCCGCAGGAGATTCAATCCCATTTTAAGAGGATGTGTGCCCTTTTCAGAGGGTCTGTCATACTGGAAGAGACCCAGTCACTTTTTTCGCAGAGTTAATATGCTGGTATCAAACTCTGGGGGCAGGGTGTTCAAGTACCCATCCCCTCATGACATATTGTTACCTATAAAGGTTTCGCATGGACCTCAGACATAGAGCACGTACTCGTTTAGACATACCAGCTACAATATTTTTCGTAATAAAGCTCTCTGGACAGGTTTTAAAAAAAAAAAGGGCAATTGACCTTTTGGATGAACAGTCCTTCAGCAGGGCCAATCTATACAAGGGCCCGCATCTGTTTATGGGGAATCATTTGTATGCCGTTTACGGATTTGTCCTTCATAAACCTGTACTGTACCCAGCCCCTCTGAGAAGACCGTTAGAGCCGTTTTCTCGTTGGTATTTATGGAAATACAGAAACTATGCCAGGGGATCATAGCAAAGCAGTGAGCGTGTTCTCTGATCTCTGGATTGATTAAATGGAAATACTACAGGGGTTGGTGCGCTTTGGGATTCTGTACTGTATGTAGCAAGATATCATTCCCTTAGCCTCCACTCAGACCTGGCCCCCAGCAAAGCCCGTCTGAGAGGACTTAGAACGCTCTGTCTCCCTAATCCCGACAGCCATCTCAGCAGGCACCTATCTCCTGTCAACAGCAAGGTTTAGTCCGAGCACCGTGACGTGGAGCAGAGCACGACCTGCGCACTCGATGCGCCGTGCAGGCTAGCTGCAGAGGCTGCCTTATCTGCAGTCAGCACATGGCACCATTTGCACATCACTGCCTTCTGAAACATCCTTCATGCAGAGATCTGGAGTTCTACATTTATAATGGAAAAGTAATAGTACAAGTACCAGAGTGCAGAAACAAATATGTTGAAATGGATGAACTATTCACAGCTGATATAGGCGTGTTCAAGAACCTGGACTGGGTGAGCTATTTTACCCCCGATTTAGGAGAGTTTATAATCTAAAAAAAAAAGTGAATTACTTACATCAGACATTTGAGAGTTTGGAATTTCATTGGAGGACCTTGATTTAATGACGGACATACCTGCTCACCACTGTTCCCAGGTCAGGGAAATTGCCTCAAACCTCAACCTCATAACGGCAGGTTAGTCTTGCAGCATAAAGAGGAACGCTGGTGAGGCGCTTGCTGGCATTTTTCAGGACGTGTGGCAAGGGATCAGGACCAATAGCCCCACTGGGAGGAGAGAGCAGTGGGAGTTGTGGAAAAGTTTGTGAAGAATAGATAGGAATATACATATATACATACATACATAGAGAGAGAGACTGCCTCGGCCTGTTGGCCCCATTCTAACCTTTTTCCTTGGTATGTAGGACTACTCTGTCCCATCATTTTGCCCACCCGGTGACAGAAACAATAGCTTGGGCAGATCCCAGGGATAGGGCCATACCTTCCCGTGCAGGTCTGTATTCAGCAACATGACAGCGCAGGTCAGACTGTGCACAGCATCTACAAAGAAAGAACATGTAAAAAAATGTTTTTTTTAAAAAATCAAGAAATGAGCACACAGGATACATCAGAGCACTGCATGGTCGAAAAGGGAGAATTGAAGAACAGGGAGCGCACAAAATGAAAAAAATACATTCAGTGAGGAAAGAGTATATGTAGCGGTGCAATCCATGAATGTATATGGGGGTGTAGTAGGAAGGGGGGCGAATATCCAGGGGAGAGACATGGGGGAGAGGAGCATGGAGAGGAAAGAGTGAAGAGGAGGATAAGGAAGGGCGGTTGATAAAAAGACGAGAGCGAAGGATGGCGGACGGTTGGAACACTGGACAGAGGGAAGTGGCCAGTCTAGAGGAAGAGCTAGTCGGGACAGAGAAGAGGTAGAAAAAGGAGCTGATGTAGGCTAAATTCAGGGAGGTAGACAAGAAATATGAAAAGGGAGAGGATCGTGTGGCCTTAGGAGGGACTTATGTATCTTGCTCCCAAATGCACGCTAGCTGAAAATGTAAAAACATTTCGGGATATGTCCACTGGAGTGTTGTCCCTATGGTGTTGAAGTGTCAATTTCTGCCTGGAGTTCTTCTCTCTTTGTTTAGAAACTGAGATCGTTATGGTTTGGGGAGGCCTCTTCGAGTTCCACTTCCTTGTTACCCTTTTTGTCAGAGGCTATGGAGTTTGATGTCGGGACTTGAGTAGGCTGTCCCAAAATAATCTTATCTTTCTCGGGGGACTTGTTCTGCGTGTTTTCAATGTAGACATTTGTTTCGGATCTTGGGTCCCCCCCCCTCTCCTCGTGGTTTCGTGTGCTGTGCTTTAGGAAAGGAACTCTCTCCTTTAGCACAGAGTTTTGGGTTGGCCCTAGTGCCAGCGGGCTTGGCTGGCGAATGGGACGTTTATAGAAGTCAGTTGAGTTTCCGGTTGTGTAATGTTTTTCACGGGGTGATGGTGGTATCCCCGCTAATAGGTCAGCATCTGATCATTCAAATTGACTTGTAGGTAGAGTTCTTGCCAGTTTATTAAAGAACTTGCTTATTGGGTTGTTTGTGATAGGCTGAGTTGAGCCAGGTTTTCTGTGTTGAAGCTTTGTTGATGTTCGCTTATTTTGTGTTGATGACGTCGTCATCGTAATTCTTTTCCATCTATCACTTTGGGGGCTTTGAGCTTCAAGGGGTTTGTTTAATTTCAAAGTGATGGTATTCCTCTCTGTGACCCGCAAAGCAGGTGGTTTTGGGTGGTGTTCATCTCACTAACTGGCTCACTCAAGTTTGACTCTTCTAAGTGCTTATCCAATGCGGAGTCGATCCAGTCTTTTGTCCAGTTGTGTTCTCTCAATATGTTGAGGTCGCCTGTACCAAATCTTCCAAGTCTCCTGAGTTAGTTATTGTTTTATGAAGAAAATTGTTTGACCTTGGATCTGATACGTTTTGGTGTGGGCTGGGCCCTTGCTATTACTGGGTGGGTCTCAATTTCTGAGGTTGGGCGTGTTCTGTGTGGCAAAGGATCCATTTTAGTATCCTCTTTTTCATTGGTGGTGTTTTGGGCGTTATTGTCTTGCTGGTTTTAGGTGGGGACTCAGAGTGTGTCTTATATGATGCTTTTGGGGTCCTTTGCCTCAGTCGGCCTCGCCTCCATGGGGGGCAGAGCGGGCTCTTCTGTGCTCACATCTGTCTTTCCAGCAACAGACGAGCCTCTTTCCGTGGGCAGAGCTAGCAGGACGTCGGGAGCCCAGGCAAAATCATCGTCCACCCGGCCTCTCCCGCCCACGCTCTCCAGTGTCGCCGAAGTCGACGGCGCCAACGAGGGGCCAGTGGGCAGCTCCAGCTCGCCACCACCAGCTCCCTCGTGTTTCTCTCCCAGAGCCCCGCCCCCCCCCCCCCCCCCCGAGTCTCCAGATATCCGAGCCCCGCCAAGGGGCGGGCGCCACCTCCAGACCCACCGCGCCTCCGAGACACACAGAGGTCCCCTGCCCAGAGGGGCCATGCGGGTCACCGACCAAGTCCTCATCCACCACCCCCTCCCCCCGGGCCTCCCGGCGATCGCGCCACGCTGAGGGGTGAAAGTCCTCCCCCCCAGGCGGGACTGATGTGAAGATGTTTTACGATCCAACTTTACTATCGTGCCTTTCACTGTGTATGGCCACCTCGAAGTAGTCGACCCTCTTCTTCCTGGGTTACCTGGAAGTCCTGGAAGTCTTCTGATATGATCCTCTGCTTAAGACATTCTTTCCTGGTTACAGGAGTCTTCCCGTCCTGTTTAGTCGTGCTGTCTTTGGTGTTGGGCAGGGCGGGCCAGGCTGCCATCCTGCCAGACTGCAAGACTGCACCCCCACGCAGCTCTCTGCAGCCGCTCTGCGGCTGGAATGGGTTTTTAAGCCCTCCTCCTTCTCCTCTTTCAGTAGCAGGGGAAAAGACTGCTTCTTTGCTGCTGGAAAACAGAGATTACTGCAAGACTGCACCTCTACGCGGCCGCTCCGCGGCTGTAATGGGATTTTAAGCCCTCCTCCTCCTCTTTCAGTAACAGGGAAAAACAACTGCTTCTTTGCTGCTGGAAAACAGATTACTGCAAGACTGCACCTCCACGCAGCTCTCTGAGGCCGCTCGGTGGCTGGAATGGGTTTTTAAGCCCTCCTCTTCCTCTTTCAGTAGCAGGGAAAAAAGACTGCTTCTTTGCTGCTGGAAAACAGAGATTACTGCAAGACTGCACCTCCATGCAGCTCCCTGCGGCCGCTCCGCGGCTGTAATGGGATTTTAAGCCCTCCTCCTCCTCTTTCAGTAGCAGGGGAAAAAAGACTGCTTCTTTGCTTTTAAAGGAGCTACCAGAAACTTCAAGGTAGGTATACACCTAAGACTGCTTCAGCATCTTGCTCTCCGTCCAGGCTCTGCATGTGCTCTCCAAAGAGATAGTCTGCTGTATCGCCCGTGGCTCCTTTCCCAAGCGGCCTCACCCCTGGGCTACAGTCCGGTCACCACAAGTACCAAAGAAGGGGCTTATAAAGGTGACAGCCAGGTCTGGGCGGACATTTGCCCAGGGGTGTCCTACCGGTTCCAGTCACAGCTGACTTGGCAGCTCGTGTCTGCTCCACGCACCCAGGTCCACTGACAGCCCGCAGCGTAAATGTATAACATTTACTCCGTTTAAATGCACACCTTCACTTTCCTTTTTTGGGCGCAGCGGGGGGCGGGGTTCCCCTCAAACCCATTTAGATGTCCACACCATCGGTCTGCCCCAGACCTACAACTGGTACAACTGGTTCCCGTCCTGTGTTTTTCTCAAATTTCCATTTTGTAACAAACTAATATTTCGGCTTTATGGGAATTTTACCTACTTTTCAGTTCTGAACATAAACAACCCTTTAGGAAGGCAAAGTTACTTGCGTGTAGTCCAAGCCCACGACCATGGGTGTTGAGATGGATTTTTGGACTCAGCCCTGTGTACATATTCTGAGAATCTATCCTATTCTGTTGAACAGGGGGGGGGAGACATTAATGCCTTTCAAGTAAGAGTGACTAAAGCACTACAGCTTAGACTTGGAAGAGGGTGATGTCAGTAAAGGATCAGTTAAGCACACACAGAGCACTCTTAATAATTCAAGTAAGGCAGAATGTATAAAAATACAGTTGCAAATATTTAGGCCTTGAACAAACTCTTATTGATCAAAAACACAGGTAAGTAAACTACTACACATACATTATTAGCACATATACTTACACCTTGCGGTGTTCTGGCTATAAAACACCAACCCATTACTTTTAACAGTTAGATCAGACTTATAATAGTAAAGTGAATGAAGGTAGACAAAGGTAAGTAATAAACCAGTCTGAGAACAGGTAAGTAATTAAAGGAGGTAAAAACACAATACACAGCCTCATAAAAACAAGGCCCTACACTTTAGTCCTTCCCTTGCTAGAAGAAATGTGGCCTAGAAGTCACAAGTCCTAAATTAACCCTTTGCCGGGAGCTGGGAGTATTTTAAGTAGGCTGAACAAGTGCTGGCAAAGTCAACAAGCAGATGTAAGTGTCTCAAGTAGTGCAGCAGAAGTGAAGCACACTGCTTAGGCGGCTCACTCCAAATCACACCGCCATAAAGGAAGCCAAAGGGGATTTGTTGGTCAGAACACAAACGATCACAACCATTCGAGGGAGAGGTAGGGTTAGGACGTGGCGCTGGTTAGAAATGATGGCTGGGTCGGTGGGTGGGGGGACAGAGAGCGGGGAAGGTAGAATCCAAAATGCGAACTCACCACCTGTACTCCGAATTTGTCAGGGACCACTTTCGACGTTTCTGAATCCGCTGGGTCCACTTAATTTGCGTCTTGTTACCCTCGGAGCAGGTACAGGGGTCGCCTGTGCAGAGATCAATTTTGGCTTCAGGATTTAGGTCCGGCTAGTGAGCGATACCACGCTCTGGCGAGACGGATCCTGGTGTTCAACAGTCCTGCATATGGTACTGGGCAGCTGGACGAACCTGGCACATTGATGCAAGAACCACCACATTGCTGACAAACTTGAGGACCCCTAGGACACAATGCAGATGGGAAACCGCAATGACCACTGCAATCAAATGGTAGAAAATGACCATGAAACAAGGCTGCCTGTTATTTCACTAGTCGGGGGTCTGCTGAGTCCCAAGTTCCAACTTGAGACAGCAACTGAAGCAGCGAGATAGCACAGGAGGGAGCTGGTCAGTCCACAGGGTGGCCCCGGCCCAGGGGTTAAACTATCAATGAAGACTATCAGGAAATCTGTAAGAAGGTCTTCGTCAGAACGGTTGAAGGCAGCGATGCTGGTTGGCAGCAACAACAAGTTCTTGGTATTCAGCAGGATGCTCCTCTTCGAAGGGGTCTTGGCTAAAACGACTATCTGAAGAATCGCTACATGAGTCCTCTTTTTATCCTGAATTCGAGCTGCAGTCACAGTTTAGCCCGCGAATAGTAAAGCTCTGCACCACTTAAACGGGTAGGGGGTATCCAATCATGGACAGCTTCCAGCCACCACATCTGCCATGCAACAGACACACTTTGCTCCGGATGCGGACTGGGACCAGACAGTCCAAGCACTCTCATCCGGCCACAAACCTGTGCCGCAAATTTGCCGGAAAAGCCAAAGCTTGCCTGGAAACGCGTTTACCATATATGGCAAGTCCAGCCCTGAGAGGAAGAAAGCCAAAATACAAGATGGCCAAAGGACAAGGCAAAATCTCATGGCACAGTCATTTCAGTATATGGTACTCTAGATGACATTATGCTGTAAAGTCTAAAAGTGCAAGTGAGAAAGTCAGAAAACATGATATAAAAATATGAGCAGCAGCCTGATCTGAAAACATCATGCAAGTAACGATAAAGTTACTAAAAACAAAAGAGAAATGTATATAAAGTAACCCTACCACACGTCATTGTAAACCAAAAAGGCTTAACTCCGAAAGTCAGGACAAGTTAAAAAAAACAGCAAAATGTTGGGGGACGAGTGGAGTCGGGGAGGGTGGGGTTCCAAAGATGTTTATGGACTTTAGAGCAGGAAAAAGAAAATCTTTGCTAACAACGGGTATTTTCAGTGAATTCATAACACTGAATATCTACACCCAGGAGGGAGACCTTGCAACACATTGCAATTGTAGAGTGAAAACTCTTTTGTAAAATAATAATTATAACATGCCATAAACCAGACAACCTTATGAAATGAGGCCCATCTGGCCAGTTGCAACCTCCAATTTTCCTCTATTGAAATATTTTTTTATTTTTTATATTTATAACGTGCAAATCCACCCAAAAAAGTGAGCCTTGCAGAAAAACTGCATCTGGGCGCAGATGAAACAGAAAATTAAGGCGTTAGTTACCTTAGATTACCACAAAAATGCATTTGAATAAGTAGGTCTTAAATTGCTTCCTGAAGATGGGCAAATAATTTGTTTGCCGTAACTGTGGCGGGAGGGCATTCCAGGATCCAGGGCATATAAAAGAAAAGCGTCTGTCCCCCCAGGTAGTAGTAGTTCTAGTGGAGGGGATCACCAACAGGCCTTTTCCCACGGATCGCAATGTGCGGTTGGGACAGTGAATTAGAATCTTAGAGGATAAGTAGGTTGGGGGCGAAGCCATGAACACACTTAAAAACAAGACATAGAATCTTGAACTGTATCCGCTGCTGCACTGGCAGCCAGTGGAGGCCTCTTAGAAACTCTGAAATACGCGTTTTCCGCAGCAGTGAGAAAATCAGTTGCAGTGCTGAATTCTGGGCAACCTAAAGCCGCTGAAGCTGATATTTAGATATACCAGTTAAAAGGGCATTGCAATAATCTTAGTTTGGTATTTGTAAGGGTTCCCACCACAATTGGCAGATCCTTTTCCAAAATGGGCAAGAGTAGAGGCTTAAGAGGTTTTAATTGAAAGTAGATAGACTTGATGATCTGATTCACCTGTAAGTTATAACTCATACTCGACTGCCAAATACAACACATATTTTGTACTGTCTGGGTGTATTTAGTAGCAGTTCCAAATAAGGTTGCACATGGAACCAGGGGTAATGCATTAGCTAATTTCTTTTTGCCGTCAAAGACAATGATCTCTGTTTTTGACGATTTCAATTGGAGCTTGTTTTCCACCATAATCTAAGACTGCATTTTTTCTACACATTTTATGATTTGTTCCACCGCCTCCAATGGTTGCTCTAACCGAATAGAGATATGCTTATCATCTGCATATAAATGATAGCACAGGTCAAATTGGACATAAATATTGAGCAGCGGGCGGATGTATACATTGAATAATAATGGAGACAGAGATGACCCCTGCAACACTCCACAAGTTACTGGCAATAGATCAGACAAGTAGGTTCCTGCCTTGACCTGTTGGAAACGTTCGGTCAGGAACGAAGTGAACCATTGGGTGGCCTCTTCCGACACATTTGTCAATGATAACAGTCTGGATTTAAGAATGCCAAAGTCAACTCAAAGCCAAAGTCAAAGGCTACCAACAAATCAAGCATGACAAGCATGCTGATGTCACTATTGTCAGCAGCCTCGAGAAGGTCATCCCAGAGAGCTAGTAGGGCTGTCTCAGTGCTGTGACCTGGTCTGAATCTTAACTGATAAACAGTCTAGGATGTTTTCTTCAGGTAGTCCTGCAATGGTATGGTCACGACTGTCTCCAAAATTTTGGCAGGCCATAGTAGACCTGCAATGGTCCCATTGCGGGTCTATGGCCTGCCAATATTGGGACAGTATTTTATGATCCAGTGTTGACTTGAACACTGGGGTGAGATACAACGTTTTTAGTTCCACAGGTGCACAATCTTGGGTTAGTGAGTCATTCACCAAGGTGTGTATAGGCCCGCTAAGGGCGTGTAAATGCTGTTTGGCCAGATAGGCCGGGATGGGGTCATAACTAAGATTAGTGGGTTTGAGGGTGAAGATCAATTTTGTAATGCTTTCAACAGTGACCAGTGAGAATACAAACCCAGGCACAGTCATCTGAATGCCAGAGCATGTCCTCTCAATGGTTGCCTCGGTGTCAGAGGGCCACCATTTCTGCTGCAATATTAGTTCTAATCAGATCGATTTTCTCTGAGACAAAGGTGTTAAAATCATTATCCATCTTTTGAGAGGCCTCTATACTGGCATTTATGCAGATGGGATTCGTACAATTTCTAATAGTCCTAAACAGGGCTTTAGGTCTGCTATCAGCAAGGTTGATCTGGTTGTGAAGACAATGATTTTGCTAAAAAAAAAAACATTAAAAACATAATCGCTTCTTTGTATATCCTCAGTGCAAGCCTAACCGTGAGGTAATCCGTTTTAGCTCTTGTCTTCAGCCATTTTTTCATTTTCCCATATAATCCCTTGAGAATTTTCAGTTTTTCATTATACCACTGATTGTTTTTCTTGGATGCCACTTTAACCTTTTGTAGGGGAGAGGAGATGTCACAGTTGGCTTGCAGCTGCGACATTAAATTGGCATAAAGAGCTACACATGTAATTTCAGATTGTGTTACCATTATGTTTCCTAGTAGATCGTCATCAGAAATGCAATCAAGATCCTTTTTCCGGCGACAAAATTCTGAATTGGCATTTATATTCTTACTGCATAATGTATGGTTAATGACCATGGTTAAACATACCACAAGATGGTCTGACCAACTGACCGGCATATTGTTATGGTCATCTGTAAAGCGATTCCCTGTATATCTAAATCACAGCGACTACAACCATAGAAGAGCACAACCACAGAAGATCAATGGCTAAATAGGACGCTTAAGGCATGTATGTCAGAAAACGGCCACTGCCAATTTAAGGCTCAGGCGTTTCTGACTTCTGTCATGCACCATAGTACGAATTACAGCCAATTATTGGAGTGATCTGTGCTTCCAAGGACCTTCCTAGTTCCCTTGAAGCAGATTTATCTCTCGGATATCTCAGGGAATGTGGGTGTGTTTACAAATTCAATGAAGATACTTATGATTGAAGACTATGATTACACATAAGTAACTTTCCCTTCTCCATCATGGGTCTTCTATGATATGTGTAAACCTTAAATAGAACACTAAGCCCATCCCCCAAAAAGGTGAATGAAACATCAGAGACTAGAGAAAGCTATAATTGAGAGATCCTACTGGATATGGCCACCACAGTTAGATGATAAAGCAAAATAATTCCTTACGGAACATTGGCCCATATGCGCATAAGCCTTAGCATCCAAATCCAAACAGTAGTGCGTAGTGAATATATGGCCGGATCTCCAGGTGTAATAGTGAAAAATATACACTTATTACATGGTTACACATATACATATCTATGTTAGGAAAATATAAGTACAGAACACACAGCAGAGCAAAAATTAAATGGCCATTTAAGACCTAACTCATTCTATACCCTAAAATGCAAGACCCAAAGCTGGTGGCAGACAATATTCAAAGTGACTTGCATAGGAAGGGTAGATACTGAGAGAATAACACACACTGCAATTACCATCATGTTCAGGATCCTAGGATGCCAAAGAGAACTTCGTAGGGTTTTCTACTACACTCCAGGTAAACATCACATACAACACACGCTCAAAGCACAGTGGTAAAACAGAGTGACGGTAAAACAGGGGTACACAATGTCCAACAAAATCAGGAGGGCTACCCAAGTTCAGGATATATTTTAGTTAGACATTTCAGAGGCCCAGAAGGGCATATTCCACTCTAAGGTAAACAGTAAAACAGTAATATAATTTTGGACGCCCTGGGCATCTCATACACAAATTATGTAGATGACGCCCAGGTGCTCATCCCCCTCTCAGGTGATTATCTGTCTCACTTGAACACCCTCAACTCCATTTACTCAACAATCCAATCTTGGATGGCAGAAAACTGGTTATGCCTCAACAGCTTCTGTTAATTGGATCCCCGGCCACCTTGGGTAAACTGGACAAGCAATACAGTTCCTTCACCGTCGATAACATCCCCATCGCTGTCTCCCAAGTCGTCAAGACCTTGGGCGTATACTTGGAACCTAACCTGACTATGAATAGGCAGGTTAATGCCATAGCATCCTCCTCAGCGTACAATTCTAAACTGCTTAATGCAGCTAGACTGTTCATATCCCAACAGAACTGCCTCATCATTGCTAGGGCAATAATTGGGTCAAGACTGGACTACTGTAATGCCCTCTTTGGGCTCCTAGTCATTGCATCGAATTCGTACCATCGGCATACTATTCCATCTAAAAAAATGCATGAACATTTTTTGCATTGAATGCATTTTCTTTAAATTTCTTTTTTTAATGGGGGGTCCCCCAACCCCCTCTTTTTTAACCTTTCAAACCCATTATAATTAAACTAAACCCTTTACCTTTAAAAAAAATGCATTAGATGCTTTTTTTCTATGTAATTTTTTCGATGGTAAGGCATTCAATGGTATTGCATTCAATGCAATGACCAGATACCCCCTCTTTGTAGGGACCTCCCGCAAGAATCTTGCCAAACTTCAACTAGTACAAAACAATGCTCTCAGAGCTGCAACAGGTATCTCACGAAGGGACCACATCTCTGAGGTCAGAAGGCAGGTCCACTGGCTTCCCGTCAAGGAAAGGATTGTTTTCAAAACCCTGGCCCTGACGCACAAGTGTGCCCATGACTTGCACCCCCTTACCTGGTCCAAAGGATTTCCAAACCTATGCCATCCAGGCCAACCAGAGCGGCATACTCCAACAGGATCACTGTACCCAAAACATGCAGAGTTTGTGTGGGCAGTACCAGCTTCCCAACTATGGCTGCCACTTTTTGGAACGCCCTCCCCTCTCATATCAGGTTGATCGATTGCATGAGAATGCAGCCTCCTGGAAAGCCATCAAAACCAGGCTCTTTGTTTGACAGTGCACCTGTACTACCTGTATGTATCTCTGTATATGTACCTAAGTAACCTGTACTAAGTAATTTTTGTTGGGCCACATTCTTGTAACCCTGATTTAAGCCTTCTTACGCTCCTGTTATAGCGCCTCAATGCCTATGGGCTGTAGCACGCTCTACAAATCCAGAAAATAAACAAAATAAAGTAATAACACATCCATTGATGGCTCTTAAATCCTGTGGTAGGACTGCAATGCAAGGATTTAAAAATCCCTCATAGATCCCTCATAGATCCGACTGAGTCTCTAAAAATGAAGTGCTTGGTGAAGAAATCCTGAGACCTTAGGGTGGCCCTAGAAAAATGTGACAGGTCAGATAAGTACTTCGTGTCTCACTTGTAATCTAGTATTGTAAAAGTGCTTCACAGAAACCAATGGAACAAGTCTGTATGCTGAGGCCGAGGCTGTAGACTGGTTGTGATGAAAAAAGCCAGAGAAGTTCCAGTTCATCCCCACAGGTGCAGGTGGTGGCAATTACCCTAGGGTACACCACAAAATACCACTAAGAAGAGATCCAGGGCCAGGTTTGTAACCTAGAAGCCCCAGGACAGAATTCAAACCAAGAAGGGCATAGTCTCTTATGCAAATCAATGGGGAGCTGTGGTAGAAGTCCATCTGCAGGGATCTTTTATTAATTACCACAGGGACCCCTGAGGGTGAGTAACAGGAACAGCCCACAAACCCAGGACCAGTAAGTAAACGGTTAATTTTATAGGGAGAAATGAAGGTACCAATTATACAAGGACTTGAACAATGAGCCAACTACTCAGAAGAACCATTGTTCGTCACTGATGTAAAGATAGATTTCCAAAATGGATTTTGGGAGGCCAACCTATTATGGTGAATAGAAAAAACACTGAAATATAGCCAAACACAATCAAAGTAGCTAGCAGAGTGGCAAGACTTAGACTCACACACAGAGAGAATTCCAATAATTTAGCAATAACACCCGACCCAGTGGGCCAGACCGTGTGGTTACGGCCTGGGGCCAAAGTTATGATGGGCCAATGTGCGTTACCACCCAATCTTGCCTGCCGAATTGGGTGTTATTGCTATTAGCACCCTGGGTTTTCCATCTGGAAACGCGGGGTGCTAATAGCAATGCATTTTGTTTGAATGAATGGGACGCTTCGCAGTGTCCCATTCAAACAATATACTTACTTAAAATGGCCGCCGTGGAGCTGGAAGGCAGACTCCATGCGTAGCCCCTCTTTCATTTTCATGGCAGTATGCAGGGACATCGAGCAGAGGCAGTGGGGGCGCCACCGCTGAAGGAATCAGTTAAGTGGGGTAGAGAGGTGGAAAGGGACCAGAGGCCTGAGCAGAAGGGAGTTGACGGTGGGGGAAAAGATATAGAGGCAGGGGAGCAGACAGACATCAGGTTTCTTGGTACACGTGGTTGGATTGTGGGATTCAGCCTGCGATCCAAGCAACCTGATTGGCTGGTACCCCCGCCCGGGTGCTGATTTCAATGAATTCAAAAATATACAATTATTTTATTGTTTTATTTTATTGCTTAAAGCGCAGGCCTAGCTTGAGAGCAGCGGAGTGCTGTACAGAGTGCGGGTAGCCAGCATTTGTGCTGGCATCTTTGAACAGTAGCGCAGTACTGTGAGGTCGGTACATCAGTATCATTTATTACACATTTAAAATGCACACTACGCAATGAAACCTTCAGGCAAGTTATCACACAATGTCTATCAAACCTATATATATCTACAAATAGGGGTTCTGACTACAAACCCTACACTTAAATTTAGAGACCGGTAAACAATGGAGAGCATAGCATAAGCAAAACTTTTAATAACTATGTGTAGTAAAGAGAGAGAAAAACAGTTGATTCAACATCAGTGAAAGGTAAGTAATACATTTAGCAAATCAGAGAATCATTTTTTATGAGCAAACCTAAAATTTGTACCCTAACTTTTACTAAGTCCAACCCTTAGATAGAATGGGGCCTAGTGCCCTGAAGTTAACAGTTTCACAAAGTATACTGTTCATGGAGGTTTACTATTGGATTTAGTAATGCCAGTGGTAGCGATTAAGTGTTCCAAAAGTTTAGAAAAGTTCAGGCAACTGTCTCTCTTTCAATCCAACCACCTTCGGGACGGTCCTGGGGAGGTTTCCTTAAAAAGACCACCACCAAACTAATTTAGGAAAGCAAGATAGGGACAGGACTTTATTCCAGAATCCGTTGGGCTCCACGTACGTTTGTGCTTGGTGCAGTCAAGGGCAGCCCAGGTATTGCAGGTGCAGAGGTTGTTTTCTTACCCAGGTCTAAGTTTTGGTCAAAGGTTCCATGGACTGTCCAGCTGATCATGCTTCCAACGAAAAGAAGAACACTTCTGCATAGCAGGTGAGGAGACCTCCACGGAGCAAAGAAGAAGGGATGCAACAGGAGTCACCTTGGTCAGGCAGAAAACATGCAATCTTCAGTTGGTAAACAAGGAGTAGGTCCTGCATGGCTTACGTTGAGACTAGAAGGCTGAAAAGGCAAGAACCTGTGTCTTGTAGCACAAGTTAAAGACCCTCCACATTTCCCAGGGATACACTCATAATGGAGATGACTGAAGCGAGGAAGCGCAGAAGAGAGCTGGCCAGTCCCCTGGGTGGTTGAGGGACACTTTTGAAAGTTCAGCCGGAACGGATCATCCAGCAGGGGTCAAGATTGGTTGTTCCTACCGGTCTGGGGTCGGAGCACTAACAAGGGCCTTCAGATATCTGAACAGAGGGGCAGGGTTTCAACGGGACATGGTGCAAGGCGATGCTGGTCAGTTGCAACGGTCATCCTTGGGTCTTCAACGGGCTGCAAATCAAGAATGTGTAGAATGGCTGCAAAAGTCCTCCTTTTTGGCCTGGATCTGGATGGGAAGCGCGTCCAGGTACATCAATGGTAAGGATCGGCACCATTCAAACTGGAAGTGGCTATCCAGCAATGGATAGCCACTGGCCAAACATTCTGCCCATCAACAGACATTCAAGGACACATGTGGACTGAGACCAGACAGTCCCACCGCCCAAATCCAGACAAACACAGAGACAGCCACTTTGCCCGGGAAAGCAGAGGCTTTTACCAAGGAAAGGGCTTTCCTTATATGGCAATTCCAGACCCATGAGGGAAGGAAGAATGTCAAAGGATAACATGGCCAAAGGACAGGCGACAATCTCGTGATACAGCCATTTTAGAGGATACAGTAATCTTTAAGGAATTATGCAGTAAAATGCCAAAGTGCACAAGTAAAAAGTAAAAGACATGGTAGAAAAACGTCTGCTGTCACCCACCAGTCCATCCTGGACACATCACATTCGTAACCACAAAGTTACAGAAGAAAAAGTTATAAGGATACAAAGGGCCTCATTACGAGAATGGAGGTAGCCATGGAGCTATTAGCTCCATGGCTGCCTCCGTTCCGGGCTCCATTACCGGGTTCCTGCAATGGGGACTTACCGGGTTACTCCGACATAGGAGGACCCGGTAATTCCTCCTTGCAGGAACCCATCCTCATTCCCATTTGAGCCCCCTTAGGGCTCAATGGGAATGGAGAGGGAGGTAATAACGGGCTGATTACATCTGGCCTGTTATTGCCTCCCTCTTCCCCTTGCGGGACCCGGAAAGCACCCCTGGTTTTACCAGGCGTACGATCCGGGTCCCGCGATGGGAAGCTCGTAATCAGCGCTCGCGGAATGAAGGGGGCCGGTCCCATACCGGCCCCCATCATTACGGGAGCGCCAGCCTTTATAATGAGGCCCAAAGTGTCCTAAACACATTTCACTTTAAGGTGATGCATGCAGCTTTTAAAATACAAGAAATTCATTAAAGAAAACAGTGTCCCAGTACTGATAGTCTTAGGGACTGATCAGTTTAGCCCAAAGGATGATCACAAAGCAAAGGAAGTAAAGCCTAAGGCTTTACTTACCATCCAAAACGTCAGGTCAGCAGCCAAAACAAAGCAAAAAGAAAGGGTGTTGCATAGACATCTATGGAAATAAAGCAGCAAAAAGAAAACTGTTCCAACACTCGACCCCGACGGACTAAGGACGGGAGGTGGAGGCCTGGGGTGCGGAGCGCGAGACCTAAACCACGCTTGGATGGGTTTCCTGTTCAAGTAGGTTGTACATCCTGGATATCCCATTAGCAATGTTATGTTGAGGAACTGGCCTGTGCACAATAGTGAAGTCAAAGCCTTGAAGGCTACTGGACCACCTCAGCTGTTTTGTATTCTCCCATTCATGTTCATTAGCCATTTTTAAGGGCTTATGGACAGTTTGTATGGTGACGTGAGGTAGAGTATCGGCTTCCTTAGGGCCACAGAATGGCAAATGCACTTTTCCCACTGTGGTCCACCTTAACTCCATGTCCATAAGCGGACAAAGGATAAAACATACAGGACGTTATCTGCCTTTGCCATTTAACTGGGAGAGGACTGCTCCTATTCCAGTGTCAGAGGCACCAGTCTGTACAATTAAAGGTCTCTGCTAGCCAAGTACATTGGAATCAGGGGGCTTACAAAGGGAATCCTTTAAGCCCTGAAAGGCCTTCTCACGCTCCACAGAGCAAGTCACCTTTTTAGTTTTCTTAGGAGTGCTCAGTGCAATTAAGGGGGCAGTTGAGGTGCCATGCCACAATCTGCCATGAAGTTCCTGTAATAGCCAGTGAGACCTAGAAAAGCTCTCACTTTGGTTTGGGTGGGAGGGGTCGCCCAGTCTTGTACAACCCGTCTACTAAGTAGAGGCGCAAGATAGGTCACTGAACCTTGACCAATCTGGCAGCTGGTAGCCTTTATGGCCAGGTGGGCATGCTGCAGGACCTGCAACATAATTCAAAGATGCCTTACATGCTAAGACTGCAATGTCATTCAGATATGGCATTTAGAAACCAACTAACCCATTTAGTACATGGTTAATTAACATATGAAATGTAACAGGTGTTTTTTTTCTTTTTTTTTACCCCAAGGGCATTACCCTGAACTGGTCTGGTTTAGTTTAGTTTGTTTATTTGTATAGCACAGCCGAACCCTGGGGTAACTGGGTGGTTTATCCTTGGAATCAACAGTGATTCCAGAGAGTTGTATATACAGTATATGAAAGAAGATGATGCAGTACAAAGGATAGTGTGAGGTACCGGGTTACAGAGTGGTCCTTGAAGAGGCATAAGTTAGATACAGGATACATGTGGCACATCTTTGATACACAGGAAACAATAGATACAAAGAGGACAAGGTGCTGGTTTTAGCTGGGTGCTGGTGACAATTTATTGCTGGGATGTGAGTAGTTCCTTTACCTTAGCTCGGAACGACCAAAACGGTGTGTCAGCTCTGATTGTCATAGGTAGTGCATTCCAGGCTGTGGCTGCTAGCACAGGGAAGCTAGCTCCCACAGCTGATTTTAGGTTGAATCTTTGGATGTTGAGTTGGTGTAGGTAAGGGATCTAGTGGGTCTGGTGGAGTTCTGTCTCGTGAATTTGTCTAATAGTGTGGGGCTGTCAGGTAGAGGCATTTGTGTGTGATGACCAGTGCTCGAAGTTTAATTCTCTCACGGATAGGGAGCCAGTGATATTCCTTTCTGGCGGATGAGATGTGGGCCTTGCAAGGGAGATTCAGGGCGCATCTAAGGGCATTATTTTGGAGTATCTGTAGTCTGTTCAAGTTGTGGTTCATGGAGCCGAGGAAGAGGGTGTTACAGTAGTCCAGTTTGGATAATATGAGGGCCCTGGCCAATGTGAGGCAGCTGTTGGTAGATAAGAAGGGTTTGCAGGCATTGATAAGTTTGTTGGTGTAGGCAGTGGATGAGATGGTGGCATTAATTTGTTTTTTTGAGGGAGAGAGTAGAGTCAAGATACACACCCAGTGTTTTGACTACTTTAGATACTTTCATAATGTTTCCATCAATGGTGAAGGACTGGTATCTAGGATCGAGTTTATTAAGATGGGCCTGTGAACCAACGATCAGCAGATCCGTCTTGTCATCGGTTAAGCAGAGGCAATGGGTGGCCATACATGCTTGGATTTCAAGGTAGATCTCATTTAGTTTTGCAACGTCATCCTCGTAGCTCCCTGTGAGTGCGATGAGGATCTGGGTATCGTCGGCATAGTTCGTATATTTGACTCCCAGGTCATCAAGGCAGTCGAAGAGGAGCTTAGTGAAGATGTTGTAAAGTGTGGGGGAGATGCAGTAACCTTGGAGACTCCACATTGGATAGGGACAGGGTCAGCTGCAGCGCCGCCTGGTTTTTCTGTCCAAGAGGAAGGACTGAATCCAATTGGAGGCATCCTGGGAGAATGCAGCAGCCGAGGAGAGGTGTTTGGTAAGTTACTGGTGGTCGACTAAATCAAAGGAAGCAGACAGATCTAACATGAGCAGGAAGGCCAGGTTGCCCTTGTCTTTAGCTTCATCCATTTGGATTTTTAGGTCCAGGAGTGCTGTTTCGGTCCCGTGCTCGAGTCTAAAGTCAGATTTTCGCAGACCAAGAAAGTTGTTGTCTTCCAAATGTTGTTGTATTTGGAGGTAAGCTACTCTATTATTTTTAGTAGAAAGGAGATGGTCGTAATGGGCCTATAGTTAGTGGGTGTATTAGGGGCGAGATTGGGTTTTTAAGTAGGGGTAAGACCCAGGCCTCTTTGAGGTTGTTTGAGACTGCTGGGTTTTTAAACAATGAGTTGATCAGTGTGGTGGTGAAGGGGGCTAGCTCTTTGGCCCCATCCTTGATCACTGATGCTGGACATAAGTCACCTAGGCAATTAGATGGTTTTAGGCTAGCAATTATGTTAATTACTTTGTCCTCTGTGACTGGTGAAAAGTGGAAGAGGGGGCAGTTAAGCTGGGGGGTGTTGTGTGTGAAGTTCACATGGTCTTTAGTAGCGAGGTTGGCTTTTTTGGATTCTATCTTGGCGAATAACTGTTTTGTGCCGGATTTGGAGTTATGGATTCTGGTGTTGAAAATCTCTTTTTTAGTGTTTGTTATAGCGGTTTTGTATGTGGCTGCTGTCATGGAGAATTTTTCTTTAGTGGAGATGGAAGGGGCTTTCCTCCAGCTAGATTCAGCTGTTCTCTTGAGGTTACGTAGTGTTTTTAGTTCTGCTGAGAACCATTTGTTCACATGGGCAGTTGGTTTGATCTTTCTTAATATTAGAGGTGCTATTTGGGTTAGGGCTGGTTCCAGTGTGTCATTGAAATTTTTGACCAAGGCTGTGGGATTAGGATTGGGCGTGGTAAGGGCAACCGATGTGATAGAGTGTAGTAGTGGTCTAAGATTCTCAATAGTGATATTACGTTTGTTCCTGGCTAGAGCCTGCTGAGGGACGGTTGGGGGTTCGGTTTTTTGTGTAGTTTTAGGTATAGAGAAGGTGATGAGATGGTGGCCTGACCAGGCGCAGGGTGTGATGTCAGTCAAAGAGATGTCACAGTCGATGTTGGCCAGGCAGTCTAGTGTTCTGCCTTTGGCATGTGTGGGTTTGTTAATGCGTTGTGTCAGGCCTGATTGTGTGATGATGTCATTAATCACAGAGGCATTTGTATCGTTAGGGTCCTGGAGGCCAAGGTTGAAGTCTCCCAATAGTATAATTTGGGAGCCTAGTTTTGTATTTGCTGTCAAGAGGTGGGTGATGTCCTCTACAAAGGAGGGAATTGCTCCTGGAGGTCTGTAGATGAGGTGAAAAAGTATAGTTCTGCAACTGGAAAGTGGGAGTTTAATGGATAGGAGTTTGGCGGATATGTCTAAATTGGTGACTTCTTGGATATACAAGTTAGATTTCGCAATGACGGCAACCCCACCGCCTGTCCCGGATGTTCTGTCAGCTCTAATAATAGAGTAGTTCTCTGGGATGGCAATTGAGAGAGATGGTCCGCAGCCGCGTGTAACCAGGTTTCTGTTACTGCAAGAAGTCCAAATTGTTGGATGTGAGCACATCTGCTATATCAGGAGAATGGGCTACTTAGGAGCGTGCGTTGATGAGGGCACCTTTAATTGTAGTAATGGTAGGAGCCACTGAGTCGTTGGAAGAGGATCGCCTGAAGTGGGAATGCGGTGGTCGTTGGATATATAGGTGTGAGAGGTCGCCGGAGCAGGGGGTGGCGATATGCGGTCCCCTGATGTGGGCGTTCTCAAAGGCAAGTGATTGAGGCTGGTGCGGGATCTAAGCCTAGTGTTTCTTAGGAACACAGGGCATGCAAGGTCTAGATTCTTGGTGTTTGGTGTGTTCAGACGGGAACCAAGTTTAATGTTTCTCAAGTAGGTGGGGCATGGTATAAGAGGTGTGGGCGGGGTGGCAAATTTGGTAATCCATTCTGCTGGTGACAGAAGTGGCTGATGGTGGTGCATGGCTTTGGTAGGTATAGAAGGGAGTGTTTTGACCCATGTGTTAGGTGGGGGGTTGGAGGGAGGTATGTTGTGGAATAGAGGTAGGATGGTGGCCATGGTAAGAGTCACACTTCTTAGTGCGGCCATGATTGGATGCTAGATAGTTAGCAAAGATGTGGCATATGTCGCAATAGTCTGGTAACAGAGGCTAGATCAAAGGCTAATAGGTAATGTCCCTAAGGCGTGGAAAATGAGGTCTTCTCCGTGGCATTTTCTGGCAGGGGTGTTTTCCTGTAGTGAGATGAAAAGTACTGTAATGCCTGGCAGCAACCCGTTGTCTTGGTGCCAGCATTAAGAGCTCTATAATCCACACATAACCTGAAATCTATGTTGCCTGATTTTGGTACCAGGACCATTGGACTAGACCATGAACTACTAGAGGGCTCTCTCACCCAAAGATTCAACTTCTTCGTGACCTTAGACTTGATTTGTGACCTTGAAACATCTGTAACTCCTAATTTTGGTAGGAAGACTGCAGTATCGAGGTCACCGAGTTTCCAGGCCTGGTGTAAGTGAAAACACGGGCACAAATTGCCCAAGCAAAGTGTGCACTGCAACTTCCTGTTGCAGAGTCAGTTGAGAGGACAACTTTACTCCCTCAATTGAGCCATCTGAAGGGTTGCCTTGGAACAGATCAAGGATAGGTTCAGATTCCTCCTCTTCCCTATCTGAAGCAGCCAGTAACAAGGCTCCCATTTCACCTCGAGATGCAAGCCTCCAACCTATTCACATGGAATACTTAAGGAGGTTCTTTAGGTCTTCCCAGGTCCACTAAACAGTTCACCTCACCTAGTCTTTGAACAATTCAGTAAGGTGCTGTCCATTTATCCTGCAAGGATCTGGGCCTTATAAGGTCCAGGATCAGGATGGCTTACCCTGGAGTAAAATGTACAAGAGAATCTTTCTGGTCCTACCAGTGTTCAACCAGTGCCTGACCAGACTTCAACTTGCCGTTGGCCTCTGCTATCAAAAGAGCAATTCTCTTTCACAGTCCAAGAATAAAGTCTACCACATGTAAGGTAGAGGCAGTATGGGCAGTTTCCCACCCTTCGTTCACTGTGGCCAAAGGACCCCTTAATGGGTGACCAAGAAGATGTTCAAAGGTGCTGAAGCCAACCCCTTCCTGAGTCAGTATAGCATAGATCTCTCGCATCATCGCTCCTATTACTGCACTGTTACGCAAAGGGGTCAAGTTTCACTGCTCTGACAAGGCAGAAAATGCATTTCATGAATTGAAAAGGGCATTCACTTCAGCTCCTGTTCTAAGACACCAGATACCACTGATTGCAAAGAGACGCTTCCAGTTCCACACTGAGAGCCATTCGGTCTTAACGCAAGATACAAACAGGGATGCTACATCCTGTTACGTATACTCCTACATCCCGCCCGCTTTCCTCCATACTTATGGGATATTTCATCCATCGAGACTGGACTGGAGCACTGTTTGTAACACCAATAAATGTTGTCCTTTTTTTATATTTCCGTGAGGGCCAGCACACGTATGGTTTTAGCCCTGCACGGGGGGGCGTGGCTAACTGGCCATGGAATAGGACGTGCTGCGTGAGGAGCTCCTGATGATCCGACTATTTTTGCCAAATTTACCTGCTGAAACTGCAACGAGCGCCTAGAACTTTGAGGATCAGGTGTCGGAAGCCGCACGCTAAGTGAAGTTCGCTGGAGAAGCTCATAGTCCCCCGAGAATCGTGAGATATACATGGTTTTGTTGGTGCGATTGTGTGGCTGCTTCGACACCAAGATGGCGGCTAACAAAGGAAAGGCCTCCGAGGAGAAACGAAACCGATTCCCCAGACCTGCGGGACATGGCTGCGGTAAATTGCCTGGAGAAGTAACACAATTGGGTGATATGGCAGAGTGGTCGAATCCATGAAAGCGCCCGGCCTGACATACGCGAATGGAGCCTCGGCGATCTGACCGCAAGAGGAGATGACATTGGATGCTTGGGTGACGCGGCCTACGGAAGTTGTATGGAGAGTGGGAGGCCATAGCCCATCTGCAAGACAATTCGAAGTGCCATCTCGAATGTGCGTTTGGCGACCTGGAAGCCGGACCATTGTCGGACCGAGGACGGTGCGACAGCAGCACTAAAGCGGAGGCGTACAGGAGCAGCGGGAAGCACCATGTCGGCGAAAGGGTTGAGAGTTAAGACCAAGCAACCCACGATGGAGACTTTCACGAGAACGCAACGGACGCCCTCAACATCAGTACAGAGCGCGATCGAGACCCCTGCGGAGGATGCCCCCGAAGGGGATAAGCACCAGATCCTAGAAGCTATAACGGGGCTAAGCGCTAAATGGGACTTGGCAATGGCAGATCTACGCACAGCTCTGGAGAATAAGATCGATGCTGTGGGTACAGAACTCACCCTGCTACGTCAAGATGTTAGGGCACTTGCAGAAAGGACCAGCGGTTTGGAAAGTGGGGTGAAGATTAATACCGATGTTAGCACGAGCAATGCGAAGGAGATTCATGTCTTAAAACAACAGGTCGCTAACTTGGAAAATCGTGTGGAAGAGGCGGAAGGAAGGGCGAGGAGAAACAACATTTGCGTGGTTGGCCTTCCGGAGGGAGAAGAAGGCCAAGATCCCACAAACTATGTTGAAAACATGATCCTGCAAGGGATCGGAGCTGGTAATCTTTTGCAGGGATTCACGGTGGAGAGGGCGCACTGCGCCCTGATGAGGAAACCCCAGCCGGGGGCCCCGCCAAGACCGATCATCGCGAGGATCCTGAATTACAGAGATAAAGAAAAGATCCTTGAATACTTTCGTAAGGGCGGCACGGTAGAGAGAGCATCCACCAACATCACAGCATATCCGGACTACACGATGCTGGTACAGAGGCAGAGGTACAGCTATGTAGCCGTCAAAAGGAGGCTGAGGGCAGCAGGAATCAGATATATGCTTCTGTACCCGGCACGATTGAAAGTGCTACATAAGAACAAAGCGCTATTTTTCGATACCACTGAGGATGTCGCATGGCTGGACCTGCAGGGCTGCCCGGAACAAGAAGCGGATCGGGATCGGCAGGATCATACCAAATGAAGATTCAGTAAGAAGAAGGACCCTGATTGTATGGAGAAGCTGTGACTAACTGAACTTTGTACACAATCTGAGCCTGGTGCTCGATTCGGACTGAAATATAGTGAGTGTAACTGTAATCGGTAACGGTTTGGCAATTGAATGTGTAATGTTTTTTGAAAGGAGCAACAGAACGCGGACGACCTACCCCAATAGACTATTAGTTTCAGCGGCCATTAGGGCGGCTTTATCCTACTAAGCCCTGAGTAGAAGCTTGCGCTCGGCAGGGCTAGATGTGGGGGTGCCTGAGATCCAGGAATGCAGCTGGGCAACGGTTGGGGAGGGTATTGTTGGGGGAGGGGTGGGTGGGCAGAAAGTTGGGGGATGGGGAGTTGAGTGTGTGTGTGGTTATGGGGAGTTTAAGTTTTGTTTCAAGCCTATTTGGGAGAATCAGTTTGTGGTACTTGCGGTGCATGAAGGGATGTAATCGATGGAGGATCGGGTGGGTGCTTATTAACGACCTATGGGGGACCTCAGGATAATAACGTGGAACGTCAGGGGCCTTAACAGCTACCTGAAAAGAAACAAGATCATGATGTATCTGAAAAGGCAGAAAATAGACATCGCATTACTACAAGAAACGTACTTGACGCGGGAGAAGTTGGACCTAGTCAAGAGAAAGTGGAAAGGGACTGTAGTGGGCTCGCCATACTCTGCATATGCCCGGGGGGTGCTAATCTGGGTGGCACCGCATGTCCCGTTCAAATTGACACAAGAGGTGGTTGAAATGGATGGAAGGATGGCTATACTGCGGGGGCTGGTGGAGAGCAGGGAGGTATGCATAGTAAACACGTATGCCCCCAACCAAAACACAGCAGCATATTTCAGAGCCCTGTGTAGCAATCTTAGTGTGTGTATGGGGAGCGCGGTGATCTGGGGCGGGGACTTCAATTGTGTGTTGGATCCGGTGGTGGACAGGTCAGATGACAGGGTGGGTAAGTTTAGCCCAGCGGCGAGAGCGTTGCGGACGCTGCTACCAGATTTTGGTTTTACAGATGCGTGGAGGATGAAACATCCCACTGAGAGCCAATACTCACACTATTCAGCCCCGCACCAACTGCACACTAGGCTCGATTACGTCTTTGTCACAGCAGATGTGATGTCCGAGATTACTCAAACCGAATACAAGGCCAGGGTCCTCTCGAATCATTCGCCCCTGATCCTCGGATGGCAATATTGCCCCCCGTGGGCGAAAATCCCTACATGGCGCCCCCGAGCGGTGGCGCTCAAAGATCCAATCTTTAGAGAAGATATAAGGGAGGAGATTACTAACTTTTTGGTGGAAAATACTGGAAGTGTTGACTCTGCGGGCACACTATGGGAAGCTTTTAAGGTGGTGATGCGGGGTGCGGCCATTGCTAAGTCAAGAGGGTTACAGGGTGGGGTCTTGGCTGACCTACAGAGGGCGGAAACTGAGCTAGAAACAACGTTAAAGAGCGAAGAGGTAGACACGGAGCTGGTACTCCAACTACAGCAACAATGTGCAGGGCACTGGGAAAGACTCTGCAATCTTAATTATAAGAAATATGTTGAGAGGCAGTATGCGGGGGGAGACCAGACAGGCCGCCTTTTGGCCTGGCTATACAAAAGCAAGACCCCTAAGCCTCCGATTAGGACTATTATTAGGAAGGACGGAGAAGAGGTGGCCACGCAAGAGGGGGTTAACAAAGAATTTGTGGAATATTACAGAGTGCTGTATGGAGATGATGAGATAGGCGACCAGCGCACGATAAACGAAACGTTAGAAGACATAGGGATGCCCAAGATAAGCGACGAAGAGAGGGAGGAGTTAGATGAGCCAATCACGTTGGAGGAATTAGAAGAGGTAGTAAAAGCAGCTGCCCACTTGTAATGCCCCTGGGGCAGATGGGTTCCCCAGCGAATTTTATAAAGTATACAAGGAGGAAATCCTCCCCCCAATGCTGGACATGTTGAATGAAGCGTTTGATAGGACGGTTGCCTGAGTCACTTAGAGAGGCGATTATAATACCGCTGCCCAAGCCCAATAAACCAGAGCACAGATGTGGTTCCTACAGGCCCCTGTCGATGCTCAATCAAGACAGCAAGATTCTCACAGCTGTCCTTGCAAATCGATTGCGGAAAGTGATTGGCAGACTCATACATCCTGATCAGACGGGTTATGTCCCGAGCAGGAACATTACACACAACCATAGGCGACTTCATCGGGTGGTCGAATGGGGTGTTAAGAACGAGGGTGAGATGGCAATAGTGTCTCTAGATGCAGTCAAGGCTTTTGACTCGGTCAAGTGGTCATGGCTATTGGCTGCTTTGGAAGGGTATGGAATGGGGCCGTGCTATATCAGGTGGGCCAAGATGTTGTATAGTGAGCCGCTTGCCAGGGTCGGAACTGGAGCGGTGATATCTGAAAGATGGCAACTTGGCAGAGGCACCAGACAAGGGTGCCCCTGGTCCCCGATGCTTTACATCTTGGCCCTGGAGCCTTTGGCAATATGCCTTAGGGCACAGTATGAGACGATTGGCATTGAGGTGGGAGGGGAACGACACTTGATATCCTTGTACGCGGACGATCTGTTGCTGTACTTGCAATACCCAGAAGAAAACCTCTTATACATACTTGAAGTGATGGAAAGGTATGCAGAGTTGTCGGGCATCTCGGTGAACCCCCTAAAAGTCTGTCATATTCCCATTAGGTAGCTATAAGGGGATCCCTGCAGAAGGACTACCAGTGCTACAGGTACCGTGGGTAACAAGCTCTTTTCGCTATTTGGGCATAGATATATATCACACGGCGCAAGATGAACACAGACACAATACGGAAGTAGCCGTCGAGAAAATCAGAAACAGCATGCAGTTCTGGGCAAGATTGCCCTTGGCGATGATGGGGCGAGGGGCTATGCTCAAGATGGTAGTTCTGCCCAGGTTTTTGCATTACTTTAGTAACATCCCATACATAATACCCAAGAAGTTTTTTAGTAAATTGAACAGCATGTGTAGGGATTTCTTGTGGCACGGTACCCGAAATAGGGTGGCGTTCTGGAAACTGCATAACTTTTATGAAAAAGGAGGTATTAGACTGCCCCATTTTGAGGTTTATTATTTGGCGGGACAGTTGAAATATGTGGCTAAGTGGCTTTCCGATGAAGTGACCCCTGAGCACAGGGTGCTTGGGCAGGACTGTGCCCCGTTTTATTTGAAAGAAATGATCTGGCTGTCCGAAACTGAAATGAGGGGGCGCCCTGCGATGTTGAAGCTTGGGCGGAAAATTTGGCGTAGGGCTTGTCGCCTAATGGAGGTCCCATACCCGTGCCTCCCGCAGGTACCGTTGGTTGCTTTGACAGGAGGGGATGATCAGCTAAGGGCGATTGCTAGGAACTACTGGGAATCGGTGGGGCTGGCAACGCTAGGCGATGTTTGGCAGGAGGGATCCATTAAGGAGTTTATAGAACTCAACGAAGAGGCGGGGCTACACACGGGGCAATATGTCACATACATTAGATTGGTGTGAATGATTAAGAGCACCTGGCCAGAAACAGTTTTGATAGAAGAACCAGATGCAGTTTTGGAAGCAATGTATGATATGTCTGAAGGGGGTCATGAGATCTCGAGACTGTACGAGATGGTGATGGCTAAGGTGGGTAAAGATTTGACGCATCTGAGACTGGACTGGGAGATGGAAGTGGGGGCCCCGATGGAGGACGGGATGTGGGAGCGTGCCCTGGGTTACCACAAAAAAGTATCTAGAAATGCCAGATTAAAACAAATTCAGCTGTATGTAACGCATAGGGCATACATGACCCCCTTGAGGATATCTAAGTTCCGAAACGCTGGCATACAAGTGTGTCCTAAATGTAACCTGGAAAACACTGACATGACACATATGTTTTGGTCGTGCCCGATTATTAGATGCTACTGGAGTGATGTGGCGCAGAAACTGGCCGATAAAGGGGTTACTCTTGTCATAGACACGGCTTGGGCCTGCTTACTGGGCGGGTTCCCTAGGCCACGGAAACTCAAACATATTGAGAAACTAAGAAATCTGGCGTATGTGCTTGCGAAACGTAGGATCGCCATGGGGTGGATGAAATGCCACAAACCTAAGGTGGATGTATGGTGGAAGGACCTACAGAAATGGGCGGAGGCTGAAACGGTGGCATGGCAAGATGCGAGTAGCCGGGCTGATGAGGGGGAGGTGGGCACCCTATTGGCCTGGAAAACGCTAATAACAGAATTGTTTGGAGTAATATCAAACCCAAAAGACTCCGAAGAGGACGAAACTCGGCCGCATGTGCCAAACACTGAAAGAGATGGACAAATATGCTCACGGGGGGAGGGAGGGATAATGGGAGCAGTGACTACGATAACTTGATGTGTAATTGAACCATTATGATTATGATTATGCTGCTTGTTTGGTTTTCCTTGTTTTGTTTGTATAAAATCAATAAAAGAAATTTAAAAAAAAAAAAAGAATGGTTTTAGCCCTGCACTTTCCTGAGCCCCACCCCTCACTCTTCAGTCCTTTTCAGCGCAGGGCCAGGATCGGACAAAGCGTAGCACCTGTGGGAATTTTTATTCTTCCAGTGTGTTTGTCCATTAATTTTGACTTCCTGCCGGGTACCTGTGGTTGTTTCTTTTCCTCAGTCTATGCGGGAGTGAAAGAAGTTTGCTTTGAGTGTGTCCTGTGGGCTTCAGTACGCAGCGGCAGACCCTCATAACCTTTGATATTGTCTTGAATGTTTAGGTCCCACACAAGATCAGGAAGGATGCCCACTGGCTACCCATGAAAGCCAGAATTATCTTCAAAACTCTCTGCATCGCGCATAAATGTCTTGCCCAAAAAGCCCCCTTAACGCCTTACAGAAAAAAGAAACCACTAGAACACTGAGATCTAATGACAATCAATTTTTAGAGTCACCCTGCTACAACAATACCAGAGCAGGGGGCAGTAGCTTCCATGTCCTAGCCCCCAAACACTGGAACTCCCTCCCCATCGACATCAAAAAAGAGACTTTGTTCCCCGGCTTTAAAAAGCAGCTGAAAACGTGGTTATTTAACCAATACTAGTACGATGTTTGATCCCTTACTAGTATATCCTTTACCCGTCTAACCTGTAAATAATGTTTATAAGTGTTTTGTATGATATGCTGTTTGTAAATAATTTCGGTACGCTGTTCAAATGTATGGCCAATGACTAAGATGTCCGTAACCATGCTTCGATACCCCAGGGTCTGGGCGTGTAACAAATGAAAAAATAAATAAAATAAACATACCTTTTGAGTTCCTGCTTCTACTGTGACAGTATCAATTCAGGCATTCGAGAGAAGACTCGTCAGGTGGGAGTACGTTTTTTATCGCGCTCCTCCTTCACACCTCAGAGAATTAATCGAAGACAAGAGAAGACATTCAGTGAGTACTTTACTTTTCAGGTCATCCTGTTTGGGTGACACCTTCCCGGGTTTGTCCAATTGATGAGGGGTCGAGTTGACTTTAGCTCACCAAGATTCACCTTGAGGTACCCCCCTTGGGGACTTAGCCGTGGCTCCACTACCAGGGACATCACAAGGTTCCCCGTATAGGGGCTAAATCAGTTTCCGGCAAGGCCGAGCATCCCCTTTCTGGTGTTGATTAAAAGCAGAGTAAAATCAGAAGATTCCTTCAAAGGGGTGAAGAAAAGCACAGGCCATGCCGAGGGAGCAAAGAGCTTGGAGCTCCACCCAAAGAACGGAAATACTGGCGCTGCCGAGGATTTGTTAAGAGAAGCAAGTTAGGCAAGACAGGGAAATGGGAGCAAACACAGCACCAAGCTGGGATCACAGACCGTATGGAAGGTCTGTAACTGTGTTGAGGAGAGCTTCAGTGCGGAGGAAAACCACTTTGTACACCGCTGTACGTGCCTTCATTGAGGTTATTATGGAACATGAAGTCTAAACTCACAGAAGCCGTACGGCGTGCAACCGGTGCAGCGGCGCTCCCCGACAGTACCACTCGGAAAAGACCTTCCCGGGTAGGGTTTTGCAGGTGCAGATGATGAAAGCAAGCAATGAAACGATGGATATGAACATTCGTTGCAGGCTCCCAGGAACGAGCTTCCAATCCACTAGGTATTGCAACTTAGAGCAGACCAAAGAGAAATCAAGGATAGCATTCACTTCAAATTCAGGTTGATCCTGTTCTTCGACGGGAGGAGGATGAGAAGAGGTGCATGTGCCTCAAACCCAAGGCTTAATTAGCGACACAAGAGACACAGGGGGTATATATGCCATCTTCTTGGTAGTGTCAAAGTCACAGCCAGAGGATTGACAACAAGTGCAATGGTATAGGGACCTATGTATTGTGCCATAGGTTTCCTGGTACCTGGAACATGCAAGCTCTTGGTGGACAACTACACCATGTTGCCAACTTTATACATGGGTAGTGACAGCCTAGGTCTACCTGCATACCATTTGTAGGCGAGCTGTGCACCCGACAAGTGTTCTTGAACAGTCATCCGGGTATTTTAAATGGAGGTAGTGGTATTTTTGGCTACAGGTACAGTGGCATCTGAAGGTAATATTATCGGTAGCATATGGAGCGGTCTACCACAATTAGCATAGAAAGGTGAACAGCCAGTAGAGTGTTTAGCGTTATTATATGCAAACTCACCTGTGGGTAAGAGATGAATCCAAGACTATTGATGTTGTGTACAATAACACCCGAGGTACTGCTCGAGTATCTGATTGCGCGTCTCCATCTGGCCGTCGGACTGTGGATTGTAACTAGATGACATATGTAACTATGCCCAAAAGAGTGGTAAATCGTTTACAGGTGCTACAGTGGAAGCATTGGGTACAGCTTCACAGGGGATGAAATGACCCATTTTGGTTAGTGAAGCAACCACCACAAATATTGAAGAGTATCCATGATCCAGTGCTAGTTTCGCACTCCGAGTATTTCAGGGTTCGGCTCTCACCGGAAGTGATTCTAACAATCGGCAGGGTTTTGTAAGTGAGAACAAGTACAAATAGCAAAAATGCAGATTTAAGAAGACACCTCCTGTCTGAGGTTGGGCCACCAGCACAAATGTTGCAACGGGTCAATTGTCTTGGGCTAGACCACAGTGACCAGCTGTCTGATCATTGTGACACCACTTGATAGCTCTCAGGCATGTGTCTGCGTCTGAAAAGAATAAGAGACCTTGCTTGTACGGTAGGCCCCTATCGATAACCAAATTAGATCCCTGAAGCATTCCGCACCCAATGTTTGCTCTGACCCAAAAATGGAAAAGGAGCGGAACAGACGCATATGAACCGTTGTTTCTAGATATACCCATGATCGTGGTATCTAGAAAGGACATACATCTTTAGTATGAGGGACCCCAGGAAGGAAAGTGACCAAAACACTAGGTGGCTTGGCGAGCATTGGAACGACGAGCTAAATGGCAGGAAAAAAGATTCTTGTGGTCACTATATACAGTGAGGCAATAGAAAGTACCTTGTAAATACTGGCGCCACTTTTCAAAAGACAGTTTGATAGCCAGTAGTTTGCGATCAGGGATTGTATAGTTAATCTCGGTCGGACTAAACTCATGAGAAAAGTAAGCAACCGGGTGCAATTCACCAATATCCACACAGTTTGGGAACAATACTGCCCCCACTGCAATAGAAGAGGCATTGACTTCCACCACAAACAGTTTTCTATGATCTGGGTGTGTCAAAACAGGCACTGTGGTGAATGCAATTTTAAGCGTGCAATTTTAAGCGTGGAAAAGGCCTGTTGAGCTCGAGGAGACCTCTCATAAGTGATAGATGATTTAAAAAGATGGGTTAAGGGATCTGCAGGAGCAAAATAAATCATAAATAAACCAACTGTAGAAAATGGAAAACCCAAGAAAACCCTGAAGGTTTATTCTATTGGTGGGAGGCAGCCAGTCAAGAACAGCTTTGATCTTTCTGCCATATGTACGAAGTTGCTGTGGACTTAACATATACCCCAAGAACTCAATGTCACGTGAAAGGTAATTTTTTCCAATTTGGCGTACAAAGAGTGTTCACGTAGGATTTCTAGAGCCGTACAGACTTTTAGGACATGAATGACTGGATCGTCTACACTATGGGCCGCATTACCAGAATGGAGGTAGCCATGGAGCTATTTGCTCCATGGCTGCCTCCGTTCCGGGCTCCATTACTGGGATCCTGCAATGGGTAATTACCGGGTTACTCCGACATAGGAGGACCCGGTAATTCCTCCTTGCAGGAACCCATCCCCATTCCCATTTGAGCCGCCATAGGGCTCAATCGGAATGGGGAGGGAGGTAATAACGGACAGATTAAGTGTGGCATATTTAGTGAGGCATGCTGTCTTTCATTCAACCCCTGCCCTCGTACAAATGAGGTTGCAGGCACCCCTGAGGTCTAGCTTGGGCGGAGCACACTTGATCCTGTAAAGAGGTGATAAGGGGTATCTATTTTTTACAGTGATATTGTTCATGGTGCGGTAGTCAGCGCAGGGTCGTAAATCCCCTTACCTCTTGGGGACATAAAAAAGGGGTGTGGCTGCAAAGTTGTGGAGTGCCCTATAAAACCCCTACGGAGGTTGTCATCCAAATATTGTTGCAAGGTCCAGTGTTCATTCTCAGTAAGAGCATATATCTCACTACAGGGTATATTGGCATTATCTATGACGTTGATAGGAGAATCATAAGCCCTATAGGGTTGAGGGGGTAAGGTTGCAGCCTCTTTTTTTACTAAATAGACCCTTGTAAGAGATGTATTCCAGGGTTAACTCTGTGGTAGCGATGAGAGCCACCCAATGATAAACCAGGTATTTTGCAGGCAAAGAGGATAAAACCCCTAGTATAACCATGCTATCCTTGTGACAATCAGGAAGGGATGAAACACTGTGTTCTCCATTTGATGGTAAGGCTATGTTCTACCAACCAATGAGTGCCCAAGATAATATCAAAATGAGGGGCCTTAATGATGTCAAACCTTATTTGTTCATCGTGTATGCGTTCTATGGTCATGGCCACTAAAATAGTTAGCAGGGTTACAGATCCCAATACTAAGGGTGAGCCGTCCACCACCTGGACTGTCTCAGCTACCTCTTTCTTCTTAGTGGGTATTGTGAGAAACCAGGAGGTGTCTTACCCACTAGTCCCTGGGGATATGTCATCCAGGTGGCCAGGACACAGCCATCGCTTTTCGGATACAGTTCCTGGGGGTGGACCAGTGCGGGAGGATCGCCTGGGTGAGGGGTCTTCAGGGAGTGGGAGTGGGACACTGGAGGTGAGACGCAGTATCCCCTTCCCTGCAACACCTTTACCCCATTCTACCAGGTGGGATATTTAGGAACTCTACCCCCCACACCTTTTACAACACAAACACTCTCACACTGACAGCCCGCTATGGGAGAAAACAGACTAACACCCAAGCAGTATACCGGACGTGTCCCAATGAAATGATCAGGAGGGGTTAGGCAATTACTGACCATCACATACACCTGACTTCCATTAAGCTTTCCCACATTGATAAAGGCGGAGCACGAGAGCACACTGAGCGAGGCAAAGCACATGAGGAAATATCAGTTTGGGGACATCATCTGAACAAGAGAAGAAAGACGGCAAAACAGGAGGGGATCGCAAGAGGGGAAATTCCCTTGCCCTTTCCTACAAGGAACTGTTACTTTCAAGAGCCCTCGAGATTCGAAAGCGTAAGACCATTGTGCGTCGGAGATACCCGAGCCCTCCCGTGTCAACAATGAAGAAGGGGAGAAGCAGCAGCCTCTGCAGTACCATCCTTGGCTCCAAGAACAAAGCAGTGTCAGTGAAATCAACACAGCCGGTGAGTTGGGGAGAAAGGTCTGTGTTGAAGCCAAGGTTACAAGCAGCAACATAATATGGCCAGCACTGGAATGAACATTGTTAAACCGTGTGTGATAAAAGATGCAAGTAAAGTTGAACTGCTGATGAATTATTCAACTTTAAAAGCAAGATACAATACTTTTGACAGAGTGGTCCGGCACCGCGCGCGTGCTCAATCGAAGGTCTCTGTAAGGTATCCAGCTGAGAAGTGGCAGAAGTGAAAGTTAAAAGGGTTCTATTCAGAAGAGAGCAAAGAATTGTGAATCAAAGTGGTCCTGCAACAGGTCGAACAAAATCCTGCGGACAGTCAAAACTCTTTGATTTCGATGAAGTAAAGAATGTTTGGAAAAGTAGATAATTTTGGTCCGAACCTGGCAGAGGGAGACCAATTGAAGGTTTTGTGTTAAAGTGGGTCTGAGCCCAGCAAAGGGGGAGCCGCGGTGAACAGTAAATCACCTGAGAAGTTGTACATGAGAAATCCTTAGAACAAAGGAACTTTAATGTTTGTTGTGTCGCATCAGGCCCTCTGAAATAAGAGACTTTGAATGGCAAAGAGACGGTCACAGAAGGCCCTGATTTTGAGGTTTTGAACTGCATCCTCGGCTCAGAAGATGCATTTGAATAGTGCTAGTGTCACTCTGTTTTACACTGTTGTACAGCGAATTTGCACACTTTTAAGGCAGCACTGCCAGCCACCTGTTCTTACTGCTCCTGTTGCTACGAGGACGGAAGGCGGACCTCCCGATCACGTGAACGCTGCACGTAACCTCACAAAGAGGTTCTTAACCAGCACACAGCCACCCTTGCGGCGTTAAGCCCTGGAAGCTGTAAGGGCTGGAGCCGCTGTTTTGCTGTGACCTGTGCATGCGGATTACGGGTCATTTTACGGATGTGAGCAAGTGGTATTAGCTGCTCATATATACTCCGCCTAACGAAGGTGAGTCGTGGTTGGACTGTGGGGTTTTGTGGGGGAGTGCAAACATTGAACTTTGACGGCAGTGCACCCTCCTTCTGAGTACCACAGCGGCTTTTACTTACGACATGGGGCTATACAGAGATATAGCCAAGTAATCTTGGCTGATCAAGGAGTCCCTTTGTCTTTCACCGCTTATTGAATCTCCAGGGCGGGGGGAGAGACGGACTCTGGCGGCTCCCTAAGCTGTTGGGCGTTCCCCGGGTCTGAGAGATTTTGTTGTTTGAGTGGCACTAAAATGTAATTTTCTGCCCACGTGGCGCACAGTGTATTGTACTTTTGTTAAGTCCTACGGTGCTTAGGGTGAGAAGATACTGTTCGTGCTGCTTGGGATGGATGGGTGCTTTATGAGAATTTCCCACTAAACTCTATGGTGTATTACGCAGAGGAAGTGCCTAAGTTGTATTTGGGAAAGTAATTGCATAAGAGCAAACCGAGCAGCGGTATTTGCGGCCAAGAAGGGCCAGTATTCACGTATTGCTATCAAAGCGGTATTTGTATTAATTTGAATCACTGATTTAAATTTTTTTTCTTGAACCTATCTCACTAAGCACTTTTAGGTCCGGTGGACTGTGGGGTGCGTTTGCTTGTCTCACCCTTTGACCCAAAACCTATCAGGAGTGTTGGGATCAGGCTTTCGCAGCGGGGCTGGCATGCTAACGCCTGCCCAGGAGCATATGGTGGTACCAAGTGTAGTAAGACGACCCCAGTGGGTTGACCACACAACAGTTTCATTAAATATGAGAACTCCACCTATGCTGGTGAATGCATCCCTGTTACCTGAAAGAGGGGTCACATTTGCTGCTGATGAAGAGGCAAATGCATTTGAAGTACAAGAAACGGCCATTAAACTTGTACCAGGAAACCCACCCCTTCCCCTTGAACCAGCGGTGACAATCTGTAATGGGAAGGAGGTAGAGGTTAGGGTGGAAAGCCTTTCTATCCCGAACAAAATACCACAAGTTCATAAGAAGGCGAGTCAGGGGGCAACTACTCATCTATTAGCACCCCGGGTGCCCAACCTCACTCTGCCCTCAAGGCCAATTTCTGGCCAAAAGATCATGGACCATTATTTTGTTTAATCTGCCACAACGAATACAGAGATTAAATCTCTGCCAGCACTGAAGGGGACAGCAATGCTTGACCACTCAGTGATGGCGTCTCAGCCTAATTTTGGGGGGCCAAAAGACCTAACCGATATTAGCCTCATTGAACTGGCTGACCAAGCAGAAGGTGAATTGGAGGCTTTATACATGGATCCTCTTAAACCTCAGCCTCTAAATCCAGGTGATGCCTCCCCATTTGATTCTCCAACTCCCTTGGTTGATATAATAAATGAAGACTCTTCCCGTCAGTTCCAAGAAGAGCGACAATCATCCTCCCTAACAGATGTCACAGGAGCTTATGAAGGTTCCTCTGAGTTACACCATACTTTGAGGGAGGAAGATGAGCGTATTCGGCTATCTCGCCCCACTATATCAGCCCTAAATATTGTGCTAAGTTATTTTGTCGCTCTATATGATAATGTCATGATTCCTGCCCCTCATGTCCCCAGCCCTCCAAGATGTCAGGCTGGAGCCAGGCCACGATCACCTACATGGTCCTCAAGGGCCTCTCCATCCCTCCAAAGACCCACTTGGAGTCAGAATGGGCGCTTGTGGCACCAGACTCATTCACTCCCATAGGATAACATTGTGGATTGGACTTGTAGTGCATTGATGGGGACAAGATGGATGCCCCCACATATTTTGGTTCCCAGAGCTGCATGTGCGGTCTAGTCTTTTGGGTGTGATTCGGCCCAGAGACACCTGGGATACCCAGAGACTATTTAAGCCACACCAAGGCTGAGAAACATGCTTTGTGTTTTCTGCACCTGCAGCGTGACACTCACCGTGTTCGGATCGGTCTCCAGTAGGCCTGCATCTTTCTTCTGCGCTCAGCTCCTGCAAGAACAAGAACACGGTTAGGAACAGCCTTACCTTGCGGCGCTTCTGCCCATCATTCATCGCTCCTCCTGTTCTGCGGGCATCTTCGGCGGTGTCATTCCCATCCCGGCACGCCGCTTACTAAGGAAAAGGGAAAACAACAGAAAAAAGGCATTAGTAAGCATTCTGCAAATCTTCGCTTATTTTTAAATACTGTACAAGCTTCAAACGCTTACCTGAATCCCAGCCGCTCCGGGGGAACTCTGTCTCCGGAACTTCTCATCCATCTGCAAGTGGCAAAAGACACTCCAGGTTAGCGTGGAAACATCTAGAGGCGCTGCATACCGCGCTTACCCACCGCATTTGTTCTTCATAACCGGCGTCCACGCTGAAAACTTTGCGGCACCTAAAAGACACAGAAAAAGAACTCAGTTCAATACAAATACGAAAGGGGTGCATCGCGCTCTCACTCACCTTCAGCGCTACTCATCTCAGCAGCACGGTGCCATCCCCGGACGACGGCCATCATCTAAGGAAGGAAAGGAATGAAGTTAGAGAACTGTTCAAAAGACTCATTATACTTACCTGTCGGACTCTTGCCCGTGAAGTAACTAGGCAGCAGCGAGCCTGCATCAATCAACGCGCCCCTGTGCTGAAAGCAGGACTGGGAGCACACTATCCAAGAAAACAAGGTGAGCTGTGGATCAAAGGGAAGGGTTGGACCCCGGGGAAGAAGGGGTTCAAGCACACAGAGACAATAGGGAGTAAACTCTACCAATCCTGTGTTTCAGGCCCAGTCGAATAGCCTCCAGGGAAGGGTTCAAGGTCGTAAGAGGTCAGAACAGGCTGAGTAACGTCCCCGTGGATACCAGGTGAGCGTTACAGATAACATATGGGCGGAATTGAAATCTACTAACATGATCCTGGCCAATGTTACTTTAAAACTTGAAGAGCTTGGGTCTGAGGTCCGATTTGCCAACCTGGGGTCAAGGGAGGTGGTGGCACCTAGTAAAGGGCAGCAGCCGAGGGTAAATCTTGATAATGGCCCAGGGTCGGTCATTGAAATTTGAGACGATCTAGGATCAAATGATCAGCTGACCCCTTGGTTAGGGAGCCCCAGACAAAATGATTTTGATCCACAAATTGATAACCAAGCACGTGTTATCACTGGTATTGATGCTAGTATTATTAACATCACCAATGACCAATCTATCGTGGGGGAGGATGTAAAAGTGGCCTGGGAAGGTGAAGGGGTTTCACCCTAAGTGAAAGCCAGTTCCCAGATTACAAAAAAATCTTTAATAGCACCAAAGGGCAAAGCGTCGAAGCAGAGAGCAAGGGCCAGGAAAAATAGAATTCTATCTGTAAGAATGGCCCACCGCACACTGTTTTGAGCTAGATTGTCTCCTGTTCTGGAACAAGTGATTCCAATTTCCGAACCTGTGTTAAACACTCAAATAATATTAGAGAATCTGCCAACTGTACCTGATAGACATGAGGGCGCACATATTCCTTCAATTTCAACTACTGAGCAATTTGTAAATAATGTTGAATTTTCAGAGGGTAGTGAGACCCCCCCGATATGAGCCTTGGCTTGAAGCCGAAAGGCTCCCCCGCTATTCCTTTCTCCTTCCCCTATCCATTTGGGATGTGGGGTGAACAGGGAGGGGGTACTCAGATTTGGTCCATTTACCAACCAATTTCAGTCTATTTGGGGCCCATCGGAGGGATCAACTACCTCAATACAACTGCTAGGGAACAGTGTGGCAGGAAAAAGTGTGTCTAGCTGTACAACAATAAACCCTTTGATGGAATCAACTGAGGCTATTACCAAGGGCCCTAGAGCCATAAATGATTTAATCCTCCCTATGTTGGCCAAAGAGGGCGCTTCTAACACACAATCGTTAACCCCGTGTTTTAATCCTACTTTGAACCTGGAGCAGATGGTGGCAGGCTCTGGATTGGGTAAATCAACATTCCTTAAAGAGCTGGCCGACCTTCCTCATGAATCCAACTATCCTAGAGTTTCTGCTGGGATGAAGGATCTATTGCAACGTCCACACTACCCTTCAAGCGTTGGTGTGAGAGAACTCACGAAAGCACCTGTCAGGAGTGGTGATTCTCTGCAGGGTCCTATAAATGCCCTATCGAATATACATTCTTATTCCGATGCCCTCAAAGGGAAAGCGGTGATACACACAGAGAAGGGTGGGGGTCGTAAAATTCACCAATTTAGGATCCATTGCACTTTGGGCTCAGATTATCGGATCTGCATGAACCGGCCAAACATCTTAGCTATTTTCGTGGCCATTCCAAGTTTGGCTTTGGTGTCATCGCCTACATTGGGAGGGTTTCCTTACCAGTCAGTGAGGATATGAGTACTAGTGTTATGTCTCTGCCCTCTCTGCTGGTGAGAGAACTTATTCTTACCCAAAGTGAAGCATTGGCAGAATTGGGTTTTGTAATTTCCCAGATACATGAACCGAGTTTGGGAATCCATCAGAATGGGGTGGTCCAACCCCGTGTAAATTTATCTAAGTCTATCGTTACCCCTGATAAATTGGCCCAGAGTGGAGTGTCGAATGACATGGATTGGGCATCTATCATCTCCTCCTTATGGCAAAAACTTGTCCCATAAAAAGGACATCTCATTGGGTGACCACTGGAAGAGTATATCACTATGTCTGAAATCTTGGAACACGTGAGGCAATGCCCACCTTTTTACTAACACTGTTTGTATGAAAATGTTGAGAACGACCAGCTGTATTTGCCTGCAGGAGACATGGTTAATTTCAGCACCTACTCTAGATAGATACTGTGTTTTTATCCAGCCTGCGAGGGATGGGACGGGGGAGGGGGTACACCCTCGGGTGGACTCCTGATTGCAGTAGATGTTTCCTTGGGTCTCAGTGGTGAGGCAATTGCAGGCTTGCCTTTTGGTGCATTGGGGGTTGAATGCAGGTCAGAGGATGGATCGATTAATCTCCTATTGCTCAATATTTATTGGCATAGGGGTATTGAATTGGCTTACCCTTTGTAGATGGGATCTGTCGAGTGGTGGCTGAGTGGATGGAAACTAATCCAGAGGGTAGGGTGGCCATCATGGGGGATCTGAATGCAGATTGTGCTCACTCCAATAAAGTGTGAGAATTGGAAGAGATCTTTGGGGGTAACTCAGAGAAGAACAAGTTACTTCTTACCTTGTAACGTTCTTTCGACGGGATGTTCCTCCGACGTATTCCTCATCTTAGATATATCCTTCCAGCTCTGCTGGCCTCGGAATTTTTTTTCTTCAGAGGGCGCTGCGCGTCGACGTCCCTCGAGTCGATGACCCTCGACAGCCGCCATACAGACGCTTGACTTCATCTTGCCTATAAAGGCCGTGCGCAGCGTCCGTTGCTCAGTTCCGTTTTGTAGCCCACAGTATTACTGTCTGGACTAGACTAATCACCCTGAAGGAGCGTAAGCTGCAACAACAAGGGAAGTAGAACTGCGGGGATGGATGGGAGGGTCGATGAGGAATACGTCGGAGGAACATCCCGTCGAAAGAACGTTACAAGGTAAGAAGTAACTTGTTCTTCGAAGGGATTGTGTCCTCCGACGTATTCCTCATCTTAGATAGGCTCCCATAGCAGTATTCTATATTTGGAGGAGGGAGTACTGACTTCACGCTGTCTTCTATTGATGAATAGAATGTAGTACAGCCCTTCCAAACCTAGTCTCTTGACTAGAGGAGGAATCCAGATTGTAAAAACGTGTAAAGGTATGGACAGACGACCATGTAGCGGCCGCACATATGTCTTTAATCGGCACGCCTCTTTTGAGGGCCGATGAAGCTGCAATACCTCTGGTCGAATGAGCCCTAAGGTTTTGAGGGGGCTCTTTCCCTGCCAGTTTATAACATTCCAGAATGGCTAGAATGATCCATCTGGAAATGGTCTGCTTAGTTATTGGTAACCCCAGCTTGTGACCTGTGTAGCCTACAAATAGCTGGTCTGCCTGTCTTATCCTGGCTAGTCTACTAATATAAAAACTTAAAACCCTCCTAGGGTCTAGTCTGTGTAACCTCTCTTCCTCTTTCCCCGGGTGAGGAGGAGGATAGAAAGATGGTAGGGTAATCTTCTGAGAGATATGGAATTCAGAGACTACCTTTGGGAGGAAATTAGGCTTCACTTGCAGGACAACTTTGTCTTTGTGAAAGATTGTATGAGGGGGTTTACAAGAAAGAGCTTGTAATTCGCTCACCCTTCTAGCAGATGTAAGTGCTATTAATAAAACAGTCTTAAGGGTAAGGAATCTTAACGAACAAGAATGGAGAGGTTCGAAAGGTGTACCCATCAGGAAAGTTAATACCAAGTTTAAATCCCATAGGGGAACTTGGAATGGTCTTGGGGGATAAACATTGGTTAACCCCTTTAGAAACTGTATTAGCAAGGGTAATTTGAAATAGGATGGTTCCTCCGCAGTACGCTTAAAGATAGATAGCGCTGCGAGATAGCCCTTAATGGTGCCAACTTGAAGGCCTGAATTTGCTAAATATAGTAGGAAGGACAAAACCATTGGTGTACCACATGAAAATGGGTCGATATTCTGTTCTCTACACCAGCTGCAAAATCTGTTCCAACGGCAGCGGTATAAAGATTTTGTTGCTGGCCTCCTTGCCGAAAGCAACACCTCCATAACATCATCAGGGAGGTCCCAATCCTTGTACCTCATCCGTTCAGAAGCCAAGCGTGAAGGTTGAGGGTTTTGATGTCTGGATGGAGAACCTGACCTCCCTTCTGTGAGAGTAGGTTCTCTCTGAGAGGAAGTCGAATTGGAGGGCAGATGGACAAGTCTAGAAGGTCCGGGTACCACGTTCTCCTGGCCCAATCCGGGGCAATTAGGATCATGGTTCGCCGGAATCTTCTCAACCTCCTGATCATTTGAGGAATGACAGGGACCGGTGGGAACGCGTACAGAAGCGGAAACTCCCAGTCCACTATGAACGCGTCTCCCAGAGCTCCTCTCGGAGGAAATTCCCTTGAGCAGAACAGGTCGCATTTCCTGTTTAGGCTGGTGGCGAACAGATCTACCTGAGGGGTTCCCCAAAGGGTGAAGATCTCTTGAAGGACTTCCTGAGCTAGCTCCCACTCGTGGGAGACTGTGTTCTGCCTGCTCAGAGCGTCCGCTGTCAAGTTCTTCTCTCCGGCTAGGTGAACTGCCGATAGAGAGATTCCTTCTTGGATTGCCCAAAACCAGAGCTGCATCGCCTCTCTGCACAGGGGTAGTGATCCTACGCCTCCTCTTTTGTTGAGGTAATGCATGGCCACCGTGTTGTCCGTCATTATCAGGACGTTCTTCCCTTGTACAACTGGCAGGAAAGCCTTCAACGCAAGTTTGATGGCTCTCAGCTCTAACAGGTTGATGTGTAGTCTGGACTCCGATGGAGACCAACGACCGCTGATGGTCAAGTCGTTGGCGTGGGCTCCCCACCCCGTGAGTGAGGCATCCGTGACTACTGTTATCTCCGGCCAGGGTTGCCAAAACTGTTCTCCTTTCAGAATGTTCTCCTGACAGGCCCACCACTGAAGGTCTCGAGCCACCCTGCCGGGAACCTGAAGAAGATTTGTCATTCTCCCTGAGAATTGTGACCACTGAGTCCTCAGTGCCCACTGGAGGGATCTCATTCTCAGTCGAGCCTCTGGCACAAGGAAAATGCAGGATGCCATGAGGCCTAGCAACCTCAAAAAGTCGAAAGCTGGGAGACGTTGGGCATGTTGGAACTTGGTAACCATCTGTAGAATATCTTGAGCCCTCACCTCTGGTGGCGAGGCTTTTCCCAGGGAAGTATCCAGGATCGCTCCTATGAACTGGAGTCTCTGCGATGGTATCATTTGAGACTTCTTTAAATTGAGGGAGAAGCCCAGCTTGTGAAGGGAGTAGCACACGTGATTTAGCTGGATCTGAGCTTGCTCCGGAGAAACAGCTCTGATCAGCCAATCGTCCAGGTAGGGGTAGACGTGAATCCCTTCCCTCCTTAGACTTGCAGCCACTACCGACATTAACTTGGTGAAGACCCTCGGGGCGGAGGTCAGCCCAAAAGGCAGTACTCGAAATTGATAGTGAGAGTTGCCAATTGCGAACCTCAGGTATTTCCTGTGTTTGAGATGGATAGGCACATGGAAATAAGTGTCCTGAAGGTCCAGAGATACCAACCAATCCTGAAACTGAAGGGCCTGGAGGATCTGAGAAAGAGTGACCATCTTGAATTTGTCTTTCCTGAGGAATTTGTTCAATTCTCGCAAGTCCAAGATGGGTCTCAGTCCTCCGTCTTTCTTTGGAATGAGAAAGTAAGGGGAGTACCAGCCCTTGTTCCTCTCCGCTACAGGTACCGGTTCTATGGCACCTTTCTCTAGCAGGTCTATAATTTCCTGCAAGAGGAGCGGATCTGGAGCTTTCTGAGAGCTGATCCCCGGTGGATGACTCTGAGGAATACGTAGGAAAGGTAGGCAGTAACCTTGGGCAACTGTTTCCAGTGCCCAAGCATCTGACGTGATAGCCTGCCATTCCGCCAGATGTTGAGTCAACCTGCCTCCTACAGGTGTCCTGTGAGGGAAGTCCTCAGAGTGGTTTTGGGGCGGCTGATGCAGATGCCGAAGGTAAAGAGGCACCTGCTGTTGCTGCGGCTTTAGAATATCTACCCCGTCCACCTCGGGTAGTCCTTCTTTGACCCCTTTGAGCCGGTCGTCCTCTACCTCTTCCGAATGAGGAGTAGAAGCGAAAGGACTTGCCCCTCGCAGAGGTTCCTGTGGGACGAAAAGGAGTCTGACGGATTGCAGCTCCTAGGGATTTTGCTGCTGCTTTTGAAGTTTGCAGTTTCTCTAAACTGTCATCCGCCTTTTTCCCGAACAAAGAAGAGCCATCAAATGGCATGTTCAAGAGCCTGGCTTGCACATCTGGGGCAAAACCCGACTTTCTCAACCAAGCGAACCGCCTGGTTGATGTACTTGCCGCCATTGCTCTGCTGATACTGTCAGCCGAATCAATGCCCGTCTGGAGGGATTCGCACATAGCGTCTTTACCGTCCTGTATAATATTCAGGAACGCATCCCTTTCTTCTCCCTCCGGGATGCAGTCAGCCGCTGTAGAAGCACACTCCCAAAGTGTATGGCTGAACCTAGCAAGGGTGCAAGTAGCATTAACAGACTTTAACGCCATGCTACATGCTGAAAAGACTTTCTTAGCCATAGCATCATATTTTTTATCGTCCCTGTCCTGTGGGACAGTAGGATAAGCCGTCTTGACATCGGTAGAGGATGCTGCTTGTACCACCAGCCTTTCTGGGGATGGATGTTTAGACAAGAACTCTGGGTCAGTGGAAGATACCCTGTACTTTGCAGACAGTTTCTTATTTACTGCTGGTATTACATCTGGGGTTTCCCAGTTTGTCATGATCTTTCTCTGAAGAGCTTTATGAAAGGGCACCACTGGATCCTCTTGTGGGCCTTTGTCAAGAATATCCGTGAGGTCATCTTGCTGGAAAGATTGTGAAGGTGTAGACCACCCCATGAACTCTGTAATCCTGGCCATTAAGGCTCTGTAGGGGGTTTCAGCATGCTCCCCCGGGTCTGGCTTAGCAAAATCCACCTCAGGGGAAGTGTCTAACCCACTTGCCTCATGTAAAGAATCATGAAGATCCTTTAATCTGCGCTCTTCAGAGGAAAATTCCTCTCTCACTGGGGTTACAGGTCCCTGTAACTCAAATGTGTCTTGTTCGGACAAATCACCCTCTTCTAAAATTGAGGATATAGTTCTCAATTGTTCTGAACTAATAAAGGGAGTAAATCCCATTTCCAAGGCAGAGGGTGCTGAACTTGTCATTATTGGCCTCGAAAACGTCGATGTCGTCGACGCCGACGTCGAAGGCTTCGAGCGTGGCGTCGAAAACAGAGGTGGAGGCCCTCGAGGACCTCGACAGAATTGGAATTTTACTCGACAATATCGACGCCATCGACGTCGAGGGCCTGGGGATCGTCACTGGATGTGTGGTCACCGTGACTTTTCTCGGCGTCGACGCCGGTGTCGAGGCCGGCGTCGAGTCGACAGACCTGTGTGTCGAAGGTCCCCTCGACAACGGCGTCGAAGACCTCGACGTCAACGGAACCTTCGTCGACGGCGTCGACGGAACCTTCGAGGAAGGTTTGGAGGTCATGGTCCTACTCGAGGGTTCGAGACGCGCTCGAGAGGTTTCTTTCGCCGGGTACTGCGACTCGCGGCGTTTTTGACCTTCGGGTCTTTCGACCAGAGCATCGCTCTCGGCAGTCTTCGAGGGGGTCGAGGCCGCTTTCTCGAAGACGCTCATCATATTTTTTCTGAATTCCTCCCATTCAGCCCGGGAACTATGTTTCGTGGGGCAAGGGATTCTTTTTGGCGAAACAGAGGAAGAGGAAGACGGAGAAGGGGATCTTCGACGTCTCCTCTTCGAGTGTTTCGATCTCGAGGAGTGATGAGACCCACTCCGAGACCTGGAGCGTGAATGGTGACGAGGAGACGAATGTCTCGACTTCGTCGAAGAAGAAGAAGCTTTAAAAGTCTTACCTTTCTCCAGCTTCCCCCTACGCTGCTTCAGGGCCTTAGCTGTCATGGACATACAGTCCTCGCACTCCGAACAATGGTGTTCGGCTCCCAAGCACCACAGACAATTTCTGTGAGGATCTTTTTCCCACAATCTCGACATTTTTTGAAGCCGGATCAAGGAGTCGTCGGTTCCGACGAGGAAGCCATCGAGTACGGTATCGAATAACTCGAGGTAAATAGTACTAAGAACGGAGCAACGGTATTCCGAGGCACCGAGTAGCGCGGAAAAACGGAACTGAGCAACGGACGCTGCGCGCGGCCTTTATAGGCAAGATGACGTCGAGCGTCGATACGGCGGCTGTCGAGGGTCATCGACTCGAGGGACGTCGACGCGCAGCGCCCTCTGGAGAAAAAATTTTCCGAGGCCAGCAGAGCTGGAAGGATATATCTAAGATGAGGAATACGTCGGAGGACACAATCCCTTCGAAGCAATTTGTTGGACAGAAGTGGAGAATTGGTCTTGGCGGTAGGGGGTTGTTCCCCATGGTGGGGAATACTAGGGTATCACAGAACACCAGTGAGTGGCCTACTTGGCACAGAGGGGATAGCCCATCCTTGATTGATTGTATTTTCGTAGCTACTTACCTGATGAACTCTTGTCTGTCATTCCAAATTTTTAAGAACGATTGCAGTGACCGTTGTATTCTTACGGCACAATTTAATTGGGTTCTGAATATCAGGAAGTGTAGGCAAAAATTACAACTGACCGCTAAGGTAGGGCGCAATGCTCTCATATTCGACTGAACCGAACATTCGTTGTTTGAATTCTAACACATATCATGCATTGAACTGCTCGACCTATGACTGGAAACTCCAGAACTTAAATGCAATTGAGTTCCCGTCATTTGTGGGTCAGATGACAGACAAGATCACCTCAAGGAGTAGAGCTATTAGTTTGGGCCAAGTCAGGCATGCCCATTGTTGCAACGCTAATGTGGCATCTGCAAAAAAAGATCTGTCTAGGACAAAGTTGTCTGTAGGCAGCTAGTTAGGAAGCTCAAGCACTTGTATAAAAATTACTGCAAATCAGTTAAATATGCAATGTTTCAGAATGATGCAGAAAAGATGCTTGGGACCCTAATAGCAGCCGATGTAAGTGAATTCTGGTATTTGGTGAATGGGCAGGACCCAAACTATTCCACCTGTCAGTCGAATTCAATATTAGAAAAAGACTGGATCGAGTTCTTGGGTGAAAGATTTGGGAGGGCCTCAGTAGACCGTCCACTGGTCTTGGATTTAACTAGAGAGGAAGGTGGAATCCCCAAGTCGATCTAGAAACCATCTTAAAACTGATCAAGATGTAAGCGATCAAGGGCTCTTGGACCAAACGGCCTTACAAATAATACTTTCAAGAACAATACAAACCTATGGGCCCAGCTCTTGTGCCTGGAGTTCAGTGATATATTGTCTTCGGGAGTGTGTCTATATCTTGAAACACAGCTCATGTTGTCCCGCTCTTCAAGTGTGGTAGCAGGACTGATCCGGCGATTTATCGCCCAATTTCCCTAATTGATGCGGATTGTAAGATCTTTTCATCTTTCCTGCTATCTCACTTGCAGGAGTGGGCACACAGGTGTCACCCGCTGGATCAATTCCAAATGGGTTTAAGAAGGGGTCCTTCGACCAACATTAATGGGCTTGCCCTGAAGTGTGTGCAAGAGGCAGCGTGGTTGACATCAGGGGGTTGCACATTCATGGCCTCGATCGACGTGACGGACGCATTCGACCGTGTGGATCGAGGAAGATTATGGCAAAAACTAGCCAGATGGGGCCTGCCCTTGGGGCTATTGAGGCTAATCAGCGGGGTCTATGAAAATTGTGGGGTCTGGGTCCGCTTGAATCAAGGAGGTGATCTGTCGAGGAGAATTAGATCATTTCAGGGGGTCAGACAGGGCTGCACATTGGCTCCCTGACTATTTGACCAATACATTTCAGATGTAGCCATTTCACAAACTAAGGAAGGACTCCTAGCCCCTAAGATTGGCAAAGATGAAATAATTTGGCTTGCATATGCCGATGACCTTTTAATTTTTGATAACACCAAGGTGGGGCTGAAACGGTCTTTTAATAGCTTTGAAGCATATGCTAAAACCAATGGGTTAACTATTAATCCTGTGAAAACCCAGATTCTATCCTTCAGGAAAGTGAGGGTAAAAACTAGTGGCTACATCGGTAAGTTGGGTGAGACCCCCCCTGAAATTGGCTAAGACAGTGCGATACTTGGGGTTCAATTTCTCAGCATACCCAGGCTCTAAGGTATTATTTGAGTCAACCTTACATAAGACGAAACTGCTCGAGGCGCAAGTGGTCAAGATTGACCGAAAGTTTGGTAGGTTTTCTTTGAAACCTGCGCTGATCTTTTATGAGAGTAAAATAGTGCCTAAATTAATCTATGGCCTAGAATTGCTACCTGAGAAAGTGAGTGTATTATTGAACCGTATAGAGGGCCGTATTTGAAGAAGATTGCTGGGTGTGCCTAATGCGATCCCCATCTCCGCAAATAGGTTCGAATTGGGTATTGTCTCAATGTGGGCATGGGTTCAGTGGGCCTGTCTATCTTTGTACTCCAAAATGAAAACTGGAGTGCCAAATACACTGTACCATTTGGTAGGTAAAAATCTGGATTTCTCATACACACCGATTTCTTTAAGGGATAGGTCGGAAGCCATCCTTGAGGAAATTGGAATGTCTATAGAAAGCCTGATTTCTAACCCTATGTCTGTAAAACGTGCGCTATTCAATCTTGACGGTTGTCAAACGATTGATAAATTTCACTCCTACCCCTCCTTATTTCATCTGAACCACAAACAGAGCCAGAGGCTCGGCCACCAAGGTTATCTTACAATTTCCAGATAGACTGTATAGAGGCATTGTATTGAGGGCTAGATGGAATATCTTGCCTACCAGAGATATTTTGGTTAGAAGAATGTTGATTCCGGCAGAACAAGGCAGATGTAGGTTAGACTTGTTAAATGAGGAGTCTTTAAAGCGTTTGGTTATGGACTGTGTGTCATTACACCCGCTTAGGGTCAAATTCCTGGAGCCCCTCAATGTTAATTCCATTACATATGATGAAGAACGTGCATGGAAACGATGTCTGTGTATTCAAACCATTCACAAGGGCTTAGCCTTATCTAGATTTAATAAAAGTCTAACTCTGTAACAGTGTAAATAATGTTCTCCTGTGTGCTCTATATCAAATATTTTGAAGGTTACATAGTGTTAGCTTGATGGTTGAAGTTATAAGATTTCAATATTTTTTTCTTCTCTTGACGTACATAAGCATATATTTCTTATTTTTCTTTTCCTCTAGGTAGAATTTGTATGTACTTACATTAGATTATTGTATTGATAATTCTTTTATATTCTCTTTTACACTTTATTGATGGTATTAATGGAACAGATGATTTGGAATTCGTATTTTATCTTTGTGAATTTTTAAGTGTTTTTCTTGTCTTTGATGCTTTGTAAAAGTTTGAATAAACCAAATACAAATAAAATTAAAATAAAAAAATGCATCCTTGTGCTAGAGAAGCCAGAGTGTGTGCTAAGCTCGAGTGAGCCGCCTTGTCCCGTGCTGAAAACGTGGGCAAGAGAAGCCAGCGTCTCGAAAATCCTGACAGCATTTCTTGAACATTTTTCTTTTGCATAACATTGTTTCCCACACTATTTGTATTTAAAAGTAAGGATTGGCAATAGTTTTTTTAGCATACGCCCTTTTATTTTGACAAGACTCTACTAGGACTGTGTTATTATTTGATGGTCGTAGCTTGCTCCCATCTTTAGACTTAAGATTAGACAGGCGTTTTTCAAACCCAATTGAAGTTCAATAAACACCCTTGAACTGTGATCACTTGTGTCCGTCTTACTGTTTGATACCATGCCTTCCGTACAGTATCGCAAGTGTTTATGTAGTTGCCTGTGGCTCCCAAATCTATAAGGGCAGTGGAAACCACAGACTCATTGGTACGCCATGCCAGGACAAATGGTGACCAACAGAAGGCGTAATCTTGGTACAAGGGGAATATGCATGAAAGATAAGGCCTGGTACATGTTTTCCCATCATGTCCAGGCCTGTTCTTTTCCCAAGGGTCTAGTCGGGGCGCCCAGGACATTCATGTATAAAATGCCAATACTAATACAAACAGAGGCCCGCCTGGCATCGCTGGTTTCTTTCAGTGACAGTCCGGGGTGCACGCAACCCACCCAGTTACATGGGTTCAGGTAGGTTAATCACTGCTGGTTTACCCAACTCCCCACTACTGGATGCAGGAAAACGTGAGAAAACCAGCGGATGATGTTGCTCACCCTTCTGCTCTTGTATCCTCTGGTTAACCTGTAACACAAAATCCAAGAATTCAGGGAACAAAGTTGGCAATGAATGGTCTGTTGAGAGGGCATCTTTAATATCATTGTGCAGCCCCTTATAGAACAAGGTGATTCTTTTAGAATCGGGCTAATGTAGTGAACCAGAAGAAGCACTCAGACAATTCAAATTCATTCTCAAGAGGTTTTATTAAACCAAGACGGTCAAAATTCCTAACTAGCCCTATCGCTATGAGAGAAGTTCCCTACCTAACAAAACAAAAGCTAAAGGTGTGCTTTAAACTCCAAAATAAAGCAGTCCGAATCCGATCTACATCTAAGTAAAAGGGAAATGGGAGGCATTGTACAATAGCCTACAATGGGCGTCTGCCTGGTCCAATTTATATTTGGTCTGTTCTGGGTTTTCAAAAGTTTCTTTTCACATCACAAGATGTTCTTCCCAGTCTTTATATCAAGTTAGGGTTTCACTTTCTCTGGTTAACAAAGAAAAATGTCTCTTGTTGTAAACGGTTCAATTTCTCCATAGGTTCTTGTAACCAAATCAAAATAAACCACTTCCTTCTTCGAGATATTGGGTTTTCCCCAAAGTCCTATGATCCTCATACAGGTTATTTTGCTCTTATCCAAGTTGTTCGAGATAGGGTTCCTGTTCACCCTGTTTTACCAGAGTTCTGTATCTTGTGTTGCTTTCTTAAAATTAACTCAAAGTGTCTGTATCTATTTCTCAATCTCCCGGTCATACGGTAGCTGTACACTTTGGTTTTTCAGGTAGGTATAGTTAGTGGCAGGCCCGGCTAAAGAATTCTGGGGGCCCATTTGAACATCATGGTCCCCCCGACCCCTCGCTTAAAGCGGAAACAGTCTTGGGCACCTGGGTCGAGCATACATTATAATAGAGACAAATACAGGGTTAATAGCCACCAATTCTCATGAGACAGCCAATAAGCAGGGAGCTGAAATGCTAAATGCGCACTGATTATCACTTCGTTGTCTTAACACTAGTTCCTCCCCATCAGCCCCTTCCTGACAATGTCCAACTTTTCAGTGGGCATTTAGTGTTTAAGCTCCATGCTGACTGGCCGTGTCGTGATAATCGTCGGCTATTAAGGTGCATTGCGCTTTGCTTTAAATGCACGCTTTGCATCACATGCCTTGTAAGCTTAATTTGCTGGAGCCCTTCAGACCATCACTTCCAAGCAAGCGCTGCAAAGCACACCTTCAAAGCCCAAGAATGAAAATATAGTAACAAATCTATTGCCTTATTATAAGACGGTTGACTGGCAACATGGGAGCAGTCGATGGGGGCCCCGTTCCTTTGTAAAGGTTGAAAGGTCCTCATGCCGTCCCCGGTTAGTGGAATAATGACAAATTGCCTTTCTGGTGATTAGAATGCTGTTCTGGTTTCCTCCCTTTTCAATTGGTGGGGGAGACAGGTTTCCACCACTTTAGAAGGAGGGTCAGCAGAACAAAGGGAGCAGTCTGGCAAGTACCTCACTGCTAGGAAAACAAGGTACCTATTTACAATCAATGGTAAAGAAGTGGGAAGAGGTTAAACAGCCAAATCGCAGTGCCCTCTAGTGGATATTTGGAGAGCTACACCCATGAACAATGAGTGACACCATTAAATCAGCATCTGACAGATTTCAGAAGGGAAAATCGATTCGACTACATGACTAAAAGTGTATAGTGAACCTCACTTTGAACTGAAGCTACTGGGAAATTAGTTTTGAATAGAGGCAACTGTGAATCCCCATTTGAAGGCGAGGAATTGGCTTGAGAAGAACAAGTTACTTCTTACCTTGTAACGTTCTTTCGATGGGATGTTCCTCCGACGTATTCCTTATCTTAGATATCTCTTTCCAGCTTTGCTGGCCTCGGAAAAAATTTTCTCTAGAGGGCGCTGCGCGTCGACGTCCGCCGAGTCGATGTCCCTCGACAGCCGCCGTATCGACGTCGACGTCATCCTGCCTATAAAGGCTGCGCGCAGCGTCCGTTGCTCAGTTCCGTTTTGTAGCCCACAATAATTCTTTCTGGACTAGACTAATCACCCTGAAGGAGCGTAAGCTGCAACAACAAGGGAAGTAGTACTGCAGGGATGGATGGGAGGGTTGATAAGGAATACGTCGGAGGAACATCCCATCGAAAGAACGTTACAAGGTAAGAAGTAACTTGTTCTTAGAAGGGATTGTGTCCTCCGACGTATTCCTTATCTTAGATAGGCTCCCATAGCAGTATTCTGTTATTGGAGGTGGGAGTACTGACTTCATGCTTCCTCTTATTGATGAATAGAGTGCAATACTGCCCTTCCAAACCTAGTCACTTGACTGGAGGAGGAATCCAAGTTGTAAAACCGTGTAAAGGTATGGACGGACGACCATGTGGCAGCCGCACATATGTCTTTAACCGGCACTCCTCTTTTGAGAGCCGATGAAGCTGCGATACCTCTGGTCGAATGAGCCCTAAGATTTTGAGGGGGCTCTTTTCCTGCCAGTTTATAACATTCCAAAATGGCTAGAATGATCCATCTGAAAATGGTCTGCTTAGTTATCGGTAACCCCAGCTTGTGACCTGAGTAGCCTACAAACAGCTGGTCTGCTTGTCTTATCCTAGCCAGTCTACTGATGTAAAAACTTAAAGCCCTCTTGGGTCCAGCCTGTGTAACCTCTCTTCCTCTTTCCCCGGATGAGGAGGAGGATAGAAAGATGGAAGGGTAATCTTCTGATTGATATGAAATTCAGAAACCACCTTTGGGAGGAAATTAGGCTTCACTTGCAGAACAACTTTGTCTTTGTGAAAGATTGTATGAGGGGGTTTACAAGAAATAGCTTGTAACTCGCTCACCCTTCTAGCAGATGTAAGTGCTATTAATAAAACAGTCTTAAGGGTAAGAAATCTTAATGAACAAGAGTGGAGTGGTTCGAAAGGTGTGCCCATCAGGAAAGTTAGGACTAAGTTTAAATCCCATAGGGGAACCTGGAATGGTCTTGGGGGATAAATGTTAGTTAACCCCTTTAGAAACTGTATTACCAAGGGTAACTTGAAATAGGATGGTTCTTCCGCAGTGCGCTTAAAGATGGACAGCGCTGCGAGATAGCCCTTGATGGTGCCAACTTGAAGGCCTGAATTTGCTAAATAGAGTAGGAAGGACAAAACCATTGGTGTACCACATGAAAAGGGGTTGATATTCTTTTCTCTACACCAGCTGCAAAATCTGTTCCAACGGCAGCGGTATAAAGATTTTGTTGCTGGCCTTCTTGCCGAAAGCAACACCTCCATAACATCATCAGGGAGGTCCCGATCCTTGTACCTCAGCCTTTCAGAAGCCAAGCGTGAAGGTTGAGGGTTTTGATGTCTGGATGGAGAACCTGACCTCCCTTCTGTGAGAGCAGATTCTCTCTGAGTGGAAGTCGAATTGGAGGGCAGATGGACAAGTCTAGAAGGTCCGGGTACCACGTTCTCCTGGCCCAATCCGGGGCAATTAGGATCATGGTTTTCCGGAATCTTCTCAACCTCCTGATCATTTGAGGAATGACAGGGACCGGTGGAAACGCGTACAGAAGCGGAAACTCCCAGTCCACTATGAACGCGTCTCCCAGAGCTCCTCTCGGGGGAAATTCCCTTGAACAGAACAGATCGCACTTCCTGTTGACACTGGTGGCGAACAGATCCACCTGAGGGGTTCCCCAAAAGGCGAAGATCTCTTGAAGGACTTCCTGAGCTAGTTCCCACTCGTGGGAGACTGTGCTCTGCCTGCTCAGAGCGTCCGCTGTCAAGTTCTTCTCTCCGGCTAGGTGAACTGCCGATAGAGAGATTCCTTCTTGGATTGCCTAAAACCAGAGCTGCATCGCCTCTCTGCACAGAGGTAGTGATCCTACGCCTCCTCTTTTGTTGAGGTAATGCATGGCCACTGTGTTGTCCGTCATTATCAGGACATTCTTTCCTTGTACAGATGGCAGGAAAGCCTTCAGCGCAAGTCTGATGGCCCTCAGCTCTAATAGGTTAATGTGTAGTCTGGACTCCGATGGAGACCAACGACCGCTGATGGTCAAGTCGTTGGCGTGGGCTCCCCACCCAGTGAGTGAGGCATCCGTGACTACTGTTATCTCCGGCCAGGGTTGCCAAAACTGTTCTCCTTTCAGAATGTTCTCCTGACAGGCCCACCACTGAAGGTCTCGAGCCACCCTGTCGGGAACCTGAAGATCTGTCATTCTCCCTGAGAATTGTGACCACTGAGTTCTCAGTGCCCACTGGAGGGATCTCATTCTCAGGCGAGCCTCTGGCACTAGGAAAATGCAGGATGCCATGAGGCCTAGCAACCTCAAAAAGTCGAAGGCTGGGAGACGTTGGGCATTTTGGAACTTGGTAACCATCTGTAGAATATCTTGAGCCCTCACCTCTGGTGGCGAGGCTTTTCCCAGGGAAGTGTCCAGGATCGCTCCGATGAACTGGAGTCTCTGCGATGGTATCATTTGTGAATTCTTTAAATTGAGGGAGAAGCCCAGTCTGTGAAGGGAGTGGCAAACGTGATTTAGCTGGATCTGAGCTTGTTTCGAAGATACAGCCCTGATCAACCAATCGTCCAGGTAGGGGTAGACGTGAATCCCTTCCCTCCTTAGACTTGCAGCAGATACCGACATTAACTTGGTGAAGACCCTCGGTCGGAGTTCAGCCAAAATGGCAGCACTCGAAATTGATAATGAGAGTTGCCAATTGCGAACCTCAGGTATTTCCTGTGTTTGAGATGGATTGGCACATGGAAATAAGCGTCCTGAAGGTCCAGAGATACCAACCAGTCCTGGAACTGAAGGGCCTGAAGGATCTGAGAGATAGTTACCATCTTGAATTTGTCTTTCCTGAGGAATTTGTTCAATTCTCGCAAGTCCAAGATGGGTCTCAGTCCTCCGTCTTTCTTTGGAATGAGAAAGTAAGGGGAGTACCAGCCCTTGTTCCTCTCCGCTACAGGTACCGGTTCCGGTTCTATGGCACCTTTCTCTAGCAGGTCTAAAATTTCCTGCAAGAGGAGCGGATCTGGGGCTTTTTGAGAGCTGATCCCCGGTGGATGACTGAGGTATGCGTAGGAGAGGCAGGCAGTAACCTTGTGCAACTGTCTCCAATGCCCAAGCATCTGACGTGATAGCCTGCCATTCCGTCAGATGTTGAGTTAACCTGCCTCCTACAGGTGTCTTGTGAGGAAAGTCCTCAGAGTGGTTTTGGGGCAGCTGATGCAGATGCCGATGGTAAAGAGGCACCTGCTGTTGCTGCGGCTTTTGAATATCTACCCCGTCCACCTCGGGTAGTTCTTCTTTGTCCCCTTTGAGCCGGTCGTCCTCTACCTCTTCCAAATGCGGAGTAGAAGCGAAAGGACTTGCCTCTCGCAGAGGATCCTGTGGAACGAAAAGGTGTCTGACGGATTGCAGCGCCTAGGGATTTTGCTGATGCCTTTGATGTTTGCAGTTTTTCTAAACTGTCATCCGCCTTTTTCCCAAACAAAGAAAAGCCATCGAATGGCATGTTCAAGAGCCTGGCTTGCACATCTGGGGCAAAACCAGACTTTCCCAACCAAGCGAATCTCCTGGTTGTTGTACTTGCCGCCATTGCTCTGCTGATACTGTCAGCCGAATCAATGCCCGTCTGGAGGGATTCGCACATAGCGTCTTTACCATCCTGTATGATATTCAGGAACGCCTCCCTTTCTTCTCCCTCCGGGATGCAGTCAGCTGCTGTAGAAGCACACTCCCAAAGTGTATGGCTGAATCTAGCAAGGGTGCAAGTAGCATTAATAGATTTTAACGCCATGCTACATGCCGAAAAAAACCTTCTTAGCCATAGCATCATATTTTTTATCGTCCCTGTCCTGTGGGACGGTAGGGTAAGCAGTCTTGATGTCAGTAGAAGATGCTACCTGTACCACCAGACTTTCTGGGGATGGATGTTTGGACAAAAATTCCGGGTCTGTAGAAGATACCCTGTATTTAGTAAACAGTTTTTTATTTACTGCCGGGACGACATCTGGGGTTTCCCAGTTCGTCATGATTTTCCTTTGAAGAGCTTTATGAAAAGGCACTACAGGATCCTCCTGTGGACCTTTATCAAGAATATCCGTGAGGTCATCTTGTTGGAAAGCCTGTGAAGGTGTTGACCACCCCATAAATTCTGTTATCCTGGCCATTAAGGCTCTATAGGGGGTTTCAGCATGCTCCCCCGGGTCTGGCTTAGCGAACTCCACTTCAGGGGAAGTGTCTAAGCCACTTGCCTCATGTAAGGAATCATGGAGTTCCTTTAATCTGCGTTCCTCTGAGGATAACTCCTCTTGAACTGGGGTTGCAGATCCCTGCAACTCAAATGTCTCTTCTTGGTCAGATAGTTCTCTCTCTTCCATAATTGAGGACATAGTTCTCAATTTGTCTGAACTCACAAAGGGTGTGAAACCCATCTCCAAGGCAGAGGGTGCCAAACTTGTTGTAATCGGCCTCGAAAACATTGATGTCGTCGATGCCGACGTCGAAGACTTTGAACGTGGCGTCGAAAACAAAGGCGGAGGCCTCGAGGTCCTCAATAGAATTGGGATTCTGCTTGAATGTCGACAATCTCAACGACATTGTCATCGAAGACCTGGGGATAGCCACTGGGTGCGCCGCAACCGTGACTTTCCTTGGCGTCGACACCGGTGTCGAAGATGGCATCGAGTCGACAGACCCGTGTGTCGAAGGTCCCTTCGACAACGGCGTCGAAGACACCGACTTAGACGTCGACGGCGTCGACGGAACCTTCGAAGAAGGATTCGAGGTCTTAGCTTTACTCGAGGGTTCGTGACGCGCTCGAGAAGCTTCCTTCGCCGGGTACTGCAACTCGCTGCGTTTTGGACCTTTGGGTCTTTCGACCAGAGCATCGCTCTCAGCAGTCTTCGAGGGGGTCGAGGCCGCTTTCTCGAAGACGCTCATCATATTTTTGCGGAATTCCTCCCATTCAGCCCGGGAACTATGTTTCGTGGGTCAAGGGATTCTTTTAGGTGAAATAGAGGAAGAGGACGAAGAAGAAGGGGATCTTCGACGTCTCCTCTTCGAGTGCTTCGATCTCGAGGAGTGATGGGACCCGCTTCGAGACCTGGAGTGCGAATGGTGACGAGGAGACGAATGTCTCGACTTCGTCGAGGAAGAAGAAGCTTTAGAAGTCTTACCTTTTTCCAGCTTCCCCCTACGCTCCTTCAGGGCCTTAGCTGTCATGGACATACAGTCCTCGCACTCCGAACAATGGTGTTCAGCTCCCAAACACCACAGACAAACTCTGTGAGGGTCAGTCAGCAACATCTTTTTCCCACAGTCTCAGCATTTTTTAAAGCCGGACCGAGGGGTCGTCGGTTCCGACAAGGAAGCCATCGAGTATGGATCGAATATCTCGAGGAAATTGGATTAATTCTCTACGAAAACTGAGCAACTATATTCCGAGGCACTGAGTAAGCGCGGAAAAACAGAACTGAGCAACGGACGCGGTGCGCGGCCTTTATAGGCAGGATGATGTCGACGTCGATACGGCGGCTGTCGAGGGACATCGACTCGGCGGACGTCGACGCGCAGCGCCCTCTAGAGAAAAAAATTTCCGAGGCCAGCAAAGCTGGAAAGAGATATCTAAGATAAGGAATACGTCGGAGGACACAATCCCTTCGAAATGTGCTTTTAGTACAATTAATTTTGAAAATGCATCTGAAGCATTTAAATGATGGCTTTCGTTGAACTGTTCCTAGAGGTTACAGAACAGAGGTGGACAGGGACTCTGTGAAAGACCTAAGGTGGATGTACCCTGGAAGAAGTTCACTCGCAGTTGGAACACATTTGACTTTTTCAGAACATTGAAACAATGAAACAATTAGCACTCTCAAAATTTGAGGATATTTTTTCTGCTTTGATGTTCGTGTATTGCAGTCAGCATTTTACTAAATGTATTTTACCTAATGAGTGTTCGATGTGTGGCATTTCGGTAATGTATGTATAAATAAATCATATTTGACCCCTTTTGTGCTGGAATGTGCTTTATGAGAAAGAGGTGAATACTTATCCTCTAAATACATCTGGGGCCATAAAGTGCTGTATCATTAGTTACTTGAATGCAGGGCTGAAACGGTAGTAGAGTTTAAAGAGTGAGGCTGCCGTACCTGTTAGGCAAGATTGTATGCAGTGCCCTGTGGGAGACTGCACCAGCCTTGTCCTCTTGGCAATAGTTAACCCAGCCTTTGGTATAAGCATGTACTACACAAGTTGGTAGAGTGACTGAGCATCCAGGCTCATCTCAAGAGGGGTCAATGTGAGCTGTAGGGTTGTATCAGAGTTTCACAGTGACAAGTATTCTAATAAACACTTGCGCTCAAGGTTTCTTGATTAAACACATATTTATTAATTTAACAGTCAGTTGAATAAGCCTTCCTTAGAAAGGAGCAATATATGTAACAAAAAAATATACTTCAAAAATACACACTGTCAGTTTCAATAAATCAGTAAATAGCCATTTGGGATGGCACACAGATTCTGCCTACACCCTTAGGTGACTTAAATAACTAGGAGACTGTGGACATTGATATATCACTGGCACATTTCGAGCAATACTGAGGCTAGTGTCAAAAGGAAAAGATGAGGGAATAAAACAATGGTTAACAAATATTCTTAAGCCGAAGGTGCGCTTAAGGCAAGCCCGTCTGTGCCCGGTATGTGCCAGGAGGACTGACTGGAGTCCTTGACCGCCTCGCTCTCATCTCCCTGGCTCCCCTTGAAACCACTTGGCCTGTCGGTTTCTACAAAAGCCTCCCTGCATCGGTACCGGCATCGGCCACCCAGGAAACTAACATCCCACCCAATAATTCCCCCCTCCACTAGCACTCCTTTGCTTCATTGCAGTTTACTTAATACGCGCTCACTGGCCACGCATGTCCTGGACTGCCACGATCTAATAGCTACAACTCAACCTGACTTACTGTTCCTCACTGAAACTTGGATCTGTGATTCTTCTGGCCCCTTCATTGTACAAGCCCTTCCCTGTAACTACAGTCTCATTCATGTTGATCGCCCCTCTATACATCCTGGCGGGGGCGTGGGCATAATACACAAAGATTCCCTAAAAATGTCTTATTCTATACCAGCTCACTCACTGAAGATGGAATGTCTTCTTGCCACTATATCTATAACGGCCTCAATGGCACTTACTGTCCTATTGGTATATCACCCCCAGGGGATGATGCCACTTTCTATACTGACTTTCCCGATTTGGTATCAGCTCTCCAAGTCAGTCACCCCAATCTATGGGTGCTAGGAGACTTCAACCTGCCTGCCAATTCCACCTTGGCGACTCACGTTGATCTCTTTCTGTCTCTGATGAGTGATCTGAATCTTCCTCAACTGATTCAAGCACCCACTCATCAGTTGGGCAACATATTTGACTTTATTTGTGCATCCAAGTCTCTCATTACCGTCCCTTCTTCTTGTCTGGTACTTTGGTCTGACAACTATCTGATTTCTTTTACGGTGGTGCTTCCCAGTCCTGTCCGCCGCCCTTCCAAACCGCCCACCTTTAAAAGGAACTGGCGCAAGGTCGATCTTTCTACTCTTTATGCTTCCCTCCTCGTCTCCTAAATATTGCACGCTTCAGAACTTAAATTTGTCCTTCCTAGCCGTCGCAGACCAATTTGCACCAGCCAAGCTTGGTAAAGGAAGAGCTCATGTATCCGAACCCTGGTTCTCTGACGAGCTCAGAGCTCTCAAGCTTGGATGCCGCCAAGCGGAACGCAAGTGCAAGGCCTGCTATACTAACGATACGAGGGCCATCTTTCGCTGTGCTCTCATAACCTATCAAAAAGCCACTTTAGATGCTAAAAAAACTTTTTTTAGCAGGAAGATTGAGGAAGCTTTCAACAAGCCTAATGCGCTTTTTGAGCTGGTGAAATCTCTCTCTACGCCGTCCAACTCTGGTCCATCGATCGAGCATTCACAAGCTCTGTGCAATCTCTCTCCTCTTTCTTTCACTCTAAGATTATCGCCATATGCGAAGACATCAAAGTCAAACTAGATGCCTCAGATAAAAGTGCATCTGCCCTGACCCTCTTACTCCCACTGCTTTTTGGGTTACTTTTCCGGTGGTCTCTACAACATTCTAAAAGCCATTCAGGGTCTTAAGTCAGCATCTCCCGCTGATGCCATCCGTTTAGATGTGCTTAAAGCCATCTCCCCTGACATTATCACTGAAATCACCACTTAACACATCATTCCAAAAGGAGGTGATACCTGGCTCCTTGAAACACGACCGGGTGCTTCAGCTCCTGAAAAAGCCCTCTCTGGACCCTGCTGTTCTGGCAAATTTCCATCCCATCTCTCTTCTCCCAGCCATGATGAAATTGCTGGAGGCATTGGTCTCCCCCTCCTCTCTTCTTATATGGAGTCCTCAGGTTACTTTGATACTTTTCAATCTGGTTTTCGAACAGAAAGAGGCACCGAATCGGTCCTCAATTCCGTATTCGATGACCTCACCCAGTTAGTCGATCAGGGCGGGGTGGGTGCCTTGCTACTACTTGACCTCTCTGCCGCGTTCAACACGGTTGATCACTCTATACTTACATCCCGTTTGTCGGACGCGGGCCTAGGGGGCCAGGTGCTGAACTGGTTCACAGACTTTCTGACCAACCGGTTTCAATCGGTCTTTCTGCCTCCCTACTGTTCGAAATCTGTTGCACTGTTCTGTGGAGTGCCTCAAGGTTCTGCCCTGTCGCCCATCCTCTTTAATATCTATATTCGGCCTCTTCTCCTTCTATCTCATGGTTTTCGATTTTATTCCTATGCTGATGACACGCAAATCTTGGTCCGCCTGGACCTCTCTTGGCCTGACACTGCAGCCAGTCTCAGGAATTGCCTTGAAGATTTAGGTGCGTGGATGGCCACCAACTCCCTTAAGCTTAATGGTAGCAAAACAGAGGTCCTGGTGGTAGGGACCAATACCCCCCTCAACTACTGGACCCCAGACTTCTGGCCCATGTCTTTTGGCCCCTTCCCTCTCCCGTCTCTCACGATGAGAAACCTGGGTGTTAAATTCTCTTCTTCTTTAATGATGACTGAACCAGTGGGCGTCATCTGCAAATCCAGCCATTTTAAATTGCGGACATTAAGAAAGGTCCTTCCTTTCATCCCTGGCCAGTTTCATGCCCACGTGGTTGGAGCACTGGTCCTTAGTACAGTGAATTATTGTAACTCCCTGTACCTCGGCCAACCACACTACCTGCTTAATTAGATCCAAATGCTCCAGAACGCAGCTTCTCGTGCAATATTGTGCCCGCCAGCACGCTCGCATATGCCCCCTCCCCTCCTTCGTCAGCTACACTGGCTCCCTATTGAACAACGGATCCATTTCAAATCTATGCGTCTTGTTCACCGGGCCTTCTATAAGGTGGGAGCTGAATACTTGCAGGAGAAGTTTACTCACTATGTGCCAAACCGTCCTCTGCGCTCCCAGTCCGCGCTACTCCTTCTGGTTCCCCATGTTAAACGCACTCGAATGGGAGGCTGCGCCTTTTCGGTGGCTGCAGCTAAAGCATGGAACCTACTTCCTTGAGCTCTCCGTGCCACCGCCAATCATCTGGCCTTCAGACGTGCACTGAAGACTTCTCTTCTAGCTCTTCTGTAATCTCTTCTCGCCTTCTACCCCCTAGCATCATGATGCCTTTTGACATACGCTGCGCTCTACAAATTCACATCACATAACATAACATAAGCAGGTAAGTACTTTTGAAACCCCCAATGCAAAGTAAAGGAACACTTTCCCAGCTACACAAGTTATAGAATGTGTGACTTTTGTTGAGGGATAGTTTAAGCACAAAGTCAGAGGTTAGAAGAGTCTTTCAGGGAGCCAGGACAGCCAATGTTAATTGAGCAAACGTCTAGGTGAACTGAAGCACTTCTTGAAGGTAAGTAAAAAGTCTTGCACAATGATTTAGAAGACTTTGTAGAAAATAAAATCAATATTGGGCCACAAGCTGGAAGGCTTGTGAGGGGCAAACACTGCAAGCAACTATGCAAGAGCAACCAAGACAAGTCTCAACTGAGATCTAGCAAGGCTGCACGGCAAGAGGTAGGTACCCCTTAGTTTAAAGTCCCTTTGGTCTGAAGAAATGTGTTCCTACTGGCTGCTGTTCCAGTTGTACTATGGCAGATCCGGCTGTTCCTGGGCCTCAGTCGTCGGGAAAAGGAGGGCATCTGGGGACTCCTGCACTACGGTTTGAAGGTTGGCGGCAGCAATGGGCAAACTTCAGATGAGCAGCACTTCGCGGTTTCAGCTTCTCGTGAATAGCACCACCTCAGTTCTCGGATACCTTATAGGCTTTCCTTGCATCTGGGAAGCATTCTGTTGAGGTGGCTCAGGCTTGGTCAGTCCTGCTTCATGGGAGTCTGGAGGATCTTCCTGGAGCTCGGATCGGTCTTAAAAACGATGCGCTCGATCCTGGTGTTCCCCCCCTGGCAATCGGTTCCTGCAGCAGCAGTGGCAGTACGGAACAAGTTACTTACCTGTAACTGTTCTTCTCCAGCATGGGTCTGGCATGGATTCACATGCTCATGAATATTCCCCGTCGTCAGGCCGGGAATCCACGGTATAGAAAAAACTCAGTATCAGTTTTGTTTCTGATCTGTCTTTCTTAGTAGTAACCAATCACTGGTCTCTGGGTCATACTGCCCCCAGCCAATGACTGCCCTCTCCCTAAGCCCCGCCTCTGGCAGCCATCCTCAGATTTGGTAGCACGTAAAGTGGCAGTATGAACAAATGAAGAGCCGCAGAGGGGTAGGCGGGAGGGTTCGCATGTGAATCCATGCCAGACCCATGCTGGAGAACAACAGTTACAGGTAAGTAACTTGTTCCTTCTCCAGCATGGGGTCTGGCATGGATTCACATGCTCATGAATAAGAGAATACATAGCAGTACACACATGCACAACCACGGGAGGTGGCAACAGGCTCAACATTAAGCAATACAACAACTCAACATTAAGCATCTCTTACCTCCTCACCAGGCTCACCTTAGGCAAACAGGTTGCGCAGCACTGCTTGGCCGACCCTGGACTCCTCCCTGGAGACCCGATCGACGCAGTAGAATCTTGTGAAGGTGTGCGTCGACCTCCAAGTCGCAGCCCTGCAGATGTCTAGCAGGGGCACACCAGACAGGAACGCCGTGGTAGCAGCGATCGCTCTGGTCGAATGGGCTCTCGGACGGCCGGGCAGCGGTCGGTTTGCCAACCGGTGACAGTGCATGATGCAGCCGGAGAGCCATCTGGAAATGGAAGTCTTCGAGAGAGCCTTCCCTTGATTCACAGTCCCAAAGTTCACAAACAGCTGTGACGTCTTCCGAAAACTCTTCGTGTGGTCCACGTAGAACTTCAGCGCTCTAGCTACATCCAGCGAGTGCAAAGTCCTCTCGACCGGCGACGTAAGCGACGGGAAGAAAACTGGCAACACCAAGGGCTCATTGAGGTGCAAGTCCAACGGCACCTTGGGCATAAAGGAGGGGTGTGTCCTCAGCACCACCCTCCTGTCATGAAAAGTCAAGTATGGAGGCTTGCAAGATAGGGCCTGGATCTCTCCCACTCGTCGTGCGGAGGTGATGGCCACGAGGAAAGCTGTCTTCCATGACAGGAACTTCAAAGGCGCCGAATGCATAGGCTCGAATGGGGCCCCCATGAGCCTGGTCAGCACCACATTAAGCTCCCACGCCGGGGCAGGAGCCTTCACCGGCGGGAATGATCGGAGTAGTGCCTTCATGAATTCTTTAACCAGGCAATGAGACCACAAGGACGCCCGTCCCGTAGTCCTGGTATATTGGGAGATTGCAGCCAGATGTATTTTGATGGAGGCGTGAGCCAGTCCAGCTTTGGCCAGCGACAGTAGGTACGGCAGTACTTGAGGGTCCGTAATCTGCAGAGGGTTAATCTTCTGTGCATGGTACCAGACAGAGAACCTCTTCCATTTATGTCCGTAGCACTTGAGAGTTGAGGACGCCCTGGCCTTTGCAAGAACCTCTCTGCAGTCGGCCGGGATGTCGTACCCTCCAAACTCTAGTGCTGCAGGAGCCAGGCCTGCAAGTTCAGTGACTCCGGGTTGTGGTGAAGAATGGCGCCTCCTTCTCTGGAGAGAAGGTCTGCGTCCGTCGGCAGCTTGACTGGTGTGGACGTTGACAAGTCCAGAAGGTCCGGGAACCAGATCTGTCTCGGCCACGCCGGTGCGACGAGGATCATCCTGCACCGGGACCTCTTGAGCTGGTTGATGAGCCGGCGCAGCAACGGCAGCGGAGGGAACGCATAAAGAAATAGGCCGTCCCAGGGGAACGAGAAAGCATCGCCCATGCTCCTCGGTTGGGGGAACCTGCTGGCGAACCTCCGGCACTTGGAATTCGTCGCCGTCGCGAAGAGATCAATTTGGGGTTCGCCACATCGTCGGAAGAGTCGAACCACTTGATCCTGGCGTAGTTCCCACTCGTGGCACGAGCGCAGCTCCCTGCTGAGTGAGTCGGGGATCGTGTTTTTTATTCCTGCCAGATGGAGAGGCACCAGAAACATCCCTTGGGCGACGGCCCAATGCCACAGATCCTGGGCTTCCTTGGATAGGGCCGGGGACCTGGTTCCGCCCTGCTTCCGGATGTAGAACATTGTGGTGGTGTTGTCGGTGAAGATCCTCACCACCTTGCCCTTGAGGGACGGAAGAAAGGACCTGAGGGACGGAAGAAAGGACCTGAGGGCCCAGAACACTGCACGGAGCTCCAAGATGTTGATGTGGAGTGACTTCTCCTCCGGGAGCCAAAGGCCTCTCGCGTGAAGATCTCCGGAGTGCGCTCCCCAACCTTCCAGGGAGGCGTCCGTCGTCACCGTCACCTGGTGAGCTGGGGTCTGAAAGTCCGTGCCCGCCGACAGATGGGAGCGGGTACCCCACCACCGGATCGCCTGACGGACCCAGCGGGCGTCGAGGAACTCTTGTAAGGGGCGCATCCGAAGCCTGCAAAGGAGCACCAGATAAATGACATCATCCCGAGGAGGGATTTGATAGATCTTACCATGGCCATGTCCGTGGCCAGCAGACGCTGTATCTTGCCCAGAATGGTCCTGGTCCTTTCCTCCGACGGCGAGGCCAGCCGTGCCACTGTGCCGAGCTTGGCTCCCAGAAACAGGGCGACTTGCAACGGAACCTGGTGGGATTTTGGAAAGTTGATGAAGAATCCCAGGTCCGTGAGCAGCTGGACGGTCTTCGCAGTGTGCTCCACGGCGAGCTCCCTTGTCCTTGCTCGGATGAGCCAGTCGTCCAGGTAGGGGTAGACGTGGATCCCCTGTAGGCGCAGCCGCGCCGCCACCGGTGTGAGGCACTTGGTGAACACCCTGGGTGCCGACTTCAATCTGAACGGGAGGGCCTTGAACTGGTAGTGCCGCCCTTGGACCACGAACCTGAGGAACTTTCGGTGTCTTTTTAGAATGGGGATGTGGAAGTACGCATCCTCCAAGTCCAACGACGACAGGAAATCGCCCTCCTCCAGCTGTCCCAGCACGTGCTGGAGGGTGACCATACGAACTTCTGTGCCTTGATGTACTTGTTCAGTCGTCGCAGGTCCAGGATGGGGCGCCATCCACCTGTCTTCTTTTTTACGAGGAAGTACCTTGAGTAAACTCCGGAGCCCCAAAGCCTCTTTGGGACGAGCTCGATGGCACCCTTCTTGAGCATCGCTCTTACTTCCAACAGTAGTTGAGGGACGTGATTTTCCTTTCTGGCCACGGGTGGAACGCGAGGGCACTTCATCTGAAACTCGAGGGCGTGCCCTTGGGCCAGGGCGTCCAGCACCCAACGGTCGGTGGAGATGGACTCCCACACGCTGACGAACCTCGCCAGCCGGCCTCCCACCGGGGTGCTTCGGCGGGGGCCCGACCCCAAGGTCGGTTCAATCTTGTTTGGAGGCCGCCTTGCCTCCTTGAACTCCCTGTCGACGACGACGGGCACCACCTGACTTGCCGCGTCCCCTGTGGGCTTCCTGGGACGAAGATCTTGCCGCTTGGCGGTACGTGGAGGAGCCACTGCCGGATCCCTTGGAGGCACCTTGTCTGCCTCCGGAGCTCCGAAAGGACGGCCGTCGTTGTTGGAGCACTCCCAGTGCCCGGGCAGTCTCTGTGTCTGTCTTGATGGCCTGAAGGGACTCATCAACCACCTTCCCAAATAGGTTGTTCCCGTCGAAGGGCATGTCCAAAACCTTGGTTTGTACGTCCTGGCGGAAATCCGTGGCCTTGAGCCATCCTCGTCGTCTCAAGCAAACGCCGTTGCCCAACTGACGGAAACCGGTGTCGGCGATGTCCGTTGCCACCGTGACGGCGTGGTCCGAAGCAACCTCATCCTCCTGTAGGATTTCAAGGGCCTCAGCCCTTTTGGCGTCTGGAAGGAAGTCCAACAGAGGGGCGATTTTGAACCACAACTCCCTGTCGTAGCGAGCTACGATAGCCAGTGCGTTGGCCGCCTTGATAGTCGTCGCTGCGGATGAGATGATCCGTCATCCCATCGTGCCCAGCTTCCTGCCCTCGCCGTCCGGCGGGGAAGTTGATGTCGAGGCCGATGCCCCCCCCAGCTTTCTTCTTTGCCGCTGCCGAGATGACCGAATCCGGGGTAGGTTGCGCCCGAAGGCACAAGGGGGCAGCGTCGGGGACCCGGTACTTCTCATACCGGTCCCTCTTTGCCGGCACCGTGGCAGGGTTCTTGAGGAGGGCGAGCCCCTCATCCCAGATGTTATCAAGAAGCGGTACGGCAAGGACCGTCTTCCTCTTAGCCTCGCGCCGTTGGTAAAGGAACCCTTCCTTCTTCTCTTCTGGGCAGAGCTGGAAGAGCTCGGATGCCCTGGAAATCATGGCATGAAAGGATCCAATCTCGTCGGGCGGGGACGCCCAAGCAGGGGGCAACGGGGGACACGTCCCGTCGTCGCCTCCGTCGTCATCTGTACCCGTCGTAGCCGTGTCCGTGTCTGTATCATCCCCGTGGGTAGTAGACAGGGGGGAAGGCAGAGCAGGCCGCAAAGGTGGGAGAGGTGGCGTAGGATGCGTCGTCCTCCTCCTCTTATGCGGTGGACTTTCCGAAGGCCCTGGCTCCGGTTCCCCCATCGGGTCTGGCTCAAGTACCTCCGTCGGGGGGAGGGGCAACCTTGTCCTTATCTCCGAGCATAAGGACTGAATCGCTGACAAAATGGCCGCCGAAGTGTCCTGCGGCGCCGGAAACGACGGGCGCGAGGGCTCTTGAGGAGCCTTGTCGGCGACACCGTCGCTCTCGTCGTCGCCTTCGTCAGCCATCACCTTGGGGGGAGTGTCCGAGCCTCACTCCCCCTCTGCCGGAATTTTCGAGATCAACCGGGGCCTCTCCAGAAGCTTCGCCGGGTTCTCGGACTTCCTCTTACCCGAGCCAGAGCGTTGGCTCGTGGTTGATGGCGCCGGGGAGGATGTGCCCTGCCAGGCAGCCAAGGAGCCCGGCCGTTCGGCGCTCCCGGTGCCCGCGGACTCGCTGTGCTTAGCCTTTTGTTGGGCCCCCGTCGCCGGGGCGCCCTCGCAGGACTTAGAAGACCGCTCGGACTTCTTTTTCTTCTTCTCGCCTGACAGGCTCTTCCCTTCCAGCCAGTTGGCGAGACGCAGGGTGCGATCCTTCATGGTCAGCTCCGACATGTTCCCAAAAAACGCACAGTCCTTCTCCGTGTGCGTCTTGTCCTCATGGAGACAGAGGCATAACGAATGCTCGTCCTCCTTGAAAACATTCTGAAGCTGGCATCCAGGGCAGGTCCTGAACAGCTTCCCGGGCGTCGAGCTTCCTTTCTCCTGGGCCATGTCCGGGGTAGGCCTCGGAACTTCTGGAATCCTCCAAAAGCGTAACTCGACGAAATCTTCACCCTTGAGGGGCGTAGAAAACTCCGAAACGGATCCGCGTTGATCGGATGTAGAAACGGTGGAGCTTGAGGGTCTATTTAGCCAAAAAATGAGAAAAATCTCCTGAAAAAGCACGAAAACGCAGCTAAAGCTCGAGAGCTACAGCACGAGGACTCCCAACACTTGAACGTGCGGTAAATATCTGAGGATTGCTGCCAGAGGCGGGGCTTAGGGAGAGGGCAGTCATTGGCTGGGGGCAGTATGACCCAGAGACCAGTGATTGGTTACTACTAAGAAAGACAGATCAGAAACGAAACTGATACTGCTTTTTTTCTATACCGAGGATTCCCTGCCTGATGGGGAATATTCATGAGCATGTGAATCCATGCCAGACCCCATGCTGGAGAAAGACAGCTCCGAGAGGATGTCCAGACGAGTTTGCAATGATAGTAAAAAGTAAACCACTGCCACCAGCCATTAATCGTAGAAAGGGTAACATAAAAATGTTACATGAGAAACTAGACAAAAGGAATACCAAGTAACCCCTCCAGCACCCTACTGTAAAATAGTGTGTGCTGGGTCTAGAAAGTTAGAAATTAAGTAAAGTCAATTTCACTTCACTGCTCTTGGAAACAGTTTAACCAAGAAAAGGTGTTTAAACCTTTGGGAAATCTGGAAGACTTCCCTGTGTCACTGCACTGAGGGTGCTGTTTGACACAATGTAAAAAGATGATGCCTATGGGGTTTGTCAGACTCCAAAGTCAAAAGAAACACAGTGTTCAAATCAATGAAAGATACATGAGAGAGTGGGAAAAAGGCCTCACTCTCTCCAGGACAGGAATGAAAAGTCCTAAACTCCAGCAACAAGAGCTGGGGGTCTCTAAGGTAGAAGGGAATAAGCACATTTCTGAGAATTCTCATTAACGCTACCTTTACAGAACATGAGGAATGACAATGTTTTTTGACTGGTTGATGCTGTAAACTGCAAAAGACGGCAATTGATTGATGCAAATGCTCCAGGAAAGGAAATTGGGGTTTGGAAGCAAACTCAAAAGAAGTAACAGGATAGAGCCATTAGGGATTGAAAATGAGATGCAGAGGGAAATAAAAGGGAGGCTCAGGTATGAAAAGGAGGAGGTGCGAGTTAGGGAAGTGTTGGTAGGTAGGCGGTCCTTGATGTGCAAAAGTATGGGATCAGAAAAATGGGACCAACTATGAATGCAAGAGGGGGATGAAGTGCAAGCAAAGCCTTCAGGGAAACGATGTGCTCAAAGATGGGCAGGACTCAGAGACAGGAGGGGGAAATTAGGAGATCACTCTAGAAGGGAGGAAATAGGACAATGCAGAGTATAGAAGGGAGGAGTTAAGGAAAAAGAAGGGGGAACATCTGACTGCGGTGTTCGGTGGGCACCTCAAGAAATGGAGAAGAACATGAGACTGCAGAATGTAGAAGGGGATCTCAGAAAAAAAGGGAGAGTGACTTTTGATTGCAGACGGGAGGAGCCCACAAGACTGCAAAGTACAGAAGAGGAGGACATCGAGAAAAGTTGGCAAATCTCAGACTCCACTACCGAAAGGTTGTGATGGAGACCCCAGGCAAAGGAGGGGAACCTCAGTGTGGTGCAGAAAGAGGACTAGGAAATGGAGGCAAAAAATGAGACTGCAAAGTGGAGAAGGGGATCTCACAAAAAGGATAGGAAAAAGACTGCAGATGAAAAAGAGCGTTGGAAAAAGCAAGTGAAAAGAACACTACAGAGCCTTAAGAAAAGGAGTGGAACTGGAGACTACAGAACGTATGAGAGCTCAGGAAACCAGATGAAAATTAGACTATCAGAGTCTAAAAGGGGAGATTTCAGTAAAAGGTGACAGTAGAGTGGAGGCCCATCAGGAAAAGTAGAGGAACTAGAGACTGTAAAAGGGCAAACAGGGGGAGCTGGAGCCTAGGGAGTATAAAAGGGGGGAACCTCGGGCAAAGGAGGGGAGCTAGAGACTTCAGAATGTGGCTTGTTGGGTCTCAGGAAAACTAATTCGCCCAGGAAGAATCTCACAGAGCCTTGCCCCATGAAGGGCACTCACCTGCAGAGCTGAAGGGTTCTGGATTGCAGAGGTAAAACCGTCGGGAGAACTGCTCCAGAACCCGCTCCCTCTCCTGGGTCTCCCCAGTCAGCACAAGGACCTTTAGCAGCGACCTGTTGGTTAGAGGGACAGAGAGCTTAGCACAGTGTATTTCAGCAAGGTACAGGATGCACAAAACAGTAAACAGTCACCAGCAACATTACAAGTGAACAAACAGAAACACTAAAAGGGGCAGGCTAGTGCGTAGGAAATTGTTAGGTCTTTTAGCTGGTTGCTGTGTCTAACAGGCTGGGAGTGTTGGTGCTAGGTCTATAACATGTCGGGATTAAAAATGTCAGCTTTCCGTTTATGGATTTACTATTCAATTGCATTTTAAGCTTTACTTCTGTTTTTAAGCACTCTGACCAGTGCTGCCTAACACAGCGTTGCGCATATTGTTTTTATGGTCTGTTGCCTCGGTCAGGTGGTGACAATATACAATGGCCTTTGGCGAGCACTAACATTTCAATTCATGAATGCTTAACCCACTGAGGACTGTTATATTCTACATCTTCTCATCTCCTGCTGTCCCTTCCCCTCCTCCTATGGCTACCTTGCTCTCTCTCTCTCCTCCTCTGCCCCTCTTATGGCTCCTTCCCCTCCGCAAGGCGTACCTCTGATCTGTACCCCTCCCCGGAAGGTCTTTAAGGCTGGCAACCTTCTTCATCTTGCCACTCTCAACTCTCGCTCTGCGGTCAAACACCCCTCCGACATCTGCCACCTCCTTGAAGAACTAGACCTTAATGTCCTTGGTCTTACTGAGACATGGTTCACGGCCAGCTCTGTCGCAAGCTTTGACACTCTTCTCCCTGATGGCTACAAGATCCTCTACGCACCCAGATCCTCCCGGTCTGGTGAAGCGGTAGCCCTGATCCTTCCTGAGTGGATTCCTGCCTCTATCATCATTCCCACTCAGACCTACTCCTCTTTTGAATGCCTCGTTTGTGTTTGGAACAAGTTACTTACCTGTAACTACTGTTCTCCAGCATGGGTCTGGCATGGATTCACATGCTCATGAATATTCCCGTCGTCAGGCTGGGAATTCTCGGTTAAGAAAAATCAGTATCAGTTTCATCACTGATCTCTGCGTCATACTGACCACAGCCAATGAATGCCCTCTCACTAAGCCCCGCCTCTGGCAGCCATCTTCAGATTTAGTAGCACGTGAAGTGGCAGTATGACCAAGTGAAGAGCCGCAGAGGGGTAGGGGGAGGGTTCGCATGTGAATCCATGCCAGACCCATGCTGGAGAACAACAGTTACAGGTAAGTAACTTGTTCCTTCTCCAGCATGGGGTCTGGCATGGATTCACATGCTCATGAATAAAAGAATACCTAGCAGTACACACATGCACAACCACGGGAGGTGGCAACAGGCTCAACATTAAGCAATACAAAAACTCAACATTAAGCATCTCTTACCTCCTCACCAGGCTCACCTTAGGCGAACAGGTTGCGCAGCACTGCTTGTCCGACCCTAGACTCCTCCCTGGAATCCCGGTCGACGCAGTAGAATTTCGTGAAGGTGTGCGTCGACCTCCACGTAGCAGCCCTGCAGGTGTCCAGCAGGGGCACACCAGATAGGAACGCCGTGGTAGCAGCGATCGCTCTGGTGGAATGGGCTCTCGGACGGCCGGGCAGCGGTCGGTTTGCCAACCGATGACAGTACATGATACAGCCGGAGATCCATCTGGAAATGGAAGCCTTTGATAGAGCCTTCCCCTGATTGACAGGTCCAAAGTTCACAAAAAGTTGTGACGTCTTCCGAAAACTCTTCGTGCGGTCCACGTAGAACTTCAGCGCTCTAGCCACATCCAGCGAGTGCAAAGTCCTTTCAGCCGGCGACGGAGGCGACGGGAAGAAAACAGGCAACACCAAGGGTTCGTTGAGGTGGAAGTCCGACGGCACCTTGGGCATGAAGGAGGGGTGCGTCCTGAGCACTAACCTCGTGTCGTGAAAAGTCACATACGGGGGCTTGCAGGAAAGGGCCTGGATCTCTCCCACTCGTCGTGCGGAGGTGATGGCCACAAGAAACGCTGTTTTCCACGTCAAGAACTTCAACGAAGCTGAGTGCAGAGGCTCGAACGGAGGTCCCATGAGCTTGGTCAGCACCACGTTGAGCTCCCACGCCGGGGCCGGAGCCTTCACCGGCGGGAACGATCTGAACAGTCCCTTCATGAATTCTTTCACCAGATGATGAGACCACAAAGACGTCCGTCCCGTGGTTCTGGTGTATCGGGAGATCGCAGCAAGATGAATCTTGATGGAAGCGTGCGCTAGTCCAGCCTTGGCCAGCGTCAATAGGTACGGCAGTACTTGCGCAGCCGTAATTAGTAGAGGGTTAATCTTCTGTGCGTGGCACCAGACAGTTAACCTCTTCCATTTGTGTCCGTAGCATTTAAGAGTTGAGGACGCGCTGGCCTTTGCAAGAACCTCTCTGCAGTCGGCCGGTATGTCGTAACCTCAAAAACTCTAGCGCTGCAGGAGCCAGGCCTGCAAGTTCAGCGACTTCGGGTCGTGATGGAGGATGGCGCCTCCTTCCCTGGAGAGAAGATCCGCGTCCACTGGCAGCTTGATTGACGGGGACGCTGACAAGTCCAGAAGGTCCGGGAACCATATCTGCCTCGGCCACGCGGGTGCGACGAGGATCATCCTGCACCGTGACCTCTTGAGCTGGTTGATGAGCCGGATCAGCAACGGCAAAGGAGGGAACTCGTATTGAAATAGGCCCTCCCAGGGGAACGAGAAAGCATCGCCCATGCTCCTCGGCTGGGGAAACCTGCTGGCGAACCTCCGGCACTGGAGTTCGTCGCCGTCCCGAACAGATCGATCTGGGGTGTGCCCCACCGTCGGAAGAGGCGGTCCACTAGATCCTGTCATAGTTCCCACTCGTGGCACGAGCGCAGCTCTCTGCTGAGCGAGTCGGTGATGGTGTTTTTTATTCTTGCCAGATGAAACGGCACCAGAAACATCCCTTGGGCGACGGCCCAATGCCACAGATCCTGCGCCTCCTTGGACAGGGCTGGGGATCTGGTACCGCCCTGCTTCCTGATGTAGAACATGGTGGTGGTGTTGTCGGTGAAGATCCTCACCACCTTGCCCTTGAGGGGCGGAAGGAAGGACCTGAGGGCCCAAAACACTGCACGGAGCTCCAGGACGTTGATATGGAGGGATTTCTCCGTCGGAAGCCAAAGGCCTCTCGCATGCAGATTTTCGGTGTGCGCTCCCCACCCTTCCAGGGAGGCATCCGTGGTCACTGTCTTCTGGTGGCCCGGGGTCTGGAAGTTCATGCCCGCCGCCAGATGCGCGCAGGTGCCCCGCCACCGGATCGCTCGTCGGAAACTCTCGTCGAGTGTGATCCTGTCCTCGAAGCTGCCCGTCTGGATCCAGCGAGCGTCCAGGAACTCCTGCAACGGGCGCATCCGAAGCCTGCACAGGCGGATGAGATAAATGCAAGAAGACATCATTCGGAGGAGGGATTTGATGGACCTCACCTTGGCCGCGTCCGCAACCAGCATCCGCTGCACCTTGCCCAAGATGGCCCTCGTTCTTTCCTCCGACGGCGAGGCCAGAAGCACCACTGTGTCGAGTTTCGCTCCCAGAAACAGTGCGTCTTGCGCGGGCTCCAGGTGGGACTTGGCGTAGTTTATGGAGAATCCCAGGTCTGTGAGTAGTTGGACGGTCCTCGCCGTGTGCTCCGCGGCGAGCTCCCTTGTCTTTGCTCGGATGAGCCAGTCGTCCAGGTAGGGGTAGACGTGGATCCCCTCCAGGCGCAGCCGCGCCGCCACCGGTGCGAGGTACTTGGTGAACACCCTGGGTGCCGATCTCAATCCGAAGGGAAGGGCTCTGAACTGGTAGTGCCGCCCTTGGACCACGAATCTGAGAAACTTTCGGTGTCCCTTTAGGATGGGGATATGGAAGTAAGCATCCTCCAAATCCAACGACGACAGGAAATCGCCCTCCTCCAGCTGACCCAGGACGTGTTGGAGGGTGACCATCCGGAACTTCTGTGCCTTGATGTATTTGTTCAGTCGTCGTAGGTCCAGGATGGGACGCCATCCGCCTGTCTTCTTCTTCACGAGGAAGTATCTTGAGTAAACTCCGGAGACCCGAAGCCTCTTTGGGACGAGCTTGACGGCGCATGCCTTCTTGAGCATCGCCTTTACCTCCAAGAGAAGTTGAGGGACGTGATGTTCCTTCCTGTCCACGGGGGGGATGTGCGGGCACTTCTTTAGAAACTCGAGCGCGTGACCCTGGGCAAGGGCGTCCAGCACCCAACGGTCGGTGGAGATGGACTCCCACACGCTGACGAAGTTCGCCAGCCGGCCTCCCACCGCGGTGCTTTGGTGGGGGCCCGACCCCACGGCCGGTTCAGTCCTGCTTCCACGAGGCTTTGCCGCCTTGTCCTCCCTGGTGACGACGGTGGGGTCCGCCCGACTTGCCTCGTCCCCTGTAGGCTTCCTGTGACGACGAACGGGCCGCTTGACGGTAGGTGGAATATCCGCCCCCTGAACCTTTGGAGGCACCCTGCTTGCCTCTGGTGCTCCGAAAGGGCAGCCGTCGTTGCTGGAGAACACCAAGAGCCCGGGCCGTCTCTGTGTCCGCCTTGATGGCTTGCAGGGAATCGTCCACTGTTTTCCCAAACAGGTTGTTCCCGTCGAACGGCATGTCCAAAACTCTGGTCTGCACGTCCTGCCGGAAGTCCGTTGCCTTGAGCCATCCACGCAGTCTAAGGCACACGCCGTTGCCCAACTGGCGAAAACCAGTATCAGCGATGTCCGTCGCTACCGTAATGGCGTGGTCCGACGCCACTTCTCCTTCCTGCAAGATCTCTAGGGCCTCCGCCCTCTTGTCGTCCGGTAGGAAGTCCAGCAGGGGGGCGATCTTGTACCACAACTCACTGTCGTAGCGGGCTACGATATCCAAGGCGTTGGCAACCTTAATCGTCGTCGCTGCCGAAGAGATGACTCTGCGTCCCATCGTGTCCAATTTCTTTCCCTCGCCGTCCGGGGGGGAAGTTGACGTGGAGGCCGATGCCCCCCCCCCACTTTCTTCCTGGCCGCCATAAGAGACGACCGAGTCCGGGGTCGGCTGTGCCCAAAGGCACAAGGGGGCCGCGTCCGGGACCCGGTACTTCTTCTCGTACCGATCCCTTCTCGCAGGCGTTGTGGATGGGTTCTTGAGGAGGGCGAGACCCTCATCCCAGATATCTTCCAGTAGAGGTACAGCGAGGACCGTCTTCCTCTTGGTCTCGCGCCGTTGATAAAGGAAGCCTTCCTTCTTCTTCTCTTCCGGGCAGAGCTGGAAAAGCTTGGATGCCCTGGCGATCATGGCATGAAACGATCCAATCTTGTCGGGCGGGGAAGCCCGGGGAGGAGGTGACGACAGAAGATCCTCGCCGTAAACTTCGTCGTCTGTACCCGTCGCGGCCGTGTCCGTCCCCGTGTCATCCCCCCGGGTCGTGGACGGGGAGGAGGGCTGAGAAGGGCGCGGTGGTTGAAAAGGAGGTGGAGGATGAATCCTTCTCTTAGGAGGAGGGCTCCCAGAAGGGCCCGGCTCCGGGTCCCCCGTCGGGAGCGGTTCCTCCGTTGGTGGTAACGGCAATCTCGTCCTTATCTCCGAGCATAAGGACTGTATAGGCAGCAAAATGGCCGCCGAGTTGTCTTGCGGCACTGGTTGAGGGGGTTCCAACGGGCGGACACGAACCTCGTCGGTACCCTCGACGTTCTCGTCGTCTCCCTCGTCGGGGTCCCTCCCGACGGGCTGGTCTTCCTCCACGCCAATGGCGTGGCTTAAGACTTCGATCAGCTCCTCTTCAGAGGTTGAGGCCGAATCCACGATGGCCTCCTGCCCCACCTTTTTCTTCTCTGTCGGAGGTTTCACGGGGGTCCTGTCGATGGGCTTGAAAGAGGACTCCCTCCGCGGTGGCAGGGAGACTCTGGGCCCGAGGTCGCCTCCACTGGTGTAGCCTCCACAGGCTGAGCCAGGGCCGCTGCGTCTGTCTCGGCAGGGTGGATCAAGATTTTCGCCACCTTAGGTGCGTTCACCGCCTTCTCCTTGGGGGGGGGTCACCGCCTCGCTCCCCCTCCGAATTGGCCTTCGAGCTCGACCGGGGCCTCTCCAGAAGCTTCGCCGGGTGCTCGGACTTCCTCTTACCCGAGCCAGAGCGTTGGCTTGTGGTTGATGGTGCCGGGGAGGTTGCGCCCTGCCTGGCAAACGAAGAGCCCGACCGTTCGGCGCTCCCGGTGCCCGCGGACTCGCGGTGCTTGGCCTTCTGTTGGGCCCCCGTCGCCGAGTGCCCTCAAAGGTCTTAGAAGACCGCTCAGACTTCTTTTTCTCGCCTGACGGGCTCTTCCCTTCCAGCGAGTTGGCGAGACGCAGATGGCGGTCCTTCATGGTCCGCTCCGACATGTTCCCGCAAAACGCACAGTCCTTCTCCACGTGCGTCTTGTCCTCATGCAGGCAGTAGAGGCAAAGGGAGTGTTCGTCCTCCTTGAAGACATTCTGAAGCTGGCATGCAGGGCAGACCCTGAACAGCTTTCCGGGCATCGAGCTTCCCTTCTCCTGGGCCATGTCCGAGATGGGCCTGAGAAACTTCTGGAGTTCTCCAAAAGCGTGGCTCGACGAAACTTCACCCTTGAGGGGCGTAGAAGAATCCGACACGGGTCCCCGTTGATCGGATATAGAAACGGTGGAGCAGTCATTGGCTGTGGTCAGTATGACGCAGAGATCAGTGATTGGTTACTACTACGAAAGTCAGATCAGAAACGAAACTGATACCGATTTTTCTTTACCGAGGATTCCCAGCCTGACGACGGGGAATATTCATGAGCATGTGAATCCATGCCAGACCCCATGCTGGAGAAGTGTGTTGTCTCTCTCTCTCTCTCTCTCTCTCTCTCTCTGTGTGTGGGCATACCTCTCCTCCACCCTCTTGGCCTCTACCACTCAACCTCTCCTTGGTGACCTCATTATCCATCTCCTTGTTCCTCCTCTTTACTCTTCTGTGACCTCTCTGACTCCCTCTCCCTTGTCCATCTCCCTTGTCCATCCTCCCCTCTGGCCCGACGACTCACTCTGCAGGGCACACACTCGATGTCTTGATCTCCTCTGACCTCCCCCTCTCCATCCCCCCGACCACTCCTCTATCGTGGAGCGATCATTCCCTCCTCTCCTCTCCCCTTCTCTTCCCTCCAGGTAAAACCTACCCCATCACTGCCAGCTACCTTCTCGGACATCCGGCCCATGAAGCGTGTGTCAGTGGAGGCTTTTGCCGCCACCTTCTCTCCCCCCCTTCCATCTCTGTCTAACTCGCATCCTGACACAGCCCTGTCTCTGCTCTACTCTTCTATTTCTGATACTTTTGATGCTCTTGCCCATGCCATGAGGATCCGTTTGAAGTCCAAAACCAAATGCAATTCCTGGTACGACTCTAGCCTAGCTACACTTAAGCGTAAGTGTAGGGCGGCTGAGAGGAAATGGAGGGCTTCTTGTCTGTCCTCACCAAGAAGAGATCCCACATTCAAGCTTGTGTCTCTGCGGCATCTAACAACTCGGCCAACCTCTTTAAAATCTGCAAGGAGCTGGCCAACACTGCTGCAGTCTATACCCCTCCTGTTGCCTTGAGGACTCTTTGCAATGCCCTTGCCTCTCACATTATCTCAAAAACCCAGGACATCCTGTCTACCCTCTCTTCCCCTCCCCTCCTCTCTCTGTCTGTGCTTGCTGACCCTCCTTCAGCCCCCTGCCCCACCTTCTTTCTCATCCTTTCCTCTTTTCTCAACTGACGAGGTCACTAGACAAGTCCGATCTATGAAAGCATCTTCAAAAAAGGTCCATCCCTGTTCCTCTAAAACCATCAAGAACCATGTTGATACCCTCGCTCAGGCCTATGCCAATTTCTGCAACCACTCCTTTGCCTCAGGATACTTTCCCTCCCCTCAGAAGCACTCCCTTGTGCATCCTCTTTTCAACAAATCCACAGCTGATCCTTCTTGTCCGGCTAACTATCACTCACTTTCCATTACTCTTTTTCTGGGCAAACTCCTGGAAAAGCCGGCCATCTCTCAGCTTAACCTTCATTCTAATTCTGTTGGCTGTCTCCATGACCACCAGTCTGCCTTAAGAGCTGCCAGAAGCACGGAAACTGCTCTCCTGAACATCTGTGAAGATCTACTCTCCAACCTTGACTCTAACATTCCCTCTATCCTCATCCTACTCAATCTCTCTTCTGCCTTCGACACGGTCAACCATACCATCCTGCTCAACCGTCTCCGCAATAACCTGGGTATCACTGATCAGGCTCTGGCCTGGCTGACCTCTTTCCTCTCTGATCGACCTTCCTAGGTCCAAATTGGGTGCTTCCGATCATCTATCTCGCTCTCCACCTGTGGTGTTCCCAGGGGTCTAACCTCTTTCCCTGGCTTTTCAACCAATACCTGGCAACTCTCGCCTACTGCATTGCTATTTTCTGCTCCAATTTCCAGTGCTATGCTGACGACAACTCATTTTCAGGCTGCCCACAGCCACCTCCTCTCCTGCTCTCATCTCGGATTGCTTAACTGCCATTCAAGATTGGTGTGCCACCAACGATCTTTGTCTGAATGCCAGCAAGACCGAGATCCTCATCGGCACACCTTCACCCACCTTCCCCCTCATTTGCTGGCCGGCCTCCCTTGGCCCTCCTGCTATCCCCACCTGCGATTCTAAGAACCTCGGGGTCATCTTTGACACCACACTTTCTGTCTCCGCCCACATCTCTGATGTCTCTAAAAAGTCAAACTTCCTACTGCACCTCCTCAGCGGTACTCTGCTTTTCCTCTCCTTCCCCCAGAAGCTCACTGTCTCTCAATCTCAGGTTCTCTCTAGATTGTCCTACTGTAACAGACTCTTTCTAAATCTTCCTGCCTCTACTCTACGCCCTCTGCAACTAATCCAGAACAGGACTGCAAGACTTGTCCTTGGCCTCAAGCCCTGGGATCGTATCTCTCCAGTTCTGAAATCTCTCCATTGGCTCCCAGTGGACGCAAGGATTAAATTCAAAACCCTCTGCATTGTACAGAAGGCGTTCTGGGGCTTGGGTCCAAAATACCTTCAGCCATCGCTCAGCAAATGCCTCACCTCCCGAGCTCGTCGCTCCTCTACCTCCAACTCCCTCAGGGTCAGTCGTTTCTCAAGGAAATGAGCTGGGGGTAGATCTCTGTCTTTGGCTGAGGCCTCCGTCTGAAACAGCCTCTCTGACGCTCTGAAACTTGAGGAGCACCATCTCCGGTTCTGAAGACCTTCCTCTTTGCTTCTGCCTTCACCCACCCTCTCCCCTGCTAATCTGTTCTCTCTCGGATCCGTGCACCTGGCCTACCCTCTGTCTTCCGGGCTGCTCACCCTGCCACCCTCCCGCACTGCCTCCGGGCCACCCCTTGCACCGGGGTCTGTATCTGTACCCATACAGTCCCCCCTTTTTTTCTTCTGTACTTATCAGACACTGATTCTGCACTATCTGCTGCCTTAAGCCCAGCACTTGCCACTTGCTGGCTGCACTACCACTGTTTGTTGCCTTTATGATATATTTATTATTTATCTGTTTTCTCCTTTGATCCGCACTTTCCACTTCTCCCCCGCTCCCATGCACCTTTCCCCTCTCCCTCTGCCATGTCACTGGGCTTAGTAAAATCGTTGTTTTGTTCTCCCCTGTTCCGCTCCCTTGCCTTGTCACGCTCTGAAACACTTGTGTACAAGCGCAATATAAATAAAATATCAATATCAATATGTAGTCCAGTCGGTAAAGAGAATAAGCTCTTACGTTAAGAATTGCTTATTGGCTTTAATGTGTGAAAAGTTTGGATGCAAAAAAGCAACGTGTTCATTTGGTTTGCATGAAGTGGCGCTAGTAAGTCTCGGTGCGGCTTCTGCATGTTATTTGAGCAAAGTGGTGAGCTTCAGAATGGGCTACCTTCAGTGTTTATGCAGACAATGTGAGCTAAGTGACCAGACCAGCTCCAGCATACATGCAGACAATATGTGTAAACCGGCGTGGGTTAACTTCAGCATTTAATATGCACAGTCCATGTGCAAGACAGCCTGGATCAGATTCAGCATACATGCAGGCCACATTTGATACAAGTAGTAGTGAGATTTAGTGTGAATGAGCTTCAGCATGCATGCCTTCAAACCATTAGAGAAAGCAATAATTGACCTCCAGTGTGGGCCATCTTCAGGATGCATGCAAACAATGTGCAGAGAAGTGAACTTTCGTATGGATCAAGTTAATCGTGAATTCCTTCCATGTGTGAGGCAAGTAGTGAGCTTGGTGTGGGTCCACTTCAGAATGTGTGCTTGTAGACCATGAGCAAAGCAGCAAGTTTCAGCTCAGATGAGCTTAAGCAAGCAATATGAGCAATATGAGCAGCTTCAGCGTGCACGCAGATAATGTACGATAATGTACGAAAAGAGGGGACCCTCAATAAGGATAAGCTTCAGCATGCATACAAACAATGTGAGCAGCAAAGTGTTTGAGCTTAAATGTGGGTCAGCCCCAGCTAGCACGTAGACCACATGAAAAAAAAGAGAAGCTCTACCCAACGTGATGGGTGAGAAGTGCTGATCCCTTATTGGCTCATGAAAGCAAAGCGCTCCTTAGCCATATGTACTTAATCTCTCAGTTAACAGAGCACATTTGTTTGCATCTGGTCAACTGTAAAAGGTTTGCTTGAACCATGTTTGTTATTCCATGAGCTCTTTAATTGTTTTATATCATACAGAGTTTGCCTATTTGTAGTGCCCATAGGTTCCTTGAAATATTCCCATTCCCTTGCTAGATGCCAGCTGATTTTCCCAAATAGGTTTGAAAAATATAATTTATTCAGCAGCAGTTTCAGGGGCTGTTTTCATGAGGTACCTTGGGTACTATATACAACCTGGATGTTAACCTTTGTGTGGATCACTTCAGAGTCTTTGACCTTGCACCAGCCATTTAATAAGGGGTAATGTAATGGAACGTGATGTTAGTGTTTTTCGGAAGCAAAGCTTATGGCACAAGAGCAGTTTCAGAAATCTAGTTTCCTTGAAATCCAGGATACTCCTTATCCCCTGCAAATCATCATACTGTAATCAATCAACATCTTGGAAATCTTTGCTTATAAGAGTAATATTATTAGCCTGCACGTAACAAGACATAGCAATTTTAAACAAGCAAACACTTAGCATGCAATGACAATGCTTAAGAAAAGAATCAAGAGGAATCCATTGGAATACTTCATATGTGGAAGTGGAAGATTTCCTGATAGCACTTTCTTTGAAAAAAAAAGAAGGGAAAACCAGGACGCACCTGTATCAAAATATACATGCGGTCCTAACCCCAACCTGGAGTCAATAACATAAACACTTGCGTTAGGAGGACAAGCATTTGCTCACTTTATGGAAACCAATAAAGGAGTGTGTTACTATAGTGAGAGGATACACTCCAGAGCAACGGGAGACGCAAGAAACTTTCAGACACACGAACAACGGTGGTAAGTTTCTCTGCCCTGTTTTCGTTTTGTGCTTATCCAAGGTATGTACACAGCGGGCGAGTGGGAGCCCGTTTGCCAGACCCACCACTACCGATCCTGCAATACAGAACATTAACGCATCTGCGTTATTTTCTTTTGTCTTTCAACTGCGGGTCAGATCTCCCCCCCTCAGCTGGCTCCCTTCTATGGAACAGCCTTCCTCTCTTCTCTCAGTCTTGAACTGGACCACCTCAAGTTCTGCAAACAACTCAAGACCTTTCACTTCTCCTCCTCCTTCCCTCTTCCCTGCCCGTGCTAACCATCCCGTCTGCCGCTGAGATTGGCAGCCTGGTCCCTCAAGAGTCCAATTGGATCCTGGCATTCTGCCCAATTGCCTCTAGCACCCCACCCCCCACACTGCCCTCTGGGCCCGCACCTGCTTGTCGGGTGGTTTGCCTCTCCTCTGTACTTAACTGTTGGGTGGTAGACCTCCCTTTTGGTCATCGCCATGCACTTACCTGCTGCACCAATGGGCACATCTGGCATTTCCTCCACCAGGGGACCCCAATAGCACTTACCCCCATACCACCTCCCCTTTTATTTTCCTTTTTCTTTCACTGCTCTTGCACGCTCTGAATGTTACAATGCCTAGTAGGACTGCTTCAGTTTTCTATTCACATTGTCAATTCCTTTGTTTATTTGCTCCCTTGTTCCCTTCCCTTGTGGCGCTTTGAGACACTGGCTTGCTGTATAAGCGCCTTATAAATAACCAATAAAATTAATAAATAAATGAGTGTACACGGAAAGAAGTCCCTCGCGCTACTTGGGTTGCTAAGCAACCGCCCTGTAGCCACCCAATCTAAGCCCATAGCAATGGGTTATAGGTAAGCGCACACCTTTTCGCATGACATTATTTAAAAACAGCCTGTGATTTTGTGCTACATCGCCATTTAATTTCGGCGAATTCTAACCAACCCACACTTTTCGTTTGATTACAGCACAAGACCTGTATTTCTCTCCATTCGATGCCGGCCTTAACTTATGGTTACAGCTTTTCTACACATGCCCATTTACTTTAAATGCGAGGTAAGCTGACAGGTAATCTCTTTTGGAGTAGTTCTTTTGCTCCCCTGTGCGCTTTTACGCTTGTGGTAAAACATGTTTTCAATAGATTTCTTTCCACATACAAATTTCAAGACCACACTTCTTTGCGGTCTGTTTGACAGTGGACTATTTCTTGGCCACATCTTACTAGCCAGGCTTCGTTCCTTGATGAAAAAGTTACTAGTCTGGGCCCCAGCAGTCTCTTAAAAGTAGGGTTAAGCCAGGGCCCTGACAGGGCCCCCCTGTCCCACCACAACGTTGGCGGGACACATTATGCGCCCGCTATTAAGTCAGGCAAGCTGACAGAAGTGTCAGCCAGCCACAGCATCGCTGCAGCGTTCTGCCAGTCATGGTAACGTCCTCTGGTGGGGTCACCGGAGGAAGTTACTGTTCCTTTGTTTCCTCACCCCCCCCAGGTCGCTTAGGCGTCTTTAACCCTCTGCGAACCTGGGGACTCAACATATTTCAAGGTTTATAAAAGATGGCTTGAAAAGTACACAATTCAAGCCATCTTTTATAAAGCTTTGCCGACGGACAAAGACGCCTCAGGCTATTCAAGCCATAAGGTGTGTGGTCTATGTACTTAACTGTTCATGTGATAAATGGTACATAGGCAGTACCATTGGTAAGCTTAAATTAAGGGTGTTGCAACATATGAGAGCTATTAAAAACTTGGATCCTATCCAATGGCACTACATTTTAAAGCCAAGCATGCCAGCAAGCTAGATGGGTATGGCTATTTTGGCATTTGTTTGGTACCTGAATCTCTTAGAGGAGGAGATTGTGAACTTATTCTGAAACAATTGGAAACCAAATACACCTTGGACCTTGAAACCAAGAGTCCCAGAGGACATAATTTGGATGAGGAACTCTATATTTTCTTGTGCACCTAATTTAGTGCCTGTATATATGCCATGTTCCTCTCCATGGTTCCTCAATATCTTTCGGTTTACTGGTGCTAGATAAAATTATGTCGTCCTATTCTGTTTTTTTATAGGGGGCATGTTCATATGTGGTTTTCTATTTTTTCTATTATTGATATAGCTGATTAAGTCATTGTAGGTCTGTTCCCTTGGAGTTTTTTTAATCTCTTTTATCTCTTTCAGGACAACTTGTATAAATGTTTCTATAATGCACTGCACTGTCTGGCTTATGGCTTAGTTCTTTAGACATAATGAAGGTTTGCCATGGTAGGAGGTCATCCAGTCAACTACATATAATGAGCCACAAATCAGAACTCTGTTGTGTCTATATAGTATGCCAACCACCCTTTCCCCCCTCACCCTTTTGTTATCATATGTTAACCTACCTCTTTTATGTGAAATTTGTTCTGTTTGTATACTGATGTTTTAATATGTATATGCTATAGGAATGTAATTTGGATATGCAGACACTACAAATTGAAGGTTAGTTATTTTAATGCTTTAGCACTTTATTCTCTTGCACTTAGCACTTTAAAATTGCCTATTTGCACAGAAATATTGCATGCATTTTTTGCACGTATTTGCGCATTTTGCCCATAGCAGTAACATTGCTGTTTGGATCCTCAACAAGCATTTTGGACTATTGCCAGAAATAACGACTGCATACAAATACAAACCCATTATTTCAGGATTGCTAAAGCATAAGGAACAAGTTACTTACCTGTTACTGTTGTTCTCCATCATGGGTATGGCATGGATTCACATGCTCATGAATATTCCCCGTCGTCAGGCTGGGAATCCTCGGTAAAGAAAAAATCAGTATCAGTTTCGTTTCTGATCTGTCTTTCGTAGTAGTAACCAATCACTGATCTCTGTGTCATACTGACCACAGCCAATGACTGCCCTCTACCTAACCCCCTCCCCTGGCAGCCATCTTCAGATTTGGTAGCACGTGAAGTGGCAATATGTCCAAGTGAAGAGCCGCAGAGGGGTAGGCGGGAGGGTTCGCATGTGAATCCTTGCCAGACCCATGCTGGAGAACAACAGTTACAGGTAAGTAACTTGTTCCTTCTCCAGCATGGGGTCTGGCATGGATTCACATGCTCATGAATATAAGAATAAATAGCAGTACACACATGCAAACCACGGTGGGTGGCAAAAGGATCAACATTAAGCAATACAAAAAGCTCAACATTAAGCATCTCTTACCTCCTCACCAGGCTCACCTTAAGCGAACAGGTTGCGCAACACTGCTTGGCCGACCCTGGACTCCTCCCTGGAATCCCGATCGACGCAGTAGAATCTCGTGAAGGTGTGCGTCGACCTCCACGTAGCAGCCCTACAGATGTCCAGCAGGGGCACACCAGATAAGAACGCCGTAGTAGCAGCGATCGCTCTGGTCGAATGGGCTCTCGGACGGCCTGGCAGCAGTCGGTTAGCCAACCGGTGACAGTGCATGATGCAGCCGGAGAGCCATCTGGAAATAGAAGACTTCGAGAGAGCCTTCCCTTGATTCACAGGTCCAAAGTTCACGAACAGCTGTGATGTCCTCCGGAAACTCTTCGTGCGGTCGACGTAGAACTTCAGCGCTCTAGCCACATCCAGCGAGTGCAAAGTCCTCTCGGCCGGCGACGAAGGAGACGGGAAGAAAACAGGTAACACCAAGGGCTCGTTAAGATGGAAGTCCGACGGCACCTTGGGCATAAAGGAGGGGTGCGTCCTAAGCACCACCCTCGAGGCATGGAAAGTCAAGTACGGCGCTTTGCAGGATAGGGCCTGGATCTCTCCCACTCGTCGTGCAGAGGTAATGGCCACCAGGAACGCAGTCTTCCACGACACAATCTTCATCGGTGCATAGTGCATCGGCTCGAATGGGGGCCCCATGAGCCTGGTCAGCACCACGTTAAGTTCCCACGCCGGGGCCTTCACCGGCGGCAACGACCGAATAGTCCTTTCATAAACTCTTTTACCAGTCGATGGGACCACAGGGACGTCCGTTCTGTGGCTCTGGTATATCTGGAGATCGCCGCCAGATGAATCTTAATGGAGGCATGGGCTAGCCCAGCCATTGCCAGCGATAGGTACGGCAGCACTTGAGGGGCCGTAATCCGTAGGGGGTTGATCTTCTGTGCTCGGCACCAGATAGAGAACCTCTTCCACTTATGACCGTAGCATTTGAGAGTCGAGGACGCCCTGGCCTTTGCAAGAACCTCTCTGCAATCGGCCGGTATATCGTAGCCTCCAAACTCTAGCGCTGCAGGAGCCAAGCCTGCAGGTTCAGCGACGCCGGGTCGTGGTGGAAGATGGCGCCTCCTTCTCTGGAGAGAAGGTCCGCGTCCGCCGACAGCTTGATGGGAGGGGACGTTGACAAGTCCAGAAGGTCCGGGAACCAGATCTGCCTCGGCCACGCCGGTGCGACGAGGATCATCCTGCATCGGGACCTCTTGAGCTGGCTGATGAGTCGAAGCAGCAACGGCAACGGAGGGAACGCGTACAGGTATAGGCCGTCCCAGGGGAATGAGAACGCATCGCCCATGCTTCTCGGCTGGGGAAACCTGCTGGCGAACCTCTTGCACTTCGAGTTCGTCGCTGTTGCGAACAAGTCGATTTGGGGTTTGCCCCATCGTCTGAAGAGTTGATCCACCTGATCCTGGCGCAGTTCCCACTCGTGACACGCGCGCAGCTCCCTGCTGAGCGAGTCAGCGATGGTGTTTCTTTCTCCTGCCAGGTGGAAGGGAACCAGGAACATCCCCTGGGCGACCGCCCAGTGCCACAGATCCTGTGCCTCCTTGGATAGGGCTGGGGATCTGGTGCCTCCCTGCTTCCGTATGTAAAACATTGTCGTGGTGTTGTCCGTGAAGATCCGCACCACCTTGCCCTTGAGCGACGGGAGGAACGATTTGAGAGCCCAGAACACGGCTCGGAGTTCCAGGACGTTGATGTGCAGGAGCCTCTCCTCCGGGAGCCAGAGGCCTCTCGCGTGGAGATCTCCGGTGTGGGCGCCCCAACCTTCCAGGGAGGTGTCCGTCGTCACCGTCTCCTGGTACGCCGGCGTCTGAAAGTCCTTGCCCGCCGTGAGGTGCGTTCGAACGCCCCACCACTGAACCGCCCGCCGGAAAACCTCGTTGAGGGGGACCCTGTCTTCGAAGGTGCCCGTCACCTGCATCCAACGGGCGTCGAGAAATTCTTGAAGAGGGCACATCCGGAGTCTGCAGAGGCGCACCAGGCAGATGCAAGAGGACATCATCCCCAGGAGGGACTTGATGGACCTCACCCTGGCCACGTCCGTGGCTAGCAGGCGCTGCACTTTGCCTAGAATGGTCTTCGTCCGTTCTTCCGACGGGACCGCCAGGCGCCTTAATGCATCGAGCTTCGCTCCCAGAAACAGGGCCACCTGCCACGGCACCAGGTGGGACTTTGGGTAGTTTATGGCGAATCCCAGGTCTGTGAGTAGCTGGACGGTCCTCGCAGTGTGTTCGACGGCGAGTTCCCTCGTCCCTGAGCAGATGAGCCAATCGTCCAGGTAGGGGTAGACGTGAATCCCCTGCAGGCGCAATCCCCTGCAGGCGCATCCGCGCCGCCACTGGTGCCAGGCACTTGGTAAAGACTGGGGGCCGACTTTAATCCAAACGGCAGTGCTCTGAATTGGTAGTGGCGTCCCTGGACGACGAACCTGAGGAACTTGCGGTGACTTTTGAGGATGGGAACGTGGAAGTATGCATCCTCCAGGTCCAACGACAATAGAAAGTCATCTTCCTCCAGCTGTCCCAGTACGTGCTGGAGGGTGACCATCCTGAACTTTTGTGATCCGATGTATTTGTTCAAACAACAAAGGTCCAGGATGGGGCGCCAGCCGCCTGTCTTCTTCCTGACGAGGAAGTACCTTGAGTACACCCCGGAGGCCCGGAGCCTTCTCGGGACAAGCTCGATGGCGCCTTTCCTGAGCATTGCCCGTACTTCCAACAGCAGTTGCGGGACGTGATTTTCCTTCCTGGCCACAGGTGGAACGTGAGGGCGCTTCTTCAGGAATTCGATAGAGTGTCCTCTTGCCAGGGTATCCAGCACCCAACGGTCGGTGGAGATGGACTTCCACACGCCGACGAACTTCGTCAGCTGGCCTCCCACCGGGGTGCTTCGGTGGGGGCCCGAGACCACGGCCGGTTCAGTCCTGCTTGGAGGTGGAGGCCTTGCCGCCCTGGCCACCTTGCCGACGGCGGCGAGGGGCGCCCTGCTTGCCGCGACCCCTGTAGGCCTCCTGAGACGAGGAGCGTGCTGCCTGGCGGTAGGACGACGAGCCACCCCTGGAACCCTTGGAGGCACTCTGTCTGCCTCCGGAGCTCCGAAAGGGCCGTCGTTGCTGAAGGGCTCCTAGGGCGCGGGCCGTCTCCGTGTCCGTTTTTATGGCTTGGAGGGACTCATCCACCGCCTTCCCGAACAAGTTGCTGCCGTCGAACGGCATGTCCAACACCCTGGTCTGGACATCCTGACGGAAGTCGGTCGCCCGGAGCCAACCCCGTCGTCGTAGGCAAACACCGTTGCCCAGCTGGCGGAACCCGGTGTCGGCAATGTCGGTTGCCACCGTTATGGCGTGGTCCGACACCACCTCGCCCTCTTGCAGTATTTCCAGGGCCTCGGACCTCTTGTCGTCCGGCAGGAAGTCCAATATGGGGGCCAGCTTAAACCAGAGCTCCCTGTCGTAACGGGCCACGATCGCAAGGGCGTTGGCCGCTTTGATCGTCGTCGCCGCCGACTAAATGACCCGCCGCCCCATGGCGTCCAACTTCTTTCCCTCGCCGTCCGGCGGGGAATTCGACGACGAGGCTCCTGACCCCGCTGCTTTCTTCTTCGCCGCCGCCGAGACGACCGATTCTGGCGTTGGCTGGGCCCTGAGGCACAGGGGAGCAGTTTCGGGGACCCGGTACTTCTTCTCGTACTGGTCCCGTTTGGCTGGTGCCGTGGAGGGGTTTTTGAGAACCGACAGGCCCTCCTCCCAGATGTCATCGATTAGGGGCACCGCGATGACCGTCTTCCTCTTGGCCTCCCGGCGCTGATAGAGGAAACCTTCCTTTTTCTGCTCCTCCGGGCAGAGCTGGAACAATTCGGACGCCCTGGCGATTATGGCGTGGAATGAGCCAATCTCGTCGGGCGGTGAGGCCCGTGCGACGGGAGACGGTAGACCGTCGCCCTCAGAACCCGTCGTCGACCCCAGCGCACCGTCATCTCCCGACTCGTGGTAGGATGAGGAGGGAACTGTAGGCCTGGGCCGTGGGAATCTCATCCTTATCTCAGAGCATAAGGACTGGATGGCAGACAAAATGGCCGCCGAGCCATCCTGAGGCCTAGGATCCGGCTGCGCCGGAAGGGAAGGCCGCTCTTCCTCACCCTCGTCGTCTTCCTCGGTTTTATCCCGAGGATCTTCCTGACGGGATCGAACCTTCTCGAATTGGACTTCTAGGTTCCTCACGGCCTCGGTCAGTTCCTCCTCCGAGGCTGACTCCGAGCTCGAGGAGGGCACCGTGCGCCCCCCCTTGCTTCTTCCATCATGGCGGCCACGACGATGGGCTGAAAAGAGGATTCCCTCCTTGGCGGCAGGGAAACTAGTCCCGGAGGCAGTCTCCGCTGGCGGTGTCTCTGCCGGCTTGGCCAGAGTCGCCGCGATAGCCTCGATAGAGGCCTTCGCCTGCTGGGTAGGGGCCCTCACCACCTTAGGTGCGTCCCGGGCCTTCTCCTTCAGGGGAGGGGCGACGCCTCGCTCCCCCTCTTCCGAGATCGGACGGGGCTTCTCCCGAAGCTTACCCGGGGTCTCGGACTTTCTCTTCCCCGAACCGGAGCGTTGGCTCGTGGTTGACGGTGCCGGGGAAGGTGCGCCCTGCCTGGCGACCGAAGAGCCCGACCTTTCGGCGCTCCCGGAGCCAGCGGACTCGCGGCGCTTGGCCTGGTGTTGGGCCACCGTCGCCGGGGCGCCCGCACAGGACTTAGAAGCCCGCTCGGACCCTTTCTTCTTCTTCTCACCCGTCGAGCCCTTCTCCAACCAACTTGCGAGACGGGGTCGACAGTCCCTCATGGTCCGCTCCGACAAGTTCTTGCAGAACTGGCAGTCCTTCTCTACATGAGTCTTGTCCCCATGAAGACAGTAGAGGCATCGCGAATGTTCGTCTTCCTTTAACACATTCTACAGCCCGCATCCAGGGCAGCTGCGAAACAGCTTGGGTCCGGGCGACAAACTCGCTTCCTGGGCCATCTCGAAGTAGGCCGTGAATCTTCTGGAATCCTCCAAGAAGTTGATTCGACGAAATCTTCACCCTTGAGGGGCGTAGGAAAATCCCGCAACGGGTAGCCGTTAACGGGAGTAGAAAACGGTGGAGCTTGAGGCTCGATTAACTGAAAAAAAGTGAAAATTCTCCTGAAAAAACGCGAAACACGCCGTAAAAGCTCGAGAGCTAAGCACGAGGACTCACAACACTTGAACGTGCGGTAAAAATCCGAAGATGGCTGCCAGTGGCGGGGCTTAGGTAGAGGGCAGTCATTGGCTGTGGTCAGTATGACACAGAGATCAGTGATTGGTTATTACTACGAAAGACAGATCAGAAACGAAACTGATACTGATTTTTTCTTTACCGAAGATTCCCAGCCTGACGACGGGGAATATTCATGAGAATGTGAATCCATGCCAGACCCCATGCTGGAGAAGTCATCTTACATAACAGTCAACTTGCACCAAACTGTTTACATTTTCCTATACTCAGGGATTGTATTGGGGGTTTTATGTAACCCACATGGGTTAATTACAGAGTTCTGTTTTCTGGCTTTATTTGCATTCACACGTACAGAGCCGGCAGACAGCATAGTGGAGAGGCATTGCGTAAGTCTTTAATTGACAACGTGTGAAGCTTATTTCCTGCGTACTAACAGTTTACGGCCAGCTATTGACACTGTTTTCAGTGCCATAGAATCTATTTGGCAAAACAAGCGGCATCTCATTGTTTGCCCATAAAAGCCATTGTTTTCATCTAAATGTGTAATATACACATACATTTATTTTATGTAATGGCTTCTTTCTAATTTTATTTTGCGTGATGCCTCACCAGAACCTGGTGTGTGTCGTCAATACTATTCTGACATGTTAAAATACTATGAACTGTGGCTGTCTTGAGCAAATATGTACAATTGAAAAATGTCTGCACTTTTTAGCGTTATTTTACTGCATAAGCCAGCAGGTTGACACTCTGGCAGTGCAACCGAAGCGACTAAGACTTATTAGTCCTTTGTTTGTGTCACAATCCTTCAACGTGAACAAGTGATTTGTTACAGCGAAACGCGTCATTGCTTGTGTTTTCTGCTTTCCACAGCACATCTAATAAAGGAAATTTGCTGATGTGGATACCTTGGCTGTTTTGTCTGGCAGTTTTGAACATTTTTCTATACTGCTGCTCCGGGAGTGCTGCCTATCTTTTGTACTTTGTGCAAGCTTTTTCGAAACCATACTAAGGTGGGCACAGAAATATATAACATTTATATATATGGTTAAGTTGCTAAACCTATAGGAGGAGCACTTTTTGGGCATCTTATAACTTTGCTCCCCATGGACAAACTTTGTATAAAAAACAGATTGCTCACTCTGAATTATTTTGCAAAGTTTGGTGAGGTTTGGTCCAGGGGGGGCAAAGTTATAGGGGGGGTCCCAACAGTTATAGGGGGGGTCCCAACATTTTTTTTTCCCATAGACTGAATGGAGAAAACATTTCTGTCGTGCCTACAGCCCAAACCGCTGAATGGATTTTCACCAAATTTGCGGCAGGAGCGGTGGCTTGGCCCCGAAAGCGTGCTTTTGTAAATTTGGTGAAAATCTGTCCAGTAGTTTTTTTTAAAACCACCAAAAAGTAGGTCTAAAAAAATTAGTGATATCTATGTCTGCTCCGCGGACACACTTCCCTGTTTGCTCCGCGGACAGGACACCGATTGGATAATCGGCTTGCGTCATGTCCTCTGACATGCAGCGTGTTCTCTGGTTGGCTGGGATGAGGCATGAGGTGCATCAAATTGTTTAGATGCGCCTGCCATATTGGATGCGCGGACATGCGCTGGAAGTGAGCATAAATCCAATTTTGGGGATTGTGTTTGTGTGTATGAGTGCTTGGAGAGGGTGGGGGAGTAAGAGATGGGTCAAATGCTGTATTTGTTTAGGTGAGAGAAGACTGATGTGTTTGCGGTGTCCGCTGACATAATAAACACTGGGCGCACTTCTGGATATTTTAGTTTAGTGTGATGTTGGTTGTTTTGGGTCGTTAGAAGAGCACTGGGTGAAGAGGGTATGTATTGAAGAGTTTCTACGTTGGTTGTAATTAGAATGTTAATTGAAGTAGGTTTTGGGTAGGTTTTGAGGTGGATGTATTATATTTTTGGGTTGTGGTTATTTGGTAGGTGTTTGTTTCTATGGGTGTGTTATGCTGCGGTTGTTGTGGCCAGGGCCTAGAGTCTTGGGTGCAGGGCCGAAGTGCCGTAGGCCTTCGGCCATGCATCCAAGACTCTAGGCCCTGGCTTCAACCACCGCAGCATAACACACCCATGTTACCAAAGATTTTGACTGTGGTATCTGGGCTGCTTAGGGGATATGTTTTTAAAAATGTGTGTACTGATTGGTAGTAGTGTAATAGTGTTTATAGGACAGTGAGATGATGTGTTTTAGTTTGTTTGTTGGATTGTGTTCAGAATGTTGGTATTGAAGACTGTAGGCATTTTAGGTTGTATTTATTGGTGAGGTGTTCGTTTGCATGGCTGTTTTATGTTGTGGTGGTGGTGAGTTTAATTATTATAAACTTAGTGTTTCTTTTGGTGAGGCTGTATGAAGAGATTTGGCCAGGCCATGCAGTCAAGATTGTAGTGTTTGGCAACAAGCGCTGCAGCATAAGATGCCCATGGAAGCAAACATTTTGGATTGTGGTATACGGTCAGGTGTTTGCTTGAATGGGTGTGTTATGCTGTGGTGTTTGAGAGTCCATTCATTATATACTTAGTTTTTGTGGTTGTATGCAGTTTTATCATGCAAATTACCAAGAGGGGTCCTGGGTGTCCCTCAGCTAGACATTAGTCCTGGCTACGAGAGACTTACCCAGAGTCCTCATCTCACTATCTTCCACACAGAAAAAATATCCCAAACATATCAGTCTTTGTCCTGCCCTGGGGTAGTCCAGCACCGAAATGCTAGGCAATTCTCCACTGAAGAAAGTACCAATAGGAATCCCAGGACACCCCTTGTTTTTTGCATATTTAAGTAAGTTCGGGTCTCACCCTAAGTTACTAAGGGATTCCAGACGTTGACCCCTTGGTCACTATTCTTAGAGAGGCACAGCTTCAACCTACTGATGAGGTGCAACCAGACCGAAACACGTGTATGGGGTTGCTTGAGAGGAGAATTGCGTAGCATTTCGGTTGTTGGCTTGTTGCAGATTTTTGGGCAGTTTGATACCTGTTGGAGTTTTCCAACTGGTCAGTTTTGAAGTTCAAGCTTTGTTTAAGTTCATACACAGATTAGTTAGTAAATTTTGGTTTTAAGAATATTAAGTAAGCGTTTAGAAGATTTGCTGGTAATCTCTGTTTTACAGTAATGTTAGTATCATTACATTTGACCCATCCACAATTCTTTTTTATATATGCAGTGTAGTGGCCTGCATTGGTTGTAGCTCCTGCGTGGTAGATCATACCTATTGTTGTAAGGTTTCCTTACCAAGTGATACTTTACCATGTGTGAATCCACTTAGCTTGCCGTTGTTTTTGGTACCATCTGCATTATAACGTAAAGCATTACTATTACGTACGTACTATTTGTCTGTATTTGTAAGGTGGCAAGACCCCCACACCGTTTACCTAGCTAGTGACCCAAAGTGGGATAGTACAAACACACGTGTGCAAATTAAAAGCCTCTAATGTATACCTGTGGTCAGGGGAACGCGGCCTGGCCGGAGGGGGTAGCAGTACGGCTTGATCGGAAGCTTTCGTACGAGCACATTTTTTCAGCGCTAGAGACTTGCTCCTTGCGAAGAAGGTTTACGTGATTCGCCATGTGAAAATGAGGTGGGCTGAGCTGACAGGTGGTGTGTTGTGGCCTGGATGTGGGAGTTGCTGGGAGAGTGCGAAGTTCTCCAGAGGACCAAAGTAAACGCATAGAAGTGGCGCCCGCATTGGTGAATGGTAGCAAACAATTGATATCATTTTACAAAATATTTGTCATGCCAGTGTGGTCTGAAGGGCTACTGGTTCCATTTTGAGTGAAGGTCAGCATCGTTGAATTTTCGCTTCTGAGCTGAGGAAACCCACGCATCGTACACAGTATAAGGTTCAATTGAAACAAAGGGAGGATTGCAAAAGGAATGCAAGAAGGGAGGGATGTAACACTGTCAAATATGATAAGGTTCAACATTCAAAAACTGGACAAAGGAACATGTAATTTGATTTTACGAACATTGGTTGACCTGAACCGAGTGTCTGCGTTACCGCGAGAGAATGGAAACGCCAAATATTATGTAAGTTTTACTTTCGACGATTTTGTAGACCAATGAGTCAACTTATCATTCGTCGACCATTATTGCTGGCTTATATTGTACTTGGTTGTTTCTGTCATATTGCAACGACACGCAAATACAACTTGTGTTTGTACTTGCCTTTGCCTCAGGCACATGGGCGGTCCAGGATCGAGATGCGTGTACTCCACTAGTGGGTTCCCCCAGGTTTCACAAACGCTTAAATCAACGCTAATATTTAATTAGAATTCCGTCTATGTGTTCTCTCGAATTGTAGCGTCAGCTTCCGTATCCCATTTCGAGCTGAACATACTGCATAGACTAACCTTTGAAGTAAATTGAAGAGTACTTTCCACATTGTTTTCTGTGTGTTCCCATTGTTTCACGTCCGTGTTCATTATTACTTTTAACACTGGGCCAAATTAATGGGTAAAATGATAAACTGTACTGAAGATTGGCTACTGAGCCACATTTCTGTTATCGGTTTTAAACAAGTTACATCCTGCCTTTCTGCGATTGTCATCGATTCCAGATACCAACTGACGGGCTATTCAATCGGCAGGTGCAGATACACGTGAATGCCTGGATAGCAGTGACGCCTTTTTTGGGACGATCGCAATGCGCCGATATGCCTTTACGCGGTACCAGTGATAAGGAGCAACCTGACATTGTTTACGGTCGTCTAGCGCCAAGCTGATGACAAAGCCTTGCGATTCACTGTGTGTCCGATGCGCTTTTTATACCCAAAAGGAACTCCGCGTGACTCCCGATAAACATTTGTGGAACGAGAACAAAGAAAAAAATTACCCATTTGCTTGAATATGGCAATCGCCGGATGTTCTAGGAGCGTTTATTGTGAAATAAAATTACTTTAAAAATTGTACAGTTTTGCTATTTCCTTTAAAAGTATGGTTTTATATTCAAAATTGGAACACACTGTGTTGTCAGATGATGTGTGTTGATATTCCGGGTACTGCATCAACTAACATTATCACGTTAGGCTACACTGTCCAGTAACGTCCTGGAGATAGGCGGAGAATATCATTAGGTTTGGTGATATCAGCCTCAGGGGTGGGGCAAATGAATTAGTGCCGCCATGGCAGTCCACCTTGGGCGATGCAGCAACGGATAATCACAAGATGGCCGCGCCCTGCTGCGTGATTTCGCATGTGCAAAAAAGACGAAAACTACAGTAAGGTGCATAGGAAATGTTTGTACGATCGATTAACGCATGCTTAGTAACACATGCCCGAACCCTCGGGACAATAATATTTCTGAGCGCACTATTCCTTTAATAGATACATTTTTTGCTGCATTCGCTGCAGGCGATTTTCTAGGGTCTCTGTTTCTGTATTATTTTTAATGTCAGTATGGTGTGTTTAAAAAAATTAAATTTGGTAAGTACACAAAGTAATGGGTAATAATTGGTTTATATAGAGAAGTGTAGTGTCTACCGTTTTCACTAATTTCCTCACAAGGAACATTTAGTTCCACGCATTCCAAAGTAGGAACAAGTTACTTACCTGTAACTGTTGTTCTCCAGCATGGGTCTGGCATGGATTCACATGCTCATGAATATTCCCCGTCGTCAGGCTGGGAATCCTCGGTAAAGAAAAAACCAGTATCAGTTTCGTTTTTGATCTGTCTTTCGTAGTAATAACCAATCACTGGTCTCTGCGTCATACTGACCACAGCCAATGACTGCCCTCTACCTAAGCACCGCCTCTGGCAGCCATCTTCAGATTTGGAAGCACGTGAAGTGGCAGTATGACCAAGTGAAGAGCCGCAGAGGGGTAGGCGGGAGGGTTCGCATGTGAATCCATGCCAGACCCATGCTGGAGAACAACAGTTACAGGTAAGTAACTTGTTCCTTCTCCAGCATGGGGTCGGGCATGGATTCACATGCTCATGAATAAAGAATACATAGCAGTACCCACATGCACAACCACGGGAGGTGGCAAAGGCTCAACATTAAGCATCACATCAAACTCAACATTAAGCAATCTTACCTCCTCACCAGGCTCACCTCAGGCGAACAGGTTGCGCAGCACTGCTTGGCCGACCCTGGACTCCTCCCTGGAATCCCGATCGACGCAGTAGAATTTCGTGAAGGTGTGCGTCGACCTCCACGTAGCAGCCCTGCAAATGTCCAGCAGGGGCACACCAGATAGGAACGCTGTGGTAGCTGCGATCGCTCTGGTGGAATGTGCTCTCGGACGGCCAGGCAGCGGTCGGTTTGCCAACCGGTGACAGTACATGATACAGCCGGAGAGCCACCTGGAAATGGAAGCCTTCGAGAGGGCCTTCCCCTGATTGACAGGTCCAAAGTTCACAAACAGTTGTGACGTCTTCCGAAAACACTTCGTGCGATCCACGTAGAACTTCAGCGCTCTATCCACATCCAGCGAGTGCAAAGTCCTCTCAGCCGGCGACGAAGGCGACGGGAAAAACACAGGCAACACCAAGGGTTCGTTGAGATGGAAGTCTGACGCACCTTGGGCATGAAGGAGGGGTGCGTCCTGAGCACCACCCTCGTGTCGTGAAAAGTCAAGTACGGGGCCTTGCAGGAAAGGGCCTGGATCTCTCCCACCCGTCGTGCGGAGGTGATGGCCACAAGAAACGCTGTTTTCCACGACAGGAACTTCAACGGGGCCGAGTGCAGAGGCTCGAACGGAGGTCCCATGAGCTTGGTCAGCACCACGTTGAGCTCCCACGCCGGGGCCGGAGCCTTCACCGGCGGGAACGATCTGAACAGTCCCTTCATGAACTCTTTCACCAGACGATGAGACCACAAGGACGTCCGCCCCGTGGTTCTAGTGTATCGGGAGATCGCAGCAAGATGAATCTTGATGGACGCGTGTGCCAGTCCAGCTTTGGCCAGCGTCAACAGGTACGGCAGTACTTGGGGAGCCGTAATCCTTAGAGGGTTAATCTTCTGTGCGTGGCACCAGACAGAGAACCTCTTCCATTTGTGTCCGTAGCATTTAAGAGTCGAGGACGCCCTGGCCTTTGCAAGAACCTCTCTGCAGTCGGCCGGTATGTCGTATCCTCCAAACTCTAGCGCTGCAGGAGCCAGGCCTGCAAGTTCAGCGACTTCGGGTCGTGGTGGAGGATGGCGCCTCCTTCCCTGGAGAGCAGATCCGCGTCCACTGGCAGCTTGATTGACGGGGACGCTGACAAGTCCAGAAGGTCCGGGAACCATATCTGCCTCGGCCACGCAGGTGCGACGAGGATCATCCTGCACCGTGACCTCTTGAGCTGGTTGATGAGCCAGATCAGTAGTGGCAATGGAGGGAACGCGTATAGGAACAGGCCCGCCCAGGGGAACGAGAAAGCATCGCCCATGCTCCTTGGCTGGGGAAACCTGCTGGCGAACCTCCGGCACTTGGAGTTCGTCGCCGTCACGAACAGGTCCATCTGGGGTGTGCCCCACCGTCGGAAGAGGCGATCCACTAGATCCTGCCGTAGTTCCCACTCGTGGCACGAGCGCAGCTCCCTGCTGAGTGAGTCGGCGATGGTGTTTTTTATCCCTGCCAGATGAAACGGCACCAGAAACATCCTTTGGGCGACGGCCCAATGCCACAGGTCCTGCGCCTCCTTGGACAGTGCTGGGGACCTGGTTCCGCCCTGTTTCCTGATGTAAAACATGGTGGTGGTGTTGTCGGTGAAGATCCTCACCACCTTGCCCTTGAGGGACGGAAGGAAGGACCTGAGGGACTTCTCCGTCGGGAGCCAAAGGCCTCTCGCGTGCAGATTTTCGGTGTGCGCTCCCCACCCTTCCAGGGAGGCATCCGTGGTCACTGTCTCCTGGTGGTCTGGGGTCTGGAAGTCCATGCCCGCCGTCAGATGCGGGCGGGTGCCCCACCACCGGACCGCTCGGCGGAAACTCTCGTCGAGTGTGATCCTCTCCTCGAAGCCGCCCGTCGTTTGGATCCAGCGCGCGTCCAGGAACTCCTGCAACGGGCGCATCCGGAGCCTGCACATGGGAATGAGGTAGATGCAAGAAGACATCATTCCGAGGAGGGACTTGATGGACCTCACCTTGGCCGCGTCGGAAACCAACATCCGCTGTACCTTGCCCAGGATGGACCTGGTCCTTTCCTCCGACGGGGAGGCCAGAAGGGACACTGTGTCGAGCTTCGCTCCCAGAAACAGTGCGTTTTGCGCGGGTACCAGGTGGGACTTGGCGTAGTTCACAGAGAATCCCAGGTCCGTGAGAAGTTGGACGGTCCTTGCCGTGTGCTCCACGGCGAGCTCCCTCGTCTTGGCTCGGATGAGCCAGTCGTCCAGGTAGGGGTAGACGTGGATCCCCTCGCGGCGCAGCTGCGCCGCCACCGGTGCAAGGCACTTGGTGAATACCCTGGGTGCCGACCGTAGTCCGAAGGGGAGGGCTTTGAACTGGTAGTGACGCCCTTGGACCACAAACCTGAGGAATTTTCGGTGCCCCTTTAGGATGGGAATATGGAAGTAGGCATCCTCCAAATCCAACGACGAAAGGAAGTCTCCTTCCTCCAGCTGACCCAGGACGTGCTGGAGGGTGACCATCCGGAACTTCTGCGCCTTGATGAACTTGTTCAGACGTCGCAGGTCTAGGATGGGGCGCCATCCTCCCGTCTTCTTCTTCACGAGGAAGTATCTCGAGTAAACTCCGGAGCCCCGAAGCCTCTTTGGGACGAGTTTGATGGCGCCCTTCCTGAGCATCGCCTTTACCTCCAGGAGAAGCTGAGGGACGTGAAGCTCTTTCCTGGCCACGGGGGGGACGCGCGGGCACCTTCTTTGAAACTCGAGCGCGTGGCCCCGGGCTAAGGCGTCCAGCACCCAACGGTCGGTGGAGATGGACTCCCACACGCTGACGAAGCTCGCCAGCCGGCCTCCCACCGGGGTGCTTCGGTGCCGACCGTAGCTTTTCGACGAGGCTTTGCCGCCTTGACCTCCTTGGCGACGACGGCGGGGTCCGCCAGACTTGCCTCGACCTCTGTAGGCCTCCTGAGACGACGAGCGGGCCGCTTGACGGTAGGTGGAGAAACCGCCGCCGGAACCTTTGGAGGTGCCCTTGCCTCCGCTGCTCCGAAAGAGCGTCCGTCGTTGCTGCAGAACCCCAAGGGCCCGGGCCGTCTCAGTGTCCGCTTTAATGGCCTGAAGGGAATCGTCCACTGTTTTCCCAAACAGGTTGTTCCCATCGAACGGCATGTCCAGGGCTCTGGTCTGTACGTCTTGACAGAAGTCCGTAGCCTTGAGTGATCCACGCCGCCTAAGGCACACGCCGTTGCCCAACTGGCGAAACCCAGTGTCGGCGATGTCCGTCGCAATAGTGATGGTGTGGTCCGACGCCACCTCACCTTCCTGTAGGATCTCCAGGGCATCCGCCCTCTTGTCGTCCGGTAGGAAGTCCAGCAGGGGAGCCAGTTTGTACCATAGCTCCCTGTCGTAGCGGGCCACGATAGCCAAGGCGTTGGCCGCTTTAATCGTCGTCGCTGCAGAGGAGATGACCCTGCGTCCCATAGCGTCCAATTTCTTTCCCTCGCCGTCCGGTGGGGAAGTCGATGTGGAGGCCGCACCCCCCCCCGCTTTCTTCCTGGCCGCCGCGGAGACGACGGAGTCCGGGGTAGGCTGCGCCCGGAGGCACAGGGGGGCCGCGTCCGGGACCCGGTACTTTTTCTCGTACCGGTCTCTTCTAGCTGGCGTCGTGGAAGGGTTCTTGAGGAGGGCGAGGCCCTCATCCCAAATGTCGTCCAGTAGAGGCACCGCGAGGACCGTCTTCCTCTTGGCCTCGCGCCGTTGATAAAGGAATCCTTCCTTTTTCTTCTCCTCAGGGCAGAGTTGGAAAAGCTCGGATGCCCTGGCGATCATGGAGTTGAACGATCCAATCTCGTCGGGCGGAGAAGCCCTGGTGGGAGGTGACGACGGTAGATCCTCGTCGTATACCTCGTCGTCCGTACCCGTCGCTGCCGTGTCAGTCCCCCTATCATCCCCTCGGGTGGACGGGGAGGAGGGCTGGACGGGGCGCGACGGCTGAAAAGGAGGTGGAGGGTGAATCCTTCTTTTCTTGGGCGGGGGAACACCAGAAGGTTCCGGTTCAGGATCCCCCGATGGGAGAGGTTCCTCCGTCGGCAACGGTAGTCTCGTCCTTATCTCTGAGCATAAGGACTGTATAGCCAACAAAATGGCCGCCGAGTTGTCTTGCGGCGCTGGCAGAGGGGAATCCGACGGGCGATCAGGGGCCCCGTCGGCACCCTCGACGATGTCGTCGTCACCTGCGTCGGGATCCATCCCGACGGGCCGGTCTTCTTCCACGCCAAGGCCGTGGCTTAAGACCTCGATCAGCTCTTCCTCCGAGGTTGAAGCCGAATTTACGACGACGCCCTGCCCCCCCTTTTTCTTCCCCGCCGGGGATTTCACGGGGGTCCTATCGATGGGCACAAAAGAGGACTCCCTCCGAGGTGGCAGGGAGACTCTGAGCCCCGAGGTCGCCACCACTGGTGTAGCCTCCACAGGCTGAGCCAGGGCCGCCGCGACAGTTTCGATAGAGGGCTTGGCCGGATGGATTAAGGCCTTCACCACCTTAGGTGCGCTCACCGCCTTATCCTTGAGGGGGAGGACACTGCCTCGCTCCCCCTCCGATGGGGCCTTCGAGCTCGACCGGGGCCTCTCCAGGAGCTTCGCCGGGTGCTCGCCCTTCCTCTTACCCGACCCAGAGCGTTGGCTCGTGGCTGAAGGTGCCGGGGAGGGTGCGCCCTGCCTGGCGCCCGTAGAGCCCAACCGTTCGGCGCTCCCGGTGCCAGCGGACTCGCGGTGCTTGGCCTTGTGTTGGACCCCCGTCGCCGGGGCGTCCTCAAAGGTCTTAGAAGACCGCTCGGATTTCTTCCTCTTCTTCTCGCCTGACGGGCTCTTCCCTTCCAGCCAGTTGGCGAGACGTTGATGGCGGTCCTTCATGGTCCGCTCCGACATATTGCCGCAAAACGCAGTCCTTCTCCACGTGCGTCTTGTCCTCATGTAAGCAGTAGAGACAAAAGGAGTGTTCGTCCTCCTTAAAGACGTTCTGCAGCTGGCATCCAGGACAGACCCTGAACAGCTTTCCGGGCGTCAAGCTTCCCTTCTCCTGGGCCATGTCCGGGCCTGAGAAGCTTCTGGAGTCCTCCAAAAGCGTAGCTCGACGAAATCTTCACCCTTGAGGGGCGCAGACGAATCCGACACGGGTCCCCGTTGATCGGATGGAGAGTCGGTGGAGCTTGAGGCTCTTTTGACCGAAAAAAACGAAGTTTTTGAGAAAAAACGTGAAAAAATAGCACTAACGCTCGAGAGCAATAGCACGAGGATCCCAACACATGAACGTGCGGTAAAAATCTGAAGATGGCTGCCAGAGGCGGTGCTTAGGTAGAGGGCAGTCATTGGCTGTGGTCAGTATGACGCAGAGACCAGTGATTGGTCATTACTACGAAAGACAGATCAGAAACGAAACTGATACTGGTTTTTTCTTTACCGAGGATTCCCAGCCTGACGACGGGGAATATTCATGAGCATGTGAATCCATGCCAGACCCCATGCTGGAGAACTAGACATTTCTGTGTCTTACATATACATATACAGATTCCTCTTCTTATTTATTATTGAATGTAATGTATTTATGTGCTGCTTTTTGAACATGTTTAGTGTTTTCTTTTTGGCCGATATAATAATGTAAGATAGTCCCTGGGTTTTTGGATAGTGCTGTTGGTGTCCTAGTCAGTCCGCAAACAGGCGCATGGTCCGCGGATTTTAGACCCACTAGCGCAGGTAGGGGGTTTAGTATGTTCTATGTTATATGTATATAAAGAAAGGGCATACTAGTAAACATTTATCAAATTTACATTATCTATTTATCTATATTCAGTGAAAAAACGTTGTTACAGAAACGTTATGGTTAAATTGCACTACTAAAAACCTATGAAATTCAGTGAAAAAAAAACGTTACAGGGACGTTATGGTTCCAAGTAAAATCGAAAAACCCATGAAATTCGCCAGTTATGGTAAGCTAAGCAACCATTGATGACATCACTGATGACATCACATGTCTGGCTCCCTCTTTTTTCCTTTACTGACATATCTAGGCCAGTGACAGTCAGGAACAAAAAATTCAAAAAATAGTATATTTGTAGACTTATACTTTAAATATGTTCTTACAGTAATTCACTTCGGGTTCACTCACAGCATATGAAACATATACATAGAGGAAAACACAGACTTGGAAGACAGCAGTGCTTTCTATGTATGAAGATGATCAGTAAGGTTATCAACTCTTTCTTAAAGTTCTGTTTTTTTATAACTGTACTTTCCCTGGATATGCTCATATTTGTATACATTGTACTCACACTACTTTCCTTAGGGTCCATTCACATTATGTGATAGTTATACTTAGGGAAGTAGTAGCTTTGAAGCAGAGCAATAATTTCTGTGCATGAAGATAATCAGATGATGAAGATTGTCTGGTAATACTGCTGTTTTTTTAAAAAAAATCCTCTGTATATGCTCATATATGTATGTGTTGTCTGTTTGTGTGTTGTTTGCAATAATGCAATTATGTAGTAAGTGGGTTTTATTAGCTACTTATTAAATGTTTCACAGTAGGCAAAACTGTAATAAGAAATAATTTATCATTTTACTATTCAACAGGGCAAGATTATTAATATTGCACCTCCATCATGTATGCTGCACACAATACCTATGGTTCTACATGAGTAGCTTAGTACACTGGAAAGAACTACATAATAGAATGCTATTTGTATCAATGCATTGCTTAATGCACTACGTACCTCATGATATTTATTCCAATGATCCTTGACACTTTTTTTTTTATCAACATTACAATAAAAATCCCTTGTACAGACTTTTCATGAAAAGTAAATGCACACGTGATGTCATCAGTGATGTCATCGATGTCAATTGTGATGTCATCTTTGATGTCCTGGGTGTTAGTCTTAGCAATGCACAGTAGTGGCGTGAGTTATGGTTGCTTAGCTTACCATATCTGGCGAATTTCAGTGAAAAAAACGTTAAAAGGGACGTTATGGTTAAGTTGCGCTACTAAAAACCTATAAAATTCAGTGGAAAAAACTTTAAGGGACTTTATGGTTCCAATTAAAACCGAAAAACCCTTGAAATTCGCCAGTTATGGTAAATGTAGCAACCATAACTGTACAATTTGTAAAGTACTTTTATTTCACAATAAACGCTCAGAGAACATCCGGCGATTGCCATTTCAAGCAAATGGGTAATTTTTGTCTTGGATTGCATTTTTGCATTGGACGCACTGTGAATCGCAAGGCTTTGGCATCAGCTTGGCGCTAAGCCACCATTAATGATGTCAGGTTGCGCCTTATCGCTGGTACCGCGTAAGGGCCTGTGGCGATCGTCCCAAAAAATAGTCCTTGTGATCCTGCCATTCACGTGTATCTGCAGCTGCCGGTTAAAAAAGCTGTCAGTTGGTATCTGGAATCGATGACAATCGCAGAAAGGCAGGATGTAGCTGTTTAAAAACGATAACAGAAATGTGTCTCAGTAGCCGATCTTTATTACAGTTTATCATTTTGACCATGAACTTGGCCCTGTGTTAAAACTATTGATGAAAACGGACTTGAAACAATAGAAACACAGAGTAAACAACGTGGAAAGTAGTCTTCAATTTGCTTCAGAGGTTAGTGGTCTGCAGTATGTTCAGCTCGAAATGGGATGCGGACGCTGACGCTACAATCAGGGAGCAAGCTAAGGGCAAGAAGAACAGAGACATAATTTTAATTAAATATTAGCATTGAATTACGCGTTTATGGAACCTGGGGGAACCCACTAGTGGACTATACGCATCTCGATGGCCGACTGCCCATGTGCCCAGGACAAAGGCAATTACACACACCGGTTGTAATTGCTTGTCGTTGCAATATGCCACAAACAACAACCGAGTACAATGTAAGCCAGCAATAATGGTCGGCGAATGATAAATTGACTCATTGGTCTATAAAATGGTCGAAAGTAAAACTTACATAATATTCAGCATTTCCATTCTCTCGGCGTAATGCAGACACTCCGTTCAGGTCAACGAATTTTCATTAAATGAAATTACATGTTCCTTTGTCCAGTTTTGGAATGGTGAACCTTATCATATTTGACAGTGTTACATCCCTCCCTTCATGCATTCCTTTCGGAATCCTCCCTTTGTTTCAAGGTCGAAAAACAATTGAACCTTATACTGTGTACGATGCGTGGGTTTGCTCAGCTCGGAAGCAAAAATTCAATGGCGCTGACCTTCACTCAGAATGGGAGCCAATAGCCCTTCACGCCATAGTAAAACAGAAAGGTGATGGCTGGAAGGTTTTGAATTAATCATAACCACGGGCAAAGCTCTGGGCAACCCTCCAGACCATCGTTTTTCAGCCTGCCAAGCCATTACAGAAGGGGAAAAACCATATGCAAATCAGGCTTGGTCTTACCCCAAAAGGGGCAGTCCAGCCCGAACTGCTAGGTCACATCCCTTCTGCACGAGACCACAACCATCCACAGACATGTTTCAGCCTTGTTGGGCGTCATCAGTGAGAAGTAGCTTGGGTCTCTAGGCCCGGCAGACTCGGGACCCATGTCTGGGCATACCCGTCCCACTCGGGGTGACTTTAGCAAAACAGAAAGGTGATGGCTGGGGTTGCTTTGGTTTCTGTGCAGAGGGGACCTGGCCTAGCAGTTTGGGCAGGGCTGCTCCCATTGGTGGCAGTACCTGTCTGATTTGCATAGGGCTGGACCCCTTTTGCAATGGCGCAGACGGGCAAACAAACAACGGTGTGGAAGGTTGCCCAGAGCAACGCCAGTGGTTCAGATTAATTCAAAACCTTCCACCCATCACTTTTTTTGTTTCAGTTTGTCTCCATATGTGAGAGAGGGTATGCCCAGACGTGGGTCCCTTGCTCGCTGCGCCATAGGGAACCAAGCTGCACCTCACTGAGGAGGCCCAACAAGGCCGAAACATGTCTGGGGTTGCTTGCGTTTCCGTGCAGAGGGGACCTGGCCTAGCAATTTGGACAGGGCTGCTCCCATTGGTGGCAGTACCTGACTGATTTGCATATGGCTGGACCCCTTTTGCAATGGCGCAGGGCAAAAAAACAATGGTGTGGAAGGTTGCCCAGAGCAACGCCAGTGGTTCAGATTAATTCAAAACCTTCCACCCATCACTTTTTTGGTTTCACTTCAGACCATAGTGGCATTAGAAATATTTTTGAAAAACATATGAATTGTTTGCTACCATTCAGCAATGCGGGCGACATTTCTATGGATTTACTTTGTACCTTTGGAGAACTTCGCAGTCTCCCAGCGACTCCCACAGCCAGGCCACACCACCTGTCCGCTCAGCCCATCTCCTCTTCACACGGCAAATCACGTAAACATTTTTCAAAGGAGCAAGTCTCGAGCCCTGACAAAATGTGCTCGTATGACAATGTCAGAGCAAACCCTGCTACAACCCCCTCCGGCCAGGCCGCGGTCCCCCAACCCCATGACCGCAGTTATATATTAGAGGCCTATAAATTGCACACGTGTGTTTGTACTATCCACTTTGGGTCACTAGCGAGGTGAAAGGTGTGGGGGTATTGCCACCTTACAAATACAGACACATAGTAAATAAGTAATAGTAATGCTTTGACGTTACAATGCAGATGTACCAAAAACAACTGCAAGCTAACTGGATTCACACATGGTAAACTATCACTTGGTAAGAAAACCTTCACAACAGTAGGTATAATCTAGGATCCACAACCAATGCAGGTCACTACACTGCATACATAAAAAAGAATTGTGGATGGGTGAAATGTAATGATACTAACATTACTGTAAAACAGAGAATGAGAAGGTCTGCAACCTACCTCAATAAGGCCCACCCTACATCTTCCTCTCACCACCTGCTGAGGACAAAATACAAAACTATTGTCCCATATTGCCCTAGGTACTAAACCAGAAAAAATAACCTTGGCATTTGGAAGTATTTACATTACTGCCTGAACCAAGTGTTCCAAATCTGCCAACAAAGTAGGGGCATAGCTCAAATGCAAAGCACCACAGTGCAAAACAACTACATGTGGAATGTTCACTGCCCATATCTCCACAAACGTGTACAATTCCATGCACATTGAAACCAGGCACAGTGCTCCACATCACCTCACCTCCTTTAACATCAAAATTGTTAGCCACATTCCTGCATTTAACATACTGCTCCAAACCATGCACAAACATATCTCCAACCACCAACACCCTGACTTTCTCCACCTCTGCCATCTTCACTACACACAGCCTCTCAACACATACCACAACCTCAACATATGATTGGCTGATCCTTACAGTCCCCTTTCCATGCTGGATTTGCTGAAAAACCACAGATGTGGCATACCCTGTCCGCGGACAGCCGCGGTGTCCGCGGAGCACGTAACACTGGGGCAGCCCTTCTACCCTTTCCACTTCACTCTCTGCACCATTTCCTTATTGGCTACTGTTAAGCAGTCACACAATCATCCACAAATCACATCCAATAACTCTACATCCAACTCTATCATCACAGATCAGCACTTTAGATGTACTATCGATCACTCTCAATACAATTGGGCTGTGACTGTAAAGGACCTACAGCAACAACTACTATAAAACTCCCCAAGATTTCTACTTGCAGATTCATGCATATCCACATGCATGAACACAGACTACAGGTATGAATATTTTCAACACAGTACATGTACAGCTCTTCTAGGAATACATATAAACAGAGTAACTGTCACTTACCCTGTATAAACTGTAAAATGAAATTACTGTAATTTCTCCCACCTGCTATGATGAAGTGTCAATTGCAAACCTGTCTGCTCTCCAAATTTCTGTTTACACACACAGCTATCTAAAAAAATATTTCATATTAAAAGATGGGAGAAATAAAAGTATAATTATGAAAAAGGCTGTCCAGTGGGTTATAAAATTACATGCAGCCAGGATGAGTACATGGATCTTCATTCAAACAAAAACAATATCATGAGAAAGGCTCCTAGCTGAAACAACACCCCGGCCACTAGATGAAATCCTTCTGCTTTCTTTCCCACACCTTCACAAATGTATACATTGAATGCGTTTCTATACAATCTCTGCCATTCACCCTGTACAAATAGCAAAAAATGCATATGATTATTTCTTCTCTCTCTCAACATCCAATAACATTACATTAGAAAACAAGTGTGCTCTATACGTTTACTATTATACTCATTTGTAAAACATATTCAATTAACAGATTCTAAATAAAATATACAGGATGCACATAGGCAAAGGAAAGTGCATGTGAATACTATGCTCAGTTATAGGAAAACACTGCTACTACAAAAACAAAAAAACAAGGTCTACATTAACAAAAGAGCTATAAACACACATTCACTAAATTCTTTCTTTTACAATTGCAGTGAAGACCACTTTCCTGAAAAGCAGCAGCGTCTGAAGTACGAACAAGAACTTAGAAGAAACCTACTCTTTCCATACAAAAAAGTAAGTACAATACTAACATAATATTCTAACTGTTACTCAAACACACTAACATTTTAGTATTGTAGAACAAACAAGTGTATTAACCCTTTGCCATTAGATGTAGTATTAGTGCTTCCCCTGACCAGCTGCATACTTTATATTGTCATTTGAAGCCCAGTATAGTAACACACAAATACATGAACAGCCTTCTCAATTTGATGTAGCTGCCCATTGCACAATCACACACCTCCACAATCATCCTTACCATCATACTCAGACACTCATGCACAAACCACTCATACACTGCACAACAGCCCAACCCACACTTGCTTTTTTCTCCAACAGACCCCAAAGAATGCCTACCAAAAAGCAACTACGTAGAAAGCAACGCAGAAGTAGAGCAAATCAAAATAAGTGTCCAAAATAAGCATCCATCTCTAGCAGATTTTGTAAAATAAATTCAAACAAAACAGCTAATACAATCATTAAGCGAAACAAACAAGATTCCAGTACAGAAACTTTGCCTCCTCTTATCAAAATGTAAAACGAAACAGAAAGTGATTAACAAGACTTCAGCTACCACTACTGCGAACGCTGCACTTATAAATCTTGATGTAGTGGCAAGTAACCATACCAAAAAAAATATTGTACAAAACATGTTCTGCCACAGAGTCCTTCAGAACCTTATAAAAACAGGAGAAATCATGCACAACCCTTCACACCTACCGTAGAAAATTAATCTTAGAAGCTCTCATAGACAGTGCAATCCTTCTCAAAAGTAAGGCATTTATTTTAGTTTTAAACAGAATGAAACCACTAACAAAGCTAACTACTAAACTACAAAAAAGACTTCTCAATAAACGGAATATCAACAAAAATAGCTTCTTAAACATCTTTGGAGGTGAATGGAGTCGCACCACGAGCACAGAACCACATTTTAATGAAGAAGCATTTAAACAAAAGCAAACAAACCCAATTGCCGTACATGGACGAGTGCAGTGGACGAGGGTATGAAAAACTTACCATTATGGAAAAAGAAACTCTGCTCACAAAAATATCCCGTGAAAACTCCATCACCTCTCATTCTACTGAACCAAAACGTCCAGTCTACAAATGGCCATGCACATCAATTTGTAACATTGCCAAAAAATCTTTCAAATCTTTACGCCAGTTCCTCAATCAGTATGTAAAAAGCAAAGACAAATTCAAAATGAAACTACTACAAAATATGGATGCCTGTACAGTGAGCAAATACACATGACTATAAGGACTTCATTAGCCTGCATTTCAGGACCTATTTGCAAAAGCACTTTCCATCATATCAAAATGATATCAACACATCATTTAACTAGAAGAAATCTGGTCCATAAACTCTACTATGCTAAAAGTCCTGCTTTAGCACTAGCCAATTTAATAACAATCTTCTACATGGTACAGCCAAACAATTACTCGAAGAAATAGAGCATATCCAGAGAAAATATTTTGGAAGTGAAAGCCACTTACAAAATGCAATAGCTTTAAAACATACTAGCAACAACCTTACAGATGGCAACCTTCTACTACACACATACAAAACAAAATACTAAAGTTAAGTACCAAACCATGTGTGTGTGTGTTGCAGCAGGACTTTTTATAAAAGTAGCACAAAAACTGTAGACATGACGTACAAAATAGAAGACAATGAAAATTCCAAATTGTTCTAATTAGCTCTCTACCTTATAGCAGAAAAGAAATACGAAATTACTGATCCCTTAATACTTTGCAACTACTGCACTGCAAAACTGGACAACAACCAAACACCTTCATGTGCTATCACAAATAACTTGGAATTATTTCCACTACCAAAACCCCTGCAACAACTAAATTTATATGAGAGCATAATAATTCAAACAGTGCACCCATTTCAAGCAATAATACGCCACATTTACCTAAACAGCAAAATTACCTCCCTCTAAATTAGTGAAAGGCATTTGTGGCAAAGTAGTTTATTTACCATTAGATCTCAAAGAAAATGTACACACTCTAGGAGTGCAACGGCCATTAGATCAATCTTTAATAATCTTAGTAAATGGTGTACCTACAAAAGACAAAAAAATTTGGCAACAACTCGTGGACTTACATAAAGTTAGAAAAGCCCTGCAATATCTAAAAAACAACAATGAATACTACAAAGAAATTTAATATTGAAGAAAACCTGAGGGAAACCATTGAAATAATTCAAGAGTCACCAGAAACTGGTCAATTTCAACTTCTAAATCCTGCTACAGAATCCAATATTTTAGACCATTATACAATTCATCCTTTATACTTTAAAGACACTATAGATGATGCACTGGAAACGTACCAAATGCGACAAGCCAAAGGATCTCCATTCAGCATATGGGGAAAAAGTATAGAAGCACAGGCCTTTCCTCTACTCTTTCCTACTAGAAAAGGAGGAAGGTACGATGATAGACCCACACAGATAACAGCATGAGAATATCACTCTTTACGAATGTATTCCGACGACCCCAGATTCAGACAAAATGTGGAATACATATTCCACCTTCTCTTTAAAGTGAACTAGCAACTCTATGCTATGGAGTTGCACACACATTAAAATCTGGTACCCATTTTCAAAATATGTAAGCTACGCAATTATTACAAAAAGTGCAAGAAAAAGATGAGGTTTTACAGTCAAGTATTACAAATCCTTTAGCAAACATGCTTGGTACAAAAGAATACTGGTTCCAACGTCACTGAGGTGTACGCTGTATGATAAGAAACCTTGGCCCACAGACTTGGTTTGTTACATTAAGTTGTGCAGAATATGCATGGGAAGATTTACACAATCTCCTACGCATAGCAAACAAAAACAAAACTAACATAGATCTAAAACACCAGGAGAACTCTGCTCTCTAGATCCTGTAAATGTATCAAGATATTTCCATCATCGCTTCACTGCTATGCAACACTTTATTTGTAACATTACTGTTCCTCCACTCGGAGAAGTTCAACACTTCTTTTGTAGAAAAGAATACCAAGCCAGAGGAGCACCACACATCCACATGCTATTATGGGTTAAAGATGCTCCTAAATTTGGTCAAGACAGTGATGCCACTGTTTTGCAGTTCATCCAAAAATATTTCACTTGTGAAATCCCTTCACAAACAACACATAGTGACCTTCATGCACAAATTTGAAAGACACAAATGTTGGAAATATTGTGGTCGCAAATATATTAAAAAAAGGGAAATACTAGGCCAAATTCCACTTTGGTTTCCCTAGACCAGTTTCAGCAACAGGTCAAGTTAACAACTTCATGTCTTCAGTCAGACATAGTGTCAAAGGTAAATCACCTAAGAACACATATTACATAAAAAAAACAGAAGACTCAAAATACATCAATGATTACAATCATTGTAAAAAAAAAAAAGATTGTGCCTTTAAAGTTGTTCTGCCTCTGTGCACAGTGTGCACTGCAGACGAGGCAGAAGCACCCGGGCTGGGCTAAAAACATTGTATCAATGTTATGTCAGCCCAGCCCGGATGCAGCATCATCACGTCCGTTGTGAGATGAGGATCTCCGCCCCCTCTCACACTCCGGCTCAACGTTCTCAGGTAAAGAGGCCGAGGGAGTCCCAGTGCTAGGGGAGGTTTGGGTGGGGGAGCCAGGCCCTTTTGATGCAAATGTGTTTGGGTGCTGGTGTTAGTGTCTGACAATATTTTATTATTCTCAGCCACTTGCTAACACCAGCAGTAATAACGCAGCCTGTGGATCGCAGAAGCCTTCTACGATCAGCAGGCTGCGTTATTACTGCAGGTGCTGGTGTTAGCAAGTGGCTGAGAATAATATTTCTTCCTCCCAAATGGGTGGGAGAAATATTATTGTCAGACACTTACACCAGCACCCGACGGCGTAATAACGCAGCCTGCTGCCTACTACGAGCAGGCTGTGTTATTACGGCGGGTGCTGGGATTTAGAGAGCGGCTGCTCTCTAACTCAGTCAGTTCAAATTGAAATATGCATATTTCTTAAATTGCCTTTTCACCACCACCCAAATTGCATAGGGCAAAAGACATTCGCCTTTCATAAAATCAACACGTTAAAATGTGCACATGTAAACTCCAAGAACCAATATAAAGGTTTTCCCTGAAATTTGCAGTACCGAACTTGGACATTTCACCTTAGTTGTTTCTTCATCAGGTTATGTAGTGCAGTGGTGAGTTGTCCAGCCTGCAAACCTGATGGCTGTCGTTCAATGGGGCTGAGTCCACCCTAACCTGGGCAAAAAGAACGAAAGCAAAAGAAACGCACGTTAGCATTAAAAGTCGGCAAAAAAGAATGAAAGGAGAAGCAAAATAAACGAGCGTTATTTTGCTTCACCTGCATTCTTTTTGCCAATGTGCTGGAAGCGTTCCAGGCATTGCTGCAGATATAAAGCCACACTCAGGCAGGGAGTCTGCGGCAGCGCAGTTCTGCAAGCATAACAAAAAAAACCAAAAAAGCAATCAGTGAAAGCTTTCCCCCATCAAAATTCCTGAGATTCCATGGTCTTTCCCGGAGACCTGGAGAAATGCTTAAAATTCCCGAGTCTCTGGGAAAAATCCGGACGTTAGGCAGGTATGCTCAGCACCCGCCGTAATAACGCAGCCTGCTGCTGGCGAAGGCCCTGGCCGCACTGTGGTGCGCACATTTCAAAATAAACCCTCTCCCCTAGGCCTCATATTGGTGGGCCTAGAGGGCAGGGCTTAGTCCTTCCTGCCTGGCCCGATAAGTCGAGGAGCAGGTAAGTGCGTTATTTTTTCATTTCGCCCTGCCTGCTCCTTCCTTTCTTCCTCTCTCCTCTAGCGTCTCCCTGCAAACTCCACCAGATCCCTGTTCTTCATTTCTTTTGTTTGTCTCCCCCTTCCCCAAATGGCATGCACACACACATTAACTCCCACACATGCTCTCTCTCTCTTCTGGCCTCCCACCCTCGCGCCGGTAACTCATGCAGGCACCCATCTTTCACATCCTTTTTCTCCTGCCCTGCACATTTCGTATCTTTTAACTGACCGTTATTTTCAACATTTCACCTTCCCTGGGCTCATTTTCACCCTACCAGCACTCCACATGCAGGCACCCTTTCTAGCACCCTGCTTTCTCTCATGCACCCAGTTCCAAAACACATGTACTCTGTCTCTACCAGCTTCCCACACACCCCTTCTCTTGCACCCTGGCTCTCTCCAACACCATCTCTCACACTATTTAACCCTGGCTCTTTTTAAGCCTTGCTCAAACTCGTCTCTCACACCATAGTTCTCACTCTTGCATCCTAGCTCTCACACTTAGCTCTCCCAACATGCACACTCACTTGTCTCACACTTATACTTCAGAGGTACATAGAATCATTTCTGCATTCTTGCTAATTCTACTTGGGTCACAACGAATTCTGGTGACATTCAATATTAGTACAAAATTGCTAATCAAATTAGTTCATTTGCTACTCAAAATAATTTTCATTAGCAAAATCTGCTAATCAATTTTTGAAAACTAATTTACGCCTTGCTAACTGTGAATCCATTCCATTTCAGCAACTTGTACAAAATGCAAACCATGGCAGTTATGTACTACCTGCAATTCAGATAATCGCTCCACCTTACAAATACAGACACATAGTAAATACGTAATAGTAATGCTTTTACGTTACAATGCAGATGGTACCAAAAACAACTGTAAGCTGACTGGATTCACCCTTCACAACAATAGGTGTAATCTACCACGCAGGAGCCACCACCAATGCAGGTCACTTCACTGCATATATAAAAAAAGAATTGTGGATGGTTTGAATGTAATGATAGTACCATTACTCTAAAGCAGAGATTACCAGCAAATCTTGTAAACGCTTACTTAATATTCTTAAAACCAAAATTTAATACGTAATCTGTGTATGAACATAAGCAAAACTTCCACTTCAAAACTATGCACAATTAGAATACGCCAACTTGTATCTAACTGCCCCAAGATTCTGCAACAAGCAAACCGATAAATAAATACCACTAAAATCAAACAAGAAATATACAGTTAGAATACGCAACAGGTATCTAACTGCCCCAAAAAATCTGCAACAACCCAACAGATAGATGCATAGCATAAAAGTAGAAATAATCAATTAGAATACACCAACAGGTATCTAATTGCCCCAAAAATCTGCAACAAGCTAACAGATTAGCAAGAAACAAGAAATAAACAGTAAAACAATGAAAGAAATATATTGTACCACAACATAGAAGTTTTTTTTTAATCCAGCATGGCCATTTTTTCCCACACACCCAATGATTTAGAAAATAAACACTGAAACTGAGCAAATTGCTCAGTACACTGGTTTGAACAATAGTACTTGTAAAGTACTAAATGTGAGAGTCAAAAAAATACAGAAATGTCTATTATGCAATGCAATAGCTCATTATGAACTGCCTACACTAACATAAGATCTTTTCCTTTATCACAGAGTTCGAAAAGGTATGTCTGGTCCAATTACCCATGTAAGGAAAAAACTGCATACAACCACAAAAAACTCAACCAATAAGTATAAAATAAATGAGCTCACAAACACCGCTGCATAACACATCCATTCAAGCAAACATCTAACCATACGCCACAATCCAAAATGTTTACTTCCATGGGTAGCTTATGACACAGTCCTTGTTACAAACTCAACAATCTTAACTGCATAGCCTAGCCAAAACTTCACATACAAACTCTACAAATGAAACAGTACACAAACTTTGGGTTGTGGATATTTGATGGGTGTTTGATTCTATGGCCATGCGCCCAAGACTCTAGGCCCTGGTCACAACCACCGCAGCATAACACACCTATGCTAGCTAACATTTTGACTGTGGTATGTGGGCTGCTTATGGGGGATATTAATTACAATCAATGCTCTACTAACAACCCAAAACCAACATCATACTAAAGTAAAATAGCTAGTAGTGCGCCCAGCATTTATTATGACCGCGGACATGGCTAACACATCAGGGGCACCTGCCACCTAAACAAACACAGTATTTGACCCATCTCTTACTCCCCAACCCCCTCCCCCCATGCACTCTTGCACACCAACCAACTCCCCAATATAAAAGATGACTTGCATATTACAAGCACTTTAGGATATCAGCTTGTTGGTAAAGGTTATTCTGACCATTGGCATTATTTGTATGTTACATTAAGGAAATTAAATTGCTGCTATTTCTTGAAGGAGGTTACTGTTAATTTACGCACTGGCAGTGCTATAAAAATGCACTATTAAAGAGTTGTAAAGAATGCACTATGGTATTAGACCAGAAGAGAGTAGTATATCTTACGATCTCCTGTGCAGGTTGCTTTTGCTCGTCTCAAAAGCTTTTAAAACAACACCATGTTGGGAAGTATGACCGTAAGTTGTTATTTATTAGCAACGCATGGTCATAACTATAATATTTACATACTTGTGGAATTTTTTATACTGGATTTGGTAATGGGTTTTTTAGTAGCAGAGTGGAGTGATTCGCACATCCCGTTTTATCTTGTGTTTACTATATAAAATAAAGATGCATTAGCATACTATATGGGGTTATTTTACCATGAAGATAGTGCACTAATAGCCATTCCAATATGGTGGCTATTTTATGCATAGGTTTAGCGATATGCTTCTTGATCACATGATCTACAAACACTGGATGAGGGGGAGGAGCGGACCACTCTAGCTGATCTTTTTACACTTGTTGGTGCAAACGGCAATAATAGATATTACTAGCATGAAGAAGCCTGTGTGAACAGGCGGAACGTGTGGCTTTCTCCACCCAGCTGGGCAAGTGTTTTTAACTACCTGGTCGCCATATATGTGAGCATGCTAGACATGTTCCCTACATTTTTTGTGTGCTGTACATTTATAAATGAAAGAATATGTTTTAAAAGTAGCAAGGTTGCGTGTGCTTGGGTGTTTTGTTTACATACATCCAGAAAGGTTTTTTGAAGTGTTACAACCTGAATGGTGTATGTGTTTTTTCTATATTCAATGAATTTGGCATAATTCATACCCTAAAGCACCGGCTACATGTCTAGGCAGAGCGCTTTGTTGGCTAAAATAATTTGTTCGTTCCTTACAATGATTTGTGTACTTTTCAAGCCATCTTTTATAAACATAGAAATATGTCACATAGTTCTATGTTTATAAAAGATGACTTGCATATTACACAAACCATAGTAAGGTACGCATACAAATATATAAATGATTACATGTATATATTTGTTAGCGTACCTTACTATGGTTTGTGTACTTTTTTAGGCCATGCCCATCCCACAAGCCACGCCCCCAAAGGAGTTTCCTCAACACCTGGTAATATTTGAATTAATGTTTGAACTGATTAGGGTGTTTAGGTTGCACTACAAAGGGAATTTTCGAGTTCTAAAACACAATTGTGTGTTTTCACAGATTACATTGAAATATGAGAATTGTTTGGATGGTGTGAGACAGGCATGGTATCAAGAGACACACAGACTCAAAGATGTTAGTTTCAAAACCTTTATGTACTAAGGTTCCTGGGTAATGCCTAACTAGCCCTACACATGTAAGAAAAGAGGTAGATCCTCTCGATTATTAACTATGTTCTCTCATCAAAGGTGATATGTTGTTGCTCCTCTCTATACCAGTGGTCCTGAAATAAAATGGACTTGGTACTCCTACACAATTCAAACTTCCAAATTGATTCAATTTTTTCATTCAATTGTATTATCAAACATTAAAAAGCACCCTTAGAATCACCAAGTGGATTTGGATGAATGCACATATCACATAAAATACAAATCAGATATTACAAAATATAACAAATTACTAGACACAAATGACAAAAATGTAAACTAAACACACAAAGTGTCTCTATGCTAAAACTCCCAGCATGTTTCTGTTCCTATCACCAATTTTGTAGAATATTAATCAGGGGATTTTTCTTGAAAATTTCGATGTCTTCAACACTTGGTGTTAGGGGTGATGCGCATCACAACAGTAATGCAAATAAATCTTTGAAGGACACTTATTGCGTTGGCGTTCAAACTGTTAAATCTCTTTGCCCGATGGTTCCCTTAACTGATATTTTAAGGGTTGTCGAAGTCTGAAAGTCCAAAGTAAAAATCTGTCTGTGTCTAATCCTATGCTAGCCATCACGCTTTGAGAAAAATGTGTTAGGAATTCTCTTAGAAAGATATAGTGGTTCAACAGAAAATAGGAAAACAAGGTTAGTCTCTGGTGGTCTTCTCACCAGGTGTCAGTTTCACACATAAAATGATGCAATCAAAACCAGGCTGTTCATAAGAACTTCTCCACAGTTCTTGCAGTAGTCTCAAACACTTTCAATGGGCCCCATGACGAGTTGGGTCGTATCCCAGCAGTAAACGTCCTGGGATACCGCCCAAAGCTATTAGTGTTATCGCAACTCGGTCTGGCGCAATTTGCGCCGGAACCCAAGTTGCGGAGGCACTGTTAATCCCCATTTATTCTGAGTCTATAGGACGCTATGGGGCTTTTCGGTGCCATTACTGCTGGCGGTAATTGCCCTCAAATGGGTGGAAAGGGGTGGTTTCTATCTCCAGCAAAGAGCTGGAGGTAAACTTCCCAAACTCTGGACTGGGCAGAGCGGTAATGCGGCAGCAATAGCATTACCGCTGCATTATTACTGCTCCGTCCAACCCCTGATGAGGCCCAATGTTAAGTTCCTTGGGATTCCCTTCCTCAAGCTTTAACTCTTCCAAGTTTAAAACATGACCAAAAGAAATATACACAGTTCCTCTTCAAGCTTCTTGGAGTTCCCTTCCCAAAGTTTGAACTCCTTTAGCATCAGAAACCAATAAGTATTCAACTTTGGCAGGCCTCTCAGGGTTCCCTTTCCCAAGCTTAGGCCCCCTTTCAATTCCAAACACCAGTTCAATTTGTCAGGATGCACCTTTCCTGTTATATACAGTTCTTTCACACACACTCCACGTGTGGGGTGTAAGCAGAGACGTTGCTCCTCCTAGGCGTGGCCACTCTGATCTGTAACCCCTCTATTCCCTGCTCTTCCTTTTAACCTTTCACCATCAGGTGCTTTCTGCACCCCTTCTTGTTCTCATTTCCTTGCTTTCATGGGCATACTTGCACTTTCCATGCTTTCTCGTGCACACTTCTTAATGTCTTTACTTTCCGTCTGTGCACCTAGAGCCTTTTCCCTTTGTTGCTTTCCTGATCTATAACCTGCTTTTTCTGTCTTTCCCATATTTCCTTTCACTTTTCCGCTTTCTCTAGTTTTTCCGGTCTGTGTCGCTTTACCAACTGTGTTCTTTCTCCCGCTCCGCTCCAGTCAACCGCATGCTCCCGAGTTTCTATCTCACTGAAACGAAACTCACCGGGCAGCATTGCGCGGACTAGTGGTCCCTCTGGATACACAGTGTTGAGGTCAGGGTCTCACCACCAGTCCCTTGGGACAGGTACAAATCCCAATGGAACAAGCACTTTTCCGACCACCAACAGCAGGATGCAGGGTTCCTCGCTCCGGCTCATGGGAGACAGCTCCCTAGCCACGCTGCAGCCCTTTTCAAACACTGGGCCAGCGTCTCAGCACGCTATTCTCCTCCAGGCTTCAGGTCCTGCTGCTGCTCTCTGATCCTTGGCCTCTCTGGCCCAGACAACATCCCCAGCTTGCTTATTCTTTGGAAAATGACCACACCCTTTATAGTTGTGATAATGGTCAAGTGGAGTCAGGTGTGAGTGATAATTAGTAAATGCCTGACGTTGCCTGGCTATATGTGGGACAGTTTGAGTTCTTTCTATAGCAGGTTTCCCTTACATTCCCATGTTGTTCCTATGGGAAATTGTCACTAGTCCCACTTGCCTCTTCCGCGTCTCAGTATTGGTTGAAAATGGGGAGGGGGAGATGGTTTGGGACTGAAAACCATTTCTAAACATTGTGATTGACAGGGAAAAGAAGGGGATACCAAAGCCCTGTTTTCATACAATGGGGTTACTCCCCTCTTGGGTAGATCAACAACTAACCCTGACTACCTGTCATAAAGGCACTGGTCTTGATGGCCCACTTTGGGTCTGAAATGTGAGGCGATAAATAGGTGTTGGGTTTAAAGTCATATTGTTGTTTCCTCTGACCAGTCTACCTCTCTGCTTTTGTTCTGATACGGTATTCCCGCCTCTCTCCAAGAGGATCAGGGACAATGGGGCCTGCATATCCGATGAAGGCTTCAGGGACTTCTTCCTCCTAGCCTATTGTACCGTTGGGATACAGCGTCTCACCTGGGGTATCCCCATGATCACAACCCCAGATTACCCTACCCAGGTGATCCTCCATCTCTCGTCCACCCCCAGGCTTGGGATCCAAGAGCAATGGCCCTATCCTGGCCCCCTGAATTGAGGATTCTAGGGGTTACATGTGAGAATACCCCTAGGTATCCCACAATGGTCTTTCATGTGACCTACTTATGAGAACTACACCACAGTCCCCCAGAGGTAACTGGATCAAGTTTTATCACCTTTAGGTCGGACAAGGGGAGTATATATTTTTTTTCTCCCTCCGTTCATTAGACTAATAGCACTATGGCTACTTATATGTCTTTCTGGTATCCTATAGTTTGAAAAATTCCAAGTGTTGCGAGAGACAGTAGCTCAGAGATTTGCTCCGAGCGGACAAAGGGTATCCAATTACAGATCCCCCGAACTACATGTCACTATACTAGATGGCTCTTGAGGAATGTTCACCATTTTTGGAATTAAGAACAGAAACATGTCGAGCAAAGGCCATTGCTAGTTGCAAAGGCAAATGTAAAAATGTATTGGTATTGCACTGAGCCATAATAACTATGAGATCTAACATTAAACTGTAGACTGTGTCAAGTTACTGAGGTTTTGCATATAACAGCCTGCTCTTACATCGTTAGAACTGGAGTGTCATGAACACTGGCCCAAGAGCACAGACACCATGCCATCAAGTGATGGGGGAATGGGATATGGGACAGATGTACACAGGGGGCCCGGCTGGACTCAGTCATGGCGCCTTTGGTGCCAGGCTCATGTAAAGAGATAGCAGGAACACTTTATTTTGGTACAGGAGTGCTTCAGTCTCAAGAACTTGTCCACATGCTCATATACTTTCCATGAGCATGACATTGGGTGTGGTTCTCCAGGCCCAGGCTGCACGTGCAGATTCCAGGAGGGGCAGGGTGTGGCAAGCAGAACAGAACTCGTGGGCGTGGCCTCAGGAGCACAGCTATATAAGCTGTTCCATCACCAACACCAGCGCTTCGCGTTACTTTGCATCCTCATGCAACATGATGCTCACAGCCACTTGGACCAGTTTACTCACCTTCTGGAAGCCAGCGTTCACCATCTCATTGCATCTGCATACTCACCTTCTGAGAACCAGCTCTCAGCATCTCATCGCATCAGCATACTCACCTTCAGGAAAACCAACAACCTCGATTCCGGTGCCGCGCTCATCATCCAACACGGCGCCCATCATCCACGGTGTCGGTCCTGTAAAGAAGCAGAAAGACAAGGTTAGACAGTTAAAACTCAGCAGCCTGGGGGTCGCGCCGCACTGGAACTACGCGTGCATCCTCAGAGACCACTCACCTGTTGCCGGGCCATCGTGGGCTCGCTCTCTGCTCACTCCGGCTGCAATCTTCAGCTCTGCAACTGCTGCCGGGCAGCAATATCATCTACACGGGGAGAGAGCAAAAGAAATCCATTAAAGAAAGAGCGGATAACAATATCGGAACGGACGAAACAAACATAGCAAAAGCAGGCTGAAAGCAAAGCGGACTATACAAACAAAAACACTCACCTGGAGAGAAGTGGATTAGTCACAGCTGGACTGGACTACCACACGCAGGGACCAGTGAAGGAACTCCGTCCCAGTCAGACAAGCGCCCCTGCCAGAAGTAGCAGGACGGAGAGCTCATCAATCAAGATAAGCAGGTGAGCCTTCTAGGGGCAGCGCAACCTATGGGAACCACACCTTGCGTGGAAGGGGTCTAGAAGGGGACTCGGATTACAGATTGGCATGCTTATGCCTCCTTTATGTTTACATAGGAGCAGTCTTGAGCAGCACCACCACAGTAACTGTACAAGCGCAGAGGGAGAAGCCAGATAAGGGCGAACTAATCCCTGGGAGGGCTGCAACCGTGCCCCAATGCCTCCGCAGAGACCAGGTGAGCGTAACAGGGAGTCACTTTTGCACATCTTGATTGTATGCACTTTATTTGTCCTCCTTCATATATTACTGAGTTTCTGACTCTCTGTGATTATTTCTGTATGTTGTAATAAAAAAGCCATCCATAGTTATTTTTTAGAATTTATTGTTAAAAACATTTTTGTATTTACTACCACAAGGTATCGCGCCATTTTTTTTTTAACACATTCCCATTTGGGATTTGGATAGGTCTATAGATACTTTGCTCTTCCTAACACAAGTGTTAGTATATATTTTGGTCCTGGTCTTAGAATTGGGGCCAGTGTCTACAGTGCTTTGTATTGTCCTCTAAATATTTAATTTCAACATATTCCTCACCTAGCTGACATCATTTGCACCAGCCCATGCAACTTGAAGTATTTTGTCTTGTGTCATTTCCAAAATATCAGCATATTAGCTTCACAGTTAGCAAACTGGTCAATAGCCTCTGGCTTATGCCCTCTTCTTCATTGTAGTCTTAATTAGGTAGCCAATAGGAGTGTAGTGGAGGGGATATTTTTCCAGAAATGTCACAGGTGATAAATACCACTTCCACTGGTGGTATTTAGGCAAATCCACCAAATCAATTTGGAAATTCCCATTGGTGAATGTAACTTTGCTGGAATACTACCAGTAATATTCCAGCAATACCCTGCCACCAGTGTTAACATTTAAAATGCATATTTTAAAGCTTGTTTCCAACCCATTTCCACCTTCAATGGGAAGGCGTAAATGAGTAGTCTAAAGAAATGGCTCATAACATTACTGTATGAAAACGGGGGTGCCTAAAAAGGCACTGAGAATTGATTACCCCTCACTACTTTGGCTCTAGGAAGGGATTGAACAGTTATGGTCACACACAATTTGACATACGACTGAACATTTTTCAGGAAGTCAACAGTGCATGATACTCAATACAGGGAATCAAAATTAGCACGAAAAAATTAATGAAATATAATTTTAATCATATAAATATTAAAAACTAAAAACAATTCATACATCAATGCATCAAATCAAGACACAAAAATTATGTCTGACCACTAAAACAGGACAGGAAAAGGCTAGGAAAAGGAAGAAAGAAGAGGAATGGGTAAATCAATAGACCCTATAATCCAAAAAGAGAAAATTATTAGAGATAACGCCTAAGTTTAGACATTATTAGAGATGTGGAGTGTCGACATGTTTCGGCCAAATGATGGATTGGACATTTTCTCAGGTGTCCATCCAAAAGCAAGTGTTGTGGCCATCTTCAGGACAGATGATTTTTTCAAGTTGGGCCTTATGTGTGATGTGCATTAGACATCATGGATCTAAAAAGATGTATACATAATTGATTAGCTTGTGAAACGAAAAGAAACGCTACCTCTTTCACAATCTCGTTTTTACCAAAAATATGCCTCTAACTAATATCGACGGAAAATTGCACTGTGATGTTATAAACAAAAGTAGACTTGGTATACTGATAATATACAATATTGGTTATATTCTGAGAGACAAAATCAAAAAGGAAATTATTTATTGAAAAAGGGAACAAGAAACAAACGAATGACATAACATTGTGTGACACATAATATGGGTTCAATCCCTTACTTGTTTTCGCTAGGTCGAGTGTGACAAAAATGGTGGGAAACTCATCAGTTTTAAAAGATGCTGTTCTTACGTCTGGAAGCACGTTGGCTGCTGGGATCGCAAAATCTATGGCAAGGATCACCTCGTCCTGTACATCAAGGAGAATTATATAATCGTTTTGATGTGGGTAAAAATGACTTATTTAATTAGTAACCTGATAATCTATTGGTGGGTAGTTTCATCAAGAGTGAAGAACTATGGTCTATGTTTGCCTATAGACTACACTAGGTTAATGCATCCCCGAATCTGATGGGGGGACTTAAATTACATAGAAGCTCAAAAACCAGGCTGATAGAATGCGCTCTATTGAAAATTAAATCAGGCTACCCTAAAAAGAATTTACAATTAGTTCAGTGGAGTCAGCACTATTAGGTATGTGCTAATGGATCACTTCTGTATATCCTGGGGTGCCAGGCGAAAGTTCGAATAGTAGGGGCCCAGGAGTGATGTCTTATGCTAGGAAGCCATGGAGGTCGTTCACTAAATGGAAGGAATGAAACACAAAAGTCAAGTGAAGTCAGTCAGACGCTCTCCCCTTGCACATGAAATGTTATGTTAAAGGCAAAAGGGCAGGACAACTGCAAAAAAGGCCCTAAATTAGAATACCTTAGTTGGCTGCATTGTCGAGTAGATCCTGAAAGGAGGTAGAGTGGCTCCTAACGTTTACAGGATGTTCGCGAATAAGCGAGCTGGATAGAAGAGAAACGGCACAACAGGGCTCTCTGTGCATGCGCAAGATTAGTTTGCAAATGACATGTTCGAAATAAACCGGAAGGACGTGTCTAATCCTATTCAGTAGAATGGAAGAGAAACAACCTGTTAGCAAGGGTCAGGCTGACTGGACAAAACAGATAACAGGAAAAGCCCAAGGCACGACAAAGGCTGAACGTTCAATTTAGGTCAAGGAGTCCGGAGCGTGAGCGAATCCCAAAGGGGAGAATGAAGCTTACCTATATGGCATAAGGGGAACGTCATCTGCTGCGCATTCCAGCCAAACTTCAACTGAGAAAGGAGCGAAAGAGGGTATAAATACGTCTTGACGTCAAGGCGTGAGCCATACGTATTAATGGCTGAGAGTCACATGGTTTCCGGAAAATGCCATTAGGTCTGATGCAACCTTTCTTAAAAGGTATATAGCATGATGGTACGAGTGCATCATGCGGAAAAAGAAATGATGGTGCCAGGCGCATACCAATGTGTGGAAAGAACGGGAGATATTTATTGTAACAAGATAATTTTCCTCATGAGGAATGTGTACATCAAAACTCATGTGGCCAAAGTCAAAAAACGAAATAATCCTGTTTTCAAAGGGGCTACTAGCAGAAAAACGGTCCAATAGCTATATGATTCCATGATCTCAAAACCGAGGCCAGGTGCCCCCAGATAGAAAGTAATAACTTACTAGGTGTGTCATGCCCTAAAGGTAGGAAGGTTCACTCGCTTATGTTCGGTATTGGAGAACGGTTGGGTCGAATATTTATCATAATGCTAACGTCGTAGCAGATGTGTTATAAGAAAAATGTAATTACATTAGCAAACTGTTCCATTCGACAGAAGAGTTCAGAACTTGATTTACTGTATTAAGATTGTAAATCCATCTTTGTTCCGCTAAACTTAGTGATAGATCTCTATTACCACCTCTAGGTGAGGGAGGTATTCTTTGAATTACAAACCACTGTAGATCTGTATACCTGTGATTGGCTGTTATATAATGGGCAACCAGAGGTTTATCATCAGTTTTATTTTTAAGACGGGATCAGTTTTCACATATTCTTTGTCTTATCGCTCTGCTCGTTTTTCCTATGTATAATAAATTTCACTGGCATTTTATGCCGTAAATTAACCAGTCAGAGGCACAGTTGGAAATTGAACGAAGGTTACATGTTATGCCATTGAGCTCTAGTGTTTTACAGTTGGTAGTCAAGGGACATACTGAGCAATGGCCGCATTTGTGATGGCCAAGAACCGGTGGAAGATTCTCAAGTCTGGTTTGTGTGGAAGAAGTCAATTCTTTAGGATAAGTATGAACCAGGATATCCCTAAAGTTCTTCTGGCATTTAAAGGCAAACTTTGGTTGTGCCGGACAAAAATCTTCAGTAGACAAAATGTGCCACTGTTTTTTATAGTTCTTTGTAAGGCATTGTTGATTGGGCTAAATGTGCTCACCCATGTGATTCTTTCCTACGCAGTTTTGGGCTCTGGGTGGAGACATCTGTCCCTATTAGCATGTTTGGCTCTCTTATAGGCTCTATTGATGCATTTTTTAGGGTAGCCGTGGGTGATTAGCCGTTGTTTAAGGTCTTTACCTTCTCGGATGAAGTCACCAACCTCAGAGCAGTTTCTCCTTACTCTGAGAAATTGTCCAACCGGTAGATTTTCTCGTAAATTCAGAGGATGAAAACTGTTGAATTTAAGAAGTATTTTTATCAGTCGGTTTGCGAAACAGCTTGGTTTTCAAAAAGCCTGACTCTGTTTTATAAATTGAGAGATCAAGAAAAGGAATGGCTAACAGATCGTAAGTCATAGTAAACGCGATATATTGATTGTGATTATTGAGCCACTCTAGGAAAGAATATGAAAGGGTAGAGTTGCCTTTCCGAATCAGAAAAACGTCACATTGTTCTTAAATGGATTATCGGGATCATAAATGGAAGTGGATACAAATTTATCCATAAATAGATTTGCTAAATCCGGGGCAAAAGTCGCCCCCATACTTGTGCCGTGTATTTGTTTATAAAACGGTGCCCTCATACAGAAAAAAGGTTTTCGGTTAGAGCAATCTTGATACATTCCATAATGAATAAAGTATGGACTTTACTGAGAGTATCGTGCGTTTGTTAAGGTAAGACTCCATGATGACCAAACATTCTTCCTGCGGAATGCTTGTGTAAAGGGAGGTAACATCTAAGGTCACCAGAAGATTAGTAGCTTCTAAATGAGTGGAATCTATTAAGTTTATCATGCTCGTGGTGTCCTTGACAAAAGAGTTCATAGATTTTACAAAAGGTCTGAGGAACCAATCGGCATAAATGGACAAAGGCTCAAGGATGGAATTAATAGCCGAGACAATCGGTCTGCCAGGAGGGTTGTTTGAATTTTTGTGAACCTTAGGGAGTAGGTAAAACGCTGGAATGGTAGGGGAAGTTTTTATCAAAAAATGATGTTCATCTTGATCAATCCATTCCTGTCGTAAAGCATGATCCATCAAACTTTTAATTTCCTGTCAGAGGGATTCAGTAATATCTCGGTTCATTTTACAGTAAAACCAAGGGTTGTCTAGCTGGAGACGAGCCTCTGTTTTGTATAGTACAGTGTCCCAAAGGTCAATACCTCCGCCTTTATCGGCTGGTTTTATAAGAAAAGCCAGAGGATTGTTTTGTAGTGTAGTAAGGGCAGTTCTTTCAGCCCTAGTTAGATTGTCTTTATGATGGTTCTTGTCCCTAAGTAAATGCCTAGTTTTTTTTCCAAGATCTTATTTTCAAAAGCTAAGATTGCTGGACTGACCATTGAGTTAGATGGAGTAAAGTTGGAAGGTACTTTTAAACCTGTGGTACTGGGTTCTTTTGTGGAGGCGTGACCATCTTTGAAAAAATATTTCAGAAGGATCAGTCGAAAAAATGTGTGTAGTTCCACCTGGGTGTCAAAGTCTTTAGCTTTGGTAGTTGGAACAAAGCTAAGTCCGTTTTTCAGAACTTTCATTTCAGAATCGGTGAGGGGATGAGTTGACAAATTGAAAATCGGAATCACCAATTATGTGGTGGGCCCCTCAATTGCGGGTCTGCATCCGCGGTAACACTTGTTGCCAGTGGCGTGTTTTCTTTCCTCGTCCCTGAAAAAACTGGGGTTGGTTGTTGGTATTTATGCCATTGGAGGATGAAGCATTATCAGAATCGCTACTGGTCGTGGTATTAGAGGTGTTCGAGAAACTAGAATATTTGTTTCTCTGGCAGCCGGTGTTTCGGTTTCTGCTTTGGGCTAGCTTATTTTGATCAATGTAAAAAGATTCCACAAGGTAAGGATAAGTGATAAGTTCTCAGCCATGGAGGTCGTTCACTAAATGGAAGGAATGAAACACAAAAGTCAAGTGAAGTCAGTCAGACGCTCTCCCCTTGCGCATGAAATGTTATGCTAAAGGCAAAAGCGGAGGACAACTGCAAAAAAGGCCCTAAATTAGTGAACGACCTCCATGACTTCCTAACATAAGACATCACTCCTGGGCCCCTACTACTCGAACTTTCACCTGGTACCCCAGCATATACAGAAGTGATCCATTAGCACATATCGAATAGTGCTGACTCCACGGAACTAATTGCAAGTTCTTTTTAGGGTAGCCCGATTTAATTTTCAATAGAGCGCATTCTATCAGCCTGGTTTTTGAGCTTCTATGTAATTTAAGTCCCCCCCATCAGATTCGGGGATGCATTAACCTAGTGTAGTCTATAGGCAATCATATACCATAGTACTTCACTCTTGAAACTACCCACCAATAGATTATCAGGTTACTAATTAAATAAGTAATTTTTACCCACATCAAAACGATTATGTAATTCTCCTTGATGTACAGGACAAGGTGAACCTTGCCATAGATTTTGCAATCCCAGCAGCCAACGTTCTTCCGGACGTAAGAGCAGCATCTTTTAAGAAGGATGAGCTTCCCACCATTTTTGTCACACTCGACCTAGCGAAAACAAGTAAGAGATTGAACCCATATTATGTGACACACAATGTTATGGCATTCGTTTGTTTCTTGTTCCCTTTTTCAATAAATAATTTTCTTTTCGATTTTGTCTCTCAGAATATGACCAATATTGTATATTATCAGTGTACCAGGTTTACTTTTGTTTATAACATCACAGTTCAATTTTTCCGTCGATATTACTTAGAGGCATCTCTTTGGTAAAAACGAGATTGTGAAAGAGCCTGTAGCCTTTCTTTTCATTTCACAAGCTAATCAATTATGTATATATCTTTTTAGATCCACGATGTCTAATGCACATCACACGTAAGGCCCAACTTGAAGAAATCATCTGTCCTGAAGATGGCCACAACACTTGCTTTTGTGTGGACACCTGAGAAAATGTCCAATCCATCATTTGGCCGAAACATGTCGACACTCCACATCTCTAATAATGTCTAAACTTAGGCGTTATCTCTAATAATTTTCTTTTTTCGGATTATAGGGTCTATTGATTTACCCATTCCTCTTCTTTCTTCCTTTTGCTAGCCTTTTCCTGTCCTGTCTTAGTGGTCAGACATAATTTTTGTGTCTTGATTTGATGCATTGATGTATGAATTGTTTTTAGTTTTTAATATTTATATGATTAAAAGTATATTTCACAATTTCTTTCGTGCTGATTTTGCTTCCCTGTATTAATGAGTATCATGCACCGTTGATTTCCTGAAAAATGTTCAGTCCTATGTCAAATTGTGTGTGACCATAACTGTTCAATCCCTTCCTAGAGCCGAAGTAGTGAGGGGTAATCAATTCTCAGTGCCTTTTTAGGCACCCCCATTTTCAGACGTTACCTCGTCCCTTTCGAGAATTGCTCCCCCATAAACAAAAAATCTGGGACTTTGCCTAATTTTTTTAATATCATACCATTACTGTACATTGTTTTTAATGCAAAAATTCATCCCCTCTGAACATTTTCTGCACGGGAACAGTGGCTAGAGAGGGCATTGGAGATGCCCACATTCTTACCCCTTTCTAATGCCGCGTGCCTATAATGTTTTTATGCACGCTAGGGATGTGCTTGCCCTTCCCTCAGTTAAAAAAATGTTACAAAATGTCACGAGGCATTTTACATTTTTTTATTTTACCTACATCAGAGTGACAAAATTACTACTTCCCTGTAGGAGTACAGGGATGAGCAGTGCCTTTTAAATTCCTACACCTCCCCACACTAATACTAGAACAGCAGTTATCTAATTCATAAAGCGGAAACAGGCACATCATGAATAGTATACCTCCATTGTCTCTTTAGGAAGCATGAGCCGAGAGCAGTCTCTACCCCTCAGGGGGTTGTGAACTAGCATGGTAGCACTTTAGTAGTTTTAGAATGCAATAGTATGGCAAGCACCAAAATAAAATAAAAAGTCCAATTGAAGTTCTATGAAAGTAAACTAACAGGGCTAACTATTAAAAACACTAACCTTGCATACAGTTTTATTGTGGTTTGTGAAGCCTAGTGCCATCTCTCTCTCTGTCTCTCTCTCTCTCTCTCTATCTCTCTCTCTCTCTCTCTCTCGTCTGCCCACAGACCTCCTCCCTAACCCCGGCATTCACAGACCCTGGTTAATTCTACTGAATGGTAACTTCTAGTTCTATGATCTTTGCCTATTCTAGAGGAGGTCTCCCTAATTGCAGGCTATCTTAACTCCTGCAGGGACAGCCTCACTTTACCTACTCTTACCAAATGTAAGTGTTCTAATGGGAGTTTGGATAGTGCCTTGCACTATCCTAATGAGGCTACATCAGTAACACCCACTCACCTCTACTCCTACTTTCAGTCCTTCTACCTACTCCTCCATCTAATCCTTAGTCCCTCCAATGTTTCACTACTCGTCACCTCCACCCTTTGATGTAACCACTCCTCTCACTCCAGTAAGTCTCCCCACTACTATCCTCCAACTACCAAAAGTACCATCCTCCTCCCACTACTACCCTCCTCCCCCACTAAAACACAAACCCCATCTTTCACCCAGTTTTATCCACTTCACATTTACTCCTTACACTATATGTTCTTCTACTCACCACACAAACACAAACAAACAACAGAACCACTATCAATCCTAAACCAATACCTCACCTGCTCTGACAAGCTAAACCATTGCTTGATCCTTCCTCCTAATGGTGTCTTGGTCGTCCTCCACTTCTGACTTCTGCCGTTAAACCCACCTCTTCCCCATCCTGCTCCTGTCTTAAGCAACCCTTTATGCTTCGGGATTGGTTCCCTTTCCATAACCCTCTAAGCCCCACCTACTTTCTTCATGCAGGTTCACCGCTTATTGCCCATGGCGGCGTACCTAGTACAAAAGGATAGCTCGTTCTCTTACGTTGAAGTATTATGGTATGATTAGCTACAAAGTTTTTGTACTTTGACAATCCCTGGTGGTCTAGGGAATCAGATTTGTGGCGCGGGACTCTGCCGGTGCTTCCTGGTGGGCCAGAGGCCATCTTTGTGACTGGCGCACAGGCTTGTGGCTTTCTCCGTTGTCTCATTCTCATTCTAGTCTTCTGCTGTTGGATTTGTGCTGTGGTTTTGACTGCCACATAGGTCTGCAGCTTTCTCCAGAGGCTCTGTTTCTTTTCCTCGTTATGCAGGCTGTGTTTTGGCTCTTCAGAGGGTTTCAAATTCAAAAGTGGGAAGTTTCAGCTCAGCTGATCTATCAGGGCTGCTTGACAGATGGTCTGGATCAGCATTGGTCCTGGAAGCAAAAGAAAAATACTGATGAGCATTCTGCCATTGAGGCATAGCTGGAGGGAAGGGTTTGCAGAGTTTCTTACTGGCACGGGGTGGGGTGGGGCAGGAATTTGTGCCCCCTCTGCTACCACCGTACAGCTCAGGGGTAAAACTGGCTCTGTACTGCTCCCAGGTATTTCTTCAAACCTTGGTTGAGAGGGTTTGTTGTCCCTTCGTGACAAGGCTTGGTTACAACCCCTGTAATGAGATGCACAAAATGCAGACATTGGGAGAAAAAGCTACTCTGGATATTGAGGAACATGGGTCTGTAGAAAAGTCAAACAAGTTCTAGAATGTGTCTTTAAGGCATAAATGAGGGTCTTAAATATGAATAGGGCCTATAGGAGAATGCCAGGGGGACAGAACCACTACTTAATACCATTTTGTATTCTTTCAGCCGCTTGACAGCATCAAGCCGGGTTTCTGGACACTTTCTGGTGCATCGCATTGGCAAGCTGGTTCAACGGAATTCGACAATGCACTGCGATTCCACAAGCAGCAACAGCCTCATGCTCGAAGGAGCTTGTGACAGACAGACTATGTTCGAGTCGGACTAGCTCGCTCACTCCATTTTATTATATTTGTTTTTTTATCTAGTGCTCTTTCCCTACTTGTGTGGCCTCAATGCGCTTTATCGGTTGGAACGCCCTTATTGACCGTAGTCAATGTGCTGGAAAATGTTATGAATTATAGATTAGGAGATGCATGTGTGCATTTTTGCCGGTCTAGGACTTGGGTGGCTAGGTAGGCTCGACTAAGCATCCCAAAGAGAGGCCAGGCACGTGGGTGGGCGCTGGTGGTGGTTTGCGATAGATTGCTATTGTTGAGAGAGTCGATGTGTGGCCAGCTATACCAAATTTCTTTTCATTGGTAGTCACTGTATGCTAGTGGCAGATGTGTTGAGGTATGTGAGGTGTTTCAGTGTGGACGGCTATATGTACTGCTAGACCGGAGAGCATAGCCGTAGCTGCATTCTACGGTGCATGGGTGCTTGGTCGTGAATGTGACCTGTGTCCACAGATGTGGTGTAAGGTATACGTACCGTAGTCTTCTGAGTTGTTCGGCTGGAGCAATCTTTGTCCAGTGCAGACGGCGTGGTCTCATTATTGATGGTCTCTCGAGTGAAAGGGTCTGAGCATGCAGTGAGCGTGGGTGAGTTTATTGTGTTGTGCTCAGCGAGGGTTGCAGGCTTCCCTGGTCTATTTATCTCATATTCTTAGTCTCTCTTGTGCGAGGGTCTGAGGGGCATGAGCGTGGGAGAGTTTATTGTGATGTGCCACAGTGAAGGGTGCTGGCTTCACGTGTGTATTTGTCAGGTAGGAGTGTTGTTGTGCACGGGGTGATTTCAGGTGAGCCACAGCGAAAAGCTGCCGGCCACTGTTTTGCAGTTGGTGTATGGGATCTTAGGTTCGGTAGTGTAGTTTCGTGGAGCAAGGGTTCAGGGGTATATTGGGAAAAGCCAAGATTTTAGGGCCTTTCTGAATTTCAGTTGGTTTTCAGTGTTGCGAATGTCTAGTGGTAGGGAGTTCCAGATGATTGGCGGTTAGACGGAGAAGGATGAACCGCCCAGCCTGGAGAAGTTATGAGGTGGGATCGGAGATGCTGTGCGAGATCTGAGATTTGTGGAGGGTTGGTAAAGAACAATTTTGTCTCGGATGAATTCCGGTCCGGTTTTGTGGACGGCGCGGTGGTTATGCACGTGGCTTTAAAAGGTATTGCGCTGACCAATGGTGAGCCAATGGAGGACTCTTAAGAGTAGGGCTGATGTGTTATCTGGCGAGAAGGTTAAGGAGCAGGCGGGCTGCCACATTTTGGATTCTTTGCAGTTTCCTTAGTTGAGACGCCAGGGTGCCTAGGTAGAGGCAGTTCGCGTAGTCTAGTTGGGACAGGATGATGGAGTTGATGGCCGAAAAGCGGTGAAGATAAGCGAGGTAAGGGAAAATATGCAGATGGAAGAAGCAGGTTTTGGATACGGTAGTGTTGGGAGAGGGATAAGTCTGAGTCCAATGTGCATCCAAGGTTTTTTCCGCATTTGAGATTGCCAGTGCTTGTAGTAGTGGTTTGGGCCACGGACTGGTTGGGGGATGAGGGCCGTTTTCCCGCAAACTAGGATTTTAGTTTTCCCAGGGTTGAAGATGAGGTGGTTGGTTGTCATCCAGTGATCAAAATCGAGAGGTATGACGCCAAGTCCGGAGTGTCGTCTACATAGTTGTAGCAGGTACGATTGTACGAGCGGATGATCGCGGGAAGGGGTTTTTAGGTAGAAGTTGAAGATTAGGGGTGATCGGGATGCTCCTTGTGGGACACCTTTACTTAGTGGTCGTGATGTGGATGTGAACTGGTGGAGGTGAACAGTAGAGTGTACTGTGCGTCGATGATTGGTCGAGTCGATCGGAGGCTTCCGTCCTGACGTCGACAACATCACTGGTATAAGTAGCTTGCGCAGCGCCCATTGCTCAGTTCCGTTTTGAAGAGCGAAGCATTGTCTTGAGTGGATGGTTACTACCCTTGAGAGAGTGTAGACTGTAACCACAAGGGAAGTTTTACTGCAGGGTGGGATGGAAGAGTGATAAGGAATACGTGGGAGGAACATCCAGTCGAAAGAACGTTACCATGGGTAAGTAACTTGTTCTTCGAATGGATTGTGTGCTCCCACGTATTCCTCATCTTTGATACACTCCCAAAGCAGTTATATTATATTATAGTTATAGTTATATTATTTGGAGGAGGGAGTAAAATTGAAGTCATCAAGAATGCACTGAGTGCAGAACTGCCTTTCCAAAAACAGACTCTTGGGTAGTGGAGAAATCCAAACTGTAGTATTTTGAAAAGGTGTATGCAGAGGACCATGTGGCAGCTGCACAAATGTCTTTTATTGGAACTCCCCTCTGCAAAGCAGACGAAGTTGTGATACCCCTGGTGGAGAGAACCCTTAAAAGATCTTCGGGATCCTTACCGGCTAGTTTGTAACATTCTGAAATTGTTAAAATAATCCCTCTAGAGATGGTTTGTTTGGTGATGGCCAGGCCCAATTTATGACCCTAGTAGCCTACAAACAGATCATTCTGTCTCAGTTTTGCTAGTCTGGTAATATAGAAGCTCAATGCACGCTTAGGGTCAGGTCTGTGAAGCCTTTCTTCCTCTTTCCCTGGGTGCGGTCGAGGATAAAAGGGTGGTAAGGTTATTTTCTGAGTGATGTTAAATTCAGAAGCCACCTTAGGGAGAAAGGTAGGCTTCACTTTCAATGCCACTCTGTCTTTATGAAAAACAGTAGGAGGCGGCTTGCAGGATAAAGCCTGTAGCTCACTCACCCTTCGGGCAGATGTTATAGCCACTGTTTCCAAGGTGATTAGTCTTAATGGGCAAGAATGAAGAGTCTCAAAAGGAGCCCCCATTAGATATTGTAAAACCGAACTGAGATTCCATAGTGCGACTTGAAAAGGAGTTTGAGGGTGAACATTAGTTAATCCTTTTAGGAATTGGATTACCAGAGGAATATTAAAATAGGAGACTTCCTCTGCAGTGCGCTTGAAGATGGATAGCACTGCCAGATATCCTTTGATCCAATCTAGAGCCCTAGATTTGCCAAGTGCACAAGAAAGGATAACACCATTGGTGTATTGCATGAGAAAGGTTCAACATTCTTATCTCTACACCAGCTGCAGAATGTATTCCAACGGCAGTGGTACAAAGATTTGGTTGCTGGCCTTCTGGCCACAAGCAAAACCTCCATTACGTCATACGGGAGGTCTCAATCTTTGTATCTCAGCCTTTCAGAAACCATGCGTGAAGGCTGAGAGTCCTGTCCTGATATCTGGATGGAGAACCCAACCCTCCTCTCTCGAGAAGGTCCCCTCTTTGTGAAAGACGAATTGGAGGGCAGATGGACATGTCCAGAAGGTCTGGGTACGATGTTCTCCTGGCCCAGTCTGGGGCAATTAGGATCATGGTTTTCCTGAACTTCCTGATTACATGAGGAATGACGGGGACTAGAGGAAATGCGTAAAGAGGTGGAAATTCCCAGTCCACCACAAACGCGTCTCCTAGAGCTCCTCTCGGAGGAAATTCCTGTGAGCAGTATCATTTGCACTTCCTGTTGGCAGTGGTCGCGAACAGTCCACTTGAAGGGTTCACCAAAGGGTGAAGATCTCTTGAAGGACTTCCTGAGCCAGCTTCCACTTGTGGGGGACTGTGCCTTGCCTGCTCAGAGCATCCGCCGTTGTGTTCTTCTCTCCGGCTAGGTGAACTGCCGATAGAGAGATTCCCTCTTGTATTGCCCATAACCAGAGCTGCATTGCCTCTCTGTACAGTGGTAGTGACCCTACACCTCCTCTCGTTTAGGTAGTACATGGACACTGTGTTGTCTGTCATTATCAGGACATTGTTTCCCCGTACAGTGGGCAGAAAGGTCTTCAGCGCGAGTCTGATTGCCCTCAGTTGTAAAAGGTGTACTTTGGATTCCAATGGAGACCAACGACAGCTGATGTTCAAATCGTTGGTATGGGCTCCCCACCCCGTGAGGAGTCCGTCACTACTGTTATCTCCGGCCATGGTTGCCAAAATGGTTCTCCTTTCAAGATGTTCTCCCAACAGGCCCACCACTGAAGATCCAGTGCGATTGTTTAGAATTTGTAGGAGATCTGACATCCTTCCTGAGAATTGTGACCACTGAGTCCTGAGAGCCCACTGGAGAGATCTCATTCCCATACGAGCCTCTGGCACCAGAAAAATGCAGAATGCCATGAGGCCGAGCAACCTTAGAAAGTCGAAGGCCGAAGATGCTGGGCATTTTGGAATTTTGTCAATCTGCAGAATGTCTTGAGCCCTCACCTCTGGTGGCGAGGCTTTTCCCAGGGATGCATCCAGGACTGCTCCGATGAATTGAAGCCTGTGTGATGTTATGAAGTGAGACTTCTTGAAGTTGAGGGAGAAGCTCAGCTTGTGGAGGGAGTGGCAAATATAGCTGAGATGATCTAGGGCTTGTTCTGGGGAACTGGCCCTGATCAGCCAATCGCCCAGGTAGGGGTAGACGTGAATCCCCTCTCTCCTGAGACTCGTTGCCACCACCACCATTAGCTTGGTGAAAACCCTCGGGCGGAGGTTACCCCAAATGGCAGAACCCGAAACTGATAGTGAGAGTTGCCAACAGCGAACTCAGGTACTGTCTGTGCTTGTGATGGATCGGCACATGAAAGTAAGCATCCTGGACGTCCAATGATACCATCCAATCCTGAAGCTGGAGGGTCTGAAGGATCTGAGAAAGGGTTACCATCTTTAACTTGTCCTTCCTGAGGTACTTGTTCAAGCCTCTTAAGTCCAAGATGGGTTTCAATCCTCCATGCTTCTTTGAAATTCGAAAATAAGGGGAGTACCAACCATTGTTCCTTTCCACCACAAGTAAAGGATATATAGCACCTTTCCCTAGCAGGGTTAAAATCTCCTGCATAAGGAGCGGATCCACCACCATCAAAGAGTTGTTTCCTGGTGAATGACTCTGAGGTTTTTGCAGGAAAGGTAGGCACTAACCTCTGAAGTAATAGCCTACCATTCTGTCAGATGCTTTGACAACCTGCCGCCTACTGCAGTTTTGTGATGGAAGACTTTAGAGAGGTTTTGAAGTGGCTGATGCAGTGGCTGAAGGTAAGGTAGCCCCTGCTGTTGCGGTCTTAGAACCTCTACCCCGTCCAGCTCAGGAGAATCGTTTTTGGCCTCTTTGAGCTGGCTGCCCCTCCAGGGCGCACCTGTGGGGCGTTTTTGGAGTTTGGAGTATTTGCAGCACCAAGGGATTTGGCCGCCGCCTTGAAGTATGCAGCTTCTCAAAACATTCATCAGCTTTGATCCCAAATAGATGTGTGCCATCAAATGGCATGTTGAGAAGTCTGGATTGAACGTCTGGGACATATCCTGACTTCCGCAACCACGCAAATCTGTGTATTACCGTACTAGCGCCCATGGCTCTGCTGATGCTGTCAACAGAGTCGAGACAGGTCTGGAGGGATTCGCACATAGCGTCCTTTCCATCCTTGATAATGTACAAGAAACCGTCTCGGTCCTCCCCTTCGGGGATGTGGTCAGCCGCCAATGAAATACAGTCCCAAAGGGTGTGGGTAAACCTCGCCAGCGCGCATATAGCATTAGCAGATTTTAACGCCATACAGCTGGCAGAGAAAACCTTCTTGGCCATGCCGTCGTATTTTTTGTCATCCCAATCTTGTGGGATGGAACAAGTTACTTACCTGTAACTGTTGTTCTCCAGCATGGGTCTGGCATGGATTCACATGCTCATGAATATTCCTCGTCGTCAGGCCGGGAATCCTCGGTAAAGAAAAAATCAGTATCAGTTTCGTTTCTGATCTGTCTTTCTCAGTAGTAACCAATCACTGGTCTCTGGGTCATACTGCCCCCAGCCAATGAATGACTGCCCTCTCCCTAAGCCCCGCCTCTGGCAGCCATCTTCAGATTTGGTATCATGCGAAGGGGCAGTATGACCAACTGAAGAGCCGTAGAGGGGTAGGAGGGAGGGTTCGCATGTGAATCCATACCAGACCCATGCTGGAGAACAACAGTTACAGGTAAGTAACTTGTTCCTTCTCCAGCATGGGGTCTGGCATGGATTCACATGCTCATGAATATAAGAATACATAGCAGTACACACATGCACAACCAACGGGAGGTGGAAAAAAGGCTCACCATTAAGCATTACATCAAAACTCAACATTAAGCAGTTCTTACCTCCTCACCAGGCTCACCTTAGGCGAACAGGTTGCGCAGCACCGCTTGGCCGACCCTGGAATCCTCCCTGGAATCCCGGTCGACGCAGTAGAATCTCGTGAAGGTGTGCGTCGACCTCCACGTAGCAGCCCTGCGGATGTCCAGCAGGGGCACATCAGACAGAACTCTGTGGAAGCAGCGATAGCTCTGGTCGAATGGGCTCTCAGACGGCCAGGCAACGGTTGGTTTACCAACCGATGACAGTGCGTGATGCAGCCGGAGAGCCATCTGGAAATGGAAGCCTTCGAGAGAGCCTTCCATTGGTTCACAGGTCCAAAGTTCACAAAAAGCTGTGATGTCTTCCAAAAACTCTTTGTGCGGTCCACGTAGAACTTTAGCGCTCTAGCCACATCCAGCGAGTGCAAAGTCCTCTCGGCCGGTGACGAAGGCGACAGGAAGAAAACAGGTAACACCAAGGGCTTGTTGCGGTGGAAGTCCGACGGCACCTTGGGCATAAAAGAGGGGTGCGTCCTCAGCACCACCCTCTTGTCATGAAAAGTCAAGTATGGAGGCTTGCAGGATAGGGCCTGGATCTCTCCCACTCGCCGTGCGGAGGTGATGGCCACAAGAAACGCAGTCTTCCACGACAGGAATTTCAACGGTGCTAAATGCAGGGGCTCGAATGGCGCCTCCATGAGCTTGGTCAGCACCACGTTGAATTCCCACGCCGGAGAAGTGGCCTTCACCGGCGGGAACGATCGTAACAGTCCCTTCATAAATTCCTTCACCAGGCGATGGTACCACAAGGACGCTTGTCCTGTGGTTCTGGTGTATCGGGAGATCGCAGCCAGATGTATCTTGATGGAGGCGTGAGCCAGCCCAGCCTTGGCCAGCGACAGTAGGTACGGCAGCACTTGAGGGGCCGTAATCCGTAGAGGGTTAATCTGTGCACGGCACCAGACAGAGAACCTCTTCCACTTATGCCCGTAGCACTTGAGGACGCCCTGGCTTTTGCAAGGACCTCTCTGCAGTCAGTCGGGATATCGTACCCTCCAAACTCTAGTGCTGCAGGAGCCAGGCCTGCAAGTTCAGCGACTTTGGGTCGTGATGAAGTATGGCGCCTCCTTCTCTGGAGAGAAGATCCGCGTCCGTCAGCAGCTTGACTGGTGAGGACGCTGACAAGTCTAGAAGGTCCAGGAACCAGATCTGCCTCGGCCACGCCGGTGCGACTAGGATCATCCTGCACCGGGACTTCTTGAGCTGGTTGACGAGTCAGAGCAGCAACAGCAATGGAGGGAACGCATATAGGAACAGGCCGTCCCAGGGGAACGAGAAAGCATCGCCCATGCTCCTCGGCTGGGGAAACCTGCTGGCGAACCTCTGGCACTTGGAGTTCGTCGCCGTCGCGAACAGGTCGATCTGCGGTTTTCCCCATCGTCGGAAGAGTCGATCCACTTGATCCTGACGTAGTTCCCACTCGTGACATGAGCGCAGCTCCCTGCTGAGTGAGTCGGCAATGGTGTTCTTTATCCCTGCCAGATGAAAGGGCACCAGAAACATCCCTTGGGCGACGGCCCAATGCCACAGATCCTGGGCTTCCTTGGAGAGGGCTGGGGATCTGCTTTCTCCCTGCTTCTGGATGTAGAACATCGTGGTGGTGTTGTCAGTGAAGATTCTCACCACCTTGCCCTTGAGGGACGGGAGAAAGGACCTGAGGTCCCAGAACACTGCACGGAGCTCCAGGATGTTGATGTGGAGCATCTTCTCCTCTGGGAGCCAAAGGCCTCTCGCGTGAAGTTCTCCGGTGTGCGCTCCCCACCCTTCCAGGGAGGCATCCGTCGTCACCATTATCTGGTGGGATGGGGTCTGAAAGTCTGTGCCCGCCGTCAGATGAGCGCGGGTGCCCCACCACCGGATCGCTCGTCGGAAGGTCTTGTCGAGCGGTATTCTGTCCTCGAAGCTGCCCGTCGCTTGGATCCAGCGGGAGTCGAGGAACTCTTGCAGAGGGCGCATCCGAAGCCTGCACAGGTGCACAAGATATATGCAGGAGGACATCATCCCGAGGAGGGACTTGATGGACCTCACCCTGGCCACGTCCGTGGCCAGCAGACGCTGCACCTTGCCCAGGATGGCCTTCGTCCTTTCCTCCGACGGCGAGGCCAGACGTGCCACTGTGTCGAGCTTGGCTCCCAGAAACAGTGCGACTTGCGACGGGACCAGGTGGGATTTGGGAAAGTTGATGGAGAATCCCAGGTCCGTGAGCAGCTGGACGGTCTTTGCTGTGTGATCCACGGCGAGCTCCCTTGTCCTTGCTCGGATGAGCCAGACATCCAGGTAGGGGTAGACGTGGATCCCCTGCAGGCGCAGCCGCGCCGCCACCGGTGCGAGGCACTTGGTGAACACCCTGGGTGCCGACTTCAATCCGAACGGGAGGGCCTTGAACTGGTAGTGCCGTCCTTGGACCACGAACCTGAGGAACTTTTGGTGTCCTTTCAGAACGGGGATGTGGAATTAAACATCCTCAAAATCCAACAACAACAAGAAATCGCCCTCCACCAGCTGTCCCAGCACGTGCTGGAGGGTGACCATCCAGAACTTCTGTGCCTTGATGTACTTGTTCAGTCGTCGCAGGTCCAGGATAGGGCGCCATCCTCCTGTCTTCTTTTTCACTAGGAAGTACCTTGAGTATACTCCGGAGCCCTCGGAGCCTCTTCGGGACGAGCTCAATGCCACCTTTTTTGAGCAACGCCCTTACCTCCAATAGCAGTTGAGGGATACGATTTTCCTTCCTGACCACGGGTGGAATGCGGGGGCACTTTAGAAATTCGAGGGCGTGCCTCTGGGCCAGGGGTTCCAGCACCCAACTGTCGGTGGAGATGGACTCCCACACGCTGACGAACTTCGCCAGCCGGCCTCCCACCAGGGTGCATTGGGTGCAATCTTGCTTGGAGGACGCCTTGTCGCCTTGGCCTCCCTGGCGATGACGGCGGGGCCCACCCAACTTGCCTCGTCCTCTATAGGCTTCCTGTGACAAGGAGCGGGCCGCTTGGCAGTACGTAGAGGAGCCACCGCCGAATCCCTTGGAGGCACCCTGCTTGCCTCCGGTGCTCCGAAAGGACGGCCTTTGTTGCAGAACACCTAGGGCCCTAGCTGTCTCTGTGTCCGCCTTGATGGCTTGGAGGGACTCATCCACCGTTTTCCCAAACAGGTTGTTCCCGTCGAACAGCATGTCCAACACCTTGGCTTGTACATCCTGGTGGATATCCGTCGCCTTGAGCCAACCTCGTCGTCTTAGGCAAACGCTGTTGCCTAGCTGGCGGACAGCGGTGTCGGTAATGTCCGTTGCCACCGTAATGGCATGGTCTGACGCCACTTGGCCTTCTTGCAAGATCTCCAGGGCCTCGGCCCTCTTGTCATCTGGTAGGAAGTCCAACAGGGGGGCGATCTTGTACAATAACTCCCTGTCGTAGCGGGCCACAATCGCGAGGTTATTGGCCGCCTTAATCGTTGTTGCCGTCGACGAGATAACTCTTCGTCCCATTGCGTCCAGCTTCTTCCTTTCGCCGTCAGGCGGGGAAGTTGACGTTGAGACCGATGCCCTCCCCCCGCTTTCTTCTTGGCCGCCGCTGAGACGACCGAGTCAGGGGTTGGTTGTGCCCTAAGGCACAAAGGGGCCGCGTTGGGGACCCGGTACTTCTTCTCATACCGATCCCTCTTGGCAGGCATCGTAGACGGGTTCTTGAGAAAGGTGAGACCCTCGTCCCAGATGTCATCCAGCAGAGGCACGGCGAGGACTGTCTTCCTCTTGGCCTCGCGCCATTGGCAAAGGAAACCTTCCTTCTTCTCTTCGGGGCAGAGCTGAAAAAGCTCGGATGCCCTGGCGATCATTGATGGATCCGTCTTCTCTTGTTCGGGGGGCTACCCGCCGGGCCCGGCTCTGGTTCCTCCGTCGAGCCTGGTTCCGGATCCCCCGTCGGTTTTAAGGGCAATCTCGTCCTTATCTCCGAACATAAGGATTGTATTGCCAACAAAATGGCCGCCGAGTTATCCTGCGGCTCCGGAAGGGACGGGAGACTAGGACCCTCGCCGGTGCCATCGTCACCCTCGTCGGGATCCCTCCCGTGGGGGCGGGCCTCTTCGACGCCCTCATCGAGGCCCTCTAAGACTTCTACCAGCTCCTCCTCGGATGCTGTGTCCGTGTCCACAATGGCCACCACCCCCCCCTCTTTTTCCGCCGGGGTCTTCACGGGGGTCTTTTCGATGGGTCTGAAAGAGGCTTCCCTCCGCGGAGGCAGGGAGACTCTGGACCCTGAGGTCGCCTCCACTGGTCTAGCCAGGGCCGCCGCGACTCCCTCGATAGAGGCCTTGGCCGGGTGAATCAAAGCCTTCACCGCCTTAGGCGTGCTTGAGGCCTTCACCTTGGGGGGAGGGTCACTGCCTCGCTCGCCCTCGGCCGAATCCTTCGAGATAGACCGGGGCCTCTCCAGAAGCTTGCCCGGGTTCTCGGATTTCCTCTTCCCCAAACCAGAGCGTTGGCTCGTGGTTGATGGTTCTAGGGAAGGCGCGCCGTGCCTGGCAGCCGAAGAGCCCAACCGTTCGGCCCTCCCGGTGCCCGCAAACTCGCGGTGCTTTGCCTTCTGTTGGGCCCCCGTCGCCGGGGCGCCCTCACAGGACTTAGAAGACTGCTCGGACTTCTTCTTCTTCTACTCACCTGACGGACTCCTTCCTTCCAGCCAGTAGGAGAGACGAAGTTGTCGGTCCCTGATGGTGCGTTCCGACATTTTCCTGCAAAACGCATTCCTTCTCCATGTGCGTTTTGTCCTCATGAAGGCAGTAGAGACATTTCGAATGCTCATCCTCCTTGAACACATTCTGTAGCTAGCATCCAGGGCAAACCCTGAACAGCTTTCCGGGCGTCAAGCTACCTTTCTCCTGGGCCATGTTCGGGTAGGCCGCATAAACTTCTGGAATCCCCCAAGAAGCGTAACTCAATGAAATCTTCACCCTTGAGGGGCGTAGAAAAAAATCCCACACGGATACCCGTTAATCGGATGTAGAGACGGTGGAGCTTGAGGCTCCATTTGACCGAAAAATGAGAAATTCTCTTTGAAAAAGCGCGAAAACCCAGCAAAAGCTCGAGAGCTAAACACGAGGACTCCCAACACTTGAGTGTGCGGTAAAAATCTGAAGATGGCTGCCAGAGGCGGGGCTTAGGGAGAGGGCAGTCATTGGCTGGGGGCAGTATGACCCAGAGACCAGTGATTGGTTACTACTGAGAAAGACAGATCAGAAACTGAAACTGATACTGATTTTTTCTTTACCGAGGATTCCTGGCCTGACGACGGGGAATATTCATGAGCATGTGAATCCATGCCAGACCCCATGCTGGAGAATGTAGGATAGGCATTTTGTTTGCCAGAAGTGGTAGCAGCCTAAACGACGAGGCTTTCAGTTGGTGGATGCTTTGACAGGTATAGAGGGTCAGAGGCTTAAGCTCTGTATTTGGCTGTTAACCTTTTATTCACTGTCGGGATAACCTTGGATGTCTCCCTGTTAGAAGTAAACTTTTTTTTTAAGAGCCTTGAAAAGGGACAATAGAGTCTTCTTGTGATCCTTTAACTAGAATGTCTGTTAAATCATCCTGTTTGAAAACAGGTGTGGGTCTGGACCATCCAATGTATTCTGTTACCCTAGACATGATCTGTCTATAGTTGCCTTCAGCATGATCCCCTGGATCTGCTTTACCAAACGCAGCCTCAGACGAAGTGTCAAATCAAACCTTTGTTTGACCTACTGGACATACTAGGCATAGCCTACACTAACTATGCCAACGACACGCAAGTGCTCCTCCCTCTCACTGGAGACTATAAGCAAAATGAAACAGCCATCCACCAAATATACACCACCATTCAAACTTGGATGGCAATCAATGGCCTCTGCCTAAACGGGGACAAAACGGAGAGTATTACCTAGGTCCCAAGGAAATCCTCACCACACTCAACAAAAAATACACATATTTCTCCATCGACAACACAATCATATCAGTCTCTACTTCGGTAAAGACCCTTGGTGTCTACCTAGACTCTACTCTCTCTGTGACTAGACAGGTCAGTGCCATCTCCTCGGCCTCTGCCCACACCAGTAAACATATAACGACAATCAAACCTTTCTTAACCACTAAAAACTGTTTGTCCATAGCCAGAGCCACAGTTGGAGCCAGACTTGACTATTGCAATGCCCTCCTGGCAGGCACCTCCACCAAGAAAATTAACAGGCTCCAAATAACACAAAACAACGCTCTTAGGGCAGCTCTACAAATCCCTAAATATGACCACATATCCCAGGCAAGACGCGAAGCTCATTGACTCCCTGTCAAGGAAAGGATCAATTTTAAAATCCTCACCATCACGCATAAATATATAAATCATGCCGCCCCATCATACCTCTGATACACTTTCCAAAAACACCTCCACACGACCCACAAGAAGTCATGCTAACCAACTCTGCGCCCCATCCATAAAAAGAGCTAACGCTGGAGGAATCAGCTTCCCCTACATAGCTCCGAAGCTTTGGAATGCCCTCCCCAACGATCTCAGAGCAGAGCCTTCCCTTCTAACATTCCACAAATCACTTAAAACCACTCTCTTCACATAACCCCCCTTACTTTACATCCTTTATATCACTTTGAAGAACCTAACCACGTGACAAATCTGCCAGCGTACTATCTAGAGTTGCTCCTTTCCCCCCTAGATAAGAGTTCAGAATGCACGCTATGCTTGATCATACTATGTAACCACAATATGTATCACAAACTGTAAGAATCTATGTAACCACTATGAATTCCTTTGTATCCAGAAATGCTAACATGTAAACAGCGCCACAATGCCTCTGGGCTGCTGCGCGCTTTAAAAATGTAAATAAATAAATAAATGCCACTTGCCTCATGAAGGGAGTCCTGCAGGTTCTTAATTCTCGATTGTTCAGATACGAGTTCTTCTGGGACAGGAGGTGTCCCATATTGCAGACCAAATGGCCCCTCCTCGTCAGATGAGTGCTCTGCCTCCTCATAGATGAAGAAAGAATTTTGAAGTAGTCTGAAACGAGGTTGTGATGTGTAAATCCTCTCAAAGGGAGGAGCAGAAGAAGAAGGCGCCATATCCGTCATGATGGGAGCGGACAGTGTTGAAATCGATGATGTCGACGGCTTCGATGTTTCCGAAGACGTTGATGCCTTCAACATGAATTTCGAGGTCTTCAACGAAAAGGTCAAAGGAATTGTCAGGTATAGCGTTGAGGAGGTCGATACTTGTGGTACCTATGAACCCTCCTTCGATTTTGGCAACAATGACACACCCTTCGACTTTGTTAAATGCGTTTCTTTCGGCGTCGAGGACGTCGATTTTTTGGGTGTCACAGAGGCTTTCTCTCGACTCGAGGGATTAGACGCTCTCGAAGAGTTTCCACAGCCGAGGTCGAGGACTCCCGGCTTCTGTGCTTCCCAGATGTTTTGTCTCGGGTATCACCTCTAGGTGCTTTCGAGGGGGGCAAGGCTGCGTTCTCGAAGACCTTTAACATACTCATTCTGAATTCCTTCCATTGAGCCGGGGTACTATGTTTCGTGGGACAGACAACCCTTTCGGGTGAACTAGAAGAAGTAGTGGATGGCGATCTATGGCACCTCTTTTTTCCATACCTAGATGACGAGGAATAAATTGGATCCAGGTTGAGAACGAGAACGTTACGATTTTTATGATGAGGAGACAAAGGCCTCGACTCGTCAGATAACTTAAGTTTAGACGTGGTAACAGATTTTAGAGGCCTACCTCTCTCCAACATTCCTCTGCGCTCCCTCAAGGCCTTGGCCGTCATCGACAAGCATTCATCGCACTCCGAGCTCTGGTGCTCTGTCCCTAGGCACCAGAGGCACACCCTGTGCAGGTACGACATGGACATTTTTGCCCCGCAGTCTCTGCATGCTTTTTAAACCGGACCAGGGAGTAGATGGAGCTGACGAGGAAGCCATTTCGTCGAAAACACAAAGATAATCTCTCAAAAAAAGTCGACGAATTTCGAAGATCACACAGGACCAAGCGTTACGTTACCGAACCTGTGAAGCGTGGAAAAACGACCACAAAAGTGATGGGTGGAAGGTTTAGAATGAATCTAAACCACTGGCAATTGCTCTGGGCAACCTTCCACACCACCGTTTTTTAGCCCGTCTGCGCCATTGCAAAAGGGGACCAGCCATGTGCAAATCAGTCAGCAGCTGCCGCCACCGAAGGTAGCAGCCCAGCCCAAACGGCTAGGCCAGGTCCCCTCTGCACAGAAAACCAAGCAACCCCAGACATGTTTCGGCCTTGTTGAACCTCCTCAGTGAGGTGCAGCCTGGTTCCCTGTGGCGAAGCGAGCAAGGGACCCACGTCTGGGCATACCCTCTCTCAAAAGGACAAACAAACTGACCACAAAAGTGATGGGTGGAAGGTTTCAAATGAATCTAAACCACTGGCAATTGCTCTGGGCAACCTTCCACACCACCGTTTTTTAGCCCGTCTGCGCCATTGCAAAAGGGGACCAGCCATGTGCAAATCAGTCAGCAGCTGCCGCCACCGAAGGTAGCAGCCCAGCCCGAACTGCTAGGCCAGGTCCCCTCTGAACAGAAAACCAAGCAACCCCAGACATGTTTCGGCCTTGTTGGACCTCCTCAGTGAGGTGCAGCCTGGTTCCCTGTGGCGCAGCGAGCAAGGGACCCACGTCTGGGAATACCCTCTCTCACAAGGAGAAACAAACTGACCACAACGCCAGTGGTAAAGATTCATTCAAAACCTTCCTCCCATTACTTTTGTGGTCACAGTTTGTCTCACTATGTGAGAGAGGGTATGTCCAGACATGGGCCCCTTGCTCTCTGCGCCATAGGGAACCAAGCTGCACCTCACTGAGGACGCCCAACAAGGCCGAAACATGTCGGGGGTTGCTTGCGTTTCTGTGCAGAGGGGACCTGGCCTAGCAGTTCGGGCTGGGCTGCTACCATTGGTGGCAGTACCAGACTGATTGCATATGGCTGGACCCCTTTTGCAATGGCGCAGACGGGCTAAAAAAACAGTGGTGTGGAAGGTCCCCCAGAGCAACGCCAGTGGTAAAGATTCATTCAAAACCTTCCACCCATCACTTCTGTGTCCAAGCGTGGAAAAACGAACTGGGCAACCGGCACTGTGCAAGCTACTTATACCAGTGATGACATCAGGATGGAAGCATCCGAGCGACAACGACTCGACCAGTCATCGACGCACAGTGCCCTCTACTGAAAACAAAATTCTGATGCAGAAAGCTGGATATTGGAAATATCAAAGATAAGGAATATGTGGGAGGACACAATCCATTCGAAGCATGATTTGTGCTCGATTTGAGATAAAATAGGAGATACATGAGAGGGCCAGGCTTCTGATTCCTAGTGTTTGTAGCCTGTCTAGTAAGATGGTGTGATCGATGGCTGCAGAGAGGTCAAACAGGATGAGAACACCACAGCATTCCACATCGGCTGTTCTTTTTAGGTCGTCCCAGATGTAGACTAGGCTAGATTCTGTTCCCCTTAGTGGTCTGAAGCTTGATTGTGCCGGGTCTAGGAAGTTGTTGGCTTCGGCAAAATGGCCAAGCTGTTAGTATGCCGCGCGGTCCATGAGTTTGGCGATGAAACGTGTGTTGCAGATGGGCCGGTAGTTCTCGGGTATTTTTTTTAGGATAGGTTTGATGAAGGATGTTTTTAGGGCTTTCGGGAAAGATCATGATGTCAGTGAGTGGTTGAGGATTGTGCGTGCAACACTGTCTGCAGCTAGGATGTTTTTGAGGAGTGAGGGTGGGCAGGGGTCCTCAGGGGAGCCTGACGGGCGGGCTGTCTGCTATGAACGAGAGGAATGCTGGGTGTGTGATAGGAGAGAAAGAGTCGAGGAATTGTGTCTGCGGGGGGTTTTGGACGTTGGTCTGTGGGCAGGAGGGTGGTGGGGAAATATGTTTTAATTGAGAGATGATGGCGGAGGGTCTCTCGTTGGCGGCATTGTAGAAGCACAGTGATAAGGTATCACAGAGCTTGGGAGGTTGGTGGAGGCTGGCTCGAGCATGTAGCGGATTTGAATTCAGCAATGATTCTATATAGTTCTTTACTTGGGTTTCGATTTTTTTTATGATACGGTTCCAATAGAATGTTCTCTCGCTTTTTTTGATTTCCCATCTATATGTTCTGGTTGTCCTTGCTAGGGTGGTTTTGTTCTGGACTGAGGGGTTGGCTCTCCAGGTCTGTTCCAGACGGTGTTTAAGAGTTTTGAATGATTTGCGATTGCCGGTGAACCACCTAGGCGTTGGTCCTGATCTCCACAAGGTCTGTTTTGTTGGGGTGAGGAGTGTGGGGGCATTTTTAAGCCAGAGGTCGAATGATTTGATTGCTGGAGGTCCTTCCTGGAGGCAAAGTGTATGGAGGGAGTTGAGGAGTGAGTGCTCTAGATCTGGGCTGATTATAAGTTTGTTCCATAGTGGAAAAGTAGAGGGGGTGGTTGGCAGTGGTCGTGTGGAGCCTTAAACGCTAACCGCTGTGCTCAGAGGTATGGAGAAAAAAATTGCTGAGTGATCTGTCCATGATAGGGTGTGGGAGGGGTTTGGTGGATATATTCGTGGTGCTGAATATCGTGTCGATGGTGTGACCTCTCGTGTGGGTGGGTGTGGAAATGAAAAAGTTACTTACCCCTGGTAACGTTCTTTCGACTAGATGTTCCTCCCACGTATTTGTCATCTTTGATATACGTGTCATCACTTTGCTGATTCGGAAAAATGTTTTCCACCAGAGGGCGCTGTGCTCAATGTCGTGGCGTCGATGTCCCTCGACGTCATCAGCAGTAAAAATAGCTCGAGCCGCGCCCGTCAACTTCAGTTCCGTTTTTTTCATTCCCATCAATCGAGGGATCAAATAGGCGTACCCCAAAACCGCAAGCTCTCAGAAAACGCAGAGTGTAAATCATGTAAATAGTACATCGGCGTAGGCTGGGAGGGGTGATTAGGAATACGTGGGAGAACATCCCGTCGAAAGAACATTACCAGGGGTAAGTACTTGTTCTTCGAATGGATTGCGGCCTCCCACGTAGTCCTCATCTTTGATAGACTCCCAAAGCAGTGACAATTTGGAGGAGGGAGTACCAATTTAAATTAGTCATGGACTGTATGAAGAACAGCCTTTGCAAAAAGACCTCCTTGAGACAAGGTCGAGTCCAAACAGTAATGCTTTACAAATGTATGCATAGACGACCAGGTGGCTGCTGCACAGATATCATTTACAGCGATATCCCTTTGCAGAGCCGCAGAAGTTGCCATGCCCCTAATGGAGCCCCTCAGGAGGTTCTTTAGCTGCCAGTGTATAACATTCTCCAGTTGCTAAAATTATCCATCTGGATATATAGTCTGTTTGGTTACTGCCAGACCCAATTTGTGGCCGGTATACCCAATAAAGAGTTGGTCATGTTGTCGAAATTTAGCAGGTCTTGATATATAAAAGCTTAGAGACATTTTTGGGTCTAGCCTGTGAAGTCTTTCCTCCTCCTTACCTGAGTGAGGGGGAGGATAAAAAGTTGGCAGAGTGATCTTTTGAGACAAATGGAAATCAGAGACGAACTTAGGCAGGAATGATGGTTTGACTTTAAGGATGAAAGATGGTATAAGGAGGTTTACAAGAGAGAGCCTGTAACTCACTCACCCTGCGGACTGATATTAGAGCCACTAGTAGAACTGTTTTAAATGTAAGGAGGCTTAAAGGGCATGAATGTAATGGCTCGAAAAGCATGCATGTGAGAAATTTCAAAACCAAATTTCAATCCCAAACAGGGACATGAAATGGGACTGGAGAGTACACGTTATTTAGACCCTTTAGAAATTGCACAATTAATGGTATCTTGAAATAAGAGAACTCTTCAGAGGAGCGCTTAAAAATGGAAAGCGCAGCCAGGTAACCTTTTTATTGTTCCAATCTGGAGCCCCGGATTGGCCAAATGCAATAGGAAAGAAAGCACTATAGGTGTGCTACATAGGAATGGATCCACATTCTTATCCGTGCACCAATTACTGAATTTATTCCAGCAACACCGGTACAAGGATTTAGTTACTGGCCTTCTGGCCGAAAGCAATATCTCCATTACATCTTCGAGGAGGTCCAAATCCTTATATATCAGCCTCTCAGAAACCAAGCATGAAGGCTGAGTGTCTTGACCTCTGGGTGGAGAACCCGACCTTCCTCTTGGGAGAGAAGATCCTCTCTTTGTGGAAGACGTACTGGAGGGCAGATGGACCTGTCCAGAAGGTCTGGGTACCACGTCCTCCTGGCCCAATCCGGAGCAATTAGGATCACGGTTTTCCTGAACTTGCTCAACCTCCTGATTACGCGAGTAATCACAGGGACTGGAGGAAATGCATACTGGAGTGAAAATTCCCAGTCCACTACGAACATGTCTCCTAGAGCTCCTCCTGGCGGAAACTCCCTTGAGCAATACTGATCGCACTTCCAATTGATCTCGGGAACAGATCCACTTGAGGGGTTCCCCAAAGGATGAAGATATCTTGAAGGACTTCCTGAGCTAGTTCGCACTCGTGGGAGACTGTGCTCTGCCTGCTCAGAGCGTCCGCCGCTGTGTTCTGCTCTCTGGTTAGGTGAACTGCAGATAGAGAGATTCCTTCTTGTATTGCCCAGAACCAGAGCTGCATTGCCTCTTGGCACAGTGGTAGTGACCCTACGCCTCCTCTCTTGTTGAGGTAGTACATGGCCACTTATTCTCAATCAGGCCTCTGGCACGAGGAATATGCAGGATGCCATGAGACCGAGCATCCTCAAAAAAATCGAAGGCTGGAAGATGTTGGGCATTCTAGAATCTTGTTACCATCTGCTGAATGTGTTGAGCTCTCACCTCAGGAGGCGAGGCTTTCCCTGAGTAAGTATCCAAGACCACTCTGATAAACTGGAGTCTTTGGAATTACTTCTTTTAATGGAGGAGAGGCCCAGACTGTGTAGAAAGTGGCAGGTGATACTGAGATGTTTCTGGGCTTGCTCGGGTGAACAAGCCCCGATCAACCAGTCATCCAGGTAGGGATAGACGTGAATCCCCCCTTTTCTGAGACTTGCTGCCACTACCGCCATCAGCTTGGTGAAAACCCTTGGGGCGGATAGCAGCCCGAATGGCAGACCTCGAAACTGATAGTGAGAACCGCCAACCCCAAACCTCAGGTACTTCCTGTGCTTGAGATGTATTGGCACATGAAAGTACGCATCCTGAAGGTCCAATTGGAGAGCCTGATCTGGGAAAGGGTTGCCATCTTGAACTTGTCCTTCCTGAGGAATTTGTTCAAATTTCTTAAGTCCAAGATGGGTCTCACTCCTCCGTCCTCCTTTGGGATGAGAAAGTAGGGGGAATACCAACCCTTGTTCCTCTCCGCTACAGGTACATGTTCTATTGCATCTTTCTCTAGCGGGGTCAAGATGTCCTGCACAAGGAGCGGATCTGGACTTTTGATACAGTTGTATCCCAGTCGATGATCCTGAGGCCTTTTCAGAAAGGGAAGGCAATAACCTTGGCCTAATGTTTTCAGTGCCCAAGCATCTGAAGTAATGCCCCGTCATTTGTTCAGATGCTGAAAGATTCTTTCTCCCACCGGGGTCTTGTGGGTAAAGGCCTCAGAAAAGTGGCTTAAAGGCAGCTGCAGCAGCGGCTGAGGGTACAGTTGCCGCTACTGGGGCTGATCTAGCACCCGTTTCGCGTCCACCACGAGGGAATCTTTTTTGTCCCCTTTGTCCAGCCTGTCCTCTTCCCCTTCCAAATCAGGAATAGAAACGAAAAAGACAACCCCTCCAGGAAGATGAGCTTGAATAGGGTTGTTGTTGAGGTTAACGTATGGAGGCTCTAAGTGATTTAGCCGCTGCCTTGGAGGTCTGCAACTTCTCCAGACTCTCATCCGTCTTGCTGCCAAACAACCTCAAGCCATCAAAGAGCATATTGAGTAGTCTACCCTGAACATCCAGTTCAAAGCCGGACTTCCTCAACCACGCAAACCTGCGTAGTACAGTGCTAGAAGCCATGAACCTGCTGAAACTGTCAGCAGTGTCCAGTCCTGACTGGAGACACTCCCACCCCCCACCCCTTTGCCTCCTTTCCATCTTTCACTAAAGCCAGGAAGCCGACTCTTTCCTCGCCTTCCAGAATGTGTTGAGCTGCCATGCTAACACAGTCCCACAGGGTGTAAGTAAACCTCGAAAGTGTAAGGTAACATTGGCCAACTTCAAGGCCATACTGCCCGATGAGAAAATCTTTTGAGCCCAGGCATCAACCCTCTTGTCGTCCCCATCCAGGGGATATAAGGGTAAGTAGACTGCCTGGTTGATGTAGCTGCATGAACTACTAAGCTTTCAGGTGTAGGGTGCTTAGTTAAGTAGTCCAGATCAATGCTAGAAGGCCTATATTTTCTGGCAAAGGTCCGGTTTACAGCAGGTCCAGATCCTGGTGTTTCCCAGTTAAACATGACCTTCCTTTGAAGGGCTGCATGAAATGGTAAAACTGGGTCCTTTTGAGGGCCCTGACTCAGGATATCAGTCATGTCGTCTAGTTCATAGGTAGGGGAATTCCTACTCCAGCCCATGAACTCAATGACTATTCATGATATTCCTGTATGCCGAATCTGCAGGCTCAGTCGGATCAGGTCTGCCAAATTCTAGCTCTGGCGAAGTGTCTATGCCACTAGCTGATTGTAGGCAGTCATACAGATCAGTTATTTAAAATTCCTGATCAATAAGCTCCTCAGGAGCATTCTGCATTCAATAATGCAACCCAAAAGGTGGGAGTCTTGCTCCTCTTCATAAATTGAGGCCATAGACTTGAAAAAGGATTATTTTGGCATGGGTTTATAAGCCTAAGTGACCTTCGAAGGCGTCGACAATGGCGTTGATGGCGCTAAAGATATCAATGTTGTTTTCAACAATGGCGTTGATGACGTCGATGGAGCCTTCGACAAAGGTGTCGACACTAACGCTGTCTTGCCCAGCGTTGCCTTGGATTTATGCACTGAGGCTTGACTGTCAATTTGCTCTTTTTTAGAGGTATCAGAGAAGGACTATATTCTCTAGACGTTCCCCTTGACTTTTTTTCCCGCCGGACTTGGAGCGACTGGCCGAGTTTAACTCAGCTTTGCCTTGGTAGTCTTTGACCTTGCTCTGTGATCCGAATCGACATGGGCATAGTCTTTGCACGACTCCTTCGATGGGGTTCAGGCCGCATTCTCGAAGATACGCAACATAGAGCTTTTGAAAGTCTCCCATTTTATTGGGGAATCATTTTTTGTTCGACATCTGATAACCTCTATAGAGGAATCAGAGGAAGAGGCAGATTGTGACCTCTGGCGTCTCTTCTTCGCCTTCTTCGACGATGAAGATTGTCTCGAATTACTCCTCGACCGAGACTTTTTGCGCCGGGACGAGTCTCTAGACTCCCCAGACTTTCTATCCCTCTTCGAAGAGGCCTTTGAAGCCTACCTCCCCTCCGCCAATTTACGTCAGCGTTCCCCGAGAGATTTTTCTGTCACGGCCTGACAGGACCCGCATTCGTCGGTCCGGTGTTCGGAACCCAGGCACCACAGGCAGACGCAGTGGGGATCAGTAATGAACATCTTTGTCCCGCAGTCATAGCATTTTTTAAATCCAGTCTTTGGGGTGGAAGGATTTGAAGATGAGGACATTTTGACAGAACTGAAGCGCGCCGTTCAACATTCGAAGCAAAAGCTTTTGGAAAAACTGAACTGAAGCCAACGGGCGTGGCTCGAACTATTTATACTGCTGATGACGTCGCTCTACGACGACTAATGAGGGACATCGGCACCACGACATCGAGCACAGCACCCTGGAAATTAAGTGCAAAGCTGATGATACGTATATCAAAGATGAGGAATACGTGAGAGGACACAATCCATCCGAAGTAGTGTGTCAGGTTGAGTGATTCTAGGTTGTCTGTGAGCGATCGGGTCATAGGGTTCGACGGTAAGGGTCTATGGGGTCTTGATTCAAGAAAAACAGAGATTTGGCTTTAGCAGCGAGCTAGCTCTTCCGGATCCAACAAAGCAGTGTGGTTTCCTAAGCAGCAAAGGTTTGTGTCTGCAGGCAATGTTCGGGTCAGTGTAGCTCAAAAGGTGCTGGAAGCAGCCTAAAGTTGAAAGAGTGTCAAAGTCAGCTGTGATGGGTCTTTGCCGTGGCTTGAAGAAGTTCAAATAAAGCGGTTTGAAATTGTAACGAGAGCCAAGGCACCTTCTTTTGTTCCATGCAGTTTGAGGGGGCCACTATACTGGGTCCCTGAGGAAGTCTGTTACTTATCCGTAACTGTGTTTCTCCAGCATTAGTATCTTTCATAGATTCACAGGCTTGAATATTCCCCGTAGTCAGCTGGGAATCCTCGATAATTTAAAAATAAATATATACAAATACATTTTTCCCCATAGGAACAGCAATGCAGATTGCCCATTATGCCTGCTAAGGCACTCACTTTTGTAGTCTCTCCATCTCACTTTGGTCCTTTGTGACCTTACCCAATGAGGTGTCAGGGCTTTAGCTCCACGCGAGCCAGCCATCTTCAGATTTTGAGCCGTAGTGACTGCATATATGATGACTGACTGGCCTTGGAGCAGCCTCCCAGAGGAGATGGGTGGGCGCATGTGAATCTATGTAAGATATTAATGCTGGAGAAGAACAAGTTACTTACCCCTGGAAGGTTATTTCGACTGGATGTTCCTCCCACGTATTGCTCATCTTTTGATATAACCATATTCAGCTTTCGCTGCCTCAAAAAGACATTTCGGCAGGGGGCGCTGCGCATCTATGCCGGTCGACTCGATGTCCCTCGAGGGCCTCCCTCCTGATGTCAACGTCACCACTGGCACATATAGTGCACACAGTGACCATTAGCTTCAGTTCCGTTTTGATGCATTCCCACAATACTTTATGGCGTTACCTTGCATAAAACAGTATTTTGCCCTGAAAGAGCATGAAGTGTAATAACAGAAATTCTACTGCGGATTTGGTTGGGAGGGGCGATGAGGAATACGTGGGAGGAATATCCAGTCAAAAGAACGTTGCCAGGGGTAAGTAACTTGTTCTTCGAATGGATTGCGTCCGCCCAAGTATTCCGCATCTTTTGACAGACTCCCAAAGCAGTATGTATTTTGGAGGGGGGGTGGGGGTAAGAATTTAGAGTTCCTTATGGGTTTGTGTTAACAGAATGTAACACTCCCTTCCCACATCCTCCTTCCTGGCCTGAGGAAGAGTCCAGACAATCTTTTGTAAAAGTATGAACGGAGGACCATGTGGCCACCGCACAAATATCTTGAATTGGGACTCCTCTCTGTAAAGAGGAGGATGTAGCCATGCCACTGGTCGAATGAGCCCTCAGAAAGCTCTTTTCCAGCTAGTACTCAGGAATACCTATGATAATCCACCTAGATGAGGTTTGATTTGTCTCTGCCATCACCAATGTATGGCCTGTATAACCAACGAACAGTTGTTTATCATGTCGCAATTTCGACATTCTAGAAATGTAAAGGCTACGTGCTTGCCTACGGTCAAACCTGTGCAATCTCTCCTCCTTTCACGAATGAGGAGGTGGAGAAGGTAGTACAGTTTTCGGTGTTAAATTAAAATTAGACACAATTTTGGGCAAAAATGTGTGTTTAACTTTAAGGACCACTCTGTCCTAGAAGAAAATTGTATAAGGAGGCTTGCAAATCCACTCACCATACAGGCTGATGTCAGAGCAACTAACAACCTTAAAGGACAAGAAAGAATTGGTTCAGAGGGAAATTGTATCACTAGTGGCATTTTGAAGTAAGATACCTCTTCAGACGAGCGCTTAAATATTGACAGGGCTGCCAGACATCCTTTAATTGTGCCAACCTGGAACCCCAGATTACCCAGATGTAACAAAGATAACACTGTAGGTGTGCTGCACATAAAAGAGTCCACATTCTTGCCCCTGCACCAGCCATAGAACTTGTTCCAATGGCAGCAGTACAAGGATTTTGTTGACGTCATCTGGGAGGCCCCAACCCTTATATCTCAACCTCTCAGAAACCATGCATGAAGGTTGAGTGTCTTGACCTCTGGATGGAGAATCTGACCTTCCCTCTTGCGTGAGAATATCCTCGCTTTGCAGAAAACGTATTGGAGGGCAGAGACATGTCCAGAAGGTCCGGGCACCATGTCCTCCTGGCCCAATTCGGAGCAATTAAGATCATGGATTTCCCAAACTTTCTCAATCTATTGATCACATGAGGAATGATGGGGACTGGAGGAAACATGTACAGGAGTGGAAACTCCCAGTCCTGTACGAATGCGTCCCCTAGAGCTCTTCTTTCCTCTTGCTGGAAATTCCCTGGAGCAGTACAGCTCTTAATGCCGGTTGGCACTCGTTGCGTACAGAGGGGCTCCCCAAAGGGCGAATATCTCTTGAAGGACTTCCTGAGCAGGTTCACACTTGTGGGACACTGTGCTCTGCCTCCTTAGAGCATCTGCTGCCCTGTTCTCCTCACCGGCTAAATTAACTGCCGACAGGGAGACTCCCTCTTCAATTGCTCAGAGCCAGAGCTGCATTGTCTCTCTGCACAGTGGTAGTGATGCTACACCCTCCTCTCTTGTTGAGGTAGTGCATGGCCAACACGTTGTCCGTCATTATCTGGACATTCTTTCCCCGTTCAGAGGGCAGAAAGGCCTTCAGTGCTAGTCTGATTGCCCTTAGCTCCAAAAGATTGATACGTAGTTTGGACTCTGATGGAGACCAACGACTGCCAACTGTCAGATTGTTAGCGTGTGCTCCCCACCCCGTAAGTGAGGCGTCTGTAACTACTGTAATCTCCGGCCATATTTGACAAAAGGTTCTCCCTTCAGAATGTTGCGCTGTGTAGCGGTGAAAGACTCCATCCCTGTCCCATGTCTGTTGGGTAATTATCTTGCTGATGCCAAGATCGTTGCAGCGGCTACCCAATCGAGGGCCAAAGAGGTCACCAGATTGAACACTCTGAGCCTTAGGGCCAGGAGTACTTCCAGAGGGCTTGTTGGAGGGACAGGCCAATAGCCCCTAGTCCAGTTCCACAGACTGCTGAGTCACCTACTCCTGCGGGAGAGGGGCCAGTAGCCACTGAGGACTGTGAGAAACCTGAAGGATTCTCACCCGCTAGTCCCCTGGGGATCTGTCATCCAGGTGGTCAGGACACGGCCACCGCTATTAGATCCAGTTCCTGGGGGTGGACCATTGCGGGAGGATAACCTGGATGGGGGGTCCTTTGGAGAGGGAAAGTGGGACACCGAAGGTTGAGACGCAGTATCCTCTTCATTGTGACACCTATTCCCCATCCTGCCTAGTAGGATACGTAGAAACTCAACTCCCACCCCCTTTTTCCAACACGAACACTTTCTCACAGCATGAACGACAACAGACTAATACCTGAGCCATTTACCTGACATGTCCCAACACAAGGGTCAGGCAGACTTAAGCAATTACTGACAACTACACACACCCGACTACCCTTTCCCTTCCCCATAGACATAAAAGGCAGAGCACAACAGCACACTCCGAGCAAGGCAGAATGCATGTGGATGCAGCCATTCCAGGGCGGCAGTTCAAAAGGAGGAGAAAGGCGACGAGACCTGAGAGGACTTCAAGGAAGAGGTTGCCCTTGCCCTTTTCAACCCAGACCCGCGATGCCTCCGATGAAAACAACATAAGACTGAGAACCGAAGCTGCGAGATGGTGCGACGGATGTCAGCGGTACATGGCATCCTCCCGCACTGACAGCCAGGACGGGGAGACGAGGTTGCCGTCGTGGCACCGTCCTTGACTCCAGTGGCAAAGGAACCGCCAATGAACTCAGCACAGCCGGTGAGTTGGAGGAGTCTGAAAATCGACCGGACTGTGTTAAGCTGAAGGTTGCATTGGCAACAGTAAGATAAATAGACAGAAGACAAACATGGTACTAGAGATAGAGTGGTCCGGTGCCACAATCATGGTACGAGACGGGTTTGGAGAGAGTGGGACAGCTGCTGAAGAAAGACTCATACATCACTCTACCAGAATTGACTGAAGCATTGGGTATAGGCACCCTCTCCACATTCCAGTACATCCAACTGAAAGGGGTCCTAACGAAGGCAGAATGGAAAGACAAATTGAACAGAGACTTGACCCCATTCGAGAAACTCCTAGACTCTAAAGCAGAGATGAAAGGTCTCATCTCAGTAATGTACCAGGAACTGATAGCAGCGGGAGACGGATCCACGGAACCCCGAGGTCGAGATGGGAAAAAGACTTTGGGGAAGACATACACCCCGATCAATGGGACACAATGTGTAGAGCTACCGCCAAAATATCAATATCCTTTCAATATAAACTTCATGCCATCAAACTCCTGCATAGGTGGCAATACGATCCCCTGAAGCTATCCAAAATGTCCCAAACGATGAACCCAACATGCAGGAGGAAATGCGGTCACATAGCCAGTTACTGGCACATGTGGTGGGGCTGTCCGCACATCAAAGTGTTCTGGAAGGAAGTCCTGGGGTGGATCAAGAAAATATAAGGTATCCAAAGGGAAGCTGATCCCTACCTAGTCCTTTTTGGCTTAGAAAGGGATGAGTGGACCAGAGCGAAGGGCTTGACCCCCCCCACCTACTACATGCCGCCAGGGCACTACTGGTGATCAAATGGAAATCTGCAACGGTGCCTGGAAAGAATGAATGGATCGCCCTAGCCACAAATATCTACTTTATGGAAACCATAACCGCCGCCCTACATGGCAAGGCTGCCCAATGTGAGACCCTATGGATGGACTTTAAATGTAAACACTTAACATTGGATAACGAATCCCAATCGGGAGAGCCTGAAGGGTCCTGATGGAAATGCAAAATCCAATCAGTAGCAATGGAAGAATTCTCAGAATGAATGATTACTACGCGACCGGACAACGGAGATACGATCATTGTTCTCTCGACGTTCCCACATCTCAATAACGAACAATGGATAGGTGCTAGAACAAGGAAGGGAGGGGGTGGGGGAGGGCGAAGTTCTTTAGTTAAGGCAAATGTACCTCAAAATGAGAACTGAGACAAATGTTCCACACCTCATGATGACATAATGTGCTCCATCATTGTTATGCACCCGAATGTTACAAATGATGTACCATGTGACCTGTACTTTGCCTTTCTGTTTTTTCTTTTTGTTCTCTTATTCGTTTGTGTTAAAACCAATAAAACCAAACTTTAAAAAAAAAAAGTGTAAAAGAGACTACAAGTAGCAAGAGGCCATAGGGAAGGCCTGTATGAGGTGTTAAGGTGGGCATGCAAGGGTCGAGCCAAATGCCTTGTACACTTGAAAGTCCTTGACACACTGCACAAGTTTTGTTATCGTCGAACTGGCGTTGGCGCCCGGCTGAGGGGAACGCCGTGTGAACTGTGATGAAAGTAAAGCCTGCGCTTGGCATAGGCTAACAGAGTGACCCAGCAAGAGGAGATCCACTGTCGGAAGTCTCTGTTTAAGTGGCAAACGCTCTGGTTGATAAAATCCTGGCTAAGGAAGGCCGACGACAGAGAAGGATCGGTGAAGGGTTGTTAGGCAAGATTGTGTGAAGTAACCTTTTGGGAGACTATTGCAACCTTGACCTCCTGGCAATAGGAACCCAATCTGTACTGTGTTAGGCAGAAACCTGTGCAGTTCCCTTGGGGAACACTGCAAAAGATTTAAGACTACAGGTAGAGCAGTAAACCCCTTTGGTAGCAGTCTGTACCACCCAGATTTACCTGGTAGCTGTGGCTGAGCAGTCAGACTTCTCTCAAGAAGAGTTAGGCAGTATGTAAAGTATACACAATATGTACCAAAACACAATAGCACAAGCAAACACTGACCAGAGCTTGGTTTCAAAAGTATATAGTTATTTATTTAAAATACACATAAGTTAAAAACACTCTAGCAAAAATATAGTAAAAGCACTTCAACACAGTTATACTGAAAGTAAATTCAATCCTTTCTCCTATCTAGACAACTCTAGGTTAACACCACTTAATTAAAACAGAGGTGAGTGCTTAACGTTAGATGACACTCTAGTAGTTTCCAAGAAAGGGAGAGAAAAAGCAGAAATAGGTTAGACACACCACTCTAAGGTCCAGAACACTTGCAATAGGCTTAACGAAGAATAAAGTCACAGGTGAGCAAAAGTCACTAGGCAGGGCCCACTCTTAGAGTAGCCGGAGCGAAAATGTGCCCAAGATCACACTGTTAGTTAGAGATTCAAAGTCTTGCAAAGAGTCAAAAAGAGTTTAGAGTGGCTCAGAAAGTTTAGCCAAAGTGTCCCAGGCACTCCCAGGTTCGAAAGCCGGGGACTAAATCTACCCCGTACAGTCGGTAGCAAGGGAAGCCAGGCGGAACACAGTACCTTAAGCGGAAAGGATCCTCCAGCGGGGGCAGTTGTTCCAGGCAGCGACAGCAAGGCTCGACGTCGGTCAGGGGAGAAGAATATCTCGCTGAAGAGCAGAAGAGAAAGGTCGTAGCACTGCCCGGGAAGAAACCAGCCGCGGAGTCCTCCGGTTCAAGGGTTGGTACCGACTTTCGCGGTATGGGGGTAAAGTGTGGTATTCCGGATGCCGGGGTGCTTGGCACAGGCAAGGCGGCCACGAGATACCTCAAAAGGACGGAAAGAAGGCGAAAACTGGTTGTCCCCACCAGTCAAGGGAAGGAGCCACTCCGTTAAGAGTTCTCCTCGGTCGTCGGGAAAAAGTGGTGAGACGGTTCAGCAGGGCTCCACCGGGTGGTGTCGTCGAAGCAGGTCGGCTCAGCTCTTCCCTCGTCGGATTCTTGGTCCTGTGGCGACTTCTGAAGTCCCAGTCCCCAAAGCCCTGCTTTTATGCAGCAAACCCCCATTCACCCAGCCTAGCTGTCACTCAAACATGCTAAGTGGTGAGCCGGGCGGCTCACCACTTGGGCCAATCAGGACGGAGTGCGACTTGAGTTACCAAGGTAACTCAGTCCAGGGTGCCTAAATCCCCCTCCACCCCTCCTAAGTACCCCAGACAGAGTGGCACCACTTTGGAGGGCTTCTGTGGAGAAGCCCGCCAAAAGTGGAACAAAGGGCTCCACTTTGGGTCAGAGTTACAGAGGCGAACACCAACGCCATTTTAGAATCAAGTTTTGGCAAAAAGTCCCAACCGGAGTTATAAAAATAAATATATAAACCGGCGGTATGTTTAAGGCTACCGTAAATAAATAATTAAATGTGTTAGCCTAAAACAATGGGAAATCCCATAGGGAAATATTCGCGGTTGAATATAAAAAGTAGTTTCCACTGCCACCAGCCAAAACTCGATCAGGGGGGACGGAGACGTGCCCCCTCGACTAACAGACCCTGGGGCAATCGAATTGCCCCAGCCAGTACGTCCACAATATGATGGTTTGTACTGGTTCTGTTCAGGATTCAAGACTAGCAAAGTCTTTGGTGACTTTACATGCCCTGGGAGACAGTAGTCAGTCCCAGGGTATGGAGTCTATGTTGGGGAGTCCCTAGGACACCCCTGGGTCACGGCACAGAGGGTGCTGTGTGACCCATATCACAAAAATACATGAGGCCCTATGGAGTAAAAGACCCCATAGCCCATTCAACACAAGGTTTAACCAAGATAACACACTTCAACATGTCCAAGAGTGAGGGTAAAAGAGTCTCACTCTTGGCAGGAGAAAAAAATTAAACCCCAGAAATCCAGCAAAGCTGCTGGGGGACTCACTAGGTAGGGAAATTCAGCCTAAACAGAGAATTCTCCCTAACACTCGCCCCCCCCAGACTAAGGGACAGGAGGATTTAATCCACTCCTGGATGAACCTCATACCTCTAGTCGATGATATACATCCTAGAGAGTCCATCAGCATTTTGATGGTGACACCTTGACCTATGTTCAATGGAGAACTCAAAGGTTTTCTTTTGCAAGCTAAAGGACCTACAAACCCTTTGAGGAACATCAGTCTTTTTGTTATAGGGGATCTGGTTGACCAGTCCCTCAGAAGTTGGGACAACTTCTGAACCTATGTTAGGCTTTTTGAAGGGGTCCTTATAAAGGATTCCCTTAGATCTAGAGGGGCCTCCAAGGTTCCTCACCACCTCTCTTGTGGGAGCAGGTTGGGTCTTAGGCCTCTTGGTTGGAGGGGTTGGGGTTAGGCACTGCACCTGCTTCCCCTTCCTCTTAGATCTACCCTTACCTATTTTAGGAGTTTCCCCCCTAACATTAGGATTTGAGTTGGGGTCTTCAGTAGAAGGTCCAACAGTCTGAAGGTTTTTGGCCTTAGACTTTTCTTTTCTGGTTTTCCACCAGCACTGAGAATTACCAGTTCTCTCAGGTCCAGATAGGGGCCTAGTTGGTCTATCCACCTCTTCCTCAGAAGCAGGGGGAGTCAGAGACTCTGAGACTAGGGGAACAATGATGGAGCTTGGTTGGGGCACCCATGTTCCTAGCATACTATCCTGAAATGTGCCTGGGTTAGAGGTCAACTTACTAACACCAGGGCTTGTAGTGGGGTTCTCAGTAGAGGGTCCCACAGGCTTAGAAGGGTCCTTCAAGGTAGCCTGTCTAGCCAATTTGGTTAAGTTCTGCTTCTCCATACTGGGAGGCCTGGGGGTATGTGACACTACTCCTAGAGTTCTTAGGTCATTCCCTAACAGGACCTTCCCAGGTACCTCAGTCTGAACACTGACAGGGATCCTCACTGTCATGTTGTTACACTGAATGAGGGCTGGTAGAATAGGAACCATTTGGACAGGGCCTCCAGACATCTTAGTGGGACCTTTGGGTGCTTTGGCCACATCCTCAGGTGGAAAGAAGCTTTCATCCACTACTGTTCTGCTGGCCCCAGTGTCTCTCCTGGCAGGAGTATCCTGGCCATTGACAAGAACACTGTCCACATAATACACCTTAGAGTTAACAGGTAGGGAGTTATACACAACCCTATTCTGGGGACTAACCAGACCCATAGGCTCTAAGTTTACAGTTGCTTGAAGACCCAAGGGTTCTTCAGCAAAGAGTTCAAAGTGGGCACTAGCCATCTGTACTTCATCCTCAGGAGTGAAGGCTAAGGAGACTGTGCTGATCCCTGCAGGTTTACCCTTGCACTTGGGATCTCCTTTGATATGGTCAGTACCCTGACAGACATAGCATTGTCCAAATGCTCTCTGGAAGGGTGGCTTGTTCTGACCTCCTTCTGGCTTGTGGCCAGAAGGTACAGTAGCCTGACTCGGTTTACCCTGGGGCTTACCCTGGTTATTTGGTTGTTTGTGGCCCTCTTGGGTATGGGAGGTATTAGAATTCTCTTTGGGGTCCTTTTTAGGCTGTTTCTCCCCATCCTTCTTCTGAGTTACCCCAGAATCCTTGTGAGTGGCCCTGTTGGCAACCCACAAGTCAGCAGCCTTAGCTAGCTTCCTAGGATCCAATTCCTGTGAATCAGCCAAGTGCTGTCTGAGCTCAGGAGAGCAGGCATCATAAATTGACTCCAACATAAAGAGATTTCTCATCCCCTCATAAGTGTTCACCTTGTAACCCTTAATCCATCCCTCTAAGTTTTTCAAACATTCACTCACCCAGGTAGCCCAAGGGGTACCATCATGCTTTTTGAGGCTCCTAAACCTCTTAAGATACTGGGAAGGGGTCTTCCCAAACCTAGCTATCAAAGCTAGTTTCACACATTCATAGTCCTTCCTATCCTCCTCCCCCATCTCCATTACCACATCAGTTGCAACAGGGGGAAGCCTAGAGAACAACCAGGTGAGTAAGTCATTTCCTGTGATGTTCTGGAGCCCATGATTATATTCAAACAGAGACAACCAATCCAACACATCCAACTTAGGCTCATACATACCAACCAATTCTTTAGGCATCCGGGGTCTTTTAGGACTGGAACTTCTAGAGGAGCCAGAGAGAGAAACATTCTCAACAGATAATTTCTTCATTTCTAAGTCATACTTGAGCTCCATTTCCCTTAGCCTTAATTCTTTGTCAGTTTGAGCATTAAGTTTCTTATACTCCAATTCTAGCTTCATTTTCTCCAGTTCAAAGTACTGAGGACTAAAGGTGGGACCTGGTAAAGGTCCAGTAGGCACAGCAGGTAGAGCAGGCAGAGGCCTAGGGGGGACAGTTACAACAGCCTCACCCTCCTCTTCTGACTCTTCCTCAGAAACATCAACATTTTGTTCCATGTTAACTTCAATACTGTCATCTACAGTTGCTGGAGTGGTAGGCTCCTCTGAACCATCACCCAGACTTTGGTTAGCTAACAATCTTTCAATCAGCTCCATTTTCTTGCCCTTAGTCAGGAGATCCTTATGTTTACAGAGCACTCTTAAACAATCAGCAGTTTTGGCTGCAAGGGACTCTTGACTATAGCTTTCTATAACTGACATGTTAGAGGTTTTACTTTTTCAGTGCTAAGCTTTGTGGTTAGTTGCACTAAGGTATCTAAAGCACAATAAAATGTATACTCAATACAAATCCCACCGCTGTACACCAGTGTTAGGCAGAAACCTGTGCAGTTCCCTTGGGGAACACTGCAAAAGATTTAAGACTACAGGTAGAGCAGTAAACCCCTTTGGTAGCAGTCTGTACCACCCAGATTTACCTGGTAGCTGTGGCTGAGCAGTCAGACTTCTCTCAAGAAGAGTTAGGCAGTATGTAAAGTATACACAATATGTACCAAAACACAATAGCACAAGCAAACACTGACCAGAGCTTGGTTTCAAAAGTATATAGTTATTTATTTAAAATACACATAAGTTAAAAACACTCTAGCAAAAATATAGTAAAAGCACTTCAACACAGTTATACTGAAAGTAAATTCAATCCTTTCTCCTATCTAGACAACTCTAGGTTAACACCACTTAATTAAAACAGAGGTGAGTGCTTAACGTTAGATGACACTCTAGTAGTTTCCAAGAAAGGGAGAGAAAAAGCAGAAATAGGTTAGACACACCACTCTAAGGTCCAGAACACTTGCAATAGGCTTAACGAAGAATAAAGTCACAGGTGAGCAAAAGTCACTAGGCAGGGCCCACTCTTAGAGTAGCCGGAGCGAAAATGTGCCCAAGATCACACTGTTAGTTAGAGATTCAAAGTCTTGCAAAGAGTCAAAAAGAGTTTAGAGTGGCTCAGAAAGTTTAGCCAAAGTGTCCCAGGCACTCCCAGGTTCGAAAGCCGGGGACTAAATCTACCCCGTACAGTCGGTAGCAAGGGAAGCCAGGCGGAACACAGTACCTTAAGCGGAAAGGATCCTCCAGCGGGGGCAGTTGTTCCAGGCAGCGACAGCAAGGCTCGACGTCGGTCAGGGGAGAAGAATATCTCGCTGAAGAGCAGAAGAGAAAGGTCGTAGCACTGCCCGGGAAGAAACCAGCCGCGGAGTCCTCCGGTTCAAGGGTTGGTACCGACTTTCGCGGTATGGGGGTAAAGTGTGGTATTCCGGATGCCGGGGTGCTTGGCACAGGCAAGGCGGCCACGAGATACCTCAAAAGGACGGAAAGAAGGCGAAAACTGGTTGTCCCCACCAGTCAAGGGAAGGAGCCACTCCGTTAAGAGTTCTCCTCGGTCGTCGGGAAAAAGTGGTGAGACGGTTCAGCAGGGCTCCACCGGGTGGTGTCGTCGAAGCAGGTCGGCTCAGCTCTTCCCTCGTCGGATTCTTGGTCCTGTGGCGACTTCTGAAGTCCCAGTCCCCAAAGCCCTGCTTTTATGCAGCAAACCCCCATTCACCCAGCCTAGCTGTCACTCAAACATGCTAAGTGGTGAGCCGGGCGGCTCACCACTTGGGCCAATCAGGACGGAGTGCGACTTGAGTTACCAAGGTAACTCAGTCCAGGGTGCCTAAATCCCCCTCCACCCCTCCTAAGTACCCCAGACAGAGTGGCACCACTTTGGAGGGCTTCTGTGGAGAAGCCCGCCAAAAGTGGAACAAAGGGCTCCACTTTGGGTCAGAGTTACAGAGGCGAACACCAACGCCATTTTAGAATCAAGTTTTGGCAAAAAGTCCCAACCGGAGTTATAAAAATAAATATATAAACCGGCGGTATGTTTAAGGCTACCGTAAATAAATAATTAAATGTGTTAGCCTAAAACAATGGGAAATCCCATAGGGAAATATTCGCGGTTGAATATAAAAAGTAGTTTCCACTGCCACCAGCCAAAACTCGATCAGGGGGGACGGAGACGTGCCCCCTCGACTAACAGACCCTGGGGCAATCGAATTGCCCCAGCCAGTACGTCCACAATATGATGGTTTGTACTGGTTCTGTTCAGGATTCAAGACTAGCAAAGTCTTTGGTGACTTTACATGCCCTGGGAGACAGTAGTCAGTCCCAGGGTATGGAGTCTATGTTGGGGAGTCCCTAGGACACCCCTGGGTCACGGCACAGAGGGTGCTGTGTGACCCATATCACAAAAATACATGAGGCCCTATGGAGTAAAAGACCCCATAGCCCATTCAACACAAGGTTTAACCAAGATAACACACTTCAACATGTCCAAGAGTGAGGGTAAAAGAGTCTCACTCTTGGCAGGAGAAAAAAATTAAACCCCAGAAATCCAGCAAAGCTGCTGGGGGACTCACTAGGTAGGGAAATTCAGCCTAAACAGAGAATTCTCCCTAACATACTGCACAGGTTGGTAGTGTGGCTGAGCAGCCAGCCTTATCTCAAGAGGGGTCAATTTGAGCAGTGTGTTCAAACTAACTCTTACACTCAAGTTTTCTTGATTAAACAATTATTAATTTAACAGTTCAATAAGCCTTCTTCAGAAGGGAGCAATTTATAAGTAACACACAAATACACTTCAAAATACACACTTGTAGTTTTTCTAAATCAGCAAGTACCCATTTGGGATGGCACACAGATGGGTCCTACACCCTGAGGTGACTTAAATAACTTGGACACTGTGGACATTAATATATCACTGGTACATTTAGAGCAATGCTGAGTTGGTGTTGAAGAAAAGGGTTTGGGAATAAAAACACAAGTTACACAAATATTCTGAAGCAGTTTAAGTGCTTTTAAACCCCCAATGCAAAGTAAATTAACCCTTTCCTGGAGACGAGGTAAAACACAAAGTCAGAGGTAAGAAGAGTCTTTCAGTGAGCCAGGCCAGCCAATGTCAATTGAACAAAAGTCTAAGTGAACTGAAGCACTTCTTGTAGGCAAGTAAAAGTCTTGTATAATGTTTTAGAAGTATTTGTAGAAATAAAGAGTCACAGAAGGGCCACAAGCTGGGAGACTTGGAAAAGCAAAGCTGCAAGCAACCAAGACTAGTCGCAACTGAGAACCAGCAAGGCTACACAACAAGAGGTAAGTCCCCTTAGTGTTACAGTGCCTTTGGTTAGAAGAAATGGTTCCAGCTGGCTTCTGTTCCTGTACAGCTCTGTTACTGGGCCTCAGTCGTGGGGACAAGAGGGAGGACTTCTGGGAATGGGAAGGTCAGCAGCAGCAATAGGCAAACTTCAATCCAGCAGCACTTCGAGGTTTCAGCTCCTCGCGTCTATAGCAAATAGCAACACTGCAGTTCTCGGATACCACTTCAGACTTTCCTCGCATCTGGGGTCCAGCACTCTGTTGAGGTGGCACAGGCTTGGTCAGTCCTGCTTCAAGGGAGGCCTAAGGATCCTCCGGAGGCTCAGGTCCGAACTTAAAGATACTCACTTGATTCTGGTGTTCCTCTCCCTGGCACTTGGGTTCCTGCAGCAGAAATGGAAGTAAAGACAGCTCCGAGAGGATTTCCAGATAAGCTTGTCTTGGGGTCGATTGGTCCCACCAACCCAAGGGGAGGAGTCGTCCTTTGCAGGTCTTCTCTAGTCGAGGCGAATTCGGAGCTTTAGCACAGCAGCAGGGCTTCACCGGGAAAACCAACGGTCCAGGAGTTGCAGCAGGCATCTCTTCCAAGTTCTTCTTCAGATTTTTTCATCCAGTGGTCGACACTGCCTTCCAAGCCAAAAGTCTCACCTTTTATGCAGGTTTCTACCATTCATTCCAGCCTAGCTGTCAATCACACAGCAGGGTGCATTCCTATAAGCAAGGGGATTCAGCACAGGAAGTTTCAGGCACCTCCCTCACTTTCTGCCCCTGCCAGACATGCTGGAGCCAGAGGCGGGCTTCACTTGTGGATCCAGCTGAAGGCAAAACGAACAAAGGGACCAAACCTTGTTTGGCGCGCAGAGTAAATCTCAAAAAGGACCTTTCCAACAAGAAATGGTGAAAAAAAGAGGACCGGGGCCCTTTTGACAAAATGGGTACGCGTGGGCATCTTACTGTAGCTGCAATTGCAGCCTGCGGTAAAAAAACACAATGGTAGTGTACCCCGGAGACCCCCGGCCGGCCCATAGAGTCGGGGTTTGCTCCGAAGTACTTTAAGACGAGATAGCTGCACCTTTGAGATGGAGGGGGGTGCAGATTTATTACTCCATCACCAATCAATAAGGACAACTCAATGGTTTGGCAAAGGGAGTCAGTTTAATGACAAGTACAAAAAACAGGGAATCATAGCAATCAGCAGTGAGGCGATAGCCGCTTCAACTCCAACCAATTTCATATAAACAGTGACATTTATACTCAAAACTCGTCATAATTGACGTGTAACACTCAAAAGTAAACATGTAATTCTATTGGTTAGGAAAAGGTAACTTTAGTATAGGTACTATATCTGTATATGGTAACAGAGTGAGGGGATTGGGTAAACACTGTCAGGTGGGCGTCTAAGCCCTTCCTTCAAATATGACTACTGTAGACGTCACTAAAAGTACGACATCCCATTGGTTCTAATAACTATAGGACCCTAGATTATTTGGTCCATTGTGATTGGTTTGGCACCAACCCCATGCACAAATTTCCACTTTGCTTAGCAGCACGCAGAATGGTCAGCCAGGTGCAGGGTGCCCCCTTGTTGCCCGGCCTTCCTCCAATTACGGTTACAATCAATCATCGCTTCAGCAGCTATGTGTCAATTATTTTACTGTGGTCGGCCTCGAAACTGCATCTTCGGTCTGGAAAAGTTCTGATATCTCTGCCTGGGCGACTGCCAAGCGTAGATGTGAACCCGTGCTCCTTTTCGCTTGGCTGGTCACGTGTTACCCACACCATGAATTTCTCTAGTTTCTCTCACTTTGTGCATTTAATTCTTATTCAGCTTGCCACCTGCCTACGCCTCCTTATCTCGACCTTTCAAAGACAGGATATTCTGTTCTTAAGTTTCAATTATATGTAGCTACTATTGGTCTGACCTTGGCTCTCCTGGCACGAGTTACATCTGCCGAGTTTTGTTTCATACATCTCTTCTCATTTACTAGAATATGAAGCTCAGATCATTCGGCCTTTAGTAACCTGGGTTGATTCTGCTTTTCGTGCAAAGTGGAATTACACTTATAATACAGTGTTTTGTTTTGAGGTAGATTATGTATAATGGCACTTGCCGCGCTATTCTTCTACTTAGCGTAGCAAGCCGTACTGTTTTCTTAGCTTCCTTGCGGTTTCAAGCATATGTACAGGCGTTAGCTGGTTGAATATCCTCATACTGCTTTCAGCTTAAGCTTCTTTGTATTTCAACATCGTTCTCTTCTTCTAGGTTCATGATATTCGTATTCATGTTGTGTCGTCTGTGTGTCATTCTCGGGTCGTCATTCCTTCTATCTGCGAGTCTGTCCAGGCCCTTGTGACGTCACCATTCGTCTGCCATTAAGGCCTTTTTAGTCTCTTCCGGGACAGTACTCGTCAATCTTCATTTCGTCTCGCTTGCTGGTGGGGTTTTCTCAATGGATACCTTGATGTCCATGTTTTTCTGGGTATTGGGACTTCAATGGGTGTTGCTCTTCAGATAGGTACTGGGCAGAGCCATACTGCGGCTCTCTGCTGGTTTATTTGCTCATCATACGTCATATCTTGGTGTGAACATTTCTGGTACTTCAAAATGGGCGACTGGAGTGCAGGCTTTATTTGGGACCTCCTCTACACTCCCCCTCTGGGCGATTCATCAACCACTTTCACCTCCTTCTTTAGATTCGATTCACTTGACTCTTCTATATTTATCTTCACTCCATCGCCTGGATTCAATCCTTCTTCATCTTCTGGGTCCATACATGATGGTTTGAAGAAGTGTCTCTCCGGAGTCCATATCTTTATTACTCCCTTCAGGCTTCCTGCTGTTCTTACATGTTCGTCTTTATTCCATGTCATGAGTTGACATTGTCCATTTGGGCTACAGTAAACCCATCTTCCTACATAATTTCTGCGCTTCCTGGTATAGAGAAACTTTATTCCTTCTGGTGTGTTAATAATGGCCTTCACAAAGTCTCTTATTTCTTCATCAGTCAGGTCTTTGGGCTTCCATCCTGGCTTGACATCAATCATGATCCTCACCCCTATGGCTTTCTTTGCAGTTTTCTGGCATTGAGAGATGATTATCTTGATAACACAAAATCCTAGCAATATCATCACTAGCAGGGCTCCCAAGAACTTGAATGCATCTACCATCCATTGTGGAACCCATGAAAACAGTGATCCAAACCAGCTGTCATCAACTTCGTCGGTTTCATTGATCATCTGGTTCTGCAGGTTTGTCAGCATACTTACAGCTTCAGTTAAAGTTCCATTTTCCTCGTCGTGAGAAGGTATAAACGTGCAACATGATTCTCCTATTTTGGCACAAACTCCTCCATCCATAGCTGTGATCATGTCAAGGACGTATCTGTTCTGGAGAGTCATCAATCGGATGGCTCAACTCTTCCTTGATCGCATTGAATCCTTTTATGGTCGTGTTGATGGTCTGCAGTAACCCCCATCTGGTTATCTGCAACCATTTAGTATTTACTCCAATTTGGATTCTTAGCACGAAGATCGTCGTGAACACTGATGAGGTGAGGCTGAAAAGCCTGTGTTCATATGGGATTGCATGAAAGGCTTCTTCTGATTTAGCAGAGAAGTAATGGTCTCTTTTCATTCGAGTTATCAGTTCCACAGATGAACAAGTTACTTACCAACTGGTAACGTTCTTTCTCATTTTAGATGTATTCCATCCAGCTTTAGCTGCTTCGGGGAATGTTTTCCTCGGCAGAGGGCGCCGTGCATCGATGGGTTTGAGTCGATGGCCCCTCAAAGGCCTCCGTCGAGGGTGACGTCATCAGGTATACAAGTAGCACGCGCGGCGCCCGTTGGCCTCAGTTCTTTTTTTCCCCCCTCTTGCTCTACTGTGTAGATTGTGCCGGTAATCAGGAATCAGCCTTCAAGAGTTGAAGTGGCAATAACCCGGAAAATCTACAGAGGGGTAGGATGGGAGGGCGATGAGGAATACGTTGGAGGAACATCCAATCGAAAGAACGTTACCAGTTGGTAAGTAACTTGTTCTTCGAATGGATCGTGTCCTCCAACGTATTCCTCATCTTAGATAGACTCCCAAAGCAATATAGAAAACTCTCTGGAGGAAGGAGTAGATTTTTGATACCATTATATGGTGGACTATATCACTGCTTTACCAAAAGCAAGCTCCTTAGACTCCTTAGACTGGGAAGCATCCAGATTATAGAATTTTGAAAAAGTGTGCAGCAATGACCAAGTTGCTGCTTCACAAATGGATTTCATGGGAACATCTCTTTGACGGGCTGTCGAAGAGGCAATGCCTCTGGTGGAATGGGCACTTAAGCCTCCTGGTGGGTCTTTTCCCGCCAATCTGTAGCTTTCTGAAATGCAAAGCACAATCCAACGTGATATGGTTTGTTTTGACACCGATTGACCCAATTTCCTTCCGGTGTAGCCAATGAAAAGTTCATTATCCACTCTAAGCTTGGAAAGCCTAGAAATGTAAAAGCTTTAGAGCTCTTTTCGGGTCCAACCTGTGCCATCTTTCCTCCTCCTTAGTAGGATGAAGTGGAGGGTAGAATGCGGGTAGAACAATTTTCTGATTTAAATGAAAACTGGACACAACTTTAGGTAAAAATGAGGGTTTAACCCTTAATACCACTCTGTCTCTATGGAACACAGTATAGGGTGGCCCAGAAGACAGTGCCTGCAATTTGCGCACTCTTCTTGCAGATGTTAAAGCAACTAGGAAAGCTGTTTTCAATGTTAGTAATCTTAAGGGACAAGTGTGCAAGGGTTCAAATGGGACACACATTAAGAATTTTAGAACCAGATTAAGATCCCAAATTGGTACTTGGAAGGGGTAAGGAAGAAACACATTGGTGAGTCCCTTTAAGAATTGTACTATTAAAGGAATTTTGAAATAAGAGCATTCTTCCAAAGAGCGCTTGAAAATGGAAAGCGCTGCAAGAGAACCTTTAATTTTCCCAACATTTAGACCTCTATGTGCTAGGGACAAGAGGAAGGACAACACTTCCGGAATGGAACATAGAAAAGGATCTCTATTCTCAAAAAACGGTTCTGAATCACAGATAGGGATCAACAAACTTCTTGCCCTGTGAGCATATATTTTTTCATACAAAAAGAAAGTCTGATAGTCTATTGGGTGTCATCTAAACACTCTTCCCACATCAATTGGCATTAAATATCACAACATTTTATTGGTTAAGAATTAATACATTTCATAAAACAATCATAAAAATGATCATAGTGCATAAGACATATACAATATGTTACAACACCACAAGTAGGAACACCACGGGTGAGTAATGTTATAATAGTTCTTTAAGGATCACAATGATGTGTGTATATATCACACCTTGATTCCTAAGCTTCACCACTTTCAGCCTATTTTATATTAGTGTATTTCAAAACAACCCGACTTGTACAAGTTTCTGTCCTTGATATACAAACATGTAGGACATTCTTCAGGGGGAAGGGTCTTGTGCCGGAATTAAAAATATTCCTTTGTTGGGGAGAGCACCCTGTTAATCAAACCATGGACACCCTATTAGTATACAAATCACAAAGTATCAATCTCTATTGATATAAAGGTCAACCCTCATCCCTAAAAGGGTTTTATGGGTATGTTAATTATTACATACCTCTCTTTCGTGTAATTAAATATGGGGCCTGTTCTGGTACTTCTTGCAGATTCCAAATTTCTTAGAATTACATAGAAAAGGTTCAACATTCTTTTCTCTGCAACAGTTGCAAAACTTTTTCCAACGGCAACGGTATAGAGATTTTGTTGCTGGCCTTCTTGCCGAAAGCAAAACCTCCATGACGTCATCCGGAAGGTCGCAATCCTTGTATCTCAGCCTTTCAGATACCAAGCATGAAGGTTGAGAGTCTTGACCTCTGGATGGAGAACCTGGCCCTCCATTTCTGAGAGAAGGTCCTCTTCTCTGAGGAAGACGTAACAGAGGACAGATGGACATGACTAGAAGGTCCGGGTACCACGTTCTCCTGGCCCAATCCGGGGCAATTAGGATCATGCGATTTCTGAACCATCTCAATCTCCTGATGACCTGAGGAATGACGGGAATCGGAGGGAACGAGAATAATAGTGGGAAGTTCCACTCCACCACGAATGCGTCTCCTAGGGCTCCTCTCGGGGGAAAGTCCCTTGAGCAATACCTTTTGCACTTCCGGTTGATTCCGGTCGCAAACAGGTCTACTTGAGGCGTTCCCCAAAGGGCAAAGATCTCTTGAAGGACTTCCTGAGCCAGTTCCCACTCGTGGGACACCGTGCTCTGCCTGCTCAGAGCGTCCGCCATCATATTCTCCTCCCCGGCTAGATGAACTGCCGTTAAGGAGATTCCTTCTTGAATTGCCCAATACCAGAGCTGCATTGCTTCTCTGCACAGAGGTAGTGACCCTACACCACCTCTTTTGTTCAGATAATGCATGGCCACTGTGTTGTCCGTCATTATCAGGACATTTTTTCCTCTGACAGATGGCAGAAAAGCCTTCAGCGCTAGTCTGATTGCTCTCAGCTCTAAAAGGTTGATGTGTAGTTTGGACTCCGATGGAGACAAACGACCGGCGACTGTCAGATCGTTGGCATGAGCTCCCCACCCCATGAGTGAGGCGTCCGTACCTACTATAATCTCCCGCCATGGTTGCCAAAACTGTTCTCCTTTTAGGATATTCTCTGTGCAAGTACACTACAGAAGATCCTGCCGAACCTTGTTCGGAGAGAACTGGAACGATTGAGTCTTTAGAGCCCATTGAAGGGATCTCATCCTCAGGCGTGCCTCTGGCACTAGAATGATGCAGGATGCCATGAGGCAGAGCAACCTTAAGAACCATCACATCTAGCTATTAAGAAGTTGTAGGCCTGGAGATTTTGGGCATTTTGGAATTTGGAAACCATCTGAAGAATGTCTTGAGCCCTCGGCTTGGGAGGCGAGCTCTTGCCCAAGGATGTGTCTAATACAGCCCCTATGTACTGGAGCTGTTGGGAAGGTGTCATTTGTGACTTCTTGAAATTGACGGAGAAGCCCAGTCTGTGGAGGAAGTGGCAGGTGACTTTCAGATGATCCAGTGCTTGTTCGACAGAACGTGCCCTGATCAACCAATCGTCCAGGTAGGGGTAGATGTGAATCCCCCCTCTCCTGAGGTGCGCTGCCACCACTACCATTAACTTGGTGAAGACCCTCGGGTGGAGGTCAATCCGAATGGCAGGATGCGAAACTGATAGTGTGAGTTGCCAACTACGAACCTCAGGTATTTTCTGGGCTTGAGATGAATTGGCACATGCAAATAAGCATCCTGGAAGTCCAATGACACCAACCAATCCTGAAGTTGAAGGGCCTGAAGGATCTGAGAAAGAGTAACCATCTTGAACTTGTCCTTCCTGAGGAGCTTGTTCAAGCCTCTTAAGTCTAAGATGGGTCTCAGTCCTCCATCCTTTTTGGGGATCAAAAAAATACGGGGAGTACCATCCCTTGTTCCTCTCCGCTGCAGGTACTGGTTCTATAGCACCTTCCTCCAGCAGGGTTAGAACTTCCTGATGTAGGAGCGGGTCTGAAAACTTCAAAGGGTTTCGCCCTGGTGGATTGCTTTGAGGTTGCGTTAGAAAAGGAAAGCAGTAACCTTGGGCTATTATTTCTAGAGCCCAAACTAATGTCTCGCCATTCTTGCAGATGCTGTGACAGCCTGCCTCCTACAGGTGTCTTGTGATGCAAGTCCTCAAAGTGGTTTTGTGGCGGTTGCTGCGGCCGCTCATGGCAAAGAGGCTGCAGCTGGAGCTGGCTTTGCACCTTTTCCTCGTCCACCACGAGTGGCCTTTCTCTGGCCCCTTTGACTGGCCATTCCTCTCGCCTTTCCATATGAGGAGTAGTAACGATAAGATCGTCCCCTCCAAGATTGTCCTGATGCACGAAAAGGCTGAGGTTGTCTAATAGCAGCTCCTAAAGACTTTGCAGCTGCTTTTGAGGTCTGCAACCTCTCAAGGCTCTCGTCAGCCTTGTTGCCAAAAGGTGAGACCCGTCAAAGGACATGTTCAGAAGATGGTTTTGCACGTCTGGTGCGAAACCAGACTTCCGTAACCAAGCAAATCTGCGCATTACTGTGCTAGTGCCCATGGACCTGCTCACACTATCTGCAGTGTCCAATCCAGACTGAAGGGATTCCTGCATGGCCTACTTTCCATCTTTAACAATGGCTAGGAATCCTTCCCTTTCAACCCCTTCTTGTATGTGCTCCGCCGCCATTGCAATGCACTCCCACAGAGTGTACGAAAATGTTGCCAAGGCACTTGTGGAGTTGGCCGATTTTAACGCCATACTCCCAGCTGAAAATACCTTGCATGCCCAACCATCCACACGCTTGTCATCCCTATCCGGAGGGATAGAAGTGTACGCCACCTTATTTAAAGCTGTGGCTGCCTGGACCACCAGACTCTCGGGTGTAGGGTGTTTAGACAGATAGCCGGGGTCGCTACTGGAAGGGCGGTATTTTGAAGTAAAGGATTTATTCACCGGAGAAATAGAATCCAGAGTCTCATAATTTATGCCCACCCTATTTTGCAAGGCTACATGGAAGGGTAAAATCGGATCTTCGGTGGGACCATGATCAAATTTATCAGTCAGATCAACCTGGATGAACTGAGTTGGTGGTTTAGCCCATCCTAAGTATTTGACCACCTTTGTCATTAGTTGACGGTATGAGGGACTGGCAAGTTTCCCCTGGTTCTGGCCTGCCAAAATCTGTTTCAGGCAAATTATCAATACCACTTGCATTATGCAAGGTTTCCACCAGGTGCCTCATCCTGCTTTCCTCAGAAATCAGGCATTCTGGGACATTTGGGGTGCCAAAAGGAACATTCTCCTCATCAGACTTCTCCTGTTCTTCAAAAATTGAAGTTATGGATTTGAAAAATTCTTTCCTTGGAAGAGGTTTAAAAACCTTTTCTGGGAGAGGTGTACTAGTGGAATCTGAAGGCAATATAGCCTTTGCAGCCTTCCTTTTTGCTGTTATTTTGACAGCTTCTAGCTGATTTGGCTGAGTTGGAGCCTTTGTTTGAATCTTTGGCGCCGAGGGCTTCGGGGTCGACGTCGACAAAGGCGTCAATGACGCCGACGAAGTAGTGGTCGTCGATGGAGCTGGCTTCGAGGGCGTTGAGGCACTCTTCGAAGACCTAACCTTTGAGGTGTGTCGGGTTTTAGACGGCGTCGGTGACCTCGAGCGGTCGACACGACTCGAGAGGTCTTTTTCACTCGGTGTCCTGGAGGGTTCCCGATCATTCCTCCTTCGATTACCCGGGCTCGAGGGCACGCGAGTTTTGGAACGGAAACGCTCCGGCCGGCTTCCGAAGAAGGCGTGGACCAAGGCTTAGCCTTTTCAAACACCTCCATAATTTTTACCCTGAATGCTTCCCACTCTTTCGGAGGAAGAATGTTTTGTAGGACATTTCATTCTTTTTGGGGATTCGTCCAAGGACACGGTGGAAGGGGACCGGTGGCGCCTTTTTTTTGGACTTTTTCCATCGAAGACGAAGAGCGGCAAGAATCGCTTCGGGACCTAGACCGATGCCTATCGCGTTGAGATTTCTCCTCGCGGGACCTTGACTTGACGCTAGAGGCTTTTCGGTCGGGTTTACGACCTACCTGCAGTTTTCCCCTTCCTCTCTCGCAAGGCCTTCCCCGTCATTGCTTGATACTTCGTACAGGCCTCAATGTTGTGGCCTTCACCGAGACACACAGACATTCCCGGTGCAGGTCCGTGATGGACATTTTCGAACCGCAGGATTTACACTTTTTGAATTCCGATCCCGGGGTCGTAGTCGGGGTCGACGACAAGGACATATCGGATATCTCCAGTAACTGCATCACAGAACTACTCGAGGTGCGCTGAGTCTCCGAAGCAACATGTGCTGCAGAAAAACGGAACTGAGGCCAACGGGTGCCGCGCATGCTACTTGTATACCCGATGACGTCACCCTCGACGGAGGCCTTCGAGGGATCACCGACTCGAAGACATCGACGCACGACGCCCTCTGCCGAGGAAAACATTTCCGAAGCAGCTAAAGCTGGATGGAATACATCTAAGATGAGGAATACATTGGAGGACACAATCCATTCAAACTCTTCTTTCTTAGGTGAGCATCTGCTTTCGGGAAACTGTCAATATTCAGATCACTTTTCGGGATCACCAATGCTGGAACGTGGACGTTTACTATTGTACATATTCCTCCCCAGTTCTTTGGCAGTCCGATGTATGCTTTGGATCTGCATGCCCAATAATGATCCATAATCACTGCAGTCCTGTGCACCATACCTGGGGCATCAAAGATTCGTCCACAGTTCTGATTATCTCCCATTTTTCTTGTGCCATTATTCCTGAAGAACAATTTTGGGATTTCTACTGGCACTATCTGCAAGGGTCCTCCTCTGTCTTCGACCCATGTCAACAGTTTTGCAAGTTTTGGCCAGAATGGCTTGCATATCCTTTGTGAATTTTCAATTGCCTCCTTGCAGGCTCCGAGGACTATCCATGCTCTGCAGATTACTACGCCTTTCTCCCATCCATCTGGTGAAAGCACTGGTCCCCAGATCTGCATTTGGCCTCTGTTTTTCCAATTTTGAGCCTCTTCTTGAGTTTTCCCTTCGACATTTAGTCTCGGGTTCACATCCCATTTATTCCTGCTCCTTTAACTTTAGGCTTCTCGTACCTGATCACATGATTCCTAGTATGAGCTCTATTCCGTGTCTTGATGTCTTGGACATAATCATCTTCATCGGGATAGGCTGTTTCAGTTGCCCATATTAATGAAACATCACTTCCCATGAACTGGCCTCTGGTCTTGCACATTGCTATGTGAGAGAGACAGTGTGCTGTTGGGACATCAATTTCTATAGCCACGAAGATCTTAGATTTTCCCATGCTGTATGGTAGGAGTGCTCAAACAAAGCATTCCCCTTCAGAATTTCATCTTCCAACTTCCTTCATGTGCTGGTACCAAATGTTGGTTCCTAGGTGTGCTGTGCTATCCAGATAGTCGTTCAGTTCATTGTCATCTCCATGCATGCTCCTCTTGATCCTTAAGATTCTCATGTAGTTTGCTATTACTACATCTCTGAATCTATCTGTATGGCTCTTTCTTGCTGGGTGATTTTCAGGTATTTCGATCCACGGTGCAGGCCTCCTCATCTGCGCCATTTGAGTGGCCAAACGTCTTGCAGTTCTTTCCTTTTCTTCATACATTCTTCTCCTGCTGGTTACAAATGCCCATTCCAACCAACCTGACGCTGGTCCGGTATATGGCTGTACTGTGGAACTGGTAATTGTCCCTTGTGTGGGAACCTATTTGCTTGGCAATACAATCTCCGCGGTTTTGTTCTTCAGCTCCTCTTGCAATTTTCTCGCTCTGGCTATGTGCAGCAATAATGAGTCTATCAGTTGTGTTCGTGCAGAGTTTCTCTGAGGTGGTCCTCGTTTTCTTGAGGGTTTCTGATATGACTGCTTCTGTTGGTTTTCTTCTTAACTCTTCTTGGTTTCGCACAACATTTTCTGTGAAGTTTCTTATGGCAGGCAGTCTCTTCTTTTCTACGGTTTTGGTTTGTGGTTCTGCAGTCATTGACACTAGGCCTGTTTTGTGTGCATTCAGTGTTTGCGTGTGTGTAGTTGTCAGTGATTTTACTTCATTCATTCCATGGCGACCCTGTCTCCGGCTTTTCATTTTGTTTGTTACCACAAGTGTGTGTGTATTATTGCTAATCACATCCATTTCAAGTTCATTCACTCCACCATCAGATCTTCTAGGGACTGGAATGACTATATAAAGTCTGGGTGCTTTTGTGGGTTTCATGCGTGCATCATTAGGTGGGTGCACTGAAATTGGAATGCTTTGTGCACCAATAAAAAATGCAGTGCTGATCGTTAATGACAATAAACCAATAATGGATATGATACATAGATACATTATGCCCCTGTATGCTAGGCGGCAGCATTTTCTTCCAGATAAGAGGGGGTGCCTCTCTTCTTGTGGGAGGACCAAATTGCTGCTCTGGACCCCCATCTCGATCATTCACCAGTTGTCAATGCTATTATTCCCTTAACCAATATCATCTTTCGAGTTCTGTGTTTAAGAGTGTCAGGAGCTCCACAAGTGTCCCCCCTCTCGCGGGTGACGGATTGTGTCTTATTTCACGATACAGTTCCTTTGCTAGACTATGGGAAAAATCAATTTAACTAACACCTCAGTAAGTCTTTTTACTGTGCATGTTCAAAGTAAGTGAGCTCCCAGTCCACTCCTCGAATTTGCTTTAGTCCTGAAGACATATTGTACATTGATCAGTATGAAGGAATATGGAAAAATGACAACAAATGTAACAAGTTTTTTTTTTTGACAATGCTTCCTCGATTTGTCCCTCGGCGGAAGGTTTTTAGAATCTCCTCAGATAGCTCCTCTGATGGTTAGAGAGTTCCACTTGGAGCACGATTCCGTGTAAGAGCATTCCCATCTGTGCAATATTAGCTGGATCTCTGATGAATGTGAGGACGTCAACTTCGACTGGTCTCCCCACTAGCTCTGGAAAGTCAGTGACTAGTCAAAAGAGGACAATGTGTGCCAACCTGCTGTCTTCTGGTGACAGGGACATCTGTCCTGTCTTTTGCTGGAATTTGGGATTATACGTTTTCTCCTAAATGTGAACAATGTCTGCACTGTCCGGTCGCGTGGAGTGCGACTAGAATTATGATTTTATTTAGGAGATGGCTTAGGTGTTCTGTGTTTGCTGGATCTCGAAGAAACGTGAGTGTATCTGTTGTTCTCCCGATGAGAGTTGGACAGTCTTCGATTATGCAAAAGAACAGTGTGTTGATCAGCTCATCTATTTCTGCCTGTGTTGGGAACATTTGATTCTCTCTCACTATACTCAGGGAGTAGGAGACATTTTTCGGCAATGACAGTGAGGAGTTGTCTTATTGTTATTTCGTTTTCAGGATCTTGAAGAAAGTCCATGACATTTGTGAGCGTCCCTACCAATGACAGGTATGATCTTAGCACTAGATCAAAACAGGTGACCACATCCTTGACGATGTTGCTACTGCGGGACACCATAAGTGATTCCGAACAGTGTCTCTGTGTGGAACGAGTCGGGATACTGTATGTGCTTCCAATGTAAGTGTCCATGGTCAAAATTTGGCATATTCTTTTCTCAGCAAGGCTTAAGTGTGCCTCAGTCCAAAGTTCAGCAGTCACCAGACTGTGTTGTGGTTTATACGTGCAATTTTCTTCTTCTCCCTGCAACTAAGATGCACAGAGTGTCTGTTTTATGTCCTTATGCCCTTTTTTGCTTCGAGGAAGTGTTCAATTTAAACCACAACTTGCAAAGGGTTCCTTGACCTTGTCTAGCTGGTCATGCGTCATCCTTCCTCGTCATGGATCTCATCTGCATGTGCTGTGGTTCTTCCCAGTCGCTCTTTGATTCCTCTCGTTGGGGTGCAGGCAGGGGGCCTTCTCCGATGTAGGGTTTGATATCGCCGAGAAAAATCCACGCTCTCCGGCCTTGCAGGTTCACTGCGGATGGAGTGCAGTCTTCCAATATTAAAAGACAGTTGAATCTTGGCTCGTCCCACTTTTTCCTTGTATGATTCTTCACAAGGACGGTGTCTCCAGGGAAGACGGGTGGAACACGTAGACCTTGAACTTGGTCTGTTGTAGCATCTCCTGTGTTCTGTGCTGCTCTGCACCCTTTTCGTCGTCGCTGCAGCTGGCCTGAAATTACATTAATGCAAGATGTCATGCAGATCAGTTAGTTTTGCATTTCAGACCCTAAAACCTCTCATGTTGACTGGGCATCACATCTAGCTCCATCTCGGGGTGTCAGAGGAGTTCTCATTCTTCTTCCCGTGGCTATCTCGTGCGGTGTAAGATGATGGTCGGAACCGGGTTGGTTCCAAAGTGCATACAGTCCGAGTGGAAGGCAGTGCAACCATCCCTGCTTTAGAGTAAGCTTCAACTTGGCTATCCTTTCCTTTAACAAGCCGTTGAGCTTTTCACAGATCCCATTACCTTGCGGATGATACGCCAACGAGAACTTGTGCTTTATACCAACCAACAAGCTAATCTGTTCAAATATTGAATTAACAAAGTGAGGGCCATTATATGATCTCATGACCTTGCACACCCCCACCTGGGGGATTGTCATGCGCGCGAGCGCATGTTGAGGTGACAGCGGTTTCGATGGAGTGGCCATTAGAAGTTCCAGCACGCTTCCTTACTCTTGCACGGGTGATGGTCTAGTCTTTTTTTACGTTTTCTATGCTCCAGCATCGCGGATAGCCGAGAAGTATTTACTTCCGCCTTCCCCGGCTGTCGGCGCTTTGCAATGTCTAAGCTACCGCTTTGCTTACCTTTGTTGCCTCAACCCTGTTATTTCCCTTCTTTCGGTTCCGTTTCCTCTTTTTGCTCTCTCTCTCGTGTCTTCTTTTCTGCCCATCGGCGACTTTGATCATTCGCTTTGTGGATTTTCCGCACTTCGCGTCCAACGGTTTCCGCTGCGCTCAGCGGTTTCCTTTGGGTGTCCAGCCTCCTCTTTTCTCGTCTCCTTTTTACCTTTACTCTCTGGTTTCCCTGCTTGCCGGTATCTGCATTCTTACTGAGGTTCCAGCACTTCCGAGTATTGTGTCTAGGGCTACATCATCCCGGACTCCACCGACGCATCCTCCAGCAAGTCTTCATCTGCTCAGAGTTTTTTTTTTTTTACACCAGTGGCTTTCTCCCCTTTTTTTTGCCTGTCTTCTGTGACGTGGCCACAGCTTACAGGTGGCCACTGTGACTTCACACCGAGGAAGGAATACAGCATCTATCGCTTATCAATACTGGGAGACCACAAGCTACGCCACGGATTACAGTTCCACAGGTGAGGAGTCGGAGGAGGGAAGTGGGACGGACGGATCAGACACGTATTGCGACAGTTTGCAACGCCAACCATCCATGGCGACCCCAGAACAGATCCAAGAGCTAGAAGGGGCAATACAGAAACTATCACAAGAAGTACAAACTTTGAAGGTTGAGAACCAGACTTTACAACAGATCTCCCAAGAAGTCCAGACCCTGAAGGCTGAAAATGTTGTTCTCAAACAACTCATGACTGCGAGAGAGAATCCATCAAGTTCGGATTTACCAGCCATGCCTTTACCTTCTGGTAAATTCGACGGGTCCTCCAGGAAGGTAAAAGAATTCCTAGATGCTTGTAAACTATACTTTACATTTAGAACTATCCTTTTTGCCACTAGCAAGGCCAGGGTAGGCTTCATGGTCTCTAATATGATGGGCAATGCTTTGTCCTGGGTCGCTCCATTAGTGACAGAAGAAGACCCTGCTCTTCAAGACTACGATGAGTTCTGCACCTTAATCAAACAGCCTTTTGAACGCCCAGAAACCACGTATTCTGCATGCGAAGAGCTTTTGGATGCCAACCAGGGCTCCATGGACGGGTTAACTTATATCTCAAGTTTCAAAGCCTTAGCGGTTCAGGCAGGCTGGCCTGAAAGGGCACAATATGCTATCTTTCGCAGAGGTCTGAAAGAAGATATCAAGGATGAGCTTGCCATCCCCATTTCTTTTGCGGAGTTACTCTCCTCAGTACTACAAATTGAACACCGTTTGGCGGAACGGAAAAACGAACACCGCCGGTACAGAAACCGACAATTTATTGGTGGTCCTTCACCAACAGACCTTTCCTCTTCCTCCTCCCTCCAAAAAGAAGAACCCATGCAGATCGGGTTAACTCGTGGACCACTTACCATGGAGGAACAACAACGTCGCAGAGAAAAGGGATTGTGTGCCTATTGTGCATCAGAAAAACATTCCATCAACAATTGTGAGGAACTTTCATCACGCCGGTCGGGAAACGGGCTTCCTCGGAGTTAAAAGGGACGAACTACCGAGGAACCCTATCCCCTTCCCGTCCCCATGTTTCTTTATTAGTCTCTTCTCCTACCCAAATCTTCACTGAAGATTCCCGATTAATGGTGATCACGGTTCTGCTAAAAATCAAAGGCGAATGGGTTGAGGCTTTGACTTTACTAGACTGCAGGGCAGCCGGAAATGTCGTTGATACCCACTGGACGGCCAAGTGGGAATCGAGCGGATCGAAAAACTTGGAAGATCAGAAGGTAGAAGGCGTAGACGGTACTCCATTGTCTTCAGGCCCAATCACGCATTCGACTGAAGAACTCCATCTCAAGATTTTCCAACACTCGGAGATGATATCTTTCGACATTACAAGACCCGCTCATTTCCCTCTCATCCTTGGGATCTCTTGTCACCGTCGGCATAATCCCGGCATTGATTGGACAAAAAACCAGTTGGCCTTCGAATCAGAATATTGCAAAAAACATTGTAGTCTGCAGACTTGTTCAGTCCAGATCCAGGCTACTAACTCGACAGCAGGTCTTTCCATAGGAATCCACTCATTACCGGCAGAGTACGCCTGATTCAAACAAGTATTCACCGACCTGGCTACTTTGGAATGACCCCCTCACAGACCTGAGGATTACGCCATAGAACTGACTCCTGGAGCTTTGGTGCCGTTTGGGCGCATGTTCTCCCTATCACAGATCGAGAAACAGGCTCTTCGGTCCTATTTGGATAGTAACTTGCAAAACAGCCTTGTGCAACCTTCTAAGTCCCCCGGAGGAGCTCCCCTCTTCATTCCCAGGAGAGACTCGACCGAACTGAGACCCTGTATTGATTTCCGGGGTTGAACAAGGTTACCATCAGAGACAGGTATCCGATGCCACTCATATCGGACATTCTGGAAGCAGTACAAGGGGCCAGGATATTCACGAAACTCGACCTACGCAGCGCATATCATCTCTGCTGTATTCGCAAAGGGGACAAATGGAAAACAACCTTTCACACTCCTTTTGGTCTCTATGAATACCGGGTGATGCCCTTTGGGTTGGTGAATGCTCCAGCAGTATTCCAAAGATTTATGGACCGCCTGTTCTCCGACCTAATGTTCGTCTCCGTCATCGTCTACTTAGATGACATACTGATATTTTCCAAAGATCCAAGGCAACATTTGCATCAGGTCTCCGAAGTACTTAATCGACTCCAAGATAATCATCTGTTCGCTAAACTGGAAAAATGCATTTTCGGGGCCACCTCTATACCCTATTTAGGATTCATTTTATCCCCAGAAGGTGTATCCATGGACGGACGGAAGGTAACTGCTATTTTGGATTGGCCCGCTCCCAACTCCGTAAAGGAGGTTCAAAGATTCTTGGGTCTGGCAAATTACTACCGTCGATTCATTCAAAACCTCTTTAATGAAGTCCTTCCCATCACTTCTCTCTTAAAGAAGAGCTCACTTCCATTTCAATGGAACAGCGAGGCTGACAGGAGCTTTCAACAACTCCAGGCTCTCTTTTGCTCTGCCCCAATACTCCGGCATCCTGATCAATCTCTGCCCTTTATTATCGAGACAGATGCTTCGGCGGGAGCTACTGGGGCAGTGCTGCTCCAAACGTTTGAGGGGATAGAACATCCTATTGCCCATCTCCCGAAGACATTAACCTCTAGTCAAAAGAATTATTCTGTTCTGAAGAGAGAATTACTGGCAATAAAACAAGCATGAGAGACATCTACTCCAGGGTGGGGGCTCATCCTTTTACGATTCGGACAGATCACAAAAACCTAAAGGTCCTAGAATCTATGGAATGTGTCAATTCACGCCAAGCCCGTTGAGCCCACTTCTTTGCCCAGTATGACTTCCACATTACATACCACCCTGGAAGCCAAAACGTTCTGGCAGATGCTCTATCCAGGAAGAATAACGGAAACACTCCATCCTCTGGTCCAGAATGAATGTTCCCTAATCAACTCCACATTGCAGCAGTAAACACATTCCTACAGCAAGTAAAACGAGCCACAGAACAAGAACAACCACTCACGGCTATCGGTCTCACCAAAAAGGACGGACTCTGGTTCAGGGATCAACAGCTCTACCTACCAACTACAGAACTTCGGAGGAAGGTGATCCATTTATGTCATTACAATCTCACTGCTGGCCATCGGGGAATGGCTGGGACCCTGGATCTCGTCCAGCGTTCATACTTCAGGCCTCGGATGCACCAAGATGTGACCGAATATGTTCGGAAGTGTTCAGTATGTACTAAAGCCAAGTACCACTCTGGCAAACCCATCTGGTAGAACAGTCGACCCTTCCCACTCGTCCCTGGGGTACAGTCAACACAGACTTCATAGTGGATTTACCTCTTTCCGGTTCTTGCACCTGTATCATGGTAACAATAGACACTTTCTCCAAGATGGCACACTTCTCCCCGTTGCCAAAGATAACATCAGCTGAGGAAATGTCACAGGTTTTTCTTTGTGACATTTTCCGCCTACATGGAATTCCAGATAAGGTTATCTCAGATCGAGGGACACAATACACTTCTAAGTTCTGGAAGGCGATGTGTCAGCATTTAGGCATTGAAAGGGCACTCTCTTCCGGATTCCATCCCCAGACCAACGGTCAGAGGGAGAGAGTGAACGCCTCCTTAGAATAATACCTCTGTTGCTTCTGAAATCTCCAACAGGACAATTGGGCGACACTTCTCCCTATGGCAGAATTCGCTTACAATAATGCCAGACACACTGCCATCAAGATGTCTCCATTTTACTGCACTTACGGATTTCACCCAAAGAGCATCCATCCAGTATCACTGAGTCAATCCCAAATACCATCCATTGAAACTATTCTTACTACAATTAAAGAGGCCCATTCGAATGCTTCTTCTAGTTTCAAAGATACGGCCCAGTACAACAAAACGCAGGCTGATTTACACCGTCAGCAAGGCCCTGATTGGAAGGTGGGCTCGAAAGGATGGTTATCCACCAAATACCTGCCCCGGTGGGCCCATCCGTCCAAACTATCTCCCCGGTACTTAGGCCCTTTCTCTATTCTTGCTAAAATCAACCCTGTATCTTATAAACTCCATCTTCCTCCTAATCTTAAACGCATTCATCCGGTGTTTCATACTTCCTTACTCAAACCTTTCTTTCAATCTCATGGACGCTCCACTTCGAACCATGCACATCTTAGGGCAACGACTGAGGAAGAAGAATACGAGGTTTCCCATATTTACGATTCCAGATACCACAAAGGGAGACGGGAGTATCTAATTGAATGGAAAGGGTATCCCAGATCAGAGTATTCCTGGGAACCCCTGGCCCATGTTCATGCCACCAAGTTACTCAGAAGATTTCATACTTTCCATCCTGGTAAACCAGGGGGTGGGAGGTAGCCTTCAGACGGGGGCATACTGTCATGCGCACGAGCGCATGGAGGAGGTGGCAGCGGTTTCAATGGAGTGGCCATTAGAAGTTCCAGCATGCTTCCTTACTCTTGCACGGGTGACGGTCTAGTCTTTTTTACGTTTTCTATGCTGCAGCGTCGCGGATAGCCGAGAAGTATTTACTTCCGCCTTCCCCGGCTGTCGGCGCATTGCAACGTCTAAGCTACTGCTTTGCTTACCTTTGTTGCCTCTACGCTGTTATTTCCCTTCTTTCGGTTCCGTTTCCTCTTTTCGCTCTCTCTCTCGCGTCTTCTTCTTTTCTGCCTATCTGTGACTTTGATCATTCGCTTCGTGGATTTTCCGCACTTCGCGTGACGGAGCCGCAGTGGCCACAGCTTACAGGTGGCCACTGTGGCTTCAGACCAAGGAAGGACTACAGCATCTATCGCTTAGCAACACCGGGCGACCACAAGCTATGCCACGGATTCCAGTTGCACAGGTGAGGAGTCGGAGGAGGGAAGTGGGACGGATGGATCAGACAAGTATTGCGACAGGAACACTTCCCTCACTACAAATTTGCCCGCACATGTAGAGTCTGGGTGTGTACATGGACCTGCCTCAATCCATCTAGAGAATGGACACACCACAACAATTAAGTATCTGCACCCGTTACATACTTGAATCATGTCGACATAGTCGACATGCAAGTGCTGAAAAGGCCCATTTGGCCTTGGGACGACTCCTCTCATTACCTTTAATGTTTGTCCAGCCGTGAATTGCTGGCAAATTATACAGTTCACTATGAAGAATGCAACGTGCTCAGCCAAATTCGGTATGAACCAGTCTTCCGCGAGCGTTGCTGCCAGATTCTCTTTTATCATATGTGCTAGGTAATGTAGCTGCTCCAGCGCTATTTTTAATAGTGCTACAGGCATTACTGGTTTACCAGTGCTGTCTTGTCACCACAAGCTGTCAGAGGGGTTTAAAGAACACCCTCGACGTCTCCAAGTATTCTTCTCTTCCTGTGGTGCCTCCCCTTGGAGTTCCATTAGCTGTGTTTGCCCCAAATTACTGTAACTTAAAGGTGCAGTTCGTGTAACCATCATTTGTTCGATGGCATGGGAACCTATTTGCTTGGCAATACAATCTCCGCGGTTTTGTTCTTCAGCTCCTCTTGCAATTTTCTCGCTCTGGCTATGTGCAGCAATAATGAGTCTATCAGTTGTGTTCGTGCAGAGTTTCTCTGAGGTGGTCCTCGTTTTCTTGAGGGTTTCTGATATGACTGCTTCTGTTGGTTTTCTTCTTAACTCTTCTTGGTTTCGCACAACATTTTCTGTGAAGTTTCTTATGGCAGGCAGTCTCTTCTTTTCTACGGTTTTGGTTTGTGGTTCTGCAGTCATTGACACTAGGCCTGTTTTGTGTGCATTCAGTGTTTGCGTGTGTGTAGTTGTCAGTGATTTTACTTCATTCATTCCATGGCGACCCTGTCTCCGGCTTTTCATTTTGTTTGTTACCACAAGTGTGTGTGTATTATTGCTAATCACATCCATTTCAAGTTCATTCACTCCACCATCAGATCTTCTAGGGACTGGAATGACTATATAAAGTCTGGGTGCTTTTGTGGGTTTCATGCGTGCATCATTAGGTGGGTGCACTGAAATTGGAATGCTTTGTGCACCAATAAAAAATGCAGTGCTGATCGTTAATGACAATAAACCAATAATGGATATGATACATAGATACATTATGCCCCTGTATGCTAGGCGGCAGCATTTTCTTCCAGATAAGAGGGGGTGCCTCTCTTCTTGTGGGAGGACCAAATTGCTGCTCTGGACCCCCATCTCGATCATTCACCAGTTGTCAATGCTATTATTCCCTTAACCAATATCATCTTTCGAGTTCTGTGTTTAAGAGTGTCAGGAGCTCCACAAGTGTCCCCCCTCTCGCGGGTGACGGATTGTGTCTTATTTCACGATACAGTTCCTTTGCTAGACTATGGGAAAAATCAATTTAACTAACACCTCAGTAAGTCTTTTTACTGTGCATGTTCAAAGTAAGTGAGCTCCCAGTCCACTCCTCGAATTTGCTTTAGTCCTGAAGACATATTGTACATTGATCAGTATGGTATCTGCATTCTTACTGAGGTTCCAGCACTTCCGAGTATTGTGTCTAGGGCTACATCATCCCGGACTCCACCGACGCATCCTCCAGCAAGTCTTCATCTGCTCAGAGTTTTTTTTTTTTTACACCAGTGGCTTTCTCCCCTTTTTTTGCCTGTCTTCTGTGACGTGGCCACAGCTTACAGGTGGCCACTGTGACTTCACACCGAGGAAGGAATACAGCATCTATCGCTTATCAATACTGGGAGACCACAAGCTACGCCACGGATTACAGTTCCACAGGTGAGGAGTCGGAGGAGGGAAGTGGGACGGACGGATCAGACACGTATTGCGACAGTTTGCAACGCCAACCATCCATGGCGACCCCAGAACAGATCCAAGAGCTAGAAGGGGCAATACAGAAACTATCACAAGAAGTACAAACTTTGAAGGTTGAGAACCAGACTTTACAACAGATCTCCCAAGAAGTCCAGACCCTGAAGGCTGAAAATGTTGTTCTCAAACAACTCATGACTGCGAGAGAGAATCCATCAAGTTCGGATTTACCAGCCATGCCTTTACCTTCTGGTAAATTCGACGGGTCCTCCAGGAAGGTAAAAGAATTCCTAGATGCTTGTAAACTATACTTTACATTTAGAACTATCCTTTTTGCCACTAGCAAGGCCAGGGTAGGCTTCATGGTCTCTAATATGATGGGCAATGCTTTGTCCTGGGTCGCTCCATTAGTGACAGAAGAAGACCCTGCTCTTCAAGACTACGATGAGTTCTGCACCTTAATCAAACAGCCTTTTGAACGCCCAGAAACCACGTATTCTGCATGCGAAGAGCTTTTGGATGCCAACCAGGGCTCCATGGACGGGTTAACTTATATCTCAAGTTTCAAAGCCTTAGCGGTTCAGGCAGGCTGGCCTGAAAGGGCACAATATGCTATCTTTCGCAGAGGTCTGAAAGAAGATATCAAGGATGAGCTTGCCATCCCCATTTCTTTTGCGGAGTTACTCTCCTCAGTACTACAAATTGAACACCGTTTGGCGGAACGGAAAAACGAACACCGCCGGTACAGAAACCGACAATTTATTGGTGGTCCTTCACCAACAGACCTTTCCTCTTCCTCCTCCCTCCAAAAAGAAGAACCCATGCAGATCGGGTTAACTCGTGGACCACTTACCATGGAGGAACAACAACGTCGCAGAGAAAAGGGATTGTGTGCCTATTGTGCATCAGAAAAACATTCCATCAACAATTGTGAGGAACTTTCATCACGCCGGTCGGGAAACGGGCTTCCTCGGAGTTAAAAGGGACGAACTACCGAGGAACCCTATCCCCTTCCCGTCCCCATGTTTCTTTATTAGTCTCTTCTCCTACCCAAATCTTCACTGAAGATTCCCGATTAATGGTGATCACGGTTCTGCTAAAAATCAAAGGCGAATGGGTTGAGGCTTTGACTTTACTAGACTGCAGGGCAGCCGGAAATGTCGTTGATACCCACTGGACGGCCAAGTGGGAATCGAGCGGATCGAAAAACTTGGAAGATCAGAAGGTAGAAGGCGTAGACGGTACTCCATTGTCTTCAGGCCCAATCACGCATTCGACTGAAGAACTCCATCTCAAGATTTTCCAACACTCGGAGATGATATCTTTCGACATTACAAGACCCGCTCATTTCCCTCTCATCCTTGGGATCTCTTGTCACCGTCGGCATAATCCCCGCATTGATTGGACAAAAAACCAGTTGGCCTTCGAATCAGAATATTGCAAAAAACATTGTAGTCTGCAGACTTGTTCAGTCCAGATCCAGGCTACTAACTCGACAGCAGGTCTTTCCATAGGAATCCACTCATTACCGGCAGAGTACGCCTGATTCAAACAAGTATTCACCGACCTGGCTACTTTGGAATGACCCCCTCACAGACCTGAGGATTACGCCATAGAACTGACTCCTGGAGCTTTGGTGCCGTTTGGGCGCATGTTCTCCCTATCACAGATCGAGAAACAGGCTCTTCGGTCCTATTTGGATAGTAACTTGCAAAACAGCCTTGTGCAACCTTCTAAGTCCCCCGGAGGAGCTCCCCTCTTCATTCCCAGGAGAGACTCGACCGAACTGAGACCCTGTATTGATTTCCGGGGTTGAACAAGGTTACCATCAGAGACAGGTATCCGATGCCACTCATATCGGACATTCTGGAAGCAGTACAAGGGGCCAGGATATTCACGAAACTCGACCTACGCAGCGCATATCATCTCTGCTGTATTCGCAAAGGGGACAAATGGAAAACAACCTTTCACACTCCTTTTGGTCTCTATGAATACCGGGTGATGCCCTTTGGGTTGGTGAATGCTCCAGCAGTATTCCAAAGATTTATGGACCGCCTGTTCTCCGACCTAATGTTCGTCTCCGTCATCGTCTACTTAGATGACATACTGATATTTTCCAAAGATCCAAGGCAACATTTGCATCAGGTCTCCGAAGTACTTAATCGACTCCAAGATAATCATCTGTTCGCTAAACTGGAAAAATGCATTTTCGGGGCCACCTCTATACCCTATTTAGGATTCATTTTATCCCCAGAAGGTGTATCCATGGACGGACGGAAGGTAACTGCTATTTTGGATTGGCCCGCTCCCAACTCCGTAAAGGAGGTTCAAAGATTCTTGGGTCTGGCAAATTACTACCGTCGATTCATTCAAAACCTCTTTAATGAAGTCCTTCCCATCACTTCTCTCTTAAAGAAGAGCTCACTTCCATTTCAATGGAACAGCGAGGCTGACAGGAGCTTTCAACAACTCCAGGCTCTCTTTTGCTCTGCCCCAATACTCCGGCATCCTGATCAATCTCTGCCCTTTATTATCGAGACAGATGCTTCGGCGGGAGCTACTGGGGCAGTGCTGCTCCAAACGTTTGAGGGGATAGAACATCCTATTGCCCATCTCCCGAAGACATTAACCTCTAGTCAAAAGAATTATTCTGTTCTGAAGAGAGAATTACTGGCAATAAAACAAGCATGAGAGACATCTACTCCAGGGTGGGGGCTCATCCTTTTACGATTCGGACAGATCACAAAAACCTAAAGGTCCTAGAATCTATGGAATGTGTCAATTCACGCCAAGCCCGTTGAGCCCACTTCTTTGCCCAGTATGACTTCCACATTACATACCACCCTGGAAGCCAAAACGTTCTGGCAGATGCTCTATCCAGGAAGAATAACGGAAACACTCCATCCTCTGGTCCAGAATGAATGTTCCCTAATCAACTCCACATTGCAGCAGTAAACACATTCCTACAGCAAGTAAAACGAGCCACAGAACAAGAACAACCACTCACGGCTATCGGTCTCACCAAAAAGGACGGACTCTGGTTCAGGGATCAACAGCTCTACCTACCAACTACAGAACTTCGGAGGAAGGTGATCCATTTATGTCATTACAATCTCACTGCTGGCCATCGGGGAATGGCTGGGACCCTGGATCTCGTCCAGCGTTCATACTTCAGGCCTCGGATGCACCAAGATGTGACCGAATATGTTCGGAAGTGTTCAGTATGTACTAAAGCCAAGTACCACTCTGGCAAACCCATCTGGTAGAACAGTCGACCCTTCCCACTCGTCCCTGGGGTACAGTCAACACAGACTTCATAGTGGATTTACCTCTTTCCGGTTCTTGCACCTGTATCATGGTAACAATAGACACTTTCTCCAAGATGGCACACTTCTCCCCGTTGCCAAAGATAACATCAGCTGAGGAAATGTCACAGGTTTTTCTTTGTGACATTTTCCGCCTACATGGAATTCCAGATAAGGTTATCTCAGATCGAGGGACACAATACACTTCTAAGTTCTGGAAGGCGATGTGTCAGCATTTAGGCATTGAAAGGGCACTCTCTTCCGGATTCCATCCCCAGACCAACGGTCAGAGGGAGAGAGTGAACGCCTCCTTAGAATAATACCTCTGTTGCTTCTGAAATCTCCAACAGGACAATTGGGCGACACTTCTCCCTATGGCAGAATTCGCTTACAATAATGCCAGACACACTGCCATCAAGATGTCTCCATTTTACTGCACTTACGGATTTCACCCAAAGAGCATCCATCCAGTATCACTGAGTCAATCCCAAATACCATCCATTGAAACTATTCTTACTACAATTAAAGAGGCCCATTCGAATGCTTCTTCTAGTTTCAAAGATACGGCCCAGTACAACAAAACGCAGGCTGATTTACACCGTCAGCAAGGCCCTGATTGGAAGGTGGGCTCGAAAGGATGGTTATCCACCAAATACCTGCCCCGGTGGGCCCATCCGTCCAAACTATCTCCCCGGTACTTAGGCCCTTTCTCTATTCTTGCTAAAATCAACCCTGTATCTTATAAACTCCATCTTCCTCCTAATCTTAAACGCATTCATCCGGTGTTTCATACTTCCTTACTCAAACCTTTCTTTCAATCTCATGGACGCTCCACTTCGAACCATGCACATCTTAGGGCAACGACTGAGGAAGAAGAATACGAGGTTTCCCATATTTACGATTCCAGATACCACAAAGGGAGACGGGAGTATCTAATTGAATGGAAAGGGTATCCCAGATCAGAGTATTCCTGGGAACCCCTGGCCCATGTTAATGCCACCAAGTTACTCAGAAGATTTCATACTTTCCATCCTGGTAAACCAGGGGGTGGGAGGTAGCCTTCAGACGGGGGCATACTGTCATGCGCACGAGCGCATGGAGGAGGTGGCAGCGGTTTCAATGGAGTGGCCATTAGAAGTTCCAGCATGCTTCCTTACTCTTGCACGGGTGACGGTCTAGTCTTTTTTACGTTTTCTATGCTGCAGCGTCGCGGATAGCCGAGAAGTATTTACTTCCGCCTTCCCCGGCTGTCGGCGCATTGCAACGTCTAAGCTACTGCTTTGCTTACCTTTGTTGCCTCTACGCTGTTATTTCCCTTCTTTCGGTTCCGTTTCCTCTTTTCGCTCTCTCTCTCGCGTCTTCTTCTTTTCTGCCTATCTGTGACTTTGATCATTCGCTTCGTGGATTTTCCGCACTTCGCCCTTGGCGTCCAACAGTTTCCGCTGTGCTCAGCGGTTTCCTTTGGGTGTCCAGCCTCCTCTTTTCTCCTCTAATTTTTACCTTTACTCTCTGGTTTCCCTGCTTGCCGGTATCTGCATTCTTACTGTGGTTGCAGCACTTCCGAGTATTGTGTCTACGGCAACACCATCCCGGACTCCACCGACGCATCCTCCAGCAAGTCTTCATCTGCTCAGAGCGGTTTTTTACGCCAGTGGCTTTTTCCCCTTTTTTTTGCCGGTCTTCGGTGACGGAGCCGCAGTGGCCACAGCTTACAGGTGGCCACTGTGGCTTCAGACCAAGGAAGGACTACAGCATCTATCGCTTAGCAACACCGGGCGACCACAAGCTATGCCACGGATTCCAGTTGCACAGGTGAGGAGTCGGAGGAGGGAAGTGGGACGGATGGATCAGACAAGTATTGCGACAGGAACACTTCCCTCACTACAAATTTGCCCGCACATGTAGAGTCTGGGTGTGTACATGGACCTGCCTCAATCCATCTAGAGAATGGACACACCACAACAATTAAGTATCTGCACCCGTTACATACTTGAATCATGTCGACATAGTCGACATGCAAGTGCTGAAAAGGCCCATTTGGCCTTGGGACGACTCCTCTCATTACCTTTAATGTTTGTCCAGCCGTGAATTGCTGGCAAATTATACAGTTCACTATGAAGAATGCAACGTGCTCAGCCAAATTCGGTATGAACCAGTCTTCCGCGAGCGTTGCTGCCAGATTCTCTTTTATCATATGTGCTAGGTAATGTAGCTGCTCCAGCGCTATTTTTAATAGTGCTACAGGCATTACTGGTTTACCAGTGCTGTCTTGTCACCACAAGCTGTCAGAGGGGTTTAAAGAACACCCTCGACGTCTCCAAGTATTCTTCTCTTCCTGTGGTGCCTCCCCTTGGAGTTCCATTAGCTGTGTTTGCCCCAAATTACTGTAACTTAAAGGTGCAGTTCGTGTAACCATCATTTGTTCGATGGCATGGATAACTTCCACTGCCATGATCTTCTCACTTTTGCATGCCATACGCTTGGCTTCCGTGTCTGCTGCTTGATTCCCGAGTGAGATAAAAATATGTCCCCTTCGTGTGGGCAGCGCATTTCACGACTGCTATGCACACTGGGAGCTGTAGTGCCTTGATCAGCCTGTCCAATAAGGCTGCGTGCTGTCCGCTCAGAGGTAGCCCCTCCTTTTCCAGCGCGCCAAGCCTGCGTGCACTGTTGACGTCACGTAGGCAGAGTCACTGTACACTGTTACTTCCTGGTCTGCGTGATTCTCAATGGCGAGCATCAACGCCAATAATTCTGCAGCCTGTGCTGAATAATGCGATAGTATTCGTGCACTAAGAAGCACTCGAAACTCTCCATTTGCTGTGTGCTTCATTACAGCAACGCCTGTGTACCTTTGCCCATGACTTTGGTCGATCCTCGAAGACCCGTCAATAAAGACGATCCCTCCTTCTGCCAAGGCATTTTCTTTTACCCTGGGGATTTCATTATAGAATTCTTCATAATTTGCACAGTCATGCATCGGTTCTCCTTCAGTGACTGGCTCTGCTATCAGACTATTTTAATCGATGGATTTGATATGATCACTTGATAAGCAGAGGCTCTCTTAGAGATGTCAATGTGTCCTTTGGTTTCTCTAAAATGGAAAATAGTGAGTGCTCGACATACAACGTCATTGAGCATCCCATCACAATGGTTGTAGCCTTCTCTATGGCGAACGCTGCAGCAGCTGAACTTTGTTCGCAAGGAAAATGACCTCTCATTACTGGGTCTAAATTCCACTGTAGTATGCCAGGGTCTTGTACCCTAGCGTGGTTCTCTGCATGAGTACTGCTGTCATGACGCTGCCTTTTGTGTGTGAAAACAGATAAAACTCCTCTGCATAATTGGGAATCCCGAGAACTGGAGCTGTACAAATAGCTCTTTTGAGTTCAGCAAACCCTTTCTCCATGGTTTCAGACCATTCAATCTTTTCTTTCATCACTTGGGCCTTCTTTAGGGCCTGAAGTAAAGGCTTGGTGTAAGAGCTGTAGTCGAAGACCCATGCCCTAACATAGTTGCATAGGCCTAAGAAGCTCTGCATCTGCTTAATCATGAGTGGTTTAGCCGTGTTCAGTATGGCTTCAGCCCTTTCTGGGTTCACTTTCTTTCCCTCATGTGAGATCAGTTGGCCTATGTACAGTACTTCTTGTTGACAATATTGTAACTTTTCTTTGTCAACTTTAAATCCTTTCTCAGCGAGTATAGTTAATAGCTGAACAGAATCGTGCCTGCATTGCTCTTCTGTGGTGCTGCAGATTAGGATATCATCCACGTATTGCAGGACAACACTTTCTAGTGCGATATTGCTCAAGTCCATCTGCAGAACTCTGTTGAAAATAGAAGGAGACTCACAGTACCCCTGTGGGAGCCTCATGCTTTTCAAACGCATTTGTCTGAACGTAAATGACGTCATATCTTGTGAGTCACGGTGCAACGGGATTGAGAAAAATGCATTTTTCAAGTCAATCACCGTGAAATGTTTTGCCTCAACGGGTATGTTACATAAAATTGTAGACAGGTTAGGGACTAGAGTGAACTCGGCCTCAACAATATTGTTTATTGGGTGTAAATCCTGGATTAAACCCCACAACCCCCCTTTACTTTTTTTAACAGGGTACACCGACGTATTGCATGATGACTCTGACGTCACTAAAATGCCTTGCTCTATCATAGCCCAAATTGTCTTAAAAATCGCTTCATCTGCCTCTCTGGACATGGGATATTGTCACGCTCTTGGGAGGATTGCTCCTGGCTTCAGTTTAATCTTCACTTCTCCAACCCCCTGCAAGAGGCCTACGTCGTAGGGGCTTGTGGTCCACACTGAGACAGGTACCTTAGACATATCGTCATCAAAATATTCAGGACGATTTTGTGCCAACATCATTCTCTGAGGTACTTCTCTTTTAATCATTTTAACTAAAAGGTGAGACTCACTTCCACCATTGCCTCTCTCATATCTGTTTGCTCTTCAAACAGATGGTCATCGGTGGCGTCAGTCAATCGATATCCTTCTTCAATAGCGATTACTGTGCACCATTGTCGGCCCTCATTGTCATAACCATCAATCAAGGCCACACTCTCTCGCACTGCAGCTGTGTGTATCATCAAGGGAAATACTTGTCCCTCCTCCTCGTGCATCGGTATTCTTGGTCTAAATAAGAACTCATCTCGGGTCCTCATGATCTTGTCTGTAAGGCCTGGTAATCCTGCCATAAGCACACGCATACCATATGCGAAAACTTCGTGCTCTATGGCCCTCATGGCTATGTGTCCTGAGTATGCCCTAATCATTTCGCATATATTTGAGTAGTGCATTCCTGGAGCTGAACATACTATGCCCTCCTCCGTGAACGAGATCGTCATGTTTAACTTAGTCATTAAATCTCGACCCAAAATGTTTACTGGGGTCTGACGTGAATGTAATAAAGGCACGTCCATCTCACATTCTCCATTGGAGACTGGAAGTGCATTTGTGAAGGGAACACGACTGGTAGCTCCTGTAAATGAGTATCTATGGCCTCGCCGGACAAGGAAAACATGCCTTCACGTATGCACGAGCATATTGCACCCGTGTCAACTAAGAAGGAATATTCTGCACCCCCTATAACGACATCCACCCTATGTTCCCTTCGAGGGTCTGGTGTCACTGATAGGATAGAACACATCAGGGTTCCCAGTGAGCTGTCCTAGTTAATATACAAATTTGGCCCACTGTGTGCTGCTGGATTGCCCCCATTCCCATGGTTACTTCCCATTCCAGGGTTTGTGGTCTGCCCTGTGCTCATTGTCTGACAGTTGTTTCGTTGCCTGTTGGGACTGTCCTTGTGGAAAATTCCCCATGTTCTGAGGTTGCACAACTTGTTGCACTCCTGGCGCTTGCTGTTGCACTGACTGATTCTGTGCAACACCCTGTTGTGAAACTGCAGGTGGATTAACCATGCCTGCTCCTGCCCCTTGGCCGTTTTGCATCATGTCTTGGTTTCTGCATGTGCGCACCAAGTGCCCGGTCATTCCACACAGCCAACATACGGGCGGTGGTCGGATCGTTTGCCCATTTGACATATCTTGGTTACCATTTTGCATATTTTGAAAGCCTACTTGATTATTTTGGAAACCTCCCCAATTGCTCTGCCATCCTCTTCCCCTAAATCCTCTTCCCCTGGGATAAAACCCAGCACTGTTCTGATTATTCTGCTGCGGATTAGCTGTCTGCTGTATGCTCGATTCAGCTGTGCTAGTTATCATGACTCCCGCAAGAGCGTATTTTGACAATTTCTTTTGCACCAATTTCGCTTCCTCACTGTGATGCTGGAAATGCATCAGAGGGACAGGGCCTCCGTATCCTTGTCCTTTACTGCTTTTTATCGTGTGTTTTGTCGTGTTTTCCGCTCAGGAGTTCATGTGGGACTCCTGGCGGTGCAGCTCTCTCCTTTGGTTTTGGAGAACAGACCCATGGGATACCCTTATGGCACCCATGGGTATGGGTGCAACCCTGTGCCCCTAGTGTATGTTTTTGGGCACCTGTGTGTGACCCACAGAGCAGGGTACGGGCTGGTGGCAGCTCCGTGCTGAATTGACTGGTGCCCTGAGCGTCCTCCATTTTGGGATGTCCAGGCCCTGTCATTGGAATCGGTAGATTCCTGATGGACAAAATGGCCCCCATGGCCTCTTGACTTCCATCGCCTGTTTCCTTGATCTTCCCGAAGTCCCGGGAAGCCTGACTCTGTCCCTTCCCCCTGACAGGCTGTTGGGTGGAAGTTCCATATCTGGGAGTGTGGGGAAGTGCTGACCAGACTGGCTGGAGCCTTCTCAACGGCCATATGTTGTGGGTACGCCTGTGGGTGGGACCTGGGTGAATGCAGAGTGTGACGAATACGCATTCTATGTTGTGGGTGTCTAGTATCGGGTGGTTGACACAATGACAGAGAGCCCTGCCCGAAACCGGTATGAATGCAGTGTGGAGTGTTGAATGGCTGGGTACTTGTCCCAATACACAACTTGTTGCGAATGTCTGGAGAGAAGTGAATGGCCTGAATGCACTGTGTGCCTGATTGGCTGCCTGCCTGCATGAATGCCCTTAGTCGTGATTGGATGCTTGAGTATGACCCAGCGGAATGAATGGGAGATAAACAGTATATCTGGGGACCGCTCACTGCTAGGAATCGTGTTCAGAAGCGGAAGTCCACTACGACGAGTAACTGAAGCTTCACTTTGAAGCCCTGCTGGATGAGAAGAATTGCTGTTGCTCTCCTTCACAATCTGAAAGCTGCTGTGCCTCCAAGGACTTACCCAGAGAGGACCTGGTAAGGCGCCCTCTTCCCGAGCTACGAGGGACCATCGTGCACCAGCTGATCTTTGCCAAAGCTCCCTGGTAGACAGACCTTCGACAGGCTGCCGACCCGAGACAGGGACTGCTGCGTAATCCCAAGGAGAAGGGCCCAAGGAGAAGTGCCCAGACTGTTGGCCGCCACTGTCGACGACCGGCGTCACCGACCGGAGCAGCCGTTCTCCCGTTTGCCTAAGAACTTTTGAATCCAAGGACGCTCTCGTCCGCATCGTCGCTGCCGTATCCCGCAGGATACGTCGACGTGCCGAGGAGCATCCGCCGGTGGGTTTCCCGACACCCAAAGAATACAGAGATGCCGACGACTCAACGCCCTTGCTGGGCCACAGTTCTTCAAACTCTTTGCGGTACAGAACTATTGACACCGAGGTGCCCTGCACGCCTCTTCCTGGCAGGACGTTTACGCTTCCCCGTCAACGAGCACCGCTACGAACGAAGCTGCCACCTCACTGTCGTAGCTCACCCTGTTCTCCGTCGGACGTTCGACGACCTGTGACTCCTGCCTTAAATGGAGGACACTCAAGAAGGGCCGTTGATTCCCCGACGAGGAATGCTACAACGCCAGGTACTTTGGGGTTGCAGAACTACTGGGAAGTCTCTTGTGAACAGTATATGGACTGGGCTTGTATATTTATTCTACAGGTTGCCTAGGTGGGGGGGATCTCCACACAGAGCTGTGTTTAACGGTATTGACCAGTATTTCTGCCAACTGTTCGTATCAACTGCTTTCCTCTTTTCTCTACTGTTGGTTTCCTTACGACTTGATTTGTGTGCCATTTAACCGTACAGTTGATGCACTTTAAAGAGATCTAATAGTCATTGTGGTACCACCTAGAATTGTATATATTTGCCATTATAGATAACCGAGTACAAAGTGCGTTATCGTGATATTGTATATAGCCTTGAATATTAATTATATAAAGACTGTGTTTTAACCGATACAGTGTGCGGACATTCCTTTGTGGGTGCTTGGGGACTACACTGTACTTAAGAACCAGCCTGCACCACTTCCTGAGATTGCTCGTCCATTGCTACCACAATAGAGAATCTTGGCTGGGGTCCTCTGTGCCACTCCTCTACCATATAGAGAGCGGAAGTACAGACCCCGCCTCCGGTCCTTTACACTCACCCTTTCGAGTGGCTTCCTTTTTGCGATTCTTTTCTTGCAGCAGTCGACAATAATGTGTGATGGTCAACTGTAGTTCGGCCCAAGGCTTGGCCTCAATTCCCACCAATTTCTTGAGTTGTTTCTGCACTGGCTCTGGCAGCCCTTGACACAATATATGGTAAAACATAGGTATAGATTTCGTCCAAGATTCATGAGTCTCGAGCACCCATGAGTCTTGAAAATTCTGTATGTAAATTAACGTATCCTCAGACTTCTTAATTTTTTGCGTCATTATAGCTCCCGTATCGGAAATATCTGGGTATACCACTTGTTGCGCTTTCCATACTGCGGTTCTGCAATTGTTTAAGGGAGCTCCATCATGCGAGGTATTAATTGTGGTTACACCAGGGTAGCCTGCTCGTGCCCACACATCGTCTGCTCTCTCACCAAGTATGGCGATTAGGAGACCCTTAATGTCCCCTATAGCTAACGTGTTTCCTCCTGTCCATTTTTCTAACTCATGTATCCATTTTCCGGCTCCCGATGTCAGCATTGGAAGCTTGTTTTTCAAATGTTCTCGATCCATGTGTGGCCATGGAATATATAGCGGTCTCACTCCCCCTTTTTCAAGCAATGGAAATTGGGATGCAAAGCCCTCCCTCTCTCCTCTCATCGTTCTTCTGTCTATTGCAGGGGTGATATTCCTGCATCGCCGTCTGCCAGGCAATGTCCTGAGCCTGTCTACATAGGGCGGTGAAAACAACCCCTTCTGACCATGAGTGTTACGCTCTCCTGATATCCACGGGGACGCCTGTATGCCCTGGTTGCCGGATTTCCCCCAGATGTACTCTAATCGGGATGATGCCTTCTATTGCAGGCGGGCCTGAAAACACAGGTGGACTGGGCTTAGGTTCAGATTTCGTTTCCTCCCACCAGCCCCTTGGACTCGACCTGAAGGCCCCCCCTCCTCACCTTGTTATGATGTGTGGCATGCTCTCCGTCCTGCTTTCTGCGCAGGGGCGCGTAATTTCTGCAGGTTGAAGCGACCGAGTTAACTTCACTGATGCCAACCCAGTCAAGTGTCTTTAAAGAGGTAAGTTCAATTATAGTAGTCTTTGAGGGCCTTTGCTTTCTTGCGGGCTATTAATGGCTTTCCCTGATTGTTTCCCCCTTAGGTATGCAGAGGTTCGCTCTGTGCACTGCTTGGGTTCGGCTCTTGCCGGGATTTATGGACGCGGAGCATATGAAGAAAGGTAGATTCAGCACGAAGTGCGGTGCGCTAATGTCTTTTTGGGCTAACCTGTATTCTTTATTCCTTTTCAGGTTACGATGGTCTTTCTGGGCTTTTGGCGTTTTCCAGAGCGGAACCGGCCAAGATATGCCCAGCCAGGTGAGGAGATTTTGGTTACTGCTGAGCTTGCCGTGAGTACCTGTTTAACGTTGTCCCTTTTTCTCTCCTCCCCAGGTGCTTCGTTCCGGTGCAAGCGCGATGTCCTGAAGATGCTGCCAACGGGATGGAAGACCGCGAGCAGCTGGGATCAAAGTATGGAATACTGCAGGTAAGCTGGAACTGCTAATAATGTTCTTTTGTCTCCTCTGCAGGTCCGCGATTCCAGGAACGCCGGGTGCTCGTCTCTGAACACGGTGAGCGTTACGCTGCTGGCTGCAGAATAACGCAAAGCACGTTCTTTAGCTTGGGTGTGGTTTATATAGCGTACCCTGTAAAGTAGTCCAGGTAAAGTAGTCTGAGCTACCACACCCTAAAACACTGTACCGCACAGTCTGGTTCTTAGGGTCTAGACCGTATGGGTGCCTCCATGTTGGCTGCAGGCCTCCATATGAAAAGTAGTCTCTTCAAGTTCCATTCCAAATATGAGCCTGGCGCCAGGACTGACTCCGGGAGAGTCTCCGGTGACAATGCAAGGCCCTTGGGGCCCCAAATGAACCCCGATCCCTAACCCTACCTGGCATGTGACCATGCCAGTGGGGTTCTGGGTTACGGGTCGTGACAATGAGATACTTCATGTTGGTCAGACTGAGTGGCTGATTCTGATGCCCTCGGTACAGACTTGCTAGTGTCTGACCATCTTATTCCTTTTTCCCTTGGGAGTCGTCTTTCGCTTCGTCTCCCTTCTTCATTTTCCTCACGCTCCTCCCTTTCTGAATCGGACATTGTCTGTCCCCAATTTGTGCAGCATCTTGCATCGTCTTGGTTCCTACTGATCTCTAGTCTGTCCAGTGAAAGTTTCCTATTCCTACTACTTCGGGTGACATCCTCTGTGTCGTAGAGCTGAGTGCTCTCCAGGCGCTCGTCTTCCCCCTCCCCTCGGGGTGTTTGTTCTAACCCCATTTCATCATATATTCTATCGATCGTTTCCCCGAGGCTTCTGGTGTCGAAGTCATGTTCTATATTTGCCCTGGACGTGCCTGGTACCGAATCGTACGCAGGAAAGAATTCTTCTATATCTCCCAGTCTATTACTGCATCAGGTTTTTTAACCTGTCTCCCCAGATATTCAGGATCGCGTGCTCTCTGTCTTCGCTTACGTTCTATATCGTCATCGAATTCTTTGCGCTTCCTCGCCTCTTCTCTGACACCATCTTATTCCTTTCTCTTTTCATTTCTGCGTTCCTCTGCCCTTCGAATTTCCTCATCTATTCGTCTCTTTATTCTTTTCTCACATAGCCTTTGCTCTTCTTCTAACCTCTGTTGTTTCTGTCTGTCTTGATCATTGGCTGCTCTTGGGTTGCGATCGAGCTGTCTTTCTTGCTGTTCTCGCCTTTGTCTGTCTTTCTTTCTTATTCTTTTGTCTCTTAACTCCTTCTCTTTTCCCCTTCCCTGTACATCCTCTGTCTGTCTTTTCCTTTTGTTTCGCGTCATCAATGCCTTTACCATCAAGTTTTGATAACATTTGTCCTCCCATCCATTTGTTTTTTGCAAATGCTATCTCTTCAGTTCTATCTTCATTTCCTTCCCATCTTTTGCCTTCCCTCTCCTTGTCGAGAGATGCACCTGTCTCTGCCTGATCTCCTCTTTCGTCATTGCGTCTCCCCTTGTCCCGTGGGATTGTGGAGGTAATATTCTTATCCTTATCTTTTCCTTGATTTTCGTCGTAGGTGACTCATATGCGGGATTGCTGTACCCTGTGGCTGCTTTAAGCTCCCTCTGCGGGTATAATCCCTCGTCCTTACTTTCTTCAACTTTCATTTCAGATGGGGCAGGTGGCGCGGTAGGCGTCTCACCCCATTCTGTGCATAAATTAAGTATCCAATCTGTTGGCGGCTCCTCCTCCTTTCCCTGTTCATACATTTTCCAGAGCTCCAGAAGAGCAAGGCGTTTTTCTAGCTTTTTGCCTGTGTATGTGGCATGCAAATATTTCGTCGTATGTTGTAAAACGGCTTTAGATAAGGACCCACCGTGTGGCCATGGCATAAACATTTTGTGGGCAGTTCCTTTAATTCACTCTGTACTATATTTCTTCAGTTTGGGTTCGTGTTTCGGCAACTGTTTGCTAGCGTGTCAATGGAGTTATGTCCTCCATGCTTTAATCTGTTCCCTTTCCTCTTATATAACACTGGTCAATATTTGTGTGCCTTAAACAGTTCCAACAATATGAGCGAGCTCCAATCCAATTTTTTTCACAACATTTTTAGACCTTCTAATTTACTCAAAAAACATCAATTCATATGCGATTTTATCTCAGCTATTAAACTGCGTCAAATTTAAATCTATTTTCTCGAAGAAGATTTTAGACATATGACGTCACAACAAAAACATGTAAGACAGACGCTTGACAGACTAGAAGCGCAACAGCTGGTCACAGTTATCTCTGCGTCTAATCATTACCCCTTCATGGAGTCTAAACGTACCGCTTTCATGACGTCTTTAACCGTCATGGTAGTTTAATCGTTCCCACTTTAGCTGGGGCTCTGGGGTCACGTTTCTTCTAGCCGCTATATTAAAGCGTAGGCGGATCCTCTCACTTCTCGGGTGTCCTCCTCGGTAACTTTTATTTACTTCATTATTCTCGAGTCATTATTCCCTTGTATATATGCAGTCTTCTCTACTAACTATATTTAGTTTTCTCCCGCCTCCTCCGTTACCTTTTCCCGTTACTTGTTCTAAAGCATGCACTTTTGCCAGAACATTAGTCTTTTTCACTCATCGGTCGCATGGTTCCTCTCTGGACCCTCGGGATCACCGCCTTTGTTACCGCCTTCTTCGGTTTTTCGCCCGCTCAGCTCCCTGTAGGAATGGGAAGGGAGGTGTGGGGAACACGGGTCCCTTCAGGCCCTGTCTGAAGTCTCTTTTACACTACGACTGTCTACGGGGAGCTTCACGGTCTACTCAGCCGAATGGCAAAGGACTTGTGATATTGCCGAAGACCTAGAGTTACTTTATGTCGATGGTCAATAGGTGTCTTATTCTAATCAATAATCGATAACCATCAAATCTCTGCTACCAAGTGTACTCTGGAGACCCCCGGCCGGCCCATAGAGTCAGGGTTTGCTCCGAAGTACTTTAAGTCTAGATAGCTGCACCTTTGAGATGGATGGGAGTGCAGATTTATTACTCCAACACCAATCAATAAGGACAACTCAATGGTTTGGCAAAGGGAGTCAGTTTAATGACAAGTACAAAAAACAGGCAGTCATGGCAATCAGCAGTGATGCGATAGTCCGTCTCGCTTCAACTCCAACGAACTTCATATAAACAGTGACATTTATTCTCAAAACTTGTCATAATTGACGTGTAACACTCAAAAGTTAACATGCAATTCTATTGGTTAGGAAAAGGTAACTTTAGTATAGGTACTATATCTGTATATCGTAACGGAGTGAGGGGATTGGGTAAACACTGTCAGGTGGGCGTCTAAGCCCTTCCTTCAAATATGACTACTGTAGACGTCACTAAAAGTATGACGTCCCATTGGTTCTTCTAACTATAAGACCCTAGATTATTTGGTCCATTGTGATTGGGTTGGCACCAACCCCATGCATAAAGGTCCACTTTGCTTAGCAGCATGCAGAATGGTCAGCCAGGTGCAGGGTGCCCCCTGATTACCCGGACTTCCTCTAATTAAGGTTACAATCAATCATCGCTTCAGCAGATATGCATCAATTATTTTACTGTGGTTGGCCTCGAAACTACATCTTCTGTCTGGAAAAGTTCTGATATCTCTACCTGGGCAGCTGCCAAGCTTAGGTGTGAACCCGTGCTCCTTCTCGCTCGGCTGGTCATCTGCTACCCACACCGTGAATTTCTCTAGTTTCTCTCACTTTGGATAAGAATTAAATGCACAGCTTGCCACCTGCTTACACCTCCTTATCTCGACCTTTCAAAGACAGGATATTGTGTTCTTAAGTTTCAATTATATGTAGCTGCTGTTTGTTCTTTCTATTGGTCTGACCTTGGCTCTCCTGGCACAGGTTGCATCTGCCGAGTTTCGTTTCAGCCGTCTCTTCTCGTTTACTAGAATATGAAGCTCAGATCATTCAGCCTTTAGTAACCTGGGTTGATTGTGCTTTTCGTGCAAAGTGTAATTACACTTATAATACAGTGTTTCATTTTGAGGTAATTATGTATAATGGTGCTTGCTGCGCTATTCTTCTACTTAGCATAACAAGCCATTCTGTTTTCTAAGCTTCCTTGCAGTTTCAAGCATATGTACAGGCGTTAGCTGGTTGAAGATCTTCATCTTGCTTTTAGCTTAAGCTGCTTTGTATTTCAACATCGTTCTCTTCTTCTAGGTTCACGATATCCTTATTCATGTCGTTTCGTCTCTGTGTGGCATTCTTGGGTCGTCATTCCTTCTATCTGTGAGTCTGTCCGGGCCCTTGTGATGTCACCATTCGTCTTCCATTAAGGCCTTTTTGATCTCTTCCGGGACAGTACTCAGGCAATCTTCATTTCGTCTTGCTTGCAGGTAGGGTTTTCTCAATGGATACCTTGCTGTCCATGGTTTTCTGGGTATTGGGACTTAAATGGGTGTTGCTCTTCTGATAGGTACTGGGCAGAGCCCTACTGCGGCTCTCTGCTGGTTTATTTGCTCATCATACGTCACATCTTGGTGGGAACGTTTCTGGTACTTCAGAAAATGGGCGACTGGGGTGTAGGCTTTATTTGGGACCTCCTCTACACTAGTAAAAAGTAAACCACTGCCACCAGACATTAATTGTAGAAATGGTAACATAAAAATGTTACATGAGAAACTAGACAAAGGGGGATACTAAGTAACCCCTCCACCACCCTATTGTAAGATAGTGTGTGCTGGGTCTAGAAAGTTACAAAATGTAAGTAAAGTCAATTTCACTTCACTGCTCTTGGAAACAGTAATTTCACCAAGAGAAGGTATTTAAACCTTTCGGAAGTCTAAGACTTCCCTGTACCACTGCACTGAAGGTGCTGTGTCACAATGTACAAATGATGCCTATGGAGTTTGTCAGACTCCAAAGTCAAAAGAAGAGTCCAAATCACAGAAAAGGAACAAGTTACTTACCTGTAACTGTTGTTCTCCAGCATGGGTCTGGCATGGATTCACATGCTCATGAATATTCCCCGTCGTCAGGCTGGGAATCCTCGGTAAAGAAAAATCAGTATCAGTTTCGTTTCTGATCTGTCTTTCGTAGTAGTAACCAATCACTGATCTCTGCGTCATACTGACCACAGCCAAAGACTGCCATCTCCCTAAGCTCCGCCTCTGGCAGCCATCTTCAGATTTGGTAGCACGTGAAGTGGCAGTATGACCAAGTGAAGAGCCGCAGAGGGGTAGGGCGGAGGGTTCGCATGTGAATCCATGCCAGACCCATGCTGGAGAACAACAGTTACAGGTAAGTAACTTGTTCCTTCTCCAGCATGGTGTCTGGCATGGATTCACATGCTCATGAATAAAAGAATACATAGCAGTACACACATGCACAACCACGGGAGGTGGCAAATGCTCAACATTAAGCATTACATCCAAAACTCAACATTAAGCATTCTTACCTCCTCACCAGGCTCACCTTAGGCGAACAGGTTGCGCAGCACTGCTTGGCCGACCCTGGACTCCTCCCTGGAATCCCGATTGACGCAGTAGAATTTCATGAAGGTGTGCGTCGACCTCCACGTAGCAGCCCTGCAGATGTCCAGCAAGGGCACACCAGATAGGAACGCCGTGGTAGCTGCGATCGCTCTGGTGGAATGGGCTCTCCGACGGCCAGGCAGCGGTCGGTTTGCCAATCGATGACAGTACATGATACAGCTGGAGAGCCATCTGGAAATGGAAGCCTTCGAGAGAGCCTTCCCCTGATTGACAGGTCCAAAGTTCACAAAAAGTTGTGACGTCTTCCGAAAACTCTTCGTGCGGTCCACGTAGAACTTCAGCGCTCTAGCCACATCCAGCGAGTGCAAAGTCCTTTCAGCCGGCGACGAAGGCGACGGGAAGAAAACAGGTAACACCAAGGGTTCGTTGAGGTGGAAGTCCGACGGCACATTGGGCATGAAGGAGGGGTGCGTCCTGAGCACTACCCTCGTGTCGTGAAAAGTCAAGTACGGGGGCTTGCAGGAAAGGGCCTGGATCTCTCCCACCTGTCGTGCGGAGGTGATGGCCACAAGAAACGCTGTTTTCCACGACAAGAACTTCAACGGAGCTGAGTGCAGAGGCTCGAACGGAGGTCCCATGAGCTTGGTCAGCACCACGTTGAGCTCCCACGCCGGGGCCGAGGCCTTCACCGGCGGGAACGATCTGAACAGTCCCTCCATGAATTCTTTCACCAGACGATGAGACCACAAAGACGTCCGTCCCGTGGTTCTGGTGTATCGGGAGATCGCAGCAAGATGAATCTTGATGGAAGCATGCGCCAGCCCAGCCTTGGCCAGCGTCAGCAGGTACGGTAGTACTTGAGGAGCCGTAATCCGTACAGGGTTAATCTTCTGTGCGTGGCACCAGACAGAGAACCTCTTCCAATTGTGTCCGTAGCATTTAAGAGTTGAGGACGCCCTGGCCTTTGCAAGAACCTCTCTGCAGTCGGCCGGTATGTCGTAACCTCCAAACTCTAACGCTGCAGGAGCCAGGCCTGCAAGTTCAGCGACTTCGGGTCGTGGTGGAGGATGGCGCCTCCTTCCCTGGAGAGAAGATCCGCGTCCACTGGGAGCTTGATTGGCGGGGACGCTGACAAGTCCAGAAGGTCCGGGAACCATATCTGCCTCGGCCACGCAGGTGCGACGAGGATCATCCTGCACCGTGACCTCTTGAGCTGGTTGATGAGCCGGATCAGCAGCGGCAATGGAGGGAACGCATATAGGAACAGGCCCTCCCAGGGGAACGAGAAAGCATCGCCCATGCTCCTCGGCTGTGGAAACCTGCTGGCGAACCTCCGGCACTTGGAGTTTGTCGCCACCTTGCCCTTGAGGGACGGAAGAAAGGACCTGAGGGCCCAAAGCACTGCACGGAGTTCCAGGACGTTGATATGGAGGGACTTCTCCGTCAGCAGCCAAAGGCCCCTCGCGTGGAGATTTTCGGTGTGCGCTCCCCACCCTTCCAGGGAGGCATCCGTGGTCACTGTCTTCTGGTGGTCCGGGGTCTGGAAGTCCATGCCCGCCGTCAGATGCGCGCGGGTGCCCCACCACCGGATTGCTCGTCGGAAGCTCTCGAGTGTGATCCTGTCCTCGAAGCTGCCCGTCGTCTGGATCCAGCGAGCGTCCAGGAACTCCTGTAACGGGCGCATCCGAAGCCTGCACAGGCGGATGAGATAAATGCAAGAAGACATCATTCCGAGGAGGGACTTGATGGACCTCACCCTGGCCGCGTCCGCAACCAGCATCCGCTGCACCTTGCCCAAGATGGCCCTCGTCCTTTCCTCCGACGGAGAGGCCAGAAGTGCCACTGTGTCGAGCTTCGCTCCCAGAAACAGTGCGTCTTGAGCGGGCACCAGGTGGGATTTGGCGTAGTTCATGGAGAATCCCAGGTCCGTCAGTAGTTGGACGGTCCTCGCCGTGTGCTCCGCGGCAAGCTCCTTTGTCTTTGCTCGGATGAGCCAGTCGTCCAGGTAGGGGTAGACGCGGATCCCCTCCAGGCGCAGCCGTGCCGCCACCGGTGCGAGGCACTTGGTGAACACCCTGGGTGCCGGCCTCAATCCGAAGGGAAGGGCTCTGAACTGGTAGTGACGCCCTTGGACCACGAATCTGAGAAACTTTCGGTGTCCCTTTAGGATGGGGATATGGAAGTAGGCATCCTCCAAATCCAACGACGACAGGAAATCGCCCTCCTCCAGTTGACCCAGGACGTGCTGGAGGGTGACCATCCGGAACTTCTGTGCCTTGATGAATTTGTTCAGTCGTCGTAGGTCCAGGATGGGACGCCATCCTCCCGTCTTCTTCTTCACAAGGAAGTATCTTGAGTAAACTCCGGAGCCCCGAAGCCTCTTTGGGACGAGCTCGATGGCGCCTTTCTTGAGCATCGCCTTTACCAAGAGAAGTTGAGGGACGTGATGTTCCTTCCTGGCCACGGGGGGGACGCGCGGGCACTTCTTTAGAAACTCGAGAGCGTGACCCTGGGCCAGGGCGTCCAGCACCCAACGGTCGGTGGAGATGGACTCCCACACGCTGACAAATCTGCCAGCCGGCCTCCCACCGGGGTGCTTCGGTGGGGGCCCGACCCCACGGCCGGTTCAGTCCTGCTTCGACGAGGCTTTGCCGCCTTGTCCTCCTTGGCGACGACGGCGGGGTCCGTTCGACTTGCCTCGTCCCCTGTAGGCTTCCTGTGACGACGAACGGGCCGCTTGACGATAGGTGGAAAATCCGCCGTTGGAACCTTTGGAGGCACCCTGCTTGCCTCCGCCGCTCCGGAAGGGCGGCCGTCGTTGCTGGAGGACACCAAGAGCCCGGGCAGTCTCCGTGTCCGTCTTGATGGCTTGTAGGGAATCGTCCACTGTTTTCCCCAAACAGGTTGCTCCCGTCGAACGGCATGTCCAAGACTCTGGTCTGCACGTCCTGACGGAAGTCAGTTGCCTTGAGCCATCCACGCCGTCTAAGGCACATGCCGTTGCCCAACTGGCGAAATCCAGTGTCAGCGATGTCCGTCGCTATCGTAATGGCGTGGTCCGACGCCACCTCTCCTTCCTGCAAGATCTCTAGGGCCTCCGCCCTCTTGTCGTCTGGTAGGAAATTCAGCAGGGGGGCGATTTTGTACCACAACTCCCTGTCGTAGCGGGCTACGATAGCCAAGGCATTAGCAGCCTTAATCGTAGTCGCTGCCAATGAGATGACTCTGTGTCCCATCGTGTCCAACTTCTTTCCCTCGCCGTCTGGCGGGGAGGTTCACATAGAGGCCGAGGCCCCCCCCGCTTTCTTCCGGGCCGCCGCAGAGACGACCGAGTCCGGGGTCGGCTGTGCCCGAAGGCACAAGGGGGCCGCGTCCGGGACCCGGTACTTCTTCTCGCACTGATCCCTTCTCGCAGGCGTTGTGGATGGGTTCTTGAGGAGGGCGAGACCCTCATCCCAGATATCGTCCAGTAGAGGTACAGCAAGGACCGTCTTCCTCTTGGTCTCGCACCGTTGATAAAGGAAACCTTCCTTCTTCTTCTCTTCCGGGCAGAGCTGGAAAAGCTTGGATGCCCTGGCGATCATGGCATGAAACGATCCAATCTCGTCGGGCGGGGAAGCCCGGGGAGGAGGTGACGACGGGAGATCCTCGTCGTAAACCTCGTCGTCTGGTCTGTGCCCGTCGCGGCCGTGTCAGTCCCCGTATCATCCCCACGGGTCGTGGACGGGGAGGAGGGCTGAGCAGGGCGCGATGGTTGAAAAGGAGGTGGAGGATGAATCCTTCTTCTCTTAGGAGGAGGGCTCCCAGAAGGGCCTGGCTCCGGGTCCCCCGTCGGGAGAGGTTCCTCCGTTGGTGGTCTTGTCCTTATCTCCGAGCATAAGGACTGTATAGCCAACAAAATGGCCACCGAGTTGTCTTGCGGCACTGGTTGAGGGGAGTCCGACGGGCGGTCAGGAGCCCCGTCGGCACCCTCGACGTTCTCGTCTCCTACGTCGGGGTCCCTCCCGACGGGCTGGTCTTCTTCCACGCCAACGCCGTGGCTAAAGACTTCGATCAGCTCCTCCTCAGAGGTTGAGGACGAATCCACGACCTCCTGCCCCCCCTTTTTCTTCTCTGTCGGAGGTTTCACGGGGGTCCTGTCGATGGGCATGAAAGAGGACCCTGGCCCCGAGGTCGCCACCACTGGTGTAGCCTCCACAGGCTGAGCCAGGGCCGCCGCGACTGTCTCGATAGAGGCCTTGGCCGGATGGATTAAGGCTTTCACCACCTTAGGTGCGCTCACCGCCTTCTCCTTGGGGGGAGGGTCACCGCCTCGCTCCCCCTCCGATGGGGCCTTCAAGCTCGACCAGAGCGTTGGCTTGTGGTTGATGAAGCCAGGGAGGATGCGCCCTGCCTGGCGCCCGTAGAGCCAGACCGTTCGGCGCTCCCGGTGCCAGCGGACTCGCGGTGCTTGGCCTTCTGTTGGAACCCCGTCGCCGGGGCGCCCTCAAAGGTCTTAGAAGACCGCTCGGACTTCTTCTTCTTCTTCTCGCCTGACGGGCTCTTCCCTTCCAGCCAGTTGGCGAGACGCAGATGGCGGTCCTTCATGGTCCGCTCCGACATATTGCCGCAAAACGCACAGTCCTTCTCCACGTGCGTCTTGTCCTCATGCAGGCAGTAGAGGCAAAGGGAGTGTTCGTCCTCCTTAAAGACATTCTGAAGCTGGCATCCAGGGCAGACCCTGAACAGCTTTCCCAGCGTCGAGCTTCCCTTCTCCTGGGCCATGATCGAGATGGGCCTGAGAAACTTCTGGAATCCTCCAAAAGCGTGGCTCGACGAAGTCTTCACCCTTGAGGGGCGTAGAAGAATCCGACACGGGTCCCCGTTGATCGGATAAAGAAACGGTGGAGCTTGAGGCTCTTTTGACCGAAAAAGAGAACATTTTCCTAGGAAAAACGCGAAAAAAGCACTTAAGCTCGAGAGCAATAGCACGAGGATCCCAACACTTGAATGTGCGGTAAAAATCTGAAGATGGCTGCCAGAGGCGGGGCTTAGGGAGATGGCAGTCATTGGCTGTGGTCAGTATGACGCAGAGATCAGTGATTGGTTACTACTACGAAAGACAGATCAGAAACGAAACTGATACTGATACTGATTTTTCTTTACCGAGGATTCCCAGCCTGACGACGGGGAATATTCATGAGCATGTGAATCCATGCCAGACCTCATGCTGGAGAAATACGAGAGAGTGGGAAAAGGGTCTCACTCTCTCCAGGTTAGAAATTAAAAAGTCCCAAGTCCAGCAAAAGAGCTGGGGGTCTCTAAGGTAGAAGGGAATTAGCACATTTCTGAGAATTCTCTGTACCAAGGGTAATCACCCGACATAAAGTTTAACAGAAGGAACTTTGATTTTGTTGTTTTGGCCTATCAGGCCCTCTGCAGAAAGAGACACTGCACTAGAAGAGACTTGGGCACAGAAGGACCTGATACTTACAAAAGGAACTGTAAGATCGTGCCAGAGAAGCCCAGGAGTGTGCTGTGCTCTAGAGTCCCGCCTACTCCCGTGGTAAAAAAGGGAGACCCCAGCCATAACATCCTGGCTTATTTTGTGAACACTTTTTTTTCTTGTGAACATTATCCCACACTCTTTTGTAGCATAGCGGTATGGAGTGGCAATAGGCATTTTAGTATAGACCCTTTTTGTTGGACTAGACTCCACTAGGACTGTATTATTATTATTGGATGGCCGTAGCTTGCTCCCATCTTAGACTTAGGTTTAGATTAAGCGCTTATCTCACCCATTTTACATAAACACCCTTGAATGTGATAACTTGTGTCCATCTTACTTTGATGCCATGCCTTCCTTAGAGGACCCTACTTTGGTAGCAGGGGATTCAGTGACTTCAGAGTTGCCGGGTGAGCACAGATCTGAAGGGTCTGTCCAAGCTGGTTGAGTTTGCATCAGCTGGGGACCTGGATTACACTGACTTCTTGGTCCAGAAAGAGTGTCCCACTCTGGGAGGCCTGCAGAAGCAGGCAGAGGTGCAGGCTAAGGGCGAGGCCCTTGTACTGTTCAAAGTGTACTGGGAGGATGGATTCCTGTACAGTGAAACAAGATACTCTGAGGGCGAGGGCACCAGAAGGTTGGTAATTCCCCAGTGCCACAGAAAGATCCTTTTGGATTTGGCTCACCAAATTCTAGTGGGTCACTTGGGGGCGACTAAGACATCAGACTGGTTGTCTGCACACTTTTACTGGCAGCAGCTCGGCGTAAAGATTAAGGAATTTGTCTGGTCCTGCCCCACTTGTCAAGCTTCTGGCAAGTCAGGTGGTGCCACAAAGGCCCCCTTAATTCCACTACCCTTGGTTGAACGGCCTTTCAAGAGAATAGGCATGGATAGTATGGGTCCTTTGGATCCTCAAACCAGCTCATGGAACAGATACCTCTTTTTGGTAGTAGACCTCACCACAAGGTACCATAAGGCTGTCCCTCTGAAGAGCATCAAAGGCCCTGTGGTTGCCAAGGCTCCGATTGGGATATTCTCCCGTGCCGGGTTCCCCAAGGAAGTAATTTCTGACCGGGGATCAAACTTCATATCAACATATATGAAGGCTATGTGGGAAGAGTGTGGAGTCACCTACCAGTTCTCTAAATTTATTTATTTGTATTCATTGGATATTTGTTAGGTGCCTATACAACAAATGGTGTTTCAAGGCGCCACAAGACAAAAAGGGGGCTGGGGGCGTGGAAGCGAACACAGGATAAAGATAACAATAATGGTCCTACTCGGCCTTGTGACATTCGGATTGTGCAAGTGCAGTAACAAGAAGTGCGAGGGAGAGATTTGCGTGAAATGCAAAGTACTAGGCGGGAAGGGGAGTGCAGGGCAAGAGGAGAGAGAGCAAGTGAAAGCAGAGGGATGGACAAGCGGGGGGGGGGCACATGGCTAGGTGAAGAATGCTAAGGGGAGGCCAGGTGGGCCAGTGCAGGGATTACATGGGGTGCAGGTCCACATGCTAAGTGTGAAGAAGTGGGTGGACTGGGTGGGGGCGGGGAGCCTGTTCTGTACAACTCAGAGGGAATGCAGGCAGCCAGTCACTGTGGCAGACAGGGACATTAGCAGGGGAGGGGGAGAGGGAAGGAAGAAAAGAAGAACAAGTTACTTACCCCTGGTAACGCTCTTTCAACTGGATGTACCTCCCACGTATTCCTCATCTTATGATATCTTTGTTTTCAGCTTTAGTTGCTTCAGAAAAAAGTTCTCTCGGCAGAGGGTGCTGTGCGTCGAGACGGTCGACTCGATGTCCTTCAAAGGCTTCCATCTCGGCTGACGTCATCGTCTAGAACATATACCACACGCAGCGCCTGTTGGCTTCAGTTCTGTTTTATCCGCCATCATATGCAGAATTGCCTGCCTTGAAGTGCCTCTTTAAATTATCGGACCTTAAAAGAGTTAAAGTCCAAATCTCGGATATTCCACAGTGGTGTAGGTTGGGAGGGCAATGAGGAATACATGGGAGGAACATCCACATCCCAAAGTAGCATTAGGTTCTTTTGGAGGAGGGAGTAAGAATTGAGAGTTATTGTTTGTCCAGAATAAAGCAAAGCACTGCCTTCCCAAATCTTCCTTCATTGTTAGAAGTGTCTAAATAGTAACGTTTAGTGAACGTATGGAAGGTGGACCAGGTAGCTGCCTCGCAGATGTCCTTTATCGGAACTCCCCTCGGAAGGGCAGAGGAAGGTGCCATGCCCCTAGTGGAATGAGCCCTTAAACCTCCTGGGGGATCTTTTCCAGCTAGCATGTACCACTGCGAAATAGCCATTATAATCCATCTGGATAGAGTCTGTTTGGTGACTGATAGACCTAGTTTGTGTCCAAAGTTTGTGTCCAATGTATCCAATGAAAAGTTGGTTGTGCTGTCGCATATTTGCCATCCTTGAGATATAAAATGTTAGAGCTCTCCTCTGATCGAGTCTATGGAATCTTTCCTCTTCCTTGCCGGGATGAGGTGGAGGATTGAAGACCAGAAACACAATTTTCTGTGCTAAATGGTAATCCAACACAATCTTCGGTAGAAAAGAAGGTTTTACCTTAAGGTCAACCTTATCCTTGTAAAAAGTAGTAAACTGAGGTTTACAGGATAAAGCCTACAACTCACTCACCCTGCGGGCTGATGTTATCGCTACTAACCAAATGGTTTTGTAAGTTAGCAGCCTTAAAGGGCAGGAATGGAGTGGCTGGAAAGGAGCGCATGTCAAAAACTTTAAAACCAAGTTTAGGTCCCAAGTTGGTATTTGTAATGGTGTCTAGAAGGAAATACTGTGAGTGAATTATTAAGGGAATTTTGAAGTACGATGCCTCTTCAGAGGTGCACTTGAATATGGAAAGCGCTGCTAGATAAACATTGATTGTTCCAATCTGGAGCCCCAGATTTGCCACATTTAGTAGAAAAGATAATGCTGTAGGTGTATCACACTGACAGGGGTCAACATCATTTTCCCTACACCAGCTGCAGAACTTGTTCCAACGGCAGTGGTAATAAGGATTTTGTTGCTGGCCTTCTGGCTGAAAGCAAAATCTCCAAATACTTGCACCTTAGCCTCTCAGAAACCATGCATGAAGGTTGAGTGTCTTGACCTCTGGATGGAGAACCCGACCCTCCTCTCATGAGAGATGGTCCTCTCTTTGTGGAAGAGGTACTGGAAGGCAGATGGACATGTCCAGAACATCCGAGTACCACGTCCTCCTGACCCAATCCGGGGCAATAAGGATCATGGCTTTCCCAAACGTTCTCAACCTCCTGATCAAGTGAGGAATAACAGGGACTGGAGAAAATGTGTACAGGAGTGGAAAGTCCCAGTCCACTACGAATGCATCTCCTAGAGCTCCAATTGGGGGAAATTCCCTGGAGCAGAACAGTCCGCACTTCCGGTTGACACTGGTGGGAGCCTGTGCTCTGCCTACTCAGAGGATCCTCCGCCATGTTCTTCTCTCCGGCTAGATGAACTGCTGACAGACAAATTCCTTCTTGAGTTGCCCAGAACCAGAGCTGGATTGTTTCTCTACACAGTGGTAGTGACCCCACACCACCTCTCTTGTTGAGGTAGTAGATGGCCACTGTGTTGTCCGTCATTATCAGGGCATTCTTTCCCTGTACAGGGGCAGAACAGCCTTCTGCGCTAGTCTGATTGCTCTCAGCTCTAAAAGGTTGATGTGTAGTTTGGACTCCGATGGAGACCAACGACCGCTGATTGTCAGATTGTTGGCGGGGGCTCCCTACCCCGTGAGTGAGGCGTCCGTCACTACTGTTATCTACGGCCAAGGTTGTCAAAAAGGTTCTCCTTTCAGAATGTTGTCCTCGCTGACCCAACATAGAAGGTCCTGTGAGAGACTGCTCGGAATCAGGGTAGAGGTCAGCCCGAAAGGCAGAACCTGAAACAGAGAACTGGCAATGGCGAACCTCAAGTACTTCCTGTGCTTGTGATGGATTGGCATATGAAAGTAAGCATCCTGAAGGTCCAACAAGACCATCCAATCCTGGTGCTGGAGGGCCTGAAGGATCTGAGAAAGTGTTATCTTGAACTGAACTTGTCCTTCCTGAGGCATTTGTTCAAGTATCTCAAGTCCAAGATCGGTCTCAGTCCTCGGTCTTTCTTGGGGATTCGGAAATAGGGAAAATACCATCCTCTGTTACTCTCCATCACAGGTATTGGTTCTATAGCACCTTTCTCTAGCAGGGTCAACATTTCCTGCAACAGGAATGGATCTGCAACATTTAGCAAAGGGTTTCTTGGTGGATGATGCTGAGGCCTTTGTATAAAGGCAGTAACGCTGGGCTACTGTTTCCAGTGCCCATGCATTAGAAGTAATACCTCACCATTCTTTCAGATGCTGCAACAGTCTGCCTCCCACCAGTGTGTCGCAAGTCAAGACCTCAGGGTGGTTTTGAGGCGGCTGAAGCAGCAGCTCATGGTAAAGATGCCAGTGCTTGATCGGGCTTTGCACCTCTTTGTAGTCCACCAAGCGGCAATCTTCTCTGTCCTCTTTGACCAGCCTGTCCACTCGCACTTCCAACTGAGTAGTAGCAAACCTACCCCTCGAAGATGATCCAGTGGGGTGAAAAGGCTGTGGCTGCCTGACTGTGGCACTTAAGGACTTGGCTGCCGCCTTCGAGGTCTGCAGCTTTTCAAGACTTTCATCAGCCTTACTGCCAAATAAATGAGAGCCGTCAAAGGAAATGTTAAGGAGTCTGGAATGTACATCAGGTGCAAATCCCGACTTCCTCAACCATGCAAATCTGCGTATGACAGTGCTTGCCGCCATGGCCCTGCTGACGCTGTCAGCAGTGTCCAGACCTGATTGCAGAGACTTGCACATGTCCTCTTTGCCATCCTTTATCAGGTTCATAACAATATCTCTTTCCTCACTTAAGGAATTAGCAGACCTTAATGCCATGCTGCAAGACAAAAAGACTTTCTTTGCCCACGAGTAAATGAGTGTCATCCCCATCAGGTGGTATGGTTGGGTACACAGCTTGCTTGGAGGCAGATGTAGCTGCTTGTACTACTAGGCTTTCTGGAGTTGGATGGATTGACAGGTAGCCAGGGTCACTACTGTATGGCCTGTATTTTTTGGTCACATTTGGTTTACTGCCGGGCTGGACTCTAGAGCCTCCCAGTTTGCGGCCACACTTTTTAGCAGTGCCACATGGAATGGTAAAATGGACGTCATATTGAGGACCCTTGTCCAATTTATCAGTCGGGTCATCCTGTTCACATGCAAGAGCTGGTCTACTCCATCCCAAGAATTCCACCACTCTGGACATTAGAAAATCTAGTTCTGGGGAGGTGTCTGCCCCACTAGCTGTCAGTAGGGTGTCATGTAGTTCTCTAACCCTGGTCTCTTCTGAAATAAAGCATTCAGGTTTATCAGTTTTTTTTTTAATACTAGGTTTATCCAATTGGAGACCACATGGAGTGGCATCATCAGAGGTGTCTTAGCCTTCACATTTTGAAGTCAAGGACCTGAAAAAATCCTGTTAGGTAAAGGTTTAAAAACCTTTTTCTGGCTTTTCTGCAGTAAAGGCGTTGAAGAATGTACAATCGGCATCAATGTTGTTGTTTCGATAGTGTCGACGGCTTGACTTGTGTCTTGTGCTTCGAGGAACTTGGCCTTCGACTCCATGATTTCTCGTCAAGTACTCAAAGACTCTAGACTAGTCTTAAGCTTATGACTCGGGCTCGAGGGAGCGCACGGTTTCGCCATGGCGTCATGCTCGTCTTTGACCATAGCATGGCCACTTTTCTTATGCTTCGAGGAGGTCTGGGCTTGATCCTCGAAGATTTTGCACATGTTCTTCCTAAAAAGTTCCCACTCCTCTTTGGAGGAAGATTTAGTTAGGCAGACTACACTCCTTTCTGAGGAAGCAGAGGAAGAATAAGGTGATCTGTGCCTTCTCTTCAATTCTTATTTGAAGTGGAGGTGGAGCGTCTGCTCCTCGAGTTGGATCGTTTCTTCAATCTTTTTTTGTGAGTAGAGGAATTCCTCGACTCGTCGGATGACCCAAATTTAGAAGAAGTGGACGGGATTTGGGGACAATCCTACCCAACGCAAGTTTAGATTTGCGCTCTTAAGGCCTTACCTGTCATCGACTGATAGAATCGACAGTTATCGGTTACATGCTCGACACCCAGGCACCAAAGGCCTATTTTATGCGGGTCTGTGATTGACATCTTGGTGCTGCATTTTATACACCTTTTGAAGCCCGTCTTCGGTGTATTCAGAGCTGAAGACGAGGCCATTTTTGCTAAGTTTACAAAGAAAACTGAAGCACGCTGTTAATCTCGAAGCAATTGAATTCGTGGAAAAACGGAACTGAAGCCAGCGGGTGCCGAGCGTGGTATATGTACTCCACAGTGATGTCAGCCGAGATGGAAGCCCACGAGGGACATTGAGTCGACTGTCTCGACGCAAAGCACCCTCTGCCGAGAGAAAGCTGGAAACGAAGATATTATAAGATGAGGAATACGTGAGAGGTGTGAGACAGACATGGTATCACAAGAAGGATGAGGACACAAAAGATACAAATCACCAGTTTTATTTCCTTCAAAAGGGGGTTGGAAGAACTCCTGTATTGCCCCAACACTAAAGATGGGAGCACACCCTACCATCCAAATAAAAATGAAACAGTCCTAGTCTGTTGTTAGTCCAAAAGAATAGCAATTAAACTAGAAAACCTATTGCCTGCCCTCACTCTAATACCATACAAGTGAAATAGGGAAATGTAACAAACAGAAAATCAGTGGGAAACAAAAGGATGACAGAATGGCATCAAAAGATTCTTTCCCACGTTCTATAACACGTGGGTGGGATGGAGCACTTGACATATGGGCACACTGCTATGCGAGTACACCTGGAGTAGCTGGACCAGCCCTCCAGAGCCTGCTTAGCATTCACATACTCTGTCTCAAGGTTCGGGGCTTTGACCTCTCGGGTCTCCCTTTCACCCCCCCCCCCCCCCTCAAGTCCAAGCCAATCCCATGTGTTCTTCAGCACAAACACAAAAGTTTCAAAGGGAAATGTATTTTTAGTCTCTATAGGCCCCCTCAACAGGGCCCCAGCCTCTCACTTGTAATTTCTTTTCCTGGTTCCCCTCTTTCGGGCTCAAACCATTTCACTTTACTTGCTGTGGGTTCCCTTCCCCTAGCTTTATTCTTCAGTGATTGCTATGATTTATGGTACTCGTAGGCTTTTACACCGTTGAAATATTTGACAAGATTCAATATTTCATACAATTTTCTCAGGCTTTCTTCAGCCTTGGCTTTGATAAAATAATGTCTCTCTTGAAACACAATTTCTGCATCTCCCTCACTCGGGCCCGGACCCCTTGTTTGGGCTTAAACCCCTTTCACAGCGCACAGTCTTTCGAATGTGAGTACTTTCGTTTTCCGCCGGAGCACTCTTACTTTATTTCACAGTTCAGTTTCACTAAATTTCAAATGCCTTTCATGAGCCTTTTTATTTCCTGCTTTCTTTCTCAAATTCAAAGCTCAGGTTCCCGCTCCAGCCACACACACGCTCACTGGGATTTCCTCTCTCTTGCCATTAGACTCATCCGGTTAGCGAGGCTCTGGCAAGCAACTTCTCTGGAGCTCTCTGGGTCGAGGTCAGGGTTTCCCACCTGCCCCTCAGATACCTGGGCTTCCCTTCATTAACCCAGGGTAAACAAGTACTTCTGTGGACAGAGTCAGCAGAATATGATCTGCCCTCTCTGGCTCTTGCAAGGCATAGCTCCTCAGCATTGCTGCAGCCCTTCAACAACACAGGATCAGGGTCTTGGCCCTCACTTCCCTTCCAGGCTCTCCAGGTTTCTTTCAGTACTCTCCTCTGCTCTTAAGATCCTCTGGTCCACACTACATCCCCAGCTGGCTCAAAGTGCGGCTCAGTGCTCCACCTTTTATAGTGACAGGGAGTGTTAATTGGAGTCAGGTGTGGGTGGTTGAAAAGGGAAGCCTGATCTGCCTGTCCTCGTTAATGGGACACAAATTGTTTATAATAGCGTTTGACTAACTACATCACCCCTTCCACATCTCCAAACAATACATTTCTGCTGACATACAAGAGGATTGGTTCATTCCAAACAAGCATGGTCATTAGGTGCACCACCTGTCAGAGTTTCAGTCCCGGGATGACATTAAGGACACTGAGGGGCACCTTGCCCCGCCCTACTGGACCATTCCACGATTTGCATATCGACTACGCAGATATGGACGAGAGGTGCGGTGGGTCCTGTACCCGATTGTTGTCGTCTGCCCCTTCTCACGATGGGCGGAGGCTGGTCCTTGTGCACATCCGGATGCCAAATGCATGGCCACATTTCTGGTTCACGAAGTGTTTCCCTGATGGGGCGTACGTGATCTGTTAAGGTCAGATAATGGTACACACTTTTTTAATGAGTTGTTTAAAGAGATTACTTCACTACTTGGAATTAAACACTGGATGTGTACGATTTATCACAGCCATGCCAACGGGGTTGTGGAGAGGATCAAAGGACTCCTCAAAAGTAAGTTGTCCAAGCTTTGCACCATGTTGAAAAACTGGGTGCATTGCTTACCACTGGCACTGTTCAGTTTGCGTGTGCAGCCCAGCAAGGAACACCATTTCTCACCCCATGAGGTGTTAACTGGTTGTCACATTCACACACCAATATCTCCCATTAGGAAGGCGTCAGACGGACATAGGCCAACAGCTGTCTTAGGAGACGAATTCAAAGACTATTTGACAACACTAAGACAAGCACTCAACTGTATTTTCCGACAGATTGCACCGGCCAGATCAGAAAACGTGCGAGGTGCCACAACTGACTGCATGATTTACTCCCACTCAACCTCTGCTGCCAGGAGACCTCGTCTGTGGGCAGTTCTTTGTCTGCAGGTGGAGTAGCCCCAAGATTTAATGGACCTTTTTAGGTTATTTTTTCAACTACCCTCGCAGTGAAGGTGAAGGGGCTGCATCATTGATTTACCTCTCAGATGTTTGAAAAGTGCCTTCGGACGCTGCCCCGCACTTTACAGACCCTGACAGTGGGCATCTACCTAATTTTCTTTCTCACTGCCAGCAGTAGCCCCCGTCCCCACCTGAAACCTGTGCGAGCACAGCTGCTAGAGAAAGTAGCATTTACATAGGGGAAAGGGTCTCTCTCTGGTTCCATGACATTTCATCGCAGGATGTTTTTTTGCAGGCTTTTTTACCAAAGATGTTTTTACGAAAAAAACAAATCTAATTTTTTATTTTTTTTATTTATCCCACTGCCCCTTTCATTTTCAATATATCCCCGAACACCCACACCCAATATTTATATATTTTTCCAACACCCCCCAAAAATTTGATGAGTTTTTTCCAGCAAAAGAATCGCGGTAAAAATCCCAGCGAAAAAACATCACGTGATGAAAGGATGTTGTTCGCGCGCTCTCTCTCTCTCTCTCTCTCTCTCTCTCTCTTTCTCTGCTCTCCCTTTCGTCACTGCCGCTCACTCTGCCTTTGCCTTTTTCTATCATTTGCTACTGCCACCCAAGCCATTGCTTGCAGCTGCGTGTGCAGAGATAAAAATAATATAAATCTAGCGGGGTGGGGCTGTTTTTTTTTGTTGCAAAACCAGCTCCTTTAAAATGGAAATGATTACATTTTACTAGCATTGTAAACTGGCTCCTATTAAAATGTAAGTGTTTTTTCTAACGAGTATATACTGTAGACAAAATAAGAAGGGTGCATTTTCCTTACTGAGCCAAGTTCATTATCAAAACCTAGAAAAATGATATACATTATTTTCAGATAGAAAGCATCATTCCTAGATGGACAGCATGGAACCCTCCTACTGTACTTTTTTAAATAACCTCACGAGAAGGGGGGGGACAAATAGCACCAATGATGGTTCCTGGCTGCCTTGCATGCAGTCAAAGAATTTCAGGAACATAAGAATGAACACAAATCCTTATATTTGACAAATTTGTCTGTGATTAAATGCCAGATCGATCTCATACCCGTAGCTCAGATTCCTTGTAGCAGGATTTATGCTCTAACCGAACAGGAGAACCAGCACCGAAAGACTTACCTAGATCAATCTGGCAAACGGCTTCATTCGCCCATCCAAGTCCCCTGCAGCCTCGCCCCTCTTTTTTTGTGCCTAAAAAGGAGGGGGGGATCTAAGAACTTGTATCGACTACAGATCCCTTAACCTGATCACGGTAAAAAAATGGTATCCATTACCGCTTATGCCGGAACTGTTAGATCAGGTCAAGGACACCCACGTTTACACAAAACTAGATCTTCGAGGGGCCTATCACCTAATAAGAGTTAAAAAAGGGGACGAATGGAAGACCGCTTTCCGCATGAAATAGGGCTTTTTTGAGTACCAGGTTATGCCCTTTGGGCTTTGTAACGCCCCTGCAGCGTTCCAATTCTTCATGAATTACGTCCTCCACGAGCTATTGGATGTCTGTGCACTAGTGTACATAGACGATATCCTAATTTACTCAATCACAAAAGAAGACTATGTCGTCCACGTCCGAGCAGTTCTGGAGAAACTCCGACAACATTGGTTGTACGCCAAATTAGAAAAATGCTTCTTCCAAGTAACTGAAGTGGAATTCCTTGGATTCATTCTCACTCTCAGAGGCGTGCGCATGGACACACGCAAAGTGGACGCTATCCTTAACTGGCCCTCACCAACATCCATAAAAGGAGTTCAGAGCATGCTCGGATTTACTCATTTTTACTGCCGATTCATCCCAGAATTTTCCCAGTTCGTCCACCCAATAACCTCTTTGTTACGGAAGAACAATTCCATTGGTCTGTAAAAGCCGAAGAAGCCTTCCTGAAATTAAAACAGGCATTCACTTCAGTGCCCATTTTGCGACATCCTCGACCTGATCTTCCATATATCATTGAAACTGATGCTTCCAACATAGCCATGGGAGCAGTTCTGTCACAGGGGAACCCTGATACCGGACAGTTACACCCCGTGGCATTCTGGTCACGCAAGTTCACTGCCCCGAATTAAATTACGCAATTACAGACAAAGAATTGCTGGCCATCAAGGCAGCATTTAAAGCCTGGCGGCACTACCTTTTGGGAGCTAGACACACAGTCACTGTAATGACGGATCACCGTAACCTGCAATACCTGAAAACTGCTAAAGCTCAATCCTCGCGTCAACTTTGTTGGGCGCTTTTTTTTCCGAATACAATTTCACCATCACCTACAGACCCGGAGTGCGCAATGGGAAAGCAGACGCCCTATCCCAAATGAGTAAGGATGAGGATGCTTTCGCAGCACCGGACCCCGTGACAATCATTCCAAAAGGAAGGATCGTAGGCACAATAACTGCAGCTTCCGCCTTGGATGACTTAAAATCCGACCAACAGCTTATGGATCAAAAGGCACAACAAGAATGGACGGCAAAAGGAGAAAGATACACCATTGTGGACAACCTGCCATTCTATCAAGGGCGACTCTACATTCCAGAAAAAGAACGACAAAACCAGATTATCACAAGCTACCATGGTTTGTTAGTGGAAGGGCATCCAGGAATAACCAAGACCTTAGCCAAGATTAAAAATAACTACTGGTGGCCAACCTGGCAGAGAGATGTGGCCCGGTTTATCACAACCTGTGGTGTTTGTGCACAGAACAAGTCCCAAAAACAAAGCCCTGCAGGTCTCCTCCATCCTCTGATGGTACCATCCGATCCATAGCACACTCAGTCGTTGGACTTTATCACGGATCTTCCTTCCGGTACAACACCATCTTAGTCATTGTAGACTTGTTCTCCAAGATGGCCCATTTTATTCCTTTGAAAGGCCTTCCAACTGCATCCGCCCTAGCCACGTGTTTCTGGAACAAGTAGTCCGGCTACATGGCTTTCCATCAGTGTTGATATCGGACCGGGGAAGTTAGTTTGTGTCCAAATCCTGGAGAAGGTGCTGCAAGCTCGCTAAGATAGACCTTCGGTTATCCACCAACCATCATCCCCAAACCGATGGTCAGAACGAATGAACAAACCAAACGCTGGAACAATATATTGGGTGCAAGCTGCAACAAACTGAGGATTCCTGGAAAGACATACTCTGGTTAGCGGAGTATGCATACAACAACTCTATCCACACCAGTACGGGGCCAAGCCCATTCTTCATTATGTACGGATGAAAACCACAAACATCTGTGTTCAACCTACCTGAATCATTGGAAATGCCGGCAGTGAAGACGCTACACAAGACCCTTACCTGGGTACTCAAGGAAGCCGCAAAACAACTAAACAAGGCCAAAGAAGTGCAAAAGCACTTTGCGGACCAACATAAAAAAAAGGCTCCAAACTACCAAGTCGGAGACAGAGTATGGTTGGCAACCAAATACATTCCCCTGAAGGGGCCAGGGGCATTCCGCCCCCGATACTTGGGACCCCACACCATCAAGGCCTTAATCAATCCTGTCGCCATGAGACTAGACCTGCCACCAAACATGAAAATCCACCCTGTATTCCATGTTTCTCTCCTGAAACCAGTACAGTCTGGAACACGGATTGACACGCCACCGGATCCTGTAATAGTGAAAGGAGAACCTGAAATCGAAGTCAAGAACATCTTAGACTCCAAATGGGTCAGATCCAAGTTATACTATCTCATTGATTGGAAATGATACGGACCCCAAGACCGGACGTGGGAACAAAGTATATATGTCCATGCCCCACGATTAATCAGACATTTTCATCAAAATAACCCAACCAAACCAGGACCAGCGAGAGGATCACACCCTGGGGCATATGCACAGACACCCCGGATGGTGGGTGCCATGGGACCATGCCGAGGAGTGACTTTAGTGTCCCTTTGGAACACACAGACATAGGTTGCCCGGCTGGACTTTGTCTTGGCGCCTCTGGTACCAAGCTCATGTGGGGAACTGATGTTGGATTGCAGTAACACCATTGGGCCCTTATTTTCCAGGCCTCTATTTGCAAGGTACTGGGTGTGGCCTTCTTGGACCAGCTTCACGTGCCAGGGACTAGGTGAGGCCGGGCATGGCAGGCTGAGCAAGCTAATGGGCGTGGCTAAGACGCTAAGCTATATAAGCCGCTCCATCCTTGGAACCAGCGCTTCGCGTTAACTTGCTTTCAAGCAACGTGGCGCTTACCGACGTTCGAAGCTGCAGAGAAATACTCATCCTGCATCCGACGCTCTGCTTCATCATCTCTTCTCAGCCTTCTTCAGCAAGTCCGGTCGCTGCAATGAAAGAATACAAGACAAGGTTAGTGGATCGCAGCAACGGGAGTGCGCGCCAGTGAAAAGCACGCGCGCAGCTCTATAATACAACTCACCTGTTACCTGCAACCGCGGATCCAAATCTCCATCACTCCGGACACCGCATTCGTTCTTGCAGCTCCAGGGAACGGCTTCCATTACCTACACGGCTGCCCTCACTCTAATACCATACAAGTGAAATAGGGAAATGTAACAAACAGAAAATCAGTGGGAAACAAAAGGATGACAGAATGGCATCAAAAGATTCTTTCCCACGTTCTATAACACGTGGGTGGGATGGAGCACTTGACATATGGGCACACTGCTATGCGAGTACACCTGGAGTAGCTGGACCAGCCCTCCAGAGCCTGCTTAGCATTCACATACTCTGTCTCAAGGTTCGGGGCTTTGACCTCTCGGGTCTCCCTTTCACCCCCCCCCCCCCTCAAGTCCAAGCCAATCCCATGTGTTCTTCAGCACAAACACAAAAGTTTCAAAGGGAAATGTATTTTTAGTCTCTATAGGCCCCCTCAACAGGGCCCCAGCCTCTCACTTGTAATTTCTTTTCCTGGTTCCCCTCTTTCGGGCTCAAACCATTTCACTTTACTTGCTGTGGGTTCCCTTCCCCTAGCTTTATTCTTCAGTGATTGCTATGATTTATGGTACTCGTAGGCTTTTACACCGTTGAAATATTTGACAAGATTCAATATTTCATACAATTTTCTCAGGCTTTCTTCAGCCTTGGCTTTGATAAAATAATGTCTCTCTTGAAACACAATTTCTGCATCTCCCTCACTCGGGCCCGGACCCCTTGTTTGGGCTTAAACCCCTTTCACAGCGCACAGTCTTTCGAATGTGAGTACTTTCGTTTTCCGCCGGAGCACTCTTACTTTATTTCACAGTTCAGTTTCACTAAATTTCAAATGCCTTTCATGAGCCTTTTTATTTCCTGCTTTCTTTCTCAAATTCAAAGCTCAGGTTCCCGCTCCAGCCACACACACGCTCACTGGGATTTCCTCTCTCTTGCCATTAGACTCATCCGGTTAGCGAGGCTCTGGCAAGCAACTTCTCTGGAGCTCTCTGGGTCGAGGTCAGGGTTTCCCACCTGCCCCTCAGATACCTGGGCTTCCCTTCATTAACCCAGGGTAAACAAGTACTTCTGTGGACAGAGTCAGCAGAATATGATCTGCCCTCTCTGGCTCTTGCAAGGCATAGCTCCTCAGCATTGCTGCAGCCCTTCAACAACACAGGATCAGGGTCTTGGCCCTCACTTCCCTTCCAGGCTCTCCAGGTTTCTTTCAGTACTCTCCTCTGCTCTTAAGATCCTCTGGTCCACACTACATCCCCAGCTGGCTCAAAGTGCGGCTCAGTGCTCCACCTTTTATAGTGACAGGGAGTGTTAATTGGAGTCAGGTGTGGGTGGTTGAAAAGGGAAGCCTGATCTGCCTGTCCTCGTTAATGGGACACAAATTGTTTATAATAGCGTTTGACTAACTACATCACCCCTTCCACATCTCCAAACAATACATTTCTGCTGACATACAAGAGGATTGGTTCATTCCAAACAAGCATGGTCATTAGGTGCACCACCTGTCAGAGTTTCAGTCCCGGGATGACATTAAGGACACTGAGGGGCACCTTGCCCCGCCCTACTGGACCATTCCACGATTTGCATATCGACTACGCAGATATGGACGAGAGGTGCGGTGGGTCCTGTACCCGATTGTTGTCGTCTGCCCCTTCTCACGATGGGCGGAGGCTGGTCCTTGTGCACATCCGGATGCCAAATGCATGGCCACATTTCTGGTTCACGAAGTGTTTCCCTGATGGGGCGTACGTGATCTGTTAAGGTCAGATAATGGTACACACTTTTTTAATGAGTTGTTTAAAGAGATTACTTCACTACTTGGAATTAAACACTGGATGTGTACGATTTATCACAGCCATGCCAACGGGGTTGTGGAGAGGATCAAAGGACTCCTCAAAAGTAAGTTGTCCAAGCTTTGCACCATGTTGAAAAACTGGGTGCATTGCTTACCACTGGCACTGTTCAGTTTGCGTGTGCAGCCCAGCAAGGAACACCATTTCTCACCCCATGAGGTGTTAACTGGTTGTCACATTCACACACCAATATCTCCCATTAGGAAGGCGTCAGACGGACATAGGCCAACAGCTGTCTTAGGAGACGAATTCAAAGACTATTTGACAACACTAAGACAAGCACTCAACTGTATTTTCCGACAGATTGCACCGGCCAGATCAGAAAACGTGCGAGGTGCCACAACTGACTGCATGATTTACTCCCACTCAACCTCTGCTGCCAGGAGACCTCGTCTGTGGGCAGTTCTTTGTCTGCAGGTGGAGTAGCCCCAAGATTTAATGGACCTTTTTAGGTTATTTTTTCAACTACCCTCGCAGTGAAGGTGAAGGGGCTGCATCATTGATTTACCTCTCAGATGTTTGAAAAGTGCCTTCGGACGCTGCCCCGCACTTTACAGACCCTGACAGTGGGCATCTACCTAATTTTCTTTCTCACTGCCAGCAGTAGCCCCCGTCCCCACCTGAAACCTGTGCGAGCACAGCTGCTAGAGAAAGTAGCATTTACATAGGGGAAAGGGTCTCTCTCTGGTTCCATGACATTTCATCGCAGGATGTTTTTTTGCAGGCTTTTTTACCAAAGATGTTTTTACGAAAAAAACAAATCTAATTTTTTATTTTTTTTATTTATCCCACTGCCCCTTTCATTTTCAATATATCCCCGAACACCCACACCCAATATTTATATATTTTTCCAACACCCCCCAAAAATTTGATGAGTTTTTTCCAGCAAAAGAATCGCGGTAAAAATCCCAGCGAAAAAACATCACGTGATGAAAGGATGTTGTTCGCGCGCTCTCTCTCTCTCTCTCTCTCTCTCTCTCTTTCTCTGCTCTCCCTTTCGTCACTGCCGCTCACTCTGCCTTTGCCTTTTTCTATCATTTGCTACTGCCACCCAAGCCATTGCTTGCAGCTGCGTGTGCAGAGATAAAAATAATATAAATCTAGCGGGGTGGGGCTGTTTTTTTTTGTTGCAAAACCAGCTCCTTTAAAATGGAAATGATTACATTTTACTAGCATTGTAAACTGGCTCCTATTAAAATGTAAGTGTTTTTTCTAACGAGTATATACTGTAGACAAAATAAGAAGGGTGCATTTTCCTTACTGAGCCAAGTTCATTATCAAAACCTAGAAAAATGATATACATTATTTTCAGATAGAAAGCATCATTCCTAGATGGACAGCATGGAACCCTCCTACTGTACTTTTTTAAATAACCTCACGAGAAGGGGGGGGACAAATAGCACCAATGATGGTTCCTGGCTGCCTTGCATGCAGTCAAAGAATTTCAGGAACATAAGAATGAACACAAATCCTTATATTTGACAAATTTGTCTGTGATTAAATGCCAGATCGATCTCATACCCGTAGCTCAGATTCCTTGTAGCAGGATTTATGCTCTAACCGAACAGGAGAACCAGCACCGAAAGACTTACCTAGATCAATCTGGCAAACGGCTTCATTCGCCCATCCAAGTCCCCTGCAGCCTCGCCCCTCTTTTTTTGTGCCTAAAAAGGAGGGGGGGATCTAAGAACTTGTATCGACTACAGATCCCTTAACCTGATCACGGTAAAAAAATGGTATCCATTACCGCTTATGCCGGAACTGTTAGATCAGGTCAAGGACACCCACGTTTACACAAAACTAGATCTTCGAGGGGCCTATCACCTAATAAGAGTTAAAAAAGGGGACGAATGGAAGACCGCTTTCCGCATGAAATAGGGCTTTTTTGAGTACCAGGTTATGCCCTTTGGGCTTTGTAACGCCCCTGCAGCGTTCCAATTCTTCATGAATTACGTCCTCCACGAGCTATTGGATGTCTGTGCACTAGTGTACATAGACGATATCCTAATTTACTCAATCACAAAAGAAGACTATGTCGTCCACGTCCGAGCAGTTCTGGAGAAACTCCGACAACATTGGTTGTACGCCAAATTAGAAAAATGCTTCTTCCAAGTAACTGAAGTGGAATTCCTTGGATTCATTCTCACTCTCAGAGGCGTGCGCATGGACACACGCAAAGTGGACGCTATCCTTAACTGGCCCTCACCAACATCCATAAAAGGAGTTCAGAGCATGCTCGGATTTACTCATTTTTACTGCCGATTCATCCCAGAATTTTCCCAGTTCGTCCACCCAATAACCTCTTTGTTACGGAAGAACAATTCCATTGGTCTGTAAAAGCCGAAGAAGCCTTCCTGAAATTAAAACAGGCATTCACTTCAGTGCCCATTTTGCGACATCCTCGACCTGATCTTCCATATATCATTGAAACTGATGCTTCCAACATAGCCATGGGAGCAGTTCTGTCACAGGGGAACCCTGATACCGGACAGTTACACCCCGTGGCATTCTGGTCACGCAAGTTCACTGCCCCGAATTAAATTACGCAATTACAGACAAAGAATTGCTGGCCATCAAGGCAGCATTTAAAGCCTGGCGGCACTACCTTTTGGGAGCTAGACACACAGTCACTGTAATGACGGATCACCGTAACCTGCAATACCTGAAAACTGCTAAAGCTCAATCCTCGCGTCAACTTTGTTGGGCGCTTTTTTTTCCGAATACAATTTCACCATCACCTACAGACCCGGAGTGCGCAATGGGAAAGCAGACGCCCTATCCCAAATGAGTAAGGATGAGGATGCTTTCGCAGCACCGGACCCCGTGACAATCATTCCAAAAGGAAGGATCGTAGGCACAATAACTGCAGCTTCCGCCTTGGATGACTTAAAATCCGACCAACAGCTTATGGATCAAAAGGCACAACAAGAATGGACGGCAAAAGGAGAAAGATACACCATTGTGGACAACCTGCCATTCTATCAAGGGCGACTCTACATTCCAGAAAAAGAACGACAAAACCAGATTATCACAAGCTACCATGGTTTGTTAGTGGAAGGGCATCCAGGAATAACCAAGACCTTAGCCAAGATTAAAAATAACTACTGGTGGCCAACCTGGCAGAGAGATGTGGCCCGGTTTATCACAACCTGTGGTGTTTGTGCACAGAACAAGTCCCAAAAACAAAGCCCTGCAGGTCTCCTCCATCCTCTGATGGTACCATCCGATCCATAGCACACTCAGTCGTTGGACTTTATCACGGATCTTCCTTCCGGTACAACACCATCTTAGTCATTGTAGACTTGTTCTCCAAGATGGCCCATTTTATTCCTTTGAAAGGCCTTCCAACTGCATCCGCCCTAGCCACGTGTTTCTGGAACAAGTAGTCCGGCTACATGGCTTTCCATCAGTGTTGATATCGGACCGGGGAAGTTAGTTTGTGTCCAAATCCTGGAGAAGGTGCTGCAAGCTCGCTAAGATAGACCTTCGGTTATCCACCAACCATCATCCCCAAACCGATGGTCAGAACGAATGAACAAACCAAACGCTGGAACAATATATTGGGTGCAAGCTGCAACAAACTGAGGATTCCTGGAAAGACATACTCTGGTTAGCGGAGTATGCATACAACAACTCTATCCACACCAGTACGGGGCCAAGCCCATTCTTCATTATGTACGGATGAAAACCACAAACATCTGTGTTCAACCTACCTGAATCATTGGAAATGCCGGCAGTGAAGACGCTACACAAGACCCTTACCTGGGTACTCAAGGAAGCCGCAAAACAACTAAACAAGGCCAAAGAAGTGCAAAAGCACTTTGCGGACCAACATAAAAAAAAGGCTCCAAACTACCAAGTCGGAGACAGAGTATGGTTGGCAACCAAATACATTCCCCTGAAGGGGCCAGGGGCATTCCGCCCCCGATACTTGGGACCCCACACCATCAAGGCCTTAATCAATCCTGTCGCCATGAGACTAGACCTGCCACCAAACATGAAAATCCACCCTGTATTCCATGTTTCTCTCCTGAAACCAGTACAGTCTGGAACACGGATTGACACGCCACCGGATCCTGTAATAGTGAAAGGAGAACCTGAAATCGAAGTCAAGAACATCTTAGACTCCAAATGGGTCAGATCCAAGTTATACTATCTCATTGATTGGAAATGATACGGACCCCAAGACCGGACGTGGGAACAAAGTATATATGTCCATGCCCCACGATTAATCAGACATTTTCATCAAAATAACCCAACCAAACCAGGACCAGCGAGAGGATCACACCCTGGGGCATATGCACAGACACCCCGGATGGTGGGTGCCATGGGACCATGCCGAGGAGTGACTTTAGTGTCCCTTTGGAACACACAGACATAGGTTGCCCGGCTGGACTTTGTCTTGGCGCCTCTGGTACCAAGCTCATGTGGGGAACTGATGTTGGATTGCAGTAACACCATTGGGCCCTTATTTTCCAGGCCTCTATTTGCAAGGTACTGGGTGTGGCCTTCTTGGACCAGCTTCACGTGCCAGGGACTAGGTGAGGCCGGGCATGGCAGGCTGAGCAAGCTAATGGGCGTGGCTAAGACGCTAAGCTATATAAGCCGCTCCATCCTTGGAACCAGCGCTTCGCGTTAACTTGCTTTCAAGCAACGTGGCGCTTACCGACGTTCGAAGCTGCAGAGAAATACTCATCCTGCATCCGACGCTCTGCTTCATCATCTCTTCTCAGCCTTCTTCAGCAAGTCCGGTCGCTGCAATGAAAGAATACAAGACAAGGTTAGTGGATCGCAGCAACGGGAGTGCGCGCCAGTGAAAAGCACGCGCGCAGCTCTATAATACAACTCACCTGTTACCTGCAACCGCGGATCCAAATCTCCATCACTCCGGACACCGCATTCGTTCTTGCAGCTCCAGGGAACGGCTTCCATTACCTACACGGGGAGAAAGCAAGAACAGAATTACTAAAGGTATGGACAAAAGAACGGACACTTGTTAGAGAACCAAGCAAGTGAAATATAGCGAAAGACTGACAAGAATAAGAACACTAACCATAACCCTGCGAAAGCCAAGCAAGAAAGACTAAAAACCAACGCGCAAAAGAATATAAACAAGATTAAGAGCACTACTTACCAAAAGAACCGGGTGTTCGCATCAGGGCTGGACTACTGCCCGCAAAGGATCAGTGAAGGAACTCAGTTTTTGGGAATCAAGTGCCCCTGCCAGATGTAGCAGGACTGAGTGCCCACAGACTCTACTAAAAAGGTGAGCCAACCAGGACAGCACACTTACCAGAGTACAGTCCTGGCAGAGGGACGGAAAGGGGCGCAGGTCACAGCCAGCACCACTCAACGCTCCTCTTGTATCCACACAGGTGCGCAACCCTGAGACAATCCTGCTGCGGTCACAGGTGTTCCCAGCCAGCGCATCCAAGGACCCATTTCATACCTGGGAGGATTCCAATTGTGCCCCAAGACCCCCGCAGAGGCAAGGTAAGCATAACAGTAATCCCCGGAGGGGGACCCCATTCAGAAGGTAAGAGTATGTGGATTGATGGGCACACAAAGTCTATTCTCGCCGCAGCTTCAAGGGAGACCTGCCACTTTAGAGCTCCATTAACTAGAGAGACACTTTGATCCACAACAGACAGGAAAATGGGTGAGACTTCGTATTACATGTTTTCACCCCTTTACCTTTTCTGTTGCAAAGCACTCTGGTTATGACCTCATGCATACAGGAGATTGTTGGTGGGGACCCAGGATTGGTTCATTAAGGTAGGCTTAACCTACACCAATCACTGTGGCCCATTTGGTTTGAAAAGAGGGCCGAGATCTCTTGTGCAGATCTGAAGGCTTCATCAGAAGCAGAAGAACTCAGCATTGCACTCTGGCTGAAGGTACAGTCTACCTTACATCTTCCGCCAGTGAAGGAAGAACAGGACCTCCAGCAGGGAAGCAAGATCCCTCCCCTAACATCTCCCAGGGAACAGAGGGAGATACTGAATCCAGAGGACCCTCCACCAGCTCCAGAACCGATACATAGCCAGCACACAGAGTGCCCTGCTAGACTCCGCAGCAACCTTCCTAGGTGGGAAGTGCCAGAGAGTCTCTGAACCAAACCAAGGATAAGGCAGCTGCCTCCAACACTCTGCTCAGCTTTGGGCCATCCACCTTAAAGGACGACAAGCCCAGTGAAGAAGCTAGAAGGAGCGCATCGAAAAGCATCTACCCACGCCCGCCTTAAAGGACATTTCCATCCACGTTACCAAAATTGGACAAGGAGGTTTATAATTTGCTTGTGTTTCCAATCTGTTCAGATCCCTTCTGGTGTGCTAGAGGTGTGGGGCCGACTGATGGTTTAGAAAGCAATATTCATCCCTGAACTACTGGTGCCCCAGAAGTTGATTCATCACAGTCTCGTTCGAGGAAACCTGGGCCCTGGGCCAGGTTGACTTTCAAGGTTATGAAGTGTTTCATACACCCGCTGCTAAGGGACCAAAAGGTAGACCTTATGGGGGAATGGCCACGTTGATCAATGTCGCCCTTGATTGGCAGATAGGAATGAAGGAAACTAGTTCTCCAGATATCCAATATTTAGAACTCAAGCCACCAAGCGTACAACCTGTATCACTTTTCAATATATACAACTGGCCTAATAGAAACCAGGACCCTAACGCAGTTAAGTTGGCAAAGAAATTTGTAGACGCGAGGGAAGCCAAGCAGGGTTTGACCTACATAGTACTTCTTGGTGACGTCAATCTGAAAATCGAACCATTAAAGGATATGGAGGACATGTGCCATGATCAAGACAAGGTTTGGGACATCCCCACATTGATCTCTGCTCCACCAAAAAGGAGTCACCCCCGCGCTCTGGATCTGGCCAGAATTCTATTCGGGCTAGAACTAAGGGCATATAATGGGCGCTTAACGAAAGACCAGCCCGCTAAATCAACCTTTCTTAGGAGTGAAAGTGTGTCTCACATGCATTACATCTTTCTTTCAGTTAGGATCTGGGGCTATATATCTTGCTTTGAGGTCCTGGGAAGAACCATAAATAATCACAGTCCGATTACAGTAACACTCAATCGCCCTTCAGAGGAGGAGCCATCACTCATGCCTGGTAATCCCAGGACTGAAATTCAAATTGTAAGGCAATCACGGAAGGTAATTAAATGGGCTAGTCTTAATTGGCCCACAGTCAAAATAAATATCTACCATTCATTGTTGCCAGAGATTGAATCCCCACTGAAAATGGATTATCTGGATGATGATAACTTCGACACTTTTAAGAACCTGGTTATCAACATTCAACCACTCATCACTAAACCTTGCCGACTCATAAAAAGGTGTGCTATTAGAACAGATAAGTGGTATGAAGAAGAGTGTAAATTAGCAAAGTTCATCTTTTGAATTGCATGAAAGGTAGCCAGAGTGTCAATAAAACAGAGCTTTGGATTCTAAGAGGTAATTACAAATCTCTAATCAGTACAAAAAAGAGGCTTCAGCTCGAAATAATTGGGAGAGTTTGCAGGAAGCAACCACTGCTGGAGATACACACACATTTTGGGAACTTGTTAGCGAAATGAAGGAGGTCAGGAAAAATGAAATAGCCTTCAGTATTACTGAGCATCTGGAGAAACCATTTTTTCAATTTATATGGTCCTGTGGAAAATACACCTACTGGACCAGGGAAAAACCCTCAATGTCATTGAATGCAACATTGCGCCCACACAATTCAGTTATTGGGAAGTCGAGAATGCCATCAAGTTGCAGAGAGGGGGAAAAGCCCTCGGTCCCAATAACATTCCGATAGATTTTTATCAGGATGAATTGATTGTATGGGCCCCTATCCTATGGAGGCATTTCAACGTGGTTCTTAGGCTCAATAAGGTGCCTGGCTCATGGCAGAAATGCTACCATTGTTACCATTTTTAAGAAAGGGGAGGGGAAACCAGGGAAGTATAGGCCCATCTCCCTGCTAGATAGCGTTGGGAAAATCTTTGCCACAGCAGTCTATGAACATAACCAGGCATGAACAGTGGAACAGGGTATAATCAACCACATACAGGCAGGTTTCCAGCCCAAGATGAGCAATGTAGCTCAACCAGGAAGTCCGTCTATCTCGGATACAAGGTTCTGAGGAAATTCTACACTGTGTTTATCGACCCCAGAACCACTTTCGACAGGGTCCCACGCATCTAGTTATGGTCGGTATTAGCCAGACAGGGGGACTGTGGGGTGGGAAGGGGGCAGTTCCAGGCAACTTATTGAAAATGATGGCCCAAATCTACCTCAGATAATAAAACCTCTGTGCCTTGGGGACTAAGGGGAGAACTTACTGATCCCTTCGCTGTGAGCAGAGGGGTGAGGCAAGGTTGTGTCATCGCCCCTCTGTTCTTAATCTGTATAGACAAAGTGATTAAGGACCAAGGATGAATTGTTTGGATCAGCCAAACCTAGGATTTCAATCAATCCCTGTATTGCTTTTTGCTGATGACCTTGTGCTTTTGGCAACATCTGAAATAGGTTAGGAGACAACTATGCGTGTATTTATGAACAAATACACAGAACTTGAATTTGGGGTTAATACGGGGATAACAAAAACACTGGTCCTCGGCCGCCAAAATGTATAAAACATAAAAAGTTCACACTGAGGGTCAATGCGCCAAGTATCCTACTTCGACTATCTGGTGTCCGATTTAATGACTCTGGCGAGTGGACTACACAGATGCTTAAGTCCCGTTCAGCATTTGAAAAATATGGTGGGGCAATACAGAGGTTTTTTAACACTCATGGAAGTGACACCATATCCCTGGCTGTTAATATGTACATAGTACAGGCAAAGTCAGCTGCCTTCTATGGGGACATGCAAATAATAATCTCGGCCTGGCAGAAGGAGCCTGCCTTAAGCATCGGCTAGGAATGCCTTCGGTATGCCCTGCCCTTCACTCTATTTGGCGCTGGCCCTCAGGCCCATAGATGACGCGGGCCCTTGCCCAGTACTATATTGGCCGAGAGTATGGACAGTCCTGGGGCTTGTGAACTACCGCAATGCAGTTAAAGATGTTTTATGCATGGAGGGTGGAAAATCTCTCCCATGGTTCGCACATGTTTAAAAGTGTTTGCACGATCTAAATTTAAGCAAGCTATCGGATGACCCTCACAGGATCACAAAAGGAAGTGTAGAAGTAGTCAAGAAAATGGCCCGTGAGCTAACAGGAATCAAATTGATACCTGCTCTATTTTACACACGGGAACATTTTATTTAACTGGCAAGCAGCCCTTATGATTTGAAAATTATCTGGACATTGTGCGCCGTTTGGCTTTGAAAATGAGGTTACAAATATTGTACACAGTGAGCCGTCAAACTAGGGTCTTGTCTGCAGATGGAAGCGATTTCTGCCCAGTGTGTGACTTAACAAAAGAAACAATATGCCATTTCTTGTTCTTTTACCAGGGGTATCGGTTTATTTGTTAAAGGTATTTTAAACAGATTTGTAATGCTCACAATGTAGACCATGTCAATCAAGCCCTAGCACTGGTAAGGCAGACAAATGACTATGATATTATATACCATGGAGCCAGTTACATCTATCAAGCATGGCTCAAAAGATCCCGGCTACTAAAGCTTGTGGACAGGGGTATAAACATAGTAACATGGTTCCCCGATGCCAGTAAAACAGATATTGTGCGGTATTGCACCTTGCCATATTGTAGAGTTCTGCACAGAGTACAATGTTTACATCCTTGCATATTTTGGGCTACTATCATAGTTTGCACTTTGGCTTTGGGTCCTGGATTTTAAATGTATATGTTGATGTAGATGACCCTCTGTTTATGTTCAGATCTTATGTTTCATATTTAATTTTGTATGCTATTAATTGTCCATCGAATTTACGTAGCATGTCGTACCAACTAAGATTGGGCAAAAAAAAATGTTAAGGCCAACAAAGATCAGGGACAGGGGATCAATAATGAAACATGACATTAGAATACCAGTAAAATATTATTGTGCAGTTTTGTATTTTCGCCATAGGGCAGAGTTTGCACAGATGTTTACACATTTGTACAATCTGCACTATGAGCACTGTTCTCACCTTTGGTCTTGGGTCATTGCATGTCATATTCGAACGTAATTTTATGAATGTCAATATCACTGACTTTAATATATGTATTTTATGTTATTGTTTTTGAGTGTACTTTGGCAAATGACAAACAGTCAAATAAAAACCTAATTATGAAAGGCCCAATGCTGGAGAAAAGGGAGTTCTTCTGTCCTTCCAAGCCAGGATGGTTCCCGGGGAGAGCAAGGTTGCCCATTTAAACAGGCAAAGGCCCACATACCAGTGTCCAGCAGCAATTCGGCTTTAACCCAACATGTCAATTTAAATATTCTTCTGTAGCAGTTTGGGGAAGTTTTCACACAGCCTTTACCCAATAATTTAATTTAAATTTTTAATTTTATTGTATATAGTTCTAACAAGAACGTTTACAATATACATACAAACATATGCACAAATACAAATACGCATTACATCACGTCAACATCAACAGCGCAGACCATCCTCTCTGCCTATTTACATCAAATAATTGATACTTAATATGTAGCAACAATTTAATTTCCAAAATAAACTTAAAACTTTGGTTAAAACCACCTTCGCCTAAGTTCCTGCTTTACCTTTATGTTAACCAAGTAGAAACTGCTGTCCCCCTTTACAAACCCTATGAAGTGCCTAGTGCCAAGTGTGTCATGGTAGATTCCGTATTCAAACAAAAAGGTCCGGAACTGCAGGGATTTCATCATATTACAATCTTAAACAAGAAATCCCAGAGTAGTCCTATATACGTGTGAGAACGTGCTTTACAGTCTCTCGATTTGATCGAACTTTGCACATTCTACAGAACCTGGCGTCCGGCAGGAGCTACCATTTCTCTCCACATACCGCACAAACTGGCAACTATTTGGTGTGTATTTTCAACTGAAACCTGCGCACCAACGTGTCTGGGCAAAGCAGCATATATAGTTGGGGTTTCAGGTACCCAAAGAGGTTCTAATTATATATTTCTCAGTTTGTTCCAAGATAAAGATGATTCTTCAAGGTGAGTCTAAAAGAGGACTCCCAAAGGAACCTCTAAGATGATTCAATCAAAGGGGGTCATGTCTCGTCCCCATCATATAGTTAATTTACCACAGTAGATCCGTAGTAGACTTCAAGCCTTTGATAAGGGTGCCAATCTTGGCTGCTGTAATGAGGGTTATTCCATTATTCCTTGCAAGGCCATCCCCGAGTGCCTTAACTGCAGGAAGTGGGGGACTGAGTCTCAGGAAGGAAATTGGGCTTGGGCATATTCAATATGACGGGTCCCTTCTCCTGTTCTTCTGGGAAAGTTGTCAGGGATACTCAGCAAAACACAAAAGACATCCTGGGCAGGAACACCATTTTTTGTGGGTGAAACTCCCAGTCCAAGGCCAATACACAAATGACTCTGCAGCTGCAGGTCACAGTGGAAACCCAGCAGTGGAATTGGCTCTCGGCGTTCCTGGCAACGGTCTGTCAGCCAGTGGCAATACGTGATACAGCCAGAGAGCCACCTGGAAATGAAAGCCTTGGAGGCTTTTCGCTTTCGCTCCAGATGCAAATGTCACAAACAACTGAGAAGTTGTGCGAAAGGACTAAATGCATGCGACATAGTGAACACAAAGCCGTTCTGCTGGAGCGGCAGGATTGGGGAAAAGAGAGAACTAAAGCCTTGTTCAAATGAATGTCTGATGGAGCCTTTGGCATGAATGATGGATGAGGACGTAGCACCCCCCTTGGACAGATGGAAAGACAAACAAAGTGGTTTGCAAGAGAGAGACTAACTCTCCAATACGTCTGGCCGAAGTGATGGCTATCAGAAGAACAGTCTTCCAAGACAAAAACTTTACAGGCACACTGTGAAGAGGTTTGAAAGGAGGACTCATCAATTTTGACAGACCGACGTTGAGCTCAATGCGGGGGCTGGAGCCTTCACAGGAGGGAACGCTCTGAACAGACCTTTTAGGAATTCTTTAACAATCGGGAGATAGCTGCCAAGTGCACCTTGATGGAGGTCAGCAAGGCTTGCCTTTGTTAGGTCAGAGCAGGCAAGTCAGGATTTGAGGAGCTTTCATGCGAAGGGGAGAAAAATCTTGCAAATTACACCACACAGAGAAGCGTTTCCATTTGTGGTTATAGCATGCCGTAACTTTAGCAAGAAAATCATTCTACAGGCAATGAGTAATGCCAAACTCTAGGTTTGCAGGAGCCAAGCCAACAGTTTCAGGGATGCTGGGTCATGGTGGAGGACAGACTCTCCTTCTCTGGAGAGCAGGTCTGGAAGAGGAGGCAGCTTGATTCAAGGAGCCACAGACAGATTGAGAAGGTTGAGTACCAAATCTGTCTGGGCCACCCAGAGCAATGAGTATCATCTTGCAATGGGTCTGTTTGAGTGCCCTTATCACTCACAGCAAATGAGGAATTGGTGGAACGTGTACAGAAATTAACCCCCCCCTCCCCACCCAGGGAAACGAGAAGACGTCCCCCACACTGCTTATATGTGCCAACGGCTGGCAAACTCGGGGCTTTTTCCGTTTGCTGCCAATGGCGAATAGGTCAATTTAAGAGCATCCCCACCTGGAGAAGACAAGGAGAACTGGAGTCTGCTGAAGCTCCACTTGTGGCAGGATCGAGTTCCCTGCTGAGTGAATCTGTATTGTGAATGCCTGCCAGATGGAATGGATTGAGAAACATCTTCAGATCCATCGCCCATTTCCACATCACTTGCGCTTCCTTGGATAGAATGGGAGAGCAGGTTCCCCTCTGCTTCCTGAAGTAGAACATGGTGGTTGTGTTGTCCATGAAAATGCAGACCAGTTTGCCCTGGAGTTGGGGGTTGAATGACCCGAGAGCTCAGAACACTGCTTGCAGCTCCCAGACAGTGATGCGCATCTCCTTCTCCTCAGGTTGCCATAAGCCCCAGAGGTGAAATTGACCTCTGTGTGGTCCCCAACCTTTCAGGGAGGAGTTGGTGGTGACCGCGGTCTGATGCACTGGAAGGCGAAAAAAGGAGCCCCTTGCGTGAGATGCTGACAAATGAATCATCAATCCAGGGTCTTCTTCAACATTGGAATGAGGGTGATCTTGTTGTTAGAGGAGCCTGATATTTGTGGCCACGTGGCATCCAGGAACTGTTGGAGGCCTCATGTGCAGCATGCAATGAGGGACTAGGGGGATGCATGAAGACATCATCCCTAAAAGAGATTTTAACAGTTGGATCCCACTTGAAGAGTTGAGAGCTGTGGCACTTTGCCCAAGATGGCCCGACCCTCTTCTGCAAGGAAGAAGTCAGACACGTCAGTAGTTTGAGACGTGAGCCTAGAAAGAGAGCGTTCTGCAATGGCATCACGCATGATTTCAAAAAGTTGACCGAGAATCCCAGCAAAGTTAGGCACCTGGTGGTCTCCTCAGTGTGCTCTAAGGCCAGTGGATGACAGTGGGCACAGATCAGCCAGTCATCCAGTTAGGGATAGACGTAGATGCCTGAATGCCATAGATGGGCTGCCACTGGAGCCAGACACTTTGTGAAGATCTGCAGAGCTGATTTGAGGCCGAAGGGAAGAGCCTTGAACTGGTAATGTCTACAGTTTACGACTAATAGGAGGAAGCATAGGTGCCTGCAATGAATGGGAATGTTTAAGTAGGCACTGTCTAGGTCTAGGAAGGCCAGAAAGCCTCTGTCCTCCTGTTTGAGCATTAGCTGCAACATGATCATCCAGAACTTTTGGGATTTGAGAAAATTGTTGAGTTGTCTCAGGTAGAGGAAGCGCCTCAAGCCACCAGACTTATTCATCACTAGAAAGTATCTGGAATACACCTTTTCTTTTTTAACAGTGCCCGAATTTCTTGCAAGAGTAGAGGAACATGTTGCACTTTTCTTATGACGGGAGGAATGGAGGGGCATTTGTCCAGGAATTTGAGGGTGTGACACCGTTGGACAATGCTGAGCACCCACATGTCGGTGGAAATGCTGTGCCACATGTCCACAAACTGTGATAGTCGGTCTCCCAAAGGGGTAATGAAGCAGGGGACCGGCCCTGTACTTGGTCAGTCCTGTTTGGTCATCTGCATTCTGTAGGATCAACGTTGTGTTCCCCCATTGTAGAACTGTGAACGTCCTCTGTAGACCTCTTGCATGCTTGAGCCTGAAGATTGGCGATATCCTGGTCTGTAAGCCTTCGTGGACCTGTAGACACAGCACTTGGATGAACAGAAGGACTGCTTTTGTTGCTCAAGAGTACCCAGCAAGCGTGCAGTCTGTGTCAGTTTTTATGGACTTTAGGGTCTCATCGACCGCCTTGGCGAAAAGGTCTAGGTCTTCAAAAAGCATATCAATAACTTTCAATTGGACCTCAGGGTAAAAGTTACTGGCCTTCAAACAGCATTGCCTGCAGAGCACTGCCCCGTTGCCCATTTGATGGAAACCTGAATCTGCAAAGTCCAGAGCGACTAATCACGTGATCAGAGACAACCTCACCTTTGTGAAATAATCCCAATGCCTTGTCCTTCTTGTCCTCCCGGAGGATGTCTAAAATGGGTCCTAGCTTATACCACAACACTCTATTGCAGCAGTATTCAAACTGGGGGTCGCGACCCCCCCCCCGGGGTCCGTGGTTGCATCCCTGGGGGGCTCTGAGAGCTCAGCATTAAATAAAACTAAAAATAAACTTTTCTTTTTTTTTTTAGATTGGAAGAAATGGGCATAGGTGGCTCACATGGTCGGGCTGAAGCATGAAACTGTCTCAGGGAACAATGAAAAAGTGGCCCGCAGTTGTAAATGGATATTCATTCCTTTAGTCACAGACTGGGCCTCATTACAATTATGGTGGTACGGTAACAACGGTGCTTATAAGCTACTGACACCGTTGCTACCGTACCGCCATAGTACAAGTTGTGCTCGCGGGTGCCTGACAGCCCACCAGGTCCGACTTGGCAGGCTGTGCGGCACCCTCGAGCACAGCTCCTCGGATGCACCGGCACCGTTATCAACGGTGCCAGTGCATCCTATAGGGCTCAAATGGGAATGGGGATCTACCAGTATTGAAACCCGTGAAAGGGCAATTATCAGGTCCGCCTAACTCGGCATGACCCGGTAATTGCTCATTCGCGGGTACCGGACCCGGATGCAACTCCGGCGGCAGCCATGCCGGTTTTACCTGAACAGCTACCGCCAGGGTTGTAATGAGGCCCACTGTTTCAATTGTACCCAAGGGAGTACTTTGTGTTAAAATCTAAGTAAATTGTGACATATTCAGCAACAATGGTCAAAATTACTAACTACATAGTTAAGTAGCTCATCAAACTGGTCCACATTGGCCAAAATGGTGGCCCATTTTGACTGGCCCACACTAGCATTTTACATTTTTGTTACAGGCATTGCCCTATAGGCCAGTCCGAGCCTGGCAGCTCATCCATAATGGCAAGCGGGCGCCCACCCAGTGGCCCTTTACCCATTATGGAGGAGCTAAGGAGCCAGCCCAGTGAAACAGTGAGCACTCCCTCAGCTGCTTTTTCCAGCTGATGGAGTGCTCCTGGGCTGGCTGAACTGTCAAAGGGAAACACTGTTTCCCTTTTGACAGTTCAGTTTAGTTCCCCAGCCGCACATGCTCACTGAGCCATGCAAGTGCTGGGGCGTTTTGCTTCGCCAGCATTGCATAATAGCTCATTGGAAATGCTGGCTGGGGCACTGCATGTCTGTACGTCCGAGGGGGAGCTCCTGCGCCTCCTCGCTCATACGGACAGAGCAGCCTGGAGCAGGGCGTTTCAGCACCCACACGCAGGCCAATGCAGAAGGTACATTTATGTTCATTGTTTTTATTTAAACATGGGTATGGATGCGTGTATGCTTATGTTATGAGTGAGTGTATGGTGATGGATGCTCGTGTGAATGATAGAGTGATTGCTGTATGAATGTGCAGCGCCTTGCATACACACATAATCATGTTGATTGTGTTAGGCCCAGGAGACAGGGATGGTATCTTTTTACTGGACATCTATCATAGATGTCCAGTAAAAAATGTCATGCCTGCCCCCTGGGCCCCCCAGCACCAATTGCAAACTGTTTGGCTATTTACCCATATTTTAGTTAAAATTATGCTCTACAATGCAACATTTTAACCCATTATTTAAAAATAATTCACAGGGGGAAACCCCTCCGAACCCCCTTCATTGGTTCGGGTTTCCTCACTATGCTCGGTCGCTATGGAATTTTTGGGGGAAATAGTTATGCCCCTCCACTTAAATAAATCACCAGCCGCTACTGGCCCTCAGACTGTGTTGGGAACAGGATGGAGGGAACCCAGGGACTATGGTGGGAGCACAATGGGCGGGAACCATGGGATAGTGGTGGGAGCAGACTGGGGAGAGCCCAGGGTGTGTGATGGGTTGGGGAGAGACAAATGACTGTGATGGAAGAAGGTGACGGCGCGCAATATACATACTGTCCATTTTGGCATTTCTGGGGGGTCCCGACCTGCCCAAATTTTGCTCAGGGGGCCCCGGCCAAAAAAGTTTGAAGACCACTGCTCTATCGCATGTGGAGAGTATAGCAAAAGCGTTACCCGCTTTATTGGTGGAAGCAGTGGTGGAGATGATTATGCGTTTCCCACACACGTCAAACTTCTTACCCTCCTAGTCTGGAGGAACCATGCATGGAGAGGAGGGGTTAGTGGAGCTTTTTCTCGCTGAAGCACAAACCACAGTTGGGTGAAGGCTGGGAACGAAGACGCACCAGTGCAGAATCCGGTATTCTGTACTTCTTCTCTAGGTGATCCTCCTTTGGATGGGCCAAGAAAGGAGTTTTTTCATGACAAATAAGCTATTTTCCATACGTTGTTAAGCAGAGGGATTGACAACTGATTTCCTAGGAGGACTCATTTGGAAAAGGAAAGCTTCCTTTTGCTTCTCTTCAGGAACCAGATTGAATAGTCTTGATGCACAGGTCAATAGTGCATTATATGAGCCGTTCTCATCCGTGGGGAATCTCTGGAGGGCAGACCCACATCAGAGGGCTCACCAACAGCCAGAATTAGGTCCTCAAACTCATCTGCACCCTGCATGCAATGGTTGACTCCTAGAGGGAGCAGCCTGGGGGGCTGTTGGAGGAACACGTTGATGCAGCTCAGAAACCAAGGTATGCAGAGTAGACAGGATGTCCAAGGACAAGTCTCTAGGCGATGTTCCCATGGGAGCCGTGAGCAAGAGCACAGTTGGTAGAGTTAGTTGGGTCTGCAGAGAGGGAGGAGGTAGTTGCAGCTACGAAGAGCGATGAGGTCCAGGAAGAATGGGGTTAAGCGAATCTTCGACCTCTTCCAGATCAGAGGAGAAAGACCCTGGAGGCTTGGTGTCTGAGAGAGTGCCTGCATGTAGTAGCCGAGCAGACATTAACAGTCCAGGAGAACCCACTGATGACAGGGTGAAAAGTTTTGTCTTGGTTGGCCTTGGGAGACAGGAGACAGGAGAGAGCTGGCAGCATCTCCTTGTCCACACTCGCACCGCTGGGTAAGACGCCGATGGCCGGAGCCTGTGGTGTCATCGACAGGGCTGCAGAGGAGGGCAGCCACGAAAGTAGAGCAACCTTGTGGATGGTTATCAGAGTCATCGACGGGACAGTCGATGGAGTCTGTGCCATCAATGAGATGGTAGACGGAGCAACCGTTTACGAAGTGGTAGACGAAGATTTCAGTCGCTGGACCGGTTACGATCTCTAAATTCAACAGAGACTTGAGTTTCGATGACTGAATACGAACACGAATATGACCTTTGGAGTGACTGCTCATGGACGGTGCTCCGCCTGTTGATGGTGTGCAACTCGTCGGTGGAGAGGTCGTTGACGTATGTCATTTTTCTGACGATGACCCTGCTGGAGTTGTGGCTATGGACCCTGCCAACGTAGGAGTCTTGGGAGACGTTGAGATAAAGTTGGAGCATGGGACTGCTTGTCTTTTTTAGATCTCTTCCCCAGCAAAGTGCCCTCAACGTATCTTAATCTCTTAGAAGAGGGAGTACGCTCATTGGATCTGCTGACCTGGGCTGAGGCATGACTTCGCAATGAGGCCACGTCAGAGGCCATGACACCCACCTCTAGCCAAGTCACCAATCTTCTGTGGCGATCCCATTGAGTTTTGGAAAAAGACTTGCAGATGGAACAGTTGTCCCCATCGTGGTCTGGGTGCAAGCAGTAGAGGGTTTTATCATGGCGATCATCCACAATGACGTCCTTCAGGTTTCACTTTGAACAGGCCCTGAAGAGACTCTTCTTGCTGGCATCCACCATGCCGCACAGTGAGGGCCCAAGTCCGAGGAGAAGGCTTCACCCAAAGAAGAAAAAAAATAACCAGACGATGGAATGGATCCTAACCAGCAATGTGCCTCTAATGCCGGTGGTCACCAATGTGACTACAGAAGAAAAACTATGAAGAATTTCACAAAAATCGAGCCAAATATCGAGATTTTCGAGGAGTGAAATCCGAGGACTCCCAATACAAAAACGTGTGGTACAAATATGAAGATTGCCACTGGGGTGGAGATGAGGACGACGAATGCCATTGGTTTAGGCACTATGACACAAAAGACAAGCACTGCTTTTTAATATTACTGAGCATTCCCAGCATGAAGACAGGGAATATCCATGAGCATGTGAATCCATGCAAGATCCCATAATGGAGAATGTTCAATATTCTGTGACGATTCATTAGTAGAAGCATGAAATAGGAATCTGAATATTTCCCTCACTGAGAGTCATGCAGTACCTTAAAATTTTGAGGCCTATTAATTTTGATCACATTTCAAGCATCTATTGATGTGGAAAATCGTATTCTGACAGGACCACACACTACATATTAATTAAATCATAATGAAACAGCAAAAATGTAAACTAGAACCACGGAAAGCTATTTAGAACATTGTCAAAAGGCCATTTCAAACCACAGTTATGACTTGCTTCTTTAAATGCCCCATTTGCCATGAGGGATACAGCGATGTGCTCAGATGTCAGAATCTAGAACAATGGTTCTCCAGATGTTTTAGACTTTAACTCCCAAGGCCTTCACAACGGACTATGCTGATTAGGGGCGATGAGAGATGTAGTCCAAAAAATGTGGGAAGCCAAAGGTTACAGATCCTGCTCTAGACCTACTCTTGATGGAAATCACTCCACAATGCCAATCCTTGGCTTCGGGAGTGGCATGTGCTAGGCGGTCAGTTGCTGGGATGCTGCGGCATTATGCAGTGATTAACTCTGAATGAAGAGAAAGTGTCAGCCCATCAAACTTTCGTCCACAGAATCTGGAGGCTGAAATGCAGCTGTACAAAACGGCAGAGAAATTATGAAAGACAAAGTGCCTTGTTACTAATATGGCAGTAATTTGGTGGTAAATGCACCAAATCACTTCCAAAAATGTTTACTGTTACCACTGCTTGGTCCTGTGTGCTTATTACAGAATTAAGAATAGTGAAAGGGCAAGTAAATTCACATTTTTGGAGTCCTTATGGAGATTTTGGCGGAATTACCATAAGCGGTCATTCTGATGATTTTGTACCTAAACTGGTGGATTCACCTCTAGCATTGTGTCGGAGGTAAATCCTCCCCTTAAAATGTCAAATTCCGAATTTGGCGGTGCAGTAAAAACAGCTGTAATTCTGTAACAGAATTACCGCCTCTTTTTACCACACCTCCTAACTCAGAAGGATGCCCAAACTACTTATAGTTGCCTAATTCATGTCAGGACCCTTGTGGGTGGTGGGCATTCCCTCTGTCACCAACAGTAACCCATAGAGAAAGAAACACACCATTTGATGAGTTGGCCGATGCAGTATATGGCCAAATGCTGGCATCCTGCTCAGATTGTCCGAGCACGGAACCGCAGATAGGAGATCCAATTAGTACAGCTGAGCTCACCTCAGGGCTTGGTCGAGCGTCTTCTCTGCAAAATCAAAAAAGGCGAGATACTCTTGTGCGACCATCCGGCTGAATTCAGTGCTGCAATCCGTTCATATCAGGAGAAAAAGAGACATGGTACACATTACATCCAGGATAGAGTTTTACTCCACACAACAGTCAATTACATTGAACATATATATTCACAGGCTCACCCTTTGTTGCACTAAACCTGCTGAGGCAGGAGCTTTCCTCTAAAGAGAAGGTCAATTATCAAATTCTCCTTGACTTAATCTAACCATATTCATGCACTAATACCCCAAATAAATGCAGGGGAGAGAATCAAGATAGATCTGCGAGTCCGAGTAAGAGATGACAATGCATTACTTACCGTAAAAGCATTTCTGATGGTTGTATCTGCTTAGATTCACATGCTGTGCATAGGTCCGACATCCAGTGGTCACTGCGGAGTATTGCATTTTGTTTTTCGTAGTCGAAAAGGGGACGTCGACAAGGCGTGTCTGTAACACTATCCCTATAGTGACGTGCGTTGTACCCACAATCCCTCACGCGTCAAGGTCCCTCTATTTGTATTTTTCTGCCCTGAGGGAGCCTTTTAGCCGTGAGTGAGTACAGAAAAGAGAGAAATATATATAAAAGGATGTCTATGTTCCTTCCATCCGAGCGGGGAGGAAGGGTGGGCGCATGTGAATCTAAGCAGATACAACCATCAGAAATGCTTTTACGGTAAGTAATGCATTGTCTTCTGATGTTTGTTAATCTGCTTAGAATCACATGCTGTGCATAGACTAGCGAGCAGTACCCGGAGTTGGCGGTGGGTTATGAGAAGGAACAGTAGAGAAAAGATGTCTTAATACTGCCTGCCCAACCTGGGAATCAGATCTAGAGTGTGCATCTAGACAGTAGTGTTTTGTAAATGTGTGCACAGAACTCCAGGTTGCCGCTTTGCAGATGGACTCAAGGGGAACATTTGCAATGAATGCTATGGAAGCCCCCGTGCCTCGAGTGGAATGTGCTCTTGGCTTGAAGGGTAGTTCTCTCTTAGCAAGAGTGTAACAGAGAGTGATGCATTGAACAATCCATCTAGATATAGTGGATTTTGAGACCGCATCTCCTTCTCTTCCTGCTGCCACCGAGACAAAAGAACTGATTAGTCTTTCTCAGTGGTCTGGTTCTTTCCATGTAGAACATGACAGCTCTGCGTACATCTAGTGTATGCAGACTTTTTTCTCCGGAGCTGGAAGGGTTTTGAAAGAACGTTGGTAGTTCTATAGTTTGGTTTACATGAAATTTCGAGATGAATTTAGGTGCAAACCTTGGGTGTGTGCGTAGAACCACCTTATCTTTGTGAACTGTTACGAAGGGGTCTAGTACAGAAAGAGCCTGTAGTTCACTTACTCTCCTAATGGAGGTGATAGCTATTAGGAAAGCAGTCTTAAGGGTGATATCTTTAAGAGTTGCCTTGTGCATGGGTTCGAAGGGAGGGCCCATGAGTCTGGAAAGTACCACATTTAAGTCCCATCCGGGAGCTGGGTTAGCTATCGGAGGGTGTATCCTCTTTACCCCCTCCATGAAGGCTTTGATAACTGGTATCTTCCACCACGACACTTTAAGTTGGGAAGTGGTGTATGCAGAAAGTGCCGCTAGGTGGACTTTAATGGAATTGAACACTAAACCTGAATCCAGTAAATGGGTCAAGTATAGAATAATGTCAGTAGGAGAGCAGTCAACTGGGTTGATGCTAGTACCTCTACACCAGATAACGAATCTTTTCCATTTGCTAGAATAGCAGTGTCGAGTATTAGGTTTTTTGGCTTCCCTGAGGATGTCCATACATCTCTGTGGGAGTTGTAAATGTCCAAATTCTATGATCTCAGGAGCCAGGCTGCTAAGTTCATGGTCTGAGGGCATGGATGCAGTGTTCTGCCCTTGTCTTGTGACAGCATGTTGTACGGGCAGGGAAGTTTCACTGGGGGAGATAGGGACATCTCCATCAAGTGAGCGAACCATGGCTGCCGGGCCCACATTGGGGCCACTAGTATCATTGTAACCTGCTCCTGATGCATCTTGTGCACCACTTTGTTGAGAAGGGGAGTCGGGGGAAAGGCGTAAACAAATTTCCCTGACCATAGAATCGACAGACCGTTCCCCTTGGACTGGTTCTGGGGGTACCTGGAGGCGTAACTTTGGCATTGTGAGTTTTCCAGAGTTGCGAACAGGTCTATTTCCGGGAAACCCCATTGAGTGAAGATGTCTAAGACGATGTCTTTGTGTAATTGCCATTCGTACTCTCCGGGCAGGGGGAAGTCTCTGCTGAGTTTGTCTGCTAGAAGATTGAGTTCCCCTGGTACATGTTGTGACAGTAGGAACATGTTGTGTCTGAGAGCCCACTTCCATATATTCTGGGACAGTTTGGACAGTCCTGGAGAGTGAGTGCCTCCTTGCTTGTTGAGGTAGTACATGGCTGTGGTGCTGTCTGTGAGGACCATCACTGTCTTTTCTTGTAGCTGTTTCTCAAAGGCTTTCAGTGCTTTGAACACCGCTAGTAGTTCCAGCAGGTTTATATGCTTGGATGCTAAGCTCGGAGTCCAAACTCCGTGGGCCTTCTGATGGGATAGGTGAGCCCCCCATCCTGTAAGGGATGCGTCTGTGGTTAGAGTGGCTTCCACTGCGGGTGTGGCAAAAGTTTTCCCTAATAACAGGTTTTCTTTTGTCCACCACCGTAGCGAGAGAACCAAGGCCTGCGAGACCACCACTAGATCGTCCCATTGTCCGCTGGCCTGACACCACTGGCTGTAGAGCCACTCTTGCATTGGGCGCATGCGCAGGCGCGCGTGAGGTACCAAATAAATACATGACGCCATCATCCCTAGCATGCGCATTGCTTTGCGTACCGTCACCTCTCGGCCTGCTACATAATGGGGAATTTGAAACAGCATGTTTTGGACCCTCTCGTTGGAGGGGAATACAAGGCCGTCCTTTGTTCGAATTAGAGCCCCTAGGAATTGTTTGGTTTGGCTGGGGTCTAAGCTGGACTTCTTTTCGTTGATGGAGAAGCCCAGTTGGGACAAAAGGTCTACGGTCTTTTGGGTATTGGAGAAGCATGTTTCGTAAGAATCCCCTGTTATGATCCAGTCGTCGAGGTAAGGGTATACCGGGATGGATAATCTGCGCAGGTGGGCCGATGCCACTGCCAGTACTTTCGTGAATACCCTTGGTGCAGATGCTATCCCGAAGGGTAGTACTCTGAACTGGTAGTGTTTGTCGTCTATTTTGAACCTGAGGTATTTTCTGTGCGATGTCAACATTAAAATATGAAAGTATGCATCTTTCATGTCCAGTGTTGTCATGTAATCCCCTTGAGATAACAGTGGGATTACCTCCTGTAAGGTCACCATACGAAACTTTTGGGGGACGGGCTCTATAGCTTCTTTCTTCAGTAGTTCTTCCACCTCTTGAAGAAGAATGGAGAGGTGTTGCGGTGTCATGCGTCGGTTCCGTGGGGGTTTGTACTTCGGGGAACCGTTGAACTCGATGCAGTATCCGTGGGCTATGGTGGATAATACCCAACGGTCTGACGTGATTCCCTCCCATGCTGAAAGGAACGATGTTAGCCGGCCCCCGACCGGTGATGCATGGGAGGGGACCCGAATTTTCGGGTCATTTGCTGGTATTGGGCGTGGAACCTCTGGGGCTGGAGCCACGACCTCTTCCTTTGCCACGGCGTTGGCCTCTTTGACTGAACTGGGTGTTACCCTGGTTAGTGGGCCAGTTGGAGCCAGAGTAATATTGTTGTTGTTGGTTCTGCTGCTGTCTTTGGCCACGAAAGGAGCGTTTATTACCATAGCCTCGCCTGTTAGGGGGCCTAGAAATTTGATCAAGAGTCTTGATGGTATCAAACTCTTTTTTAGCATGTTCTAGGGCCTCATCTACTGCTTTCCCAAACAGATGCGTCTGTTCAATGGGTTTATTTATGAGGGAGGCTTGGGTTTCGGGCTTAAAACCTGAATTGCGTAGCCAAACGTGGCGCTTGAGAAGTATTCCCTGCACTAGGGAGCGGCCAGCCGTCTCAGCGGCATCTAGGGAGTTCTTAACGATGCCCTGGTTTACCAGTGTGCCCTCTGATATTATAGCTAGCAGGCGAGAACGCAGAGGTTCAGGTGCTTCCTCTGCTTCGCTGCGCAGCTTGTTCCACTGTGCATCTGCGTAGCTAGCTAAAAGAAAGTTGTTATTAGCAATTCTAGTAGAGAAGGCGGCGGAGGTCGTGATTCTCTTCCCCAGTGCGTAGAGTTTTTTGCCTTCTTTGTCTGGAGGTGCTTCACTAGTGGATAGTGGCACCCCTGCTCTTTTTCTTGTGTTGGTAACCACAAGGGAGTCCGGAATAGAGTGTCCTCTGATGTATAAAGGGTCAGAGGATGAAGGGCTGAAGAGCTTTTCTATTCTAGGGTTGACCCCTCTTACTAAAGCTGGGTTAGCAAAGGGAAGGAGAAATTCTTCTTTTAATAGAAGCCAGGAGTGGAATAGATTGGCTAACAGGGGCTTTTTCTTTGATGACTTTTTCTACAAAGTCAATGTCTGGAAGAGTTTCCCCTGTATCAATCTCAAAATGCGCTGCTGCCTTGCGCAATAGTGCATTGAGGGAAGGTTGGTCATCTATGGGAGAGGAGTTCCCATGTGAATCCTTGAGAGGAGAAGGGAGAAAGGCATCAGGGTCTGAATGTACTGATGGGGATTGCCAAGGCTGCACTGACGGTGAATGCCAGGGCTTCGAGGTAGCTGTATCCTCTTCAAACCCTGTAGCAGTGGTGTAAGGATCTTCTTCGAACCCCTCTTCCTCAAGTTCTACCTCTTCTTCTCCACCCAAACACTCCTCATCTTCTTGGAGGTATTGCTCCTCCTCAGTGAGGTCAACCAGCCTAGGAATCTTGACTCTAGGGTCATCCTGTGGCCATTCTCTTTGTCTTTTGTGAGTGGGTGGGTCTTGGTTTCCTAGAAACCTTTCCATTTTCTCCATGCAAGAATGGAGTCTTTCAAGGGTCTCATGGGGTACCCCTGAATAGTCTAGAGGGGGGAAATTAGTGTTTTCGCCTTCGAATCGTTTCGAACGCTCCCACAACGTCGACGAGAGGTTCCCGTCTCCTTCTGAAAAGCCTTCAGGTAGTTCGGAAGCGTCCTTTGGAGAAAGGGGCAGTTCCTGGCTACTTTTATGTTTTTTCGACGCGGTATTCGACGTTTGTTTCGTCGTCCGCGTACGTTTGTCTTCGGCGACAATTCTCGCTAGGCTCTCGACCACGATTTTGTCCGTCGAGGGCTCTGGTGTCGACGTTGTGTGCGTTGTACCTCGACGGTCGCTCTATGGAGCGTTGCGTCTGATGTTTTTGGGGTAGCGCCCGTGTTAGATGGAAGCCCAATCGCTGGTCGCGGCTGCGTTTGCGGGTGGGGCTTGTGACCTTTACGGTCTGCGGTAGACGCCGGAGTGCCCTGCGTCCCCTTCGGCGCTGATGGATCCTTCGTTCTCGACGAAGAAGAGCCGTGGGTAGTGTGTTTAGCCTTATGGGGTTTGTGTGCGTCCTTGTCGCCGGGGTGTTCATCCCCATAAGCAGGGCGTGAGCCGAGCCCGTCGGGGCCGGGGACGGACGACGAGGAGCGGGAGCGCTCCTTCTGGGGGTTCATGACTTCCGTAACGGACGTCGAGTTATCGCACTCCTCGTCACTTTCAGTAACAGCGGCAGCGGGTGAGGAAACTGACTTCGACATTGCGTAGTCCGCCCACCTCTTAACCCTACGTTCTTTAAGAGTCCTGGGTTTTAAGAGCTTGCAGGCTGCGCAGCTGTTCTCTATGTGATCGAGGGGTAAGCAACGATTACAGAGCTTGTGCTTATCTTTCCAAGTATATTTGCCCCTGCAGCGTGGGCAAAACTTAAATGGTGTCCTCTCCATAGCTGAGGCAATAATAGCTGGCGATAACAACCCCAAGGGAAAGAAAGGGGAGAAAGAAAGACATTCTCAAAGAGAAGAGACAAAGTTCTAACCCCCACTCTCCCTACTGTAAGTTGGCCGTCGAGGCCAGGCCACGTGTTCGGCAGCGCCGAAGGATCTCCTCCGCTCTTCCTCTCCGTCGAAAATCAGTTCGGCGGAGAAACAGCTTCACAGCTAACGTCGAGGGGGAGGGATCGTTATCAGTATATTAAGTTATGACAAAAGGACCGAGGTCCGTGGCAAGTATAGCAATGTCTCTCTAGGAGCTCCGCGAAAGGCGACCAGAAACTGGGCGGAAAAAACAATCTGAGGGACCTCGACGCGTGAGGGATTGTGGGTACAACGCACGTCACTATAGGGATAGTGTTACAGACACGCCTTGTCGACGTCCCCTTTTCGACTACGAAAAACAAAATGCAATACTCTCGCAGTGACCACTGGATGTCGGACCTATGCACAGCATGTGATTCTAAGCAGATTAACAAACATCAGAAATAATAATTATTTCAGAGTTTTAAAAGCAATCTCAGCAACCTCATCCTTTTCTGGCAAAACGAGCACATAGGCAAGCCCAAATGCCACCCTACCCTGATCCCATATAATAATATGGGTGGTGGGTTTAGCGCCTGCCGTATAAAAGCTGATAAGAGTAAGAGTGGTGGATGTGGGGGAACACTCTCTCCTGCACAGAGTATTTACTAGTAGGGCTTGACAAAATGGTATATCCCTGCACTTGTCTGCGGGCCCCCGCACTACTTGCAGCACTACGCACTTCCTTAAGAGGCAACCCTTTGCCCTTAGCCGGCCCTCCTGGACCAGGCGCACTGCCTCCTATCCCAACTGCTGGTCTGGCACTTGCATCATTGTCAGTTTGTCATGTCTGCCCTCCCCCCACCCCAACTACATGTTAATGCACTTGAATTAGCAGAAATGTTGTCAGGCCTCGTATGCTTATTATTACTGTATATCATTCTGAAATTTCCAAGGCCTTATGAATGATTGTTTCCCATGTTCCCCTACCATCTTGGAGTGCTGTGAAGCACTTGTTTTGTCTATAAGCGCATTATAAATAAGCAATACAATACAATAACATTTCAGTACTAAGGAGCAGAGTGGAGGATTAGGAGAAAAATCCATCCCTCAACCATGTTTCTCACAGTTCGGAATTCACTTTTTGCCCCCTTCACTTCTGGGATAAAGCATTATCCTGGAAAATTTGCAATGCCAAAAGTTCTGTCAGCATCAGACACCCCAAAATGTCTGCCAAACAGGAGTGCAAAAAGAAAATTACTCACTGTAGTGACTACTGTACTGATCCTAGTCCAGAGTCTCATTTTCTCCATACTTTTGGGACATTCCATAATACTGGAACAGGAGAGCTTTTTAGTTTTTTGCAATACAGAAAAATTGTATATTTTTTATGGCAAGCAAGGTGCATTATCTGCCATGACCTGCTTCCCTAAACTCCACTCCAGGCATCACCTTTGCATTTTCCATTTGCTTAGTCCGACAGACTGATGGCTAGGATTTAGAGAGGAAAGTGGCAGCAGTATGAAAGAAAAGGGATTATGGACTAGGAGTACATTAGTCACTATGGTGACTAACATTTTTACTCAACTTTTTGTCCCCTTTAATCCATACTTTTGGGTGCATGTATCCCAAGTACTAATAACCCCATGGAGGATGGACCAGACCGAATACATGTTTTAGAAGGGCAAAGCCAAATTGACAACCCACTCCCATGGTGCTATCTGGCAGGAGTGCTTGCAAAATGCTTATGGTATAGCACACATGGCTGCCTTTGTGATGATTTCTGAGGGAACATGGTGCTGAAAAGCCACAGAAGCCGATTTAGTCTCCAATAGCAGAGCATGCAGATCGTTAGCGGGCATAAACTCATGTACAGAGATTTCTTTATACAACAGAAGGCCACAGACCATGCGAGAGAGGCCTCAGTGCCCAGACTAACCTCGTCAGCACCACAACAGTGCCGATTTAGTCTCCAATAGCAGAGCATGCAGACCGTTAGCAGGCATAAGCTCATGAACAGAGATTTCTTTATACAACAGAAGGCCCCGGACCGTGCGAGGGAGGCCCTAGAGGCCAGACTACCCTCGTCAGCACCACAACAGTTGACAAAGTCTCTCCGAAGCCCTCAAATTAATTGTTCTGTCTTAACAGAATTTGAGGGCTCCACATACATCCATGTAGTGCAATGCAGACCCCTTCGTATATTGGAAGAGGAATTAAAAAGATTGGTATTGAAATGTCCTAGTTTAAATGAATTTCTGAAAGCACTTTCTGCCCAAACGATGGATGGTGTGGAGGGTCAGAGGAAGGAGCAGGACAAAGACTCTGGTCTTCAAATTTTAAATATTCTTTATTAAAAGAAAAGTGAAAACTCCCGACTTTCCCCAAGCTACAGGTTTTCCCTACCTAACAAAAACTAATTAGGGTGCTCATCAGTGAGTCCAAAAGGAAGATCTGTCCTCTGTCCGTGCCACTATCAAAACAACTAAGGCACAGAAGAAGGATTCCCTTCTACTGTGGGCTGCTTCTCAGCAAGTTCACTTTAGTAAAGTGAAGTATTCGTAAGCAGTTCTAGCAAGTCATATAGTTCAGATATTGGGCACTTCAATTTCTCAATTGTGTCTTTTACACGTTTGTTCTCCCTCTCTGTTCCATTCCTCTCTCTTGTGATCTTATTTATCTCTGGCCCCCCTTTTCCTTGGGGCAATTCACTTCTTCTAAACTTGAGGCTTTATCTTTACTCAATGTCCAATCATTTTCTTGACTAGGACAAATAGAACTGTCCAATTATACCTCTGAATCTTAAGTATTTCCAACACTTGGTCTTTACAGGTATGAGTATGAGGGTTCCAGTAATGATTCTCACTCTTTTCCACTATTTGGTCTCTACTGGGACGAGTATGAGTCTTCCATTAATGATTCTAACTCTTCTCCAACACTTGGTCTTTACAAGTAGGAGTATGAGGGTTCCAGTAATGATTCTCACTCGTTTCTACAATTTGGTCTCTACTGGGACGAGTATGCGTGTTCCATTAATGATTCTAACTCTTCTCCAACACTTGGTCCTTACTGGGACGAGTATGAGTGTTCCATTAATGATTCTAACTCTTCTCCAACACTTGGTCTTTACAGGTATGAGTATGAGGGTTCCAGTAATGATTCTCACTCTTTTCCACTATTTGGTCTTTACTGGGACGGGTATGAGTGTTCCATTAATGATTCTCACTCATCTCCAACACTTGGTTTTCACTGGGACAAATACGAGTGTTCCATCAATGATTCCCACTCTTATTATATGCTTATTATATAATTCCCACACTTGGTCCTTACTGGGACGAGTATGAATGTTCTGTTCTTTATTTTGGGTCCCCCACCCAGGTCTCCCACTCTCCCAGTAACCTTTCTGTCTCATGGATCATGTCAGCAGGCTTTCAGTTCGCACAGGGCCTTCTTCAGTGATCGTCAGGTTGGCTTCTCAGCTTTTTGTCCCCTCTTCACTCGGCATGCTCCGCGGTGCCTTCAGGTAAGTGGTCCCTGCATTTTTTATGGACTCGCAAGTCCACCGGGCTTCGGTTATGCCACCACCTCTCATTCGGTCACTCCTTGGACACTGTTAGTCCTTCAACTTCTCAAACTTCAGGTTTTCCTGAGGGCAAGATGCCCGGTCTCTCACGGCAGGTTCCTCTCAGCATATGCAGCCGTGCGTCCCCTTCAGCTGCGCCCTCACAGCTGATTTAGATCTACCGGGCTTCGCTTATTCCCAGGTCCCCCTCCTCTCAGATTTATGATGCTGCCGTTGGGCTTCCCCGTCAGAGCATCACAGTCCTTCTCTGTTTTGCTTGTACTTTGTACTGCTCCAGTGGTTTTCTTCACCTCAGTACCACATAAGTATACCTGTTCAGGTTGACTCACATGTTCTACATAACATCGGATTGATCTTCATGTTTTCTTCTGGTAGGTGTTATTACTGATTTGCTATAGTTGGCTTGGTTAGGGAGTTCCTTGTCGTAACAGGAGTCCTTGTCCACAAGGGAGGAGTCTCTCCCAGTGAGGTCCTGCTTGTCCCTACCCCTGGGGAGGGTACCGTGTAGCTGACTCACCTCCCTAGCCTCACGGGGAAAGGCTCCCCCCTGGGGAGAAGTGACTGAATCCCATGATTCGTCACAATGAGTTTGCAGTACAACTTTGACCCTCAAAGAACATGAAAGGTTCTCCCACACAGATGGCCTGCAGTTTATCCATCAAACAAGAGGACGTGATAGCCATTCGGGTAGTCTTCCAGGTCATCAATCTAATGTCAACAGAAGCCATTGACTCAAAACGCTTATGACTGGTCGTGATTCAATTGCGGGAGCTGCAGTTTCCTATTTGGCAATCAATGACAGATCAGCAAAATGCACCCTCAAAAGCAGATTAAAGAAGCATGCACTGGAACTACGATAAGCTCCTATGACTGATTAGTAAGCTCTATCGGATTCAATTTGAAGACTTGCAGTGTCCAATTGAGAACTGTTAGACAACACGTCATCAAATGAACAGTAAACGGGTTCCATCCCTTTCAAAACACCAGTAGCAAAACTTGGTCTGTTTACTGTTGTGTTGAGCCTGAGTGGTGTCCTTTATCACTGCTTGAATAATACAAATGTTTTTGGAGATATCCCCAGGTGCCTCAAGGTCAGTTAGTCAGGTATCAGGTTGCTAATAACATCAATTGAGGGCAGGGGTCCACAACCCAACCCCTCACCTTACCTCACTGTGAGAGAAGAGATCTTCCCGGCAGGGGCTCATACACGGGAAATCACTGCAAGAGCCATTAGGCTTGAAAACCTGAGATCGACCTGAAACAGAACGGTGTAGACAATGCCTCCGGATAAAGTTGCTATTCATGTTGGCCACTACTTCATCGCGTAAGGTGCACAAGAGGTATAGAGCCTGTGGCGAGATGCCATGAGAGAAAGTATATCCACCATCAAGAAGGTGAGGGAAGGAGACTTCGTCCTACCCTGTGTGTTCATATAAGACACAAAGGTGTGGTTGTGCTTTAAAATCTGAACCACCTAGTTCCTGATTTTGGAGAGAAAGTATGCGAGTGCGAGTACCAGAAAACGTACTCTCAACTAGGTTCAATTATGTGGTCTCTTCAATCCTCAGGGGACCAGAGGCTGAATAAGGTAGCTCTCCAATTTAACAGAGATAAAGTCAGTGGTGATGGTCACTGATTTAGGAGGTTTTGACAAAAGGGCACCTAGTGTTAAATTGTTGATGTTAGACCACCACGGGATGTCTGGGAAATTTCCTCTGAACATGCAAGATTTTCGAGTGAGTATTGCTACAAAAAGGAACACAGGAAAATCTGGATATTTCCAATCTTTAAACAGGCCAATAGGATCACTAAAATGTAGGACACTGAGCCCAGGAGGTTCTGAAAGCAACATGCTGATATTTACAGCCAAACCTGAAACAATGGAGTGGTACTGAGTTTGTCTGCAATCCGGACTGTCATGGGAAAAACCCAAGCCCATGGAAGTTTCCCAATGGAAGCCTATAAAATTCAGATCCTGAAATGCTACCAAGGATTACCTCATGAATTGTATTGATAGGTCTAGGCTGAAAAGGCGATGATTCAAGAGTATATGCAATGATTGCTTGTCTGCTTTGGGTGACTGAGCCTGCAGCAACAGGTTGTCTAAATATGGGTACACAGTGGAGAGGATGATTCATCACTACTACCATCAATTTTGTAAAGTCATGTAGAACTGACCTCTGACCAAAGGTCAGTTGATCTGAAAATGATGGTTTCCCACAGAGACGCAAAGAAAAGGACAATACCTCAGCCGGGTGGCAATGCGAAGGCAAGCATACTACAGATCCACCACAAAAATCAAATCTCCCTCCAGCTGTATTTCGCAAACTGGACATACGCCGATGAAATAATCTTAAAATGTTCCCTGGGAAGGCGCAGACTGAATCCTGAAATGCCGGGAATAGTACCCAGGCCAGACTGGTTGGGTGTTGGCACCGTCAAGAGACAGAAGTAATAACCAGAGCTCCTCTTAGGACTATTAACAGGTTCTATAATGCCATTTGAAGGAGTTTCTCAATCCCCATTCAACAGCCCTGGCAACCCCATCTGAACCAAAGGAGAAAGAGTGGGGACGGGCAGCCAGAATCCCCCGACCTGCAACTGAGCAGACCCAAGCATCAGAACTTATGGTCCTCCAGTCCCCGATTGGAGTGACATGGGGAAAGTACACTAAAGAAACTTTGAAGTGCTGGCGGTGGCAGGGGCGGATCCAGAGGAAGAAGAGGGCAAATCAAAACGCCCTCTAGCTCCAGTCCTCTGCTACCATTCCCTTTGTAGGCAAAGTGATAGATCTGTGTGCCTACTTTGCGGTCTTCGAAACTATGAAACCCATAGGGGGGACATCCCACAACTGCACCTCCCCTGGTTGTAGCATCTCTCACCACATTCACCCTCCTAACCGTCCCCCACCCTGCCAAGACCTCCCGAGGATTCCCACAATAAAGAGGTAGGCCCAGTTTTCAAAGGTGGAAGTCACAAATGCTGCAGCAAGCTTTATTGCATGAAGCCAGGAGTTATCTTACAGGTGATCAGTTTTTCCACGACAACTCAGGATTATTCTATGCTGGGTGTGGCTTCTTAAGCACCTCTGTCAGGGTCCTGAGGACCCTGCTGGGTAGACACGTTCCTCCATAACCATTCCCTTTCTACCCATGGCCATTTCTTGTTTTACTTTTCATTTTCTTTTTTATTTCTTTATTTCATTTTCAATTCATGTACTTTTCTTTCATTCTATTTCTATTCACATATTCTAACATTCTAATTCTAAAACTTAGTGTTCATGAGCTTTTCTCAATACATTTTCTATTCAATTGTTCTTTCTAACATTCTAATATTCTAATTCTCACTTCTTTCTTCCCCATTCTACCGTCTTCATTGTTCTCTTACTTCCATTCTAATTCCAAATGCTTTCCTATCCCCCCCCCCCCTTGTACCTGGGCTCCCTTCCTCTGTCTACTCCACCCTCCTTATCCATTTCCCAAATTCTTCTTTTACCCAAACCTTCCTTTAACCATGTAACCATGTTCTTTTCGGTCCCCCACAACTTCCCCTCACTTTCTCCCCCAGTTCCTCCCTTCACCAGCGCCCCCCCTGGGCACCAGAAATGCCTCTACATGTTTTCACTATCCCACTGTTCGGTGAAGGTGGGCGGGCGGGCGGGCAGACAGGACTTCAGGTGGGGGTCTGATGCCACCTTCCTCGGACACTAACAGCGGGACAGGCTTCTTTCCACTAGGCTGGGAGGGGGAGCAGGACCAAGAAGGCGCCACAGGGAAATCAAAGCCCTTATATAGCCCCCCACCTCTCCAAGTCCTGCTCCCCTGCCTCCGTCGCCCCCTTCGGGACATGCATCCAACCCCCGCCCCGTCTGGTGGATAGGGGCCCAAATTCTAGTCCTTTGTTCTTTCCTTCCTTTCTGTCTGTGTAGGCTGGGTGGGTGCCCCCACTAAGGGTGGCGTCGCCATTTGCCGCCCGGAGGTCAGCGCATTCGCCTGCCAGAGAAGGAGCTGCGAAACTCTTCACGCGTTTTAACCACAAATGACTGACGGTGCTTTGACTGATATTCTTGTAAATCTTGACAAAGAGCTTGCTTTCTTCTTGCTCTCAATTTCTCACTTGTGACATTGTTGAACAAGTGAACTCGGCCAAAAGGAAGGTTAAGCACCTTCTCCTTTACTTCTCTAGTAAATATTGTAGCATTGAGCCAGGTCGGCCCACAAATGTCAAATTCAGAGGCTCCTCCCTGCAGCATCCGCATGGTGAGCCATGGATTGTCACATATCCTGAGTAATTATCTTAGCGTCTGACAGAGATACCATGAATTAATCTAGTCTTTCAGCAGGCAGGTACTTTTCGAACTCAGCAAATTATCAAAGTTTCTGATTAACAGCGGCCAATAAAACAACTGTGTTGGCCTACAGTAAATGGGGCACAGAATTTGCATAAACCTTTTTTCAAATGTTTCAAGGACCTGGTCTTCTTTACCAAAGATTGATACAGACATCGGGATGAAGGGACTACAGTACATGGTGGTTTGCTGCCACCACAGAAGAAGGCAGCTAGAGTTAGAAGGCCAGATGCACATCATTCTGAAGTCATTGAAAGGTATCACAGGTCTATTCTTTTGTTAGTGGGTTGGGCTGAGTGAGGCTTGACACACAGTTCCCAGCCTCAGCCAAGACATCCTTTTACAGGGTAATGTTGGACCTTTCAAAGGCCTTAATGGATTGTGCCCATGCCAAATATCAGGTTCTGCTTCCAGTGTCTCGGGGAGCGGAGTTTCAAGAAATTGCATCAACCCCATGACTCTTCCATGGAAAGTCCTCGTTAAAGAAGGCATGACATCATACCCAAAATCCAGAGTGACCATCTCCATCCTCTGAAGAGAAAGACTCATCTCCGTTTGGGGGCTCCCTGGGAAATGGAAGGAGCATCCAGATCGGTCCGCGGTTGAGGTGGGAGTGGCAAAGTTGGAGGGAGACATGGATGGAGAGGCAAAGGCAGAATCTCCAGACAAGTGGCCACTGGCTGTGGTGTAGTGTGAAGGAGCCACTGGCCCTGGTGTAGCTTGGAGGCACATTCGGGAATCCGATTTGGCAGCATCCCCTAAGCTCCTTAAAGTAGGTTTTCATCACACCTGAATGCATTACATTTTGGAACCAAGTGCAAAATTGGCCCTCAGCCGTTGATTGAGGAGTGGAATATTTTTATTTATTTGGCATTTGGTTTGTTAAAGACCTTTGCCAATTCTCATAGACCAGACAAAAAAATAATTATAGAGTTTTCATGTAGATAAGTGTCCAAAGAAACAGTCTCATCGTTTTTGTACTAAAATCGCTTAAATAATTTGTTCATGAAAGATGTCAGAGCAATAGACATTCCATCATTTTTGCCTTTGCACAACAGTTCCCACCACATTTCAGCCTCTAAATTTCAGAACGTAGACATCAGAGCACCTAGGAACTTACGGAGAACCGTCAGTTCAGGGCATATAAGAGCTAGGTGCATTAGTGTTTCACTCTGAACTCTGCACAATCTACAAGCGTCAGACGCTCTGAGCCCCCTTTTTCTTGTTGTCGGCACTTGATTAGTTAAAAGAAGATTCAATCTAATACGTAGCAGCACATTTCGGTGATGGGGGCTGGGAAACTTGCTAAAATATTTCGGGATTACACTCCTTAATTTGTTATCAGTTGTTAGGAGACCACGCGGATTATGTTTCAGTGTCTGTTAAATAGTTTTTATCCAATCCCAGTCCCACACTTTTATTTTGGCTGCATCTGGGTTATTCATAAGGCGGTCTAAAGTTATATCCACTTCTGCCATTACAGCTAGGCACTGGTTGGACCAGAGGGTGAGTACCCGGACATCAGTCGCCGTAGTATCCACATGGATAATGTCATATTGCTTCGGGTGACTTTGCATGGATGGAGTCCTAAACAGGGCAATGGATTGCCACACAACGGCTACATATATGGAAATCAAACCCAGTTCCTGGCGTATGATTGATATAGGGTGACAACTTGGCAATTTTAAGATTTTTCTCCAGAACAGTCCCTCCAGCGTACTCCATGTCTCCCATGAAAGGCATAGGGAAGCTTCTGAGCCGCAAGTGAGTATAACATAGTTACTCACTGTAGTGACTACCTTACTCCTAGTCGATAGTCCCCTTTCCTCCATATTTTTGGGACATTCCATCCATGGGACAGGACTGGAGTACTTTTGTAGAAAAGCATCAAATTGAAAAATGTGTCCTTCCTCTCTTTTTGAGCGGGCCACACACGGCCGTAACCCCGCCCGCCTTAGCTCCGCCCCATGCATTGTTCTTCAGTCCTTTTCTATCGCCAGGTCTGAGACCTTTAAGCAATAATAGACGATACTTATTAGAGGGGACGGCGGGTGGGCATATGGAGGAAAGGGGACTAAGGACTAGGTGTAAGGTAGTCACTACAGTGAGTAACTTGTTATAATCCTACATCCTGTCCCCTTTCCTCCATACTTTTGGGAGATTACCAAGCACTCCTCACAGAAAAACGGATGGATGGAATTCCCTTACTGAAAGAGGTCCTTAAGAACAGCCTGACCGAACTGAGTATCGGCTCTGGAGCTCAGGTCTAAGCAGTAATGCTTACAAAAACCTGATGGGGAAGCCCACGTGGCTGCTCTGGCAATGGTTTCCCAGGTAACATATTTCTGGAAGGCAACGGCAGCTGCCTTGCACCGCCCAAGATGGGCATGAATTTCTTTTGGAGGCTGAAGGCCCTGAACGATATAAGCCTCTGAAATACAGGAAGCAATCCATCGGGAGATAGTTGCTTTCGAGGCCGGCTTTCCTTTCGGATCTCCAAAAGGTCACAAAAAGCTGGGAAGAGCTCCTGAGTTTAGATGTTCTGTCCAAATAAAACTTAAGAGCTCGTCTGACATCCAAATTATGCAATACCCTCTCAGCATCTGAGGCCGGGTCTGGAAAGAAGACGGGTAAACTGGAGGACAACTTTATCCTTATGAAAGGTGAGGAATGGATGTTCTACAGACAAGGCCTGAAGTTCGCTTACACGCCTTGTTGAAGTCACCGCAATCAGAAAAGCCATTTTCCACAAAAGGAACTTCAAGTCCACCGTAGCCATGGGCTCAAAAGGTTTATGGCATAAGGCAGTGAGGACCACATTCAATTCCCACTTTGGATACGGGTTGCGCACAGGTGGATAAAGATGCAATAGACATGCAAAGTGTCTTTTAATGAGAGGGTTTCCCAATGAAAAAGAGCAAGAGTCCGTGGACAGGTAAGCGGCGACAGCTGACAAATAAGTCCTACAAGACAAGACATGCATGAAGTTGCCAGATGAGAAACAAATGACAGGACCGTGTCGATGGTATCTTCTCTGGGGTCCTACTGCTTAGCTAAACACCAGTGACAGAAGCAGAGATACTTGCTCCTATACGGAGACCTGGTCAAAGGTGTTCTAGCCGCCTGGATAATACGCATATTATCCGTGGACAAGTTGAAACTTTCTAAGGATATGAACTCAGGCACCAGGCCGCCACGCTGAATAATTGTGGGGAGGGGTGCCACATCTGCTGATCGCTCTGGTGAAGCAGGTCGGGAATCAGCGGGAGCTTGATCGGTGAGCAGACTGACAAATGCTGAAGCTCTGAAAACCAGAACCTGGCTGGCCACCAAGGGGCTATGAACAGGAGAGTGGAATTCGTCGTGTTCCTGAGCTTGCATAGCGCCCGGTGAACCAGAGGAAGAGGCGAGAAGGCGTAGGCCCCTCATGTTGTGCCACGGAATCTCGAGAGCATCCCCCAGGGAAGACGCTCCAAGCCTGTTCCTGGAAGCATAAATAGGAAGTTTCCTGTTTGATGACGTTGCAAAGAGGTCCACTTTTGAAGTGCCCCAATGGCGAAAAAAGTTAGAGAGGATCTCAGTGTTCAGTTCCCACTCGTAGCTGACCACTGCTCGTCGACTGACAGAGTCTGCAGTCACATTCAGTGGGCCCGGAACGTGCACTGCCAGCAGCCAAGCACCGTGCTGAATGGCCCATTCCCAAATCTGAATGGCTAGATCTACAAGGGAGGTGACCTGGTATCCCCCTGCTTGCTGATGTAAAACATGGATACCGTATTGTCTGTGCAAATGCGGACCACTTTGTTCACAATCATTGGCTTGAAAGCTTTGAGCGCCAAGAAAATCGCCAGAAGCTCCAGATAATTTATGTGAAATTGTCTGTCCTGTGGCGACCATAGGTCGAAAACCTGAAGATGATCCAACGTTGCGCCCCACCCAATAAGGGAGGAGTCCGTCATAATGGTCGTTTGAGGGGAGGGCTCCTGGAAGGGAGCACCTACCGACAGATTGCTGGAAGATGACCACCTTAGGAGATCTATCCTCATGCAGGGTGGAACCGGAATCATTTTGGTATCCGGGTCCACTGCCTGAAGCCAGGCGCTCCAAAGAGCCATCTGCGCAAGTCGCATCTTGAGACGGGCAAGGGGAAGAGCAAGCACGCACGAGGCCATGAGGCCTAGAAGCCTCTGCAACCACCAGGCCGACATGCTCTCTGACTAAATGAAAACCTGACACGTGGTCAACAGATCCGACATCCTGTCCACAGTCAGGTACACTCTGCAGTCGATCGTGTTCCAACGGAAACCCAGGAATATCAGATCCTGAGAGATCATCATGGAGGATTTCCGCCAGTTCACCGACAGCCCAAGGCAGAACAGGAGCTGGAGGAGAGACTGAAGGTTGCTTGAGGCTTTCACTGGACAAGGACTGCGTAGAAGCCATTCATCCAAATATGGATACACATGAATACCCTGTAGCCGAAGAAAAGCTGCAATGACTGACATCAACTTCGTGAAGAGACGCGGCTCTGAGCTGAGACCAAAAGGGAGCACTCGGAATTGGAAGTGCTCCTCTGCCAGGGAGAACCGCAGATATTTCCGATGTGGGCTCCAGATCAGGATATGCATATACGCATCCTGAAGGTCCACAACGCTGAGCCAATCGCCCTTCTGAAGAGGACTTTATTTGGCAGGGTGCGATCATCTTGAATTTCTCTTGTGGAAGAGAAGGGTTGAACTGGGAAAGGTCTAGGATGGTGTGCAGGCCAGTCTGGTTGGGTTTGGGCACCGTGAACAGACTAGAGTAAAAACCCTCTCCTCATTCCACTAGGGGAATGGGTTCCACTGCCTTGAGATCTAGAAGCTTCTGGACCTCGGCTCTGAGGGAGCGCCTCCCCCACTGCTGAAAGGGAGGATTGAAGGGTGGAGGAGGGGCAAGCAGAAGCCCACCCGAGTGATGGACAAAACCAACCGGTCTTCGTGATGGTTTGCCACGCCTCCAGATGAGACGAGATTCGTCTTCCCACTGGAGTCTCGTGCGAGCGCCAAAGAATATCATTTTGCAGACTTTTCGGCAGAGAGACTACCTGTCCCTGAAGAGGAGGCTGAAGGCTGAGAGAAAAATCGACCCCATTGCGGTCTGCGACTGGAGCTAACTGTCGACGGATCAGCTCAGCGTGACCTGCGGTCCTGGAACCCTCTGAAGTCTGAGGAGGACCTAGACTGGGATCGAGATCTCTGAGCTTTGACTGGAGGCTTCACAAGCACCGACAGAGACTTGGCAGTTTGCATGCTCGCCTTAGTCTTTGTAAGCTCGTCATCCATTGAAGAATGAAACAAATCTTTGCTGTCAAAAGGCAGGTCCAGAACTTTATCTTGGACCTCCTTCGAAAACTTTGTTGCATGAAGCCAAGCTTGAGGAGAGGTGTCCACCTCCAACATGAAGCCTCGAGCAGAGGTTTCGAAATGGTGCGAAGCAGCCTCCAGCATATCCTGCGCCAATACCCTGACGTCTGACAAACCGCCTTTAAAGTCTTCCAGCCTGTCCCCAGGAATGAACTCCTGGAAGACTGCCAAATCCCTCCACAGTTTCATATTCGCTGCCGCCAAAATGAGCTCCGCGTTAGACTGACGCAATTGTAGCACCGAGTTGGCAAAAACCTTCTTTAGCCAAGGAATCAAGCAACATGTCTTCCTTGGCCAGAACTTGAGCTGCGGCAGCAGAAGTCGCAGAGGCCGGCTTGGATTGCAGAGTGGCGGCTGCAACCACCGTTGAGGACGGGAGCGGACATGACACCAAGGCTACTTCCTCACAGCTGTGAAGCCGTAACGGGCATCAATTCTCTTATTGATATGTAGCCCAGTGTGGGGTTTATCCCAGACTTTGCTGGCCTTGGCCAGAACGTCCTTCTGAAGGAACAGGCCAGTGCGCTTCTGTGGAGACAAGGAGAGCGCCCCCGAAAGCACCCCTTCCTGGGAAGCGGGAGCCTCAGGTACTGGTATGTGAAGGAGTGACATGTCCAGAACCCGGTCATGGAATGCTCTGACAGAGCGGGGCTGGTCCTCACTATCCTGGTCTGCCGGAGGGTCGTCCTTAACGGGTCTCAGTTCTGTCGGTACACACCTTAGCCTCGATGAGAGGAACCTCGGAACGGAGTCCGGTCTGTATAGCTCTCCCGAGAGGGGCCTCGAACTGTGGTTCGGTATAGAAAGCCTCAATGGAGGCCTCGGGGCACACCCCAGTGCCTGTATGGGAAGCTCCAAACAAGGAGACCTCGGAGCGAACTATGGTACCCAAAGCCTCAGCACGACTGGATTGGCTATTAGCACCTGATTGGTGAACCTCTGATCGTGATCCGGTGTAGGCAGGCCCTTCGCGGAAACCCTTGTAGAAAACCCGGGTATGCCTATTAGGCCTGCGAGGCACCTCAGGGGAAACCGTGGTAGCAGAGCTTTTTGAAGCCCCTCCCGGACCTGGAGGACCCTGGGAAAGAGTCCCCCGGCCGGGGTGCCCTAAAAAGTAAAGAACTTACCGGGCGTCTCTTCTTTTCGCTGATGAAGAGTTGAAAATGCGGTGGAGAAACTTGCTGGAAGATCTCCTCCCACCGACGAAGACGGCACTGAAGTGCCGGACCGAAAGGGAGTCGCAGTAGAAACACGAGTCCCAACGGTGATCCAGTCCCAGACACTCCAAGCAGAAGGTAGGGGATCCGCCCTAGTGAAATGACAATCCGCAAGAGGATCAAGAGACAAATCCCCAACGATCCGGCATAGACGGAAGACTACGCGACCGCAGAACTAGAGCAGGAGAGCAGGACAACGGGAAAGAAGAAAAATGTCTTCCCGGTGATGCAATTGCGTCCAGCTCCGACTGGGTGGAGAAAAGGACTGAAGAGCGATGCGTGGGGCAGAGCTAGGGAGGGCGGGGTTACAGCCGCGTGCGGTACCCTGTGTAAAAAGAGAAGAAGGACTCATTTTTCAATTTGATGCTTTTTTACAAAAGTGCTGCGGTCCCGTCCCACTGGACGGAATGTCCCAAAAGTATGGAGGAAAGGGGATGGGACGTAGGAGTATAAGTGTTACTTTCTGTCTACAAAACTCAATTACTGGTAAAAAATGAAAACTTTCCACATTTTTGGTGGATGATGGATCCTTGAGTTGCCAAGTTTTTAGTTTTAGAGTTTACCTCTTTAATCTGTGGTTTATCATTTCTGCTCAAGTTTATGTCTACACCAAGATATCTCATATTGGTCCCTTGCATTAGCGTTTGGTTGCCGATTCGCCATTGGCGCTTTGTCATCCCTGTTGATTGTAGAATCAGGAAAACGGACTTTGTAGCATTGATTTTTAGTCCATTTGTTTGTATGTGTTTAGTTTGTCAAGTTATCTCTGTAGGCCGATCAGGGTTTGATCTAGGACGATGAGATTATCGGCGTACAGCATCCATCCAACTGATGATCCTTTAAGTTTTGGAGGAAAGGATCCCTCAGATGATCTTAATTGTTGTATAACTGAAATGAAAAGGCTAAAATGTTCTGCTGCAAGAGGGCAGCCCTGTTTTAGACTTCGAAAGGTTGGTATTTGTTTGATTAGTAGGCCTGATTATTAAGCCTTACTTGAATTGAGGTTGCTGTATGAAGTGCCTTGATAGGATCCAAGATTTCAACTGGGCAGCCCCAAGTCTTCATTTTGTTCCACAATAAGGCTCTCTCGATACTGTCTAATGCTGCCGCTAGGTCCACTGGAGCTACGTAGATATTTGTTTTGTCCGTTAGCACTCGTAGTTTGAGGACGTTTAGAATAAACAAATTCAAAGAGCAGCCAACTCCCTTAACAAATCCCGTTTGCCTCTGATCAAAGTGGTGAATAGTTTACCCAGGGCGTCAAGGATGGCGATTGGGCGGTAACTCTTCGAATCTAATCTGCTGCCCTTTTTATAGATGAGAATGATGACAGCAGTTTTCCATGAATCCGGAATTTGTTTATTTGTTAGAATTATGTTGAATAAAGTTGAGCAAAACAGTGCCCATTCTTCAGGTGCTTTCTTAAGAATAGCATTAGAAAGTCCATCTGGGGCTGATGCCCTGGCATTGCTTGATTTTCGAATAAGGCCTTCAATCTCTTCCTTATTGAATGAGAGTGTCCATGGGAGATTTACATCTCATTTCTTTAGAGTTACGTCGCTAACTGGAAAACTGTATAGTTTGCTAAAAAGAAAAAAAAGCACACCCATGCATCCTCGTCGGTAGGATTGCTTTGTAGCAGTGTTTGCATCCCATCTAGTTCATTTAACCTTAGCACAAAGTCCAAAGTCCATGAATCGTTGGCTCAGAGTCCTCAGCATTTGTTCGGCGTCACTCTGGATCAGGTTGGATTGGTGGTGGTGAACCCAGTGTTTATAATATTGGTGACAGCTTTTTACGATTTGCTCCTTTCATTGCCACGCGGCAGCCGTAAATATCTCGTTTCCTGCAAGCAACTACAGGTCGCACATATGTTTCGGCTTGAATGGAGTTTTCCAAACCAACGGTTTAGAGATGACAATCACTGAACAGTGGAGGATAGTTCACGTCTATGATCTGAGCTTCTATTGCATGCTTGTAGTTATCATTTGGTAGGAGGATATCATAGGGTAGAAGATTAAGCCTTTTTTTGCCAGATCCAAGCATGACTTTGTGTTTCGATACAGAAGTAGTGTTTTTTGTCAATAGACAAAAAAGGACCACTAGCAAATCATGGTCACTATGAGGCATTTTGATGACATACCAGATCAGACAAATTATGTGACACAACAAAGTAGTACATAATTGAAGCATGGTCACCACGCTTCCAAGTTAGAGCAGCTGGTATATCGCTGCAAACATGACCATTTAATAGATGGATGTTCCTTTCGTCCATTTCCATTTTCCAGGCTTTGGAGCTTTCGATGTTAGGCTTAATGCCGCTCTTAGTTTTTACCTTGTAGAGAAATTCTCTAATGCAATTCATGTTGAAATCACCACATGAGATGATCATAGGATCTTTGTTCACAGTAATGGCCTCATCGATAGCTGCCATAGCGGTTTCGATGAAACACTGATTTATACACACCACAGGGTTTCACTATAGGTTCATAACAACCAGATAGAGAGATTTGGTATCTGATGGTTGGGTTAGCTCCAATGTCCTAATCTGCATATGCAAGTTAAGATTCTTTTGGCATATAATGTTAAGGCCTTTTCCAATTTTGATCAGTATCATAAGGCCAGAGCATTGTCTGTCTTTTTGACCTTTAGTCACGGGATTCAGAGACAATGAGTAATTATCCATCACTGGCGGAGTTGAGGTCCAGGTTTGTTGTAACCACAAGATGTTGAATTGAGCTAACAGATTTGTTGTTGTTGTAGAGATATTTGAAACCTCGGGTGTTCCAGCTACCTACAGTAATAAGGTTTTCAGGCCTGTCGTTTGACTGTTATTGGGGAATCTTTGGATTCAATAACCCCACAAGCCATCCCCAGTTTAACTCATCGTGGGTGATTTGTGATTTAGAGCCCAAGTCTTTGAATTCACATTTGGCGTCTTGTTGGCTTTTGATCATTACCTTGAACCTAACATTTTCATCTGCTAGATCTCCTTCAGGTTCCTCCAAAGGGTCAATGGGCTTCGATAAGTTGATTGTATCATTCACCTGCAGTTTTTGTTTTTCTAGTTGGTCTGCAGTGACATTGCAACTAAAGTGTTTAACATCAAACACCATGGGCCAGAATAGTTCGCCAGAGTCCAGGATTAGTGAGTGAATGATTTTCGAGTTGAAGTGAAGGCATACACTATGAAATCGATTTGGAACTGGAAAATGAATCGCAGGAATATCACTAGACTCTAGGTCACGCAATTGTGGGATTTTATGGAACAGTCGGAACACGTTGGAACGATTCATTCGAAGTTTATCATCCACAGACAGTATTCTTTCCAACAATATGCATACCTGGCCCGAAGGGCACTTATGCACGTATTTGGCTCTCAGGATGGCAGATGGGTATTGAGTCGAAGACCTTGGTTCAACTTCTTGTTTCTTAGTTAATGTTGCTAATGTCTGCCTGAGATTGACGACATCAGCACATTGAAGTAGCATGTTGTGAGCTATTGGCTTGGGACCGATGCACCCATCGGTCTGGGTATCGAGAACTTGTTGGCGAGTGGAGGTCCATACAGGAACTCAGCCGACCTCGCAGGACCATTTATTGTTGGTTTGTTAGCGGTCGAGGCTCTATTCTGTAGAGAAGAAAGAGTCCGTTGGTGCCTTTCTTCTAATTTAAGAAAGGCTAGCTCAGGTAGGTTGTACGTCGTTGGCGACTGTAATACCAGAGCTCAGATACTAAGGGCCTCTTGGTTTTTGGAGATAGAGGAACCAATATATGGATCAGAATTCCGGCATCTTCTTCATAGACCAAGATTACTTCAGGATCAGTGGAAGCCTGGGTTTCTATGGTAGGTGGTTGCGTGAGAGGTTGTTCTGCCGTCTCAACTACCGAGGGGTCTATGTTTCCTTTTTGCAGTGTCGACGAGTTGCTGCCTGGGTTTGTGGACACAATAGGGTTGTCGTTTCCTATGGAGGGTAGGTGAGCATTTACATTTCTTATGAAGGGGCCAGAACCTTTTTTTCAAGGTTAGGTTTTTGAGTTGATGTTTTTCGTTTTTTTAAATTGATGTGGCTGTTGTAGAAGGCGGTTATTTTTTTTAGCCCTGCTTTCCTTTTTTCCTCAAATAGAATATTTTGTAGTTCTCATTGGATGAGTCCTCAAGTGTGTGGGCCTTGGTAATTGACTGTGATGAGACTCCCTCTACGTGGTCCATCACACACGGTAGGTCGAGAGCAGTAACAACAGCAGGGTTGTTTGAGGGGGCCCCGGGGCAATCCGCCCTAAGTAAATCAGAACATTCTGCTAGGAGAACTCAACTTTGCAGTCAGGGTTGCTGGTAGTTGTCAGTCTTCTGGGGTGGTATTCTTAATTGGCCCAATTTCCAAGTCTAGTGAATCTGTTTGAATTTGTATGTCACTGGAGATAGTGGGTTCGATCAATTGATTTTCTGAGATTTTTGTTATTCCTTCAACATTTCCTAGAGTGATATTAGGGTTTGATGGTATTGTTTTTGGGGTTGTTGAAAGGCAAGCATCTTTAATTACCACCATGGGGTTCAGATGAGTTCTTTTTGCGGCATCCATTCCTCATTTTAGTATTTCTTTTGCTGCTTCTAATTGAACTGTTTTGCTTGTTCCTATATCAGACATGTGGTCCACTAGCAACTTCTGAAGTAACCCATCTGAATTTTAATCTTAGTCCATTTTCTATGAAGGCTTTAATATGGATCAATTTAGTGTGAGTCATTGCTAACAAAGTTGCCTGGTCTCTATAGTTCTCATTTATCGACTCGTATAGTTTGAGGAATGGGGCTAAGGAGATTGTTAGGGCTGACATAAGACTACAATTTAGATCATAGGTAGTCCACAATTTTCGTTCTACATTAACCCTTTTTGTCCCTTTGTTCTTATGAGGGGCCCACTGTGGAGTAACCTCAGATGAATCATCAGACGAGTCACTGTTAGTGTCAGAATCTGAATTATGCCATTCAAGTTGTCGAGTCACTTGATCCGGACAGATAGGTTGACTTGTGTTCGTTATAGTTAACGAGTGCGGTTGCAAATTGACTTAGAGCTTTTTATACAATTGTGACAAGGAGTCGAGGAGCAGCAGTTGACATGATTAACGAAGTCTTGCGAGTAAACAGTTCTGGCAGAGGCGAGACTAGCACGGCCTTCAGTCATTTGTGACGTAATTGAATGCAATTGGTCTTCATTAAGTTGTTGTATAGCGATGTTACTGCGGGTGTCGAGTGCCTGTCTCTCAGTTCTGTATAGCTGCTCGAGGGCTTGCAGTGAACGTGGACATGGAGAAAAGGGAGTATATCTTAAAGTTGTACGCAGGTGTTTTTGAGAGTCATGGGTTTCAGATAGTTTGTTCCTTTTATTTAAAAAGGTAGCTTCTAAGGAAGAGGTTTCGCGCAGCGATAATCCTGGCTTGCACATACATTCAGGACTGTTGGAGTGAACGGATGCAGGTGCATGGGATGGGTCTCTTTCCACTGCAGCTCCTGTATGGTTCAAGGTGGGTCTGGGATTCCAATCTAAGGAGAAGTCGCAAGTGGGGACATCATTTATAGCCCCGATCATCTCAGGATTCATTTCGAGCGATCTTTCTCACACTCTCACAGTAACTTTGGGACTGTTGCTGCGAGTTCGAACTGGCATGATCTTTGCTGGGTGATGAGTCCGTACTGTTTACAAGAGCCGCTGGGGACGTAGCATGCTCCTGCAATACCTTCTTCGGTCTGTGCACAGTGTGGTGTAGGCGAGTGAATGGTGTAAGGTAGGTTGGGCATTTGAGTGGTATCATAGAATGGTTCTAGAAATCGGGCGTCTAGAGTAGATGCTACATGACTCCCCGGTGTCCTCGCGACACTGGGGGTGAACACTTCAAAACTTACAGGTGACCAATTTTGTGGTTCTAGTGCCGCATTATCCGGGCCCAGCACGGATGGCAAGAAAGGATGAACATTAGTTGTCGGGTCAGTGGGCACAGTCATTGCAGTAAGGCCCTGGTTAGCTGATCTGTGGTTCCATATCAATGTCTGTATGCGGAGCAGGTACAAGTGAGGGAGCATTCTCATGTATGAAAGACGTACGGGTCATGGTAGAAGACACAGAGGGGTCAATGAGCAGTATCTCATATAAGGAATCAGGAACCATACAGTCAATCAGAGTTTCAGATACAGAGAAGAGGCTTACTTGATTTCTGATGGAAGGCATCATTTGTAAATCACTGGTCTTGGGAAGTAGGTGACCTTAACTCCTCATGCGCTGAGCAGGCAAGTTCAATTCCATGCTTTACCAGGGGGGGCTGGACTACAGGAAAACAATCCAACTTCGAAGAGGATTTTCAGAGATGTACGCGGGTTGGGGGCAGCGGGAGGCGGGCTGCAGGACGGCTACTCTTTGCTACTCTACGCCGCTCCGCAGTGAAGCAATGGTTTCATGCAGATGCTCTGCCTTCTGTAACCAACATGAAAGGTAGACTGGAAATGTGCTCAAAACAAAGAATTAAAGAGCAGCCTCCACTGCAGGACTGCTACTCTTCGCTACTCCGCGCCACTCCGTGATGAGGCAGGGGTTTTATGCAGATGCTCCGCCTTCTGTTACCAACGGGAAAGGCGGACTCGAAACGTGCTGAAAACAAAGAATCAAAGAGCAGCCTCCACTGCAGGACTGCTACTCTTCACTACTCCGCACCGCAGTGAGGAAGTAGTTTCATAGAGATGCTCCGCCTTCTGTAATCAACATGAAAGGCTCTGTAATCAACATGAAAGGCAGACTGGAAATGTGCTGAAAATAAAGAATCAAAGAGCAGCCTCCACTGCAGAACTGCCCCTTTTCACTACTCCTGGAGTGGAGCATGGAGAAAGAGATGGACCAGCTGAGCCCATGATTCAACTGAAACTTGCAGTCACGGGTGGAGGCCCCAGTCACGTAGCCACATATTGCAATAGGAATAAAGTAGACAAAAGGGATAGAGTCAGAGGCAGAGACATTGTCATTGTTGCCGACCACTCCGCCCACGGGGCATTGAGGTCTCCCAAAGCGACATTTGTAGGGAGGACCTAGGCCTTGCTGAACAAAAGCCAAAGGAGCGTCTGTGGTTGAGAAAGAAGAGAAAACGACCCGGGTCTGTGACTCTCTGCTTGTCTGCCAATTTGTGACAAGCCATTTGGACCTGCATCACAGCTCTTGGTGGTGGTGGTGGGAGCTGTGAGGAACCAGGAATGAGACGCGGACACAGAGGACTCATGTCTGTTGCTACAAACATTTATTAAATAATAAAGGGGATTGGAAAATGCCTCATGTAAATGTTAATGTTAAAAAGGATATTTGTACCGTGCACTATCACCACCGGAGTGGTCCCCTTGCGCTCTGGCGGATCTGAAAAGGAATGGGGTGCAGGCGTGAATTAGTGGGAACGAGCAGGATAAGTGCAAGAGAGCAGTGATGTGTTGTTGGCAGCTTCACTTCGTTTAACACCGTTTGGTGAGCTTGGGGGTGCTTTCCAGTCGGAAACCATTGGGTGCTGTTGCGCAAGGCTATGTGTGGTTTGTTTTGTTGTTGCTGTGTAGTGAAGTTTGTAGGTTTGCAGTGCTTTAGGGTTATGGTTGTATTTGGTTAGATTTTGCGAGGTGTATGCAGAGGGGTCAAACTGTTAGTGGGTTGGTTATTGACCTCGATATCTAGAAGTGATATTTGCTGAAATTCGACGTTCTTTCTGGATGTGGCACGTGAATACCTCTGCATTTCAATCAAGATCCGGCAATGGCCAATATTCACAATCCGGTCTATATATGACACGCAGTAATATTCACGATTATATCCAAATGTGGCACTGGGCCACCTTCAACATCCTGTTTCGGTGATAAGCAAGCTAGCTTTCATAATTCAATCTAAATGTGGCAATGGCTAATATTCGCTATTCTATCTAGATGTGCCACTGGCCGACATTCACAGTCCTGTCTAGACGTGACGCAGGCTAACGTTCACATATCTAAGTGTGGCACTTGCTAATGTTCGCAGTTCTATCTGAGTGTGGCACTTGCTAACGTTCGCAGTTCTATCTGAGTGTGGCACTTGCTAACATTTGCAATCTCATCTAGATGCGACACAGGCGGATGTACACACTTCTAACTAAATGTGATACTTGCCATCCTTCACAATTCTGTCTGGGTCCGGCTCAGGCTAATGTTCACAATTCTATCCAAGTGTGGCATTTGCTAACATTCACAATCCTATCTAGGCGCGACGCAGGACAATGTTCACAATTCTGTCCAAGTTTGACACTTGCAACATTCACAATCCTCTCCAGATGCGACCCAGGCAAATGTACACAATTCTAACCAAATGTGGTACTTTGCATCCTTCGCAACTTTGTCTGGGTTCGACGCAGGCTGATGTTCACAACTCCATCCAAGTATGGCATTTGCTAACATTCACAATTCTATCTAGACGTGACCCAGGCTAATGTTCACAATTCTAAGTGTGGCAATTGCTAACATTCACAATTCTATCTAGACGCGACGCAGGCTAATGTTCACAGTTCTATCTAAGTGTGGCACTTGCAACATTCGCAATCCTCTCCAGATGCGACGCAGGCCAATTTACACAATTCTAACCAAATGTGGTATTTGCCATCCTTCACAATTCTGTCTGGGTCCGGCGCAAGCTAATGTTCACAATTCTATCTAAGTATTGCATTTGCTAACATTCACAGTTCCAAATGTGGCAATTGCTAACATTCACAATCCTATCTAGACGCGACGCAGGCTAATGTTCACAATTCTATCTAATTGTAGCACTTGCTAAAGTGTATGAATTCTGTTGCGTGTGACGCAGAGAAAGTGGTGTATTAACCAAATATAGAGGCGAAGGTTACGGCTAGATTGAGAGTCATGTGTAGTGGGAGGGAAGGGCCAAGTTTCACAATGCAGCAGGTTTCCGGATATGGTATAGTGAGTTTAGTTTATAGCAGAGGGAGGGTTTGATATACCTATGCTTGAGAGTAGAGTTGTAATGGGCGATTGCTAGTGTTGTGTGTTCCCTAAGAGAGTGATGCAGGTGACATTCATCTGACAATCTGTATTGTGAGTTAGTGTACTGTAGAGTGGCAGGGCTTTCTGGAGTAGAGTTATTGATCTACTCCCCACCCATGCCACACTTACTTTTGGTGGTTGCTGCTGGTTGACGGCTGGTCGCTGGCTTCACTGGCTTCCCCTACTGACACCTGCAGATACACCTTGGAGCCGCCTCCTTTGGAGCCGCCCTTTGCCTTGGGGCCCTTAGCCACAGGTGCTGCCGCGCAGAGGGCTGCCCTGGGATGGTCAGTTGAGAGCAGCGGTCTGGCCTATTAGGGAGGGGGGAGGGCCGGGAGGCGGGCAGAGGGAGCTGGGGAAGCAAAACGGATGAGGCTGCATGCAGGGGCAGTAGGGCCTAAAAACACATGGAAATAGCCAAAAACGAGGCTCAGGGGGTCGGAGTAAGGGTCAACTCACCTGCAGCTCCTGGGTCCTAAGAGGTGCGCAGGTGGTGTTGCCGGAGACTACACTGGCCTTCTAGATGGATTTGGCCTAACAGCGGAAGGGGGGGGCCGGGAGGAAGGCAGAGGGAGCTGGGGTAGCAAAACAGACAAGGCTGCATGCAGGGCCTGGGGGGGCCTAAAAACATGTGAAAATGGCCAGAAACGAGGCTCAGGGGGTGCTATGTCCAGATGTCCAAAGCAAAAACATCCTGTGCCTGAAATTGTATCCTAGCACTCTCATCTAAAAGTAACTCTAATGTGTGAAGGATGACGTCTTTGGCTTTCAGACGTGCACAAATGTTCCAAGTTCAACCAAAAGATGCAAGTCCAATGAAAAGGTTCTAACTGGACAATGTTCACAATTTCAGGGGATGGCTCCCTTCCCTAGGTTTCTCTCCACAAAACAAACAGTTCACAACATGAGCAGCCACATTCTTTATAGCCCAAGAAGATAGCTCCCGCCCCTCTTGGCATTGCACTTAACTCCTGGGGAGCGGTCTGCCTTCCCCAGCACTCTAAGACATTTAGAAACTCCTACGGGTAGAAGTCTTCATTTTGGGGGCTTTCTGGTCAACAAAACAACTTAGACTTGGCTTTGCCTGGTGTACTCCCCTGCCAGGACTTTCTCATGTGGCTTCTTTTTACACACTTGTAATATTGACTTTGCCTGGTATACTCTCCTGCCAGGGCTTAGTTCATTCAATTCACAATTTCACGGGTATGGGCCTTCCTTGAGATTCCTCGTCATCTACTTTGCTTTGCCTGGTATACTCTTTTGCCAGGACTTTGAGGTACAGTTCACTTAAATCAAAATCCAAAGGCATGTTTCTTCCTTAGGATTCTCTCACCCACTTGGCTTTCCCTGGTGCACTCCCCTGCCAGGACCTTTGATATACTTCACCATGAAAATACTTAATTGCACAAACTTTACTTTGCCTGGCATGCTCTCCTGCCAGGACTTCTCATGCAGTTCACCGTATATACTAGATTCAGATTGCCAAACGGGTATCCCCTTTCCCGTGGTCTTCAATCTCTCCTCATACACAGTTTAACTTCACAAGGGGCATTTGTCTTCCCTTCAGTGTTCTCAATTATGTGACAATTGAATGCAGGTTAATTATGTGACAATTGAATGCAGGTTCCAGGCTCACACTCACCTTCTTAAGGACTATACTTCTTCCCTTAAGTTCTTTTTAAGGTTCTCCATTAGTTTGTAAAGTGGGTGCCCGACACCACAGTGTCCCGCCCTCTCCCATGGGCTCACAGATTTTCTTCCTGTGCTCGCTGCCTTCCGACTCTGTTCTGGGCTTCTTGTGGCTCTGTACGGACATGGCAGCCGTCTCCCGCAGGCACTCGCTTCTTTCTGGAAGTACCTGCTCCCTCGGTCGGCAGGGAGCACGGTTCGTTCCTCCTGCTTTATTCGGGGCTTCTCGTAGCTCTTTACTGACATGGTAGCCCTCCTTCGCAGGCACCTGCTTCTGCCTCAATGTCCCTGCTCTCTGGGACGGCGGGGAGCACTGTTTGCTTCAGCAGAATTTTTGTTGGGCCTGACGGATGTCAGTTTTCCTTCCAGCGTTCCTCTGCCTTTCCATTTTCCAATCCTTCCCCAGTTGCTGCACTCCCAGTCACAACCAAGAGTCAGTTCTATATTTTATCTTTCTATGCTGGATTCAACTGACACTGCACCAATCGGGTGAGTGCAAACACTAGACTGCATCTTCTGGCTCTGCCGAGCACTCTTCATTACTTGGTTCCTCTTCCTCGTATCAGTATTTCCTTATAGTTTCAATGTTAAACAGTTCCAGGAGTTGGTTTTAGGTCTGGGGGGGGGGGAGAGAGGGAGGGTTTCTAATGTCATACTACTATATGCCACAGGGGATTGGCATTACAGGGTTGTTACCTCCATAAGGGTCGTCTCCCCCTCTGTGATCCTCCCCCAGGGTTCGTATCAGAAGGCGTCTGTCGTCCCCTGGCCACATTAGGATCGACTCCTCCCATGGAGGCAGTGATGACATTGCATAATTCAATTCTTGGATGTACTAACTGCCTCTGCCAGAGAACGAGAAATGTGGGGGATGCCCCGGCATGTTAGCCCCTGACAAGGGAACTTAAACCAATCAGTCAATTTTAGTCCTCTTTTTAGAGGGATCATCAGGATAACCCTGGTAACAGGATTAGCCCTGAAAAGGGAAACCTTGGCTAAGCCAGTGTACGATTCATCCTCAAAATAGGGATCCTGTGCTGTGATTCTTGTTTTAGCCACTTTACATGGATCCTCTAGTTTTCCCTCAATACCGGATGCAATAGCCCCTTCATGGGGCATACCTGATGAACCTAATGGTAGCCAAATGAAACTCTTGAAGGTACCAGTGTCCCTCCCGACAAGCCCTGAAAGAGGATGCCAGCCTGCAGTGTCCATGAAATAAGGTTGCTTAACTTCCATATGTTATTTTCACTGATGCATTTCTGAAAAGGAGGCAGAGCTGGCTCACCGAAGATTGCATCCCAATGTGCAAGCCTCGGACTGAATGGTCTGACATGAGTTCAACTAATGATCCAGCTTGAGGCACTCTAAGCAGACTGCTTCGGTGGTCGGAGTCCACAAAATGATGCTCACAGGAAGTTCAGGAAAAAAAACATCTCTAGCCCCAGCATAGGCTGACGGAAAACCAGCACCGAAAAGATGGGTAGTTAGGGGAGAATAGAAAAACTAAGAATTGAATTAAAAACTAAAGATTAAAAAAAGCAGGAAAACCCAGGAGGTAAAACACATGTCCAGTCCTGACCATCCAGAGAAAGGAAATGAAGAGCGAAATCTGGTGCTGGGGTTGGAAGGCGGCCATAGGAAGGCACTTTGTTTCACATACAATTCAAAGGAGGACTTTTGTATGCTGACAGAAATGCTCCAGTCAGAGCCCTGTGCAATGGATGTAATAAAGGTAGGGATGAAGGGTAATGAGACATCGGAGCATATTTTGTGGTTTCTGATTGGCTGAAATGGCTTGCATCTCAACCAATTTGAGGGAGTATAACTGTCCAGCCTGCCAACCGGCCAAAATGTTCACACACCTCGTGCCCACTTCTATCTGTGAAAATAAAGGCTCGTTCCGCCAGGGATTCCACTCAACAGGTGGAGTGGCATCAAGGGAGGATTCCATCCCACAAGCGGCAATGCCACCCAGGCTTACTTACCAGCAGTGTCTTTTTGACAGCGTTCCATGTGTTGCAAAGGTTCAATGGAATAGTAATCAAGCCAAAACAATGTAAGGACGGCATACAAATAATGAATTTAGCAATAATCAAGAAAGAAAAAAATAAATGTAACCATAATTCTATTTTTTAATAAAGGGTGATTCTATCATAGTCATTGTTTTTTTTGTTCAGAAATGTTTTCCACTTTTGCTTTAAATGTACTTTATTCATTTTCTTAAAAGTAATAAAAGTCAAACTATAAATATTTGCTACATACATAATAAATTAAGAGAAACTCCCCCCACACTCCCCTGCAAGACCCTGTACCCTTTCACGAAAATCTACCTATATGCCATAGTGTTTCAATACTTTAAATATGGTGGGAAACCACTCCCAAAGCTCGCTTAACACCCTCACCACTTCCTTCTCACCATATGCCCCTTTGTCAAAAGCTTTTATAGTTAACAGTTCTATTCTTGATTTGTTTTTTAAACTTTTAAAGTCACACTTAATAGAAAAACACTTCATAACATAGCTATTTTTACTTTATTATTAACAGACTACAGTCTACCACTGAAATAGCTTTCTGACAAAGAACTGTCTGCTGTTGTAGTTGCCATTTGTGCGTGTGTGGCGGAATGGCGTGAGGTCACATGGAATGTTGGAGTGTGGGTGGGGTCAGTGTTCTGTGGGTTCCGATAGTGATAGAGTTGTTGTGCTGGCTGGAATGGAATTGTACGATCGGACCGAAAAAAAAGAAGGTCCGACCAGTCAAAAAGTCTGAAAATGCTACCACCAAAGGTTCGAACCTTTGGTGGTAGCATTGTAAGTAAGTATTAAAAAAAAAAAGACTACGGAGGTGTCCCACGCAACACCCCGCTCACTATACTGTGTGGTATAGTGAGCGGGGTGTTGCGGGGGACACCCCTGCAGCTCCTGAAAAAAAAAGAAAGAAAAAAGAAAAGTACCCTGCAGCGCCGGTTCCCAATCACGGAAGTGAAAGGGAACTGGTGCCGCAGGGAGACAGGGTGAAGGAAAGGTAAGTAGTGTAGGGGTGTGCTGGGGGTGTGGGTGGGCGTGTGTTAAGGGTGTGGGTGGGGGGGTGTCGTGGGTGTGTTGTGGGTGGTGGTGTGTAAATGCGTGTTCGCATGGGAAATGTGTGAACCGTTTGTGGTTCGCACATTTCTCATGCAAACTTTTCCATCGATGACTTTTCCGCGACAGAAAAATCACGCAGATACGGCTAGAATGGATGCTCAAGTATTATGTCCCATGTAACTACTAGGGTGCTCACAGTCGTGGAATAAACGTACCATTAACTTGCCTCAGTGTGTGAGGAGGCAAACCCCATTACTTCATCTACCTAGCACCGTGCTTGTCTATTGTGAAAGGGTCAGTGTCTTGTCAGGGGGGATAGGGACTCCATCAGACCTGGGGTGGGCGGCCTACCAGGATGTATGCGAGAGACGATCCTACCCCAGCAGCAGGGTGAGCGAGTTGGGGGGACCCTGCCCTCTACGTGTGCAAAGCGTGGTACCACTGCCCCTTCCACAGTGCAAAACAAAAGAGGTTATGGCTGGAAGGTTTAGAATTAATTTTAAGCTCTGGCATTGCTCTGGGCAACCTTCCAGACCATTGTTCCTTGCCTGCCAAACCATTACAAAAGGGGAAAGACCATATGCAAATCAGGTTTGGTTCCACCCGAAAAAAAGGGCAGTGCCTGTCAGCCTATTTTCTGACCAAAGTTCTCTTTTGTCTTTTTCAGATATCAACTCCCAAAATGCAACTGGGTGCAACCAAGGAAACTCAGACCAGAACCAGTGGAATGGAATAAAGTAAAGAAATGGAATTAACAGGTTTCCCTGCCAAAAAGACGAGACACCACACACCGACCTATCAACCACAGACTGACCCCCACACCACTCCAGGCAATTGCTGGGGCAACAGAAAACAAAATGCGAGAAGCGACGGCAGGGAAGCAAGGTAGATACAAACTCTTCCAAAACTTAATTGGAAATCCATTTCACCAGCAAATGCAGAAAGCCTCAAGGAAAACGAGCAGACTAAGCACATGGATGCTACCCTACCAATGGCAACAGAAAAAGGGGCTGGGTTAAAAGTCTTTTTGAAGGATAGCTTAGCCAGAGTTTGGCCAAGGGGAGCATGTGGCCAAGGGAACCAATGTGTTGTAAGGGAGAAGGCTGGGCTATGAAAGCCCTGCCAGTACAGAAGAGATGGAATTAATCAAGAGATCAGGCACAGGGCAGACAGAGTGCGGAGGAGACACTAGCAGTGTTCTGGGAGAGTGCAGGTAAGATACTGTGTAAAGGTATTGTGTATACAAGAGATAGTGGTACCAGCTGAGTGCAGTGTGGTGAGGGGAGGTGTAAAAGGAGAGTGAAAGAAGCTTAAGAGAGAAAAGGTGATAATTGTGGGATTTCAAGACGGTACGAGCAGCCCTACAGATAAAGGGAGTATCGGCTACTGCCTAAAAATAGGCAAATACTCCCAAAAAATAGAAATAGGAAGTAAAGATACTCCCAACAAAAAACAGGAAACGGACTTATAGAACATTTGCCCCTGCTCTCACCCACACAGCACCATGGATATGCCTGGATCAGTAATGCACATAGTAGCACAGGATGAAACGATTATTCCTGCCCATTTGTAAGACGCCTGTATCTTTTAATGTGCATGAATAACTGGGTACATATACATTATTACAACAAATAAATCTCCAGTTACAACATAATTGTACTCGCTTATAAAATATTCCCATTGGCGAATGCACTTACATTTTTACTCCCAAAAATAATTTTACTCACAACTTGAAAAAAAGGGAGTAAAATACTCACAATTCCAAATCTCATCTGTAGCACTGTGTACGAGAGAGAGTGACGGAGGGTGTGTGGCAATTGAGCGGGAGAGAGTGAAAGGTGGTAGTTGAGTAGTAGAGGGGATGGTGTGGTGAAGGCAGAAGGACAGAGTATTTAAGAACAGGAGGCAGCGGAGTAGACGGGGCAATTGCAAGAGAGGTGAGAGGAAAGGGGTGTCGGAAGAGAGAGGGAGAGAAGTGAGAGGTGCAGGTAGTGTGAGGGTGCCCCTCGGACTCACTGCCTGGGGCTCTTAGGCACGCAAGTAGCAGGTATCGGTCCAGTCTTCAAGGACTCCCTGTCAGAAGCCTTTTTTAGTTCCTTCGAAGGGCTAAGAGGGGCCGCCTTCAAGAGCCCCTCAAGCATTTGGAAGCAAAGTTCCTCCCATTCGGCTCTAGCTTCCGATTTGCTTGGGAAACGTACCCTTTTTCAGTACAGTGAGAAATACGACCAAGACGGGGAGTGATGTCTTTTCTTTTACTTGTTTTGTGAGAACGAATGTAGAGAACCAATCCTCGATCTGGAGCGCTTATATTAGAGTGCTTCTTTGCTCTCTGAGGTGAAATGTCCCTCGATCTTCTTTCGGACGGTCTCTTTTTTGACAAGGTGGTCGAGGGAGATTTGTATGGTGGCCTACTTAGGGAGTGCATCCCATTCCTCTCCGTCAAGGCCTTAACGGTCATCGACTTACAAGAACCATAGTCATCGACCTTATGGTGCACACCTAGACACCTAGTTATCCTGTGAGGATCTTTAATTTACATTTTCGATCCACAGTCCACACACCTCTTGAATCCGGTTTTCTGAGTAGACATAACTGGAGATCTCAAGGAAAATGCAGTTGAAAATCGTTCAGGCTATAGAACCATTTGAAGCATGATGTGCTGCCGAAACAACGTATGTAACTGAGGCAATGGGCGCGGTGCATGCTATTTATACCACTGTTGTCATGGCACAGAGTGGGATGGAAGCTGCCGAGGGACCATGATTCGACGACGCAGAGCGCCCTCTGCTGTCGAAAAGTTTTCAAACTTCAAGCAAAATATCAGATATATCAAATATGAGGAATCTGCGGGAGGACACGATCCATTAGAACACATCACTTAAATGTTTTCCAGAGTGCAACTCAGTCTCCTTCGAAGGTCATACACTGGGTGTGCAATAATTGCCTTCCAAGGGATTACTTCGAGGACAAGTGTCTGATGTGTTGGCAGTGTAAACCCAAAACACTTAAGAGTGCAGAGTTAAATACTGTATGACTATGTAGGCCTAGTCATTGCCGAGTGAAACCAAATCCGTGGCTGAGGTTATCAAAATCAAACAATTGAATTCAGGAGGTCAACGTCAACCATGAAGAGCCACTGAAAAAGGTAGTAAAAGGAAAAACATTGCAGTCTGCCCCCAGCTCCAAATGGCCGGTGTCAAGCCGAGTTACAGAGAAAACTCCTGGAGACCAAGAGACCATAAACTCACAGAAATCAAATCACAGCCTAAAGTCGGAAAGCACCAGCAACAGGGGATGGACCGAACATTCTGGGTTTGTCTACAATATCTGGGGAGGGCGACCGGGCTAAGGCGCTGAGAGACCACCGCACTGGCACACACAAAAAAGAAACATTGACATGTTCAAAAAGGCAAGAGAAAGCAGTCACAGGGCAATGGGACTTCACAGAGTAAACCTACTGTCCCCACCCAAAAGTCAACCGTCAACAAACACACATGCTGATGCAAGCTCAACCCTCCACATCTATGTAAGAGAGTTTTCAGCCTAAAGGAGAAGAGAAGGTCTGGGAAAAGGGCACGCCTACTATTCCCGTCTTCGTGCATAAAACTCACACTGAGCTAGGTAAACAAATTGGGAACGCTGATGATTTCTATGTCACAATAGCAAAGGTAGTCTCTTTCTTAGAGGAACTAGAGTGCGGGACCACAAGCGTATCAAAGATATCCCTGTTACTGAACCCCTCCCCTCCAAAATAATGACTCATTTATGACCTCATTAAATCCTCTTGATTAGGATAACCCCGACTACGAGGAGAAATATCAAAGAACATAGGAAATCCAGAAGGAGTACTGTCGGGATTTGGTATTATCCTGCATCCTAATGGAACCTTTGGTCAGTGTATTGATTGACAATGGAGTGTTAAGGGTTAGAATGTTTATGTGTGACTGGGGTTCTATGTGGTCAGTTGGGAGATGTAAGCCTACCTGGGAGGATGCAGGTGTATGTTGCCCTGAACCCAGATGTACCTGACATTATATGACCATCATAATGTACTGGAACTAAATAAAGAAGTTACTGGAACTTCACCTGAGGTCATGGTCATCTGTGGGGAACAAGGAGTTCTACATTGGCGACGAGGATGCTGGCTGTGCTGGGGGGACAGCATTGAAGATGGCACATACACCTCCCCCCAACGCAAGAAGAAGACCTCCCAGGTAGGGCGAGCGCTTAAAACTGTAGGCGCAGAAGGGCCCAGCGCATGGAGCTCAGGGGCAGAAAGTAAGGGGCTGAGCCAGAGCCAGGGGCCAGCTGGCCTGTCACTAGAAGGACAGGTCAGGGAAAGAGGAAAGCAAGAGACTGAGGAGGGGCTGAGGGCCCAGAGACTGATTGCTTAAGGGGTCTGGGACCACTAGCTGCAGCATGGAGGGCTTGGTGCCCATGGCAGTAGCAGTTTGAAGAGGCCTGGGGTCTAGTTACGCCTGGAAATTATGAGGAAGCCATGCTGGGCAGCTGAGGGATATAGCCAAGGCAGTAGCAACAGGAGAGGCTTGGAGCCTAAGCTGCGCCTGGAAATTAAGCAATGAGGAGGCATGCTGTGCAACTGAGGACTATAAGCCCAAGGCAGTAGCAACAGGAGAGGCTTGGAGCCTAAGCTGCGCCAGGAAAAGAAACAATGAGGAGTGATGTTGTACAGCTTGAGGCCTGGAGTTGGGGCAGCAGCAATAGAAGAGGTTGGGAACCTAAGCTGCGCCTATATGTTAAATAGAAGATTGGTGGCGAATGTGAAAAGCGCCTGGAGCAGAGGAGGGTCCTGGGGGGCCATTCCAGCATTTGAGGGGGCTTGGAGCCCATACCTGCACCTAAGAGACGTGTAGCCCGTGGCTGCACCTTAGGGGCTTAGAGCCCATGTGCAGAGATGAAAGAATATTGCCCAAGACAACATGTGTAGTGCCTGGAGGGGCAAGGGCCCATTTGCAGCAGCGCTAAGGAGGTGCCTGAGGAGCTATCACTCATATGAGGTGATGAGGAACTTTGAGGGCATGTTGTCAGTAGTTCCTGAGGGGCTTGGAGCCTACTTAAGAACTGAGAGATGCGGTAGGAGGCAAAGGGAGTACAATTTTTATAGCAGGCGGCTGGCAGCAATGAAAAGCAGCATTATGAACATACCAGGAAAGGAACACTTCGGGAGGTGATATTTACAAAAGGAAGTGTGGCAGATGGATTGGTAAATCCATTTCTGTTGCGGGCGGCTGCATTTCCGCCCGTTGGAATTTTTTTAAAAAAAAAAAGCTTAAGTTGTGAATGATCTTAATTGCCGGAATGAATAACAGAGGTACTTTTAAGTTAAGAGATGATGCTTTCACGAGCATAAGTAAACGAAGCAATTTGGTCTTGCCTTCATTGAATTGGTTAAGTAGTTATAATTAGTTATTGATTCAGAATCTGTTGTCATGTGAGGCCTGAATGGCATTTGGACAGCGTGAGTGCATGAGAGCGTGAACCTGTATGTTGTCAGGTGTAGTTTCTTGTGGGATAGGTTGTCCTGTAATAGGGGTACTTCATGGAAGTTGTTGAAGCTTAAGAGCAGAGAACAAAGTTTATAGTTTTTTAGATTGGATTTAGGTCTCAAGGGTGTTTGTAATTAGTCAACCAAGGGATTAAGTGATCCAAATGTGAGGTTTTATTAAGTAGGTTAAAGTTGCATATTAGTAGAAAGAGATTGAGATATGCGTAGTAAAAGTGTTTTCTGAAATGCTATTTGGTATTTATGTTGTAGGTACATTGGTATGAGAGGTTTCTTGCAAGTGGTAGTTAGCATGTTTGATAGGTGTGCACGGATGGTGTGTAAAAGTCGTGGCCTCTGTTACCTCTGTCAACAAATACATGGTAATGTTATGATGCAAAGGAAAAAATTGTGGTACGGTCATGTTTAACTAACACGCTTTTCCTTCCACACTTGGACATTTAATGAAATATAGGTTGCATTGACAACATTGCTAGAGTTTGGTATGTGGAATCTGAAGTATAGTTATGTGCACTAATGTTTTATTTCCACAGGTGGGACTTTTGTAATGCAGATGTATTAAGACCTTATTTAATGCTAAAGTTTAGAGTGCTAAGTGTCAAACAAAGTTTTTTGTTTGGTTGTTTGGTTTAGAAACCATTCAGAGTTTCATGATGATACAGCAAAGACTATAGTAGAGTCATTGATGTTGGTATGATGCTGGTGTGAATGAAGTGTGGTTTCCCTAATAGGAGCTGTATTGTATTTAGGAATACTTTCAACATGGGCAATTTAGGGGTAATGGTGTCACAAGAAGTGAACTAGTTACCCGGGTATCTGGGATACTCAGTCTAGTTGGAGGTGGTGTGTATTTAGGTACATACCGGTTTGCATTGTTGGGTGTGAGGGAGATGTGTGTGTGTTCTTTTGTGGGACGATGAAGTCAAGTTTAGGAAGAGAGGTATGGGTGCCTCTATTTGTAAAAGTTTTAGTAAGGATGTTTGAGCAGTTGGGTGCCTTTTCCTCACTTGGTAGAAAGAGGAAGGGGCATTGATTGTAATTGTGTCTCACGGCTGTGTGGACTATTTTGGAATATGTAATGAGACTAGCAGAATGTTCTCAGTTAGGAGTGATGAGGCAAGTGCATTGAACGTGGGGTTGTTTGTGTGCGTGTTGTTATTAGCCATTATGGTTAAGTTATCTACTTGTGTTTTTATGTCCCTAAGGAAGGGAGATATATAGGGATTTGGTATTATCCTGCATCCTAATGGAACCTTTGGTCAGTGTATTGATTGACAATGGAGTGTTAAGGGTTAGAATGTTTATGTGTGACTGGGGTTCTATGTGGTCAGTTGGGAGATGTAAGCCTACCTGGGAGGATGCAGGTGTATGTTGCCCTGAACCCAGATGTACCTGACATTATATGACCATCATAATGTACTGGAACTAAATAAAGAAGTTACTGGAACTTCACCTGAGGTCATGGTCATCTGTGGGGAACAAGGAGTTCTACAAGTACCTTATGGCTTGGCCTGAACGTGTGGAACCTACAACTTGCACCTCCCCTAAGTCATAGGACTACTGTTAATACACACTTCATTATCAAGACACAAGATAGAGGATTTTCTGCAGGAAGAAAAACAGGTTTCTCACTGCATTCCTCTAATGAGGTCGGTTAACGCAGTTAGCTCCCTCACTGCTTCAGCTGGCAGCAACTAAAGCTCTGAACCCATGTAATGCAGAAAGTAAAAGCCATCCCCTTTGAACCCCATGTACATTCTGGGCCACCCTACACCAGACTCTTTGCTTCTCTTCCGGGTGGCTGTAACTTCCAATGTTACTCTCTTCAATGCAGAACATCCCCTGAAATGAAGAGGAAGAAAGATGGTCACTTCAGCGGGATACAGTGTCTGTATTCCCAATGCTACAGTGTTAATGGCACAAAAGGATGAACTGGATTCACGAATTAAAGTCATCCCAGAGTCCACGCAGCCAGCTTTCCGAAAGTTCCTTCAGGCAGGAAAACCAACAAGCTCATAAGCTCATAAAAAATGCATTGCATACAGTCGAAACCGCGGGCCATAAAGTTGCAGGGGGCGCATTGGCAAAGCGCCATGCTTGGTTAAGCAGCACATCCTTTAAATTAGAAATACAGGCGAGCCTGCTCGATCAGACTCTAGACAACGTTCTGCTCTTCAGAAAGGCCGCTAGTGAGGACTTCTAAAAAGGAACAAAAGACCACAAAACTCCCAAAACACTAACGAGGCCAAATACCAGCACTCGTGATCTTCCTCAGACCTCAGGCTAACGCTCTTTGTTCGAGTCCTATTCCATTTACAAAGAGACAACCCTCATACAGCTTGCAGAATACCAGCACAAAAAGACACGATTTCAGCTGCTGTGCATCACAGTGCCAGCAGCACCATGGCTGAGATCGGAGTAGAGGCCAAACCTCTCTGCGGGTGTCCACTGCCTCCAAACAGTGAAAACCAGCTACATGTCCCCCCCTACACCCCCTTGTTACTCTGGTAGGAGGAAGACTAACATCATTCACCCATGCACAAGAGGATTTTGCCATAGACCAGTGGGTATTGAGCACAATAAGAGAGGGCTACTGCATCAATTATCTAGGAAGAACAAACTATCTTCCAGTATGAACGAGAAGGATGCCACAAGAAATCATCTTCTGCAGCATAAATAACTTATCATGCTTCTTCAGAAGGAAGCAATGGAGGTCGTGCCTCACAGAGTGGTAAACACAGGACTTCATCCCCTGTATGTACTAGTACCCAAATAAAGAAAACAAAACAGCCCGTGCTATATCTGCACGCTGTAAAGAAGTTTGCAAACCCACAACATTTCGGGATGACCACACACTGCAGGAAATAATTCCCCTCTTAATAAACGGGGATTATATGACAACACTAGATATGAAAGAGGCATTCGTTTATGTTTCCAGTTACCAGTCCAAAGCAAGTATCTACGATTCAGTCAACACAAGCCATTTTAATTTTCGATGGCCTTCCTTTTAAGATTGCATCGCACCTCATGTGTCCACATAAGTACTAGTGTTAGTGGCAGCACACCGGTGCTGCTAAAATATTCCAGTAAACCTTTATCTGTACCTTAAGAAAAAGCTGCTTTGTGCTATGAAAACACTTAAATGACCATTGAACTTCTTCACCAGCTAGGCTTTTCTATCAACGAACAAAAGTCTAGTCTCACTCCAAATCAATCTAAGAAATTCATAGGTGCTTTACTGAATTCAGACGAGGCAACAAATAGTTTATCCCTTATAAGAAAGTATTCATGTACTAATAGGCCAACTCCCTTGTTACAAAGCTGGTTGTCAAAAAAAAGGTACGAAAGGTTACGAGACTGTTAGGGGTGATGGCATCATGCATATTCAATATCCCTGTTGCCCACTTCAACATGAGCCCAGTCAAACAGTGGCTTGCAAAACAATGGTCACGCATCTAGCAAATGGGATGATCTAGTGGTAGTGTCAAAGAAGGTGGTAAACATGCTAAAGTGGAGACCAGAATCAAACACGCTTGAGGACAAACCTTTTGTCAACCCACTAGTTCAGTTTACCATTACATCAGATACATTACAAGCCATTTGTGGGCCGCAATATGGAGGGCTCAAAACACAGGGCAGATGGTCAAAGCAGCAGGCATCTCAGCAGATAAACATGCTAGATCTGCTGCAACAAAGATGGGCCTATGCACTTTCCAATCACTTATCGCATAAAAAAGCATCCTTCTCAACAGAGACAACACCGCAACCATGTTTTACATAAAAAACAGGGCGGGACGCATTCAGACATTCTTCCTTTTCTCACCCCGTAGATCTGGCAGAAGCAGACACATTTACATGAGGGCACAGTGCGTCCCAGACAACTTAAGTTTTCTGCAAGGCAACTTAAGTTAACTAAAGTTCGTTGAAGACCACTAGTGGGAACTCAACACACAGTACTCAAACGGATATTCTCAGCCTGGGACCATCTATTAATAGATCTTTCTTCAACAAAACAAACTGCCCAACCTTTGCCTCCAGGTTTTTCGGGGTCTGTGTTACATTAGGGTAAAAATCGTATGCACACAAAAGGGGGGGGACACAGACTGCCTCCTGCATGTGAAATGATTTTTCAATTATCACAACCAAATGTACACCCTGAAGTTTTCAAAACATAATCAACTTCTTATTGGCCAGACCTTAATTGAAAACGATTTTGAAAACAAGAAACCATATTTTCATTCTTTACTCATCTTGAGTGCCTGTTTTCATAAAACCATTATTTTTTCTCCATATAAAAATACATAAAAACATGTATCACATACAATACAGTTATAGTGAACACATTTCTAAACATATACATTACATCAGTATCACAGGTGTGGGTGTACATTGAAAGATTCCACCTCATTTGATTTCCATAGATTATACTATCCACAAATCTTTTTATCAAATTACTGAAGACACAATTATTTCTAAGGGGCTCCATTACCTATCACCTCTAAGGGAATGGTTAGCAATGGATGGATGAGATTGCAAATCATTATGTCAACGCTGTGCGTTTCGGCCCCTATGGTAGAGATAGACCGCATCCAGCCTTGGTCTTCTCTTTATTCATGCAGGGCCTTCATCAGGACAAGGATAAGTGGTCTTTGGGGATCTTTTTGTCTTCTGACACCAGTGATACTTCTATTTTCTCTCTGTGGTGGACAGGAACAGGATAGTTAGTTCCCAGTGTCACTCGCGGGCTGTTGTGGCTGTGAACCTTCTCTATGACGTTTTGTATATTCAAGGCTGCAGAGGTCTGTTTTCTTTTTTCATTTTTCAGGAGTGTGCAGTGGAGCGCAAATATGTCACTTGCGATAGTAGGTTCACTAATTGTTTGTGATTGTGGAAGAGACGCGCCTAACTGCGCGTACACGAGAGATTCACGGAAGCAGCTGTCTGCTTCCCGCGTTCCTAGCCTTCAGCAATCAGCATTACACTGTCCTTGCCCTGACCAAGTCCTCGGCAGGAGCCACGACAATTGTGTTTGATGTGGGCATAGTGACATACTGAATATACAAAACGTCATAGAGAAGGTTCACAGCCACAACAGCCCACGAGTGATACTGGGAACTAACTATCCTGTCACTGCTAAATCTCACTACACACATGGTACTGGAGAAACGCTAGCCTTCATTGCAAACATACTATTAGATGTCATTTGCAAAGCAACAACGTGCAGTTCACTTCACACAGCAATATTGTGCAAATACGCAAGCAGGTGCAGATTCTCAAGTGGGCCAAGCAATACTAAAATATTTGTTTTCTACTGTTCCATCAGCTCACCCAACACCTTCCACTGATACGTCTAGCTAATCTATGGAAGGCATGTGATTCAAAGCAGATTCACAAGCAAAGATGATCATTACTTACCCAGTAATGGTCTTTCTGTGTCGTGTATCTGCTTAGAGTCACATGTGTCCACCCAGCATCGCCATGTAGTAGCAGTAGCAATACAAAACCCAGTACTTTCATACAATAGGTCATGTCAGAAGAATAAACCATCTTCCAACGTGACTGCGTGAGGGATCAAAGGAGATTGCACTTGTAGGGTATTGATAGTATGACAGGAACGTCCCTGTTGACGGCCCTTTTCGATTCTGGAAAAAAAAGTACTACTCTGAACCAACCACTAAATGGCAGCCTAAGCAAAGCATGAGACTAAGCAGATTCACAAGCCTCAGAAAGCCATACACATATTTTGTTCTTTACTGTGTAGGCAACATTTTACTTGCCGTTGTGGGGGTGAGGGGAAGGGTGGAGTATGATCCGTACTGAGCTGCCCAGTAGCAGTCGTTGCCCTCAGGAGCAGGAGCTCCCGAGCGCCTTGGTGTACTGCTGGAGCAGCACCCCAACGAGCCCTACAGGATGCGAGGTAAGCTTAGGACTCACAATCAGCTGTCCTTAAGCCCCTCCGCGCCCTCTACATTTTGCATCAGTATTTCCTGCATGAAATGCATATACCACACCATTCTTTGTTCGCCCACCTCTACGCTCCGCTTTAGAGCAAGGGCTCTCCACCCTATCATCACTAATTGCCACCATTGGTGCACTCGAGGTGCCCCCATATTCCAAGATGGCCGCCGCCCCTGCATTGCCGTGTCCCCACTCATGCCTGACTCCACCAGGCCTCTAGCCGGTATCCGATTGGCAGATACATTGCTGTAAACAGCAACGCGATTCGCCGACAGGCGGAGCCGGCAGCTGGAAATAAGGCAACGGAAAGAAGGCTTGGCCCTGACTGAGCTGACCGAACGCAGCCGACGACAGGCGACGTCCCTATACCCTAATAGATGTAGAATGCATAACTACCAGTGTTCCTGTCTGCAACCACCCTGCGCTAGGTAACTACCCTAGCTACTTTGTAATAACGTCATGAATCCTCTGTGATCCCGTGAACTGCTAATCACTTCTCAGCAGATGCTACCAGTACTTTACCGAGTTTGCTACTGCCTCCCCTCGCCACCCACCAAAGTCGCAAGCCCTCACCCACCCAGCCAGATCATACATCACTACCCTCACCACTACTATGTACTTGATCTCCTGGCTTGCTGCGCCTTGCATTGTTTATCCTGATGGACCCGCACAACTAACATTTACCCTGGCTGCACTCTGCATTGCTAAGCCCATTGACATTACATTCAAATTCATTTGTTGCACTATGCATTGTATCACCCTGTTGTGCCCACATTCGAATCTAGCGGTGCTGCATTGCATTGTTTTACCCTGTTGTGCCCTCACTCAAACCTAGTTGTGCTGCATTTTGCACTGTTTTACCCTGCTGTGCCTTACTCAAAGCTAGCCGTGCTGTATTTTGCACTGTTTTACCCTGCTGTGCCTTCCTCAAAGCTAGCCTTGCTGTATATTTCACTGTTTTACCCTGCTGTGCCCACATTCAAATCTAGCTGTGCTGCATTGCATTACACTGTTGTGCCTTCACTCAAACCCAGCCGTGCTGCATTTTGCACTGTTTTGCCCTGCTGTGCCCACATTTGAATCTAGCCGTGCTGCATTCTCCACTGTTCCTTAGCCCATAGAGTTTTGCTCTTGTTTTTAGCCTTGCTATTGTGCACTGTTCTGGTATTCTGCATTGCTGAGCCTTTCAACTAACCTCAACCTTGGTGCAGTCTGCATTGCTTCCCAGGCATATTCATAACCGATCCTAGCACTGGTGTATTCTACTCTGCTTGACATTAGTCTTTAGTGTTAGTGCTCTTTGCACTGTGTAGCCTGTAGAGCCCGTCAACTTTAGCCTTATTGTACCTGCATTGTCTATTCAGTGACAGCTACATCGTTACACCGGTTTGGTACCCTATCCACACCGTATTCTAGTATCATGTTACCACACCTACCCGCCCAAAACCTTCTCCTCCCACTATTAAGTGTACTCTTCGTACTGTGCGCATCCACCTGCACGCTCTTCATACCATCCCCCAACACAGTGACACCTACCACTCTGCACACTGCAACTATGGCCCCTACCTGCAGACCTGCTGACACCTGCCCTAGCACTGTTCCCCAGTACCCTAACATCTACCTTAATGCTCCGGCCTTATGGCTCGACCACTTCACTCAAAAACCTACACCTAATCAACCTTGCGCTACAGCCCTAAGAAACCTAAGACTAGGCTCTAGATTTTTGGGCAAGAAGGGTCACCCCATGTACCCTAGCGTATTTCTGAAAACCGTGAAGCCTAGCTGGTCCCCCCAAACCCCAACCTCACTCATGCCCCAAGGCCTTCAGACCAACCTTGCCGCCTCAGGCAACACCTGTCCGATTAAGGCAAGGCAAACCCCGACCTCACTCATGTCCCAAGGCCCTCAGACCAACCTTGCCGCTTCAGGCAACACCAGTCTGATTAAGGCAAGGCCAAGCAACGCTGGCCTGATCAAGGCCGCCATGATTAATGCACGGTCCCTTGCAGCTCACGCCCTGGACATTGCTGATCTCATCAAGACTCAGGAGCTTGACTTCATCGCCGTTTCTGAGACCTGGTTGCACCTCGCCTCCGGCCCGGCTCTCACTGGCTATCCCACCAAACTATTCCATCACCAGATGCGACCGTACCTCCTGAGGTGGAGGAATCGCATTCATATACAAAAACTCACTAGGACTCAGAACCTTACCGAGCATTAAGATGGAATCTGCAGAGCTACTCTCTGCCAAACTCACTTTATCGGCCAACCAAACGGCCACTATCATTTAATATACAGACCACCAGGTCCCCCCACTTCCTTTGTGGATGACATTATCGCTCTAGTACTAGACAAAGCGAAAACCAACTCGCAAACTATTATCCTCGGTGACCTTAATTTAGGTCACCAAGATCCGATGACCCTGCGGCCCTGGATCTTGTTAATACCTTAACAGATCTAGGTTTTTCTCACCACATACAAGCTCCCACTCACATCAAAGGACGAGCCTTAGACTGGCTCAGCGACACCAACTGCAACATTCGCCTACTCTCGAATGTCCCTGGCGTTTGGTCCGATTACCACATTATCACTTTCAGCATTGAAGCAGCCTTGCTACCAACGCCTCCTGTCGCCCCAGCTATCCTCACTAGAAACAAAAAGAACATAACTGCTGAAAAGCTTCCCCCCCTCATCCTTCCCACCCTTAAAAATGCCACTAACTCCTGCTCGGACCCCACTATTTTAGCCAACATATACAACCAGTCAGTTCTTACAGCCATAAACTCCTTCGCCCCACTCAAACTTAGAAGACCCAAACAACATGCGCACCTTAACTCGTGTTTAACACCACAGCTCAAGAGTGCTACGCAAAGAGAAACATAGTGCAGAGGCACGCTGGAAAAGTCACCCCTCTGACATCCATAAGGACAGTCTCCTATTAGCCACCCTTAACTATAAAGAAGCTCTATTCCAGGCCAAAAAAGATTCATACAACAACCGCATCACATCAGCACAATCAAATACGAAGGAATTATTCAAAATTCTCAAGGAAATTGAGACACCTGCAGCCCCCCCTGATTCCTGTCCTAAAGACAGCAATTGGTGCACGAATATTCAGACAGCACTCCTAGGCAAAACTGCCACCCTCCAAAGCAAAATGAAAGATAAACAAAAGTCTTTACAGTCGAACCAGCCATTGCCCACTTCCACACCTAGCACCCAACACCAAGCCAACCCGGCCGTTAAACCATTCGCCTTCTCCCCTCTTACCATCCTTGAAGTAGAAGGAATCATAAACAACCTCAAACCATCTAACTGCCAAGGTGACCCTTGCCCGGCTCCCATCATTAAGGAAGCCACACACCACCTTGCCCCTTTCATCACATCCTTTATAAATGCCTCCTTCAAAATGGGTACAGTCCCCGACATCCTCAAGGACGCCTGGGTAATCCCACTACTCAAAAAACCGTCCCTTGACCCAAACATCCCCACTAGCTTCAGACCTATCACTACGGTCCCGTTCCTGCTTAAGATTCTTGATCGCGCAGCTTACCTGCAGATCCAAGACTACCTTGAGTCCAACAAACTCCTGGGGCTAAGACAATCAGGCTTCCACCCCAAACACGGCACCGAATCAGCCCTGATTGATCTGAAAACCCAGATGGAGACATTAAAGGACAATGGGAAGCTAGTGCTACTCCTTCTCCTCGACCTCTCCGCGGCATTCGATTTGGTCAACCACCAAATACTTTTCCAACATCTCAAATCCGCTGCCTACTTCTCTGACTCTGCCAATGCCTGGATCCACTCGTTCCTCAGTAACAGATCTATGCGGGTCTTCTCACCCTCAGCCTCGGCAGACCGTTTTCCCATTCTCTGTGGCATCCCTCAAGGCTCTTGTGTATCGCCTACAATGTATTCACCAAGCCACTTTTCGATGTGCTTGACTATCTGGGTGTATCCTATACCAACTATGCGGATGACACCCAGATACTCATTCCCATAACTGGTGATTACACAGTCGATACCAAAGCCTTGAATGATGTCTACTTGGTCATCCAGGCCTGGATGGCGCAATACGAGCTTTGCCTCAATGACGATAAGACAGAGCTCTTACTACTAGGATCCACCTATCGTCTTAACAAACCTGACCAAACTTATAAGGCCTTCACTATTGACGGCAACGTCATCAAGGTCTCGAAAGACACCAAAACCTTAGGCGTCTATCTGGACTCCACCCTTTCCCTGAATAGACAAACAAATGCTGTTATGTCGGCCTCAGCGTATACATGCAAACTTATCACCGCCTGCAGACCATTCCTGAACCCTCACAACTGCACTACTTTGGCTAGAACACTCATCATGGCCAAAATAGATTACTGCAGCGCCCTATACCTAGGGACTAGTCAGTCCAACCTCAATAAACTTCAAACTATTCAAAATAATGCCATAAGGGCAGCTCTCAATATCCCTAGACGGTCCCACATCTCCATCATCAGATCTGACTTACGCTGGCTCCCGGTAAAACAAAGAATTGCCCTGAAAACGTTAGCTTTGACTCACAAATGCCTGAACAACAATGCCCCTCCATACCTCTCTTCTCGCCTCACACCTCACTCCTCTTCCCGCCCCACCAGATCAGCCCAAACTCACAGCCTAACCTTGCCCAGATTTAAACTCCAAAAAGCGGGTGGTGTGAGCTTCCCTGTCCTAGCTTCCAAACTGTGGAAAACTCTGCCAACTCACATAAGAATTGAACCTTCGTTCCTAATGTTCAAGAACAACGCCAAAGCCTGGCTGCTCACCCAGAAAGCATGAGGTTCCTCAGGCTAGCCTAGCTCTCTACCTGCAATATATCCTATCTGTGTACATATGCCAGACTATCAGTCATAACCTGTAAATTCTGTATTTGTATGTAACCTGTAAATTCTGTATTTGTATATAACTTGTAAATTTGTACTTGTGTATAACGTGTAAATTTGGTATTCTTGTATACTCGTGTTGTAACCTTTACCTAAGATTATGCGCCCGGTTGCCCACGGGCCTGGTGCGCTTTACAAATAAACTAAACTAAACTTTACACCAGACTCCAATTCACCCAAGAGTAAAGCCTTGCAGCTCAGTCACATTCACCAGTGGAGAGATTGTTCTAACTTCAAGGCAGAGCCTTAAATACACTACAGTTAGTCTCTATGAATTTCACACCAGTGGTATTCAGAAAAACCCTCCTAACAAAATGACTACTGTAATCCTGTATTAATTCACACCAAACATTGTCTTATATCAACACACTTACATTGCCCGTTTATCATCCTTTGTTGCATTGACTCACCCATATCCATATATAAAATAAACATGCCCTACAATATGCATTAAATCAATGCTTCCCTTGCCATGTATTTTATCGACAGACCCATTTACCCACGTGAGTACATTAAATCGAAACACCCATTGATCTGTAGTGAATGTGATGATCCTTACTTTTTCTGAAGATGAGGAACAACCTCGGACCTCCTGAAACCCTCAAGGTTATAGAGCTTAGTGGCCAATGTCTTGGCAGCATCGTGATCCTTGAGGACCCCATTGGAAAGCGATGGACCCTCAATGGCCTCCAATTCGGACGCCTGCGATGAGATTGGAGAACTGCATAGAGAACATATTAGTAAAGATAATAAACAGAGGGTACACAGAGGGAAAGCTCAGGAATGAGGGTCATGCTACATTTGTCAGTGAAATCTGTAATGAGCAATGTCTTTCAAGTGAGCGTGCTACTTAACATGTTACATATTACAGCTAATTGGGATATGTTATGAGTGTCTCCTGATAAATTAGCATAATTTATAATGAATGATATATTAAGAAGTGTGAGCAATCTGATATAAGCAATTCCTAGGCAGGAAAAAGAGGGCAACTCCATCACCCTGTACAAAGCACAATAAATGAGAGCCACATACATGAGTAAATTCCTATAAAAAAGGATACCAGTATCCTTGCTTCCAGAAAGTAAAGATCTTTTTTCCAAACTCTTAACTTTCAAATAACATTTTCTTCTGTTTTTGCCAAAACACAACACCAAAAAAATAGAAAGAAAAACAGTCCACTTGTCAGATCCACTTCAAACTACAAGTCCCCACAATCCTTTAGGGCCCTTGTAGTCTTGACCTCCATCACAGCACCAATCCTAGGCTATCCCAGTCTATGCCTCACTTCCTGTCTCAGAGTCCTTCCTCTTTCTTTGCTGCTTCCATGAAAGATAAGTCATCTTTCTGGTGTTCTCTATGCTACGTGTGTGAGAAAACAATTAAGTGTGAGAGGGTTCATGATTCGTTTTACTGGGGTCCCGAGAGTGTGTTAGGCTTACTGTGCTGTATTACTAGGCTGTGTAGCTCCGCTCGGGTTTGTGGAATTTAGAGCTTTTGGTAATTGCGGAGGAGCGCCGGGGTGCAAGTCATCTTGCTCGCTTTAGGCGACCGGCACTCCCCGCATAGTTATTTTAGAGCGTGCAGAGCCAGAGAGGCATTAGAGTAAAGCACCCGCGTATCAGGTGCCAGTCACATGACCGGCGCGTCATCGCACATGCGCGGATCGTCTTTTCGGAGCGATCTCGGCGCAGAGAAGTTTAGAAATCCCTGTGATCCACCGCAGCCTCTTGATTTGTGCAATTGATACATTTCTGGGAGTGTGCAGCGTGCTCTCGCCCTGACTGCCTCTGCAAGGGATTGGCACCTGGCACAAGCATAAAAAAAAAATTATAATAAAGGGACATAAAAAAAATAAAAAGGAGATAGAATATTGTGGGTGAAATAAGAAGGTCTCCAAGATGATGGAGGAAGCCAGTTCCATCCCGGAATACAGTGAGGAGGAGTGGGAGGCAGACAAGGACCTGTCCCTGAGCTTCAGGAGGATCCTTGGAGATTCACTGGCGATAGCGGTATCTCAGGGGTTAGACCCACCCAGGAGCGCCTAGAGGTGCTGGAATCCCTCCTCATGACCACGGTCCCTAAACGAAAAGCTAGAGAGCTCAGCCCTGGAGAAGGCACATCTAGAGGTCCGCCAGAGAAGCGGACGGCTGCACATAAGGGGGTGGAAAAGACCCAGAAGAGCCCCCACTCTTCTACCCCCTGCCCGCGGGGTCAGGTATCAGGGGTGCAATCTAAGCCCCAGGAGGTTGCCGACCCATTTGATAAGCTGAAATGAAAGCAGCTTTTCTAGGGAAGTCGGCGGTGCCAAACCTCGGACCCCCTACCCCAGGGGTGCTAAATACAGGGGAGGCCGAAGAAGGCAGAGAATCCTTGCAGGAAGAGGAGGATGAGACCGAGGAAGGTCTCGGAGAAGAGGACAAGGTGGACAGCGAGGCCACAGTGTGTCAGGATACGGAGGAAGCTGAGGATGTCGATGACATGTTTGACCCGGATAGCATAAAACATCCGAGGTCCTCTGACTGGATACCCTCCACCAGAGTGGCCCAGTATATGGCGGCAAGGATTCGCAAGCCTCTGGAAAGAGAGGTTTGCTTCCATATGAGGGCTGAGTGTCCGAGGCCCGAGCTTCCGAATAAAGTCATGGAGACACCTGAGCTGGATGCTAAGATGGTCACATTTGTGACTAAAGCGACAAAGGATGTGAGACTGGGTGTTGATCGCGCCTGAAGTCCTGCCAGGACAAAGTATTGGCTATGGCTGGTCCCCTTGCCAGGATTATGGACCTGGCCGAGAGGGCCAGGGACACAGGAGTACCGGTGGCCCAGTTACCCTCGCCAACTGGGCACAGAGGGCGGTCTGTTTCCTCGGAAACGCCAGCAGTGCTCTCTCGTCGGAGAGGCGGAGGAGCTTGTTGCTCAAGATTGACAGCAAGTTAGGGGACCTCGCCAATTATGAGGCAGGCCAGGCAGCTAAAGGGCTGTTTGGAGAAGCTTTCATTAAGGAAATGTCCCATTTCGTGGGGACATACTCAGCACTAGTGAAGGCGCAATCATCCATCCATAAGATCTTCCCGGGGTGAGTTTTGGGAAAGCAGACAACATGACACCTTCTTCCCCGCCAGAGGGAGACATTTTCGTGGTAGAAAATTTCAGACAACAGAGTCCTGCCGGAGTTAAGAGTACAGGGAGAGATCTACCCCAAGGTGGGGGGAGGGGGGGGGGCGCACAGCGTTGTGTATAGACAAGTGGCGCAAGATATCAGGCGATGCTTCGGTTTTGCAGGCCGTAGTAGGGCTAGGACTGGAGTTTATAAGTGTTCCGCATCAGGACAGGTTTCCATGACGGATGAGAACCTCAGAGGAGGAGGAGTTGTTACGAGAGAGAGAGAGAGTTGTGTGTGCTAGTATAAAAAGGAGCAATAGAGCAATGTTCAGACGAGTTTGTCAGTTTTTACAGCAACATGTTTTTAGTTCACAGGAAAGGGAAGTCAAGGCTGGTGATAAACTTGAAAGAGCTGAACGGGTGGCTGATTTACAGACATTTCTTGATGGAGGGTATCCATCTACTGAGGGATTTGCTTTGCAAGGAAGACTGGTTAGCGAGGCTAGATTTGAAGGACGCTTACCTCACCATCCCCATGTAACGCTCACCTGATTCCCACGGAGGCGCAGGTCTGGCTTCGAGTGCTGATGCTTCTTCATTGGTGAAGCGCAGGACTCTGAAGATGGACAGGAAGGGCCCTCTACTCTGGCTTCTCCGGCTCGCAGGAATATTCCCCTGTGCGTGAAAAGGGAGTATTACCTACTGACTGAGTTATGCTCTAGCCTCCCACTCTCTTCCAACCCTCCACGATACCCTTCCACGATTCCCCGTGAAGTCTCACCTTAGGGTCAGGAAGGATGAGCTCTCCATCCTGCTTCCGATGCAGGGGCGCGTTGAAACCCAGTTACTTCACTGGATTGAGGATTGATGGGAGTTCAGGTAAGCTTGACTATTCAGGTAAGGCTCTGTAAACGTTCTGTTGCAAGCTCAAAAGTCCAAGCTTAATAATAATGTTCATTGTCTTTTTGCAGCAAGCGCTAATGCTTATGTCTTTTTTCCCCTTAGGGGCCGGGGTTCGGAATGCCGGAGATATGGCGCCGACCCGAAGTGAAACGTGCAGTTCCAGTAAATGGCAGGTTAGTTCTGGATTAGCGCTCGGGAACTGTCTTTGCATACGCTCATTCAATGTCTTTGTCTTTTTTCCCCATAGGGGCCGGGGTCCGGAAAATGCCTGGAAGCGGCAAGACCCGAAATGAAATGGGAATGACCCAACAGGTAAGTCTTATTCCCTTCCTTCTCTCACCTCTTATTCTTGTCTTTTTCTCTAGGCTCTGGGAAGTGGCTGTGTATCCGGATGATCGCTGCTGAAGATGGAGGAACCCAGGAAAGGTGAGTGAAATGCAGCGCTGCAGCGATCGTAACGAAATGCTTTTAAAAATAATGTCTTCCCTTTCAGGATCGTCTGTGATATCTCCGTGGTGCAGATTTAGCTGGTAAGGTCTCTTGTCTCCCTTTGCAGGTGACCCAGGATGCTGACAGGCATGGCTGAAGTCCAGATGCAGGAGCTGACACGGTGAGCGTCCAGCTGCGAGGAGCAGAACAACGCGAAGCGTGAGTTGCTGATCGGGTGTGGTTTAAATAGCTTTGGAAGAAGTCCCAAGTGTGTATCCTTCCTCAGATCAGGTATGTATCCTTCCCCGACCACACCCGGGTGGAAAGTAGTCCCACAGGTAAAGTAGTTCCATTCAGGCCTCAAGAGGGCCTGGATGTGGCAGCATGGTCTGCATCAGGTAAGTGCACATTAAAACACTTGAACACATGTCTAGCTTTATGAGCCTGGCGCCTAAGGCGCCAGGACAGAGGTCCAACATGAGCCTGGCGCCTAAGGCGCCAGGACTGCGTCCAAAGGGCCCCAGCTTGGGCCCGCTGGCACTCCCCTGGGGGAAATGATGCCTGCCTGCCTCTGGGGTTGCTGGGTCGGACCTGGCTCCTTGGAGGTAGGCATCATGACAGTACCCCGCTCAAGGCCCCTCCCAAGATTCTTCCCTCCGGGGGTTTGGGCTTGTTCGGAAATCTCCGGTGAAACCTTTGTACTAATCGAGGTGCGTGGACATGGTTACTAGGCTCCCACGATCTCTCCTGAGGTCCATATCCCTTCCAGTCAACAAGATAGAAGAGTTTCGACTTTACCACCTTGGAGTCTAAAATGTCTTTAACTTCGAATTCTAATTCCCCTTCAATTTGAACTGGATCTGGAGGCTTGGATAATCGGGTTCCTGGTTGTACTGGCTTCAAAAGTGATGCATGTTGGACGGTAGATCCAGTTTAAAGGCCACTGGGTTGATTATAGCTTTGATGGGATAAGGTCCTATGAATCTGGGATTGAAGGTTCGCGGGCCCTTGAGGGGTAAATGTTTAGTTGCTAGCCATACCTGGTCTCCTACTTGGTAAGGAGGAGTTTTACTTCGGTGCAAATCAGCGTTTTCTTTATACTTTTTCTTGGCTTGCTGTAAATGAGTTGCAGCTTCTTTGAAGGCTCGGGTTATTGTGGAATGCAGATGATTTACTGCGGGCATTTCCAGGGTCAGAGGTGGATCTAGGTCAGAGGTCCGAGGATGGTGACCATACAAAGTATAAAAGGGGGTTTGTCCGGTTCCAGAATGCACTGAATTGTTGTATGCATATTCTGCGATCCAAAGGATGTCTTTCCAATTTAACTCGGATTGGTGTAACATGCACCGAAGATATTGCTCGAGAGTCTGATTGGTTCTCTCGGTTTGTCCGTCGGTCTGGGGGTGGTGGATAACCGCACATCTATTTGTGCTAGTTGGCAACACTTCTTCCAAAAATGTGAGATAAATTGACTTCCACGATCCGAGACTAATATGGAAGGGAAACCATGTATGCGAACTATATTCTCCAGGAATTCCTTGGCCAAGGTGGAAGCTGAAGGCAAACCCTTTAAAGGGATAAAGTGGGCCATTTTGGAGAATAGGTCCACAATTACAAGGATTGTGTTGTAACCAGCACAAGGAGGCAGATCTGTTATAAAGTCCATTGACAGGGTGTGCCATGGTGCCGGTGGAATATCCAAGGGTTGAAGTAGGCCGGCTGGCCTTTTCTTTTGAGCCTTGTTTTGGGCGCAAATTCCACAAGACAGTACAAAAGACTTTATGTCTTTTCTCCAAGAAGGCCACCAGAAGTGGCGTTTGATTTTTTTCCTCCGTTTTAGCGATACGAGGGTGTCCTTCCATTAAAGATTCATGATGATGGGCAATAACAAGTTATTGCAATTCTTTACTTGGCAGGAACAACCGCTCCTGGAAGTAGGGTAAGTCATCCTTAACGGTGTAATGAGGACCCTTTTGACTCCATTCCAGTAAGGTTGAAGAGTCTAGAAGTTGTTTTACTTGCGTTTGGATATCCTCAATAGTTTGCAATGAAGTTAAGTCTAAGATTCTTTGCTCAGGTATGATGGGCACAGGTTCTAAGCTCGAATTAGGTTCTTCCATGCCAATCCGGGATAAGGCGTCCGCTTTTCCATTCTTGCAGCCAGGGCGATAGGTAATTACAAAATCAAATTCCGCAAAGAATAGAGCCCATCGGAGTTGTCGTGAAGATTGAGCTTTGGCTGTCTTTAAATACTGCAAGTTTCTGTGGTCCGTAATTACGGTGATGGTGTGTCTTGCCCCGAGAAGGTAGTGACGCCAAGCCTTGAAAGCAGATTTGATGGCCAGTAACTCTTTATCGGTAATTGCGTAGTTGATTTCAGGAGGAGAACATTTTCTGGACCAAAAGGCCACTGGGTGTAGTTGGTTAGTTTTTGGGTCTCTTTGCGACAGGACAGTTCCCATGGCCGAACTGGATGCATCGGTTTCCACTATGTACGGGAGATCTGGGTGCGGGTGCTTCAATACAGGTGCAGAGGTGAATTTGGTTTTCAGGTCCTGGAAGGCGAGTTCGGCCTCAAGAGTCCATTCAAAGCGTTTGTTTTTCTTTAGGAGAGCGGTGATGGGTTGGACTGTTCGGGAAAATTCCGGGATGAATCTTCGATAGAAATTGGCAAAGCCGAGCATGCTCTGAACTCCCTTCACCGAGCTTGGAGATGGCCATTTGAGGATGGCGTCCACCTTTCGCGAGTCCATTCGGACTCCTTGAGGTGTCAGGATGAATCCGAGAAACTCAACTTCTGTGGTATGAAAAACGCATTTTTTGAGTTTTGCAAATAGTCTGTGCTGGCGCAGTTTCTCAAGAACTGCCCTAACATGTTTTCTGTGATCAGATTCTGAAGAAGAGTACACCAGGATGTCAATGTAAACAATGACACAGACATCGATAAGTTCCCGAAGAACATCATTCATAAAGTACTGAAAGGCGGCAGGTGCATTGCACAAACCGAAGGGCATCACCTGATATTCGAAGAGCCCAAACTTGGTGCGGAATGCAGTCTTCCATTCGTCGCCTTCTTTTATGCGCACCAGGTGATAAGCTCCTCGGAGATCTAACTTGGTGTACACACAAGCGTCTTTCACCTGGTCGATAAGCTCAGGGATCAAGGGCAGAGGATAACGATTCTTAATCGTTATTTGATTTAGGGCGCGATACTCTATACACGTTCTAAGGTCGCCTTCTTTTTTCGGCACGAAGAACAGAGCTGAAGAGACAGGAGACTTGGACGGGCGAATAAAACCATTGGCTAGGTACTGATCTAAATACTGACGCAAATGCAGGTTCTCAGGTTCCGTAAGCGCATAAATCCTACTACAAGGTAGTTGAGCATTGGGTACCAGATCGATTTGGCAATCTTAAGACCGATGGGGAGGTAACGTGTTAGCCTGTTCTTTCTGAAAAACGTCTTGGAATTCTTGGTATTCTGACGGTAGCTGTACAGGGGTGGAAGTTGCTGAGGCTAGACCCATAGCTGGATTTCTTGGATAACAAGTTGGTTCACAATCAGGAAAACGTATCTTCTTTGCTCGCCAGTCAATTCTGGGATTATGTGTTTCTAACCAAGGAATTCCAAGAATTACTTGAAATTGTGGGGCCTTGATCACATCAAACACGATTGCTTCCCGATGTCCATCCTGACCCACCAGTGTCACTTCAACATTGGAATGCTTTACAGGCCCTGAGGCTATTTCGGTTCCATCTACTGTAGTAATGACATCTTGGGTTACTTTCGGGCGGAGAGGAAGCTTAATCCTGGAAGCCAATTCACGGTCTATGTAATTTCCAATAGCTCCACTGTCGATGTATGCTTTTATAGCATGCAACTGCTGAGGCCGTTTTGGGTCCACGAGCACCATTGGCATGACAAAATGCGAGGTCAAAGAGTTAGTTTTCAAGCTCGGCAAGCGGACCCCTACGCTTGCCGGGCTAGGTCGTTTCCCGAATCAGGTGTCACTAATTCGTTATCAGTAGCTCCAACCACCTTCTTAAGTGGTTTAACTGGACAATTTCGAAGAAAGTGACCGGAAGTCCCGCAATACAGACAAAGTTGCATTTGCCGCCTTCTCTCTCGTTCTTTCTGCGTTAATGGTCCTTTAACACCACCGATTTGCATAGGTTCAGATACGTCGGTACTCTTGGAGTTAGCGTGGGTTTTGATCGGTGCTCGGTTTTCATACTTGAACCGATCTGCTTTTCTATTTTGAAGTCTGTGATCAAGTTGAACCACCAAGTCAATGTAGTCTGCGCAGACCTGGGGTGGGTTTACTATCTGAGCTAGAACATCCTTAAGCTCTCTGCGCAGGCCTCGATGAAACAATGTGATCCTTTTGCTTTCTGGCCATCCAGTTTCCACAACCAGTCTGTTAAAGGTGGCTATGTAGGACAGAAGATCCTGATTACCTTGTCGTAAGGATAGCAGTTCGTTATCAAGGGCCTGTCCTTGAGAGTGTCGAGCGAACAATCTTTCCATGCTGGCCTGGAAGCCCTGAAAATTCTGGAGAATGGGATCATCCTGATTTACCAATGGAATAGACCAATCGGCAGCACTGCCACTGAGGTAAGAGCTACCTTGGTCTGGTCGTTAGGGAAGGCTCCGGGTCTGCATAGAAAGTGTAAACGACATTGGTTCATAAAGACGGCATATTTCTTGGGATCCCCCGCAAAACGTTCAGGCGGGGCCAAAGGCATGTGTCCAGGTAGATTAATTTGTACCGGTTACTCAAACCCATTGATGTTGAAATGTCTCCGGAATTAGGTAAAGGAGTGTGCCCTGCCTGGGCCTGTAATAACCTTTTGGCTAGGTCATCTGTTCTTTCCTTGGATAAGATCAGTTCTCTTTTGAGAGCGTTAGTCTCCTGGCAGGCTGAGTGCACCTCTGCCCGTAATTCCCTCAAAAGCTGGGCCAGCTGGTCAGTCTCGGAAGTCTCCATAGCGCCCGGGTGGGAAATTGTGGGTAGGCTTCGCGTTCTGTAACGCTCACCTGATTCCCACGGAGGCGCAGGTCTGGCTTCGAGTGCTGATGCTTCTTCAATGGTGAAGCGCAGGACTCTGAAGATGGACAGGAAGGGCCCTCTACTCTGGCTTCTCCGGCTTGCAGGAATATTCCCCTGTGCGTGAAAAGGGAGTATTACCTACTGACTGAGTTATGCTCTAGCCTCCCACTCTCTTCCAACCCTCCACGATACCCTTCCACGATTCCCCGTGAAGTCTCACCTTAGGGTCAGGAAGGATGAGCTCTCCAGCCTGCTTCCGATGCAGGGGCGCGTTGAAACCCAGTTACTTCACTGGATTGAGGATTGATGGGAGTTCAGGTAAGCTTGACTATTCAGGTAAGGCTCTGTAAACGTTCTGTTGCAAGTTCAAAAGTCCAAGCTTAATAATAATGTTCATTGTCTTTTTGCAGCAAGCGCTAATGCTTATGTCTTTTTTCCCCTTAGGGGCCGGGGTTCGGAATGCCGGAGATATGGCGCCGACCCGAAGTGAAACGTGCAGTTCCAGTTCCAGTAAATGGCAGGTTAGTTCTGGATTAGCGCTCGGGAACTGTCTTTGCATACGCTCATTCAATGTCTTTGTCTTTTTTCCCCATAGGGGCCGGGGTCCGGAAAATGCCTGGAAGCGGCAAGACCCGAAATGAAATGGGAATGACCCAACAGGTAAGTCTTATTCCCTTCCTTCTCTCACCTCTTATTCTTGTCTTTTTCTCTAGGCTCTGGGAAGTGGCTGTGTATCCGGATGATCGCTGCTGAAGATGGAGGAACCCAGGAAAGGTGAGTGAAATGCAGCGGTGCAGCGATCATAACGAAATGCTTTTAAAAATAATGTCTTCCCTTTCAGGATCGTCGGTGATGTCTCCGTGGTGCAGATTTAGCTGGTAAGGTCTCTTGTCTCCCTTTGCAGGGGACCCAGGATGCTGACAGGCGTGACTGAAGTCCAGATGCAGGAGCTGACACGGTGAGTGTCCAGCTGCGAGGAGCAGAACAACGCGAAGCGTGAGTTGCTGATCGGGTGTGGTTTAAATAGCTTTGGAAGAAGTCCCAAGTGTGTATCCTTCCTCCGATCAGGTATGTATCCTTCCCCGACCACACCCGGGAGGAAAGTAGTCCCACAGGTAAAGTAGTTCCATTCAGGCCTCAAGAGGGCCTGGATGTGGCAGCATGGTCTGCATCAGGTAAGTGCACATTAAAACACTTGAACACATGTCTAGCTTTATGAGCCTGGCGCCTAAGGCGCCAGGACAGAGGTCCAACATGAGCCTGGCGCCCAAGGCGCCAGGACTGCGTCCAAAGGGCCCCAGCTTGGGCCCGCTGGCACTCCCCTGGGGGAAATGATGCCTGCCTCTGGGGTTGCTGGGTCGGACCTGGCTCCTTGGAGGTAGGCATCATGACACCCCATAGATCGAGGATTCAGGGATTATCTAAGATTCTTTTGGAAGAAGCGAAGTTGGCGCTTCGCATGTCTCCCTTTCGGACTGGCCTCAGTACCCTGGGCCTTCATGAAGGTGATGAAGCCGGTTGCAGAAGCTATCAGGAGCAGAGGAATCAGAATAATTGTTTACCTAGACGATATCCTGACCATGGCCCAGAGCAGAGGGATTTTGAAGGCGCAGGTATGCTGGGTCAACGATCTGCTGTCCTCGCTAGGATTCTTGATCAACCGGGAGAAGACAGAGCTCGATCCGAGACAGAGGATGGAGTTCCTGCGGTTTATAGTAGACACAAGGAAGGCTACCTTCGAGCTGCCCCAGCAGAAAATGAGAAGTATAAAGAGGGAGTTGAGGACGGCAATGGCGAAGGAGGTTATTTCGTTGAGAAGTTTGGCTCGCATAGTAGGGCTTCTGGCGTCCTCTATTCAAGCAATATTTCCAGGGCCTCTGCACTACAGAGCGCTCCAGAGGTTGAAGATCAAGCACCTGCGAGGGGGTGTAGGATATCATCAGATAGTCCCTCTGGACGAGGAAGGAAGAGTAGAGTTACAATGGTTGCTTCAGAATATGGAAGCATGGAACGGCAGGGCCATTTTCGGGTATGTGTCAGAGATAGTCATAGAGTCGGATGTGAGTAGAGCTGGTTGGGGCGCCAGATGTGGTCAGATACAGACAGGGGGGCCTCTGGTCGGAAGGGGAGTTAAAACTTCATATAAATTGTCTAGAGTTATTGGCAGGGTCGATCGCAGTGCAAGCTCTGGCAAAGGAGAAGGTGAATTGTTGCATTCTTTTGAGAATGGACAATTTATCAGCGGTGCGTTATATAAACAAGTTGGGAGGTACGAAATCGAAGATGTTAGCGGAGATAGCGAAGGATTTTTGGCATTACTGCCTGCAAAGGAAATTAGTGATAACAGCAGAGTATCTCCCAGGAGTCCAGAACACGATAGCGGAACTCCAGACACTTCATGGACGCCAGCGACTGGAGGTTACACAGGAGAGTATTCAAGCAATTACAGGAGCTGTGGGAGCCGATGGAAATAGAGCTCTTTGCCTCCAAGCTGAGCGCACAGCTGAAAGATTTTTACAGCTGGAGGCTAGACCCGGAAGCTTTAGGGACAGATGCGTTCCTGCACAGTTGGGCAGGGGGGGTGCTCTACATTATGCGTTTCCCCATTTTATAATGATAATGAGGACCCTGGCGAAGGTACGTCGGGAGCGGGCGGAGGTGGTCATAGTGACGCTGTGTTGGAAATCTCAAGTTTCTGACTCTGATGGAACTTTCCTCGGATTTTCCGAGACTAATTCCATGGGAAGCGGACCTGCTTCGCAACCCGACGGGTCAGAGACATCCATTAGTTCAGACGGGAGATCTGCATCTGTTAGACTGCAGGATTTCAGGACAAGATGGGATTTGCCAGGCCTTTCGAGAGAGGCTGCAGATTGTATCAGGGATTCCTGGACCCCCTCTACCCTTAGGAGCTATGATGCCGCTTGGGAGAAATGGTCAGGATGGTGCGGGTTGCAATGTATTCATCTAGTTTCGGCCTCTATAGTGCATGTGCTCAATTTTCTGGCAGAGACGGCGGCTAGTGGAAAAGCATTTTGTACGCTGGGTGTGTATAGATCGGCAATTTCTGCGGGACATGACAGGTACGAGGGTCGTCCTATTGGGGAACATCCTGCGGTGGTACGACTTGAGAGGAGTGAAGATGCGGAAGCCACCCGTTCCCAGATACTCAGTCATATGGGATGTTGAGAACGTTTTCCGACTGTTTAAGCAGTGGCCGGACAACGATGGTTTGACGGCTAAGCGTCTTTCGGGCAAGCTAGCAATGTTATTGTGCTTAGTGTCATGTAGAGGAGTGTCTGATGTGAAGGCCTTAGAAGGGGACAGAAAGATCTATCTGGATGGGGTAGCATTTCAGATTGCACAGAGAACTAAGAGCGCTTTGTCGGTTATTTCTTACCCTTATTTTCCTGATGAACCTAAGTTGTGTGTGGCGCGTTGCATTAAGGAGTATGAGAGGGTGACAGTGAGTGTGAGACCTGCTGCAGTGCGACAGTTGCTGATAGCACATAGGAGGCCTTTTCACGCAGTACCGTCAGCCACCATATCTAGGTGGGTTCGGGAAGTCATGTGCTGGGCGGGCATTGACTTGAATATGTTTGGAGCGCATTCAGTGAGGGGAGTGATGGCTTCTAGAGCTTTTGCGGCAGGAGTGTCTTTTCATGATATTTTGAAGGCAGCAGATTGGTCTACTGAATCTACGTTTAGGACTGTCTACTTCAAACCAGTAGATTCTTTGGCCAAGATGGTGTTGGAAAGCTTTGAACAAGCATAAAGCTCGCCTCTGGTCTTGCCATAGAATGAAGATTACCAAGGCAACTAGCGCGGGTAGTCTTGATTCTATTAAAGACACAGAGGCGAGCATTATTCCCGCTCTGGTACGCAGGGAAGATTTGGTGGATGATATAAAAGGTCATTTTGATGCTGAGATGGATAATTTAAATGCATTAAGAGATGTCTGAAGTTATCAGTCTTGCTATTTGGTTAATGTTTTGTAACTGGAGACTGGGTACTCCCGCCCAGATACTATATTTCTAATTTGGTTTTAGGGGAACAAACCAAGAACGGTTGAGAAAGAAGGTGTCTCGGAGGAGAAGAACACAGACAGTTGGGAAAGTCGTCTGATAGTTGACAGTTCCAGTTTCTGTTGAGGAAGTTTGCAGTTTAGTTATAGAATCATCAAAGAAAGAGGAAGGACTCAGACAGGAAGTGAGGCATAGACTGGGATAGCCTAGGATTGGTGCTGTGATGGAGGTCAAGACTACAAGGGCCCTAAAGGATTGTGGGGACTTGTAGCTCGAAGTGGATCTGATCAAGTGGACTGTTTTCCCTTTCTATTTTTGGGTGTTGTGTTTTGGCAAAAACAGAAGAAAATGTTATTTGAAAGTTAAGAGTTTTGAAAAAATTCAGCTGCTTTGGGAAGTGGCAATAAAAGAGTAAAGCATAATGCTCGCCTCCGTGTCTTTAATAGAATCAAGACTACCTGCGCTAGTCGCCTTGGTAATCTTCATTGTCCTTCGTAAGATAAAAGAGCTAATGCAGGGATGAAGGAATTCATACAGCCAGAAAGCATAGATTCATGAGCTAAGCTGAGACTGTATCCTTTCAGGCTGAGTGCAAAGGTTGTGCCTAGGAATTTAGTTGTATTACAACTTGGCTCCCAACAATACCTCTCGCTTGTATGTGCCCTTTAGCAGAAATATCAAAGTCCCTGCTCCCTCACAAAAGCAAAGCTAGCCCTTAGTCTGCATTGCTTATTGGTTGTGGACCTGAAACCTTCACTGCCCATGTTTGTTTTGCAGCATATATTGTCTCCGGAGGATAGCTCAGGGGCAACATGCACGCCTTGGAAGCAAGACACGGAGCACCACAGGTTCGATCCACAAGTCCGCGCTTAGAAACCTCTGGGTATTAAGCGCGTTATAAATAACCTATCATATCAGATCATACATCATATGTCAGCTACCTACCAAAAGAGCAAAGTCAGTTCTTCACACACTGGGCCCAATTCACAAAAACGTAACTAGAGTTAATCAGGAGATGCACAAGAGCAGATAAGATTTGCCCCAGCTGATTTGCAAAGCCTGAGACTGGAGCAATTCTGTAGTGGGCGGTATGTAGGTACAAAGTCAAAACAGCCCGATGACTAAATTGAACATAGGAAGATCATGTAAAGAATCTTATCCTCTGTAGTTTCTCACTAATTTTTAAAGTTGAGCGTGATCTGTAACGACTGAAAGCAAATAAGTGACCAGGATACTACAGAAACAAGTGAAAACCTATGTAACAGAAAAAAAACATACACGTGATATCCTATGGGCTTGAGCGTGCACAAATAAGTGCCGGCAGGGCTTGCCAAATCTGCTAGCCCACTCGAAGTGGCGATGAGAATTTATGAAGGGTGAATAACATTTTCTTGGTACTAGACCTTGCAGGCACGTATGGGACGTTTGAAACTTTTTTTTTAACATTTAATGCAAACAAGCTTTTTCTTCCTTAAATTACTAATAAATGTTTCACTGTGCATGGCTGGCCTTTGGGTGGTAGCATTGCACTATGCATAAAGTGTGCTTATAGTGGCATGTGCCATTTTACAAAAATCACTGGTAAATATTTTGTCACTCATAACCATGGGGCAATTACATTTCCCTTAGGTCGAGTATGTAAAATAAGGAACTCGCCCTGCAGGTCTAATGGGATTGTTAAGAATTTGCGAGGCCTAAGCACAGTCATTATGTAGCACGAAAATCTGCAGCATGCAATTCTAACAGGTACCTCGCACAGGAGTATGTGTGATTGGGCTGACTCACCCTCCTGGATGGCTGCTGGTGGGGGAGTTCTCCGGGGACTGCTCTTGGTTCTTTACATCACCTGGCCCTCTCTCAGTCCCCTTTATATCTTCAATGTTGGATGTTCCAGGTCTTTCGTCCCCACCATACCCATCCACTTGCTCCTCTTCCTCTTCCTCTTCCGAGCTTGAATAGTCGCAGCTATGCTTGCCCAAGGACCAGTCCAATAAATGGATAGGAGACGCAGGCTGCCCTTCACAGAAGGTAACCGGTTGTTGAACTGGTTCCTCCCAAGAAATTAGATCCGGGCTGAGTGGTGGGGAATACACCACCAGCGCTGAGGTGGCAATGGCGGTGGTGCTCCCTAGAGAATCTTTGGTGAGGGCCAATGGATGGTTTTCATAAGCACTCCACAAAGGCTGTGAGGTGTTGACCGGTGGTGTGCTATCAGCATTGTCATCATCCAGCAGGAGGGCAGCGATCATGGAGAAACTGGAGTCAGAAATTAGCAGACCTTCATGCAGGGCTTCGTCATGTTCAGCAGTAACTGTGGTGGGAGATGGAAAAAAAAAGCTTTGATTATTATGGCCCCTTACAGCACCAGGGATCTAGCTACCCATCCTGACTTTTGTACCACTTCAGTTACCAGAACAGCTCAATGCACGCTACACCTGAATGCTCTTTCAAATTCCAAATGGACAACAGGGAAACCTGTGTAGCTGTGATGCCATTTTCCCAATTTCCTACCTTCAGAAACAATGTTCAAAGCTCAAGCCTATCAAACCAACATCAACTGCTGCAACTCACACAGGATCTCGGTCAAACCGAGGCTATCGGTAGGATTTGGCTGTCTGACAAAATTATGCTACTGTACACAGCCCTGCATGTACAGCTCCAGTGTTTTAATAGGTACCCATTAATTCTCTTAAACCCCCCTAAACTCATTGTGCCCCATGGCCCCTTGAACCCCTCAAATCTCTCATTAAACCGCCATTTCAAACAAGCGCAAGTGCCTGCAAGGCTACCCCTCCCCCACCTCGAAACTCTGTCTTCTACAACATCAACAGTAATCTTTGCAGCTAAAATGAGTTGCAAACATTCACACCTCACCTGCCCCACTGCTGGACGTGTGGCGATCTGCAGAACTGGAGGATACTTCATTTTCCTGTGGATCGTGTTCAGCAAGGCTGGCACCCTAGGACCAGAAAAACACAATAGTGACAAAGGTGAGAAAAACCTTTCGAGAATGCATCTGTCTGGCCAGCTTTTGTATATCACCATCACAAGTGTGTCCAGCATTAAGGCACTACAACCTCTGCAAACCTTCAAGTAGGGTGTGTGTGTGAATGACTTCTGCATTTATAGCAGGGGTACACCTTTTAGGTTGCAAGTTGTTTGCCGGTCATAAAAAGTCACTACCTCCCTGCCATGATTAACTTCTTCTCACATGTACATAGTTAATTCTTGCCAAGTAAGAAATTGCATACTATAACTCACTAATGGCGATTCTAAATTGTGAGGCTTGTTTACAGTTGAACAAAAATGGAAATACATCTCCAATTATCACCCTGAGTCAATGAGTTGGGTCAGAATGACATGCATCACTCACCGTAATATCACTTTTTATTTTTTTATTTTCATTTAGTTTATTACAAACTTTTGAAAAAGAGAAGAAAAACGAAGAAAAAAAAAGAAACATACTTATCGAAAGCGAACTGTCGCCTATCGCTACAACATTGTAAATTATACAAAGTGCTACATTTAACACACTATTTAGATGCTTAAAAAATCTTATTATCACATTAACTTTTAACAACGCAGCTAATGCCACAGTTAAGTTACTTATTTCATAGGAATTGTTCCTTACTGAACTTCAGACAACCTGATCTCTAGATGTTGCAAGAATAACGTAAGTGCGATCGCCAGTTGCTTGTTTGTACTGCAGTGCATTCTTAACCACCATTCGTCAACAGTGTAAGTCGTCCCCATACTCAGTTCTTGGGCCAAATATGTGGTTCTTTGTGTTTTGAGATCAGGGCATAGCAAAACCAGATGTTTTAAGGCTTCATCTTCTTTGCCGCAGAACCAGCATTTAGAGTCACTTGCTAACAAGCCCCTTCTATAATTTTGAATTTCTCTGGTCTCATAGAGGTTTAGCCTGAACTTCAGGTATCTTCTCCTCAGGAACTTGCACAGGAACACTTCCATGTATTGGGGTATCTCATTAAATCTTTTTGCTTCAGGTGGGGAGTCTCTCATGCAATTGTGAGATCTTCCCTTCTCGTAAATCTCGATCCAGTCTAATTCGAGAACTTTCCTTTTAACCAGTTTCGGGTTGGCTAATAACGTCTCTTCGTCGCTTCCTATTTGTGGAGCAGCATTTCTCTGCATTTTTGTCTCCATATTTGAAGTGGTAATTGATTACCCTTAGGACCATGTTCTGTTAATATGTCGAATTGAGGTATTGACTTTCCCAGCATTTTGCCAAACAGGGTTAGCGTGTTCCATGTTATTCTAACATTCAAGGTTGACATGATTGCTTCATATAAAACACATGCAGTTGGACAACTTTGTGGGATTTGAAGAATTTGTTTCCAAAACATTCCTTCACAGCGAGACCAGATTTGACTTGAGCAACCGAACATGCATTCTGCTCCAAAAGTTAGCGCTGGAATTACTTTACTTTTATAGAAGTTTATAACAGGCTTATACGAAAATTTCCCGTATCTTCTTTGGATTAGAGTTGCCCGTGTGGTCAATTGTTTACATTTGCTTAATGTTTTGGTTACCATTGGTTTGTCTCTTATGCTCGCGTTGATGTATGTTCCCAGATATTTGCAGGAATCGACTTGCCTTAATCGTTGACCTCCCAAGGTACATTGAAATTTCTTCTTTTTGGATGACCTGCCTATCAAATTCTCTAGGACCAGAATCTGAAATAGCATTTCTGATGATTGGATCTACTTAGATTCACATGCTGTGCATATAGTCCGACATCTAGTGGTAATCGCAAAGTATTGCATATTTTTTCCGAGGATAGAAAGGGAACGTTGACATGGGCGTGACTGTAACACTATCCCTAACGTGACTTGTAGTGTAGTGTACCCAAAATCCCTCACGCGTCAAGGTCCCTCCGACTGTTTTTTCTGCCGTAAGGGAGCCTTATAGTCAGTCCGAGTACAGAAGAGAGAAGGTGGACCTCTCTTGAAGGTGGACGTCCACCCTTCCTCCCCTCTATTCCATGAGGGGAGGAAGGGTGGACGCAAGTGAATCCAAGCAGATACAATCATCATAAATGCTATTACGATGAGTAATGCATGTCTTCTGTTGCTTGTTAATCTGCTTAGAATCATATGCTGTGCATAGACTTGCAAGCAATATCCAGAGATGGTGGTGGGATGCGAGAAGGAACATTAGAAAAGAGCTATCTTAGCGCTGCTTGTCCTGCCTGAGAATCAGACCTAGAGTGTATATCTAGGCAATAGTGTTGTGTAAAGGTGTGTACAGAACACCAGGTTGCTGCTTTACAAAATGGACTCAAGAGGAACATTTGCAATGAATGATATGGTAGCCCCTATGCCTCGAGTAGTGTGTGCTCTAGGAATGAAGGGCAGAATTCTCTTGACAAGAGTGTAGCACAGTGGGATGCAGTTTACAATCCACTTTGAAATAGCTGATTTAGAAACAGGGTCCCTTTCTGTACCAGCTGCCACTGAAACAAAAAACTGGTTTATCTTTCTTAGTGGTCTCGTCTTTTTCAGGTAATAGATCACTGCAATCCTCACATCTAGTGTGTGGAGGCTTCTTTCTACCACGGTAGTGGGGTTCTGGAAAAAGGTGGGTAGTTCTATGGACTGGTTCACATGGAACTTTGATATAAATTTAGGAGCAAATCATGGGCAAGTGCGCAGGATCACCTTATCCTTGTGATTCGTGACAAATGGGTCTTGAACTGAAAGGGCTTGCAGTTCACTAACTCTCCTTATTGCAGTTATCACCAACAAGAAGGCGGTCTTGTAGCGAGTGCTTTAAGGCTAGCATTATGCATAGTTTCTGAGGGAGGCCCCATTAGTCTAGTAAGTACAACGTTCAGGTCCCATCCGGGAGCTGGGTTGGAAATAGGGGGTTGAATTCTCTTTACCCCCTCCAGAAATGCCTTTATTACTGGAATTTTCCACCACAAAACCTTCTGGGATGTGGTGTATGATGAAAGTGCAGCTAAGTGGACCTTTAAGGAATTGAAAACCAGGCCTAAATCTAGCAGGCGAGTTAGGTACAGGACAATATGTGTTGGTGTGCATTCAATCGGATTGATGCTTTTGCCATTACACAAGATGACAATGTGCCATTTCCTGGAGTAGCAATGTCTGGTGTTGGGTTTCCGTGCTTCCCCAAGTATATACATACATCTTTGAGGGAGTTGGAGGTGCCCAAACTCTAAGACCTCAGGAGTCAGGCTGCTAAATTGAGAGTTTGAGGGCATGGATGTAGTGTCTCCCCCTTGTCTTGTGACAGCATGTTTTAAGGGCATGGCAGCTCCCTGGGAGGGGAGACTGACATTGCCATGAGATAGGAGAACCAAGGTTGGCAGGCCCACATCAGGGCTACCAAAACCATCCTGATTGGTTCCTGGTGCATCTTGTGCACTATCTTGTTGAGCAGGGGAGTCGGGGAAAAGCGCAGACATATTTCCCAGACCATGTTATCCAAAGACCGTTCCCCTTGGAGCGGTTCTGCGGGTATCTGGAGGCCTAATCTAGGCATTATGCGTTCTGCAGAGTTGCAAACAAGTCTATCGCCGGGAAGCCCGAGTCTGCGAAGACGATGAGAACAATATCTTTGTGTAATTGCCACTCATACTCTACGGGTAGTGGGAAGTCTCCGCTGAGTATGAGACGATTGCGTTCCCCTGGAATGTGTTGTGACAGGAGGAACATCTTGTGTTTGAGAGCCAATTTCTAATTTCCATATGTTCTGTGACAATTTGGATAGTCCTGGAGAGTGAGTGTCCCCTTGTTTGTTTAGTAATGCATGGCCGTAGTGCTGTCCGTGAGGACTAGGACTGCCTTCCCCTGGAGGTGTGTTTGGAATACCTTCAGTGCCTTGAACACTGCTAGAAGTTCCAAAAGGTTTATGTGGTTGGTTGCTAAAGTTGGGGACCACACGCCATGCACCATCTGATGGAGGCGAGTCCACCACCCCATCAGAGATGCGTCTGTGGTGAGAGAGGCTTCTGCTGCAGGGGTGGTGAAGGTTTTCCCCTGCAAGAGGTTTTCCCTGGACCACCACTGCAGAGACTGAACGAGAGTTGCCGAGAAAACCACTAGATCATCCCATTGTCCGCTGGCCTGACAGCAACGGCTCGAGAGCCACTCTTGCATGGGTTGCATGCGCAGAAGCGCGTGTGGAACTAGATAGATAAATGCATGAGGTCATCATCCCCAACAGTCCCATGGCCTTGCGTACAGTCACCTTGCGACTGGCCACATAGTGAGGGATATGGAACAGCATGTCTTGAAAAGATGGATCCAATTTTGTTGCGCAAATTGTCATTTATTTAGTACAAATTATTGTGCCAAGCTAATACTAAACCGCATAGAAGTATATATGGGATTTGGGGGCGTGGCTTGGACGCCATGTGAAAGGACGTGCCTGAACGGGAGCTCCCGCTGATCCGAATATTATCCGGCTGAATCCGCGCAACGGCCGCTACGATGTGGCATAGACGGTGATGACTGTAAATGCGAAGCTCGGCTGCACATGTGGATGCATTTCCACACGGGATTGTGCAGCGCTTGTGTACTCAGGAGCCGCGAGAAGTTTTGGTGCCGGAGCTTCGCCGGCAGACAAAATGGCTGCCGTCGCCTGATGTTGGGACAAAGGATCGGGGACCGGGATTCTGGAGGCGATTCCCTCAGTTCACGTTCAGCGCGATCCAGCGAGAGCAAGCCTGACTGGAGGTAGCCGAAACTGTGTGGCGACGGGGGGACATAGTGCCCCCAGGCCTGGGGCCTAAGCGAGATCGAAGGGACGCTCCTGATCGAAGATATGTCGAGCAAGCTCCTGAGGGCGAAGAATAAACAGCCCACGCTCGACGAATTTGCCAAGACGTCGCCTGGCACCGAGGGGACTAGGAGCAAAGAGAAGGCCCAGCCCAAGGAGATGGCCACAGGAGGAACGAACCAGGAGGTCCTGGCAGCGATCGCAGATCTGAAGGCGACATGGGAGACCAAACTCCAACTTGCGGTGGCCGAACTGAAAACTGCGATGGAACTACAGGTCGGGGCGGTACAGGAGGACGTGAACCTCCTGAGGCAAGATGTGCGAACCCTGGCCGAGCGCACAGAGACCCTGGAGAAGGAGATGGGCCCGACCGTGGCGGAATGCACCGCGCACAAACGAGAGATCCATGCCCTGGTGCAGAGGGTAGGCAACCTGGAAAGCAGGGCCGAAGAGGCAGAAGGTCGGGCCCGCAGAAACAACATCCGGATTGTGGGCCTACCGGAGGGAGCTGAGGGCCAGAATCCCACAGATTTTATTGAGACCTTGCTGCTGCAGGAGATCACCGGAGGTGCCCTGACGCAGGGATTTGCAGTGGAGAGGGCACATAGGGCCCTGATCAGAAGGCCACCGCCGGGTAATCCGCCCAGGCCCGTGATCGCCAAGATCCTCAATTACAAAGACCGGGAGAAGATTCTGGAACATTTTCGTAAAGGAGGCACCATACGGCGAGGGGAGGCAACCATCACTGCTTACCCCGACTACACTCTACAAGTGCAGCGCAGTCGGATGAACTTTGGGGCGGTCAAAAGGCGCCTGCGGACGGCCGGTTTCAAGTATATGTTACTCTACCCAGCCAAACTTAAGGTCTTCTTCAAGGCTAAGACGTTGTTTTTCGACACCCCTGAGGAGGCCATGGAATGGCTCGATGCGCAGAACTGCCCGCAGGAGCCCGATGAGCAGATGGCGGACGGAGCAGGGAGAGTTAAGTGAAACAGTGGGCCCGGCCGACTTTGAACATTTGGACTGGAATATAGTCTTTGCCACTTTGTGATGGGGATGCACTTTTTAACTGTTTCGAACATGGTCCGCGAGCGCGGATATAGATGTGTAGGGGGCATCCGAGGGCCGTTTTATTCGTACCCCAGTGTGTGTTTAGATTAGTCACTGTGTCGGGTTCTCTACACGGGCTTCCGGAGAGAACCGGACACGGGGATGCCTGAGATCCAGGGATGGAGCTGGGCAGTTGGTTGGGTTAGGGGGGTGGGGGGTGTTAGTTGTTATGTGAGCCTGGGGAAGAAACTGAGAAGGGAAGTAGTCGGGACTGGGGGGAGGCGATCAGACCAGAGGGGGAAGTTGGAGCTACGGATAAATCATGGGAGACCTTAAGGTATTGACATGGAATGTTAGAGGGTTGAATAGCTACCTGAAGCGTAATAAGGTCATGTTGTATTTGAAGAGGCAGAGGATAGACGTGGCCTTGTTACAGGAGACGCATTTGACACGGGATAAACTTGAAATGGTGCGGAGAAAATGGAGGGGGACAGTGGTTGGATCCACATTCTCTGCGTATGCCAGGGGTGTGCTGGTTTGGGTTGCACCACATGTCCCGTTCAAGCTCTTGGGGGAGGTAGTGGAGTCGGACGGGCGGCTGGCCATGGTTCGGGGGATTGTGGAAGGTAGAGTTGTCTGTATCATAAACACTTATGCGCCCAACCAGGACACAGCGACTTACTTTAAGACACTGTGCGCGAGACTCGGTGAAGGGATGGGGAGCACAGTAATCTGGGGTGGAGACTTTAATTGTGTGCTTAACCCCAGGGAGGACAGGTCGGATGACAAAATGGTTAGGCCCAGCCCAGCGGCCAAGGTATTGCAGTCGCTGCTAACTGATCTAGGCCTGGTAGACGTGTGGAGAGCGAGACACCCGGGTGGGAGGCAGTATTCGCACTATTCGGCTCCGCACCAACTTCACACGAGGCTCGACTACTTTTTTGCCACTCCAGACATTCTTACGGAGTGTGAACAGATTGACTACAGGGCGAGGGTCCTCTCGGACCACTCGCCCCTAATCATGCAATGGCGGCTGCGCCCCCCACGTGCACGGATTCCAACATGGCGCCTTCGGGCGGAAGCGCTACGGGATCCGGTATTCAAGGAGGACATGAGGGAGGAGATAGTCGCGTACTTTGAGTCGAACACAGGGAGTGTCAAGTCGGCTGGTACTTTGTGGGAGGCTTTTAAGGTGGTGATGAGGGGAGTTGCTATCGCGAAGTCCAAGGGATTAATGGGCGGAATCCTGACCGACCTGCGAGAGGCCGAGATCGAGCTGGAAAAAGAATTGGAGAAGGGTGGGACGGATATGGAAGTAGTTACTGAGCTGCAGCAGCGGTGCTCTGGGCATTGGGACAGACTTTGTAACCTGAACTATACGAAGTACATTGAGAGGTTGCATGCGGGTGGGGACAAGACAGGCAGGCTCCTCGCTTGGCTATATAAGAGCGAAACCCCTAGAGCTCCGATCCGATCGGTCATCACCGAAGGGGGTGCGGAGATCGACACGCAAGAAGGGGTAAATGGGGCATTCGCAGAATACTACCAAACATTGTATGAAGATCGGGAAGGGGGGAGCCGAGAGGAGATAGATGAAGTACTCGGGGATATAGGCCTGCCCAGAATCAGCGATGAAGAGCGAGAGGAGATGGATGCTCCGATCACTCTGGAAGAGCTCAGAGAGATAGTGCGACAGCTGCCCACTTGCAAGGCCCCGGGGGCGGACGGGTTCCCCAGTGAGTTTTATAAGGCGTATGGGGAGGAGGTACTCCCACCCATGCTGGACATGTTTAATGAGGCGTTTGAGCTGGGACAGCTACCAGAATCACTCAGGGAAGCGGTCATAGTGCCACTCCCCAAGCACAATACACCGGGACACGGTTGCGGCTCCTATCGACCCTTGTCGATGCTGAACCAGGACAGCAAGATCCTAACAGCTGTCTTGGCGGCTAGAATGAGGAGAGTGATAGGCAAGCTGATTCACCCTGACCAGACGGGCTATGTCCCGGACAAGAACATTACCCACAACCATAGACGCCTACACATAGTGGTCGAATGGGGATGTAGCAAGGACGGCGAAATGGCGATAGTGGCGCTGGATGCGGTCAAGGCGTTCGACTCTGTTCGTTGGCCGTGGCTGTTGGCGGCACTGGATCACTTCGGAATGGGGCCAGGGTACAGGAGGTGGGCCGAATTATTATACAGCGCGCCTCTAGCCAGAGTTCGTACGGGGGCAGTAGTGTCGGACAGGTGGCAGTTAGGTAGAGGCACCAGGCAGGGATGTCCTTGGTCCCCAATGTTGTACATCCTGGCCCTTGAGCCCTTGGCAATTTACCTTCGGCAACAGTATGACCCGGTGGGCATAGAGGTGGGGGGGGGAGCCATCTGATATCCCTGTATGCCGACGATATGCTGTTGTACCTCCAATACCCTGAAGAGAACTTGCAATATGTCTTGGAGGTGATGGAGAGGTTTGCTTGGCTTTCTGGCATAGCGGTCAACCCTCGGAAATCCACTCTGTTCCCGCTGGGCGGATATGTGGGGATACCGGCTGAGAGGTTGCCAGTATTGCGGATCCCATGGGCGACAAGCACCTTTCGGTACCTTGGCATAGACGTATACCACACGACCGGGGAGGAACACAGGCACAATACTGAATTGGCAGTGGGGAGGATTGAGAAGTGCATGAGGTTTTGGGAGAAACTACCCTTAGCGATGATGGGCCGGGGTGCTATGCTTAAGATGGTCGTGCTACCTAGGCTGCTGCATTATTTCAATAACATTCCATACATGATACCCAAGGGGTTTTTTGCTAGACTACATAGGGTATGTAGAGATTTCTTATGGCAGGGCACGCGTAACAGGGTCGCATTGTGGAAATTGCAGAATGCTTATGAGAAAGGCGGCGTGAGGCTGCCGAACTTTGAGGCCTACTACGTGGCAGCGCAGCTGCAGTACGTGGCCAAGTGGCTTTCGGACGACGAAACCCCGGAACACAGACTGTTGGGAAAGGACTGCTCCCCCTTCTACCTGCGAGAGATTATTTGGGTATCCAGCACTTGGATGAGGGGGCGTCCTAAGATGCTAGCGTTGGGCAGGAACATGTGGCGTAGAGCCTGCCGGATGATGGGGGATCCCCTGCCGTGCATGCCGCAGCTGCCGCTGGTGGCCTTGGCAAAGGAAGACGGACAGCTTGGGGCCATCCTGCGAACATACTGGGAGTCAGTGGGGCTGGTCACTTTGGGTGACATTTGGCAGGATGGGGCCTTGGCGGAGTTCGCAGATCTAGAGGCGAGGGCGGGGCTGCACACGGGGCAATACATGACGTTCCACAGAGTGATCAGGGAGGTCCGGAGCACTTGGCCCGAGACCGTATTGGCTGACGAGCCGGATGCGACGCTGGAGATTATGTATGACGCATCCGAGGGCGGGCATGAGGTCTCCAGGCTGTACGATATGCTGATGGCAAAGGTTGGGAAGGATTTGGGGTACCTGAGGTTGGAATGGGAAACAGAGATGGGGGCCCCGATGGCGGATGGGCAGTGGGAGCGCGCCCTGGGGTACCACAAAAAAGTATTGAGGAATGCCAGGTTTAAACAGATACAACTATATATCACGCATAGGGCATACATGACCCCCCTGAGAATTTCCAGATTTCGAGACACTGGGCGCCAGGCGTGTCCCAAGTGTAACACAGAGAACGCTGATATGATTCACATGTTCTGGGCCTGCCCTGTGATTGCAACCTACTGGAGTGAAGTAGCGCAGAAGCTGGCAGGGAGGGGCATTGTACTTAAGATAGATTCGGCCTGGGCATGTTTGCTTGGAGGGTACCCCAGGGCGCGCAAGCTTCGGCACGTGGAGAAGCTTAAAGATTTGGCTTATGTACTCGCCAAACGCAGAATAGCCATGGGATGGAAGAATTGTCAGAGGCCACGGGTGGAGGTATGGTGGCGTGACCTCCAGAAATGGGCTGCCGCCGAGACGACAGCATGGTGGGAGGCCAGCAGGGCGGGAGGGGAGGAAGAGGTGAGCTCCCTCACGGCATGGAAGGTGCTAGTGGCTGAACTGTTTAGTACGGGGTCGACCTCGGCTGGATCTGAGAGCGACGGAACCCCACCACACGGAACGGACAATGATGGTGGACACCCTACAGGCTCATAGGGGGGAGGGAAGGGGATTGTTAAGTTAATTCTGTTCTGTTTTTTCTTTCTTTTCTTTTTCATATCTGTTGTTTGGCCTTTGTTGTGGCTTGATGTGTTCCATTTATGTTCTGTTGCACTGTGTGGTCGTTATAAAATAAAATACATTTAAAAAAAAAAAAAAGTATATATGGGATTTGCCAACAGCTGCCTCAAGGCGGTACCTCTATAAAGTTCTTTTTATCTTGAACCCTCTCATTGGAGGGAAAGACAAGCGTGTCTTTGGTCCAAATTGGAGCCCCCAGAAACTGTTTGACTTGGCTGGGGTCTTGGCTGGATTTTTTCTCGTTGATCGAGAACCCTTGACTGAAGAGATCTATCGTCTTCTGGGTGTTTGATAGGCACGTTCCGTACGATTCCCCTGTTATTAGCTAGTTGTTGAGGTAAGGGTAGACTGGGATGGCTTGCCTGCATAGGTGAGCAGCTACTACCACCAGTACCTTTGTGAATACCCGGGCAGCCGAGTCAATGCCGAAGGGAAGAACCTTGAACTGATAGTGCACGTCCTCTACCATGAATCTTAGGTACTTTCTGTGCGCTGGAAACATTGAAATATGAAAGTATGCATCTTTCATATCCAATGTTGCTTTGTAATCCCCCTGCAGCAGGATTACTTCCTGCAATGTTGTCATTCTGAACTTTTGCAGCTTGACATATATGTTCGCGGGGCGCAAGTCTAACATAGGGCGATGGTGAGATCCTTTTTGGGTACAATGAAGTACACTGAATAAATACCCTTGTTTACCTGATGAATGGGACAACTTCTATGGCGCCCTTTTCCTGAGGGATCTGCACCTCTGCCAGCAGGATTTGCAGGTGTGCCGTTGATAGGCGTCTGCTCTTTGGTGGATGGTATTGAGGTGGCCGGTGGAACGCGATACCATAACCATGGGGGACTGTCTTGAAAACCCACTGATCTGATGCGTTACCCTCCCATGCGTGAAAGAATGACAGCCGTCCCCCGACCGGGGAGGCATTGGAGAGGACCCAGACTGGCGAGTCATTTTGATGCTGAGGCCGGGGAGCCTCTAGGGGTGGAGTTTCTGCCTCTACCCTTGCCTCTGTGCTGTTCCCTTTGTTGATATTGGCTGTTGCCAGTTGAACCTTGTCCGGAGGAGCAAGGGGTATCCCCTGAGCCATATTGTCCGTGTGGAGATCAGGAGAAGGACTGACCCCGAAAGGAACTGCAAGAGATTGCACCTCCCCACTGTTGAATAGATTTGTCTGTGACCTGATTGAGGGATTTTAATGTCTCATGTTCCTTCTTAGCTGTCTCCAAGGCATCGTCCACAGCTTTACCAAACAAGTTAGACTCCTCTACTGGCTATTTGACAAGGAGTCCCGAGTCTCAGGTTTGAAACTTGAATTTTTTAGCCAGGCGTCTCTCTTGAGGAGAGTTCTCTCTGCCAGAGTGTGTCCCGCCATTCCAGCACCGTCTAGAGTGTTTTTGAGGATTTTGTGGGTCACCTGTCTACCCTCAGTCATGACCGCCAGCAGGTGTGATCATGCCTTCTTGGAGCAGGCCCCATTGCACGTCGCTGTAACTAGCTAGAAGGGTGGTATTGTTGCCAATTCTGGTAGAATAGGCTGCGTACGTGGTAATGCATTTGCTGTCCTCGTGGGGGTGGGGGTGAGATTCTGCAGTAGACAGTAGTACCCCAGCCCTTTTTCTGATGTGGCATGGCCTTAAATGTACATAGGGTCAGACAGAGAGGGCCAAAACAGTTTCTCAACTCGAGGGTTGACAGCCCTTGTAAGCGAAAGAGACAGTAAGGAAGGAGAAGGCGTTTCTTAATAGAGTTCAGCAGAGGAATAGCAATGGCATCAACAAAATCAGAGTCCTGAACTGCCTCCTGTGTGGCGAACTGAAAGTGGTCTGCTGCCCTCTTCTGGATGGCATTAAATACCATCTGGTCATCTACTGGCGATGGCTGCCTTTGTTGAGGTGAGGAAGGCGGGCCCAGCCAAATAATGTCTGGGGTAGGAGTGGGTGAGAGCCAAGGCACTTCATCAGCTGGTTGATCTTGTCCCCAGTCTGGGTGCTGGTCAGTTGTGTCCTGACCAAAAGGATCCTCATGAATATAGGGATCTTCATATATTTCTTCTGGCTCAGAGAACTCAAATAACCTCCTCCTGATGAGCATGTGCCTGACTTGGGAGCGTCTGCAGCTTTGGTAAAATGGGGCAGGAGTCCTCCTACATAGGTCTCTTGGGAGTAATACATCTTTTAGAAAAGTCTCTAAATTGTGACATTTTGTCCATGTAATTTTAAAACCTCTGTCTATTCCACAAAGATGAAGCAGAGGGGTCTGGAGGAGGCAACGGCTTTTCAGAGGGGGGCAGGGGAGATTTGCCAGTTAAAGCCCTAGAGAGGGGCTGGGCACTCTCAGCGTACTCCTCTCGATGAGAGGGGGTGCTTTTAGGCCGTTCCACTGCCGAAACAATAGCCACGAGACTCTCGCGTAACTTCAGCAGCAGTATAATGGATTTCAGCGTGTCTATAGGCGCCGCCGCGGATGTCAACTCTGTTGAAACCTTAGGAGCTGACGCGCTCTCAGACTGTCGGCACTCGTACGTTTTTTGGTGGGAACGCCCTAATGAGTGGAGTGCCCAATCACATACTGATAAGACGGTTGCGAGGAGGGCGTCGGACCGAGAGGTTCGGCAGGCACAGTCGAAGTTTTCAGTGGGCCTGTTTGTGTTTGGTGCTTCCTTAACGTATCCGCCGGGGAGGCTCTGGGGGTTATGCGCTTTTCCTTGGGTGGCGCGTGTGTGCACCTGTCGCCGGGGTGTGAACTCACCATAATAATACTGGTGGTCTGCCTGTCGGGCCGGGGAGGGGCACCTGGGAAACTGCAGGGTTCTGCCGAAAGGTCTATGGACTTCACATCGGAGCCTTGACTGCCGCTAGAGTCCTCGTCATCCGAGGCGATGGCACCAACGGGGAAACCACTGGATCAAAAGACTGGTCTATGTACTCAGCCCATTTCCCTTACATCTGCACTCACTGTGCAAAACTCACAATGAGGATAGAAGAGTGATAGTGCTTAAAGGTTGAATATGCATAGATATAAGGCACTCTGGTTGTACCCCCACACCTTATTCAGCCAATTACCAACAGAGGCGACCAGGCAATACCCATCCTTAAAGGACCCCTGGTTTTAAGTAGCATAGGCTGAACTAAATAGGTAATAGTGACAGAGGTAATGTGTGATGCAGGAATGGAATAAAATGTTACTCCACAGACCTGTATCGGCAACAGCGTCATTCCTTCGGCTCAAAAAACCTGAGCAGTTTATTTTCCAAAAAAGTATACTCTAATTTCGTAGTACACAATTAACCATCACCAGATACAGGTTCAGACTGTTGTAATAATGAAAGCCTTATAATGGAGAGGATACTATTAACAGCATCAAGGCATTACAAAAAAAGGTTACGTTTCTGGAATTATTTTATAAACACTGAAACCCTCATCATGAGTCTGAAATAGAGGATTTTGACCTAAAATGGACATGTGAAATGAGGCAGTAAAGCCCTGCCTCACGACGAAGACCGTGCGAAAAAAGCCTTGCTATGACCAGTCCACAGACCATGAAGAAATCCAACCCATAACTCCGAGAAGATGGAGTAATAAGGCTCAAGCCTCGGTATCCAATAATAACAGATGATGGATAAAATCTAAGAAGCAGAAGCAGTAAAGCAAGATCTTTAACCCTCCACCTGTGAGGAGGTGCGTCTAGAGTTAGTTGAGGAACCACTGAAATCAACAATGAATTAAGAGATGGCCAATTCCACTGCAGATTGCAAATTGCATCTGTTAAAAATAATAAGTTTATGTCACTATGAACCCAGACGATGAATATATATCCAAGTTGCTAGTAGCGACCCATCTGTAATCTTATGTTGTGTATGCCCCTCTCCCTCATCCCTTTTCCACGGCCTGCACTGTCCCATGGCTCAGAATTGCAGGTTGTAGAGAGGGGAAGAAGAAAAGACTACATACAACATAAAGCATCCCCCTACCGGAGCCAAACAGGAAAAAATACACTTGGCATCCTGCCACCCTAAATCCCCTACCTCCCACTTTGGTCTTTTGTACCTTCTCCACCTCAATTGTCATAATCAGAATTGCAGCTCCCACACTGTCAAGGAAACAACATATTATGCTGCCTTGGTGGGCTCCATCAGATCTCGGGAAACCCAAGGGAGACAGAGAAAATGCTGTAACCCCCCTTGCCTTCACATCATAGAAGTGGATTACGGATTCCATAATGCTGTGAAGTAACAGTAAGGCGTGCAGCATTTCAAAAAATAAATGGTTGCTAATAGCTTCCAATAGAAGGCATACACAAAAGATCTATAAAGCAGGCTGCAGAAATTCTAGTTTTTATATAGTTTCTGAAACAGGAAAAGTGAAATAGGAACGCATGATTGATTTGGAAACATATGCCCAACATCGAGACTTCACAGACATGGTCACCACCACTCCTAACATGCATGCCAACAACATCTTCCTCAGCGAATTCAACATCCCTGGCAACTCAGCAACCAAGAAATTGAAGGAAGACCTCCACTGTCTACTCGACACACTGAACTTCACACAGCACACGAAAGACCCAACTCACAGGAAAGATCAAATCCCCAGCCTCAGCACAGCCCTATCCACCACAATGTGTTTTACAAAGGTAGCGGGCGCCCCTCTATCCACCACAATGCCCTAGTAAAATGGTGCAACCTAAAGCCTAAACCTTTCGCACCCTAGTACACTCAAGATCTCCACCTCAACAAAGGAACCATCAGAAAACAAGAAAAGAATTGTCAAAAATCCTGCAGCTCATCCCACCTCGCCCCCTGCTCAAGGAACTCTGTGCTACACGCAGATGATTGATCAACACTGCCAAGGCCAACTGCCAAGGGCAACTACTACCAAAACACCAAAGCCAAGGCCAACAATGAAAGGAGAGCCCTCTTCAAAGACATCAAGCACTCCATTAATCCTCTGCCAGGCACACACGTAGCACACTTCATAGAAAAATCCACCGCCATCAACTATTTTTTTGTCAACAAATTAACATGATCCGCCAACACAGACACCAATGCCACAACTGACAGCACACTACAAATCCCATCTTGTAAAACCACAACTACCTGGACAACTTGCAAGACACTAACTAAGGAAGACCTCAATGCCATTTTAATATCTGTCAATGCCACATCATATGAGGACGACATCCTCCCTGCCTCCGTACTCAAGACTCAACTGAAGCACTCCTCCCTTACCTGGCAATCAAGCTCTCCCTAACTAAGACACCTTCCTCTCGAACCTACAGACTAGACAAATCCTCTCATTTCCTAAGAAACCAACACTGGACCCAGACGATCTCAGCAACTATCATCCCATCACACATCTTGCCTTCCTAGGTAAGATCCCTAAGAAAGCATTAGCTAAGCAACTCCTCCAACACATCGAAGCCAATAACCTCCTTCAGTCCTACCAACCTGGCTTCAGTCCCAAATGCAGCACAGAAACGGCTACCATCAAGGTGATCAACAATGCCCATCCTTGCCTCCCAGTTCTCCTTGACCTCTCAGCAGCATTTGACAGTAGATCACCAGACGCTCACTGACAATCCACATCGCTGCATGGCGATCGGCGAGGTTGTGCTCAGCTGGTTCAAATCATACCTTGCTAATCGCCAACAGCTCTTACAAATTGATTCTTCCAGATAACCAACTCTACCTATCACCTCTGGAGTCCCACAAGGATCCATCCTGCCCCTGGTGATAGTCAATCATTATATGGAACCATCGGAAGCCCTCCTCGCTCCTCGCTCCTGCAGATAACAAACATATGTACCTCAAGATATTCTCCATCGAAGACATCCACAGCCTCAAGGCCTGCCTTACATTGATTCAGTTCTAGATGTCCAGTGCTTACCTGAAGCTCAACCCCTCCAGGAAGGAATTCCTACTTCGGACCAAAAACACTGAACACCCTGACATCCAGACCTGACAATCTGCCATGAACCTCGAGGGCTTCACAACCCAGCTGGCCACCTGTGCCACTCCCTTGGGTTCAACATGAACAGACATCTGATGCTCAAACAGCACATAGCAAGGAAAACACAAACAGCTTTGTACCAACTTTCTCACCTGTGGAAAAAATCGAAATCTTCATCCCAGAAAACAACTTCACATCGGCTATCCAAGCCTTGATTTTCTCCCACATGGATGGGGGCAATGCCCTTTTGGAAGGACATCCGGAGCCCTTAGATGTGTCCTGCATGCTGTATCAAAACTCATTAAAGGACTTCTCAGATTTGACCACATCACTCCAACCTTCATCGAACTGCACTGGCTCAGGCTGCAAGCCTGTAGCATCTTCAAATACTGTTGCATCATCTACAAGGCTGCCACTCTGAAGTTGCCAAGCTACCTCACTGAGAAACTCAGCATCTCCTGAGGGCTGCGATCCACCAAAAGTAAATAAATGTGCAGACTTGAACTCCGACGGTGCAGGAAAGAAAGAACCAGAAAATATGGTTTCTCTGTCTATGACCAAGTCTCGGGAACATCCTCTCTGTCAACATCAGACTTGCCCCATCGCTTCTACAGTTCAGGAAAGTGCTCAAGACCTTCCTCTTCAAGGAACGGCTCCTCCTTAACACATAGGCCCAAACACCCGGCAGTCCCCAGCTTACCTCAGACTCTGTTTTTATCCCCACTCCCACCGCCCTTTTTTGCTTGTAGATCCCTTAATGCCAATGGCCCACCGTTGCCCTCCTCTATTAGCCCCCCACTCCCTGTTCTATGCTTCCCTCACTGTGTTCTTCCCCCTATGATTGTAAATCACTGTTACACGCTCTCAATAAATACCATAATAATAAATGCATCAAATTGGGAGTAGCACTGCTAATTCAGAAGAGCCTGTGGAGTACACTTGAACACACCTTTATAACTCTTTATGACCAAAGGTGTAGAAAGGGAAGACCATGAAAAGACGATATAAATGACAAATTATGAAGTGCTTGTATAAGTTAAGTACCCCATAAAATAGTGGAAAAGGGAAGGCACGCTCATTGTTGTCACGTCAATGCAGGAATCACAATGCAATATGGAGTAGAACTAAAGAAGAGGCTAAACACATTTCCTAAAGCGTTTGAGGCATCCATCATGGGAATTCTAGCTAAAAATCAAACATGCTATTTTTGCATTGGAGATGGTGCCAATACTACAATCTGAAATGTTTATGTTCAGGAAAAAAAACAAACAACTGAAAAATATACACGAAAGCCATGATTCCAGCGTACACATAGCAAAGGACAACAACTGAAGCAAAAACTCTCCTGTTCAATTAAAAGTCATTCAGGGGAGGGCCACCAGGGGGCGCATGGAGGAAAGTTAAACCTTTAGCTCGCTTCTGTTCGATATGAGTAAAGGGGCTCTGAGCCGCCCCCTTTAATTCCCCCAAGAGGCGTTGAACCAGTTGTTGCGAGGAGGCCGCTGCCCGAGGCACCCACGCTCCAAACCTGGGGCGAATCCATAGCAGAACAGCCAAGATAGCCATGTGAGGAGCTCCACGGAAGACTACAGTTGGAGGTTTTGAGGCTCCTGTTTGGCTTGGATATGATTGATGTACCTACAACTGACAGGGCTCACCGAGCGCAGGGGGAGTGGGAGGGGCACCAAAGGCCCGAGAACAATTCTGGCGAGATTTCACTATTACCAAGACTTATCTACCTTCAGGTTGGCCAAGAGAAGACAATGTGGTCCCCTCACAAAATGGCTAAAGGAAAAAGGTGCGAGATATCGCTGGCACTTTCCCTTTTCAATCTCTTTTGAACATGATGGTTACTCTTATAAACTAATCACGTAGGACGACATCCAGCGAGTTTCCATGGAAATAATGGGAGAGCCCATGCCCCACCTTCAAAATACAGGAACCCTAGGATAGGGGTCAACTGGCCAAGACCAGCAGGCTGACAGACAGAAGATTCCTAGGTCAAGCAAATTCAAAAAGTTCCACACTCGTCCACGAGAAAAGCGTTCGATAGTGGGACTTTTGTGAGTCTTCTACTTGGCTGAATCCGATGTTGGATGCAATTTAGAGTCTAAATAGAAACTTATGCCTTGTTGATTCTTGGCACTGGATGAGGGTGTGCCAAGGGGCAGATCATGGTATAATGAAGATGAGGGGATTTGGGGGGCAGGGGGTGTGCTCAGGGAATCGAGCTTTGAATAGCTGTGAACAGTGGGTCCTGAGTAGGGGAGGGCTGCTAGTGATTTGATCATCTCAGGGGATGTTTCTGAGCGGGGTCGGATGCCGGGAGAGGGGTGTGGGGGGGAAAAGGGGGAAGTTTAAGAGTTTCTGTAAATTCCTCGAAAGGTGTCTTCTAACACCGGAGTGTTTATAACAGGCCCAAGTGATAGGGGTATTACCAAGAGTGTGGCTCTGGAGCATGGGAAATTACTTAGCACTTCGGAAAAATGTGAATCATGGCATCGGGTGAAAAGATAATCGTCCCCCTCAATGTACGAGGCCTTAACTCACCAAGTAAAAATGTCTATGGTTCTTCGGGAGTTTAAAAGGGTGACACTGGATTTGTTGTGTGCAGGAGACACTGGGTAAAAAGTAAGGAACCCCCCTTAAGATCCAGGGAAATGGGAGAGGTGTACAGGGCCTCGGACACAAAGAAGAAAAGGGGGTTGCGATATTGGTCTCAGCACGTCCTGGGTTTCAGGCAGAGAAGGTCCTGACTGATGTAACTGGCCGCTATGATTTTGTCAAAGGTACCTGAATTGAGTCCAGTTTACTCTGGGTTCTGTCTACGCCCCAAACTTGGGCCAATGCGATTTCTGGGAGAGGGTGATAGACAACTTGTTTCAATTTGTGGAGGGCCGTCTAATGATAGGAGGGGACTGTAACATGATATTGTACCTGACGAAAGACTGCAAGAGATTGGGGAAGGTGGTCGATGCAAGGTCAAGCGTGGGCGACTCAACATGTTTCAGTGGCGTGAACGAGGCTTTGGGCTAGGTCGATCCACTCCCCCCGAGCCCTCCCAATAGAAGGAGACAGACCCTTCACCTATTTCTCAGCAGTCCACAACTGCTATTCACAAATTGAATTGATTCTGGTGGACACACATAAAAGCTTAGGTATTGGATTCCCCGGTTGCCCCAATCCATTGGTCAGACCATGATATGGTAAAGGTGGTAGTGGGGCTGGAACGCTCTCCATCCCCCACGGGGACGTGGAGGTGCAACGACTTCTTACTTAAAGATGAGAAAGTAACCCATGAGCTACTCACCACAATCAAAGAGTATTTTACTTTCAATGACACAGAGGATGTGAGTGTCCACACTCTATAGGAAGGATTTAAAGCAACATTATGTTATTTACCTTTTAGGTGTTGTGCTCCACCCACAAGACCGGAAGCTGCTATATAAGGGGCTGGTTGCGCACATCTAGGAAGTGCATGAGAAGTGCTGTTTGCTGGTCGAGGGGTGGGAGTGTAGAGGAGCAGTTACATGCCTCTGCAGGAAATCCCATCCCCATACCTGGTATATGTTGGGAGCCTGAGATTGTGCCATACTTAACACCAGCTATTGTGACCATACCAAGGCGAGTATTCGAAAGAAGGTACCCACTGAGAAAACCCTATCAAATGTATCCCCGAAGAGATGATAATCGGAGGGAGAAACTCCCTAAAAGAATAGGAAAAAGAGTGAAAGAGAAGCTAGTGACATCACGAAAGACTAGCGTGACGCACTGAGAATACTGGAGAGATTGCTTGGATCTTACAGAAACTGATGATGAAGTTAAGAATCGAGTAAACTTTAATATGCAAAAAGAAAATCACATGTGTGTGAAGCACTACAGAAAATGCAAGCCGTTCAATAATTGTACAGATGCTGTAACGTAAGTAGACTAAGTGATCATAGAAGTTAGCTATATGTAGCGAATAGACTGCAGGCGAAGCCGCCATTGTATAGAAACTGGACATCAGTGTCATTAATTTAGTAAACCAGGACTCATGGAGAGAAAAGACCAAAACTGTGTTGTAGCTGAAATAAGTTGAGATTGTGAAACGAATGGCGAGCTGTCTGGCCTGGTATCAAAGCATAAGCAGCCAAGACTGGTTATTTATTCTTGAAGGCAGTGAACGTGTGAAGCTAATCATCCCTTGTTAAGGGGCAAAGAAAGAACACCAAGCGTGCAGTGGTCGAAGTGTATGAAAAGAAGTAGTGGAACTATGTTCCCTACTGGTCTGCAACGCTCCCCACAAACCCCATTGCCACGTCCCCTCCCATGCACAATACAAACCCCAAAACATAAGTGTCTGCTGTTTAAGGGAACGTCCAGTGCTGTGCACTGAAAGTGCAAGTTTCAACTTCTTCCTACACTTTTATTTTAAAACGAAACCGTTCCGGAACGGTTTCTTTTTAAAATAAAAGTATAGGAAAGGTAAGACTGAATTAAAAGAAGTAGAGGAGCACCGCTCCCGACCGCTCCTGCCCACTTCAACCACTGCAAGCGTGCCAAGTTTTATTCATTTAAGACATTTAAATGCTGCAAAATTGACCAAATCGCAGTCTCCTGTAACGTGAGCCAAGGGTGGAAACACCGATATGCGTGCTTGCACTCCCATATATTCCCACCAACAAGAATAGTTTGCAAGGCCAAGTTCAAAGACAATCTTCATGGCAGAAGGCATGGGTGATGAGAGATGCTGGGCTAATAGTTGGGGAGGTAAAGTCCACCTCCTGGCACCTGGGTCTGAGCTTACGTTCTGATAAGTGAACCGAATGTTCCAGACATGGCACAAGCATGCCAACCAATTATAGAGGGCCGTATAACGAAGGGCCTTATAGTCTGAAGACCAATGATATACCATGAACTTAATAGTGTTGAAGATGACATGTTTTATAGGTAGGCATAAGTTGTCCACCAGACAGTAGATGGCCAATCACAATTACACCCTTACAGAAAGTATACTTAGATGTTCCTCTTGAACGTATCGCAACCCCTTGTAGATTTTTCTTATTTGCCACGTAGTACGACGTCACTGACGACGTATTTTTTGTATACAAGGATGTTTTTATGAGAAATGCATTGAGAGCTTGAGCGAACTTCCATTGATGTCTAGTTGTAACTCCCAGTTTTAGATAATTGTTAATAAAACAGCACCTTTGCCATCTTCCTGAGTTGGTTTGATTATTTGGTGTCAGAGTTATTCTGCATCCCCATCCATTACATGCACGATACCCAAAGGGCCATGTGCTCATGGGCGTGAGAGCGGTTAGTCCTGCATCTGCGTTATGCTGTGCCATGGAAAATAGAATCTGCGTACAGCACTTAGCTACTTTTTAGTCTCATATACTAGCTTGACACGTGATTAAGTGTCGTACAAGTGTGGAGTGAGCCAGTTCTAACTGGGATATTAATTTAGAAACGCTGGTATAAAATATGCTTGTAGAGAGCAATGAATTGGTGAATGTTGAGGATGAACATGTTGAGCTGCTAAATGATGGCAGCTGCAGTGAGATGCCCAGCACGTCGCCTGTGTCGTATGCATTTTCACCTGTGCATGCCTACACCAAGTGGGCGAATAGAACGAACATGTGCACCTAAAATAATTAGTAGGCAGGTTAAAGTGAATAGAAGTGGCAAAAATGTCCAATTACTATCTCAAAATTGATGGCTAAAAAGGCCTAAAGGAGTTAAATGTGTTTGAGGAGGGGACTGCAGTATGGGAGATCATGTCTGAACTAAGTGGTGCTTTACCCTGTCTTGGCTCAAAAGAATTTGAAGGGGTTATGTCACTGCTGGCTACTGTTAATGTGAACAGTGACCAAACAGTGTAACATCAACAGAGGATAGGTGATATGAACTGTGATGGGGTACAGTTGTTTAGTGTGACTCAGTGAGACATCTAGACAGGAGAGGGAATGGCAGACATAAGATATACATTGGAAATGAAGATATAACCTCGTTTGATAAGGGTGCTAAGAACATTGTAGAGGCAAGTGGAAATGTGTGCTTGGAGAAAGGTGTCGACTCGGTCGATTGCTTTGAAAAATTGGTAGGATCGCAAGGTCCCGAAGCTGATAGAACATGATCAGATTGAGGGGAGGTGGGTTAAAGCCATAACGTTGACTCTGACTTTAAAAAGGTGTGCATGCATCTAATATAAACAATCAAGGCACACACTGGCAACCTGTGCTGGAGGTTGCATTGGGGACTTCATCTAATGCGAGCTGTAACACCTCCATTTTACTTGATCCAGTTGAATTAGTGAGGTGTACAGCAAAGCCACAAGAGCCACAAGAGGTGGGGGAAGATAAGGAGACGAATCTAGATATTTCTCACAATACCAATAATAGCATTATGAACATATCCTCGACTGCAATGTTTGTGGTCTTTGAAAATCTCTTAACCTCATTGGTGGAAAAATGTGAAGGAGTAGAAAAGAAATTAGATGTACAATCTGTATTGCTGCACAAATGCATTAATAGAGGTAGGAGGACGGGTAGAGACTGTGGCACAAACACTGATCCCGTGATGAGACAATATGTAAAAATCATAGGCAATGATGATTAGCAGGGGGGAGGGTAAAAAAATTGGCCTTGACCAGAACGGTGCGACAACACAGATAATGTCACCAAGGATGCAAGCTGTGGTGGATATTGGCACACAGGCCAATGTAATAGAAGTTGATCTTGCCCAAATGACATAGGTACCCCCGAAGCATTGTGCGAGGACAAAGAAAAAGAAGAACATTTCCCAAGCAGTGATGTATGGTAAAAGGAACCATAAAATAGGCAGACATGGGTGTATCAATGTGCTTGAAACCAAATTAAAGAACATTGTACACGATTCAGTTGAATGTGCACCGCGTAAAGGGGTGGCGAATAATTGTCAGGGTAATGGTGGCCTCTACCAGATACAGAGAGAGAGAGAATGACCGACAGGGTGATAGCGATACATATTACTGCAAATGTGTCAGGTGAGATTGTGCCCATGGACGTGCCTTCTGTGAATGACATCCGTCACTACTTAAGTGACCCTGCTGGAGTGGGTGGTACCTTGAACAGAAAGAAAATAGATGGCGATACTGCTCGGCTGAGAACTCGCAAAGAGAACAAGCAAAAACAGGTGGCTGATGCCATGAAGAGTGCATTGGAAACTGTACACTGTTTATTTGTGGATAATGGAGAAACGGAGCATAGCAATAGTGAGGTGCCTGGTCACGTTATTCTAAAAGAAAGAGTGGTTCCTAAAGGCACTGAAAGGGTGGGTATCCTTTGCTCAGTTAATGTTGCCTCTCAGATGAGACCAATTGTTATCACTGAAATGAATATAGGTTTGAAGGACCCACAGAGCGAAGGATTGAGGAGCAGTACACACAAGGGAGGGATAGAAAAGGTAGAGTCAGTGAGAGTTCTTCACATGCGATCTGTGTTAGGCATAGATCGACATCCACCATTAAATAGGGCTGCTGTGCTGCAAATTCTACATGGTATAATCACACTTTGTTGCATGAATACAGAAGATATTATGATTGTCGATCAATTGGGAGACAAGAAAAATTCTAACATTCGATATATGCTTTAGAATTTAGATTATTGTGGACCACATTTTCTGGCATGAGGATGATTTATTTAAGCATGGGTATTGCTGTGTGGAAGCAACATGTTAACAGCTAAATATACCACAAGCCAAACAAATGGAGCTGAGCACATGACCAAAGAAGCTACAGGTAGAGCAGATAGAGCTGGCGCACAGAGGCATAGACCCGTATATAGTGACACCAATAATGGCAATCAGAAAAGTGAAATGGAAATCAACAGAGGTGGTGTGTGAAAACAATGGGTATTGGCAATGGCTCCGCAAGGCCTTTAAGGGCCATTTTGCAAAAACCAGTCGATGACAATAATATGGTTTGCTCATGGAACACCAGGGGAAATGCACACCTTACGGCAGAAGATGGTCTGATGGCAAATCTAAATCTTTTTTGGATTGTAGCATTCCAGGAGAAGTGGATGGCCTTAGTTTGCGAAATAGAAGGCCCTAGCACCCTACAGAGTGAAAGGCGCCATTGGGAGACCAAAAGGAGAGCTATTAGTTTCAGTGTGATATCCGTGGAGCATAGCACACCAACTGGTCTACCCTTTATGGTGCAAGCAGTCACAATTAGTGGTGATCTGTCTGGACATAGGGAGGTAGCTCTCCTTAATATCTATGATCCTCAAAATTTAGTGGCACATCGCCAAAACATTGAGTGAGATAGCAAGTGGCATCCCAATTATGGTGGTAGGTGTTTCTAATACTAAAATAGAAATACATCAAGGGATGACTACACAGAGAGCATCTGCTCCCTTCATAATGGTGGAGAGTAATAAGCAGGGTAAGGGCTGGGCCCAGCTGCTGTCCTCACATAACGATCATGCAAAATGGACACTGTGAGAGGGACGCCTTGAAAGCCTATACACATATTAGTGGGAAGAGCACATCCACATTAGATTATATTTTTGGGAATGAAGTGGCTCTTGAACTTGTAAAGAATATGGCAGTATTAACACATGAAGAGAGTGATCATATGCCGTTGTGTGTACTGTTGACCACGCAAGTCTGTGGTCAACAGTATGACTTGAATGGCGATATCCATATCAACAACGGAGCAAATCGTGTGTAGTGAAATGCCACAAACTTAGATAAAGCAAAGGTTGTGTACGATAGTGTACTGCCACAGTTTGCTGAAAGATGGCTAATCAATAACACAAGTAATGGGACCCTTTTGATAGCAGAGTTTGTGGAAATGATTGCTAGTTTAAGGGAAGTAACTAAAAAGAAATACAAGTATAAGGGCCCTAGTGAGTGGTGGAACCAGAAGTGTGATCGTGGACACTGCTATGATAACAGAATACAGGTGGCAAAAAAGAAATGTTGATATTGTAAATATATTACAGATCGGTTCAGTGGTTAAGAACATCATCTGACATCTCTAAAACCATAAATCTGCTTAAAACAAGATATAGATGGTGGCTGATAATAATGGCATCGGTATATGGTCGGTTGTGAGGGGAGCTACCAAGAAACATCTACCGATTAATAGTGTGTCTGATGAGGTATGGCAGTCTCATATAGATAATACACTGCGGTCTGGAATACCGGAGGATGAAACACACATAAGGGAAGTTGCGCACTGGACCTGCAAATCTACAATTGCTGATATCACCAGTATGATTGTAAAACTGCCTACCTCCCGTGCTGGTGGTCCAGATGGGACATGCATTGGTTTGGTAAAATTGTCTCTGGTCCTATGGGCACAAGCTCTGAATACAATATTTGTGAGTATTTGTAAATATGGACAGGTGACCCCCTCGTGGAAAGAAAGTATAATTCTCAGGATCTATAAAAAACGTTGTTGGAAAAATCCCGCAAATTATCGAACGTTACCAAGTGAGCTAAATCAATGGATAACAGATATGATTCTTCTGCCAGATCAGACAGGGTTTAGAAGTAAATCCAGTACCACACATAACCTTCTCGGGTTGGTGTCCACAATCCAATATGCCTGGAATCATCGCCATCTCTCTGTGTATGGCGCCTTTATATATTTCAGCGCAGCACTTGATACGGCCATGAGGAATAGACTATGGAACAAAATACAGGGTAATTCAAAGAAATTCGCACAAAAGTGGCGCACGCGGCTGGCGCACAGTGTCCCCGTGCGATACACTGCGCCAGCCGCGTGCGAAAAAATCCTTTTCATCGCACAGCGAATTCATGGATTTTAGCCTCCGAAACCAGCCGTGGCGCAGCGACCCTGCAGCAGCGCCAGTTACGCCCCCAAGAACGCCCTCGCGCAAGGAAAAGCCTTCAAAATTCCCAAATCATCGCAAAGGGCTGCGCTAACCCTGGACCAGTTCACAGGACTGCCAAACAGCAAACGCCAAGCGGGGAACGTGTATTTCAGTGGTTCTCGGGAAGTTTCACAAGCGATTGTCCTGGGTACGTGTACATCAGGGGTGCGTGGGAAGTAACACACGCGATTCCATCAGGGTACATGCATTTCAGGTGTGCACGGAAAGTATCACACGCAATTCCATCAGGGTATGTGGGAAGTATCACACGCAAAAGCAGCAGGGTATGTGTATTCCAGGGGTGCGCGGGGAGCACCACACGTGAATTGCACCTGTGGGTCCTCCCAGGTGTCCCCTCTACACCCTCCACGGCCCCTGCAGGGGCCTACCCTGCACATGTCCCGCAGGCTGCCCATCCACCATGCCCATGCCCCCCAGCCAACCCACATGTCACCTTGAACTACTGCCCCCCAACGCATGTCTCCCTGCACCCCCACCCTCCCACCAGTCAGGGGCACCCTCCACCAGGCCCCCACTCATGTCCAACTCATGTGTCCCATCGCCCCCACCCACCAGCATCCAGGGGCACCCTCCACCAGGCCCCCACTCATGTCTTCCAGCACCCCCACCCCCAGCAGTGCAGGGCACCCTCCACCAGGCCCCCACTCATGTCTCCCACCCCCCCACCCCCCAGCAGTGCAGGGCACCCTCCACCAGGCCCCACTCATGTCTCCCATCACCCCCACCAGTGCAGGGCACCCTCCACCAGGCCCCCACTCATGTCTCCCAGCACCCCCACGCAGTGCAGGGCACCCTCCACCAGGCCCCCACTCATGTCCAATTCATGTCTCCCACCATCCCCACCCCCCAGCAGTGCAGGGCACCCTCCACCAGGCCCCCACTCATGTCCAACTCATGTCTCCCACCACCCCCACCAGTGCATGTCACCCTCCACAAGGCCCCCACTCATGTCTCCCATCACCCCCACCCCCCAGCATCCAGGGGCACCCTCCACCAGGCCCCCACTCATGTCTCCCATCACCCCCACCCCCCAGCAGTGCAGGGCACCCTCCACCAGGCCTCCACTCATGTCTCCCACCACCCCCACCCCCCAGCAGTGCAGGGGCACCCTCCACCAGGCCCCCACTCATGTCACCCATCACCCCCACCCCCCAGCATCCGGGGGCACCCTCCACCAGGCCCCCACTCATGTCTCCCACCACCCCCACCCCCCCAGCAGTGCAGGGGCACCCTCCACCAGGCCCCCACTCATGTCCCCCAGCCAACATGTCATCACAATCTAGATCCCTGGCCCTTATGATCAGCCTCCAAATGCCAAACACCCACCCAAGTATTGCATCCACCCACTTAGAAATGGCAATAACATGATAGAACCTCAATTGCAAGTTTGGAAATGAACACATGTCCCTCACATACACCCAATGGGTGTCAGTGAATGTCAAAACCCATATCATGATATACATGAAACCAATGAGATGATACTACACATTGAAGTTTGAAGAAAAATATATGTATTAAAAGCAACATAAATTGAATCAAAAATAAACAAACAATAATGGAAATTTAAAAATAATAAACCAGCATGTCCGTGAAATAATGCAAAACCACAAATCATAATCCAAAGGAAAGGTGTCCAAAGTCACAGTCCACAAAAGTAAATCCAATGGAAAATTAAAATCGAAAACCATTGCTCCATGGGTAAATCATAAAAAAAAATTAAAATCCAAAAGTCAACTATATACAGATAAACAATCCAGGGTCCATGATCCCAACAAAAGAAATGAAACCTATCTAATAACACTACCTAAAAAAAAGAACTATATACAAAAATGTGGCCCATTGTCCAAAAGGTCCAAAAAAAATGCAAAACCAAAGGAAACCTAACACTAACTACAGAACTATTTACAAGGGCAGCGGGCTAGTCCGACGGCTCACTTCGGGATGTTCCGGGCCAGGGCATCATCGAACTCCTGCTCAATGTCCCGGAGGCGGTCCTCCTCCATGGCCCGAGGGTCCGCAGGGCCGTCGACATGTTCACCCCCAACTCCCTGCGGATTGCCTCGAGGCACTCGGCCCGCCTCAGGGCCCTCCGCATGGAGTTCTCCGCCCTGACCATCGTGAGCCGTGCCTCTTCCGCCCACTGCCGCTCCGCATCTATGGCGTGGCCCAACCGCTGCCACACGGAAGACACTTCCCGTCCTGGGTCCTCCTGCCCTCCGGCTGATGCCTGCCCCTCCGATGTCAAAGGCCCTGATCCATCATGGCTCCCACCACGTTGCTGCTGCTGCTGTGCCTCTGCCTGTGCACTGCCTCCTGCTGCCTGCACATCCTCCGCTGGCTGGGGTGCAGTCGTTCATGTGGCCACCCCTGCTGGACGTCCGACTCCCGACTGTGGCAGGGATGCCTCCTCCACCAGCCTGGCCACACCGTCAGAGACAGCTCCACAGGGCACCCAGGTGACTAATGGGTGGGAAGATGGCACGGAGGACGACTGGCGCATAGGGGGTTCAGTTGAGGAGGGGGACTGAGCAAGCCCCATCAAACGGAGGAATCCGGCCTGGGTGACCTGTCCCAGTAGGCCGACGCGGTCAACGAGCCATTCGAGATGACATGCAGTCTCCTCATGAAAAGACTGCAGGTCACCTCGCATGGCCCGTTGACGCAACGCCACACCAGTCAGGACAGGCTCAACCCGGACCCGGATAGCCACGTCCGCAGGCAGAGGAAGGCCAGTTGTCGTGAGCTCATCCCCTGCCTGAAAACTGGTCTGGACGTAGGCATCCCTGCTGGTGCAAGATGATGCAGTGACAGTATCAGGGACAGGATTGCACACAGGCACCTTCGTGGCGACCTGTGCTGCCTCCTGTCCCTGGTCCTGCACTGCACCACTAGCACCAGTGGAATCCCCACCTCCAGACCCAGTCTCTGTTGCTTGCACGGCCTCCTACTCCACCAAACCCACCACCAACCTGGATGACTCCGTGCCATCTTCCCCCGTTGGGCCCTGTGGGGTCCCAGCTGCCCCTTCTGCTGCCGAGGAGTCCAACTCCGACCTCCGCCTCTTGGACCTCCCCCCGGCAGCTGCGGCCTGGGATGTGGCACCGGACTCCTCACTCCCCAACGAGATCACAACCTGGGAGGGGAGCCGGGCCTTGCGTCTCCGGCTGGCGGTGCGATCCCCGCCGCTGTGCTCCACAGCACCTTCTCCGCCCTCTTCATCAGTTGACGCTGCAGACAGGGAGAAATAAAACACAGGCATCAGGGCACTGTACAATGGACACATACATACATGACAGTTGCACATGTGGCATTGGCAAACCTCGGACATGGCATCACAATCGGCAACACACATGTCATTTCAACTTGCACACATGAGCCATACCACAGCCATATCGCAACTGCCAGCACCATCCATACACATACAACAGCATGAGCAGGCAAAGGTGAGAAAGACATCACATGCAACACAGGGAGTGCACTACACATGCACGCACACCACCACACTTGCATGCATGTGTACACCTCAGCCAACTGTCGCAGTGTTCAAATGGGCATCCATGTCACATCTGCCAATCAGGCTTCCACATCCCGCTGTCACATGCATCCATGTTGCACCCTTGTCAAATACACACACATGCACATGTACACAGTGCTGATACATGCAGCTGAAAACAACATACATGCGTGACATCACGAACATGCCTACTTACATACACATTCATCCAAACATGTGTGCCCACACAACTGCATTTGGCATACAAGCCTACACACACGAGCACCATCCATGTCTCACACATGACAGCCCTCGCATGTGTTAGCCTCACGGCCCTGTACACCCCCACCCATACTCGGCCCCATACAAACAGATGTGCAACCTGCACACTACTGGCACATCACCACACGCACAGCTTACAATCATGATGCATGTACACTTACCGCTCGACTCCAGATGGGTCTGCCTCTCAAGGACCTGGACGTGGCCGTGGAGCGCTGGGGATATGCGTTCCAGGACCTGCGTTCCAGGACCCTCATCTGATCTTCCGTCAAGTGGCCCCGGCACCCCTTAGCATCCCCTGCCTTCAAGAGGCGCCGGGCCTTGTTGAGGGTCCTGGACCTGAAGTCCTCCCAGCGCTTCTTGACATGTTGGAAGTCGCGGACTGCCACCCCCTCTGCGTTGATGGCAGTCACGATGTCCGTCCAGATCAGAGTCCGTCCTTCCTTGTCGGCGCTCACACTTCCGAAGAGGGCATCATACTGCCCCAGGACTTGGTCCACCAGGACACCAACTTCGGTGGCAGTGAAGCTGGTGCCCCTCTGCCTCTCTGGCCGGGGGTTGTCAGCGGTGCCAGATGTTGCAGTGCCTGACATGAGAACCCCAGAGGCAGGAGTGGGTGGGCAACTGGGTCCTGGGGCTGGGCTGTGGAGCAATGGAATCCCAGTTGGGAGTCTTCGGTTCCAGCAGGGGTGGTCACAGCAACAGCACCCCTGGCTGATGTGCAGGCAGCAAATGGCAGGGCACGTGGGCAGCAGGCAGTCAGGCAGCAGCAGATGGCAGGTGGGAGCATGCTTGGGGCTCTGGGGGGCAGTAAATCGGCTTTCTGGGCAGGAGCGTGGTCTTCCATGTGCTTACGCGTGGCATACGCGATTTCATTGGCCCAAAGGCCCCCATGCGCAGCTATGATGTCACGCGCATGGCCGTAGAGAATGGCACGTGTAAAAAAAAAATACACGTCCGAGTGTCAAAGCGTGTAATTGGTGGAAATGGCCTCATCGCGTATGCACGTCTGTGACGTGTGTATAAAAGGTACGTGTAGAACGCCATTTCCTTGTACGTGCTTTTCGTGGAGAGCGAGTGGGTGAAATCTGTACTTCTTGACGGTTCACACGCGATTTACTTCACAGCGTTTCAAGTTCGTACTCCCCGTTACCTCCGACAGCTTTTTCTCTTTTCCTCTTTTTCCTGGGCCTGTTTCCTCAAACAGCGTTCCCTTCCACTGTTGTCCTGTCTCCTCAGACAGGGTACAATTCTTCTTTTGGCGGGGGTGTTGCCAACGCGCACACGCGCATATTTTTCACGCTTTTGTTCCTGGCAGACGGTGAGTCGCGCACGTATTTAACATCTTTGCTTGCCCCGTGTGTCGCATACCCCTTCAGAGGTCATTCTAGGCTGCGTGTGACACGCATACGTTCATTCTTGTGTTTCTGGGTGCCACAGCGTAGTGCAGGTTTATTTTTCCACACACGTGGTCTAGGAGGGGTTGCGTGCACCTTACTTCCCTTTTTTGGGGTGCCTGTGCGTTGCGTGACCCGTCATCTTTCCCCAGGGGTGACATACAGCCTTGCTAGAGCACTAGGGTACGATTTCCATCTGGTACCCAACCCCTTTGACCCCCAATTGCCCAGGACAATAGTTCACAGCGCCTCCCATACGCACAATAACATCAGTGCCATGGCTGGGAGGCGAACAAACCGTAAGGGTGGCAAAGGTGGCCGAGCCCCAAGTGGTGGCCGTGGTGGATCCGGTAGGGGACGTGGCCGTGACTTGCAGGGTGCCTCTAGCCCCCCATGTGTGGAGGAGCAGTCAGGGACACCCATGCCCCCCCCCCCTGGTTGAGGGTAACGTGGCTGACACCATCCATGCTCAGCCCTTGTTGGACCAGCCCACTGTGGAACCAGACCTGGCACAGGGTGACTCCATGGCTGACTTCCAGGTCAGCAGGTCTAGGCCACTTGCGCCGGTGCACGTTGGCGTCATCAGGCCACGTGGATCAGGGGCAGCTAGGTCATCTGCTGCCCCGCGTAGGCAGACTGGGGAGGCTGCAGGGGCAGCTGCGGCTCCATCCACCCCACCTCTCACACACCCAGCCAAGACAGTGTTGGTCCAAGTCCATCCTGCTGACATTCCCCTTGACACCATCACACTTGAGCTAATACCTGCACCAACTCCCATGCGGAGTGTGCAATCCCACACTCCTAGTACAGAGTCCACCGGGTCTCCTGCCCCTAGTGTCCAGAGCGGCGTAGGACACTCAGGATCCCCACCACCTTCCAAGCGGAAGAGGAAGAGTGCTCGTCCAGTAGAGGCTGATGCCCCAGACACGGCTACACAGTCCGGCCCGTCAAGGAATCCAGCTTCAATGAGGCCGAACTGAATGCACTTGTAGAGTATGTGTCCGCACATGACCGCGAAATGCTGATTGTTGCAGGATCCAAGACCACACCTGCACAACGTCTGGCACACTGGCAGACCATCGCGGACATCATAAGTGCCCTTGGAATCGTGAGGCGCACAGCTAATGAATGCTACAAGCGCTGGATTGACCTGAAGCGCAGTGCAAAGAATAAGCTGGCCTCAAGTCATTCCGCTACTCTAGTGACTGGAGGTGGGTCTCCAGCAGAGGACATAGAACTCACTCCATATGAGCATGTTGCTGGGACCTACGTCACGGAGGAACAGATCCAAGGCGTGGGAGAACTGGCAGATTACGAGGCATTGTCCGGTGAGTGCACATGCATGTGTGTGTCATCCATGTGCATGGTGTGTGTGTGAGGGCTTCTGTTTGGGTGCCAGGTGAGGGTGTGTGTGCCTGAGTGGTTTGGGTCACCCATGTGCCTCATCCAATACATTCTGCGCACCAGCATTTGGGTATAGCAGTATCCCTTCTGCCAACATTAGACATCTAGCCCAACACCATGCCAGTTGCCCTTGAAGTGTCATCTTGCCACTACATTGTTGCTTATTTTCCTCTGTTTATTCAGGCAGATTGTTTGCATACCACCACTTTTAATAGGCATTTCTCAGTCCCATTGTCACATGTCTGACATGGCTATGGTACAGTGGACTGGCTTTGTTTCCTGGATATGATTTGTTTAGACATGTCCCTGTGCTATGGACCATTTTGGACTGGCAGTTCCAGGTTAAACATTTGAACCATTTCAATGAAAAAATCAATTTCATGAGCAAACTAGACTGAATGAACAATTGGTGCCCTCCTCTCCCTCTTCACTTTATGGCTAGGGTACATGCCATCTGTGTGATGGCATGTGTATTTGACCTGCCAATCACAGGCCAATGTGTGATGCCACTGCTAGGCAGCATGCAGCAAATGTGTTCATCTTCCATCTTGGTGTCATCAATGTGTGCCATCTGCCTCCCCTTCACACGCAGTGACGGTGCATGCATGGGAGGGTTTTAGTCATGTGGGACATGTGTCAATCAAGTACTGTTTCTGTAGCTTCTCAGCCCTAATTGTGTGCCATAGTGCTAATGCCTGTTTCCATTTCTTTGCTTTTATGTCTTTGCAGGGGATGACGCACTTGATACTGCTGGGGTTGTGGAGATGGTGCAGACCCAGGAGGGGTCTCAGGCCCGACCGACCACCAGTGAGGGACGTGGTGTGGTGGTGGGTGAGAACCCACAACTGCTGCAGGTCGTGCTCTCAAGGGGTGTCTCTGGCTGCACCTCCCCCGAGCTGTATTCAGGTGTTGATTCGGATGATGAGACCTATGTGCCGTCGCAGGTGAGTGTTCCTGGGAGGGATTCTGCTCTGTCCGACCCACCTGCACCAGGGTTAGAACCCTCAATGGGGATGTCAGTGTTGGCAGGTACGCCTTTGGTGGTTAAGGATGCAGGGTCACACTCCGCAACATCTGATCCTGTTCCTGGGCCAGCAGATCAGAGGGGGAATGTAGTCCTGCAGCCTCAGGCAGTGCCGGCACAGCAAGGCGCAGTTCGCCTTGCCCCAGACAGGTGTGGTGCCCGCCGACGTGGTGGCGGTACGCCACCTGGCAATACCGCATGGGAGCAATCCATATACGGTATGGCAACCCAACAGGCATCATCATCAGAGATGATGGCTCAGGCCATGGATAGGGTGGCCACTTCCATTCTCCCCCCCCGAAAGGCTGATGGAGCGACTACAGCAGGCAAAAGACTCCATCTGCCAGTCACACAGGGAGGACATATTGGCGTCCGACAGGGACATGCGGGCGGCACTGGCGACTCTGCGGGAAGCCATTTCCATAGAGTCCCAGGGCACAGGGAAGCCCTGAGGGTGGAACGCCTTCACCTCAGGACGACTCTTGTTGAGCTTGAGGCTTCAACAAACAGAAGGACAGAACAGCAGCTGGAGCGTCTCACACGTACGCTCTCAGCTGAGATGCAGGCAACTAGGGCAGAGGTCCGGGCATCCCGTGAGTTGTTGCATGGGGACCTACGCACAATTATCCTCCAGAACGAGACCTTCCACACCCGCATGCTTGCTGCCATGGAGGACCAGACTAGGGCTTTGCGTGGGCTGCCTCCCATAGTGCCACCACCTCCTGATGCAGCTGCAGAGGGTGAGGAGAGCGACAGCAGTGATTCTCTCACAATAGGGTAGCCGTGCAGGCCATGAGCCCATGGAGGTGTTTTTTTTTCGCAAGATCCACACAGGTGGGTTTTGGTGTGCACCCTGTCCTCGAACCTCCTGGGTGGCCCCCCCCCTCGGGCCCATTAATGGGCATTTTTTTTTTAAAAAACATTTTTTTTTTTTGGACAGTGTGTTGCCTTGTGTGGCTCCCGTGGGCATACGCTGTATTGTGGCTGGGCACATGCAGGCTTGTCATGCATTTGGTTCAGATGCTTGGGTTTGTGTGACACACACCCCTCCTGCTTACCGTTTCCATGGGCTTGCAAAGGGTGTGCCCAAGTGACATTGACGTACATGGTGACGTTGGACTCCCATTTGATGTGTGGGCAGTCTGTAGTCAATACTGTGTATACATTCATAGTGCATATTGTTGTTGTATTGTACACTGCATGGTGTATTGATATGTGCCTCTGCATCCATCTCATCCTCCTAATTTGCAGGTCCATTTCTCATGTCTTCACAAGGCGGTCTACCTTGGAACTGGAGTCCATGTTGTAAGCAGTGCACCTACACTCTTGCGTGGCGCTAACACTGTATACTTGGAAGTGTTCGAAGTGCTGGCATTATCAGGTAGTGAGGCTACCAATTTATTAAGTCTGTAATGTCATGTTTAAGGTGGGTTGGAGGTTGTGTAGGTGATTGGTATTCTTGGTAAGTATTTGGTAATGTGTGTTGTAGGTCCTGCATTACTGTGAGCATTTCATGTGTGGCCAGTTTCCATTAGGGACACTGTAGTTGGTGACACTTGGGGCATGTTGTGGGGATTAATTTGTTTGCTCTCACATTGCATGACATGCCATGGTGTGTTGTGTGGCCGTGCCGGGGAGGGGTGACATGGCACTGTTCTCATGTAGTATTTTGCAAGTGGGTATTCATTTGTGCAGCATGGAAGTGTGTCTTTTGATGACACTGCATTGGTGGTGTTTGTGTAGGTAGGGATGCACACATTCTGACACTTCCACATGAAAAATCTCAGGCTGCTATGGTTCTGACAGTTGACTGTCCCTTTGTTCGTCATAATTGTCAGGACGAGTCATCATTGCTTATCAGATGGTATGTGCCAGGGCTGTGTGCACTCCACAGGGGTGTGATTTCTATGTGAAGTAATTAGCCACCAGCTGCGTATGGGCTGCCTCACCCCATGCCCTTTCCCCTCCCATGTGCAGCTGGCGTGCATATGGTTGGGGATGTGGGGGCACCACCATGTCCACCCCCGGCGTGTTGCAACATTGTGCAGGACACATGCTGCCACTATGATCCTGCACACTACTGGGGGCGCATATAACAGCTGCCCGCCAGAACGGTCAAGGGAGCGAAAGCGTGACTTGAGCACTCCGAATGTGCGCTCCACTATGCCCCGGGTTGCAATATGGGCAGTGTTGTATCTTACCTCGGGAGGCGTGATGGGGTTCCGAATTGGCGTCATCATGTTGGTGTTCAGAGGATAGGCACTGTCCCCTGGTGAGGAGGTGATGGGTATCATTAGTGGGGTAGTGACATAACTCTGCATCTGACATGCATGCATGTGCAGTGGCATTCATACTCACCAAGCAGCCATGTATCGCCATGCCGCCCAGCTTCTAGGTCCCGGCTTAGGGTAGACATTCAGGAAATGAAGCTGTCGTGGGTGGACCCTGGATAGTTGGCATATACTGAGGTGATGATTCCATTGGCATTACATACTACCTGCACGTTGATGGAATGCCAGTGCTTGCGGTTCCTATAGATGTGCTCAGATGCCCTGGGGGGACGTAGTGCCACATGGGTGCAGTCAATGGCATCTAGCACTTTGGGGAATTGTGCCACACCGTAGAAATCCAGAGCACCAGCCTGCCTTTCTGCAGGTGTCCTGGGCAGGTATATGTGCCTGTGGACTGATGGGCGTGCAGTGATGATGTTCAAGACCTGGTGTAGGCAGCGTGACTGCGTGGCCTGTGACACCCCACCCACTATGGCACTTGTCCGCTGAAATGATCCAGTGGCCAAGAAGTGCAGTACATTAAGGACCTTCTCCAGGGGGTTGAGTGCTTGGGAGCAGAGGGTGGGTGATGTGAGGTCATCCTCCCACTCACTGACCAGGTCCAGTATTATGTGTGGTGGAAACCTGTACCTCCCATGCACCTGGTCATCAGGCATCCCAAAAAGGCTGGTTCTGGGAGTGAAAATTTGGGCCCTCACTATCCTCCTCTTCCTCCTCTTCCTCCTCTTCCTCCTCCTCCTCCTCCTCCTCCTCCGCCTCCTCCTCCTCCTCTTCCTCCTTTGGTAACCCACAGCCACTGCTGCTAGGAACGGTATATTCATCCTGGCGTCTGAGCTTGTTTGTTGCTTGCGCGCACTTTTATGCTGCGCGGGTCGACGTACGCCTGCTTCATGCTGGCGTACGTGTTTCAGGATTGGACCATTTATTTTTCGGCGCATTGTAGGCGACCGTGTGAATCTTCCCGCCCACCCCAGGAATACACATACCCCACTCTCACAGGCCCAGTCACGTGTGGAACTTCACACGCACCCCGAAATACACGTACCCTGCAAAATCGCGTGTGAAACTTCCCGCAAACCCTGTAATACACGTAGCCTGCTGGTATCGCGTGTGGAAGTTCACGCGGACCCATAATACACGTACCCTGATGGTATTGCATGTGAGACTACCCGTGCACCCCAGGAATACACGTACCCAGGCAAATCGCACGGCTGAGGGGTGGGGGTGCTGGGACACATGAGTGGGGGCCTGGTGGAGGGTGCCCCTAGATGCTGGGGGGTGGGGGTGATGGGAGACATGAGTTGGACATGAGTGGGGGCCTGGTGGAAGGTGCCCCTGGATGCTGGGGAGTTGGGGTGCAGGGGGACATGAGTGGGGGCCTGGTGGAGGGTGCCCCTGGATGCTGGTGGGTGGGGGTGCAGGGGGACATGAGTGGGGGCCTGGTGGAGGGTGCCCTGCACTGCTGGGGGTGATGGGAGAGTGGGGGCGTGGTGGAGGGTACCCCTAGATGCTGGGGGGTGGGGGTGATGGGAGACATGAGTTGGTCATGAGTGGGGGCCTGGTGGAGGGTGCCCTGCACTGCTGGGGGGTGGGGGTGGTGGGAGACATGAGTGGGGGCCTGGTGGAGGGTGCCCCTGGATGCTGGGGGGTGGGGGTGCAGGGGGACATGAGCGGGGGCCTGGTTGAGGGTGCCCCTGACTGGTGGGGGGTGGGGGTGCAGGGAGACATGAGTGGGGGCCTGGTGGAGGGTGCCCTGCACTGCTGGGGGGTGGGAGTGATGGGAGACATGAGTGGGGGCCTGGTGGAGGGTGCCCCTGGATGCTGGGGGGTAGGGGTGCAGGGGGACATGAGTGGGGGCCTGGTTGAGGGTGCCCTGCACTGCTGGGGGGTGGGGGTGATGGGAGACATGAGTGGGGGCCTGGTGGAGTGTGCCCTGCACTGCTGGGGGGTGGGGGTGCAGGGGGACATGAGTGGGGGCCTGGTGGAGGGTGCCCCTGGATGCTGGGGGGTGGGGGTGCAGGGGGACATGAGTGGGGGCCTGGTGGAGGGTGCCCCTGAATGGTGGGGGGTGGGGGTGATGGGACACATGAGTTGGACATAAGTGGGGGCCTGGTGGAGGGTGCCCTGCACTGCTGGGGGGTGGGGGTGATGGGAGACATGAGTGGGGGCCTGGTGGAGGGTGCCCTGCACTGCTGGGGGGTGGGGTGCAGGGGGACAGGAGTGGGGGCCTGGTGGAGGGTGCCCCTGGATGCTGGGGGGTGGGGGTGCAGGGGGACATGAGTGGGGGCCTCGTTGAGGGTGCCCCTGGATGCTGGGGGTGCAGGGGGACATGAGTGGGGGCTTGGTGGAGGGGGCCCCTGGATGCTGGGGGGTGGGGGTGCAGGGGGACATGAGTGGGGTCCTGGTGGAGGGTGCCTCTGACTGGTGGGGGGTGGGGGTGCAGGGAGACATGAGCAGGGGCCTGGTGGAGGGTGCCCCTAGATGCTGGGTGGTGGGGGTGATGGGAGACATGAGTTGGACATGAGTGGGGGCCTGGTGGAGGGTGCCCTGCACGGCTGGGGTGTGGTGGTGATGGGAGACATGAGTGGGGGCCTGGTGGAGGGTGCCCCTGGATGCTGGTGGGTGGGGGTGCAGGGGGTCATGAGTGGGGGCCTGGTGGAGGGTGCCCTGCACTGCTGGGGGGTGGGGGTGATGTGAGACATGAGTGGGGGCCTGGTGGAGGGTGCCCCTGGATGCTGGGGGGTGGGGGTGCAGGGGGACATGAGTGGGGGCCTGGTGGAGGGTGCCCCTGACTGGTGGGGGTGGGGGTGCAGAGAGACATGAGTGGGGGCCTGGTGGAGGGTGCCCCTAGATGCTGGGGGGTGGAGGTGATGGAAGACATGAGTTGGACATGAGTGGGGGCCTGGTGGAGGGTGCCCTGCACTGCTGGGGGGTGGGGGTGATGGGAGACATGAGTGGGGGCCTGGTGGAGGGTGCCCCTGGATGCTGGTGGGTGGGGGTGCAGGGGGACATGAGGGGGCCTGGTGGAGGGTGCCCTGCACTGCTGGGGGGTGGGGGTGATGGGAGACATGAGTGGGGGCCTGGTGGAGGGTGCCCCTGGATGCTGGGGGTGGGGGTGATGGGAGACATGAGTGGGGGCCTGGTGGAGGGTGGCCCTGGATGCTGGGGGGTGGGGGTGCAGGGGGACATGAGTGGGGGCCTGGTGGAGGGTGCCCTGCACTGCTGGGGGGTGGGGGTGATGGGAGACATGAGTGGGGGCCTGGTGGAGGGTGCCCCTGGATGCTGGGGGTGGGGGTGATGGGAGACATGAGTGGGGGCCTGGTGGAGGGTGGCCCTGGATGCTGGGGGGTGGGGGTGCAGGGGGACATGAGTGGGGGCCTGGTGGAGGGTGCCCCTGGATGGTGGGGGTGCAGGGGGACATGAGTGGGGGCCTGGTGGAGGGTGCCCCTGGATGCTGGGGGTGCAGGGGGACATGAGTGGGGGCCTGGTGGAGGGTGCCCCTCGATGCTGGGGGGTGGGGGTGCAGGGGGACATGAGTGGGGGCCTGGTGGAGGGTGCCCTGCACCGCTGGGGGGTGGGGGTGATGGGAGACATGAGTGGGGGCCTGGTGGAGGGTGCCCTGCACCGCTGGGGGGTGGGGGTGATGGGAGACATGAGTGGGGGCCTGGTGGAGGGTGCCCCACAGTGCTAGGGGGTGGGGGTGCTGGGAGGCATGTGTTGGTGATCAGTAGTGCAAGGTGACATGTGGGTTGGCTGGGGGGCATGGCCATGGTGGATGGGTTGCCTGTGGGACATGAGCAGGGGTGCAGGGTAGTCCCCTGTGGTGTGGGCTGCCTGCAGGGGCCGTGGAGGGTGTAGAGGGAACACCTGGGAGGACCCACACGGCCAAATCACGTGTAGCATTCCCCGGCACCACCGAAATACACGTACCCTGCTGAAATCGCGTGTGAAACTTCCCGCGCACCTCGGAATACACGTACCCGGCTGAAATCGCGTGTGGGACTTCCCGAGCACCCAGAAGTACACGTACCCAGGCTAATCGCGTGTGGAACTTCCTGCACACCCCGAAACACACGTACCCAGGCCAATCTCGTGTGGAACTTCCCGCGCACCCCGAAGTACACGTACCCAGGCCAATCGCGTGTGGAACTTCCCGCGCACCCAGAAACACACGCACACGCTATTTTTCACACAGCGGGTGTCCGTGTTTGTCGGTACCCCTTTGCACCTCATTTGTCCTAGAGGGCCACTGTATGGACCATTCATCATGGCTGTATATGTGTTACGCTCACCTGACTCCCACAGAGGCGCAGGTCTGGTTTGGAGTGTTGTTGCTTCTTCTATGGTGAAGCGCAGGACCCGGAAGATGGACTGGACCGGACCTTCGAATCTGGCTTGTCTGTTCGCAGGAATATCTTTCTGTATGTGAAAACGGAGTATTAACAATCTGCGGGAGAAAGTATAAGCCTCCCGCTCCCTTCTCACCCCTCTACGAAACCCTCCTGCGACCCCCACGTGAAGTCTCACCTTAGGGTTTGAAAGGTTGAGCTCTCCATCCTGCTTCTCATGCAGGGGCGCGTTGTATCCAGTTACTTCACTGGGATTTTGATTGTAAAGGGTTCAAGTTTTGTTTTCCCGGTATAGTACCGTAAGGATTCTGTTAATGAGTATGATTCCGCAATAATAATTGTTCGTTGTCTCTTTTTCAGGTGCGGTAACTATTCCGAGAAGAGCTGTGGAACCGAAGAATGAGACTCTGGTGAGCTTGATGAGAGTTCTCTCAGTGTCCTTGTATCAATGCGCTCACTAACGCTGATGTCTTTTTTTCCCCATAGGGGCCGGGGTCCGGAAATGCCTGGATGCGGCACCGACCCGAAACGAAGCTCAATCCAGAAGAAATCAGGTAAGTCTTTAATGGGCGTTTGGGCAATGTCTTTTCATGCGCCCACTAACGCTGATGTCTTTTTTCCCCATAGGGGCCGGGGTCCGGAAATGCCTGGATGCGGCACCGACCCGAAACAAAGATCAATCCAGAAGAAATCAGGTAAGTCTTTAATGGGCGTTGGGTAATGTCTTTTCATGCGCCCACTAATGCCGATGTCTCTTTTTCCCCTTAGGGGCTGGGGTCCGGAAATGCCAGGATGCGGCACCGACCTGAAATGAAGCTGGAATAACCCAACAGGTAAGCTTTGTAATGGAAATTAAGGTTTCCTTGTTTTCTTTCCCCTCTCACCTTTATTCTTGTCTTTTTCTCCCTAGGCGTGGCTGCGAGTCCAGATGTCGCCGTAGAACGTGGTGGTACCTTGTACAGGTGAGTGAGATGCGGCGCTGCAGCGATCGATGCGATGTGCTTTTAAATGGATGTCTTCCTTTTCAGGACCGTCGGCGAGATGTCTCCGGAATGCGGATTTAGCAGGTAAGGACTCTTCTTTACCCTTTTCTCTTCTCTTCTCTCTTTGCAGGTGTTCCAGGATGCTGGCAGGAGTGGCAGAAGACAGAATGCAGGAGCAAACACTGTGAGCGTCCAGCTGCTAGATGCAGAACAACGCGAAGCGTGAGTTGCTGCTTGGGCGTGGCTTAAATAGCCTTCAAAGTAGTTCCAGGTATGTATCCTTCCTCTCAGGTATGTATTCCTCCCCTGACCACACCCGTGTGGTTAAGTAGTTCCAAAGATAAAGTAGTCCCATTCAGGCCTCAGAAGGCCTGGATGTTGCAGCATGGTCTGCATCAGGTAAGTTAACACTAAGCACCTTTAACACAAAGTCCCCTTTTATGAGCCTGGCGCCTATGGCGCCAGGACTGTGGCCCGATATGAGCCTGGCGCCAAAGGCGCCAGGACTGAGTCCAAAGAGCCCCTACTTGAGGCTGTTGTGACTTCCCTTGAAGACATGATGTCTGCCTCTGGGGTAGCTGGGTCTTGTCTGGCACCTTGGAGGTAGGCATCATGACAGTACCCCCTCCCAAGGCCCCTCCCAAGGTCGTCCTTTCCGGGGGTTTCGGCTTGCTTGGGAATCTTCGGTGGAATCTTTGCACTAATCGCGGGGCGTGTACATGGTCACTTGGTTCCCAAGATCTTTCCTGAGGTCCGTACCCCTTCCAATCAACTAGATAGAAGAGTTTTGATTTTAACATTTTGGAATCCAATATGTCCTTAACTTTAAATTCTAATTCCCCATCGATTTAAATCGGTTCAGGTGGTTTGCTTAGTCTGGTTCCAGGCTGCACCGGTTTTAACAGTGATGCATGAAAAACGGGATGAATTTTCATGTTGGCTGGCAGATCGAGTTTAAAGGCCACCGGGTTAATTATAGCTTTGATGGGATAGGGTCCAATGTATCTGGGATTAAAAGTCTGCGGTCCTTTGAGAGGCAAATACTTGGTTGCCAGCCACACCTGGTCTCCAATCTGGTACAAAGGTGCTTCACTCCAATGTAGATCAGCATTTTCTTTATATTTTTTCTTGGCTTGTTGCAAATTAGTTGTAGCTTCCTTGAAGGCTCGGGTTATAGTAGAATGCAAATGATCAACTGCAGGCATTTCCAGGTTTTGAGGAGGGTCTAGGTCTGAGAGTCTAGGATGATGAACATACAAGGTGTAAAAAGGGGTTTGTCCTGTTCCAGAATGTACAGAATTGTTATATGCATACTCTGCGATCCATAGAATATCTTTCCAGCTTTTTTCAGATTGATGCAACATGCACCAAAGATATTGTTCAAGGGTTTGGTTAGTCCTCTCGGTTTGACCATCGGTCTGGGGGTGGTGACTAGTGGATAAGCGTACATCAATTTGTGCCAGTTGGCAACATTTCCTCCAAAAATGGGAAATAAATTGGCTTCCTCGGTCAGATTAATATGGATGGAAAACCATGCATACGAACTATGTTTTCCAGAAATTCCTTGGCCAAGATGGAGGCTGAAGGTACCCCTTTTAAAGGGATAAAGTGGGCCATCTTGGAGAACAGATCCACGATTACCAAGATAGTGTTATATCCATAGCAAGGAGGCAGGTCGGTAATAAAGTCCATTGACAAGGTGTGCCAAGGGGCCGGTGGAATATCCAAGGGTTGTAGGAGACCGGCTGGTCTCTTCTTTTGACCTTTATTTTGAGCGCAAACTCCGCAAGACATCACAAAAGATTTGTCTTTTCTCCAGGATGGCCACCAGAATTGTCGTTTGATCTTTTCCTCAGTTTTTGCGATACCAGGATGTCCTTCCATTAATGTATCATGATAGTGAGCAATGACCAATTCTTGCAGTTCTTTGTTGGGCAGAAATAACCGCCCCTGGAAGTACAGTAAATCGTTATTAACGGAAAAGTGTGACCCCTTTTGAGTCCATTCTTGCAAGGCTGTCGAATTTAAAAGTTGTTTAACTCGAGTTTGAACGTCCTCTATAGTTTGTAAGAGGTCAAGCCTAAAATTCTTTGTTCAGGTATAATTGGTACTGGTTCCAAGTTTCAATTTGTTTCATCCATTCCAATCCGGGATAAAGCGTCCGCTTTGCCATTCTTGCAACCAGGGCGGTAGGTGATTATGAAGTCAAATTCTGCAAAGAATAAAGCCCATCGGAGTTGGCGGGATGATTGGGCTTTGGCCGTTTTTAGATACTGCAAATTCCTGTGATCTGTAATCACCGTAATGGTGTGTCTAGCGCCGAGGAGGTAATGACGCCAAGCCTTGAAGGCGGACTTAATAGCTAGTAATTCTTTGTCGGTGATTGCGTAATTGATTTCAGGAGCTGTGAATTTCCTGGACCAAAAGGCTACAGGGTGCATCTGGTTAGTTTCTGGATCCCTTTGAGACAAGACAGCACCCATGGCCAAACTGGAAGCGTCGGTTTCAACAATGTAAGGGAGATCTGGGCGCGGATGCTTCAATACAGGGGCGGAGGAGAATTTGGTCTTTAGGTCTTGAAAGGCCTGTTCTGCCTCAGGAGTCCATTCGAAACGTTTATTCTTCCGTAAGAGGGCTGTTATGGGTTGAACCACTCGAGAAAATTCCAGGATGAATCTTTGATAGAAATTGGCAAAGCCAAGCATACTCTGAACCCCCTTAACAGAGTTAGGAGATGGCCATTTGAGGATGGCGTCCACCTTTCGCGAGTCCATTCGGACTCCTTTAGGTGTCAGGATGAATCCGAGAAACTCGACCTCTGTGGTATGAAAAACACATTTTTCGAGTTTCGCAAACAGGTTGTGCTGGCGCAATTTCTCAAGAACTGCCCTGACATGTTTTCTGTGTTCGGATTCCGAGGAGGAGTATACCAGGATGTCATCGATATATACGATGACACAAACATCGATAAGTTCCCGAAGAACATCATTCATAAAGTATTGAAAGGCGGCAGATGCGTTGCATAATCCGAAGGGCATCACCTGATATTCAAAGAGCCCATATTTGGTGCGGAATGCAGTCTTCCATTCGTCGCCTTCTTTTATACGTACCAGGTGATAAGCTCCTCGGAGATCTAACTTGGTGTATATACAAGCATCTTTTACCTGGTCAAGAAGTTCAGGGATCAGAGGCAGAGGATAACTATTCTTAATCGTTATTTGATTTAGGGCACGGTAGTCAATACATGTTCTAAGGTCGCCTTCTTTTTTCGGCACGAAGAACAGAGCTGAGGAAACAGGAGACTTTGACGGGCGAATAAAACCGTTGGCAAGATACTGATCTAAATACTGACGCAAATGAACGTTCTCAGGTTCAGTAAGAGCATAAATCCTACTACAGGGCGGTTGAGCATTGGGTACCGTTCGATTTGACAATCGTACGACCGGTGGGGAGGTAACGTGTTCACCTGTTCTTTTTGAAAAACGTCTTGGAACTCTTGGTATTCAACCGGTAGTTGTATCGTGGTGGAAGTTACTGTGGCCAGACCCATATCTGGATTTCTTGGATAACAAGTCAGTTCACAATCAGGAAAGGTTATTCTCTTTGCTCGCCAGTCAATTCGAGGATTATGTGTTTCTAACCAAGGGATTCCTAGAATTACTTGAAATTGTGGGGTCTTGATTACATCGAACACAATTGCTTCCCGATGTCCATCCTGTCCCACTAGTGTCATTTCTGTAGTGGAATGTGTTACCGGCTCTGAGGCTATTTCGGTTCCATCTACTGTAGTAATGACATCCTTGTTAACTTTCGGACGGAGAGGAAGATTAATCCTGGAGGCCAATTCACGATCTACGTAGTTTCCAATAGCTCCACTGTCGATGTATGCTTTTATAGCATGCAACCGCTGAGGCTGTTTCGGGTCCACGAGCACCATTGGCATGACAAAATGCGAGGTCAAAGAGTCTGTTTTCAAGCTCGGCAAGCGGACCTCTACGCTTGTCGGGCTTGACCGTTTCCCGAATCAGGTTCTATTAAATTGTTGTCCGTTTTTCCAACCACCTTCTTAGGTGGCTTTACCGGGCAGTCTCGTAGAAAGTGACCAGAAGCCCCGCAATACAGACATAGTTGCTTTTGCCGTCTTCTCTCTCGTTCCTTCTGCGTCAATGGTCCTTTAACACCGCCGATCTGCATAGGTTCTGAAACGTCGGTACTCTTAGGGTTAGCGTGAGTTTTGATCAGCACTCGAGTTTCGGACTTGGACCGATCTGCTTTTCTAGTTTGCAGTCTGTGATCAAGTTGGACCACTAAGTCTATGTATTCTGCACAGGCTTGAGGTGGATTTACTATTTGAGCTAGAACATCCTTAAGTTCTCCGCGCAGGCCTCGATGAAATAGTGTGATCCTTTTATTTTCGGGCCACCCAGTTTCTACAACCAGCCTATTAAAGGTGGCAATATAAGATAAGAGATCTTGGTAACCTTGTCGTAAGGATAGTAGTTCGTTGTCAAGGGCCTGTCCCTGAGAGTGTCGAGCGAATAATCTTTCCATGCTCGCCTGGAAGCTTTGAAAATCCTGGAGAATTGGGTCATCCTGACTTACCAACGGAACAGACCAATCGCCAGCACAGCCACTGAGATAAGATAATACAAAGGCTACCTTGGTTTGATCATTAGGGAAGGCCCCAGGTCTGCATAGAAAGTGTAGGCGACATTGGTTCATAAAAACGTCATATTTCTTGGCGTCCTCCGCAAAACGTTCAGGCGGGGCCAAAGGCATGTTTCCAGGTAGATTGATTTGTACCGGGTTATTCGAAACCATTGACGAGGCATTACCCCCAGAACTAGGTAAAGGAGTTTGTCCTGCTTGACCCTGCAACAATCGTTTGGCCAGGTCATCAGTTCTTTCCTTGGATAAGATTAATTCTCTTTTGAGAGCATTAGTTTCCTGGCGGGCGGAGTGTACTTCTGCCCTTAATTCCCCCAAAAGCTGAGCCAGCTGGTCTGTCCCGGAAGTTTCCATAGCGCCCGGGTGGGAAATTGTAGGTAGGCTTCGCGTTCTGTTACGCTCACCTGACTCCCACGGAGGCGCAGGTCTGGTTGGAGTGTTGTTGCTTCTTCTATGGTGAAGCGCAGGACCCGGAAGAAGGACTGAACCGGACCTTTGAATCTGGCTTTTCTGTCTCGCAGGAATATCTTTCTGTATGTGAAAAGGGAGTATTAACAATCTGCGGGAGAAAGTATAAGCCTCCTGCTCCCTTCTGACCCCTCTACGAAACCCTCCTGCGACCCCCACGTGAAGTCTCACCTTAGGGTTTGAAAGGTTGAGCTCTCCATCCTGCTTCTCATGCAGGGGCGCGTTGTATCCAGTTACTTCACTGGGATTTTGATTGTAAAGGGTTCAAGTTTTGTTTTCCAGGTATAGTACCGTAAAGATTCTGTTAATGAGTATGATTCAGCAATAATAATTGTTCGTTGTCCCTTTTTCAGGTGCGGAAACTATTCCGAGAAGAGCTGTGGAACCGAAGAATGAGACTCTGGTGAGCTTGATGAGAGTTCTCTCAGTGTCCTTGTATCAATGCGCTCACTAACGCTGATGTCTTTTTTCCCCATAGGGGCCGGGGTCCGGAAATGCCTGGATGCGGCACCGCCCCAAAACGAAGCTCAATCCAGAAGAAATCAGGTAAGTCTTTAATGGGCGTTTGGGCAATGTCTTTTCATGCGCCCACTAACGCTGATGTCTTTTTTCCCCATAGGGGCCGGGGTCCGGAAATGCCTGGATGCGGCACCGACCCGAAACAAAAATCAATCCAGAAGACATCAGGTAAGTCTTTAATGGGCGTTTGGGCAATGTCTTTTCATGCGCCCACTAACGCTGATGTCTCTTTTTCCCCTTAGGGGCTGGGGTCTGGAAATGCCAGGATGCGGCACCGACCCGAAATGAAGTTGGAATAACCCAACAGGTAAGCTTTGTAATGGAAATTAGGGTTTCCTTGTTTTCTTTCCCCTCTCACCTTTATTCTTGTCTTTTTCTCCCTAGGCGCGGTGATGTGGCTGCGAGTCCAGATGTCGCTGTAGAACGTGGTGGTACCTTGTACAGGTGAGTGAGATGCGGCGCTGCAGCGATCGATGCGATGTGCTTTTAAATGGATGTCTTCCTTTTCAGGACCGTCGGCGAGATGTCTCCGGAATGCGGCTTTAGCAGGTAAGGACTCTTCTTTACCCTTTTCTCTTCTCTTCTCTCTTTGCAGGTGTTCCAGGATGCTGGCAGGAGTGGCAGAAGACAGAATGCAGGAGCAAACACTGTGAGCGTCCAGCTGCTAGATGCAGAACAACGCGAAGCGTGAGTTGCTGCTTGGGCGTGGCTTAAATAGCCTTCAAAGTAGTTCCAGGTATGTATCCTTCCTCTCAGGTATGTATTCCTCTCCTGACCACACCCGTGTGGTTAAGTAGTTCCAAAGATAAAGTAGTCCCATTCAGGCCTCAGAAGGCCTGGATGTTGCAGCATGGTCTGCATCAGGTAAGTTAACACTAAGCACCTTTAACACAAAGTCCCCTTTTATGAGCCTGGTGCCTATGGCGCCAGGACCGTGGCCCGATATGAGCCTGGCGCCAAAGGCGCCAGGACTGAGTCCAAAGAGCCCCTACTTGAGGCTGTTGTGACTTCCCTTGAAGACATGATGTCTGCCTCTGGGGTAGCTGGGTCTTGTCTGGCACCTTGGAGGTAGGCATCATGACAATATGGGTGCTTTTTGTTAGGGCACATTTTGGCGCACATTTATTTCAGGCGCAGGGACGCTACCGCCTGCTTTCTTGTGGTGTACTTGTTTGGCCCTGTGCGCGTGTTTCACCGTGCGCTGGTTTGCCCTATTCGATTCCATGAATACGGGTTGTAGGCGAGCGTGTGGGCGTTCCGCGCACTTGCCTCCTGTACTTCCCCCCGTGACGCCCATATTTTCACGCGTTGTTCCCCATTCCGAGTGTTACGCCCCGTGTTCCAACTACTTTTGTGATGTGCGCCGCGCTATGTGCGATTTCGCAGTGGCCGTGGCGCACGCTGTTGGATGACCTGTGCGCCGGCGTGCGCGGTGCACTTTTTCAGCGCACATCCAATGTTTTTCTCGCGCACGGACTTCCATGAATCGATGTGCGTTGGTTTCCCTGTGATTTTTGCACTTTTACTGCGATTCGCACGTTTTGGCACCTCTGCGCGAGAATTTTCGGAGCACATTAATTCCATTAATCGACACCTTAGTGTTGTGCAATATTCCTGATGGCCTATTGACTATGATCAGGCTGCTACGAAGACACCAGGGTGAGGGTGAGGCTAGACTGCGAGGGGATAGTCTCAGCAGGTTCCGTTCCCCACATCGAGGGGAGTGAAGCAGGGATGTATCTTTGCTTCTACCCTCTTCAACTTATATCTTGCTGACCTGGTGGAGGTGCTGAATCCAGCAGCAGCATGTCCATTGAAGAAAGGTGCACTAACAATAGGTTGGCTTCGGGGGGGTGCTGTTGTGCTCGTACAGTATGGCCGCCCAAGTATGTTGCTCCGTGCGGGGGGGGGAGATCCCCTTTACGATTCTGCCTCAATGGTGCCGCGCCTCTGCCTGCAGAATTACCTACTGATTCCTTCTGATTTGCTGCTGGCCCTGCCTAGCTGGCTTGCACCAGGGCGGGACAGTTGCAGAGAAATTGCCATCTGCAGAGTTGCTGACTGACCACCTGCAGACGCCCCACGTCACGCTTCCATAGAGAGTGGACTTTCCTACACGCGAGTGTCGGGGCTTCTGGGGCCGGCTGGGGGCGGGGCGGCCACTGCTCGGAGCCTCTCATCCTGACCTGGAGACGCTCCATACTGCTGCAGGCAAGATCTGTGGATCCCTCAGCCCCCTGTGAAGTGGCCACCTGCTTGGGAGCCCCGTGACGACCCCCTCCCACCACCAACTTTAGCCAGTCTCCTGACTGCGGCTCACCGTACAGAGGCTGTGGTCCTGGAACCAACATGCTGTGTGCCCTGCGATCACCCGGCCCCCCCGCTTTTTCACCAAACGGCCACCGGGAGCGCCGTGAATTGAGAGGTGGCCCCCCCTCGGCGGGGTCCGTGGTCACCTGTGCACTGGAGCGGCAGTCCTGCTGCACCACGGCGGGACAACACGGAGGTGCAGCGCCCCCCACTCCATCAACAGTCAAGGTACGGGGGTCCCTGCTTTCAATACTGCACGCTGTGCCTACGCACCCACCACCCTAACCCCATTGCTGTATTATTGACATTGGAGGTGCATGGAAGTTGTAATACAAACTCTGCATGGTAGGGCGGTGCTGGATTGGCCCCTGCTGCGCCTCGCATCACCTAGATAGCCCGGACATTGCCACGCCGGCACGCTTCTGGCCGCTTTGACCCCTGCTGGCCCGCTGCTCGTAGATTTTCTCGGCTGGAAAAGTCATCCGACGGATGCGCACAAGGACGGTCTCATCCTAGCCGCCCTTATTTATAAATATGCCATCATCCATGCAAAAAAGGAGTCTTTCAACAATCCCATCATGCAAGCAGACTTAAATACTAAAAAAATTTTAAGATCCTAAAGGAACTTGAATCTCCAGCCACCCCTCCTGACACCTGTGTTAAAGATAGCAAATGGTGTGCAAACATTCAGTCAGCACTACTGAATAAAATCTTTTCCCTTCAATCCAAAATCAAAGACAAACAAAACAGTCTGAAGCCGAACAACCGTCCAACAACCCCATTAACGGTCGTCCCCATGGCCCCACCCAATCAAACCTTTTGCCTTCTCGCCCCTCGCTATCTCTGAGGTGGAAGACATCAACAATAGAATCAAACCTAACTGTCAAGGCGATTCTTGCCCTGTTCCCATCATTAAGGAATCTGCTCATGACCGGGCCCCATTCATCACCGCCTTTATTAACTCCTTTTTTAAAGGAGGTGTTGTCCCAGACAACCTCAAGGACGCATGAGCGATCCCACTGCTTAAAAAAACATCCTTAGACCCAAGCATACCCACAAACTATAGACATATCACCACTGTCCCGTTCTTGCTTAAAATACTAGACCGTGCTGCATACCTGCAGATCCAAGACTACTTGGAATCCAACAATCTCCTGGGTCTACGACAATCAGGCTTCCGTCCCAGGCATGGGACCGAAACGGCTCCGATAGATTTGAAAACCCAAATTGAGGTTTTGAAAGACAATGGGAAATTAGCCCTGCTACTATTCCTAGACCTTTCTGCTGCCTTTGATTTGGTCAATCACCAAATCTTGTGCCAGCACCTTCACTCTGCTGCCCACTTCTCTGACTCAGCCACTGCGTGGATCAGTTCCTTTCTTAGTAACAGATCCATGAGGGTCTTCTCCCCCTCTGCAGCCGCTGACCCTGCTCTGATTCACTGCGGTGTCCCTCAAGGATCTTATGCGTCACCTACACTCTACAATGTCTTCACTAAACCTCTCTTTGATGTGCTTGACTATTTGGGTGTCTCTTACACCAACTATGCGGACACACAGATACTCATACCCATCACAGGTGACTACATAGTTGACACTAAGGCTTGAACGACGTATATCTGGTCATCCAGGCCTGGATAGCCCAACACGAACTGTGCCTTGATGATGATAAAACGAAGCTCCTTATCCTGGGCTCCACTCAACGTCTTAATAAACTAGATCACTCCTATCAGTCGTTTATCATAGATGGCAATGTCATTAAGGTCTCTAAGGACACGAAAACATTAGGTATCTATCTAGACGCCACCCTGTCCTTGTCACGACAAACGAACGCAGTCAGATCAGTTTCGGCATATACCTGTAAACTTATTGCAGCCTGCAGACCTTTTCTGACTACGCCTAATAGCATCACCTTAGCCAGAACTCTCATCATGTCTAAAATTGACTATTGTAGTGCCCTCTAGTTAGGGACTAACCAGGGGAACCTGAATAAACTACAAATCACTCAGAACAATGCCATCAGAGCGGCATTAAACATTCCCAGAAACCAACACATCTCTGAATTCATAACTAATTTACATTGGCTCCCTGTCAAGCAGAGAATTTCCTGGAAAACACTTGCCCTTACCCACAAATGTTTGGCCAACAAGGCCCCCCCCACCTTTTTAACCGTCTTTCTCTCCACACTTCCACCCGACCTCAAAGAATTGCCCAGACACACAGCCTATCGATACTGAGATTTAAAGTTAAAAAAGCTGGGGGTATCATTAGATCCGAGGATTCATTTAATTCCTTCAAACAGAAAAAAAAAATCATGGCTCTTTGCTCATATCTGACTTAGTCCTTGATTTCTATAAAGCGCCCCAAGTTACTCCGTCGCCCGTTTAGCCCTTTGATTCTTCTAACTTATTGTAAATTATGCCTTGCTTAACTTATGTTGCCGCCATGATAACTTGCTTCTGCTCATTTTCATTCTGTAATACTCGGATCCTAATACACACATTCTGTATGTACTTGTAACTGCCATTGCATGACCTAATCTCACGTCTATTGTAAATTTATGTAACCGCTTTCAGGTTTTCACACCCTAATGCCTCTGGGCCTGGTGGTGTGCGCTACAAATAAATAAAATACAAATACATCAGTGCTGGCAGCGAACACACTTTGACTTCCCGGTCCTGGTGTCCAGCGTATTGAATATCATGCTGCTTAGACTGCTGACACTTGGGGAGCCCTGAACACTGCCTCTAGCTGGCGAATTCATGCCGCATAATCCCCCGCCATCATTTTCCGACTCTACACCATCCTGGCGTTTGATCCCCGCCCGAGGCGGGACTGCTGTTGTCCATATAGCTGCGGGCTGAACCCACATCCAGCTTCGTGTTAATTATCTCGACTGCTCTTGGCACCAGCAACCACCACACTGTATATGGGAGGCACAATCCGGTCCCGAGGTAGACTGGGTAGACTCCATTGGACATAACCACCTGCTTTGTCAATCCTAGGGACCCTGCTCCACTTAGACAACGGGCCTCGCCCTCACCAAGACTGTCTTCTGAGATTTTGCACAGGAGACTGCGCCCTCTCATCGTGGGTTGCTGAGCACCTGCTCCATCTACCTCTGGTTGTACTGGTCTGCAGTTACTGTGCTTCCACATCAGACTTGGCTTATCTTGCACTGCTCTGAGTCCCGTGACCCTCCGCCCTGTCACTCAACTGTGGAATAAGTCGGGGATCCTTGTCATTCATCACTATTCGATAGGCTAATCTACTGGCCCGGATCTGCCTCTACCGGCCCTTTGGGTGTTGCGCAACTCTACTTCCCATGTGGCTTGGCGGGATCATGACTAAAGGAGCAGACAAGAAGCAAAGTTCTATCAACATGTACGCAAAAGAAGCACCGACTACTGAACGAGCCTCTACCAGAGTCGGAGGCATCCATGTCGACACCCCCCAAAGCTACTGAATCCCAATAAATTATAGAATACATGCGGGAGGGATTCACTGCTCTCCAATCAAAACTGGATGACATGAGCAGAACCATATGCTCAATCAAAGCCCATATGGAGAAAACTGAGGTGGAGACTAGGGTCGGGGTGGCTGAGGATGAAATTGCTGCCCTTCGGTCCGAAGTGACTGTCTTGTCCCGGCAGGTTCAAGATGTCACCAAGAAGAATGAAGACCTGGAATTGCGCTCCAGGCGCAACAACCTACGTATGATCGGGGTCCCAGAGGATAAGATTGAAATCCCCATGGAAGACTACATCGAGTGCATTCTACTTTCGCTTCTGGATTCCCGGAAACTTTCCCTGCAGTTCGCAATAGAGAGCCCACCGATCCTTGACGGCGAAGCCCAGGCCGGGTGCTCCTCCACGGCCATCATAGCAAGAGTGCTAAACTACCGGGATAGGGATTCCCTTCTTCGAGCGGTGAGAGCCAAAAGGTGACCTCTTTCTCGGCTCCTCCAGAATTCACCTTTATCCAGACCTCTGTGGCGTTGCAACAAGAGCGGAAAACCTTTGTGGCAACCAAGAAAAGGCTGCGAGACCTGGGAGTCAAATACTCAATGCTTTACCCAGCTAAGCTCAGGAATGAACACTCGAATCAAGTCTTCTTTATTATCCCTGAGGAGGCCTCCAAATTCAGGCGATGTTGCCGCTGGTTGTGGTTGACTTAAGGTTTTTGTTGGGCTTTCGCCTCTCTGTTTGGGGGAAGGGGTGGGTTGGGAGGAGTTTATAGTTATAAAAATGCTTGACACGCAACTGAGAACCCGAGTACCTGTATGTATTCAGATCGGTACCATCAAATTGATGCCCCTGCGTGTCTGGTTTAGGCTATGTAGTTAATTTCCTGGCTTGGGCAATTGCCTAATGCTGCTGGTTTATTGTCTCAATGGCTGATTGTATTGTGTGCATGAGCTGGAATGTCAAGAGGGCTGGGTAACCACACCAAAATGCGTAAAGTTATATATTGAACGACACAAGGTCAAACTACTTTTCCTGCAAGAAACGCACGCTCTTTCTAGCGGATGTGAAAGGTTTGCGAGATCCTGGGGCCCCCATCGCTATTACACCGACTACTCCACCCAGAACTGCAGAGTCATGATCTTAATTCATAAAAGTCTTACATTTCAACATAGGTAACTGACATAGACCCCCTGGGACGCTATGTATTACTATTTGGGGCCCTGCTCAGCAGAGAAGTTGTATTACTTAACATATATGGTCCTAACTTCGATGATCCTGACTTCTATACACATCTCTCCTCCCTGCTATCTGGATTACCCCTTGTCCCTATCCTCTGGGGAGGGGACTTCAATACTATTTAGACATTGATCTGGATAGATCGGGTTCCAGACCCCACCAACTCTCCAAGGCAGCCAGAACTATCATAGAGGCGCAGGCCCAGCTAGAAGTGACTGATGCATGGAGGCTGATCCATCCGGATTTCCGTATTTACTCCTTTTACTCCTCGACTCACATTCACGCATTGACAGATGTGTTCGTCTCGGACATACTCGTCAGATCCATTACTCAAATGTCTATCCTCCCCAGAACATTCTCAGACCACTCCCCAGTGACAGTCTCCCTGAAGTGGAGTGCTGACACTCCGGGGGCTCGTTCATGGAGGTTGAAACCGCACTCTGTTAGATATTGCTTTCATAACAGAACTGGGGACCACTATTGATGACTTTTTTTACACTAAACACTGGTTCTGTCAAATCACAAGCCACCCTCTGGGAAACATTCAAAATCTATATCGGGGGTATTGCAATTTCCAAAGAGACGGGGATCCTCAGTGTGATTCGGAAGACCACTGCAGAGAGTGAATCCCGACTCGCCATGCTTGAGGCCCAGTATGCATCTTCTCAGTCGTCCTTCACTCTTACTGATGTAGGCACAGAGCTAAATAAGTACCGTGTCCCCGCACAGCGTGAATGGAAGTTCCTTGACGACGCTCAGTCTGCTCATAGATACGGGGAGGGAGAACGCTCTGACCGCGTCCTAGCTAGATTGATCTGCCAAGAAAATAGAGCGCCCCATATTCCGGCTATGGAGAGGGCCGATGGCACTCTGGCTCCGTCATCGCATGATATAAATGCTGAATTTCGCTCTTTTTATGAAACCCTCTACTCCAACGCAGACAATGTCCCTATTGCCGATGTTGAAACATTCTTGGATAGCCTCGCGCTCTCCATCCTTTCCTCTGAAACCAGGGATGCTCTGGAAACCACGATTATGCCCGAGGAAATATCCAAGGCAATAGACGCCATGGCCTCTGGAAAAGCCCCTGGAGCCGATGCACTCCCAGTTGAATTTTATAAGCGCTATAAAACCCGCCTGGTCCCTCAATTGTCAGCCCTATGGGAGGAAACTTGTGAGACAGGCATCCCTGTTGCCTCCCATCGGGAGCCAATAATATTGGTACTAATTAAACCAGGCAAACCTCCCACACAATGTGGCTCATACCGTCCCCTCTCCCTTATCAATTGTGACATCAAAATCTACGCCAAGGTGTTAGCCCTGAGACTGGCACCATATATGCCATTCATTATTCACCCGGATCAGTCGGGGGTTCATTCCGGGGCGCTCCACCTCCATTAATCTGCACCGCCTATTCAACATACTAGCCCGGGTCGTTCCAGACACGCAGGCAGTTGCAGCCACTCTCGATATGCAGAAAGCATTCGATTCTGTATCCTGGAGCTATCTTTGGCAGGTTCTTGACAAAAGTAACTTTGGTCCCTGTTTTCGGTCCTGGGTTAAACTTTTGTACTCCTCTCCCGTTGCCAGGGTTTGCACCGAGGACCAGTATTCGGTCCAATTCCAAATAGCCAGAGGCACGAGACAGGGCTGCCCCTTCTCACCGCTAATATTTGCCATAGCCATTGAGCCCCTAGCCGACAAGATATGCCAACAACACACACATAGAGGCGTAAGACTGTCTGTTCCCCCCAAGATCATTTCCTTTTATGCCGACGCTGTGCTTTTTATCCGCTCTCCTGAACAGAATCTAGCCCCAGTACTGGAGGATGTTATTCTCTTTGGTGAGCTATCGGGTTTCAAGGTAAACTGCTCCAAATCAGTATCATTTCTATTGACCGAAGCCACCGCTCCCACCCCCCCCAGACCCTCTGGGATTCGCATGGGCACAATTAACAAAGTTACTCACCGTAGGGACTACCTTACTCCTAGTCCATAGTCCCCTTTCCTCCATACTTGTGGAACATTCCATCCTTCGGGACGGGACCAAAGAACATTTGTTAAAAAGCATCAAACATTATAACATTTTTGTCCTTCTCTTTTTACGCTGGGTACCGCATGCGGCCGTAAACCCGCCCTCCTGAGCTCCGCCCCACGCATCGCCCTTCAGTCCTTTTCTATCGCAAGGTCTGCGACCACCATTTAAGCAATAATAGAGGATACTTATTAGAGGGGACGGCGGGTGGGCTTATGGAGGAAAGGGGTCTATGTACTAGGAGTAAGGTAGACACTCCGGTGAGTAACTTTGTTATACTCCTACCTCCCGTCCCCTTTCCTCAATACTTGTGGGAGTTCCAAAGCATTCCTCACAGGTAATATGGGTGGATGGAACCTCCTTACTGAAAAAGGTTTTAAGAACAGCCTGACCGAATTGAGCATCGGCCCTGGAGCTCAGGTTCAAGCAGTAATGCTTACAAAAAGTTGATGGGGAAGCCCACGTAGCTGCCTTGGCAGTGGTCTCCCAGGGGACATTTTTGGAAGGCAATAGCAGCCGCTTTGCCATGTACAAGATGGGTATGAATGCCCTTCGGAGGTTAAAGGCCCGGAATGGTATACGCTTCTGAAATACAGGAGGCAATCCATTGGGAGATCGTAGCCTTTGAAGCAGGTTTTCCTTTCGGGTCTAACAACGTAACCAAGAGTTGGGAGGAACTGCGGAGTTCAGTTGTTCTGTCCAGATAGAACTTCAGAGCTCGTCTGACATCTAAATTGTGTAATACTCTCTCGGCTTCTGAGGCCGGGTTCGGAAAGAAGACAGGTAATGAGATAGATTGATTCAAATGAAAATCAGTTACTATTTTAGGGAGGAAAGAAGGTTGAGTGCGGAGCACAACCTTATCCTTATGCAAGGTAAGGAATAGATGTTTTTCACGGACAAAGTTTGAAGCTTGCTTACTTGCCTTGCTAAAGTCACTGCAATCAAAAAGGCAACCTTCCATGAAAGGTACTTTAGATCCGCCGTAGCCGTGGGTTCAAATGATTTATGGCATGAGGCGTCAAAACCACATTTAAATCCCACTTTGGATGAGGATTGCGTACAGGTGGAAAAAGATGCAATAAACCTGCAAAATGCCTTTTAATGACTGGGTTCGTCAAAGAAAATGAACAGCTGTCCATGGACAGGTAAGCAGCAATAGTCGACAAGCAAGTCCTACAAGACAAGAAATTAATGCACGAAGCTGCCGGATGAGAAATGAACGAAAGGACAGTGTCAATCGTAGCATGTCTGGGGTCCAGCTGCTTAGCTAAACACCAGTGACAAAACCGGAGCCACTTGCTCCTATACTGAGACCTCGTAGAGGGCTTAAGGCCGCTTGGATAATGCGCATATTGTCCTCGGACAGGTTAAACTGTGCTAAGGATTTGAATTCAGGCACCAGGCCACCAAGTTGAATGATTGTGGGGAGGGGTGCCACATCTTCTGATCGCACTGGTGAAGCAAGTTGGGAATCAACGGCAGTCTGATTGGAGGACAGCTATGAACAGGAGAATGCAATTCGATGTATTCCTGAGCTTGCAGAGTGACCGATGAAGGCGGGAAGGCATAAGCCTCCATGTTGTGCCACGCAATCTCGAGAGCATCCCATAAAGAGGAGGCCCCGAGACAGTTCCTGGATACATAGAGAGGAAGTTTCCTGTTTGTCGCAGTCACAAATAGGTCCACTTCTGGAGTGCCCCATTGGCAAAAAATGGTGGCGAGGACCTCCATACTCAGTTCCCACTCGTAGCTGACTGCTGTCTGTCGGCTGAATGAGTGTGCAGTCACACTGAATTGCCCCCGAATGTGTACCGCCAGTAGCCAAATGCTGTTCTGGATGGCCCATTCCCAAACCTGAATGGCGAGGTCCACAAGAGGTGGTGACTTGGTGCCACCCCTGCTTGTTGATGTAAAACTTTGACACTGAGTTGTGCGTGCGGACACGGACCACCCGGTTCGTGATGGATGGTTGGAAAGCCTTGAGCGCCAGAAACACAGCCAGGAGTTCCAAATAATTTATATGAAACAGCCTGTCCTACGGCATCCATAGATCGAAAACCTGGAGATGATCCAGCGTCGCACCCCACCCCAGAAGGGAGGAGTCCATGGTAATCGTCACTTGTGGGCAAGGCTCCTGGAGGAGGCCCCATCTGTTAGATTGTTGATCGAAGACCACCATAGAAAGTCCGTCATCATGCAGGCTGGAACTAGGATCATCTTGTAATCCGAGTCTGAAGCCTGACACCAATAGCTCCAAAGAGCCAGCTGCGTACGCCTCATATTGAAACGAGAAAGCGGAAGAGCAAGTACGCACAAGGCCATGAGGCCCAGAAGCCTCTGGAACCACCAAGCCGTCATGTGCTCTGACTGGATGAAGAGCTGACACGTGGCGAATAGATCCACAATCCTGTCTGCCGTCAAACATACCCTGGAGTCGAAAGTGTTCCAACGGAAACACAGGAAGATCAGGCCTTGAGCGACCGTCATGGAAGATTTCCGCCAGTTCACCGACAGCCCAAGATTGAACAGGAGCTGGAGGAGAGACTGGAGATTGCTCAATGCCGTCTGTGGACAAGGGCTGCGTAGGAGCCATTCGTCCCAATACGGGTATACATGAACACCCTGTAGCCGAAGGAAAGCTGCAATGACCGACATCTTTGTAAAGACACGCGGCGCCGAGCTCAGACCAAAAGGGAGCACACAGAACTGGAAGTGCTCCCCTCCCAGGGAGAACCGCAGATATTTTCGATGCGGCCTCCATATTAGGATGTGCATATACACGTCCTGAAGGTCCACTACACTGAGCCAGTCGCCCTTCCGAAGAGAGGACTTTACTTTGCAGGGTGTGATCATCTTGAATTTCTCTTGGGGAAGAGAAAGGTTTAACTGGGAAAGGTCGGGGATGGTGCGCAGGCCAGCCTGGTTGGGTTTGGGCACTGTGAACCGAAAGTAGAAGCCCTCCCCTTGTTCCCCAAGGGGGAACAGGTTCCACTGCCCTGAGGTCTAGAAGCTTCTGAACCCCGGCTCTGAGGGAGGGCGTCCCAGTCTGTTGGAAGGGAGGGTAGAAAAGTGAGGTATGGTGGAGCGGCAAGCGTAAGCCCGACCGAGCGATGGACAAAACCCACCGATCTTCGGTAATGGTCTGTCACGCCTCCAGATGAGACGAGATTCGTCCTCCCACCAGAGTCTCCTGCGACCGACAAAAAATATCATTTTGCAGATTTGTCGGCAGGGAGACTGCCCCTGCAGAGGAGGCCGATGGCTGAGAGAAAAACCAACCACGTTGTTGCTTTCGATGGGTGCCGCTAACCGGAGGTTCAGTTCTGCGTGCCCGGCGGTCCTGAAACCCCCTGAAGCCAGAGAAGGATCGAGACCCTGACCTCTGTATATAAGGGGCCTTAGCTGGGACCTTTGCCAGGAATTACAAAGATTTGGCGGTTTGGGTGCTCGCCTTGGTCTTTGTAAGTTCGTCATCCGTAGAAGAATGAAACAATTCTTTGCCATCGAAGGGAAGGTCCAGAACTTTATCTTGCACCTCCTTCGAAAACATTGTCGCATGGAGCCATGCCTGGTGGCAGGTGTCAATTCCCACCATCAGGCCTCGAGCTGAGGTATCCACATGGTGTGCCGCAGCTTCCAGGAGATCTTGTGCCAACACCCTGGCGTCCGACAAACCGGCTTTGAAGTCGTCTAGCCTACCTGCAGAAATACACTCCTGGAAATCAGCCAACTCCTTCCACAGCTTCATATTAGCTGCTACCGGGATCAGCTCGGTATTTGCTTGGCGAAGTTGCAGTGCTGAGTTGGCAAAGACTTTCTTGCCCAAGGAGTCCAGAATCTTAACTTCCTTGGAGAGAATCTGGGCCGCAGAGGCCAGCTTGGATTAAAGAGTGGCCGCAGCTACCACCGTCGAGGAACGGAGCGGACAAGATGCCAAGGCCATCTCCTCGGAGGTGTGGAGCCTGTAACAAGCGTTGTTTCTCTTAATGATATGTAGCCCAGTGTGGGGCTTATCCCAGACCTTGCGAGCCTCAGCTAAAACTTCCTTCTGGAGGAACAGGCCGGTGTGCTCTTGTGGTGACAAGGTGAACGCTCCCGAAAGCACCCCCTCCTGTGGAGGGGTACATTTCAGATACTGAAATGTCGAGGAGGGCCATCATATCCAGGACCCGGTCATGGAATGCTCTAACAGAGCGGGGCTGCTCATCTCTATCCTGATCTGCTTGAGGGTCATCCAGCGAAATCGGTAGCAGATGGCTGTACCGCTGCAGGTTTTAAAGTACTATCCCATTCTAACGGTGTCTTCTCTATGGGAGACAGCGGGGGTAGGAGAGGAAGAGCTGGAGGCGGACCCAGAGGAAGAGGTGGTACCATCGCAGGAGCTGCTGGAGCCGCTGGAGTGAAAGGTGGAAGCGGAGGTTCAAGGTAGATCTCCTTGAACAGACACTTAAAATTCTCCATCATAGGGTCAGAGCGCATGAGCCTCTGAAATGTCCCAAAAAATACATCCTCTGATGAAGGTTTAGGCGCTGGAGTAGGCAGAGGCCTCTCATATGGGGCATACCCCCACAAACGCAATGAAAATGGTTGCCAGGAAGGGACACCACCAATCAGGTCCACATAGACCAGTGGAGCAGAAGTAGGCAGAAGCGAGACAGTATGTGGCAGTGGCAGCGGCATCCGAGCACGCCAATCATAAGAAGGACGGAACAGATTTTTACCTTCCACCTGAGGTGAAAAAGGCTGCTCATCCCAAAAAGAAGATTCCCAGCACCCACTGTCGAGAACGTAGGTGTAACGGAAGAATCCAAAATGGCCGCCATGGACCATGAGGGGTGAGCCGCCATTTTGTCGATGCCTCAAGAGAACTGCGTCACATGTGCAGATGAGGCAGCCGCCTCCTCAGGCTGGTCAGGGGACTTAAGTAACACCTTAGCCTTGACACAAGGATCCTCGGCAGAACCGGTACTGGGGGGTCTCGGATGTTTACTGGACGTCTTGGAGGTGGCCCCAAAATAAGCCCCCAGAGAAGGAACCTCGGCAGAGCTGGTAACAGAGGAGTTACGGTATATGACCGCCGTCTTTGTCCCCTCGACAGAACAGGTATCACCGTAACCCTGAGCGCGGGAATGCTGAGGAATCACCCTTACAGACAAGCCCTTAAAAGCAAGCCTCTTGGTTTTGTCGGTACAGACCTTAGCCACACAAAGAAGAACCTCGGGTTTCGTACCGGTATGTGTAGCTCCCTCGTGAGGGGCTTCAAGCCGTGGTTTGGTACAGAAAGCTCCAGAAAAGGAGACCTCAGGGTGTGAACAGCAAGCGCAGAACCAGAGCAGGAGAGGAGGATAACTGGAACAAGAACCAATTTCCCAGTGATGCAAGTGCATCCAGCCCCGACCGTGCAGAGAAAAGAACTGAAGGGCGATGCGCCGGGCGGAGCTGAGGAGGGCGGGGTTACGGCCGCGTGCAGTACCCTGCGTAAAAAGAGAAAGACAAAGTTTATCATTTTTTATGCTTTTTAACAAAAGTGCTCTGGTCCTGTCCCGAAGGACAGAATGTCTCACAAGTATGGAGGAAAGGGGACAGGACGTAGGAGTACAGAGATTACCTATCTTGGAGTAGTGGTTACACGCCAGCAGAACTCCTTGTATGAAGCCATCTTCGGGAAGTACCTGACCACTCTTACCCGAAAATGCATAGGTTAGGATAAACTACCGATCTCTCTAGCCAGAAGGATCGCAAATCCTTAAAATTATAGCATTGCTCCAACTCTTACACAGATTTCTGAATGTCCCACTATGGCTAGGCCGCGTTTTCTTTAAGGCACTAACCCAACCATTAACACTTTCTTATGGCACTCCGGTGCGGTCCGCCTAAAACTGGAAACACTAACCACCCCAATGTCAAGGGGCGGATTTGGCGTCCCTAACTTTGACAGGTATTGGATGGCCGCTCAGGCTCACTATGCATCACACTGGTTTGTTTCCAGGGATCCCCCACTTCACGTCAAACTTGAACGCCTGGCCTTAGATGGTCGTGATAGCCGCTCTCTAGTTTTCCCCTCCAACTGCATCAAATCCGAACCCCTCGACCCTGGTGGGTCCACAGTATTGGCCCTGAATAAGGTATGGAAACAGGCTAACACCCCACGCCCTTTCCATGGTGACTTCCCCCATCTGGAGCTTTCTCCCGGAATCCCCCCTGTGTGGACCTCACAACACCACGTCTCTGGGCTGGGGACGGGCCTTGGCACTGTACGCAACGTCTTTGACCAGGGTATCTTTCTCGAATGGCCGGACATACCGGGAACCCTATGAGACAAACCTCAAGAGCAGGTGCCCGGACTTCTCCTCTGTCCCACCAGATGATTCGATACTATCGGAAGTCCTGAACACCACGACATTCCAGGGGAAAGTTTCCAGATTTTGGATTGCACTATCACCCCATTCCCACTGACCTGTCTCTTTCATTAACTTCCCCAGATAGGGCGAGATTCCAGGTAATTGGCTGGGCTATATATGCTGTTAGCGACCCGTTGTATCCTATTGCTTTGGCTTCGTCCTGGGGCCCTCACACATACTGAGTTGCTTCGGGCTGTCACCTGGGCTTCCGATACCGATGAGCGCTAGGCAGGCCTGCAACCGATAGTATCTAGGCCCAGGAACATTTGGACCACATTCCGCTCCTATTTATCTTCCCTAGCCATGGACACCGAAGACAGCACCAGTGACCGGATTTCGCCAGTCCCCGACTTCGTTTAACCTATGTGTATTTACTGCCATGGTAATGACTGTACCTCTGGTTATTGCAACCCTGACGGGTATTCTACTGTTCTGTATAATCTCCTACCAGACTTTGTATTGTGGAATGTAAACATACCGATTGACTGTATGTTGCTTGTTCTCCCTGTTGCAATATCAAGCTTAATAAATAAGTTAAAAAAAAAAAAAAAAAACCAGGTTGGCTTGTATATGCCGATGACCTCCCCCTACTTGACTATACCCCATAATCCTTGAGTCTGTTTATCAGTAGACAGGGTGGGTGTTCTATCAAAAGGATATTGCCTTTATATACGTCTAAAATTATACCTTGGCTGTTGTATGGTGCTGAAGTATGGGGGAGGACGAATTTAATGGCAGCGCTAGGCCAATTTGAAAGTAAAATAAAGTGCATACTATTTAGAATGCCAAAGTCGCTTCCATTGAATATGTATTGCTAGAATGTAATCTCAAGAGAATATCCAGTGATAAATAGCAAATTAACCGTGAGCTACAAGAACGTTTTATAATTAGATAATGGCACTATTATGGTAGAGGTGATTCAGGCCTATAGAAGAATGCACAATTGTAAAATAGTTACTCACCATAGTGACTACCTTACTCCTATTCCATAGACCCTTTCCTCCATACTTGTGGGACATTCCGTCCTTCGGGACGGAACCGGAGCACTTTTGTAAAAAGCATTAAAATGTTTGAATGTTTGTCCTTTTATTTTTACACGGGGTACCGCACGTGACCGTAACCCCGCCCTCCTGAGCTCTGCCCCGCACATCGCCTTTCAGTCCTTGTCTATCGCCGGGTCTGAGACCATTTAAGTAATAATAGAGGATACTTTTTAGAGGGGGCGACGGGCGGGCGTATGGATGAAAGAGGACTAGGAGTAAGGTAGTCACTACAGTGAGTAACTTTTGTTATACTCCTACGACCTATCCCCTTTCCTCCATACTTGTGGGAGAATTCCAAAGTACGCACCACAGGTAGATAAGGTGGATGGAAAAAAAACCTTTATTGGAACAAGTTCTTAAGAACACCCTGACCAAACTCCAAAATGCTTACAAAAAGCTGATGGGGAAGCCCATGTTGCCGCCTTAGCGATGGTTTCCCAAGGAACATACTTTGTGAACAGCAGCTGCTTTGCCACGTACAAGATGAGCATGAATGCTTTCGGAGGTTGAAGGCCTTGGATGGGATAGGTGTAGATTCCCGCAGAGGCGCCGGTCTTGACTGGGTGAATGCCGTATCTTCAAAGGTGATGTGTAACACACGGTTGGCTCTTTGGGCTGGACCTCTGTGCACTGTATGTCTGACTCGAAGAGTAAGATGTCTGCAGATAGAAAATATGGGATTAATGAACTGGGGTTATTGGGTGCCTCTCTCCTCTTCCCTTTCTCTTCTCCTGTAGAACCCCAAAGGTTAACGCCCTCACCTTAGGTAAGTGAACGCCGAGCTCTCCATCTGCCTCGGGGCAGGGTGCCGTAACCAGTTTCTTCACTGGATAAGGGTGCAGGCCTCTTGACCTCAGAGGACTGCTGTCCGTCGTTAACTGCACGAACGGTAAGTTCTGCGCACTTCAAATGTCTTAAAAGTCTTTTGTAATGATATCTCTTGTTTTGCAGGGTTCCGGCAATGGCGGATGGCGGGCTGATGAGAGTTGAGGATCGAACCCGCGTGAGGAATAGAAGCGCCTGGAAGCACGTAAGTAAGCGCTTGTAGCCTGCTTCACGATGCGCACTAACTGTCTCTTTTATCTTGCAGGTACAAGTTCGGAGCTTTAGAGAAGCTGAAGGGTGCTGGAATACCCACTGGATTCGGCGTGGGAAGGAGTAATGGCACGTGAGTAATAAAGTTGCCCAATGTCTTTAAACGCACCTTCTTTTGTCTTTCAGATGCGGGATGCAGCGCCGAAGGCCTCCGGAGCGTGCGAAGAGCTGGTAAGCTTTTGTCTTTCAGATGCCGGAATGCAGCGCGAGGCGTTGGTGACAGCCGATGGACCAGGTAAGAGATGCGCTGCCACTGAAGACCGTAGTGCTAACCTGTTCTTTCTTCGTCTTTACAGGTGCTGCTGAAGACTGGATTCCAGGATGGTAAGCCTTTGTTCCCTTAGGCCCAGGATCAGAAGCAGAAGACACGATGAGCGTTCTGCTGCAGAGAATGCAGAATAACAAAAAGCAAGATTCATCCATCGGGTGTGGTTTAAATAGCCTCCTGTAGTGCTTAGGTGTCTCCTTCCACAGCCACGCCTAGGTAAGAAAAGAGTTCCTGCTTTCCAGAAGAGTTCCAGTATTCTGAACCTAGGGAGTGGCTCCTGCCCCACCCAACAGGAAAAGTAGTCCCAAACAGAAGAGGATCAGGGGTTCAACTGGCAGGTAAGTAAGCAGCATGGTCTGCTGCAGGTAAGTCCACCCAAGCATTATGAGCCCGGCGCTTCCAGCGCTGGGAATGGGCATCTTTATGAGCCTGGTGCCACTGGCGCCAGGACAGGGTCCAAAAGGTCCCAATTGGGACTGGCTGGCACTCGGAACCGGGGTTATGGGTCTGCTTCCAAGGGAGTCGGGCAAGTCCTGATCTTTTGGAAGCAGAGATCATGACACTAGGCTTCTGAAATGCAGGAGGCAATACAATCGGGAGATAGTTGTCTCGGAAGTGGTTTCCCTTTCGGGTCCCCGAATGTGAAAAAGAGTTGTGAGGAACTCCTGAGTTCACTCGTTCTGTCGAGATAAAACTTTAAGGCTCGCCTGACGTCCAGGTTGTGTAAGACACTCTCGGCATCCGATGCCGGGTTAGGAAAAAAGACAGGTAAGGAGATCGATTGGTTCAAATGAAAAATCGGTAAATACCTTAGGTAGGAAAGAAGGAAGAGTGCAGAGCACAACCTTATCCATATGGAAGATGAGGAACGGATTTTCCACAGAAAGAGCTTGGAGCTCACTTACTCCCCTCGCTGATGTTACTGCGATCAGAAAAGCAACCTTCCAAGAAAGGAATTTCAGATCACTAGTGGCCATTGGTTCAAATGGTTTATCGGATAACGCAGTCAGGCCCACATTCAAATTCCACTTGGGATGTGGGTTGCGCTTTGGCGGGAAGAGGTGACGAAGACCTGCAAAATTACTTTTTAATGACGTGTAAGTCAATGAAAAAGAACAGCTGTCCGTGGACAGGTAGCACGCAATGGCCGATAAGTAAGTTCTGCAAGACAGAACATGAATGCCTGTAGCTGCGAGGTGAGACACGAAAGATGGAACAGTGTCAACTGTAGCATGCCTGGGGTCAAGCTGTTCAGCTAAGCACCAGTGGCAAAAACAGAACCATTTGCTCCTGGATAATATGCATACTGTCCTCGGACGGATTGAACTGTGCTAAGGATTTGAATTCAGACATCAGGCCACCAAGTTGAACGATTGTGGGGAGGGGTGCCAGAGCTGGTGATCCTTCTGGTGAAGAAGGTTGGCAATAAGCGGCAATCTGATCGGGGGAAGAATCGACAGATGCTAGAGTTCAGAGAACCAGAATCTGGCTGACCACCAAGGAGCAATGAAGAGGAGAGTGCAATTCGATGTGCTCCTGAGATTGCAGAGTGTCCGTTGAATCAGAGGCAATTGAGGAAAAGCATAAGCCTTCATGTAGTGCCACGGGATCTCAAGTGTGTCTCCCAAGGAGGACGCTCCGAGATCGTCTCTGGATGCATACAGAGGAAGTTTCCTGTTTGTAAAAGCCGCAAAGAGGTCCACTTCTAGAGTGCCCCATTGGCGAAAAATGCTGGAGAGAACATGACCTTCCTGTGACAAAGCCCACCTGGCTCTCGTGCACTAGTAATGGCACAGCTGCCTCCAACCTTTTGGCTAGTATTTTCACCAACAGCTTACAATCCGTATTTATCAGCCCGTGCTGGTCAGATAGCACCGCGAGCAGAGCGCTCGCTTTGACATCCGTGCAGAGCCTGCCCACGCAGGTTCGAATCCTGGCAGGGCCAAACTCAGCCTTTCATCCTTCCGAAGTCGATAAATGAGCACCACACACCATGGGTAATAAGCAGCGCTCAGATGCCTGAGGGTTCATAGCGCTATATACAAAATGCTAATTATTATTATCAGGTTAATCGGCCTATAACTCGCACATTCGTTTTGGAGATGCGTCTTTCTACAACAAGACTGTCACTAAAGCATGCTTCATGGTGTCTGGCAGTGTCCAATTTTCAAACGAAGATCCGTTAGAACTCAGGCGGCAACCCATCAGTACCAGACATTTTGCCGCATCTTAGTGTAGAAACTGCAGAACGGATGCCTTCCACTGATAGCTGGATTTCTAACGAAGCAGCAAGGTCATCCAACAACCGAAGAAACTGAATTCGGATTAAAAAAGGATGCAATTGTGTTGTGCCCACATGTTGATTCAGATTCATAGAGACGTTCATAAAACCTTCTAAATACCCCATTAATATCTTTATGAGTCAGTATTAAATTATCAGATCTATCTCTCACCGCCGTCCGTGATGGTCCATTCACTCAATGCCACCTTCAACCTATGTGCCAGCTGTCTTCCAGCCTTCTCTCCATGTTCAATATGATCTTGTTCAGTTCATACTTCTTCTTTCTAAGCCTAGCTCTCACTTCTGGATCATGGCTCACAACATAGCATTTTTCAAGAGCTTTTGCCTCCTTGGGCAGTCTCCTCAACTTCCTTTCTTTCTCCTTCCTGTAACATCCTGTCTTCAACATCAAAATAACCTGTGTATAGCACTTCATAGACTCCCAAACTGAAGAAATTGCAACCATCATTGCTATTAATTGCAATAAAGTTGTCAATTTCATTCACAACCTCATCCTTTATGTGGTCCTTCTGTAGGACAGCCGTGTTCATCCTGCGCATGAAGATTTTAGTCAGCGTGACAATGACACTGGCACATGATCAATAATCCATATAACTCCAATGTCTGCGTCATACCAGCTAGGCATCATGTGCCCAGAGGTAAAAAAATGAGATCAATACTTGAGTAGACGTCATGAGATGCAGAATGAAAGCTGTAATCCCTTTCCGATGGATGCTCTAGACGCCAGGTCAGCCAGGTGAAGTTCAGCAATCAAGTTATCAAGCGCCCGCGTACTCCTTGGTGGCACTCTAGATCTATCCCCATGCGGTGGTCAAGCATTTGGTCCATATCCATGTTAAAGTCCCCACCCAAGATGACAAAATGAACATTGCCGTTTTGGATAGGTTGAGCCAGTTCATTAAACAAAAGTAGGTAATCAGTATTGGGTGCATAAACACAGCACAACAAAAACCATAGTGTCTTGAATTTTACCTTTAACAGAAAGATTTCTGACCTCGGTCTAGAATATAAGAGAGAATATCTTAGCATACACAAAACTGGCCCACACACTAAACAAACCAGTCAAAACCAAGCATAAACAACATAAATGAAAGATTACCAAATAACCAGTGTCTTTGATGACTTCTTCTTATCCAGGGTAGTTCTTGTTCCCCAGGACTGTCCAAAGTCAACTTCACACAAAGAAAAGCAAACCCTTAAATAATTTCTTGAAACTTTCAAAAGAAACTAAATTTTCACTGAAACGAAAATCCACTGGTAACAGTTCCTTCTTAGGTTGTTGAAAAGTTCCCTTTCCAAGTACCACAAAGAAAACAGCACCAATGGTAAGCCTGGATAACCTCCTTCCAGGATAGAATTCATAAAGTTAAAAACAAAAGTAACACTCCTGCTTCAACAACGATTAGTCTTTTGTAGTGATAAGGATTTTAAAGATGCGGCACACTCCAGACCAGGACTCTTTGTACTGACCAGGGATGCAGCGCACAATTAAAACGCTTTTAAGTTTGTTTCACTCAGATTCAATCTTTGAGAAGGCAGCCAACCACTCTCACATCCCCCTTAACATACACCCTGTGTTGCAACGGACCATGAACCAGGCCGATGTGTAATAATGAAATATTTCTTTATTTTAATTTTGAATAAAATAAAACCCATTCAATATGGAGCAGCAATCACCAGGGTGGTGATAATTACAGAGTAAAATGATAGAATACACTTAGTTTAACCTAACATAAGAGACACAATGCACAATTGAAAGAAAGCAAGATTATTTTTGGGCAGTGCTTTTAAATGGCACCACAGTTAAGCATTCCCCCTGTAACACGCCCTCAAACCGTTAACCAAATTGTGTGTGGGTGGAAAGGAGTAGCAAGGAGTCAGGTATACTATGCAAATATCGACTGAAAATCCGACCTACTACCCCTGAATGGGAGGCAAAAATCGGATTGAGCTCCCTTGAAAAATGAGCAAAATGGCACTCAGAATTACTGAATGATGATTTTACATGTGCGGTTGAACAGATAAATGTGTGTGGCTGTATTAAAGAAGCAAGACAACTCACAAGCTACAAAGAAATGTACTAAACAACGGGCAAGCAGTTTAGGAAATCGACTTTGGAAGGAAAAGCAGTGCAGCAAGAATCATACGTGGCAAAATTGCAATTGCTTCGTTTAACAGGTTTACAATAGCAAAATGACTTGGAAAATGAGCCAAAGAGACAAAATCAGAATGCAGTTTTAATGCTAAGGTACAAAGGCACAAAACAGGTATTATATGAAAGTGAAAGGGTGACTTTTAATGGGTGACAGTATGGGAAAAGGAAATCTGGTTTTAAAAAGGAAACAATTTCGCTGGAAAACTCGGTTAGCAAAAATGATTCGTTTACTGAGACTATTTTAGTGACTATAATTAGTAAAAACACTTGACAAAATTGTTGTTTTCCAATAGCAACAATAATGAATGTGAATTTTCAACTGGGAAATTAATTGATTTACTTCATATAATACTAAGGACTTACAGAGATAACTGAATGAGTCGGAAAGAATTGCGCTAACACAGAGGCCAACACAGATATTTCTAAGGACAGGACACACAGAGGATTCTAACAATTTTAAGAAGTTACTAGGACACTTATAGGATTTCTTATAGGGTTGGACAAATGGCAAGGTAACAGAGCAAAGGATGCAGCGTTTTTATATTAGGGAGGGGTGATACTTACAAAAAGCACTGGAATGGGGTACTTTGGACCACCAGCCGGGCCTCGGCACAAAGATCTGGTCACTTGAGCAACAGCTGGGTTCTCTTCTAGGGACAGTGGGGCAACCAGCGTCTGGTCACAGTAGACAGCAGGGTGCATCCGCTGGGCTCTCCCTGAATTATTGGGATTTTTTTAGGGTTCTAATTCTGGATTAGTGGTTCTGCCTGGATCTGCTACCTCTGGCCTGGCACTGGAATCTGGAATCTTGCAGGGTGAATGTGGGATGTCTGGATCTCTGGATGTTGATTTTTGAATGAAGGGCTCTTGAATGTTGGATTTTTGAATGTTCTGACTCCCCCTAAGCTTCCTCCTTTTATAAACCGGACGACAGAGGATTTTTACTATGTGGGCAGAACTAAGCTAGAGCTACCTCTAAAAGGGATAGGTCAGTCCGTGGATGTCGCCACCTCCCTTTAAGCAGATTGGACTGAAGAAAGTGTCCAGTGTGGCTGCTTTTTACAATGTGCTTTGTTCTACCAAAGTTACTTTTGCCAAAATCAATTACGACACAAAACACTTATTTTCACAAATGTCATCATCATGAAAATTAGATAGGCAGATTCCATATTTCACGAGGAACCTTCCTGTCCAAACGACAAGTTTGTGTGATATTGCTTTGTTCTCCTGGCATTCTTTCACAATTTCTATGGAAAATATTTTATCAAACATCCTACAAATAGATACACAAGAGCCTAACGGCGTTGGGCATATTTGCATTTAAGTTTCATAACAGTCATGTACGCTTTTTCATGAAATGTCATTTTACTGGTGTTTGCGTCCCCACATGCTAGGATAACACACATTTTCATTTTAATGGCGCAAAAATTAAATCTGTCAATATGTTACATCACTGCTTCTTTAGGTTACTGAAATAAATGTCTTTATCTGAAAAGTCTTTTCAATCATATGGCCCGGCTTTGCTCCCAAAAGTAGGCAGTCCTTTCAAACCCCCAGCCAAATGTCATGCTCTGGTCAGCTTTTCCCATGGTTGCCATGGATTTGCCTTTGATCATAGGCAGTTGAAGCTGAGGAGCGGTGTCAGAGGAATTCACACTTGCCTGTGACAAGGCCAGTTTCCTTGATCCATTGTTCCTGGCTGAAGAAATGCCAGTCATTCTGACGAAGCCGCTAGATTCTCCATCTTGGCCCCCTTCATGTGCCCAGGGGTCTGGTCCACTTGGGGAATACAATTCTTTTCCCATGGGAAGCAGGGCAACTTTGACGTCAGTGCCTGCCAAACCTATTCTGCTGGTCTCAAAGTTATTGTTTTTTTCTTTAAACAGAAACCAAGTCTTTTTGGGAATAAATATGTATATTTTAGAGCAACCCCCCCCCCCTCCATCTTCCATCACCTTTCTGTGCAAGTACATGGCATCATTTTAATATTTCACTTTCAAAAGGCATTTTCCTGCTTGGCAAACGCACAGTTTTACACGTGGGTTAATTTTTCTTGGATGTCACTTTACAAACGCGGGTTTCCTCGCATCTTTATTCTGAACATTTCCATAGCTCTGGTCAATTTCTAATACACAAGAATCTGTTCAACAAAAGGGTTCTTTGCAGCTGACATAAGTAAAGGGAGAGAGAGAGCTTCTTGTGAAGAGTTTGGCCTGTGTTATTTTGTTGCAAGTGTAAACGCTTGCCGTACGGCCTGAAATTAGATTTTACTTGACACACAATGTTCCTCTGAAAATTTTAAACAGTAGACCCTGTCTCCTACTTGGTATTCCTTTTTGGTAGTTTTTAAATCATACTGAGTTTTTATCTCTTCTGCAGTTTTCTCCAGATTCCGCTGAGCATATGCAAAAGCATGCTGGAGGCGTTTTCAGATTCTCAACATATTCATGTGTTGTGGAGGCGTTCATCAGTGTCTGCTCTTGTGTTCTATAGAGCAGATGCTGAGGTAGCACCATTTTTCGCCAAGTCATTAACTCAAACTGAGACAGTTTGGTCGCAGAAGATGGGGTAGATCTGATGGCCATCAGGACAAGCGGTAATCGGATGTCCCAACTTGGCCCAGATTCTGTCACAAACTTTTTTAGAATGCGGACAATGGTTTTATTGTACCTCTCAACAGCGCTACTAGATGATTGGCGGTATGCAATATGAAGTTTCCTTTTTACCCCAAGTATCTCCCACATCTTAGTCATCACTTCGCTGGTGAAGTGACTTCCTTGATCTGACTCAATCCTTTGGGGTAGGCCAAAACGCAAGAAGATGTGGTTCATCATAAGGGCAGCTGCTGTTTCTGCCTTGCAAGTTGGGACCGGGAGATATTCCACCCATTTGGTAAACAAGCATGTTCCTGTTAACAGGTACTTGTTCCCCATAGAGGAGCGAATCACGAGCTAGATATAATCTACTTGTAAATCTGACCATGGCAGTGTCATCCCCCTCTTCTGGAGGGGAGCTAGGTTTGTGAGTGAACTTGGCTGAAACTGTGCACACACAAGACACCCCTTCAAATATTGGTCGAGGTCCTGCCCCATGTGTGGCCAGTATGCAACCTCCCGCAAGATTTCTAGAGTAGTATGAAACCCCAAATGATCGGCTGTGGCCACGTCATTGCGTGACTTAGCATCAGGCTTCGGAATGAGGTAGAGACCACCAACTGGTCACATCCAGAGATGGATCTCCTTATCAACAAACCGTCTTGGCTTTGGAACATTTTGGGACACTTCAACACCCCGAAGTCCTCTTTCACAATGTAATCGGTTTCTGTCAAAAGAAAGTTCTCAGGGTCCTCAATGTGTTGGTAAAATTTCCCAATAATTGGATCCCCTTTTTGTGCCGTGATTAAATCAGCATCTGGGGTCTCCTTATTCCACTGTGCAGTTGAGAGTTCATTGTGAGCATTTGTCTGGGACCTGGTGAGAGCAGTGACCTGGATTTCCCCCAACAGGGACTCAATCTCAAGGAGATCCCCCTGGATGGCTCCGGTTTTGGCCAACTGATCAGCCAGTTCATTTCCAGTTTTGTCTGGCCCCTGTATTCTGGAATGACCCTTAATCTTTTTCCAATAGATGGTCATCCCGTTAGAGGTGACCAGATCATCGATATTTTGTATGAGCTTGCCATGCCTCTGGTTCTCCAATTGATCAGGTTCTCCACTAACCCGTTCGACATATCTGAATCAGTGATTATGACCAGTTTGTGCAGTCAGTGTTGCACGGCAGTGAGGATGGCCTGGTGAACTGCCAACTCTGCCACCCAACTATTACGGGGACACATTTTGTACCCAGCAGAGGGTTCCGGGACATCATTCGCTTAGGCATTCCCAACGCCGGCCATCAGTTCCTTTTCCCAGTTGTTGTCAACATGGTAGGAGCACTCGTCCACATAAACTGTGGGCATCCCCTGGCACGTGTCTTCTTCATAGACTTTGTGCAGGGAATTCAGGTACTCCTCCATGTTGTCCTGGGTTTTGAGACTTTCGTCCTCAAGACAGTTTTCTCTGGCACAATCATACAAGTCAGCTAGCCAGGGGACTCTTCTTGTTTTTGCCATATCTGACCTCCACAGGAAAGCCTTGCATGGACATAATACAGGAGGTAATTCTGGAATTACTTATATTTTCTGCCTGGAATCTGTCACTTTGGAGGTATTGCAAAGGCTGGTGGGGAGTCTCCACTATGATGTGCTCCACCTGGATGAATGGGCGGTAATTTTTCAATGCCCACACCATTGCCAGGAGTGCCTTCTCACAATCGTTGAATGTTTCCTCCAAAGAGGATTAAGTCTTACATGCATAGTAGATTACTTTATTGACCCTGTCATGCTTTAATACTGCTGTCAATCCTTATTCGAAAACCCGGTCTCCAAGAGGAACTCGTTTTTGACAGGGTAAGCTAGACAAGGTGCTTGTGAAAGGCTTCTTTTGAGTTGTTTTACTGCCTCAGCTTGTTCTGGACCCCACTCCCACTTGACCCCCCCCCTTCAACAGATGGACCAGGGGTCTTGTGACTTCTGCGTAATCCTCAATGAACTTCCTACTGTAATTAGTCAGTCCAAGAAGGCTTCTTAGCTCACACAGAGTTGTGGGGTCAGTAATGCTTCCACTTCGCCTGGGGACAGAGACCCTCAGGGGTCATTTCATGTCCCAAGAAGTTGACACGGGTCCTGCACCACTGTGCCTTCTGGGAGGACAGTTTTGCACCTGCAACCTTCAACTGGGTCAGAAGATAACAGATTTCTGCTATGTGTTCCTCCACAGTTGAGCTTTTAATCAAGACATCATCCACATAGGCCAGGTTACCCCTTTCACCCAAGTCGGGCATGGCCATGTGTAAGAAGATGTTGAATTTGTTACCAGACTTTATGCATCCGAAGGGAGTCCGGGTCCATGTGTACTGCTGCCTCCCAAAAGGTAAAGGCCAGCTTGTACTGGTCCTCCCTTCTGATAGGTACGGTCCAGTATCCATTTATCAGGTCAATGGCGGTGTACACCTTTGACACCTGGATCTGGGCCAGCCCTTGGTCAATGTAGGGAAGAGGCCATCAGGACATGTGGCCCAGTTTGTTCAGCTCCCAAAGGTCTGCGCAAAATCTCCATTGGCCATTTCGTTTTAAAATCCCCAGTGCAGGATTATTAAAGGTGCTGTGGACTGGACGAATTATCCCACGGGACTCTAGGTTTTTGATTATTTCCATCAGGGACTACATAGATGCGAGAGGCAAGCGATAATGCTTCACAAACACAGGAGGCATTCCAGGGTCCGTGGGAATTGAGGTAATATGTATATCGGTGCCACCACAGTCGTGCAAGTCCACAGCAAAGATATCTTGGAAATCTAAGAGCACCCGTTTCAACTTTTGCTTTTGTTCCTCAGTCTCACAGGCATCAGCGAGTTGCCTGATGCCTGGAAAGACTTCGGGTTTAGCAATCTCAGCGGCCTCCTCCAGCTGGGGGGAGAGGCCTCTGGTTAAAGTGTTGACCTGGACAAGGGGTTTCAGGTAGGAGAGGCAGTCGCTGTGGACCTGGAAGATCACCTCATCCTTCCTGATGTCATAGGTCACCTCTTCCCTCCCGTAAGGGCAAGAAGAGTACACCAGGAAATTCCCCCCTTGGCGGGTGAAGATCCTGTCCGGTGGTATGCCATTGTCACTGTCATTGTCATAGCAGTCATTGAGGATTGGTCCCATCAGTTAATTTCCTAGATCCATGGAAAAATGCTGCTCGTCAACCGCCATTCCAATAATGGTGCATGCGCCCAGAGTGATACTCCTGAGGTCGCCGTTTTCTACCACTTTTGGAATGCTGTTGTGTTCTACATTAACTAATGGTGTTGGGTTTAACCCCAACCTCTGCTGATGAAGAGGGGCATTGAGGAGTACATATGCGTCTGGATTTTGTAGTTTCTGTCCTCTTAATTTTAAGTCAAGTGGGAATGGTCAGGCCTGTCCTGGGATGGTGACCTCTTCTCCAATTTGAACTTAAACCGCATACGGCAACAATTGAGCTGACCGAAATGCTTTTTCAGAATCAAAGCCCATGGGATTGTAATTTATAAGGTCCAAATTAATTGCAAACCGATTGAGAATGTGTCACTGCCTAAATAGAATGCAGCAGGGACATCTCGCACGACCCAACAATAAAGATTGCCCACGCTATCAGCTCAGGAAGTCTTCATTCTATTAAAGACAAGGAGGCGAGCATTATGCTTTATGCTCTATGCTTTCGTCACCTATGGAAATTTGGAGCATACACCTGCTAGGCAGGAGATGTTTGGAATTGGGAGTTTCCAGGCCCATTTCCCACTTATCAATCAATTTAAATGTGGGAATAGTTGGAAGTTACCTGAACATGGCTTAGCTAATGAAGCTCTTTCCATTGTTCAACCACACTCTGGCAAGAACAGACTCCTTCCCCTCATTTAATTGAATAGTGAGGAACAGCTGTTCCCTAATTTTCTGAATGTCAGCTAAACCTTGAGCTGGTTTTTCATCACTTTTGACTGTAGGATTTGGATTTTCAGATTGGGAATTGGTATAAAATTTCAATGCATTTCCTTACAGTGTGGAATGCCACTTAAAGGAAGGTTGATTTACAAGAATGGAGAAGAGTTCCCATCACCAGTTTGTTGTCATACAGCAATTACCTTAATGTCAGGTGTTTGATTATTTTGGAAATGAAACTTAATTTGATCAGATTTCTGTTCAACCATGTGGCATGTGCCATTTAAACTAACATGGTTGACACTTCGTTTTAATTTTATTGGCCGGTTAGTCCGAGTCCAGAGGACCTTATTTACACAGTCTATCAGGGAAGACAACCTCTGCAGGATGTCCTTCCCTAATAGACATGGGGTCCCCTCTGGAGTCACGACTATAACCGGGTGCTTCACCTTATGTCACCCAATTTTAATTTCCAGATCCGCAGGCCCCTCGCGGGAATGAAATTCCTGTCGAAGTTCTGAGAGTTGTCCTGGAAGAGGGGTGAGAGGGATCTGGTGTCTCTCCACCCTTCCTGAATTTAGCTGCTCAAAGGCCCTTCTTGACAGAAGAGTGGCTTGGGATCTTGTGTCCACCAGCGCTGAAAATGCACATTGCCCTTGCACACGGACGGGGGTGTAGAATCTACCTTCTTTCTCCTCCAATGGGCAAAGGTAATGGGCATTTTGGGCAAGCTGGTGGTTAATTTCTTTATTTTGGACTATGACACTGTGGAATTTTGGGCCGTTTTCTGTGCCGGAGTCTGGGAATCTGTAACAAAAATGTGGCATCCTGAATATGTGGGATTTGGGAATCCACTTTTTCCCTTAGCTCTGTGCGGCCCCCTCTTACCTGGGGGCAGTCACTAGAACCAGTTTGTGGGGAGGATCCCTCCATCAATATTTTGTTCTCTGGATAACAATTCTGGGGTTCAGGGATGGGCAATACTGAATCAGTCCCCACACCTACCCAGTCTAAGTTCAGGTCTCTTGGGACCCATTTCTCTTTGGGAGGAATTCCCCCGTCCATGAATGAAGATTTTCCTCCCAGAATCCTCCAAGGATTCTTCCCCTTCAAACTGGAGGACACTGATTTCCTCCACAAAATGGGTAATTTTGATTTCTTTGTTTCTCCTACTCACCATCTTCCATGGGTTGCAGATTTTTAGGGGCAAGAGACTTTAGTTCCGGTTCCGGGATGTCCAGGGGCTTTTCACGGGTGAGGAAGGAAGCTTCCTCTATGGCTTTGCACCCCCCTTCCTCCAATACCTCCTCCTCTGGACCCGGTGGGTTGTCGGCGGTTCTCTCCCCCTCATTGTTCCGGGGTCTCAGTCCATTGGTTTGAGGGGTTCTGAGCCGCCATGTTCATCCGGGGGTTCTGCTGAGCACTCAACATGCGACTCAGATCCAGAGTGAGGTTCTGGACCTGGCACTCCAGTTGAGACACCCGTTCCGGCTGGTACGGGGGTCGTTGCTCAAACCTAGGTTGTTCTCAGGAAAGGGTAACTATCCCTTTTCGCAGAGTACTCTGGGTATTGGGGATTCCCTTCGTAACCCTCCACTCTTGGCCTCCCCTCTCCCGGATTGGGTGGTCTGGACTCCTGAAAGCGGCGAGAGAAAGGAAGGTTGTTCTGTAGGTTGGGGTTTGGAAGGTACCAGGGGAAGAAACTTAACCCAGGATTTGGAGGATTGCTGCCCTTCCGAGGGAAGTTGGGAGGGAAGTTTCCTGGGGCAGTACTCACCTGGCTGGATCCCCCCAGCCCCCTTGGGCCAGGGGAGACCACACGTACCCTAAGATAGGTCTATTGCCCTTATATCTAGGACTGATATAATTTGCAGAGTTAGAGGTCACACATTGGTGGGGTTACCTACCTGACTACTACCTGCTGCTGATTGATCAGAAGGCCTTTGCTTCTGATTTGGCTGGTTTTGACAAGGTGTATTTTTACGCCCCCCCCCATTTCTAGGTCCAAAATGGGGGCAACCATCACCTCCGCCACCTTAGCAGCAGCGGAAGTGTTGGTTGGTTTGACGTTTTTTGTTTGATTTTTGCTTTCTGCAGGTTTTTGGACCTCATAGATCCGGGTCGCCTGCTCTATTACGCAGTTCAGGGTCCTGTAGTCGTGAAAACCCCTTACCAGCTGTGTCATTATATATTTTGGGAGCGCATGAAAATAGGTGGTTATAAACTCTCTACTATTCATGCGCACCTGCCTGGTAGTTTGTGCAAAAGCGCGTTTTAGCTCCTGCACTAATCCTCTTGGGGCATGAATTCAACAAAGGTAGCAGGCGCCCCTCTCTCGGAAGAACAAGGCATGATAACCTGTTCAGTGGTTGTTAACCACATTGAGAGTTCGCAGCCATCTGCTTTTTGCTTACTGTACCTTTCACAGATGGGTACCCTCTCCGCACTGCAGGTTGTAGGCCGCTTTGCGAGCCTAGTGGGGGTTTCTGTGAGCGGAAAAGTGCTTCAAGATGGCCACCTTATAGGTGGACCACCTTGAATGGTTCTGGTCTTCCAGCCCCGCAAAGAAGCTGGAGTGCTCAGCAGAGAACGTCTAGTTGGCATAGTCTATGCAATTCTGGCTATTTTTGATGTTAAAAGAGCCCATCATTTGTTCATATAGCTCCAGATGCTCCCAAAGAATATTTTGCATTTTTGTGATACATGGTCATGAAATTCCTAATAGCCTTAATCTGCCTAATGCGGTCTGTCACCAGAGCTCTCTTGTTTATGGACCTTCTTTTGCCACCTCACCAGAGTCCATTCGCCCTCAGACTCAGAGCTGCTACTGTTTGAGGTCCCATTGTTATCTTCTAGGCGCTCCCTGATTCTTTGAGCTTGTGAGTTGCTCTCAGAATGGTGGGGCCTAGTTCCTTCTCCCCTGTCGTACCTTGTGCTCTCTGGGTCACTCCATTTGGACTCCCTCTTTCGCACAGGAGTGGTCTTCTGACCTTTCTGCTTCCAGGGTTGGTGGAGAATGCCCCCCACTGCCCTGATTGGGTGGAGGTTTTTAGAAGGGCCTCAATTCACACTGTTTGTTCTGCAAAGCGAACCAAATGGTCCGTTTGTAGATGATGTTTCTGCAGGTGTAGCTCCCTGATTTGTCCTCATAGGAGTCTTCCTGACCAGATATATTGGCCATAACATTTTAGAATCTGTACAGGGACACCCGTACATCAATCGCTGATGGGAGGCGGCCTGCCTGTCCAATAGTGCTGGACCTACCAGAGTGTGGATGCCCCATGATTCCTGGTTCTTGCGAACCGATGAACATGAAGTCAGCAGTACCTGGTGTATACAAGGCGGTAAATGGCTTGGAGGCCCCTTACTACAGAGGGATTTGCACTGTGATCAGGGGTGGCCCTGTGCCTCTACTTGTTCAGGGTCCCTCAAGTTTTGATTCTGCCTAGTATACTATTTTTCTAACAGCTCCAGTTTTTTCCCTCTCAGATCCTATTTCCTGACAATAGGCTAAGGCATGAGCCTTTTGCTGCTATCAGGGCTTGACTTACCTCTATGACTTTCTCTTGGGCTGCTACCTGGCTCTGGAGTCCCCTGTTCTCATCACAGAGGGCCTCATTGTCTTTTTGTGCTGCCTGTATGGCCTGGGAACACAGACAGTTTTTGTTGCAGGAGATTTCATCTCCTGATTTTGCGTATTTTTAGCTTGGGTGCTCTCTTCTAGAGCACCTTCCACTCGTCTGGTGTGCCCCAATACATTTTCATATTCTACTTTTAGTTCATTCAGTTTCTGGAGGTTTTACTCTTTTCTGTAGGTCTGTTTTTAGGTTGCACACTTCCTGACCTAGAGCATCTTTTTCTTGATACAGTGTGCCCCTCTGTTCAGCCAGGTCATCCCGCTGTTGTTTCATTGTACTTAGTGTCTGGCTTTCAAGGTTAAATTCTGTCTGGAGGTGGAGTTTTTTACTGATTAATTTACTATTCTCCTCTTCCAACTCTTTGATCTCATTTTGTAACATGATTAATTGTTCTGAGCAGGCCCTATTATATTTTAGTTGTTGATTCAGTTTCCGTGGACTCTCTTCCAGTCAAGAGTCAACCTTTTCCGGACACTCCACTTTTAATTCATCTAATTTGGTCTTTGAATAATTTCATTGTTATAGAGCCAAGTCCTCTTAGCTGTTTGATGTCATTTTCCAATTCGACCTCAGAATCTTGGCTCTTTTGCAATTTCTCTCCTACCAGTTTCAGTTCAGTCTGGATTTGGGTTAGGAGCTCAGACTGGTTTTGCGCAAGGTTCCTAATTTCTTCATATTTTTCCTCCATAACTCCCATGTGGAGATATATGTAGGCTGTGATTCTGACCATTTTAATCTGCTCCGCTTTAATTTTCGGGGTCATATACAACTCGCTCAAGGTTTGATGTAATAGGCCACCGTCTTGCCACACATCCATGTTCATGGCAGTGACCTTTTGCATCATTTCTCTACCCAGACCTCATCTTGCTCTGCCCATTCCCCTCTGACAAATAATCTGTGCAGAAGGTGCTGCCTAGCCATGTTTATCTCCACTGTGGTCATTATGAAGAGAGTTCTTCCTTTATTACAATATTTTTATAAGGGTAAACCTGTATTCTGTTTTTTGTCTAGTTCAGGGTTGATTTTACGTTATTCTTACACACAGGACTGATACTTAGGGTCTATGTTTTGGGATGGCGCTTCTACATTGTAACACAGCTTTCTAACCATAAAAGGTATCACTACCTCTATGGTTAGCCTGCTGTGTTAAGCTGTCACACGTGGAAAGGATTGTAAAGATGACACACTCCAGACCAGGACTCTTTCTACTGGCCAGGGATGCAGCACACAATTAAAAAGCTTTTAAGTTTGTTTCACTCAGATTCAATCTTTGAGAAGGCGGCCAACCCGTCTCACACCCCCCCTTAAAGTACACCCCGTGTTGCAATGGACCATGAACCAGGCCGGTGTGTAATAATGAAATATTTATTTTAATTTTGGATAAAAATCAAACACATTCAATATGGGGAAGCAATTACCAGGGTGGTGATAATTACACAATCAAATGATAGAATACACTTAGTTTAACCTTCTAACATAAGAGACACAATGCACAATTGAAAGAAAGCAAGATCACTTTTGGGTAGTGCTTTTAAATGGCACCACAGTTAAGCATTCCCCCTGCAACCCTCCCTCAAATCCCTGTTATCCAAATTGTGTGTGGGCGGAGAGGAGTAGCAAGGAGTCAGGTATACTATGCAAAAATCGGACTGAAAATCCGACCTACCACCCCTGTATGGGAGGCAAAAATCGGATTGAGCTCCCTTGAAAAATGAGCAAAAGGGCAATCGGAATTACTGAACGGTGATTTTACATGTGCGGTTGAACGGATAAGGCAAGAAAGTGTGTGGCTGTATCAAAGAAGCAAGAAAACTCACAAGCTACAAGGCAAGGTACTAAACAACAGGCATACAGTTTAGGAAATCAACTTTGGAAGGAAAAGCAGTGCAGCAAGAGTCACACGTGGCAAAATTGCAATTGCTTCATTTCACGGGTTTAAAATAGCAAAGTGGCTTAGAAAATGAGCCAAAGGCAAAATCAGAATGCGGTTTTAATGCTAAGGTACAAAAGGCACATAACAGGTATGATATGAAAGTGAAAGCGTGATTTTTGTTGGGTGACAGTATGGGATTCCTTAAAGGAAATCGGGTTCTAAAAGGGAAACAATTTTGCGAGCAAACTCGGTTTTGTTAGCAAAAATGATTTGTTTACTGAGACTATTTTAGTGACTAATTGGTAAAAACACTCGACAAACTCGAATAGCAACAATAATGAACGAGAATTTTCAACTAGGAAATTAACTTATTTACTTCAAATAAAACTAGGGACTTACACAGATAACTGAATGAGTTGGAAAGAATTGCACTAACACATAGAGGCTAACACAGATTTGTCCAAGGACAGGATACACAGAGAATTCTAACAATTTTAAGATGTTACTATGACACTTATAGGATTTCTTATGGGGTTTCTTAGAAGTTTGGACAAATGGCAAGGTAACAGAGCAAAGGATGCAGTGTTTTGATATTAGGGAGGGGTGATATTTACAAAAAGCACTGGAATTGAGTAGTTTGGACCACCAGCCAGGCCTCGGGACTCAGGACAAAGATCTGGTCACTTGGGAAACAGCTGGGTTCTTCTCTAAGGACACAGCGGGGCAACCGGGGTCTGGTCACAGTAGACAGCGGGGTGCATAAGCTGGGCTCTCCCTAAATTATTGGGATTTATTAAGGTTCTAATTCTGACTCCCCCTAAGCTTCCTCCTTTTATAAAACGGATGACAGAGGATTTTTACTATGTGGACAGAACTAAGCTAGACCTACCTCTAAGAAGGGATAGGTCACTCTGTGGATGTCGCCACCTCCCTGTAAGCAGATTGGACTGAAGGCAGTGACTCAGTTTTAGTGTGGGTGTTCTTTACAATGTGCTTTGTTCTAGCAAAGTTACTTTTGCCAAAATCAATTACGACACAAAACACTTATATTCACAAATGTAATCATGAGGAAAATTAGATGGCCAGATTCCATATTTCACAAGGAACATTCCTGTCCAAACGCCAAGTTTGTGTGATATTGCTGTCACAAGGCCAGTTCCCCTGATCCATTGTTCCTGGCTGAAGAAATGCCAATGAGTCTGACGAAGCCGCTAGATTCTCCACCTTGGCCCCTTTAATGTGCCCAGGGGGCTGGTCCACTTGGGGAAGGTAATTCTGTTCCCATGGGAGGCAGGGCACCTTTGAAGTCAGTGACTGCCAAACCTATTCTGCTAGTCTCAAAGTTCTACATTTTTATTTCTTTAAACAGAAACCAAGTCTTTTTGGGAATACATATCATGTATATTTTAGAGCAAACACCCATCCTTCCATCACATTTCTGTGCAAGCACAGGGCATCATTTTAACATTTCACTTTCAAAAGGCATTTTCCTGCTTGGCAATTGCACGGTGTTACACGTGGGTTAATTTTGCTTGGATGTCACTTTAAAAATGTGGTTTTCCTTGCATTGTTATTCTGAACATTTCCATAGCTCTGGTCAATTTCTTATACACAGGAATCTGTTCAACACAAGGGTTCTTTGCAACTGACATAGGCCAAACTCTTCACAAGAAGCTCTCTCTCTTTGCTTGTGTTACTTTGTTGCAAGACTAAACGCTTGCCATACGGCCTGAAATGAGATTTTACTTGACACACAATGCCTTTCAGGGAGGAATAGCCCTCCTTTGATGGTGTTCATCCTGAAGATAGATGGGCATGAATGTGTTTTACTGGAACCAAACTGTGTAATGTTGAACAGATGAAAATAGCACCGGTGCAAAGTCCTTTTAAACTTTTATACGCAGAACTTTTTCTTTTTCAGTGCAGGGGTGGACTGGCCTATAGGGAACTCTGGAGTTTTCCCGGTGGGCCTCTGCACCCTGGGCCTCTTTTGTGTGGTATTTCCAAATTTTCTCATAGGAAAAGCATTGAGCTTGCTGAAAATGTGTCATATGGGGCCACTTTGAACATTATTTCCAGGGCCTCTTTTGGTCCCCAGTAATTATTTCCAGGGCCTCTTTTAATTCCCAGTCCACCCCTGTTTCAGTGGGAAGTTTTGAGCTGGTAGCACATGAAGAAAATACTTGCAGCCATTCTCCAGGTGTTCCAGGCTCCATCTCACCCCATATGTGCTCAGCAGACCCAGCGCATCCATTATTTTTGTAACTGCTGAAAATGCAGTTTGGTGATGTAGGGGAAGTTCTGTTGGGCTGGTAAATGTACCCCACAGTAACCTGTTCAGCGTCTTTAATGTAACTTGTCAGGATGCTTCTTCCAAGGGTGTTGCTTTCTCCTTGAAAGCAGGCTCTGTTGCTTAATAGTCTACTACTGCTTCGATTACGTTGCATATAAAGTGTTCTGGTAAAATGATAAACAACCGCACTTCTACTGGTTCTGCTGCAACTTGATACTTTAAGAATGTATTAGGCAACTTAGACAAGACTCTGAGCTCTACAGGTAGGCAACGCACTCTTCTTTCCCATGCCATAAGAAAGGGCAGCCTCTTATCCTCTTCCGTCTGTCTTACACCTACCACAGAAATCTGCCTTGGCTTCTAGACTGCTTCACTTTCTCAGCTTCAACAGCCTCAGCTTCACAGACTGTTATCAGTTCTTTTAACAAGCACCCAGCTCCCTTCCCCAGTTTTATGTACACCTTGTTTCCAGTAGTTACCCCAATGCTGTATCGCCACATTTCCAGCCTTGGATAACCTTGCCATTCTTGTATCAGAGGACTCAAGGTTTACAACAGCTTCAATAACTTCAAAACTTCGGTGTCTAGATTTTAATTGGGCTGGTTTCACCTTAGAAAGTATCTGTCTACTGGCTTGGGTAATGCTTGTTCTTCTTGCGACTTCAGTAATTTCTACAACTACAACGTATTTGTTCTGAATGTTACAAGAGTCAGGTTTCACTTTAAAAACTAATTTAGGTACACGCGATCACTCTTTGGTGAACTTCAGTCTAAATACTTGTGTTCCCTTTCATTCATACAGCATTCTGCTTTAACGAGGATCGGGAAACAGAATTTCTTACACGCGACCTTTCTTTGATGTTCATAGTCTTAACAGTATGGGAAAGTCAACTACTCTTTCTGAAGTGATTACCGACAACGTTCTCCCTCTTAATAGGAGACATGCGACCATCCGGTAATGATTTAAAGACAACAATGGACATATACAGGTTTTCTTTCTATGCAAGCACTTTCACTTGTGACAAATAAGAGCGTGATACAACTCCCTTTGTTGTGAAGACTTCACACTATCGCGAACAAATTTACTCGCTCTTACTTCAACACAAGTGTTAATTAAGCTGGCTACAGTTACCAGCAAGGAGTTTCTTGTGATTTGGAGTACGTAGCTTCACTGACTGGCTTCAAAGTTGCGGGCTGCTTTCACTTGACGAATTTCCTTTTGCTTCTACTGCTGCAGGCACTCTTGGGACCCACACCCCTCTGTAGTACGGGTGTCTCCAATCCGGCCTCGACCAAGGAGAGTCTCCTTTACTCCTCGTTTCCTCGGCCTGTTACTGCACACATGCCTTGGGTAGATGCACAAATTTAGCTCTGCATTCACAGCAATCAGGCACACCTGGAAAGACTTAACTTCTCCCAGTCTCTTCCAATGAAGCCACAGCCAAACAGGGTTTGTGAGCACAGCACCAACTAAGAACCTGCACGTGAAATCTGCTCCTCTCTCGTCCCGGCATCCCTTCTGTGGTCACACTGCCTAGTTAACAGGCAGCCTCGTGCTCTGCTTCTTTACTACTCCAGACCTTCCCGCTCATGCTTCAGCTTCCTTCTGCAGCCTTTTATGCCTCTCAGATGGGGCAATTGGCTTCAGGTGCATGCCCATTGTGTTAATTGTCTGACCTTGGTAAAGGCTGTAAAGGTAAAGGCCTGCTTGCCTGTCCTTTACCTCTGCATGCCTCTTCAGCCCTCTTTCGTCACTGTCTCCGAGGGATCCTGGGACATGTAGTCCATTTTAAGGAAATTAGGTTTTTCCACTTCCTTTCTCTTTTTAATAGTGATTTTACTTTCCCTGATGTTTTTAGAAGAGGATTTATAGGGTGTACCCTTTTTAGAGACAGATGGGAGTTAAAAGGCTACATTTCCATCACTCTTTTTGGACTAGCTTTGATGATGGGGATGATATTTGTTCTTAGGGGTGCAAAAGACTTGTTCTTTGGACACAATACTTGGTTGGAGTACACCCTTGGAGTTTACCCTTCCATCCTTGGTAGGAGGTTGAGATATCTCAAAAGGACAATAAGCTAATTGCTCCTTTAACCCAGTGGGAAGAGTATCCCGCTCCAAGGAGAAATACTGTGTCTCACCGTGCATAATCTCCCCACTGTCCTGGGCCCAGTCTCCACCCAGGTGATCCTCCCGCAGTACACCACCCCCAGGATTGGGATCAGGAAGCGTCTGCCTGCTCCTGGCCACCCGGCAGGAGAGTTTAGGCAGGGTTTTGGTGGGGGATCCGCAGGATTCTCCACAGTCCTCAGCCCCTTTGTTTTTTTAGCTTCTTGCACCTCTTTTTCTCTCTTATGTGGGTCCGAGACCCCACTGGGCTGTCTCAGTATCTCACCCGACTAGTTCTGCAGCTTGTTTCTCTTTTGTGTGGGTCCCAGACCCCTTTCTTGGGATCTCCCCGGCCCTTGACTGTGTTCTTCTTCGGGCTTGTGCGGGTTCTTGACTCATGTATGCTGCTTCATATGGGTCCCAGACCTTGGTATGATGCTTTTGCAGAAGCTCTGCCCCTGCTTCACTCAATGTCCAATTGAACAGACCTGGTGTGCTCTACTGCCAGGTACTGTTCTACATAGGATATTTCGTAGAGTTTGTTCCAGTTTTACAGTCCTTTCGCTATCCTGTTCTGCCTCTCCAGATATTGGTAAGAGTCTCTTTAATCCGTTTGGCCCCCTGCGTGTCCTAACAGCCACCCCAACCCTTTTTCTACCTTTGGGAAATGTTGTTAGTCTCCAGTCTGTCCTGGGAGTACAGCAGGGCCTTCTGTGCTGCTTCGGTGTTCAACGCCCTGTCCTCGGTGGCTCTGCAGCAGTAGGCTCTCTCTCACGTCCTCAACGGCACCCCTTCTCCTCGCTTTGGCTTTGCCGGTCGGGTTTCCTCTTTCCCAGTCACCGGACAGGTCCCTGCTCCATGGCCCTATTGGAGACACTTGTCCCTCCTCCAGAGCGTCTCGTTCTCTACAGGTCTCTCGCCACGGAACCGGCATCTGGTTGCTCATTCCTCCAGGGATGGCTTGAGAAGGATCACAGCTGTTCCTTGCAGGATCATCGGGGCTGCCACTAATAAACTGTACCGCATATGTTGGTTCTGCTGTGAGCTTTTGCCTCTTTGCCCGATCTTCTTTGTTCCAGTGATTGTATGCACTCCACCGGGGTAAGCCTCACTCTTCCTCGTCCCAGTATGATTTGTATGAATTAAGTCCTCTACTATAATGAAATACACAGGGGTGTAGGGGACCACAGGGGACTGAGTTGGGTGAGAGGAACGAAACGGAGGGGGTGAATACTGCGTTCTCCCAAGGCTACTGTCACTGTTCCCATGGAAGGCTTCCCTTCCCATGAAATCCATCCACTGAATACGACCCGTAGGAGGACTATTGGGTAGAGGCCTCACCTCCCTGGCCTCATGTGAAGGGCCCTCCCTTGCCCCCATGGGAGAAGCGGCAATACAATGGAATCATCAAAAAGTCAATAAGTAATCAACTGTGGTGGCGTGCTCACAACTGTGATCAAACCCAACAAAAAAATTGTTGAAAAGTGGCAATTCTGCAGACATATTGCCAAAAAATAAGCATGGGAAAAAACAGACACTGTTGTGCCTGTTCACATCTGCCAATGAGTTGGAACGGAAAAGGAGTAAGAAATGGCTGGAGCATGGGTCACGTCCTCATACAGGCCTTGTGTAAACTGTATGCAACAAGGGCCTTACAGAACTTTGCCAAGCAGGGGACTTCATAACATGTATCTCAAATACCGCCTCAGATGATTGGTTTTCAGCATTAATATCCTGGAGGCAAGGACACACTTAGCAGTCTTACCCCACAATGAAAATGTGGATAAGCAAGGGGCGAGAACTGGTGCAATGGGAAATGAAGGTAGTGGAGAATTATATTATAAATCAGCATTCACAAAAAGAAAGAGTGGGTAGCCAAGTCTATTTTTGAAAAATGAATTTTCGAATTTGTGCTCAACCTAATTTTATTTGTCATGGCAATAGAGATCCATGGCACTGAAACCAGGTTAAGACCAAATACGCAACTATTGCCAAACACATTGCACTCAAAAACATGCTCAAAAGTCTGCCATTGTCATTCAATTTAGTAACCTATTTACATGAACATCTAATTTGCTTGTCTTTAAATTGTGAATTTGTTACGGTCACAATTAAAGGCCTATTTCATCGACCAAGCCACCAGTGGCTTCTGTATATGCTGTAATAAATAGTGCATTCGCTGACACAAACTTGGGTTGCCTGACACAAACTTGGGTTGCCTTTTTACATATCATTGGGTAATATATTGATCATAGCGTGGTGGCATAAATTCAAGTTGCCTGCTACTAGCCAGCCATAAGAGGTCACTCACCATATCAATTCTATACATACAAATAGCACACCATTTCTTACTCGCCAAGAGTCAAATATCACTAACCAATGGCTAGTAGAGAGTGCAGATTTGATGCCTGATCAGAGATTATCAGAAAGTTTATTGTATACTCATTCAATGTGAGTGTAAAGATGTTTACACAGATAGCTGTGTGGGTGAAGCACTTTCCTTTGCTTTTCTTAACAGGGTGGGCCTGCAACAAATAGTGTTGCGGCAAGTGGATGACTTTGTATGAGGCTAAAAGGTTCACACGCCCACGGCACTTGGGAGAGGCCACAACATGGCTGCCTATTTCAATGGAGTGCCCCACACTTTTATACTACAATAATAGCACGTCATGATATTCTACAGCACACTATTGCATCTACGAGCTTGCAGCCAGTGTTGTGTCTTACATTTTCTCTACTATAGCACAAGTTGTAGTTTTTTTACATAACAATTTTTATAAATTTTTTTACAAACATTCAATTCATCATCACATATCAGCGTTATTATTATTACCCACATTCCATACCCGCATATGCCAATTACCATCAACTTGGATGTTTAGACATCAAATACAATACCCTTTGCCAATTCCTTTCTTCCCATTTATCCCAGATTTTTCCAGCCTTTTCAGGACACCCCCGTGCCGTATATTTATATACACGTTGTTCCATGGCCATACACATATCCACATCTGCAACCCACTGTGCAAACCGGGCACTTTTATAGGACCCCCCACAATTTAGCAATGTTGCATTTAATCAGGCCAGTCATTGTAGAAAGAAGGTTTCTCATATCGATTAGTGAGTCCTTCTCCAATACACAACAGTAGCAGTTTAGGGTCTAGCGGCAGCTCTCTCCCCAACACTCCCACCAGCTTGTTACAGTATAATTGCCAGAAATTCTGGATATGGGGCATTCCCACAGGATATGAATAAAAGTACCCTCCCCCATGACAATGCAGGAAATTTGGGCTAGTGGCCCGATTCCAGCGATGCAATGCGACCCTAGGGTAGTACACCCTATGTAAGATCTTAAGCTGCATCAGATGAAGTCTGGAGGAGATTGCGAGGTCACGTGGGTACATCAGTGCTAGCATCCAGTCCCCCGGGTCAATAGCCCCCACGTCCACTTCCCATTTTGCTTCGAGACTAGACATCTCTGGTGTTGCAAAGGCAGTTATGACATTATACAGTGTGGAAGTGACCTTAGTGGGTACAGGTTCCAGAAGAACATTTCGCTCTTGCAGTGTACACTGTACACTGTGGCATGTCTGACAGTCCAGGAAGATGCATGTGTAGTGCGTGGGTGAGTTGTAGATGGCGATATTGTTCTGTGTTTGGTAACCCAAATTCGCATCTCATTTTCGTCTAAAGGGGTGACATTTCCCCATGTGAGCAAGTCCCCAATTGTCACAATACCAGCCTCCATCTATTCCTACCAAACTGGTAGTTTGTTTACTTCAGGCAAATTACCATTCTTCCATAAGGGTTGTGCCGAGGTCACCTTATTGTTCCGGACAATATGTTTGTGGGCCTCTTTCCATATCAGTGCAGTATGTATTGCCATTGTTGGGGGGTTCGGGGGGGATATCTACCTATTGTTTAGAACAAGTTCATGAGTGGTGCCATATCTTGATCTCAGCTCAAACATGTGGCAGGTCTTGGTTCCCATGAGTCACATCAGTGACGATCAACATTTGGATCGCCCAGTAATCTGATTTGAGGTGTGGTAGCCCGATGCCTCCATCCGAGACTGAACGTTGTAGAGTGCGAAGAGCAATTCGTGGATGTCCCCCTCCCCCATAGGAGATCCCAGAGAATGCCATCCATCCTATGAAATTCTACATTGTGGATGCGCAAAGGGGAATTTTGGAATGATGATTAAAAAGCGCGGTAGTGCCAACATTTTGAAAAGGGCGTCCCTACCTTACAAGGTTAGTGGGAGCATTTTCCAATGTTGGACGTCAGTAGAGAAGCGTTCAGTGATCCGGTGTAGATTGTGGACGAGATATTTGGAAAGATACACTGCGATCTTAATACCCAGGTATGGAAAGTGATTGTGTTCATTTCGAAATGGGCATTGCAGGGGCATTGCTTGGTCCTCTCCCTGGATTGGGAAGAAAATAGACTTGCCCCAGTTAACTCGCAGTCCACTGAATGCGCCATATTCTTCCAGTATGTGTGTGACAACTGGGCAGGAGCGGGTCGGGTCGCCTAGATATATTAAGAGATCATCAGCATATAAAGATACCTTGTCTTCCCAACCTCCAGGCCACCGAAATCCCACCCATGTGTTCGACTGGCGGAGCAGCGCAGCAAGGGGTTCAATGGCAATAGCGAACAACAACGGGGACAGGGGCACCCCCGACGTATCCCTCTGCCCAGCGGGAACATTTTGGCGGGCCAGCCATTGACCCTGACCTCCCCCAGTGGGAATCATAATAACCGGAACCAGCCCAGGGAGGTCTCCCCAAATCCCATCTTTTGCATAATTCCCAGAGACTTTCTCAAAGTCAATAGCTAGCAATGCAAGGGGTTCTCGGAGGACAGGTGCCCGCTCTAACATTAGGTCTAGTCGGCGAATATTCACACTTGTCGATTTGTCACGCATAAAGCTTCATTCATCTGGGTGAATCAGGGATGAAATTACTACTTGCAGTCTCGTTGCAAGCACTTTGGTGAGGATTTACATTTTGCTGTTAATCAGTGAAATAGGTCTATAAGAGTTGCATAGCTCGGGAGGTTTCCCTGACTTGGGGGTGACCACAATGCTGGCTTTACGCAAGTCTGGGGAGAGGGTTTCCCGTCCCTTACAGTAGTGAAACATTTTGTGTAGGGGGTTGCCATTTTTCCACCCCCAGTTTCTTCCATGTTTCGATGGGGAAGCCGTTGGTACCTTGCATCTTGCCGGAATGTAATTGGGTAATGCCCATTGCAATTTCAGATTCTGCTGCATCGGCATCTAATTGTGTACGTTGAGTTTCAGACAGATAGGGAAGTTTAATGCCCTCAAGAGTGCTATTATTTGTCGGGTGGGTCGCGCTCTTGTATAGTGCGGCATAGTACTCCGCAAAAACTTCGGCCATTTCGTGGTCCGTTTGAACCAGCCCGGTGTGTGCCGTCCTTATTTCCCTAATGTAACGGTGCTCTTCATCCAGTCTTTCAAGCCAGGCCGGTATCTCACCAGCCTTGTCACAGGTTTCATAAATGCGGGTGCGCATTTCCCAGTATGCCTGTTTGGCGTTATCCAGGGAAATGTTCCGCAAGCGTTCCCTGGCTGTTAGGAGGGACCGCTGTTTTGCGGGTAATCCCGTGTAGATATTCTACCTCCCATTCTGCCGTCTCCTTTTCTGCATCTGTTATATGTTGTAGTTGTGTCTTTTTTGGCATAAATCCCGCAGAACATTTCTCCCTACAGCACTGTCTTATAAGCCTCCCATATCACTTCTGGGCGATCTACAGTACCATTATTATTAATCCCAAAGCAATCAGTAGTTTTACCCTAGATATGGTCCACAAACTCCAGAAAGCCGAGGTAGAAATTATTCAAGCACCATGAGAAGGATGGAGTGCATCTATTGGTGCTCATCTCCATCGCTAAAGGTGAATGATCAGAGATACCGCATGGAAACAGGGTTGCGGCAGTCGCCCTGTGTGCATCTTGTGTTGGGAGAAAGAAATAGATCAGCCTTGACAGGGAGGCATGGACCCCTGAATGTATGAGTAGCCTTGGTCTTGTGGGTGAAGATCTCGCCACACGTCACTAAGGCCAAGTGCAGAGGCGAAAGCGGCTAGTTTGGGGGGTACATTAGGATTTCTTCCTCGCATGTGTGTGCAGTCTCATACATGATGTTGTTAAAGTCTGTGCCAAGGATCCATAAGTCGGGTCAGTGTTTCGTGATTATAGCTATGATGCCGTCAAGTAATTCTGTGGTGGAGGTGCGTATGCTGCCAATATGCCTATAGTCTCACCCCATATGGTGCCCTATAGCATTACAAATCTGCCTTTGGGATCTTGTTCCACTAACATTATTATGAAGGGAAGGCTTTTATGTAGCAAGATCAAGACTCCCCTAGAGGCCATGCATGTATTGCTGTGCGATAGTTTGTCCAACAAAAGAGTACACGTCGTTCCTGCCAGATGTGTTTCGGTGAGGAGGGCAATGTCAGGGGCGTGTCTATTAAGGAATTGTGTGACAAATCGTCATTTGATTCCTGAGCCCAGGCCGTTGACGTTCCACATGAAGAATCTAAGATTTTTTCTTATCCCTGGCCATCTCAAGAGTTGAAATAAAGGGTATGCATGTTCGTCCAGTGGCATGTGGATAATATATCTGCCAGTGGTTCGGGTAAGTGAATGTGTGATGATCCCGGTCAAGTTAACACTAAAATAGGAACGAAAAATCTAACACCCCCCACCCTATACTCCACCCCAACCCGAAGCATCTGTTGCCCAAACATTTGCAGATGCCCAAAATATCTCGCCATCAGCACCAAAAAACAAGAGCATGTTACACTCGAAAAATAATCAGCGTAACCTACTGCAAACCAGTTGAACAGTAATAATACAACCAAACGTGGGGTTGTGCCACATTGCGCAACAGCCATCAGAGCCGCAGCAGCTCTGTGGTCCATTCATTTCAGAGCTTAATGTAATGTCTGCTTGTCAATCGGGCCAGTATCAGGTTCTAAGTGCTAATGCTGTCTATGCTTTGCTCCAATCAGGTATTTCGGTGAGTATAGCCGGGTCTGGTTCCTGCGCAGCCAAGAGTTGTTCCAGAGAAGAGCACCTGGGAAGGGACCGAGGTTTGTTGCTCATTTTATCCCCATCAGGTCCCCAATCACCTTCCAAGTGTTGCTTGGCCCATTTCCATGCTTCCTCGGGATCTGTAAAGTGAACCATAGTGCCTTTGTGATACATTTTTAACTGCGCTGGGAATAGCAGGCCATATTTGACATTCAATGAGTATAACCTTTGCTTGAGTTGGTGAAAGGATTGTCTAGCCCATTGCACTTCCCTAGTGTAGTCGGGGAAGAAAGTGATCTTAGATCCATTGTAGGCGATTGATCCCTTCATGGTAGCCATATGAAGCAATGCGTCTCGATCTCTATAATTTAGCAACTTGGCAATGCCCGTACGAGGTGGTGCTCCAGAAATGGGCCTTCAAGACGCCATGCGGTGGGCTCTTTCAATAGAAAAGAAGTTTGAGAATGTTTTGGGTGCTATAGTGTCTATCAGCCATTGTTCAAGGAAAGGTTCCTTGTAAGGTCCTTCCACTTTCTCAGGGAGCCCCATAATGCGAACGTTGTTACGTCGCGATCTAACCTCTCCTTGCGACATTACCTTCGTCATCTGTTGGTTGCATAGTTTTGAGCGAGTCTTCAGCATCAGAGATGCAGCGCTACGTCTCTCCTGTACGGAAGGACAGTTTTTGCAAATCGTGTCGCATGAGTGATACTTCCGCACCTATACCGTCCATTTTTCCTTCCATGGAGGAGCGGGAGGTAGCTATGGCGACCATCACATCCTTTAGGGAGAGGGTCTCTTCCACTACTTGGGCATCGCCCTGTGTTGCTTGATTAGTGGGAGCCGTATTGATATCTGTCGTGTACTGTTCCATCTTGCTCTGGGTGGAAACCTTCTTCAGCTTGTCTTTGACCATGGTGAGCGCCATCATCAGGAGATAACTGCACCAAAGGTGTAGTGCACAATGTAAAAGCAAGCACTCCGGTGGCTGTAGAAGCAGCTAGTTGTCAGCAAAGTACCAGATTGGTGGGACTGAGGGCATTGCATTCCCTGCCAGGGTGTAGGGTACAGGATGCACTGCAGGTGGTTCAAATTTCTTTCCATACACCAGTGTCCATCACAGATAAAGCTTTTAAGTTCTGGCCATACACCAGTTTAGGGCTCTGAGCCCCTCTTGTAGTCAGGCTGGGGCAAGTGTGGCTGGGCACCCAGTCCTATATCGAGTGCCTTAGGACCCGGATTTACACCACGTATCAGAATAGCGGGGTAATGTCTTTCCTGAGTGTTCCAACAGGGTGCTGCAGGTAGCTTGACATGAGAGGGCCTCCCAGTTACTTACAAATAAGATCTCCGGCTCAGAACATCTCTCTGGGTCCCATCTCGCTCCCCTCGATGGTTTGGGGTACTGGGCGAGTCCTGCACCTCTACAGGACCTTACCGGATCATGTCTTTCACATCGGGTTGATGTGCTCCTCCCGACGTCAGCGGTACGGCGGCTATGTTCGGTCACTGCACCGGCGTCCCGCACTGCCTCTCCGTCCACACCGAGCGTGTTAGGAACTCAGCCCATGCTATATATTACACCTCGATCCTCGGATGCAGTGTTTAGGTTGTTTCCCAGTCCTTGGTGGGAGGCGCCCCCCCAACCCCACCCCCCGACTCGCCACCAGCCGGCCTCTGGAAATCACCGGCGGGATGGCAGCAAGATGGCTGCTATCGCAGATCAACCGCCAAACCTCTGAAGTAGAGTCAATAGTCTCAGATTTCCACAGGAGACGTGTTAATATAGTGCCTGTCAGGTATCGCTTCCCAATCAGCAGGGTTGCACGCCGATTTCTAGGAGGAAAGACAGGATTATAATAAGGATATCTTCGGCTCAGATGTAGCGATCAGCAATCACTTCCTCACTCGCTCATTCCGCAACAGAGCCCCCAGTGTTGCAGTGTTTTTAACTCTATGTGAAGAATATAGAGATCATGTGCAGTAACAGGTTAAATGCATATTAATACAATCGCCTTACCAGTCTTGTACAGAAGATCGGTCACTGTCTTATGTACGTTGCAGAAACCAGTGTTCATACCACTGATCACAGTAGCACATTCAGGCAAATCTGAATCAGCCTTTCCTCTCTCTGGGGTTGATTGATTGATTGTATACTTGGGTGGTAGTAACACATTTGGTGTTACAAACGAATGCACCTGGAATCAAATAGCGCTAGTTTCAAAACGAACATAATCAGTGCAGTGCAGATTTAGCTGCACTACAGTAAAAACAGAGCTCCGTTTCTACAAACAAGGGTCAGCCAGTGCCAATAAAGAGCATGATGAGTTACCCTTTAAAAGGTGAATACGTAGCTAAATCCGAGGCTTTCGTCACAGGATGATACAGTTAACTGTGTCAAATCATCTCATCACATTGTCTAGTCTTCTGATAAAAAAAAAAAAAAAAAAAAAAAAAAATTTGAGAGACATCTAAATTAGCATTAGATGAACAAGTTACTGGTAACGTTTTTTCGCTGGGATGGTCCGACGACGTATTCCATATCTATGACAGTAATCACCACAGCTGTGCTCCTTCGGAAAATCTTCGGCATCTGCGTCCTGCGTTGATGACGTCGATACGCCGCCCTCGAAGGACCTCCTCCGACGGCCGACGTCACTGGATGTTATAAGTAGGACGCACGACGCCCGTAGCCTCAGTTGTAGTTTTTTCCCCCCAGAACATGTGGCACCAGTCTTCTGCCAGTCTGACACACAAAGCCTTGCAGAAACTTAAGCTGCAATCGCATAAAAAATTCTGTAGCGGGGAAGGTAGGGAGGGAGCGATATGGAATACGTCGTCGGACCATCCCATTGAAAGAACATTACCAGGTAAGAGAGTAACTTGTTCTTCAAGGGGATTGGGTCCTCCGACGTATTCCATATCTATGACAGACTCCCAAAGCAGTACCAATGCAAGGAGGTGGGAAAAGAATTTAGAAAACAGAAATTTAGAATGCCCAATCAAATTGCGGAGTAAAGGACCACCCTGCCAAAGGCCAAATCCTGCCCACGGATGGAATCGAGGGAGTAGTGACATACAAAAGTATGTTCCGAAGCCCAGGTGGCTGCATCACAGATGTAACAAATAGGAACCCCCCTCTGTAGGGCAGTAGAGGCAGCCATACCCCTGGTAGAATGGGCCCGTAAGCCGACCGGTGGGTCCTTACCCGCCAAGCGGTAAAACTCAGAGATAGCCAAAATAATCCAGCGAGACAAAGTCTGTTTCATCACAGCTTGTCCCAAACACTTTCCAGCGTAAACCAATGAAGAGTTGATCGTCCACTCTGACCCGGGACATGTGTGAAATATAAAAGCTTAACGCTCTCCTAGGATCAAGCCTATGGAGCCTCTCCTCTTCCTTACCAGGATGTGGAGGAGGATGAAACGCCAGAAGAACAACCTTCTGGCTTAAATGAAATTCCGACACCACCTTCGGAAGAAAGGAAGGACGAACTCTGAGGACAACCCTGTCCTTATGAAACACAGTGAAGGGTGGCTTAACTGAAAGTGCTTGTAACTCACTCACTGTGCGGAAGTGACCGCAACCAAAAATACAGTTTTAAGAGTTAACAATCTCAAAGGGCATAAATGCAAAGGCTCAAACGGAGCACCCATCAAAAGGTTCAAATCCCGAACGGGTACCAGGAAAGGTGACGGAGGGAACACATTAGTGAGCCCTTTCAGAAACTGAGAAATTAAAGGAATTTTAAATTAGGAACACTCTTCAGACGAGCGCTTAAATATGGACAGCGCCGCCAGGTAACCTTTAACGGTACCCACTTGCAGTCCCCTGTGGGCCAAAGAAAGCAAAAAAAAACAGAACCAAGGGAATGCCACATCCAAAAGGATCCACATTCTTAACCCTGCACCAGTCGCAGAACTTACGCCAACGGTACAGGGACTTTGTTGCTGGCCGTCTGGCCGAGAGCAACACCTCCATCACGTCTTCAGGAAGGTCCCAATCCATATACCTCAACCTTTCAGAAACCAAGCATGAAGGTTGAGGGCTATGATCTCTGGATGGAGAACCTGACCCCCCTCCCGTGAGAGCAGATTGTCTCAGTAGGGAAGACGACATGGAGGGCAGATGGACAAGTCGAGAAGGTCCAGGTACCACGTCCTCCGGGCCCACGCCGGAGCAATGAGGATCATCCGGGAACCGAACCCCCGTAACCTCTGCAGTACTTGCGGGATGACAGGGACTGGAGGAAACGAGTACAGCAGTGGGAATGACCACTCCACCACAAACGCGTCTCCTAAGGCTCCTTTTGGGAGGAAATTCCCGCAAGCAGAACCTCTCGCACTTCCGGTTGACACTGGAGGCGAAGGGATCCACTTGAGGGGTCCCCCAAACGGCGAAGATCTCCAGGAGAATCTCCTGAGCCAACTCCCACTCATGAGAGATCGCGCTCTGCCTGCTCAGAGCGTCCGCCGTCTCGTTTTAGTCTCCGGCCAGATGAACTGCCGAGATCGAAACTTCCTGCTGGATTGCCCAGAACCAGAGCTGCATCGCCTCCCTGCACAGAGGAAGTGACCCTGCCCCCCCCCCTTTTTGTTGAGGTAGTGCATGGCCACCGTGTTGTCCGTCAGGAGCAGGACATTCTTCCCTCGCATAGTCGGCAGAAAAGCCTTCAGGGCTAGCCTGACGGCCCTCAGCTCCAACAGATTGATATAGAGTCTGGACTCGGACGGAGACCAACGACCGCTGACTGTCAACTCGTTGGCATGAGCTCCCCATCCCGTGAGGGATGCGTTCGTCACGATCGTCACCTCCGGCCAGGGTAGCCAAAAAGGAGCCCCCTTCATCAGATTCTCTTCGACGGGCCACCACAGAAGGTCCTGAGCGATCAAGGACAGCACCTGAACAGGGTCCGACAACCTGCCGGAGGACTGAGACCACTGGAACTTGAGTGCCCATTGCAAAGATCTCATCCACAACCTGGCCTCTGGCACCAGAAGAATGCAGGATGCCATGAGGCCGAGCAATCTCAAGAACTCGAACGCTGGGAGACTCTGGGCAAGCTGAAACTTGAGCACCATCTGCTGAATGTGATGAGCCCTCACCTGGGGAGGAAAACACTGCCCCAGGGACGTGTCGAGCACTGCTGCGATGTGCTGGAGCCACTGAGCTGGTGTCAGATGGGACTTCTTTAAGTTGAGGGAGAAGCCCAGCTTGTGGAGGGAGTGGCAGGTGACTGACAGATGATCCAGGACTTGCTCGGGAGAGCGCGCCCTGATCAACCAATCGTCCAGGTAGGGGCAGACGTGAATCCCCCCCTTTCCTGAGATGCGCTACCACCACTACCATGAGCTTGGTGAAGACCCTCGGGGCGGAGGTCAATCCGAACGGCAGGACCCGAAACTGAAAGTGCGCGTCGCCAACCGCGAACTTCAGGTACTTCCTTGTGCTTTGGATGTATCGGCACATGAAAATAAGCATCCTTGAGGTCGAGAGACACCAACCAGTCCTGAAGTTGAAGGGCCTGGAGGACTTGAGAGAGAGTAACCATCTTGAACTTGTCCTTCCTGAGGAGTTTGTTCAAACCGCGCAAGTCCATGATGGGTCTCAATCCCCAGTCTTTCTTGGAAATCCAAAAATAAGGGGAATACCATCCCTTGTTCCTCTCCACTACAGGCACCAGTTCTATGGCGCCTTTCTCCAGCAGGGATTGAATTTCCTGCGCAAGGAGCGGATCCGGACTCTTCAAAGAGAGATTCCCTGGTGGATTGTCTTGAGGCCTCTGCCGGAAAGGAAGACAGTAGCCGTGGGTTATGATCTCCAGAACGCACACATCTGAAGTAATGGCGCGCAACTCTGCAAGATGCTGCGCCAGCCTTCCCCCAACCGGCGAACCATGGGACATGGCCTCATGACTGAGCTGAAGCGGCTGCGGCGTTGCCTGAGGGCAAAGAGGCAACAGCCCGAGCGGCCTTGGCACCTCGAGTACCTTGTTTTCCACCTCTGGCACTCCTACGGTGGCCCCTTTGACTGGCAGCTCCTCTCGCTTTACCAAAGGATGAGTAATAACTCATTGCTGTCCCCTAGGACGAAAAGGCAGAGGTTGGCGAACTGCAGCGCCCAACGACTTCGCTGCAGCTTTGGAGGTCTCAAACCTCTCAAGGCTCTTGTCAGCCTTGCTGCCAAAAAGATGTTCCCCGTCAAAGGGCATGTTGAAGAGCAAACCCTGACTTCCGCAACCACGCAAACCTGCATATCACGGTGCTCGCCGCCATGGACCGGCTGACGCAATCTGCCACGTCCAAACCCGACTGAACGGCCTCACACATGGCGTCCTTACCATCCTGAACCATGGCAAGGAAACCATCCCATTCATCCCCTTTGGGAATATGTTCAGCCGCTATGGAAACACAGTTCCACAGAGTGTGCATGAAACGTGACAAGGCACATATGGAGTTGGCCGCCTGAAGCGCCATACCCCCTGAAGAAAACACTTTCTTCGCCCAGCCGTTAAAACGTTTGTCATCCCCATCAGGAGGGATGGTAGGATACGACGCCTGTTTTACCGGGGCCGTAGCCGCCTGCACCACCAAACTTTCCGGAGTGGGGTGCTTGGTCAAGTAGCATGGGTCGCTACTGGCTGGGCAGTATTTTCGCGGCAAAGGCTTGCCCACTGCCGGGAGACTCTCCGGAGCAGTGCAAGCCGCCGCCACCCTCCTTTGTAGAACCATATGGAACGGCAGTACCGGGTCAGTTGGTTGACCTTGGTCGAGGATATCCGTAAGGTCATCCTGAAGAAAATGCCCTGGTGGAGCAGACCATCCCAAGTACTCGGTGACCCTGGACATAAGGCGCCGGTACGAGCAGTCGGCATGAGTGCCAGGCTCAGGCCTCAAAACTCCAACTCCGGAGAGGTGTCCAGCCCACTGGCATCGTGCAGGGATTGCCGCAGGTCTTCAATTTGGCTATGGCCCGAGAAAATCTCATCCGGTACCGTATCCGGAACCATGCCATCATCAGAGCCCTCATCCACCTCCGAAATAAACTCAAGCTGGTGGAAAGAAGGCACAGAAAGCGGAACAAACCCATGCTTGGCCGTTGCCAGAGCCTTTCTACCGAGTCCCCAGGGAACCCCCGTCGAAACAGCCTCGAAAGGGGTTGAGGGCGTAGAGTGAATCGGCGTCGATGCCAAACGTGGCGCCGACAGCATTGATTGCGCTGACAGTCCTCAAGGCCGGGGCCCCGAACGTGTCCCTCGACAGCCGGGGCGCCGATGGCGTCGACGACTTCTTCGAAGGCAGGGCCTCGAAAGAGTCAGTCAACGACCTCGGCGCCACCGGCGTCAACGTCTTCCTTGAAGACACCACAGGTTCACACGGTCTCGAGCGCGTCGAGGACAGGGTCCTGGAATGGGCATGCAGAGAACGATTCCCCTTGTCCGAGCGGTACCTCTCCCGCGAATCGTGATGACCACCCGAGCCCGAAGGCGTGCGAGCAGTGTCTCTCGACCGATCACGACCGACCCCACTCGGAAGCGCGGACGGACCATTTCCCTGCGATTCGCGAATCGCCAACATTTTTTTCCCAAAGGAAGCCCATTCCGACGGGCGGAGTCCTCGGAAGAGGACGGGGAAGGCGACCGATGACGGCGCTTCGGGGAGTGCCTCGAAGAGGCAGAGGAGTGGCGGGACCGAGACCCACTGGACTTCCGACGACGACGCGGAGAGTCGCCTCTCGAATCGTCCGTCGAAAGCCCTGCAGACCTCGACTTCCGTGGCTTAGACACCTTACCTACCGATAACTTCTTCTTGCGCTCCCGCAAGGCTTTTGACGTGAGCGACTGGCAGTCGACACAGTCATCGTGTCATGGGCCTCCCTGAGGCAGGCATTGTGCGAGTCCCATGACACAGTCATCTTGTCATGGGCCTCCCTGAGGCAGGCATCGTGCAAGTCCGTAACCGACATCTTGGACCCACAGTCCCCGCCCGGACATGGTGTGGAAGACGAGGTAGACATCTTCACGAAGAAAGACTTCACAATACGAAACAGGTTCGAAGTACCAAGAAAGAACAGGAACTCCAAAGAGTCGAGGCGCGCTGAGATCTCCGAAGTGAACACGTTTGCGGACAAAACGGAACTGAGGCTACGGGCGTCGTGCGTCCTACTTATAACATCCAGTGACGTCGGCCGTCGGAGGAGGACCTCCAGGGCGGCGTATCGACGTCATCGACGCAGGTGCCGAAGATTTTCCGAAGCAGCACAGCTGTGGTGATTACGGTCATAGATATGGAATACTTCGGAGGACCCAATCCCTTCGAAACCAATGCTACCATCCCATTTCACAATTCATTAACATTTTTGCCCCACTGAAATATGAACTCGGCATGCTTCCTTATATAATGCACACATCATAAGATGTTGTACCTTTGTCATAAATCAGTAGCATAATCACAGGAACAATTCAAATCCAGTCACGTGATCCATATACTATTTAATTATACTTTACAGAATACTGTAAATTATCCACGATAGACTCACAAATGCAAACAATGTTGTTGTCTCATTTGTAATCTCTCTAGAGGTTTTATGTTCATAAACAAGTTTTAGGTCACTTCAGCTGCCTACAGACATACACTACAAAAGGGCGCTCTTTGTGCTTTCACCGATTAGTGTGAAGGACAATGACCTTATTCACGTCAATCACATAAAGACAGGACCTCTTGATGAATTACGCGTGGCATTCACAGATGAACGCGATGCGATTCCACTCTAGTCTTAACATGGGAAACAAGTAAGTAGTTATTTATATATAAGCTTACGATGCTTAACTTTCACCTATTTTACCTAAAAGAAAACTGTTCCACTCAGCAGCCACACAAATGATCTCTTAAAACAAGGTTTTAACACTATAAATCAGGGCTTTACGTGGGCTGGGGCCAAGCCCTGGCAATCTACAGAAAGGGCTCCCGAGCCAGGGCCCACCCCGACTAGCCCCAGCCATGCTGACACCTCAGGCAGCCGTGTAGCTGAAGCGCTGCAGGAGTTCCTACAGATGTCAGCACTTTAAAAGTACTGACATCTGCAGACAGCCAGTGTAACCGTCGCTTCAGCTACACAGCTGCCAGATGACTCTGAACTCTGAAATAGGAAGGGGGCTGTAGGACCCAGTCTCTCCTTTTGTTTCTGAGTAAAGAGTCATAATGCTGCACAAAGCCTTTTAAACGAGGCTTCATGAACTCTTTCAGGTTCCTAGACCTTTTTAGAGCTATCCTCGGAAGTGATTCATTACGAAGTGCTGTTCTGACCAGAGGCCAGTATTTTCTTAGCACAGATGTAGTACATGGTCACACACGTTATTCTTTCTTCCCCTGCTGGTCTCTCTTTTGGCTCCCGTGGTGTGAAGCAAGCCCTTCAGCGTGCATGGGTGATTCGTTTTTTTGGGTAGCCCCTTGTTTAAGTCTAGCATCCATGGGGTCAGAATGTGTGTACAAATGGTCTAACATTGTGTAGTTTCCACAAATACTTAAATATTGTCCATATGGCTTATTCTATTTCAACAGTTGGTGATAATTGCTGAAGTGCAATAGTGTATTGTGATCTGTAACTTTATAATACAAAGAAGATTTTAGAATGCCATTATCATTAAAGATATTGAGATCTAAATAATAGATCCAGATAAGTGTATCTCTTGATTGCTGGACGTCATCGTGAACTGAATCTGACGGTCTCTGCCATTGATCCATTGTAAAAGCTCCTCAAGATGATTGAGACTCCCCCGCCATTTAAAAATGATGTCATCAATAAACCTTTTTCATTTATGTATATGAGCATGGTACAGATTGTTTTCTGAATAGAGATGCTGTTCGTCGAACCATGCCATGTACATTGTTGCTAGACTCGGGGCAAATGCCTGACACACTCCAAGGGATATTGTTGGGGTATGCTAGTGTACAGTGCTGTAATATCCAAAGTGACCAGCCGGCTGTTTCAAAAAATGATGGGTTCATTTTCAAAAACAACTGATGATTGCCACTCGAAGATAGGATTCAGCTCGAGTGCTAATGGGTTTTAGGAAACAGTCAATGAATTTGCTGAGTGATTCTAAAACCGATCCACAACCAGATATAATCGGTCTCTTGGAGGGCAGGGGGAGTTCTCTGCTTCTGTGGATCTTTGGTATTGCATAGAACCTCAGTTTTCGACCCTGCAGATTATTGGAATACTCAAATTCCCGTTCAGATATCCAATTTCTACGTAGGTCAAGTTCTGTGGTCTCAAGGATTTCTCGTTTGATGGCAGGTGTGGGGTCTCTATCCAATTTGCGGTAATTATGATGTCCGAGAAGATCCATGGACATGTTTAAATACTGGTCTGTGGATAGCACAACAATTCCCCTTCACAGGATGGCTGTGGGAAACAAGGGTGGGGCGTAGTCCAAGGCATACAATAAGCATTGTTGCATAGCAATTTGCTATACAGTGCTGTAGGTTTAATAATTAAATAAACACTTGGATACCACAGCTAGCTATTTAAAGGACCCTGTTCATTGAAAGCACATCGCATCCTGCATTCCTCTTTTGCCTTTGGGGCTCTTTCCACCCTCCCTCTGTTCGCTGCAAGTTCAAAGGGGGCGATTGGAGAGAGAGTGCAGCAGTAATCATCTTTTCCACTCTTACAATGTGCCAAAGGCCTGTGGGGGACTGCTAGGCAAGAAGGTTCTTTGCTTTGCAAGTAATTGCAAACCATAAGTAGTCGGGATGATACTTTTATTAAGCTAACTATATGCTGTTTGGCAAAGACCATCATGTGTTTTTTTAAAAAGACAATCCTGGAATTCCATTCCAAAAATATGCAAGTTGTTACATGAAGCATAATTGCAGCATTGCTACTTTAAAACATTGGATTGTCCCTAAATCTCAGTGTCAACTATATTTTTTTCGGGGGGGTGCATCACAATGATAAGTGGGCACTTTTATGTCCATTACCACTTGGCAAATGATTTTGATCGCAAACCTTGTTCTGTGACCTGCTGGTTGCAGTCATCTGTGCAAATGGTGCTCAATCCATGAGCTTATCTAAAATTCCTTGACGTTCCATCCCTGTTGCTTTATACCAGCTACACTAAAAATGAGATGGCTGCAACATTCAATATTCCAACACTTTTGCCCAGTTCTCTGCCTGATATGCCATTCACTCTTCTTAGTATCTTACTTTCTTCCCTTTTACATAATGAATACGCTAAACCAACCAAATGTTTATGCAAAGTAATTATCAATAGTTTCATCCACAGATCTGTTGCAATACCATACCTTGTAGTTAGCCTCCCGAACTCGCTTTGCTCTACGATTATGATTGCATTATATATTCGCACCTGCGGGGGAGAGCTGGCCAATTTGGAGGACAGGAACTCTAGCAGAATCTGCAAAAAGCCGCCCATATTTCATGCCGTGCACCTGCGCCTCCGCCCAGTCTTAACCCTGTCCTTGGTGGAGGTAATCCAGGCTGATTCTCTACTGGAGTTCAACACCACCTGTATCCCTGACCCCCACCCACTCACCAGCGCACCTCCTGGCTCATCTGCAGGTCCTGGACATAGTTATTTCCAATCACTGACACGTGTGTAATTTCTTCGTAAGGGAAGCATCAATTGCGCACAGCGTGGTTCCCTTAAACAACTTTAAAAAAATATCAGGACCCCAGATGGCTGCTCGGAGTGCCAGTTGTGATAAATACTGCTTTCATGGGTGGGCAGGTTGGAATGATGCACTTGGGCCTGCTTGGCTCGGGGTTGAGGACCGTTACCCGCCCTGCGTTCCCCTGAAATTCATATTTAACGCTATATTGAAAACATGGATATCAATGACAGGCAAAGGCCAACTGAAGTTGACAATTAACCTGCATGCCGCAAAACCATGCTACGTACTTAGCCTCTGGCTTTCCTTTAACACTGAACTTTTGGATTCATGAAACTTTTAAACTTCTCATTACAGAGCAAATGATGGGTCATGCCTAACTAGCTGCTCAGAGCCTTGCATTGAAAATGTGTTTTCAGGGCCTTTTCATACCTATTTATTTGTGTTCATGCATTCGGCTAGCCATTGCATTTTACAGACACTTATCTCATTAATGTCTTACTTCAGCTGTACAGACAAATGCTGTATTGTTGCTCATTTTATAACTTTTGTGCAAATATCTTCTGGTGACATTAAAAATATTACAAAATTGATCATCAATTTTCGAAAAACTAATGTATGCCTCGTAGTGATATGTGCTTTGCAATGTGATGCTCTCAAGAAAACACACCACTTTGAGGTGTGTAGCCGGTCTACTGATGATGCATTGTGAAACAGTGCAGGGGGGTGACCATGCTTTTGATGAACTTGGAAAGGCCAGAAAGCATTACTTTTTCATCCATATACTTTGAGACCAATCCACCCATTCATGCAATCATAAACTGAAGAACATAAAAATAGGAACCTTGAACAGTGGTCATCATGATGCAAGTAAATGCCCTTTTAAATGGGGTTGAATGCTTTGATAGTATTGGTTAACGTTGTAACCAATACTATCAATGCAGTCCAACCCCCTTTAAAAGGGCATCTACTTGTATCATTGACAAAATAATCCACACACACCACACATCCAAAAAAACAATACAAGAAAATGTATCCCTTGGAATAGCGTGATGTATAAATATGAGCACAGCAAGAAAATAGGCATAAAATTGAGGACAGTAGTATGGAATTATTTATCATTTTGGGACTAAAATTAATTTTCCAACATAGTTTACACAATGCAAACAATTCTCCCTTCAGAAAATGAGTAAAGAAGTGGCGACACTTAAAAAAAATAAAAATAAAAAAAGTTAAGGTTACTTCCTATAAATTGTTCAATTCTATAATTATTTGGAAGGCCAACATAACATTAAGGTTTTACCTAAACATAAACTAACATTAAACATAACAAAATAGAGAAAGGGAAACCTTGAAATCAGGTGAAAGTTGGCAGGATCTTCTGGATCAGCTAATTTTTCAAGTGAAGGAAGGACCACAGCATATTTAAGCAAGAATGGAAATTGTACCGTGCTGATGACTGAATAATACATACCAGTTGTAAGGAGCTCATGTTGGCAACATTAAAGACAGACACAAGTGACCATAGTTCAAGGGTGTTTACTGAACTTCAATCGGGTTGGAAAAACGCCTATGTAATCCTAAATTTAAAGATGGGATCAAGCTACGACCATAAAATAATAACAACACAGTCCTGTCAAAATAAAAGGGCCTGTACTAATAAACCCATTGCCAATCCTTACCTCTAAACACAAATAGTGTGAGAAACAATGTTATGTAAAAGAAAAGTGTTCAATAAATGATATGTCAGGATATTCAAGTAGTTAGATCCCCTTCCCCATGTTTTCAGCATGGGACAAGGCGGCACATTTGAGCTTTGCACAATCTCTGGCTTCTCTAGCACGAGGATGCAGTTCAAAACTTCAACATAATGGCCTTCTATGTCAAAGTCTCTTTGCCATTCAAAGTCTCTTCTTTCAGAGGGCCCGATGCAACAAACAAAGTTCCTTTGCTTTTAGTATTTTGCATGTACACACGTTTCAGGATTTTCACATTCAATTTCTCGGGTGCTTCACTGTTCACCCCGTATCCACCGGGCTCAGATCCAATCTGACATAAAATCTTCAATCAGTCTCCCTCCGCCGGGCTCGGACCATTTTATCTACTTTAACACAAACTTGCTTTAACACAAAGCCTTCACTTAATCTCGCTCTGCCGGGCTCGGACCAACTTTATCGCCTTTGCCATCAACTTTCGTTAATGTATCAACATCGAAGATCTCGATTGTGCACAGGATTTTGCTTGACCCGTCGCAGGACCACTTCGATTCACAATTCTTTGCCTTCTCTTTCACTTTTGCCACCTCTTACCTGGATAAAAGAGACCATAGAAAGAGCGCGCACACACACTGTGCCAGACCACTCTGTCAAAGGTATCATAACTTTGTTTCAAAGTTCAGTCACTCATCTGCAGCTCAACTTTACTTCAGTTTGTTATCACATGCGTTTAAAACAATGATTGTTCCAGTGCTCACCATACAATGTTGCCACTTGCAACCTTGGCTTCAACATAGACTGGTCTTGTATCGGTCTTCCCAACTCACCAACTGTGTCAATTTACTGCTTTGAACTTGGAGCCAAGGACAATACCACAGAGGCTTGCGATTCTCCCCGCCTTGATTACTGACTTGGGAGGGCCCCGGGTACCTTCGCCACACAATGCAGGATTGTTCAGCCGGTTTTCCTGGTCTTACGCTTTCTATCTTCGAGACCTCTGGAAAGCAATGGATCCTTCCCTCCTTGGGATCCCCTTTGGTCTTGCAGTCTTTCCCCTCGTGTAAACTGCCATCTTGGAACTGCTGTTTCCTCGTGTGTTCTGCCTCGCTTAAAGTGTGCTCTCATGCTCCGCCTTTTATCCGTGTGGGAAGTGTAATGGAAGTCAGGTATGTGTGATGATCAGTAATTGCCTGACCATAGTATTGGAACATGTCAGGTACATGACTCATGTGTTAGTCTGTTTACTCTTAGAGCGGGCTGTAAGTGAGAAAGTTTTTGTGTTATAAGAGGGTGGGAGGTTTGAGTTCCTAAAATTCTACCTGGTAGGATGGGGTAAAGGTGTACAAGAAAGGGAATACCGCGTCTCAACATCCGGTGTCCCACTCAGACTCCCCAAAGACCCCTCACCCAAGTGACCCTCCTGTACTGGTCCACCCCCAGGAACTGGATCCAAAAGCAATGGCCGTGTCCTGGCCACCTGAATGACAGATCCCTGGGGACTAGTGGGTGACACACCTTTTGCTTTCTCACACTGTATGGGACCTACCAGGAGAAATTGGAAGTATTTTTGTTGGAAAAAGGTCTCTTGTTGAGCCGGAGGTTTAAGCACTAGCCAAGAGAAAAGATTTCAACTGCTGATAAAGGAACAAACCATCTAAAAGCAGATGGATATGATTCATGGTCTCAAAGGTTGGGGGAACTGTGGCCATCTTATAGAGGACATGTGTTTCTAAAGGAGCTGGATATATCATTGCGCAGCTGCATTACTGTCTAGGTCAGGAAATAAGGTAGTTTTAAACTCTTCCATTACCCAATATATTTTTACAGGTAGAAGTACTCACTAACATGTTTGAAAATATATTTTCTGCAGTCATAATGTTCTTTTCATAGTTCTGTGATTTTGGTTTTAATTATAGATGAAAGAGAATTAATTCAGTAGGCAATGTGCAAGGTAAACCCACATTTCTCATAATTTAATGTGGACTTCTAACAGTCGTTTTTCTTTCCAGATACATTTCATTGGGTTAGTTAAGCCAAGGCGAAAGAGATGCTGGTATTAATCTTCTCCAAAATCAATCAATCTTATAGATTGACTAGGCTCGTTTTACTGAGTGGTGCAATCATGGAGGGAAAAATGAACTACAGCAAGCCACAACAATGATTATAGACCGACCGACACACCTTTCAACAAGCAACGCAAATTTGACAACAGGCCTACCACTTCCATTAATTGGATCAGGGATTCTTAGTTTACCTTTATTCTCAGATTGCCTGATGCTGCTCCTGAAACAACCTCAGATAATGAGAAGCACCAGTATTGAGTGTTATCTTAATGTCTTGTGCACTTTTGACATTCATCGCAAATATGAATTTGCAGAGCTATAAACCTGGCCCACCAACTGTGAATAAATATGTGAAGGCTTTGGCTCTGTGTCGAGACTAGCAGAAGCAAAACCGAAAGCGGGACAGACCAGAGCAAAAGCAATGTATGTGCCTGGTTTGGAAGAACTGCGTGTTGCCAGCCTTCAGGACATGTTTGGATGAATGAGGAGCTGCAAATGTGTACAGCTCATATGGCAAGGCCAGTCCTCTGGGCTTGTCAAGAGAAGATGGGAATCCCTCTCAACCAGGTGTGGGAGACCTCCCAGGGAAAAAGCTATGGCCAGTCTTTCCCCTGACAAGGACGTTGGCAGTTGAGATAGCCCCAGTTCCCGTCTCCCCCCTACTTGTGCCAGTATGTTTTTGTTCAGTACAATATTGTCTTGCGTCACGCTTCCTAATCCTAATGCTCGCCAGAGTCTTTATCTTTATTCCAGAGACAATGTGGCGGACATGAGCAACAGCGAGAACCAGAAAAGTCAAAGCAGCCCGCCAGTGCCATAAATGGACAGACTCCAGACCAGAGAAACATCCAGCGGGAGAGAGCGCAGCAGAGAACTTGCACAACCACTGAGCAAACCACGGCCTGCTTCACACCGGCAGTTGCTCGGCCAGCAACAACAACCAAACCCTAGACCACCAAGGACATGAAAAGATGTTAGAATCCACAAAAAGAGCCTTACTTACCTAGGGGAATGGGACTTTGCTGAACCAGGAGCCATAATTGCAAGATCACAGCAGACCTGAGCAGAGAAAGGTTGTAGTGTTTATCCTGCTATTTAGCAATTTTACTATTTTTAAACACCTCCCAGGAGGGGAAGACATGGCCAGATAGGCCAGGCCCAGTGGACCCATGGAAGAAGGAGGGAAAGGTACAAAAGGGGAGACAAGATGCTGGACAGTGTGGGTGGCTCGGGTGATATAAGAGGAGGAGGTGGTGGCAGGCCAAGGGACCAACAGGAGGAAGGAAGGAGAAGCGGCGCATGGAGGTGAATTCTGCATCTGGTGAGGTATTGATTAGTGAGTTCAAGTAGTAAAGCGTTGAGTGGCATGAAAGTGTAACAGGTGTGGTTAGAGGAAGAATTATAGGAAGTGAATTAATTGGAATTTGTGCCAGTGAAAGAAGGTCTTCTGGGTAAGAGGAGTGCGTGGTAATTGTAGTGTTTGGGAGGTCATAGTAGTGTGGAGGAGGGAGGAGTAAGGATTGTGGAGATGGTTAACATCAAAGGGTGGAGTCGTGGAGATGAGATATAGACTAAGTGAAAGTCATCAAAGGGACAAAAGATGCAGAACAGAATAGGATGGGAATGAACGGGTGGAGAGTAGCTGAAGAGTAGTAAAGTGACAGGACGGAGACTGAATCTCGCTATAGAAGACTAACCCCTGGGTAGAGTAGAGACAGTTAGGAAGTCCATGAAGGAGTTTAGACAGAATCTCAGGAATAACTTCTTCTGATTCCAAATATAAAAGTGAAGACGCTGGAACGTACTGAAAGAGCAGAGGCAGGCTTTGATGAAATGACAGATTGTCAGAAGACCTCTCCGGATAACGTACCCAGAATCAATCATAGATGTCCCTTTCCACCAGACTGGCATGGACATAGTTGGCCTGGAGCCACTTAAATCAAGGAATCGATATATCTTGGTGATGGTCGACTAGATGACCTAATATTCGGAAGCCTTCTTCAGGAGTAACACCACTAAAGATATCTTAAAGGTCCTCATACACTTTATCAAAAGAGTAGGCTTTCCAGCAGAAATGCTCACAGACCAGGGAAGCAGTTTCATTTTGAGACGCAAGAGCAATATGAAAGTACTGATGAATATCAAAACACTACAGACATCCATTAACCACCCGCAGACGGAAGGCCAAGTCACCACCATAGACAGATTAGACTATAGCATACGGAGGGAGAAACAATTGCCATCTACTAACCAAAAGGGAGGAGGTGCTTTCTAGACGTGAGAGAAGGATGCCCCTAGGGCCTCGTGAAATCCCAATAAAAACTCTTGAATGGTTGGTGCAAGTTGGAGCAATTCTTGAGCAATCTGTGACACGCATTCAGTCAACTCAGTGATGCTGGCCATAGGTATAATGAATGTGTGGTTCATTATGATTGCATCTAGCTGTTCCATTGAAGTGGATTTGCAAAACAGAGAATGTATTTTAGTTTCAGTGAAATATTTCTAAACACATTTTGAAAGCAGACAGACGTTTTCATGGCACCTTCATGCACCTCCCCTCCACAACATACACATACATATACATATACACACTCATGCGCAACAAATTCAACAGTGAGGGTTCTTCTTGGGTGTAAGTTGCTACGGAAGATTCAATCCTGATTTTGCCCTATCGTAGCACCTCTGATGGACCAACTATTGAAATATTTGCAAAGAGCTGAAAGCCGACTGTGAATTGTGGATGTTAAAACCAAACCATTGCCCATGTTCCTCTGCCAGCGTGTTATTGTACCTTTTTTTTAATCTTGCAGCATGTGGCTCTGTTTTTGTGTCAGAACCTTTATCATACGCCAATCTAAAACAAGAATCACTACTTCACTTTGGGGTCATTTGAGATCAAACATATGATAGAATCCATATTTAGTTGCTGTTGCAGCAGGTAGGGTTCTCACCTGTGCTACAAGCAACGCTCTTACGCTGAGATCTCTGAGGGTGTGGGCTATTTGGCTTAGCCACTTGCTGTTCCATCTCCCATTTCTCTTGCTGCTTACCCACCAACTCTGTAGACTGCTGTCCTAATTCCCACGCCACAGGCCACATTCTGACTTCTTTTATATTGGACCACAGGATTCTAGAGTCATAATAAGGGCCATGATAGGCTGGAGCATTTCAAACTTAAGTAGGGGGTTGTAGTATTGGCTAGCGTCCCCATGTCTCCTGGTCCTAAGCATCTTCTCTCTCATTGATAACATTGCTCGTTTTCCATTAGTACTCCTGTGGCCAAAGGCACAAAACAAACCGCCGACTGCCATCTTCATATCGGGTAGATCCAACATGGTGACCTGGCGGACCAGCGTTCAATCTCCCTGAACCGCAGCTGATGGTAGTCTGTCCTCATCAATATCAATGTGCAGCACCTGTACAGTCTGTTTAACTGCATACATGAAAGCCCACACTCAATTAGGCTTAGTGGTGCGCTCCAATAGGGCCGTTTTAGCTTACAGGTGCATGAAGCTGGTTCATCTGCTTTGCGGGCGGATTCGAACAGTGAAAGCAGCAAGCTCGGCTTGCATATTGTGTTTCTCACACCTTTCCATAGGGCCAGATGGCATGCATCTCATTTCCTGCACACACTCCCCCGCCCCCGATATTCCCATGTTTGATCCTTCTGTAGTGTCTATACAATAAATCTTAGAAGGCGCCATAACAAGCAACCTTTTGTGGAGGGGCGTTTGTGGGGCATGATGTAGGATTGTTAATGAAAGATTGAGGATAAGCGAGTTCTGTGGGATTCCTTTATAGCACCTCAAGTGGTCTCATTGTGTAGGGAGCCGTCTCCTGGTTTCCACAGATGATTTCCCAATCATCAGAGTTGCCTATTCTCCCTCCCTATTCTGCCCTGAATGATGTTCTTAAAAGTTACTCTAATACAGTATATAGACGCAAAGCATGCATTTCATTGGCAAATGAAAATTCACTTCTGGCAAGTAAGGAAAGGTGTGCTTGTGGGGAATTGGCATTCATACCCTGCGGAATGTGATGTTTACGACTGGGTAGTAAATTGTAACTTGTCATTTCTAACCCTAAAATTGTTTTATTTTTTAAAAAAATGTTTTATTGGCTTAAAAAAAGAATAGAAAAATCAAGAACAAATACATGTTACATGATCCCGTTGATTTAAAAAAACCTTTTACATTAATAAATCAATCCACATCCTGCCATCAATTTGCCTTCCAATTCTGATAGGCGCTCCAACCCCCCTAGCCCTCTCCCTTCCCTATAATTAGGTTTAACCTAGTAAGAAATGTAAATTGGACCTGTTGGAATCGGTGCTGTTCCTAATGGGAAACTAAGCATGGACACCAACCACCTGCTGTGGTGCAGAAATTATCCCTGTACTAATGTAGGACTCACTGGGTCATTGTGTCCCGCCAATGCAGTGTATTCATGTAGTAGGATTTCTCCCTACCTGCTCCCGCACCACCCAGCATCACAGTTATCTCCCTGCTCCAGCGCAGGAACTAATCGCTGTATTAATATACAAGGACACCCGACCTCGGTCAGGGTGTCCAACATCCGGCAGCCAGTAGGAACCACTACTGTTATAATACATTAGGTCCATCCCTGCTTGAGATCCTGGTGGCCAACCCCTGCTTGAGCAGGAACCGTCACCAATGAACAGTACATGGAATCTATAGACCATAGAGTCCAACCAATTCTATGGTGCAGGAACCATTTCCGTAGTCATGTAGAAGGTTCCTGAAGCACAGCGTACAAACCCATTTTCTGCAATATGAGCTGTTAGACAATTAATATTGTAGCACCCATTGAAACATGTCCAATCATATCGTAGGTACTTGTGAAGACATTCAACCTGCTAAGTCCTGGATCATCATGTCCAGTCCCCGGCTGTGGTAAAATACAAAACTATTTGCCGATGCAGAGTGTGCAGAAAAATGAATGACTACTTCTAGACTCACAAGCCTCAAATCCCAACATTCAGATTTGCATGCCTAAATCCTCAGTGGTAGGGGCAACCCCTTCTTTAATCAAATGCAAAATCATTGTCAATTCATAGTGCACAACAATTTTCAATTGATTTACATATCAAGAACCCAGAAAAAAGTACCTCAATTCCACCTACGCCCGCTGAAAAGCATCAAAACGGTTCACTCAGAAACAGAGGTTTTCCAGATTATTCTTGTTCAAGTTTTCTCAAGACCAGCTATGGCAAGTTCTCCTTATGGACCACCAAAAAAAATAAAAATAAAAATCACATTCACACCATTAGAGGAGGCATAACTGTGACAGACAGATTAGTATCCGACATGCAATACGTACGTAACGTACATCTAGCCCCAATGCTCTCCACTGGCTCCCTATAGAAATGTCATGTTTAAGACAGCCTGCCTAACCCCCAAATCACCATGTTGCCTCAAGCCGATGTACTTGACATACTCTACAACCGAACAGACACCTAATAAGCAAGGCGTTTCAACCAGAGACTTCAAACCATAACACAATGTTTTTCAGTGTGCGGTCAAGCAAGAATAATAAACTAACATCCTCCAGACCTGCACTGCTCTTCCCTTCAGAGTTTTCAGCAAAGTCCAGAAAAGACTTCCATTCAAAAAAGTAGCTGACAGGAAGGCTTACTAGCCTGATTCCCTATCTTGTTCTTTCTTAACTTCTCTCCCTCCCCCAGCTGGAGGCTTTAGCTATTGGTGCATAAACCCGGAGAGGATGATTACCCATCATCCTCTGGTAACAGGAGGTTTTGCTGCAGCAGAACTGGTTGAGGGAGAATTCATTGATTTTTTTTAAATGATTTTTGCCGCAAATATATGTGGGGGTGGGATTAGGCTAATAATGAATGTGGGGGGAGTTACAGGCTGCGGGGGGGGGGTTCTCCACTCACGTATATTTGCGGCAAAATAAAAAAATCATCTCCCTCAACCCTCTTAAAACCTCATCCCCCTTGGGACAGTTACCAGGATGGCACGATTTCTCTCTTCATCTTAACCTGGAACTCTTTAGTAACGTCTTTCCTTAAATGTCCAGCTATCAGTTATACTGAAAAGCAAAATGACCAATGCACTCAGATGATAGCATATGCTAACATATGTTCCGGCAGCAATAATTCCATTCCTCCTCTATTTGCCTACAACTTTGCTAAAATGCAATGGTTTCTTCCTTTCCCTCCAACCACTGTCACAAAGCGAGTAGGATCAATCCAAGTCATACAGGGGTTTATAATTATACAACGGTTTATTGGGAATAGTTGCAGGTTTTGCCAAACATAAGAACATGGCAATGTGAAGCTTCAGTGACAACAGGATGACTCTGCAGTGAACCTCATCCAGGGAGACTCATATTAAGGGCAGGCAACGTTAACCCAATGATACAATACTAACTAACTTCTCCTACCTTACTCAAAACACAGACTAAACAAGTCGGTAATACCAGCTGCTAACCACCAACAGACAGTACCTAAACTTATAGCAGACAATTCCCCCTCACCCAGTTCTACACAACAAGATTGCCAGACCAAAGCAAAACAAACAAAAAAGACCAAAACAGCCCTCGACCCAAAATGCCACACAAACGACCTGTACCGAGTGGAAGAAAAAGAAAAAGGACAAACACACCGGAACAGCAACAAAGACGTGCATCTGCAGAAAACACTCCAATCACAGGAACGACACTCGAACCAACGCTGAGAGAACAGAAAACTCCCTCTACTTAACTCCATACCTCGAAAACAACCAGTCACCAGAACGAACCAACTCAATGCGAGAATCAGCAACAGCAGACAACCAAACACAACCACGCAGAAGATCAGACAACGCTAGAAGTAACAAAAACATAAAATCGATGCAATAACACCCTACATCTACAAAACAAGAGTAACTTCCACGCGACACCCACAACTTTTGGAAGAAGAACCTGGGGAAAACAAAAACCTAAGACTGAACCTAGAAGAATTCTTTGACGACACAGATGCACCTATACCAACACCTCAAATAGAGATCGACCTTAAAGGAGGAAATTCCAACACCGATCAGACGACGACCCCAACAACAAAGACCAATCCACACCTCTAAACTCCACTGCAATCTATTAAACCCTTAAGTGCCAAGGACGAGGTATCTCGTCCTTGGAATTGCCTCCCCAGTGCCAAGGACGAGATAGCTCGTCCTTGGCACTTAAGGGATTAATAAAGGAGAAAATGTTAGAAGACTTTGAATGGTGAAATACCGAAATCACCAAAAAAGGCCTTGGCACTGGGGGGGAAAACCCATGGCAGTTAAAAGTAAACGCAAGATCCATGTCAAAACACTCAGAGATCTTTGACCTCCTCAATGACTTTGGCATGGACATCCTTTTCATCACAGAAACATGGCTGGACGACAACTACCAAATCACACGCAAAAGCTGCCTCCTAGCCAACTTCAAATGCCTTCAAATAAACAGGAAACATTAAAAAAGGATGAGGTCTTGCGATAGCATTCAAAGAACACCTAAAAATAAAAAACGGACGACCCTCTCAACATCATAAACTGCGAAAACATGGTCATACACCCATCAGCGAACCCAAAAACCATTCATCCTGGTGTACAGACCACCGTCATATGATGAAACCTTTGTCGATAACTTCATAGAAGCCATCACCAACATAGCCATCAAGCATGAACATCTAATCATCCTGGGAGATTTCAACATCTGGTTTGAAGCAAGGCAGGCCAACTCCCAAAACTCACTGACCGGATAACGGACAACCATGAAACTATGACAGCTGGTCAAAGGAGCAACACACTCGGCAGGACACACCCTCGACGCAATCTTCGCCCAGGAAAAACTCATCACCACGGCACCACCGATACAAATACTGTGGAGCGACCATCTCATCATCCCTTTCATCATCAGACTATCAACTCCGCTCTGCATCCAGGCCCCCAAACTCACAACCACCACAAAAGGAAACTGGAAACCCGTCAAAACAAGCAACCTGTTCGAACAACTGGAGACGACCAAACTCTCAATTACAGAACTAGAGCTGGCTGACCTAGACGGGAAAGCGGAGCTGCTACACAAATGGATCGCTGATACAATTAAAACAAAAATAGCGCAATGGAAAAATGGTTCACACCACTTCTAAGCAGCATGAAAAAGGACAGCAAAAAAATGGAACTGGAATGGAGGAAAGTATACAACCCAGAGAAGAAAAAACGGTTCAAGAAACAAATCAGAGCATACAAGACGGAAATACAAAAGGCGAAGAGAAGGCATTATGACGACAGAATCACCAATGCGACAAACTCTCAAAAAGAAATGTTCAACATCATCAAAGAAATAAGAAACCCACCAGGCTGCGACAACAACCGAACCCCCTCTGAGAAACTTTGCAACGACCTGGCAGACTACTTCAAGAACAAAATCAACGACATCCGACAAATCATACAAAACAGACCAACCAACCATAACATCCAACAAACTGAACATAACACAGAACCACAACAAAAACTCCAAAACCTTGCCGAAATATCGTCAAAGGCTTTCGTCTTGCTGGTGAAACACAGCAAGAAATCAGGATCACCCATGGATCCATGCCCACCTGACATCTACAAATCAATCCTCGCACAAGGAACACCATCAGAATATTACAGAAACCTCCTAAATCTCTCACTAGCAACAGGAACCGTACCAAAAACATTCAAATCAGCATATATCAAACCACCCTTAAAAAACACAAGTGGCGACGTAGAAGACCTCTGCAACTACAGGCCGATCTCAAACATTCCCTACCCAGCAAAACTCCTGGAAACCCATGTCTACACATTAACCCAAGAACACATAGAAAAACACAACCTGTTGGACCAAGCATAAATTGGCTTCAGACCCGCAAGAGGACCAGAAACAGCACTACTGTCAATCTGGGATGACCTAAAAACAAACGCGGACTCTGACACAACCTCAACCCTGATTCTGCTCGACCTCTCCGCAGCCTTCGACAGTTATCCATGACACCCTAACCAAAAGACTAGAAGACATAGGCATAACAGGCACAGCACTACACTGGACTAAATCTTTCCTAGGAGACAGAACAGAAACTGTCTGGTTAAAGCCCTACAAATCCACACCACGAGTTAACGACTGGAGTACCACAAGGGTCCTCACTATCACCACTGTATTTCAACCTCTACCAAACTGCACTAATCAGAATCTTCAAAAAATACAAAATCACATACTACAACTACGCAGATGACATTCAAATCATCTACAAAATCGAAGATAATCAAGCTGATCACTCAACCCTAATCGAGTGTCTAAAAGAGGTCTTTAATTGGATCAATGCCAACAACTTGAAAATCAACCCAGGAAAGACAGAAATCATGATCATATCAAAAAAAATCAAGATAACAACACCTATATTCCTTGGCCAAAGGAAATGAGAACCGCACCAATTCCATCCAAGGTAGTAAAAAATCTTGGAGTCCTGATGGACAACACCCTAATCTTAGAACCACAAATAAAAGCAATAATCAAGAAATGCGTCTTCCTCCTTCACACGGCAAGAAGAATCTTACCTTTCCTCTCCTTGACCCACAAAACACTCACAATTGTCGCCCTAATCATGTCAAGAATCGTCTATGCAAACAGCCTCTATTTCGGGATACCAGAATACCTCCTGAAGAAACTACAATGGATCCAAAATGCAGCAGCCAGACTCCTCCTCAAAATATCCATAAGACTCCAGCCCTAAAACCACTGCACGGGCTCCCAGTCAAACATTGCATCACCTTCAAAACAATGTACATAACAGACAGTGCAATCAGCGGACAAGGAGCTGAATTCCTGCAAAAGAAACTAACAATCTACACGCCAACGAGACTCCTCAGATCAAGCAACGAAATCCGTCTGGAAGAAAAACTATACCTTAAGAAAAAACTTGGGGGCTCCTCCTTCTCCCACTTACCCGCAAAAACCTGGATCATCATCCCAAAAGAAATAAACACTAAGGACCACCTACAATTCAGAAAATTAATAAAAACCTGGCTCTTCAACATCACAGATGGAAACTGAAAAACCAAAACCACCAAACGAGAAACACAATGAAAGGGATGACAAATCTAGGATGACAACGACAACATCTAGAATCAAATAAAGAAACTCTTACTACAACAAGAGAGACGACACTATGTCTAATAGGACACAAGCGACACCCATAAGGACAGTATCCAGTGTCCCTAGCCAACTCCCAGCGAACAACTCTAGGACGACAATGACAAAATCTAGAACCGAATAAAGAAACTCTCATTACAACAAGAGAGGCGACAACCATAAAGACAGAATCCAGCGTCCCTACTCAACTCCTAGCAAACAACTATCACCCGCTCGATAAATGCTACTATGGATCATACCTGTATAAAATTGGGTGAACATTAGCACTTGCCACACTAATTAAGCTGTGGATACTGGCAGGGACATGGACCAAAGAGTTGTGAATGAAGGCAGACGCCGTCCCTGGACAAAAGTGCAAGCGTTAACATTACGACATAGCAAAGGGGGTAAGAGCGGTAACATGAATGAACAACCAAATAAGATGATGAATGCCAAGTAGGCCTCAACACATGGAGGGAGTAAGCCCAGACTTACCGATGCCGGCCTCCTACTAGTTTAGGAAAGCTTTCTAGGCTAGACTGCAAGGGACACACAAAAGCCTGCCCGCCCGCATACAAACTTGGGCAAGGTTATGCATATGAACGGATCCCATATTGGAACGGGACCGAGTGTCGTACAGCCCCTGAGCTGGACATAGACACAGACGCCCACACACCCCACCTGATTAGAAATATAGAAATTCAGCGCCTCACTTCAAGACAGGAAAACTAACTAACCAGCCCGCTAACAACTTCACCCTCTCCATACACCTCTCGAATTCTAACCAAACACAACCACAAACTTAAAACACAACAATCTGCACAAACTTCACTACACTGCAACAACAAAACAAAGCACACACAGACCCGCACAACAGCACACAACGTCTTCCGACAGTATAACACCCCAAGTCCAGCCAACGGAATTCCGGGCTGAGGCCGCCAACAGCACATCACTGCTCTCTTGCACTTCTCCAGCTAACCCCCACTAACCCCCCCCCCACCCCTCCTTTCTTTCAGAACCGCCAGAGCGCCAGGAGACCACTCCGGTGGTGATAGTGCGCGGTAAAAATATCCTTTAACATTAACTTCTCCTCTAAATCAATATGAGTCTTTACTTTGCAAATCACAATCTGGGTTCCTCTGCTGTAAAAGTTGATCAAATCGCAGTCACTCACATTTCTGGGGTATTGAGTGTCCCTCACAAAATGTCCTGTCTCCTGGCTTTGTAGATTCTGGTCCCTGCTTTTGGACTTCAAGCAATAGCGATGGTCCTTTCCACAGTTCAAGCTCCACGTGCACCTACACACTAAACCTGCTCACCAGTAGAAGCTGGAGCAGGAAAACAGCTAACAAAATCCCAGAGCTCCCAACAGGTAAATGGTAAGCTCAATTTGTCTTTATCAAGATACTTGTCAAATTCCTCTCTAAGAATCCAGCTCTTCTGACCAACCCGTCCACGCTCTGCTCCTGCTCCTCAATGGGTTGCAACAATCTAGTCCCAAGAGGGATCTCTCCTGCACCTCCTTTCCTCTACAATCTGCCTTTCCTCCTGTACGGCCACCTTGGCCATTAACCACATGCATGTACCTGGAGCTCTGCTTAGACAGGCTTTGAGCTCGCCTGCTGTTCCTCCTGTGCCCCCTTAGAGCCAGGTCTGCATGACCTTCTCCCCAACCTGCTTCTCTCATTTATCCTCCAATTGTCTTCAGAATCTAACCTCAAATCTCTCATTTAATGTTTCTTCCAGACTCTTCCTTGATGTTCTCTTTCTCTCCCTTCTTAAGAGTTCTCCCCCACTCCTTCTAAGGTCTTCCTACCAACTTCCCATTAAAAGGTTCTCTTCTCCTTACTTCTGCATCTACTCTCTGCCCTGCCTCCAGCAACATCCAGTACTCGCTAGCCAACTCTCAACATCCAAACCCCTACAAAACTGTCAACCCGACTCCTTGAATAGGAGTACCGGAATATCGCTACACAATGGTGTTAAGCGAAAAGATGGGTGGAATGCTACTTGGCCCTCTCCCAGCTGAAAGGAAAGGGAGACACCAGATAAGAATAAATGTACCCCGTTACCCTTTTTTGAGTATTTTGAAATTAGTACCGTATAGGTTTCCGGGCGACTCCAATAAACATAGGTACTTGCTGCAATAGGTCTAGTCGGAGGGCTAAAAGCAGGGCAGAATTCAAGGGAGGATGACTAAGAGGCAAGAATACACAACATTTTCTCAGTCCAAGGCATAAATTAGTTTTCAAAAAATGATTCGCAGAGTTTGCCAATTACGAAGAGACGAAAGAACAAACACGCCAGAACAGCAACCTAGAACAACCATAGACTGGACCCCCACAGGCAGGAACACAAACCGAAGGAACTCTGAGAGAAGAGAAAAATCCCTCTACCTAACTCCATACCTCGCAGACAACTGGCCACCACGGCAATCCACCCCAACATTAGAAGCAGCAACTTCAATCAACCAAAGACAAGCAAGTAGAAGAAGGATGACCAAAACAAACAACTTCCAATAAACAACCACAACCCCCGGAAGACGAACCCGATGAAAACACAAAAAACCCAAGACAAAACCTAGAAGAACTCTTCGAAGACGCTGACACCCCAAACCCCGCAGCCCAACAAGTGACCGACCAAGAAGGAAACCTCAACACCGAGCGGAAGACGACCTCGACAAAACCCAAACCAAACAACACCTCCAAACTTCACTGCAATCTAATAAACGCAAGATCCATGTCAAAACACTCAACAGAGATCTTCGACCTACTCGACGACAACAGCATTGACATCCTGTTCATCACAGAAACATGGCTGGACGACAACTACAAAATCACACTCCAAAGCTGCCTTCCGACAGACTTCACATGCCTACAAATAAACAGAAAAAAACAGGAGGAGGCATCGCTATAGCATTCAAAGAACACCTGAAAACAAAAACTGACGAACCACTCAACATCCTCAACTGCGAAACCATGGTAATTCACCTAACAGCGAGCCCAAAAACCAACATCACATTCATCCTGGTATACAGACCACCAACATATGATGCAACATTAGTCGATAACTTCATAGAAGCCATAACCAACTTAGCCATCAACCACGAACACCTAATCATCCTGGGGGACTTCCACATCTGGTTCGAAGACAGCCACGCCAACTCCCAAAACTCACTAATTGAACAACTCAGCACCATGAAACTACGACAACTAGTCAAAGGAGCAACGCACTCGGCAGGTCACACCCTAGACGCAATTTTCGCCAAAGAAAAACTCATCACCACGGCACCTCCGCTACAAATACTATGGAGCGACCATCTCATCATCCCATTCGTGATCACTCTGCCTACCCAAGCCTACATCCAACACCCGAAACTCACAACCACCACCAAAAGAAACTGGAAGCACGTAAAAAAACCAACCTAATAGAACAACTGGAATTAACGAAACCCTCAACTACCGAACTGGAGCTAGCTGACCTAGACGGCAAAACAGAAATACTGCACAAATGGATCGCAGATACGATAGACAAGATCGCCCCGGAAAAACCGTTCACCGCGTCAAAAAAAAAAAAGAGCAATGGCAAAATGGTTCACCCCACTATTAAACGACATGAAAAAGGAAAACAGAAAGATGGAATTGGAATGGAGGAAAGAATACGACCCAGAGAAAAAAACACTATACCAGAAACAAATCCGTGCATACAAGAATGAAATTCAAAAGGCAAAGAAAAGACATTACGATGACAGAATCAACAATGCCACCAACACACAAAAAGAAATGTTTAGCATCATTGAAGAAATGAGAAACCCACCAGGCTATGATAACACCCCAACCCCCTCAGGAAAACTATGTAACGACCTGGCAGATCCCTTAAAAAAAAAAAGACATCAACGACATCCGTCAAACCATACAAAAGCGACCAACCAACCACAACATACAACCCAACAAACCCAACTCGGAACCACAACACAAACTCCGAAGCTTTCCTGAAATATCAGCAGAGGCATCCGCAATGCTGGTTAAACGAAGCAAGAACAAAGCAGGATCACCCATGGACCCATGTCCCCCAGACATCTACAAATCAATCCTCGTGCAAGGATCGCCAGCAGAACACTACAGAAACCTTCTATCACTATCAACAGGGACTGTACCGAAGATCTTCAAATCAGCATACATCAAGCCACTCTTAAAAAACACAAGTGGCGACGTAGATGACCTTTCCAACTACAGGCCGATCTCTAACATCCCCTACCCAGCGAAACTTCTAGAAACCTACGTATATAAACTAACCCAAGAACACGTAGAAAAACACAACCTGCTGGACCAAGCTCAAATCGGTTTCAGACCAGCAAGAGGAACGGAAACAGCACTACTATACATCTGGGACGACCTCAAAACTAACGCAGACTCAAACACTACCTCAGCCCTTATTCTGCGCGACCTCTCCGCAGCCTTTGACACGACACCCTGACCAAAAGACTAGAAAACCTAGGCATAACAGACAGCACTACGCTGGACCAAATCATTCCTAACAGACAGAACAGAAACCGTATGGATAAAACCTTTCAAATCCACTCCACAAGTTAACGACTGTGGAGTACCAGAAGGATCCTCACTATCTCCACTATATTTCAACATCTACCAGACCCCGGTCATCAGAATCTTCAAAAAATACAACGTTACATGTTACAACTGCGCAGATGACACTCAGATCATCTACAAAATCAAAGACACCAATGCCAACCATTCAACCCTTACCGACTGTCTAAAAGAAGTCTTCGACTGGATGGATGCCAACAACCTGAAAATCAACCCAGGAAAGACAGAAATCATGATCGTATCCAAAGACCAAGAGAACGAAACCACCATCCCATAGCCTACGGAAATGGAAAACGCACCAACACCATCGAAGGTAGTAAAAAATCTGGGAGTCCTAATGGACAACAACCTAACCCTGGAGCCACAGATAAATGCAACAGTGAAGAAATGCTTTTTCCTCCTCCGGACGGCAAGAAGAATTCTACCTTTCCTCTCCTTCGCGCACAAAACACTCACTATCGTCGCCCTAATCATGTCTACAATAGACTATGCAAACAGCCTCTACCTCAGAATACCTGAATCCCTCTGGAAGAAACTGCAATGGATCCCAAATGCATGCAGCAGCAAGGCTACTACTCAAACTATCCAGAAGAGATCGGATCACTCCTGCCCTAAAAACCCTACACTGGCTCCAAGTTAAACATTGTATCACCTTCAAAACAATGTGCATAACACACAGAGCAATCAGCGGACAAGGAGCAGAATTCCTACAAAAGAAAATAACAGTCTACAAACCAACGAGACCCCTCCGATCGAGCAACGAAATCCGCCTGGAACTCAAACCATACCTAAAGAAAAAACTTGGAGGCACCTCCTTCTACCACTTAGCCGCAAAAACCTGGAACATCATCCCAAAGGAAATAAGAAACACTGAAGATCACCTAAAATTCAGGAAATTATTAAAAACCTGGCTCTACAACACTGCAGACTAAACCGTAAAAAGGAAACTGGTAAAAAGGATAACTAAACCGGAAAGACACGGACAACCTCGACCGGGTAGAGTAAAGCCCACGGCAGCTGGACGGGTGACATTGGATAGACAGGAACACAGGCAGCACGCGCGGAGACTGAGTCAACTAACCCAGACAATCCCACCAACACTCTCTCCCGCCCCGTAACATTGGCAATCTACCCACTACCGGAGAGGTTGTCATTAGCAGATGCACTGGCCACTAGAGTCTAAATGGAGGATAAGGGGAGCCATGAGAGAGCGTGTTAAACGCGGGGACTAGAGGAGTATGGAACCTGTATGCCAGTCAGACCCAGATCAGGACAGAGCCGCAACAGGGGAGACTACGCAAGCCGAGCGCTTCAATTCAGGATAGAGACGCAAACTAACCAACACTACTAACAATTTCCCTTTCTGCATACACCTCTCAAATTCCAAACACAACCAAAACCTACAGCACAACAAACCGCACAAACTTCACTACATTGCAACAACAAATCAAAAACACACATAGCCTTGCACAACAGTACACGACTACCGGCCGCAAACACCCCAGGCCCAGCCAACGGACCCACCGGGTTGAGGCCGCCAACAGCACATCACATCACTGCTCTCTTGCACTTTTCCTGCTTCCTTCCACTAACACAACCTCCCCTCCTCTTTCAGAGCCGCCAGAGCGCCAAGGGACCACTACGGTGGTGATAATGTTAAAGGACATTTGTACCGCGCACTAACATTAACAAACAGACAGACACATTTGATTAACTATGTTGTACTAATTTTCTTAATGTCAAGTTATTTGTACCCACAACATGAAATGAGCAACAATACAGCAATTTTCCGTACTGCTGAAATAAGACATTAGTTAGAGGAGTTAGGCCTTGCAAATTCTTTAAAGTTCAGCTAGACCTGCAGGTCGGGTAACTTAAGTTTACCTATTCAACCTAAGAGAAATGCAATCGACTTATAGCAACCGAGGACAACAAATGTAAAATGCGATTTCTGTAAAATGGTGTATGTCACTACAAACCCACTTTATGTTTGGCACACTGCTGCCACCCAGAGGCCAGTCCTGCACAATAAACTTGTATTTGACATTTACTGCAAAGTAAATGTTACATAAAAGTTGCAAAGATATCTTGCAAAGGTTACTCACCCTTCATAAAATCCATCTATGCAAGTGGGCGAAAAGACTTTGTAAGTCATAGAAGAGGGTCTTTAAAATGTAAAACGTTAGCTGCATGAATGCACACAAATAAATAGATATGATAAGAAGGCTCTGAAAACAGTTTGGCCAGCTGTCTTCTGCAGGTGGTAATATATAATACAATCATAAAGCAAAGCAAACTCTGGAGGCTAACTACAGCGTTTGGTATTGCAGTAGGTCTGTAGATGTACAGACTGGGTGGAACTATTGATCACTACTTTGCGCAAGGATCTAGTTCGTACTTTGCGTAAGCAACTAGTTCGTTTTTTGTATTCATTATGTAAGAGGAAAGAACGAGACCAAGCAGAATGGATTGCGTAGCAGGCAGGGAACTGGGCAAACTAGGTGGAATATTGTAGTTTCTGATCATCTCACTTTCAGGGTTCCTGGAATAAAGCAACAGGGTGATAATATAGAATGTCAAGGAGTATGGGTTCTCTCATGGGGTGAGCACCAGTGGCAAGATGTATGCAACCTGCAGGTTACAGAACTAGGTTTGCCATCAAACACATTTCATCATGTGATCATGTACATTTTGAAAAGTGTTCACTCATCAATATGATGCATCTTCCACAACAAAATTAAATCTAATTGACGCTATGAAATTTAGATACACTAACCTAAACTTTACAGTAAAGCATGGCGATGATTCAGCGTTTTACAGTATCAATACTGTAATCATGCATTATGTAACTACTTACATTTTAGGAATGGAATTCCATGACTGGCTTTAACAAAATATAAAGTTGACTCACACTGGTCTTTGCCAGACAGGATACAGAAAGCTTAATAAAAGTATCATCCCGATTACTTCTGGTATGCAATTGTTTGATAAAGAAAAGGAAATTCTAGCATAGTACTCCCACACATGTCTTTGGCACTTAAGAGTGGAGGAGATGATTACCGCTGCACTTTCTCTCCATTAGCACTTAAAGTGAACAGAGAAAAGAGGGTGAAGAGGGGAATGTAGGGCGATCTATGCTTTCATTAGCGAGGACAACTTAAATAGCTAACTTTGCTACTCAAGTGCCCATTTGATTAGCAAAACTACAGAACTGCATAGCAAATTGCCATGCAACACTAATGTTAAGCCTTGCAGTCCCAGGACCAACCAAAGCCAAGGTGAGCTTGCAGAGTTCAGACCAAAGGTCCTAAATCCAAGAGCCACATAGTCGCACAAGCAAAACAAAATCCAAGGAGAGAAAGTTCCAAAACAGGCCAGGTCCGTATCGAGTCAAGAATATCACAGACAAACTCAACAACAAAGATTGTTAGGCAGTAGCAATCCAGTTAACAGGCAGAATTTGGAGAACTGGGCAGAAGGAAATAAAGAAAAACGTTTTACTTAACATGCGGGTGTCGTGGAGAAACAACACACTTCTTTCACAGCAGTCAGCAAAGCCGGCATACAAAGGATAAGTAACCCAACGGCAGAACGAAACTCAGCCCAGCAGCCCCTGTCCCCTTAGTGCAGAGCCCTTTTATATAGAAGAGCACACATGCATTTCAATGGAAGGGGTGGTTCAGGCATTGCATGAGATAGACAAGCAACAATGTTGTGGGAGGCTGTCCACAGTTTCTCAGCATACAAATCATAGGTAGAGGCAACCTTGTCACACCTAGGAATGCACAATCTTGATACCAGCGGAAGACATTCTAAGATACAATGACAATTCTCGGGAGGATTGCTCAGGGGCAACGTGCTCACCTTGGAACCAAAAGAGAGAGCAACACAGGTTCAATACCCGGGTCCACGCTTAGAAACCTCCGGGTATTAAGCGTGTTATAAATAACCTATCATATCACAATTCCTGCTGCGCATGATAGTTCTGCGATTCTCACATGGCTCAGTGAGGTGTCTCACCTACCGTGGTTACTTCTGCCTGCTAATATCATAATTAATAGAGTAACTGGGGTATCTGGGGAGGTTGACCAATTTAAATGTCTAATTCCCCCCCTCCCTGTCCCCACAATCCCCTCTTACAAGACCTTCACTAGTCTCATCAATTGCCTCTTTGGGGGAACAAACATCACAATTTGTCAGATCATACCAGTGTACTTCTGGGGTATTCAAATACAGTATTGGTGTCGGTTGAGATGCCTTCTAACACTATGCATATGCGCGGTAATAGAGGCACCTACAAATCATCACAAGAAATTTTAAACTCATAATCTATCGAGAATCAAGTAACTGGGTATCCAAGGACGAATGTATATTTCTCATTGTTGCTCACACTGGGTTGGTTGCAACACATATCAGTTGTGAAGCATTGTGCTGCTCTGAAACAGGAGATTGGATTTCCATGTTGGACTCCTCCAGTTGTGTGAGTGGCTGACTGCACGCAAGGTGCGATGGTGTAAGCAAAGCATTCAGAATTCTGTTAGATGCAGTTTCGGATGTGCCGAATGTGTCAAAAGCACCACAGAAGCCTCCAGTTTTGCACGGGAAGTTGCGTCTGGGCGCACCTGAGGGTTCCTGACAAAAACAGCATGCTGTTCTTATAGAGGTCTTGCCCTTTTTCTCAGGATGTCCACACTATGATCGGCTACAATTGCAGAGAATGATTGCATCTGTAAAATATTTGGAGCAACGGGTACGGCTCATTGCGTTCACCCAACCCTATAAAGTACCGGCGTACCAGACACTTTTACTCTCTAAAATCAGCCAAATTCCCCAACATAAAAAATAGGCAGTAAAAATACTCCCAACAAAAACATTGAACAAAAAGGACACAAAGCATGTTGTTCACTTCCACCATTCACACAGCTCCATAGATGTGTTGTGGTCAGTGGTACCAGCAGAGCGATGCTAAAGGAAGCAGACATTACTGCCTGATCGGAAGAAAAACTTTCAGTGAAAAATGTAGCATTTAATTTGCATTAATTACTAGTTGCAGAGAAGTATGTATTACAAACAGATCTTAAACTCAGATGTTCACTCATGTTTTGGAGTTAATATTTTAAACCACCTGAAAATATTTTCATTGGGAATGGGGATTACTTTTTTGCTCCCTACAACATACTTTTACTCCCAAGTTTAAAAAAGAGGGAGTAAAATACTCGCACTTCAAAATCTTATCTGGAGCCCTAAGTTCACCTGAGGCTAATGAGTTCCTGCCGCGATGCGCAGCTACATGCACCAATCTGATTTTAGGCTAGGCCGCCATCATGAGTGCTATGCGAGTACTCTGCCTATCATGAAGGGGTATGCTCTTTCAGTTTCTCTTGTGTATTGAGATAGACTGCTCCCTGTTCCACATGAGAGCCCTTCAGCACACCACAGGCCCGGGTCATCAGCTTGTGTAAGACTTACCCATGTTCCTCTTTTACGGGTCGCGTACAGAAACGAGAGGGAGGTTACGGGCCAAGTGACGGTCCTCTCCCACCGACCTGGGACAAGGTAGGGTGGTCCACGAGATCCCCTCTGTATCTTTCACATGCCCTGCATCGCCACTACAGGTGGTGGCACCTTGGCTCTGACCACCCCATTCAATACCTGCTGGCACAGACAGAGGACTTTGTCACGGCGCTCTATGTGTGCATCTTTAGACAAGCAGGTACCTTTACAACCAAAGAGATCCTATTAACTGTTCAAGAATTGCAGTTAATGTAGTTCAGCCTAGCAGGAAAGTATCTTTTCATTCTTCGCAATGCTGCAAATAGTGCCCTCTAAGCCCTCCCGATTCCCCATTCCCTGACCTCAGAAGACACCACATAGATTAAGAGATGGGCAATCTGGGGAAATAAGTTTATGAAAGGTTTTGTTGCTGTGGACTAACCTTTTAGCTACATGAGAAATTCATGCATCACGGAATGAGCGGGCCCTTTTATAATTAAATTACAGCGTTTATGCTCAACTCTTGCTGAACTCAGTCTCACGTGTTCCGTGTTGGAACTTTCTGTTATATGTCATTTTAGGTTGACCAAAAAAGTCATTTTACAAGCACTCCAGCACCCTTAGGAGACCTGGCTCATAATTAAAAAAGACCAATAATAAAAAAAACTACTATCAGCACTGCAGCAATGTACATGTAGCTCTAAATGAATGTATATTAATCAACTCACTCAGTACTTCAAACAACTGTCGTGTGAATTCTGCAACCAGGTTGGTCTCCAGGCCAGCAAGATCCCTGACAGCAGTAGTGCTATGGCATCTGCAAGACTCCCACTGACTTCCCACATGCAGCACAAAGTAGCATGCGCCACCCCCCTCCTCCTCTCCTTTAAAGCTTTACAACAGGGAATCGAGTTCAGCGACACTTAAAAAGAAAGTGGATTGAAAGGTAACAATAGCGCAAAACTGCAAACCATTGCAAAATGTATAGCATTGCGAAAACTGAAATACACACAAAAGATCACTAGCCTTTGGAGCATGAACCGAAAGAAAGGGGCAGGCTACTGACGCATACCTCCGAGAAATTGACTGATCTACAAAGGTGCATGAAAAGGGGAAGGAGGTCCAGCTCCTACCCTCTACCCAAGTGTAAGGGCAAGCGAGCCAATGGAAAGACAAGGACACTCGGGCTCACGACTCATACAACAGAAGCAAGTACAGTGGATTGCAAAATGAAATGGCAGACAACAAATGTCTAGTACAATGTGTACTGACAAGACAGAATTTGGAAGCAGTGCATGGGTTTGCAGAGTGATCTGGACTATTCGGGTGATGAGGATGGTGACTCGTGACAGGAGGGCTGCAGGGGGGACTTGGAGAGGTCTTACCCCGTACTACACCAAAAAAGAAAGCAGCTACATCGATGAAGTATGGGGTAGCAAGCAAGAAACAGGGCCTTCCAGGTTTTGGGAGTAGGACGAGGGCGAACAAAGGGAGATCCAGAGCAGGACATGGAGGGAAGGGGATGAGTGAAGTCAGAACTATTAGAAATGTGAAAGTGGCATCGTGGGTGTTGGCATCGTGGGTGTTTTGCAAAATAAAAGCAGTAACAAACGGTCTTGCAACAACACCTGTTACTCAATCAGGGAAAAGCTACTGATCAAGTGATTATTCATATTACCGGGCGACAGTACCATGTGTAACAATACCTTCAGTGCAGGACTATAACAGTGAACATCTGCATATCAGGCGCTGACACTTAATATTACCGAAGGGGGTGTGAAGTGAAAATAGCGCAGAGTCAATAAAGGGGGCAAACATAGTAAGGCTTTTTTGTGTTTTAAGGCACAAACTTTTTATAATGCAAGAATATTGGCATGAGTTTATTCAAGGAAAATGATCATTATTTGGATGCATCACCTAAAGAGCCAAGAACACCATGGGCCTCATTACGACCCAGGCGCTAATGGGTTAACGGCGCCGTAAAAGGCTGCGGCGCCGTTAACCTATTAGCGCCTAATTACGAGGTCCCTTTGCGGGACCCGACCTTAACGGCTGGTGTAGACCAGCCGTTAAAGTAGGGACCCGCAAAGGGACCTTGGTGCTAATTATGGTGCCGCAATTTGCGGCACCGTACTTAGCGCCTTCCCCATTCCCATTGAGCCCTATGGGGCAAAAATGGGAATGGGGAAGGGCCATGGAGGAAGGGGGAATTACCGCCCCGCCAACCTTGTAATGGGGTGGTAATTCCCCCTTTCTCCATGGCGCAGTCGGTAACTTACCGGCATGGACCATGGTGCTAGTAGCACCATGGTCTTCCGCCAGGGTCGTAATGAGGCCCCATAACCCTATTTAGTTTTTAGAAAACTAAAAGCATGGATTTGTCAGCACTTCATGAGATTTAGAATAAAAGGACCGACATATCAGTTAACTGGGTTAAGAGGTGCTCAATTCATTAACAGGCACTTCTTGGGGGCAATCAATGAAAGTTGTGGCTTTTTTTATGTTTGGCTGTTCAGTAACGTTTATACTTAGACTTTATTATATTTTGAGTTAATTTGTCTTTCTGGCAAGAACGGTTGAGTACTCGGGCAGAATTGTGTGTGCTTTTCAAAACTGTAAAATCAAATAATTTCTGAAGACTTGGGAGGCATGAGCCTTCAACCACAACCAGGACTGTAGGCCAGCTCTAGGCAGACAGCATTGAATAGGCTGCTGGTCACGCGACCAGACCATGCCACTCAGTTGCCCTGCCCACAACCTATATATGGAAAATATATCGGTACAAAACAAAACCAGAAACAAAATATATATAAGATAACTGGTGACTTACAGAGATAACATTAACCTAAGTGGAGAAGTGCTTCAAACTAAAGAGTACTAATCAAAATTAGATCATTGAGCATCACTGGGAGCAGTGGGGGGGTCAGGTAGGGAGGATGGGGCGCTCGCTCTAAAGTTACGTTTAAGCTGAGCTTTGAGAAGATGCAGTTTGGCTGGCTTTCATGGTTCTAGGCAGCAGGCTCCAATGGAGCGGGGAGCGCTGGGAGAAAGAGCAGAAGCGAGAGAAGGCACCGGGACGGTGAGGTTGTGTGCAGAGGAGGATCGGAGGAAAAGAGATGAGGAGTAAACAGAGATACAATCAGACAGGTACTGACAAGCAAGATAATTGATAGCTTTGAAGGCTAGGAGAAGGAACTTGAAAAGAGAATGATTGTGTATGGAGAGCCAACCAGCATGATGTTGGTAGGTAGAATTGGGGGGAGGATCTGGGTAGATTGTAGAGAGTGGGGGTAGTAAGATGAGAACTTTCTCTAGAGGGAGGAAGGAAGGAGTAGCGAGTAGGCTTGAGCAGTAGTCCAGTTTGCTGAGCACAAGACTGGGGATTAGAGTCTTGAATTAGGAGAGAATTAATTTTCCAAATGTTGAGGAGAATACAAGCAGCAGAGGCAGTTATAGTGAATTGTTGTAGTTGTAGGTCGGTATGAAAGAGGACCTCAAGATTGCGAGCCTTGGGTGAGGGAGCAAGAAGGTTAGGCGGGGGCGGGAAGGAGGGTATGACGTCCTTTCATCGCTGGATGTTTTTTTACAGGGTTTTGTGTCACAAATTTTTTTCCGCAAAAATAAACATCAAATTATTTAGGGGGGTTATTAAATTATATATATGGGGTGTGGGTGTTTGGGTATTAATACAAAATAAAGAAAATGCAGGGGTTGGGGGGACCCGCCCCAAAAATAATTTTACAAAAATTTGATGGGTTTTTTCATTAAAAAATATTGCGGTAAAAATCCCCACGAAAAAACATCGTGCGATGAAATTACATGGAACCGGAAGCATATAGGAGAAGGTAGGGTAGGAAGGACGACTTCAGTTTTTGAACAGTTCATCATGAGGCAGTGCACAGCCATCCAGCGACGCATTCAGAGACAGTTTGTATTCTGTTCCGATAGCTGGAGTGATCAGCCAAATGTTGTTAGTGAAAGCCAATGGGTGACTTAAGTATTCCTAGGGCATAGGTATAGAGTGTGAAGAGCATACATCCAAGGACTGATCCTTGGAGGACGCCAACAGAGATAAGGGTGGGGGCTCAGAGGTTTGCGAGTTCCAAGGAGGCGATCCACGCAAAAGCAAAGTTGCAAAACCAAAGGTCCTGAAGAATGGAGAGGAGTGGTCAACAGTGACAAAAGTGGCAGAAAGGTTCAAATTGTTGAGTATACAAGAGAGTTTGGAGTGGTGAGCATTAAGGACAATGTTGTAGACATGAATGAGTGCAGTCTCGGTTGAGTGTTTATTGCAGAAGGCAGATATAAGTGGCTCTCCAATGCCATTATCCTAGGGTAATTAGTGATTTGGTCGAGGACATGAATTATGGGGCGGAGAGAAACTGGGTGATAGTTTGCTGGGACATTTGGGTCAGCAGAGGGTTTCTTCAATATAGGTACAATTTGAAGGAGGCAGGAGTCCAAAAGAGAGGTTAAAGAGTTCAGCGTTAGAAGGACAACTGACTATTTGGGGTGCAAAAGGGTTGATAGGAGCGCAAGATGGGTTGGCACTGAGAAGGATGGGTGCTAACTCAATAGGAGAGGTAGGAGGAAGTAGTCAAGCATAGAAGAGGAAGGGGAGAGGTGGGTGGACAGAGAAGGGGTTGAGAGGACGAGGAGGGCTGTGAGAGTGTAATGAATTTTAGATATTTTAGAGGAAAGGTAGTGAGCACAGTAATGCGCAGAGAGGGAAGAGGTGACGGATACTGTTTTGGGAGGTGTGAGCAAAGATTGGAGAGTAGATGAAAGTTTGCGGGGGTGATTACGAAGGGGGGAAATTCGGTTTGTGAAGTAGGCTAATTTGGCAGTCCAGCACAGAGGTTGTGGCAGCAAGGGAATCTTTGTAGGCTAGAAGTAGGGAAAGTGTCCGTAATTTGCACCAGTGTCGTACGACACCATGCATTTTTGTTTCGAGGATCTGATTTCCTAGAGGAGATCCAAGGCGTCTGACTGACAGGAAAGCAGGATAGTGTTGGTAAAATGGAGTCATAACTGCAACAGAAAGTCAGAGAAAGCATGGTCAATGGAAGAGGAATTAATTGGTGAAAGAGACAGGAGAGAGAACATAGTATGTGCTTTAACAGTACACAATTAAGTAACTAGAAACTTGTAGTGTATTTGCATTAGAAGCGCTATAGTGAATCTAGACAGTGAAGCAACAAAATGTATAGTGTATTTGTCCACCAAGGCTTAGACTGTGCTCCAACAATCAAGGAAGAGCACTTAAAATCTTACCTGCGCATCCTCTGTAGAAGGATTTAGGGTGTTCTGCAGGTTTCTTTCACCATCCTGCGATGCAGAGCCCAGAGCAGAGTTGCTGTACAGTCCTTCATTTGTCATTCCACTCAGAGGGAAAGGGTGACTACTAATGGCCTTAGCTCTTAGTTCAAAGCTTCTATCTAAGGTGTTTACACTGTCCTGTTCTGTGCAATCACCCCAGGTGATATGCCCCTCATTGGCAGGCTGCAATGTCACTTCAGGGGCCTGTTCATAGGTGCCATCATCACTGGAGCTTTTCTCCTCTACCTCCAAATCCCTTCTTTCTCCTGGAGCAGAAATGATCACTGATGGGCCAAGAGATCCATTGAAGAGCGGATTGTTATAAAAATGGCACTCCTCCTCAATGTCGGAGAATTCCTCTTCTTCATCCTTCGGACTCCACAGCATGTCCTCCAGGTCCTCATCACTGCTATCGGGTGTAAAATGACCATCCTCACCTTCACTGCTCACCAAACTTGTGGCATCCTCAAGTGTTGATGGCAACGTTGTCTGTTGTGGATGCAATGACAAGCTCTCCAACTCCTCGGTTACGTGGGGCTGCTTGTCTAGCTCATCCTGGAGATCGAGAACACACAGCTGGGCTTGGCGTATACTGGCAAGGAACATTTCCTGGGCAGTCAGCTGCTGCCCTTTACGCACATCATTTGAAGCAGTCAGAGGCCCTGTGACGGCAAGGCCTTGCTCAGCTCCCTTCAGTCGGAAAGGTTCAGATCCTAGCTTCTCCGATTTGGATGTTGTTAATACGTCAGTGAAGCCTGGCCCCAAAACAACAGCAGAACTCCCTTTAGAATACTGATCATCACTGTCCAACTCCCCTAACAAAGGTGTACCTGTACTTTGGTGCCCTCTGCACTTGGAGGACTCCGGATTAAACGGGAGCGCCAGACTCGGGAGGGAAACAGAGACTTCTGTACCCAGCGACCCATCCAAATGGCTGTTCCCAGAGTGGGAGGCAGAGCCAGGTATTATTAATTGGTTTGTGTGCATGGTGGCATGGCAGTCTTCGTCAGGTGCCCCTGTGTCCTCCATACCCTATGATGCCACTGCCCAAAGAGATTTGAAGGAAGAATCATCTATTATGGGAACGGTACAGTCATAGAGTGAAGGTGGTTGAACAGAGTGCTGCTGCACGGAATATGGATGAAGGAAGGTCAGAAGGAATGTCCATTGCTTCAAACGCGTCCCTGCAGGGAGATGGAGATGAAAATAAAATGTTAATAGCTAATCAATTAAAGACCCCTTTAAAAACATTGCTACAATATTCTAGAATAACGTTTCCACTGGTATGCAAACCTAGCAACATCTGCATTGCCTGCGGCATGCAGAGGGGCTGTTATGACAGGATTTGGTTAAGTGATAGGTTAGCTCCAAAGCAGAGTCTCCAAAATATTAAATAGTTTTAGAATAAAAGGTACAATATGCAGGGATCACTTAAGGCAGAGTTTAGCACCAGTCCTTCAAGACAGTCCCCGCCTAAATGAGCACAGATTTGATCAATTTGGCGAGTTTGTCCACTGTAACGAGCTTTTTGTTCTTCAATGCCCTCCAAAGGTGAGGGGAAAAAACGCCATGGGACATGTGGCTGTAACTTCAGTGACAACATACTCCTCGATTGAGAGGTCACTGTATAGTAGGTGGAGGCTCAGGAAAAGGAGGACTGATTATTAGATAGGAGTCAAAGCTTAGGAGTGAAAGGTCACAATGCGAGACTGGATGCAAAGTCCAGGAGAAAAAAATCAAGATGACACTGGCGCACGAGTTAATGGCCATGATATAAACATGGAGCAGAGAGTCAGTATTGAAAATACGTTTGTGACACAGGAGAAGGGGATGACTCAGGAGTATCTTTTGGATGCGTTGTCATGGAAACACAAGAGTAAAGCTGTGGACCATGTGGCGCTCCTCCTTTGCCAGGAAACTTCATAGTTCTACTCGCTTATCAAAACATCTTCAACTTCCTTTGCAACAACACGAAGCATGTGCAATGTGTAGGTGTCGTTTAAGGATGTGGTAATGTATCAATTAACTTGTTAATTTTCTTCAAAAGCAAAACAGCAATCCCACCATCTTTCTGTCAATGATACCCTCGCTTTCTACACTGCAATTTTTAAAATCTACTTTTACTTATAAATGTTAACATTTGACGAGAGAAGTAAAAGGTATACACTGGCCTTCTTCACTGAACCACTGAATTTAAGGTCACCTCGCTTTGGGTTATTGTTCAAGAGTTTTGTACACGTTCCCACTCAGGGCATTTCAGTTGGACACAATTTTGTTTAGGGCATGGGATAAGGAGTAGCCCTGCGATTTGCATAGATCTGTGGGGCTGAAATAAAATAGGATTTCACAACATACTGGTAAACCATGTACGCAAACATAAGGCAGAATGCAACCTGAAGGATGGGAGTCGTAAGCACCCTTATTTCTGCTTTAGAAGCCACAAGCTGAAAGTCACTGCTCTTAAAAGATAGGAGCTGGCAGCCATGCAGGAGGAGTTCTCTTTGCATTGCCTCAAAACACACGTCGCAACACCCAAAGCTTTAACAAGCATGATGCTTCAGAACACTGAAATAATCAAGCAACCCTTCCTTCCACGGCAGAGCTTGAAAAATTCACCACACGTGTGTGCCTGTAAAGAAGACTGTAGCAGATCAATGATGGCACACAACACTACCATTTTCCTGCCCAAGCAGTAGAGACTGGCCACACAGCACGAGCAAGGGGGAAAAAGGACCGAAAAAGGCAGGGTAGGGGTAAGCAACCAACACCTTCGAGAATATGTACTCATTTTACTTACTCAAAACCCTTGCAACTCACTTTTTACCCCCCTTCTAGTGGAGACAGAGTCAAGAGGTAAAGCCAGGGAGTCTGCTCAAAAGTCGAAACTCCAGGAGCGGGGTGACAAAGGCATCAAGTATAATACTTCGTAAGGTTTATAGTCATAATGTCGAAAAAAAAATGTCGAAAACAATAATGTCGACATCCTATACATATAATGTAAAGCGTCATTTTTTAGAAAAAAAAATGTCGACAAAAAAATGTCAATTAGAACTATCAACACCTCACCCAACACCCCCCTGCCACCCCCCCCCCCACCACCCTCTCACCCCTCATACTCAACACATAGTAATTATATATTTATTTATTCAATAATTAAATGAATAAAAAGAGTATCATTTACTATGGGGGGGGGTCCCCCCAACCCCCTCTCACCCAACACCCCCCTGCAACCCCCCCACCACCCTCTCACCCCTCATTCTCAACACATAGTAATTATATATTTATTTATTTAATAATTAAATGAATAAAAAGAGTATCATTTACTATGGGGGTGTCCCCCAACCCCCCTCACCCAACACCCCCTGCCACCCCCAAACCCCCCCATCACCCTCTCACCCCTCATTCTCAACACATTTTAGTTATATATTTATTTATCTATTTATACAATAAATAGAAAATTTCGAAAAAATATCGAAAAAATGTCGACATTATTGTTTGTCAACATTATTTTTTTCGACATTTATTTTTCGAAATTTTGACTGTCGACATTTTTACTGTCGACATTATGACTGCCCACCACTTCGTAATGCATTGGTCCCCATCGACGTCTCACATAAATGCAAATAAGATGTGTCACTCATCCAGATTCTACCCTCATTCCCAATCCCCGTGTCCTTTCCTCAAGGAAGTCTCCTACCTTAAGTGGTGTTCCACCTCCATAGACACCATGCTGCAACTGTCGTCACTAACTGTATATATTCCAGCATGCTATGCACCTCAGTGTGAGTGGCGCCATTATAACCCATATGCAGCTGCCATCCTCCCAGATGGAGGCTTTCACGGCAGAGGGTAGCAATGCTGAGTGGGTATTGCTGTCTGGGAGAGTGCTACCCTATCAGGCATTTAAGAGGACACGGTTTTTGTGGCATACGGGGTAAAGTGTTCGGTCACTCCTAGCTCTAAAGTATGAATGTAAACGGACACATATCAGAAGGTTCAGAGGGAGCCGTCCATGGGCCCAAAGGGTTAGAGGAAGCCTGTGTCAGGTTTTATATGCAGCTGTCATTTGCATGGTCTCTTGTCACTATTATAATAGTAAAGAATATTGCACGGGCGCCCTGCTAGGATAAAAATGGACTGGAAGAGCACCTAGCAGCAATCGTCTCAAAGGAAGGACTGCCTTACTCGTGGGTGGGCTAGGACCCCAAAACGGGCCCTGGAATTCTATGGCACAACAAGGAGGCTCATATTATGCCAAACAATCTTTACTACTGACCAAATAACAGCAAAGAATGTTTTTTGGTATAACAATAACTTTTCTTTTAATACAGAAAAAACACAGAAACTCATAAGCACATTAGTGCAGGAAATCAGTCCAAGATGGGGCTAAGCACCTGCCAATGAACCAATCAGGATGAACCCACCCCCATAAATGTCCTTTGCTCTAATCACAGATCCTCTTTCTTTGCTGATGACGCAACAAGATAAGTCCTATTTGTTACACGCTAGTCCTTACTTTCTGTGAGGGTTTTTTTGATACGTTGCATCTGCGTGTAAATTGTATCTTTGATTGACTTTGAGATAGCGTTCGCCTGTTCGAAAGTTGGGAGCTTTCAATTGTCTGTGCGACTGCTCGGTGTGAGGTGTTAGCCTTGCCTCAGTCACGGCCAGAGTCAGCCCCTTCTTCTGTCCTCCCCCCCCTCCCTTCCTCCTCCTGCTTCATTGGCATTTTCTGTTCGCCTGCTCGGCGAATTTTCAATGGGCTGCAGCACTACATGCGCACCCTTTCCCCGCCTTGTTTTCGCACCTGCTCGGCGCCGTGTCACAGTACACAGGAGCGCTCACCTTGTGGAGGAGCAGCTCGAGTGCGTTACCGCTCAGTCACAGAGGTGATTGATAACATTACGTTCGCCTGCTCGGCGTTCAATACAAGTGACTGCCTCAGGCAGCAATTGTTTTTTCTACATTACTTCGCGTTGCTCACGCGAGTTTGTTAGGTTTGTGTTTGTATTATTTTGGGTATTGCCTGCTTGGTTCCGGGTTCAACCTAGACTAATTTTATTATATATGTAATTTTTTTCCACAGTACTCAAGTGGAATTTACAGGTCTGCTTGGCCTTCTGATTTGTCAGTGACAGTTGGGATTTGTTTATATTCCCATTGCTCAGCCATGCAGTCAACTAAAGGGGAAGAGGGGGTCCCTTTGGTGGATGGCAGCACCCAGGTTAGGGCTGCTTCAAAGAAAAGTGATAGACCTAATGAGGATTCGGGAGTAAAGGGATAGGGGGAGGCTTCCCTGGTTCCACCCACTTCTGTCTCCAAGGCTATAAGGAATTCCATGGATTCAGTCCTACTGAATTTAAATTCAACTTTGGCCTCGCATTTGATAGGTTAATTAATAAAATTGCCGACTTCCATCCCAATCCTGTTCAGGGTCCTCCTGCAGCACCCAAAAAATGCACAGCAAAATCTAAGCATTTGGAAGGGCAACTAAGCCCGGTCCAGAGTTCTCCCTCTTCCCCTGACTCCCCGGGTAGATCCTTGAAGCGTAGGTTCGGGGAGGGTATTGCTCAGTCTTCAGCCCCAATTAGGGTAACCTCTACTGCTCCATCATCCTCTTACACTTAGTAGTCGGATTCCCCGCCTAAGAGGCATAAAAGGAAGGTTTCATCTGTGGGGATATCCCAGGCAGCTGAGGAGCAGTTGTTGGACGACAGTGGGGTTCCATGTTCCATTTTTCTACCGCTCTCTCATACAACACCCTAGATCAGCGGAATGGCGCCCTTCCGAGGCGGTTTCCGCGTTCCTCCATCATTGGTTCAGGAGGCCTCTTCCGAGCGAAGACAGGAATAAGTTAAGATCAGAATGTCTCCGGCCTGTTATTCCTGACAAGGTGGCTATGACCCCAGTAATTGATCAGTCTATGGTGGCTTTCTTGTCCCAGAGGGGAAAGGACCCAAAAAAGGGGGTTGACTGGGCAATCCGGGGTTGTCAAGACAAGCTGTTGGACATGTTAGGGCCCTTGACCCAGATTTTCGAGTTGGCAGAGGAGGCCACCATTAACGAATCAAAGATCGATGACCAGGCGCTCAGGGGCTGGGTGCAGCGTTCCTTTTGCCTGCTCGGCAATGCAAATGCCAGTATATACAGAGAGGCGCAAAGCTCTCCTTAGGCGCATAGACCCCAAGTTACAAGATATGGCGGAAGGAGAGGCTGGCCCCAAGGCACAGGGAAATCTTTTTAGGGATAAATTCATTAAGGATCTCTCGGCTTATGTCCATACCTTTACCGCACTAGACAAGGCCCAGACAAACGTTAGGAAGGTGTTAGCGCCTAGAATTTTTGTCACGGCCGGACGCCACACAGCAATACGCCTCTTGGGGGGCTCATCAATATTCCTCTGCTCTTCTAGGACTGTACTGGCCTGCATGGTACTTTGGAGATTTCCCAGTGGGCCTCTGCACCCTGGGCCTCTTTTGTATTTTATTTTAACATTCTCTCATAGGAAAAGGTTTGGGCTTGCTCAAAATGTGTAATATGGGGCCACATTTGAAAATGATTTCCAGGGCCTCTTTTGGTTCCCAGTCCACCCCTGTGCCCTTCTACCCTCAAAAAGGAATTCAATGGAGAGGTCGAAATGGCAGAGGTGCAAGTACAGTGAGATCCGCTCCAGGTATTGTCTCGTCTCATAAATGTTTCTTCCCACAAGGTTTGGGGGGCAGGTTGGTTCGATTTCTTCATCAGTGGAAGGGGCTCACCTCGGATCCTTGGGTGTTACAGACGGTTCGGGGGTTTCAGATAGAATTCTACTCCCCTCCATGTCAGCTCTCTCCGCCTCCTCCTCTTGTGTTCGACCAAGAGAAGCAGAAGCTGGTGGACGTAGAGATTCAAGATCTCATCTTCAAGGGTGCGGTGGTCCCGGCCACCTTCAGGACTTCCCAGTTCCTCAGCACAATTTTCCCAGTTCCAAAACCCGAAGAGGGGTTTCGCCCTGTGATAAATCTCAGAGCCCTCAACTAGTTTGTAGTTTATCATCATTTCAAAATGGAGGGCATTCATCTTCCGAGGGATACCCTTCTCCCAGGGGATTGGATGGTCACGTTGGACCTCAAGGATGCATATCTGGTGGTTCTGGTATTCCCTCCCACATCAGGAGTTTCTCCAGTTCTCATGGGGGGGGGGTGTCACCTTTGGCAGTTTGCCTCTCTCCCGTTCGGCCTGTCATCAGCCCCATGGTGTTTCACCAAGCTAATGAAGCCGGTGATGGCTTTCCTCAGGTCGAAGGGGGTCAGGAGTATAATTTATCTAGACGACATGCTTCTCCTGGCTCAGGATGTCTGGGTTCTGCAGGGTCACTTGGATCGAACGATCTCTCTTTTGCAGGACATAGGGTTTGTACTAAATGCCAAGAAGTCCATATTTTGTCCTACTCAATGTATCCAATTTCTGGGCTTCAGTATAGATTCAAAGCGTTGCATCCTTCTTCTCCAGACTCTCCAAATTCGGAAAGAGATTTGCTTCATCCTAAGGAAGGGGTTAGTGTCCCTCTGTCAGTTAGCGAGGGTTGTGGGAATTTTGTCCTCTTCCATTCAGGCTATATTTCCGGCACCTCTTCATTACAGAGCACTTCAACGCCTCAAGGGAAGGCATCTGCGCAAATGTCTGTCATATTGTCAAAGGGTGATGCTGGATCAAGAAGCCCGGTTGGAGCTTCTTTGGTGGCTCAAGCATATGGATGCCTGGAATGGCAGAGAGATCTTTGGACCGTCCCCAGATGTGGTTCTCGAGTCAGATGCCAAGGGAGCCGGTTGGGGGGCCAGGATAGGTCAGACTTCCACTGGGGGGGAAATGGTCGGATCAAGAGAAATTACTTCACATAAATTGTCTGGAGTTGCTGGCAGGTTCCTTTGCGGTCAAGATCCTTCGCAAGGACCACAGGAATTGCTGTGTCCTCCTTCCGATGGACAATATTTCATCAGTACAGTATATCAATCACCTGAGGGGACCCGCACGAAGGCCTTAGCGGACTTAGCAAGGGAGTTTTGGCATTATAGCCTGGACAGGAACATTCTGTTACAAGTAGAGTATCTGCCAGGAGCCAGCAATATAGTGGCGGATTGGAATTTCTGTTACCTTCAGGACAAGAGCGACTGGATGTTGAACAAGGAGGTTTTTGCCTTGATTCAGTCTCTTTGGGGTCCCATTCACATAGACCTCTTTGCCTCCCGTCTCAACTGCCAGGTTCCTCGGTTTTACAGTTGGAGACCGGACCCCCTAGCACTGGCGACCGATGAGTTTCTCCAGGACTGGTCGGGCCTTCTGCCCTATGCTTTTCCTCCATTTACCATGATAGCCAGGGCTCTGGTGCAACTGTGCAGGCAGTTCGATACCATGGTAATAGTGACCCCATTCTGGACCTCAGGTTTGGTTTCCCGCTCTCCTGGAGTTGGCAGCAGATTTTCCTCGTCTTCTCCCTCTCCACCCCCGGCTCCTCACGGACCCGGTGGGTCTTTCTCACAACCTGTTTCCCTTATCTTATGGCCTGGAAGATTTCAGCTCTTCCTGGTGCTTCAGAGGCCTTTCGCAGGACTCTATTAACGTCATCAGAGACTCTTGGGCATCTTCCACCAAGGCGGGTTACTCCTCAGCATGGGGTTGCTGGGTTAGCTGGTGGATGGCTAGGCACCTCAATCCCAAATTTGCTCCTCCGGTACACATAGTGAATTTTTTTGTGGAATTGTTCAAGAGGGCAAGGCCTATAAAACTATTAACGGGTTCAGGTCAGCGATATCGGCCGGTCATGTTCTGGTTAAAGGGGAACCAGTTGGGAAGCATTTTCTGGTAAGGAAGACACTTAAGTCCATCAGAGTTAAAGTTCCTCCTAAAGCCAGATATTCCGTTCTGTGGGATGTTAATAAAGTGCTGAATTTATTTATTGCTTGGCCTCATAATCAGGAACTATCTCTTCAACAACTTTTTTCAAAGCTAGCTATGCTTCTATGTCTTGTCTCCATTAAGAGAGAGTGTCTGATATCAGAGCTCTTGATGTGGACAATAAGGTCTTCTCTCCTCAGGGAGTGACTTTCTTTGTGACCAAGAGAACTAAATGTATGATTTCATCCGTTTCTTATCCTGCATTTCCTGAGAATAATAAATTATGTGTGGTACAGTGTTTGAAGTGTTTTGAAGCTAAAACAGAAGGGCTTTGCCCACCAGGTACTTCTCAGTTGCTCATTTCCTACCGTAAACCCTATAAGGCAGTGTCCTCAGCTACTTTGGCTAGATGGGTTAAATGGATTATGGAAGAGGCTGGTATTGATATCTCTTCCTTTGGAGCTCATTCGGTGAGGGGTGCTATGGCATCAAAGGCGGCTTTCCTTGGGGGAGATTTGGAGCAGATTTTAAAAGCAGCTGACTGGTCCAGGGAATCTACTTTTAACTTTCTATCAAACGGATTGATCATGTGGTTTTTAATGTGATGCAAGGGCTCTGCACTTGCATAATATGAGCCCCCTTGTTTTGCCATAGAATACCTAATCCCCCGCACTATCGCGAGTGGGGGGGGTTAGATTCTATTAAAGACAAGGAGGCGAGTATTATCCCACCCACCCGGTGCTAATATTTGCTAATTTTTTCAGCTTCGGGTTGAGGAGCTTAAGAAAGGTCAACTGGTGAAACATTTCTGGAGTCTGCGCCTGGAGGAATTGGCTGAACAGTTCTTCGTTTGGATTGTGGACCTCTTTTGTTTCGCTTTCTAGGGCGTCATGTTGCAGCTTCAGAAGAGGATTTGTGATTAGAGGAAAGGACATTTATGGGGGTGGGTTCATCCCGATTGGTTCATGGGCTGGTGCTTATCCCCATCTTGGACTGCGTTCCTGCACTAATGTGCTTATGAGTTTGTGTTTTTTCTGTACTAAAAGAAAAGTTATTGTTTTACAAAAACAAATTCTCTGCTGCTATTTGGTCAGTAGTAAAGATTGTTTGGCATAATACTCGCCTCCTTATCTTTAATAGAATCTAAACCCCCACTCACTACGGTGCTGCGGATTAGGTATTGTTTTTCTAAGTGGTCCCAGATAACATTATGGGAGCAGGCTCAATGGCCACAAATAGGGGTCGTTGCACAAGAAACTTTGGAAAAGGGTAAACCAATTATTGATTTTTAAGCACGTTCGCCCTTTAAAACAGGGATTAAAAAGGTAACACTTCACCTGGTTGCGGGAGATAAGGAGATGGTAGCCTACAGTATCCAGTGCTTATAGCTCTGCCATATTTTCAGGGGAGGCTTTGTCACGCTCTCGTTACACTGGCCAAACATCTAACGGGAAGCATTTCAGATGCAGGCTGGGAAGTGAGATGAAGGAGTACAGCACTGGCCATGTGGGAATCTAGCAGCACACACACTTCGCAACGTTACACAGCGACAAGACTGTTTGTCAAGATCATGGAAATGAGGCTTGAAAGGGTACTGATGATTTTGTTAATTTTAGCGTGATCACCTAAAAACCTTTATAAATAGAATGTTTGTCTTCCCGTTATGCCGCTTTATATTTACAGCCACTTTTTAATAGTGAGGAGAAGGCACATTGCATCCCTTTGAGCGCCACTAATGAGGGGCGGGGAGCGTTCCTGTCTAGCCTCTATGGCGCACCTGCTTCACGTTGACGGATAATCAACGCATGCTCAAGTGTAGCAAGAAGTAGAATTCGTTGGAACTCTTCTAGAAACGCACTTTCATTTCACTATTCGCGTCGATCCAAGTTCGTCATTCCACTCACCACAAACTAAAAGTGAGAACTATGACGATTCCCGCTCACCAACCGTGCTGCGGCCGAGGACCAGGCCATTTCCTGTCAGGCCCTGCAAGTCGCTTCCTGTTGTGTCGCAGTTGCCAATGCGTGGTCTCTGCGTTTCCATGGCTACGCGAGGCTGCTGCACGCAGATTCCTAGTTGGTTATGTGGACTAGATAAAAAGCAACGCTTGAAACCCCAAGCTGTGTTGGAAATGGAAAAAAAGGAATGTCATTGGTTTGGAGGCGGCTTGGGAATAGGCGTGTGTGATGGGGCGGAGCAAAAGGGGGAAGAGGGGGGAGTAAAAAGTGTACGAAAAAATTACCGTTGACAGTTGAAATGTGACCAACATGACAATACAGTAGAGTACGATTCTTGCTCCATTTTCCATAAACTGAATGGAAGCCTACCCATTACCAACACGTGGATTAATGTAAGCCTAAACGAATGTCTCTTCATTTTAGAAAGAAACAGTGGAAGAACAGTTTTTAGTCTTGGTGTCATACAGCAAAAGCATGCTCTTTTATGAACTCCTCCCATTTTTGATTGCTCACTATTGGCACCTGTTAAGGCACAATGGCCGCTGCTAGTCATTCACTGCTGCGATATCTGCAGCCATATACACTTGTATGCACTTTTTTTACGTGCTTAAAAAAAAAAACACACCCAGAGCAGAGCTCTTTTGCGCTCGTATTGTCTGACCGCAAATAAAAGCGGATCGCGGCAAATGCAGTGTTTAAAGTGGCTAAGCAAGGGCATGGGATGTTTTGTTTTCCCTGTGACCGGATCCATTGTGGGAGCAGATTATTTTAGTAAATCTTTCACAATAGACTATGTTAAATTAAAAGCTCAAGAGATGTTATGCCAGTGAATTGTCGTTTGCTCCTGGCAGCAAACTCATTTCAATTTTACATTCAACTGAGTAATTGTTGGCTATTAGCCTCATTGGTACATTATGTTCATGATTGTGTTGGCATGCGCAAACTGGAACTCGAATACTGCTCAATGGCACTTTCCTGTGTCAAGAACTGTTGCAGCCGCTGATGGAAACCTGTATATGCCAGAACCTTCTAAATGGAAATTATTTAAGGATGCAAGAAGATGTTATGAAAGGCGAGTTTGGTAAGCCCCTGTGGCACGAGTATGGGGGTGGGGGGGCATGTGATCTTTTCCATGGTCTTCTGCATGGATGACTGGCATAGCTCTCAACTCACACGCTTTTGGCGGGTGTCACCCGCCTTGTAAACAGCTGACTCACCCGCCAAGCCTCCAGCACGCCCATTCATTTCAATGGGCCTCTCACCCGCCAAAAACAAAATCGGGTGTTTTCACCCGCCTTTGTGATACAAATGGTTGAGAGCTATGTGTATTTGTAGAGCCCTTTTGCCAAATCACTGACAGTAAAATGAATTAAATCATAACCAACGGTACTAAAATTACAGTAAAAGCGGTACGGATAATGAATGACAACAGAGTTATGCATGGATAAGAGACTGAAGCAAATTAGCTTTTAGTAGACTCTGCAAGACATGAAGGAAGAGGTGGAGGAAGAGTGTTCCAGTGTTAAGGAGCAAGAAGTGAAAAAGAACAGCAGCAGGAGAGGTACAGGAGGGCTTTGGTACAGAGAGAAGGAAGAAAGACAGCGTAAAGAGTCCTAGTGGAGGTATACAAGGAAACTAAGGAACAGAGATGGGGAGCAGCAAGACCGTGCAAAGATTTGAAGACAAAACGGAGAAAAGGTAAAGATCGAAAGAGAAGAGAGGCAGAGATAAGAGAAGGAGTAACAGGAGAACGAGGGAGCAAAGAAGGAAGACAAATAGCTAAATTAAAGATAGACCGCATGGGGACTAGATGAGAAGGAAGGCCAAGAAGGAGAGCAGACAGTAATTAAGAAAGAGAGAAAACTGAAGAATAGATCAAGAGCTTTGTGGCCTGAAAGGAAAGAAGCAGATGGGTACGCAAATGTTATAAAGATGATAGCGAGCTGAATGGGCAGTGAAAGAGATTTTATGAGGAAAGGAGTGAGATGGGTCAAGGATGACCCCAAGCTTACAGGCAAAGGGGGAGAAGGAAAGGGGGAAAGTAGATGCCAGAGGAGGGTGCATGTGAAGAAGGGGATACAGTGGGGAAAAAAAGGACCTCTGTGTTAGGGTTAAGATGAAGAAAGCGAAAAGCCATCCATGCCTTGACGGCAGAGAGGCAGTAGGAGACACTGGTGTGAAGAGAAGAGGAGGAAAAGAAGATTTGCGTGTCATCTGTATAGAAATGGTGTGAAAGATTGCAAGAACTGATCAGTGTAGAGAGAGAACTTGTGTACAGTGAGAAAAAGAGAGCCGAGGCCAGACCCCTGCGTAGCTCCAAAAAGAAATGGGACGAGAAGAAGAACGCTGACCAGCCCAGGAGACAGTAGGAGCGTTTGGAAAGATTGGACTCAAACCATTTAAGTGAACCCATAGACTTGGGCCCTTTAAGACGAGGTAGCAATACTTCGAGTAAATTCTGCATCCCCATCCATCTCGAACATCAATAATCAAAACCGACTCAGGAAGTTGGCAAAACTTTGTTCCGTTTTATTTTCAATTATCTAAAACAGTGAGGTTACAACGGACATCATCCGACGTTCGCTCGAGCTCTCAATACATTTCAGAAAAAACATAACTTTTATAGTCAAAATTCATCATCATTTAACATCACATTACGTGGCAAACTATGAAAATCTAATTGGAGGTTTGGTAGGTTTGGGGGGAGGTCAGGGCTGGGGGTATAGGGGAGTGCAGGGAAAATGGGCAGGAGACACTGCTGATTTGTCCCCGCAGCCTGTTGAGGCAAGAGAAGAGAAGTAGCGATGTGAAGGCCAGGATGACGCGGCTGAGCGGCAAAGACAGGGCGTCAAGAGGTGAGCAGGGCAGGGAATGGTCCGCGGCATGGGTTAGGTTGGGGGTTAGGTGCGGGTGTAAAAGGTGGGGTGGAGGGAGGACAGGGGTGTGACGGCAGGGGCCCTGGTGAGGGTGGAAGGGAGAGGTGTAGCTTCAGTGGAAGTAAACAGAGATAAGGTACTGGATACTGTGGGGCAGGTAGTGGCGGAAGTGCATTCTGAGGGTGTGGGAGAGAGTGCATCAAAGGCAAAAAAGCTACCCTACATGGATATTACGCAGCCGTTGGGCGCACATTTGATGATGGCTACAAAGGAAAAAATGTGGGCCGGGAGAGTTTGTAGGTGTGTTCAAGCTTTTACACAGGGAAGTGAGAGCTAAGGAGGGGTCTAAATGAGAGGAGCAGGAGCTGGCGGCAAGGCCGCAGTTGCTGATACGATTGAAAACTGGATGTCTGCATTTTTAATATACGCTAGCGTCCGCTGTGAGAAGTACCCTGAGAGGTGTGTAGCGTTGTTTAAGTACATCGATGTGATTAGGAAAGCTTTTACAAGTTTCTGAGGTTTTGTTTGGGTGAGGTAAGATTAGGAATTCAGGCAAGCATGGGGGAGGACAAACGGGCAGTGTGTAGGGAGATTGATATGAACCTCTGGTTGCAGTGGATGGTGCCCAAATACCCAGTCCCCACACTTCATACAGTGAGTGGCGCAGGTGCACAGGTCGACACCCTTTTACGCAATGTCTTGCTAATAGAGAGCGAAGGTCCGGGGCGAGGAGTTGTGGGGAAAAGTCCAATACTCCAGTTAAGCTAGATGTGTTGGAGGAGTGGTTCTGTTTTGACCCAGATAGTGAGGGGGGTCTGGATTTTGGGAGGGCTTTAAGTTGGGGTGCCAGGGTCCGCGGATTTGGCGCAGAATCAAAGTCTTAACGGGTGCAACTGCAGGTGGTAAGGGCGAACCTGCAGAAGGAAGTGGCTGAAGAAAGGGTGGCAGGGCCGTTACGGATTTGCCGTGTGGTGTCCCTCTTAGGGGTTGAACCTAAAAAAGTGGCTGGTGAGTTTAGGTTGATTGACCACTTATCGTGGACTCAGGGCATGTCTATGAATGATTTCATTGCTCCAGTGTAACGCTCACCTGGTATCCACGGGGACGTCACTCAGCCTGTTCTGACCTCTTACGACCTCAAACCCTTCCCTGGAGGCTATTCGACTGGAGACTGGGCCTTCTTTTCTTGGACAGTGTGCTCTCCGTCCTGCTTTTAGCGCAGGGGCGCGTTGATTGATGCAGGCTCACTGCTGCCTAGTTACTTCACTGGCAAGAGTCCGACAGGTAAGTATAATGAGTCTTTTGAACAGTTCTCCAACTCCGTTCCTTTCCTTCCTTAGATGATGGCCGGCATCCGGGGATGGTGGCGTACTGCTGACATGAGTAGCGCTGAAGGTGAGTGAGAGCGTGATGCGCGATGCACCCCTTCTGTATTTGTATCGAACAGAGTTCTTTTTCTGGGTCTTTTAGGTGCCGCAAGGTTCTCAGTGTGGATGCTGGTTATGAAGAACAAATGCGGTGGGTAAGGGCCGTATGCGGCGCCTCTAGAGGTTTCCACGCTAACCTGGAGTGTCTTTTCCCTCTCGCAGATGGATGAGACGTTCCGGAGACAGAGTTCCCCCAGAGCGGCTAGGATTCAGGTAAGCGTTTGAAGCTCGTACAGTATTTAAAAATAAGCGAAGATTTGCAGAATGCTTACTAATGCCTTTTTTCTGTTCTTTTCCCTTTTTCTTAGGAAGCGGCGTGCCGGGATGGGAATGACACCGCCGAAGATGCCTGCAGAACAGAAGGAGCGATGAATGATGGGCAGAAGCACCCCAAGGTAAGGCTGTTCCCAACGGTGTTCTTGCAGGAGCTGAGCGCAGAAGAAAGATGCAGGCCTACTGGAGACCGATCCGAACACAGCGAGTGTCACGCTGCAGGTGCAGAAAACGCAAAGCATGTTTCTCAGCCTGGGTGTGGCTTAAATAGTCTCTGGGTATCCCAGGTGTCTCTGGGCTGAACCACACCGAAAAGACTAGACTGCACATGTAGTTCTGGGAACCGAAATATGTGGGGGCATCCATCTTGTCCCCATCAATGCACTACCAGTCCAATCCCCAGTGTTATCCTATGGGAGTGAGTGAGTCTGGTGCCACAAGCGCCAAGTCTGACTCCAAGTGGGTCTTTGGAGGGATGGAGAGGCCCTTGAGGGCCATGTAGGTGATAATGGCCTGGCTCCAGCCTGACATCTTGGAGGGCTGGGGACAGGAGGGGCAGGAATCATGACACCCAGAAGAATGCAGGGTGTCCTACGCAATTGTGGATCAGACAGTGGGGTTGTTGAGTAAAAAAGTGTGTAGTGCCTTTCTGGCCAAGTGTGACATCGAGTCTGCCTTTCGGTTGCCGCTTGTGCATCCAGAGGATTTCTTGGATGCTGGGGATGCAGTTTGAGGATAAAATGTACGTGGACAAAGCATTACCGATGGGCTGTGCAGTGTCATGTGCATTGTTTGAGCATTTTAGCTGCTTTCTGCAGTGGGGTTTCCCTTACAGTTCTGGGTTTGGGGGAGTTTTGCACTATTTGGATTATTTCTTGTTCATCAGTGGGGCGCGAGAAGAGGAGGAGTGCCATTGAATGCTGGAGGCCTTTCAAACATTGATACTCGAGTTGGCAGTACCATTGGCGGAGGATAAAAAGGACGGGCCGGCGGTGGATCTGACTTTTCTAGGAATTGAGCTAGATTCAATGACTATGACCTCACACTTGCATGACGGCAAGGTGAGCAAGCTGGTAAAGCTGCTGGAGCAGGCAGTAGCGGCGCATAAGAGGACGCTGGTGGACATGCATAGACTGGTGGGGCATCTCAATTGTGCACGTCAGGTTGTGGCTCCGGGTCGCACTTTTTATAGGAATATAGCCCGGTCTATGGCAGGGGCGAGACATCCGCATCACAGGTTACAGGAGTTGCCAGGGAAGATTGTCGGGTATGGTTGAGATTTCTGGAGAAGTTCAACTTACAGCCTGATTCATGGAATTATTTGCGTGAAAAATGCAGATTTGCACGCCTTTCTGCACGAAAATCCCTGTTTGAAGTATGGGGATTTTCGGGCAGAAAGGCGCACAAATCTGCATTTTTCACGCACATAATTCCATGAATCAGGCAGTTAGTGTCTATGTGGCTGCAAGGGGACCCAGTCGTTTGGAAGGTGCATGTTTTCACTGATGCGGACGCTGGAGGTTTTGGTATGTACTGGAGGAGCAGATGGTAAGCAGAGAGGTGGCCTGAGCAGTGGAAGAGAGGTGGGAGGAGCACAGCTTTCATGGATTTTTTCACGTTGCTAGTGGCGTTGGAATTGTGTGGCAGAGAGTTGCGGAATAAAGTTAATTTTAATGTGGATAATGAGGTTGTGGTTAACATTGCGAACAAGCAATCCGGCAGGGACCAGAGGGTGCACCGGCTCTCGAGGCAATTTGTGTTGAGGTGTCTGAAATGAAATGTGGTTTTTAGGGCAACGCACATGCCGGAAAAAGATAACGACATCCCGGATACATTATCTCGCTTTCAGTGGCAGAGATTCTCTTGGCTGGGATCGGAAGTGGAAGATGGAGGGGCACCGGATCACTGATGAGCTGTGGTGGCTAGGAGATTGAGAACACCGCACTTAGAGGGTTCAGTGGCCCCACCATCGTGGACAGCATACAGGAGAGCATGATTGAGAGGGGGTGCGCGCAGCTGAAAAGGGAGAAAGGATGCAGAGGAGAAAGGGGGGATGTGATCAACTTTATACTGGGCTGTGTGGGGAGAGGTTGGCCTAAGACAACGATAGCGGGGAACCGGACGGGCATTGCTTTTAATGGAAAGTGGTTCTTGTGCTTTCAGCATAGTGGGGAAGAAATGGCACGCAAAATGTTGGAAGGATGGGCAAGGGAAAATGGGCAAGTAAGGGACAGCGAGAGACCTGTGTCGGCGGGGCTGTTGGGTAGGTTGTGCCAGGTTCTTGAGGGCATATGTTGGTCACCATAGGAAAAGGACATGTTTTCAGCATGCTTTATGCAGTTGTTTTTTGGGGCGTTCCAGGTTTCAGAGTTGGTACTGAAGGTGGGGAGCTGAAGGGAAGGCCTGATGTGGAAGTCTGTCTGAAGATAGCATGGATATCAGAATTTGTAAATCAAAGACGGATTAGTTGGGTAAGGGGCTTTGAGTGCATCTAGACGGGGAAGTAGGGAGTTGTGTCCAGTGAGGGCGGGTTTAGTATGGTAGAGGAGATGTATGGGGTGGGAGGGTTTGGTTTTTCAGCATGAGTACGGGGAGGGGGTTACGGCTGCACAGGTTTTCGGGGTAATGAGGAGGGCTCTGCCAGTTTTGGCCGAGAAAGTGGAGGATTTTGGGACACATTCTTTCAGGGTGTGGGCGGCGTCCGAAGGGAGCAGGCTGGGTTTGTCTGAGGAGAATGTGAAGAGCTTGTGGCGCTGGAGATCAGCAAAATAAAAAGGGTACATCAGCGACCTGGGCGAGAGGAGCCTTTAGGCAGTGAGGGGCGAGGATGGTAGGGGATTTTCAGAAATAAGGCTCATTGTCTTTTCGTTTTTCAGATACGACTCGAAAGAGCACTGAAGTGCCTCAGATATGGATATGCAGACACTCCATAATGAAATGGGCAGAGAAAGCTGCAGCAAAAATGATTTTTGGTACCCAGTTGTGGTGTAGTTATGAGTTGGCTTTGTTGAGATGGTCTGGGGGGCTCAGGTGGGACCAACTGTTGCCTATGCTGGGGGGTATGAGAGAGCTCTATGGGGTACCAGCGGCGCTGGTGTTACATGCAGGGGAGAATGATTTAGTTAAGGAGACAGGTGTGGCGCTGTTAAAGAAAATGAAGAGGAACCTCATTTAGTTGAGAGAGATTTGGCCAGTGGTTTTGTTCTGGAATGAGTTGACGCCAAGAAGGGTATGGAGGGGAGCTGTAAAGGAGGGGGCGGTGGAGCGGACGAGGAAGAAGACCAACATTTAGATGTTGAAGTTTTGCAGGTCTTGTAGGGTGCAGACGCTTGCACATCCAGACATCAAATAAGAGGTTTTCGATTTATACCAGGAGAATGGAGTTAATTTGTCAGTTATGGGGAAATCAGTACTATTTGTGTTACGCTCACCTGGTATCCACAGGGACGCCACCCAGCCGGGTTACTCGCTGGTATGCTTCTCAGCTTTGCCCTGATGTGGTCTGCGGGGAAGGTTCTGCCTTGTGGTAGAATTAGGGGTGCTCTCCGTCCTGCCTTCTTTGCAGGGGCGCGTTGTCTTTCATGGGCGAGTGCGGTCCAGTTACTTCACTGACGCCGGCCCGTTTGATATTGTTCAGGTAGGTCTTATTGCTGTTCTTTAGTTTTGTTGCTATCCTGCCTGCCTTTCTTTGTTTAAAATGTCTTTTTTTTTCTGCCTTGGGTATGCGGAGCTTCAGCGTGGCGAAATGGCTTCGTTGAGCCCCGCTGGTAAATGATGGCGCATTAAGAGCGCTATGCTGCGGTAAGTAAGCGCTGTGCGCAGCGCTGCAAAGTCTTGCTTTTGCTAACCTGTGTTTTCCTTCCTTGTAGGTCGCAGTGTTCTTCAGCGTGAGTGGAATGTCCGGAGTGGTGCCAGCCGAGAGGCGACCAGCCAGGTAAGCCTTTTGAGCAGTTTGTAATTTGTAAATGTCTCTACTGCTTTCTTTAATGTTGCCTCTATCTTCCTCTTTCAGGTCGTTCTGTCCTAGAGGCGTGCAGATTCGAGGAAGCTGTTCTCAGTAGCTACAAGTGTTTAAAGATGAAGACTGCAGGTAAGATGCTGCTGCTAAAGATGTTCCTTTTGTCTCCCTGCAGGTTCTGCTTCTCTGAGGTTCGAGGGAATAGCTGGACACGGGGAGCGTCACGTTGCAAGCTGCAAAGTAACGCGAAGCGTGTTGGCTTGCTCGGGTGTTGTTTAAATAGCCCCAACAAAATAGTCCAGGTAAAGTAGTCCCTAGGCTACCACACCCAAAACACTAGACCGCATAGCTTGGTTCTTAGGAACCAAGCTATGTGGATGCCTCCATGTTGGCTGACAATACAATAAAGTATTTCCCAAGCACATTGTTTTTTCATGGTGTATGAGCGTGGCGCCATAGGCGCCAGGACTGGCCCCATGAGGGCTTTTGAAGAGGATGCCAGGCTCTTGAGGCCCGAGTCCTGACTCCACCTGGCCAATGGGTTTGCCAGAGGGGGTTTTGGGCGAGGGTCGTGACAGCACTCCCCCCTAAGGCCCCTCCCATGGTGTTCCTTCCGTCTGTCCCAGGTTTTGTTGGGAAGTTACGATGGAATTTCCTGATCAGACGTGGTGCGTGGATATTCTCACTGGGCTCCCAGGATCTATCTTGTGGTCCAAATCCTTTCCAATCGACGAGATGATATAGCTTGGTCCTAGAGTATTTAGAGTCCAAGATATCTTGGACTTCAAATTCTGGTTTAACCGTCAACAAGTATGGGCTTAGGTGGTGTCCCAATCCGTGTGCCGGGTTGCATTGGTTTCAGGAGGGACACATGGAATACCGGGTGGATGTGTAGATCAGGTGTAAATCCAGTTTCACGGCTGCTGGGTTGATAATTGCCTTAATTGTATAGGGTCCTAAGAATCTGGGATGAAAGGTCTGGGTTCCCTTGTGTCAGATATCCTGAAGCACGGTTCCGTGTTGACCCGTCGTGAAGAATAAATTTCTTCCTACCAATGTGATTCTCAGGAGTACGAAAGGACAGGCTGAGAAACTAATTGATCGGAAGATGGTGTAGAGTCGTTGGGATCGGTAGAGTTGAGCGGACCGCAAACTTCACGATAGATGGAGAATCCAGGTTCCTTTCAACGACTGCAGAATATTACACTGATTAACAATCAAATACACCCCTTTCTGGATAAACGTTTAACAAATAATTAACAGACTAACCTGCAGAAAACGGGTTTTAACCAGAAGTGTTTCATGCAAGAATGTCCTCAATACTGGGGAAATCTGGAGACCATAAGAAGAGAAAATACAATCAGTACCAGATAGTGAGTTTGTAGAGAATGGTAAGGAAAGTTAAGTTTCTTACCCTGGTTTCCCTGGAAGTGGTCGTCTCTGGCAAATCTCCTTCTCCTTTTCTGTACGAACTGTGTGATGGTATCTGCCCCCCTGTCCGACGAACCAAATAATCCAATGGTGCAAGGAAGTCACTAGTCCAGCAACAACCTATTCCCGCCGGCACGAGGACGCCTAAAAGGTGCTCAGGAAGTCTCTAGTCCAGCACCTAGCCTATTCCCGCCGGAACGAGGACGCCTACAGCACCCTGGAGGAAAGGACAGGGAAGGAATAGGAGGGGAAGAGGAAGGAAGGAAAGAAAGAAGGTAAGAGGTCTCCCAACCTTCAAGGTCCAAAATCAACTTAACCAAACCACTAGGCAAGAATAACCAAAAAACAATCCGAGGTCAAAATACTAGAACAGGTAAGGGCAATCCGTGAGCATATCCAATAAACGTAATCCGAGATCAAAACACACCAAAAATTTCCAAGCGAGAAGAGCCGCTGTCAATATGGGATCAGAAGCAGCGAGAAGTGGGCGCCGGATCATTAAATACCTGAACTACCGGCAACAAGATGGTCACGTGACCCAGTACGTTTTCTGTCACGTGGAAGACGCCGCGCCCACTGACGTAACCTCCATGGTAACTTCCACGTGAGGCGTCGGGAACTACGTTCCCGACGAAAATGTCTACCGCGAGTAGAGCGTGGATAATGCAAGCCCGCCTCCTGTCTGATGTTCGAACGCGACAGGCGCTCTTGGCTACGAGAAGACAAGAGAACCGAAGGGGTATCACAAGACCTGAAGCGTTTTCTGACACCTTGATGGGTACGAATTTAGCGGCTAACCAAACTTTGCCTCCTACTTGATAATGAGGGGCCTTTTTCCGGTGTTGGTCGGCGAATCTCTTGTTTTTCTTTGGCATGAATAAGGTGTTCCTTTGCCCTTTTGAAAGCCTGAGTAATGGTTGTGTGTAGAGTCTTTACCGCTGGCATTTCCAAACTGGATGGAAAGTCTAGTTCAGAGGTACGTGGATGTCTGCCATAAAGGGTATAGAAGGGCGTTTGTCCTGTGCTTGAATGCAAAAAAGGAACAAGTTACTTACCTGTAACTGTTGTTCTCCAGCATGGGTCTGGCATGGATTCACATGCTCATGAATATTCTCCAGCATGGGGTCTGGCATGGATTCACATGCTCATGAATATTCCCCGTCGTCAGGCTGGGAATCCTCTGTAAAGAAAAAAATCAGTATCAGTTTCGTTTCTGATCTGTCTTTCTTAGTAGTAACCAATCACTGATCTCTGGGTCATACTGCCCCCAGCCAATGACTGCCCTCTCCCTAAGCCCCGCCTCTGGCAGCCATCCTCGGATTTTTACAGCACGCTCAAGTGTTCGGAGTCATCGTGTTCAGCTCTCGAGTTTTTTTGCTGCGTTTGCACACTTTTCAGGAGATTTCTCATTTTTTCAGTTTAATCGAGCCTCAAGCTCCACCGTTTCCACTTCCAACAACGGGGACCCGTTTCGGAATTCTTCTACGCCCCTCAAAGGTGAAGTTTTCATCGAGTTGACACTTCTTGGAGGATTCCGGAAGATCTGCGGCCTACCTCAACGGACATGGCCCAGGACAAGGGAAGCTCGACGCCCGGATCCAAGCTGTTCAGGTGCTGCCCTGGATGCGTATTACAGAACGTTTTCAAGGAGGACGATCATTTGCGATGTCTCTACTGCCTTCATGAGGACAAGACGCACGTGGAGAAAAACTGTGCGTTCTGCAAGAACCTTTCGGAACGGATCAAACAAGATAGTTGTTCCCGCCTCGCCGCCTGGCTGGAGAAGGGCACAGCAGGTGAGAAGGCGAAGAAGAAGTCTGAGCGGGCTTCTAAGTCCTGTGAGGGCGCGCCGGCGACGGGGGCCCAACAGAAGGCCAAGCACTGCAAGTCCGCAGGCACCGGGAGCACCGAAAGGTCGGGCTCTTCGGCTGCCAAGCAGGGCGCTACTTCCCCGGCATGTTTGACCACGAGCCAGCGCTCTGGTTCGAGGAAGAGGAAGTCCGAGATCCCGGGTAGGACACTGGAGCAGACCCGGTCGATCTCGAAGGGGGAGCGAGGCGCTGACCCTCCCCTCAAGGCGAAGGCCCAGGACGCACCTAAGGTGGTGAGGGCTTTGATCCACCCGGCAAAGGCCTTTACCGAAGTGGTCGCTGTGACCCTGGCGAAGCCGGCTGAGACTACGCCTGTGGAAGCGCCCTCTGGGACCAGAGTATCCCTGCCACCGCAGAGGGAATCCTCTTTCCAGCCCACCATTAAGACCCCCGTGAAGTCCCCGGTGGAAAAAGAGGGGGGGGGCGGTGGCCATTACAGACTCAGAATCAGCCTCTGAGGAAGAACTGGTGGAAACCGAGAAGGGCCTCAACGAAAGGTCCATAGGTCTCAACGAGAGGTCCATAGGCCTCAACAAGAGATCCATAGGCCTCAACGAGAGGTTCGAGAAGGTTCGATCCCAGGGGACGGTCCCTGCTGACGTGATCGAAGAAAGCGACGATGACGACGAACAGGGCCCAGTGGAGCGGCCATCCCGTCCGCGGCAGCCATTGCCCGAGCCCCAGGATAGCTTGGCGGCCATTTTGTTGGCAATCCAATCCTTATGTACTGAGATAAGGACGAGTTTACCACGGACCCTGATGGAGGATCCTGAGCCAGGACTGTCGGGAAGCCCCCCGAACAAGCGGAGGAGAGTCCATCCCGCTCCGCCCTTCGTGCCCACAAGGCCCTACAGATTCTTCAGGAAGGCGAGGTGGTGTCGGATCACGCCATAATGGTGGCAACGGACATTGCCGATACCGGATTTCGCCAGATGGGCAACAGGATTTGCCTACGACGACAAGGGTGGCTCAAGGCGACGGACTTCCGCCAGGACGTTCAGACCAGAGTGTTGGATATGCCGTTCGACGGCAGCAACCTTTTGGGAAGACTGTGGATGAGTCGCTCCAGGCCATCAAGACCGACTCCGAGACGGCCCGGGCCCTAGGGGTACTTCAACAACGACGGCCCTTTCGGAGCTCCTGAGGCAGACAGGGTGCTGCCAAGGGATCCAGCGATGGCTCTTCTACATACCGCCAGGCGGCCCGCTCCTCGTCCCAGGAGGCCTACAGGAGGTGGCGGCAAGCAAGGAGGAACCCGCTGCCGTCGTCATCAAGGAGGCCAAGGCGGCATAGCCGCGATTATGCATAACAATTCTCCAGCATAGGGTCTGGCATGGATTCACATGCTCATGAATATTCCCCGTCGTCAGGCTGGGAATCCTCGGTAAAGAAAAAAAAACAGTATCAGTTTCGTTTCTGATCTGTCTTTCTTAGTAGTAACTAATCACTGATCTCTGGGTCATACTGCCCCCAGCCAATGATTGCCCTCTCCCTAAGCCCCGCCTCTGGCAGCCATCCTCAGATTTGGTAGCACGCCAAGTGGCAGTATGACCAAGTGAAGAGCCGCAGAGGGATAGGCGGGAGGGTTCGCATGTGAATCCATGCCAGACCCATGCTGGAGAACAACAGTTACAGGTAAGTAACTTGTTCCTTCTCCAGCCTAGGGTCTGGCATGGATTCACATGCTCATGAATAAAAGAATACATAGCAGTATACACATGCACAACCACGGGAGGTGGCAACAGGCTCAACATTAAGCAATACAACTACTCAACATTAAGCATCTCTTACCTCCTCACCAGGCTCACCTTCAGCGAACAGGTTGCGCAGCACTGCTTGGCCGACCCTGGACTCCTCCCTGGAGTCCCGATCGACGCAGTAGAATCTTTTGAAGGTGTGCGTCGACCTCCACGTAGCAGCCCTGCAGATGTCCAGCAGGGGCACACCAGACAGGAACGCCGTGGTAGCAGCGATCGCTCTGGTCGAATGGGCTCTCGGACGGCCGGGCAGCGGTCGGTTTGCCAACCGGTGAGAATGCATGATGCAGCCGGAGAGCCATCTGGAAAGGGAAGTCTCCCCCCCCTTCTTTTTCTGCCGGGGTCTTCACGGGGGTCTTAACGATGGGCTGGAAAGAGGATTCCCTCTGCGGTGGCAGGGATACTCTGGGCCCAGAGGCCGTCTCCACTGGCGTAGTCTCGCCCGGCTTCGCCAGAGCCGCAGCGACCACTTTGATAGAGGCCTTTGCCGGCTGGATCAAAGCCCTCACCATCTTAGGTGCGTCCTGGGCCTTCGCCTTGGGGGGAGGGTCAGCGCCTCGCTCCCCCTCGGGTCCCTTCGAGATCAACCCGGGCCGCTCCAGCAGCTTACCCGGGTTCTCGGACTTCCTCTTCCCCAAACCAGAGCGCTGGCTCGTGGTTGAACGTGCCGGGGAAGTCGTGTCCTGCCTGGCAGCCGAAGAGCCCGACCTTTCGGAGCTCCCGGTGCCCGCGGACTCGCGGTGCTTGGCCTTCTGTTGGGCCCCCGTCACCGGGGCGCCCTCACAGGACTTAGAAGCCCGCTCAGACTTTTTCTTCGCCTTCTCGCCTGCTGTGCCCTTCCCAGCCAGGCGGCGAGGCGGGAACGACGATCTTGCTTGGTCCATTCCGAAAGGTTCTTGCAGAACGCACAGTCCTTCTCCACGTGCGTCTTGTCCTCATGAAGGCAGTAGAGACATCGCGAATGCTCGTCCTCCTTGAAAACATTTTGTAATCCGCATCCAGGGCAGCACCTGAACAGCCTGGATCCGGGCGTCAAGCTTCCCTTGTCCTGGGCCATGTCCGTTGAGGTAGGCCGCAGATCTTCCGGAATCCTCCAAGAAGCATAAACTCGACGAAAACTTCACCTTTGAGGGGCGTAGAAGAATTCCGAAACGAGTCCCCATTATCGGAAGTAGAAACGGTGGAGCTTAAGGCTTGATTAAACCGAAAAAATGAGAAAATCTCCTGAAAAAAATGCGAAAACGCAGCAAAAACTCGAGAGCTAAAGCACGAGGACTCCCAACACTTGAACGTGCGGTAAAAATCTGAGGAGGCTGCCAGAGGCGGGGCTTAGGGAGAGGGCAGTCATTGGCTGGGGGCAGTATGACCCAGAGATCAGTGATTGGTTACTACTAAGAAAGACAGATCAGAAACGAAACTGATACTGATTTTTTTCTTTACCGAGGATTCCCAGCCTGACGACGAGGAATATTCATGAGCATGTGAATCCATGCCAGACCCCATGCTGGAGAATTGTTATATGCATATTCGGCTATCCATAGTAGGTCTTTCCAATTCCTTTGTTCGTGGTGCAGCATGCACCGTGAATATTGCTCGAGTGTCTGATTGGTTCTCTCGGTTTGGCCGCCCGTTTGGGGATGGTGACTGGTAGATAGCCGAACGTCGATCAGCTCCATTGCACAACATTTTTTCCAGAAGTTTGAAACAAACTGGCTGCCTCGATCGGAGACCAGAACCGAAGGGAACTCATTTAGCTTAACCATGCCCTCCAGGAACACTTTTGCTAAAGTGGCTGCGTCTGGGAGGCATTTGAGAGGAATAAAATGGGCCATCTTCGAGAAGAAGTACACAACTACAAGGACGGTGTTGAACCCTTGGCTTGGAGGTAGATCAGTGATGAAGTCAAGGGAAAGAGTGTGCCATGGAACTGGAGGAATGTCGAATGGTTATAGGAGACCAGATGGTTTTTGTTTCTGTGATTTATTTTGTGCGCAGACACTGCAGGACTGAATATACTGAATGATGTCCTTAAGCCAGGTAGGCCACCAAAAGTTCACTTTCACCTTAGCTAGGGTTTTGGCGACCCCAGGATGCCCTTCGATCAGTGAATCGTGATAGTTTGAAATAATATGCTGTTGTAATTCCTTCTTGGGTACATATAGGCGATCCCTAAAAAAGGGTAGATGGTCCTTGATGGTATATTGTTCTCCTTGAGTTTGCCATGCGAGGTAGGCATCAGGATTCATTGTCCGTTGGATTTCTTTTCGTAGTTCTCCTTGTGTTAAGGCTGTCGTGATACCCAAGAGTGTCTTCAGGTATAATAGGTACAGGGTCTGGAGTTATATACACTATTTCATCTATGCCCATGTGAGATAAGGCATCCGCTTTTCCGTTTCTGACTCCTGGTCGAAATGTGATTACATAATCATTCAGCGAAGAAAAGGGCCCACCGTAATTGGCGCGAGGACTGGGCCCTGGCTGTTTTGAGATATTGCAGGTTTCGGTGGTCTGTGATGACTGTAATGGTGTGTCTGGCCCCCAGAAGGTAGTGCCTCCGGGCTTTAAAGGCGGATTTAATAGCCAGGAGTTGCTCGTCTGTGATGGCATAATTAATCTCTGGAGGTGAGAACTTTTTCGACCAGAAGGCCACAGGATGTAGCTGCCCGGTTTCCGGGTCTCTCTGTGAAAGGACAGCCCCCATTGCGAGACTGGACGCATCAGTTTTACCGACATAAGGGAGGTCTGGACGAGGATGTCGCAGGATTGTAGCAGAGGTAAACCTTTGTTTATGTTCCTGAAAGGCTTCTTTTGCTTCTTCGGTCCAAGCAAACTTTTAATCATTTTTTCGTAATAGTACTGTGATTGGGTGCACAACCTGAGAGAAGTCTGGGATGAACCGGCGGTAGAAGTTCGCAAAGCCCAGCATGCTTTGTACCCCTTTCAGAGACGTCAGTGAAGGCCATTTCAGAATGGCATCTACCTTGTGCACGTCCATTCTGATGCCTCCTGGAGTAAGGATAAAACCAAGAAATTCTACTTCGGTGACGTGAAAAAAAGCATTTTTCAAGCTTTGCAAACAAGCGATGTTGACGGAGCTTGGTGAGGACTGAACGAACGTGCCTGACATGATCTTGTTTCGAGGCCGAGTATACTAAGATGCCATCTATGTACACTAAGGCACACACATCAATTAATTCCCTTAAGACGTCATTCATGAAATATTGGAATGCCGCAGGAGCGTTGCATAACCCAAAGGGCATGACTTGATATTCAAACAAGCCATACTTAGTACAGAAGGCGGTTTTCCATTCATCTCCTTTTCTGACTCGGACCAGGTGGTACGCTCCTCGAAGGTCCAATTTGGTATAAATCTGGGCATCTTTAACTTGGTCTAGCATCTCAGGGATAAGTGGCAAGGGGTAGCGGTTCTTCACGGTGATCTGGTTCAATGCGCGGTAGTCGATACAGGTTCTCAAGTCTCCTTCCTTTTTTGGTACGAAGAACAAAGGACTGGCTGCCGGGGACTTCGAAGGACGGATACATCCGTTTGCAAGGTACTGGTCTAAATAGGATTTCAAATGAAGGTTTTCTGGTTCTGTGAGAGCGTAGATCCTGCCGCAAGGGATTTGTGCACCAGGAAAACATCCTGGAAATCATGGTATTCACTTGGCAAGGTATTAGTTGCTCCCAGGGTTGATACTGTCGCTCCGGGAGTCATGGGGATACAGACGTCGGGTTTCTCCACTTGGTAATAGCAGGCAGGGGAGCAGTCACCGGGGAAGGTTAATTTTCGTGCCCGCCACTGCATCAAAGGGTTGTGAGCAACCAACCATGGCATCCCTAGTATTAGCCTGAACTGAGGTGCCTTGATGAGATCGAATGAAATAAGACTCCCGATGTCCGTCCTGGCACAGCAAGGTTACCCTGGCTGTGCACTGGGTTACTGGTCTGGAAGAGATTTCTGTTCCATCCACGGTGGTTACCTTGTCCATAGTTGGCTTAGAACACAAAGGAAGCCCCATCTCTGCTGCCAGTTCTTGAACAATATAATTTCCAACTGATCCACTATCGATGTATGCTTCAACGGCATGCATTCTTGACGACTATTGGTGGTTAATTAAGATCACTGGTATTGCAAAGTGCGAGGTCAGCAACTCTTCTCACTCAACAAACTGACCTCTACGTTTGTCGAGCTTGGTAGTTTTCCGATTCCTTAGCTTCATCCTTCTCTGTGGCCCGACTGTTCTTCTTGGGGGTTTTACTGGACAGTCCTTCAGGAAATGTCCTGGTTTCCCACAATACAAACAAAGCTATCGTTGTCTTCTTTTGTCCCGCTCTTGTTTTGTTAATGGAGGCCGTATCCCTCCAATCTGCATGGGTTCTACAGCATTTTCAGGTACACGGGGTGTGTTTTCCCTTGGTCGAACATACACGGTCTGAGGGTCTGTCTTAGACCGGTCTGCCTTTCGGTCCTGCAACCGGTGGTCTAGCTGCACGACCAGATTTATGAATTCTGCACAGCCTCTGGGTGGATCAACCACCTGGGCTAAGACGTCCTTTAATTCGCCTCGTAAGCCTCGATAGAATAACGTGGTTCATTTGTTTTCTGGCCACGTAGCTTCGGCAACCAGTCTGTTGAAGGTAGCAATGTACGTTAACAAGTCCCGATTCCCCTGTCGGAGGGACAAGAGTTCATTGTCTACTGCTTGTTCCTGGGTATGGCGAGCAAAAAGTGTTTCCATTTCTCTCTGGAACCCCCCAAACTCATGTAATAGAGGATCATCATGGGTTACCAACAGCACCGACCAATCTGCTGCACTACCACTCAGGTATGATAAGACAAAAGCTACCCGATCTTAGTAGTTTGGAAATGCTCCAGGCCTACAAAGAAAATGAAGGCAGCACTGATTGATGAATGCCGCATACTTCTATGGGTCGCCTGAGAACCTTGCTGGTGGTGCCAGGGGCACTGTTCCAGGTAACGTGATCTGTACCGAGTGGGTGGTATGGCAGGGTTTTGCATCGTTGGATTGCTTCCAGGTAGAGGCGTCTGTCCTGCCTGTGATTGCAAGTATTGCCTGCTAATCTCTTTAGTGCGTTCTTTGGTCACTATTAGGTCTCTACGGAGGGCATTAGTCTCTTGTCGGGCAGAATGAACCTCAGCAAGAAGCTCTCCTAGTAATTGGGCCAATTGGTCCATTTCTGATGTCTCCATGGTGCCCAGGTGGATTTGTTATGGTAGGCTTCGCGTTCTGTTACGCTCACCTGGTACACACAGGGACGCCACCCAGCCGGGTTACTCGCTGGTATGCTTCTCAGCTTTTCCCTGATGTGGTCTGCAGGGAAGGTTCTGCCTTGTGGTAGAATTAGGCGTGCTCTCCGTCCTGCCTTCTTTGCAGGGGCGCATTGTCTTTCATGGGCGAGTGCGGTCCAGTTACTTCACTGACGCCGGCCCGTTTGATATTGTTCAGGTAGGTCTTATTGCTGTCTTTAGTTTTGTTTCTACTCTGCATGCCTTTCTTGGTTTAAAATGTCTTTTTTCTCCCTTAGGTATGCGGAGCTTCAACGCGTCGAACCGGCTTGGTTGAGCCCCGCTGGTAAATGATGGCGCATTAAGAGCGCTATGATGCAAAAAGTAAGCGCTATGCGTAGCGCTGCGAAGTCTTGCCTTTGCTAACCTGCATTTTCCTTCCTTGTAGGTCGCAGTGTTCTTCAGCGCGAGTGGAATGTCCAGAGTGGTGCCAGCCGAGAGGCGACCAGCCAGGTTAGCCTTTTGAGCAGTTCGTAATTTGTAAATGTCTCTACTGCTTTCTTTAATGTTGCCTCCATCTTCCTCTTTCAGGTCGTTCTGTCCGGGAGGCGTGCAGATTCGAGGAAGCTGTTCTCAGTAGCTGCGAGTGTTTAAAGATGAAGACTGCAGGTAAGATGCTGCTGCTAATGATGTTCCTTTTGTCTCCTTGCAGGTTCTGCTTCTCCGAGGTTCGAGGGAATAGCTGGACACGATGAGCGTCACGTTGCAAGCTGCAAAGTAACGCGAAGCGTGTTGTCTTGCTCGGGTGTGGTTTAAAATAGCCCCAACAAAATAGTCCAGGTAAAGTAGTCCCTAGGTTACCACACACAAAACACTAGACCGCATAGCTTGGTTCTTAGGAACCAAGCTATGTGGATGCCTCCATGTTGGCTGACAATACAATAAAGTAGTTCCCAAGCACATTGTTTTTTCATGGTGTATGAGCCTGGCGCCATAGGGTTTGCCAGAGGGGGTTTTGGGCGAGGGTCGTGACAATTTGTTGGACTTGAGGTTAGCGGTTGAAGCCATTTTAAAGGAATGAGGTGGAAGGGAATGGGGGGGCAGAAAAAACACTTTGGGGGGGGTTCTTTTGCTGGAGACATGGCCCTTTGGAGGATGGTTGGGGGAACAAAAATGGGGGTAGCACAGACAGGCTAGCCCAGGCAGTACAAAAGGGGGCGGGGAAGAGGTATTGAAGAAGGAAGGGCGTGGCCTTGGGGAGATAAGAAGGGGGCAGGAATGAAGGTTGAGGGGATTGGAGGGGAGGGAATAAGGAGCAGGAATTGATGAATTGTTTAATTAATTAATTGGCTTGGTGAGTGTTAATTGATCTGTAGTCTGTAAAGCCAAGGAGCCAGGTTAGTGTTTATTTGTAAGCTGTGGCCTGTCACATTAAAGCGCCTTTTTTTCCCACTACAAAAGAGCCTGTTTTTTTTTTTTGCAGTTAGCCCAAAAGGATGTCCCCTCAAAAGGCTTCCACGCACGGATAGCCACTAAGTGCATGCAAGAGGAGCCCAGTCTTGGTCTCAAGTGAGCCAGGTATGACACAAAGAAAAGCACATGATCCAGAGAAGCCCGAATGCGTTTATATGGGCCTTTAAACCCCAATGACGAAATCAAGTTTAGTAGTTTGCTTATGGAAAGTCTTCAATATGTCCCTGTTCCAGTAGCTATTGGGGCAATTCCATTCTGGATTACCCACTCCCAGGTTTGCATAACAGGACCATGAGTTCACAGTTGTCAGAACTTGTTATGCCTTGCTTATTCAAGAAAAACATGGCTGCAGTACTATCAAGAGTAAACTGGTACCTTGGAATTTCTGAGGGAGAGAAGGAAAGACTTCAAAACCAGAAATATGGCCTTGCGCACCAGCACATTGAGGTGTTGCAAGTGAAGCAAACAGCCCCAGAGTGTGAGTTTCTGAAGACCAGGCCTCAAAATAAAAGTACACCTTGAGGGTGGCTTCAGCTTGAGAGATTTTCAGAACGCTTTCCAAATAAGAACAGTCTTCTTCCAGGCATCATTAACGTGAGTGACATCACCCTCACCTATGCCCCATCAGAATGACAACGCCATGGAGGACTCATTGCGTTTGGAACCAGGAGACTAACACAGACCTGAGCAAAATGATAAAGGCTGACCAACTAGAAGAGCATGTGAGCTCATCATTTGAAGTGCCATGTCAAAAATGCTTGATCTTGAAATTATCCATATGCAATACAGTTTAGGAAATCAAGTGTTTGGCTGTTGTAAGGAAGGAGGGGTCGTTTTGCCCACCCATACATTCAACATGAAGGAAATCATCTGCTCTTGCAATAGTGGGGGGGACGCCTTCCTTGCCCTTCCCTGGTTCCAGTGGAAAGATCCCTCGCGCCAATGGAAGAGGGGCAACTGCAAGATACATTTGGACCCCACCTTGAGCACCCCAGACTCCATTTTTGGACTAGGCTGCATTCAAGTTTCTGTGAAGGCTCCTCTCCCCTCAGCAGCGCCGCGCACAGCCAACACGGACAGCCCCCACCTCCTCCTCCCATGTTCACGCGGCCCAAGCTAATTTCTCACGGATGTTCTGGCACAAATTGTTGCAAACAGTGTGTTCTTTTATCCTTCCTCTGAGCTCATTGCCCTGTGTGTGACCGGAGTGAATCCTGCCCTGTGGCCCATTCGTCTCCACAAATCTGCTCTTGCTCCTCTCATCCTCACCTTTGGAAGTTACTGCCTGCAGACCCGCTTGCCCCTCCATTCTCCATCTGATGTAACAGAAGTGTGACCCTTCCCCACTGACCACTCCTGAGTGCCGCCCATATAACTGCCATCATATGTTGCACTAAAAACCAACACATATCCATCTGCCCACCCAAGCTCTGTGGCGCCTTGTCCAATAAATCCTAGATCAAACCCTCTGATAACACACCTGGGGGGCAAGACCCACACCCCCACTACCTCTACAAAGGCCTAATGTAGAAATATGTTTAGATGTATTTTCAGTTTATAGGTAACCTCACATTCTTGGTGTCCTGCATTGTTCATAATGTGTCAGAAAACGTTATGAAGTTTAGTTAGACAGGCTGACCCCCCTCTCGTGGAGCTGACCTGGCCTTCACTCCGCCCAGCTGAGCCTGGCCAACCCACATGCCACACAAAGCAACAGTTCTGAACCAGCCTATCCTGTGGATCCGGCCCTTATATCGATACAATTTATTTGTATTCTCCACCAATCCTGATGTAATCCTGTGTCCCTATAGGGAAACGTTAATAGTGACGTTTCCAGACCATATAATGTACAATTTTTGTAACGTTTGCCAGAGCGCTCTCGAGGCAGCAGAGTTCTCTGGATGCTGAATTCTATAAACCTTTATTTCACTTACAACCAATCTCTTGGTCTCATTCCCTACTGGGATGTGTCCTGTATTATGAGTTTATAATTGCATTGTTGGGGAGTGAGCACCTTCACTTGGTGACCCCGGGCTACATGATCGTGGGTGCTCCGACGAGGCCCCCGTGACATGCAGCGAGATCCGGGATGCCCCCAGCAAAACCATCGCCATATGTGGCTGACCAGTGAGCGTACGCACCAAAGAGGTTCCAAGGGTACCGGCCATTGCAAATACCCGACTGCTCGCCGGGGTGAGCAACGGCTTGGTTGGGGGGCGGCACCCTGGTTGTGCACAGAGCGTGAACGGAAGCTCTCAGATCACCTCAGACACGTGAGTATTGGTTGCGAGCAACTTAAAGGAGGGGAAGTTTAAGGGGTAAAAAGGTAAAGGTTTCATGGTGAGGGAACGGCCTGAGAGTCAGATTAAGTGTGCATGGGAGTGTGTGAGTATTGACTAGTATGCTTTTCTTTCTCTTTTCTTATATGGCCATTAGGTTTTTTTGTGAAGAGGTAATGGCACAAAAGGAAAATACGGGAACCTAGCTCCAAAAGGGGGTGGAAGGCGGTGCCGCGTAGAATTTCTCGACCAGTGCAGGATGTAAGTGGAAGTAAAAAAGAAAAGAAAATCATAGGAGTCTTGTATATTGAGGAGACTCGGGAGATATTAGCAAACTCTTTCTTGTGTGCAAGAAGTATTTCTAGGAGGTAGGCCCAGAAGGGGCCCAGGGAGAGGTGAATGTGAAGAGTGAGTGTGGGGAAAGAACCCAAAAGGGTTAACAGGGAAGGGGTCAAAGGAAAAGGTTATTGAAATTTGTTCTTTGTTCACTGTTAGTAAAGTATGTCAGTTTGTACCAATGTCTATCCGTTAAATGGTTTTTATGATCCACTGTTTCCGTTTGTGTTTTTGGAGTGTTCTGGGTCAAACAAAGTAAGTGAAGGTGTTTTTAAACTGTAATGTTTTGAAGTTTGTTCTCGACAAAGATCCAGTTAACTAACCTATTTTGTGGTATTAGCATACACATACAAGTACACACACACACAAGATAATAGCAAAAGAAAAGCCATGGGCGCAGGCACTCCCTTAATGCACATTTGTCAACACCTCCCTCTGTACAGTGATAAAATTAAAAAATATGACCATTGGCTCACTGAGATTAAGGGGAGGGGTCTTCCCCAGTATGGCCGGAAGGTGGATCTTTTGACAAAAGGGTATTAGATCTTGTAACAACATATTTGCTAGCCAAGCACAAGGAGAAACGGCTCCAAAATCGAAGGGAGGTCCTAGATCTCTGGAGGATGTTTGAAGAGACCCCTCCTGTAACTGATAAGGGGAAGGAAGTGCCACCCGAGGTGGTATCTGTGCTGACAGGAGGAGGGGGAGAAAGTAAGGACAGTGAACAAACGAAATTGTACCCACTCCTAACCAGACCTGCTGAAGGTTATAGCGACATGTTCTACCTGCTCCAGCCAAGCGCACCCGCTTCCCCCCGTTAGGCAGAATTGCATGCAGTACTCTCTGGGACCACCACACACAATTAGGACTGCAGGTGTAAGCAAGACCAACCTTTGGTATAAGTCTGTACCACACAGTTTGTTGGTAGCGAGCTGAGCAGCCAGGCTTATCTCAAGAGCAAATGTGAGCAGTACAAGTAGTTACACATAGGACTTTCAATCACAGTGGTTCAAGTAGACACTTATACTCAAAGATTCTTGGTAAAACACTTATTAATTTATTACATAATCCATTATAAAACATTTCACTAGAAGAAGACAACTTAATATTGTATACCAATACACTTCACTGCAAAAGTCTAAGTTTTTGAGACGGTTTGAGCTCCCCTGAAATAGGAGCAAAATGACAGTTCAGTTACTTCGCCGTGAGCAAAAAGGACAAAAGTAAGTAGAATAGATTACATATACTTTCTAGGCAGTGCAAATAGTGTCAGTTCACCAGAAGAGTTCAATTTAAGTCAATAGGCCAGGCCAAAATCAATGGGCTAGTGTTCTGGATAGGAAAGAGCAGTTCTGGTATCAAACGTTAAAGACTTAGCAAAAGTTCTCAGAAGTAGTTTAGGTGAAAAAAAATCATTTGTGGGGTCACAAGCTGATTAGGACTGCAAGTTGGGAAAGCTTCACAAACTTTCACTGCGAGAGTGGCGTTCTTTCAATCGGGTTGGCACAGTACCTTTATATGAAGAAACAAATGTTGCTGAAGTCGTGGTTCCTGGTAGTTCCTGCAGATCTCGCTGTTCCTGAGCCTCAGTCGTTGGGACAAGAGGGAGGACGTCAGGGGACTCCTGCACTGCACGGGATCGTTGAAGAAAGCAAACCAAATGGAGTCACTTAAGTTCCAGTAGCTGTAGATTCAAGAACACAAAATGGTGTCCCTCTCCCTGGTTAATGCTAACCAGCCTTGAGAATGGTATCCAGGTGTCTTATGAGTTGATTGGTCCCACCAACTCAAAGGAAGAATCCGTCCTTGAAGGAGCTTCTCTATCAAATGGAGTTTGGCAATTTGCACCTGCAGCAGGGCTTCACCAGGCAAACCAACGGTCCAGGAGTTGTAGCAGCCATCCTCTTCCAGTTAGTCTTCAGTTCTTTCGTTCCAGTGGCCGACTCTGCCTTCCAGTTCACGAGACTGATCTTTTAAACAGTTCTCTCCCTTTCATTCCAGCCTAGCTGTCACTCACCCAGCAGGGTGGCTGTCCTTGCCGGACAGTCAGCCAGCCAATCACGCCAGAGTGCATTTGGGCCTCCTAGGAGACTAAGCACAGGGAGTTTCGGGTACCTCCCTCACTTCCTGCCCACACTAGACACTCAGACACCAAGGGCGGACTTCAGTACTGAAGCCCGCCATAGGCACACAAACAAAGGGACCAAACCTGGTTTGGCACGCAAAGACAAACACTAGAAGGACCTTTCCAAAAAGAAATGGTGAAAAAAAGACCGGGACCCGTTTAAACAAAGGGGCTTAAGGCGCCATCTTGAAAAACATGGCTCCCATGATTTTTAGCTACCGGTGTTCGCGGTCGGGAAAAATCATGGTAGTTCGTTGTAAAACAACAGCCTTGTCAATAGGAAAGGGTAGCATTTGACTGCTACATGAGTGTAGACACAGGGGATACTATGTAACCCCTCCAGCCCTCCATTGTAAGATGGTGTGTGCCAAGTCTAGGAATTTGGAAAAGACTAGTAAAGTCAATTTCACTTTACATTCTCTGGGAAACAGCAGTTGATCCCAGAGAAGGTATTTAAACCTTTGGGAAGTCTAAAAGACATCCCTGTGTCACTGCACTGAAGGTGCTGTGTCACACACATGAAAAGATGATGCCTATGGAGTGGTCTAAAACTCCATAACCAAAAGAAATTACCACAGAAAACAAACAGAATTAAAAAGTTCAAAGTCCCAAAGTCTAGCAAAAGAGCTGGGGGTCTCTAAGGTACAGAGGAATCAGCTAATTTTGAGAATCCTCCCCAACACCCCCGCAGCAGCACCCCTGCCTCCTTATGATCCCAGAGGGCTGTATGGTCCTAGATGCGCACCACCAGTAAACATTGCAACTTTAACTAGGGATTTAGAAAGACAACTGACCACCACACAAGCAGAATTAACGCAGCTAAGAACCCTGTGTGATAGGAGCCAAATGCTGCCAGGCAGCGGGGAGACACCCTCGCCGGCCCCGTCTAAAAACACCTCCAGTTTAACAGAGGATGAGTGGAAGTCAGGGGAATTCTTCTTCCACCTCAATAACACCCCAATAAAAGTGCTACGTGTAGATCAAGGAAGTGACAAAGCAAGTGAGGAACAACGTAGTGTAGCATCTGACAGGGAAGCAGAAATAGATGAATGTTGAAGCGACTTAGACGAGTACGAGGAAGGAGTGGCCGGAGCAGGCCAACAGCTGCCGCTGCGATACGAGCCGGAGGAAGGGGAAACGGTGAGGGAGAGATGGCAAAGGAGACTAAGTAGCAGGGTAGGGAACATGGTAGTGACGAAAAAGAAAGGGATACATTTGTATTTTATTTATTTATATAGCGCAACTGGCCCAAGGGCATCCGGGCGCATCACTTGAGTTACACAGTAAATTGACATACATAATGGAAGTTAATTTGTCAGATTGACATAAGCATAACATACAAAGTCATGTACAAAATAAACATGGATGATTTACAGTCATATACAAATTCAATGGTCATAAAGCACAACAGTGATGATAGGCAGGACCAATCACCAAACACAAATACGTTCAAGTAGATGAGTTTGTAGGATATATACAGAAGCCACTTTCTACGCTGAGGGAGATGGCACAGGTGCAAAGGGAGTGTTAGTGCTGGGAAGAGTCTTGGGCAGACAACCAGGCTTTAGCCTTGCACTTGAAAGCATGGAATGAAGGTTCAGCTCCAAGAAGGTTTGGGAGTGAGTTCTAGAGTTTTCGAAGCAAGGACTGGGAAACTGATCCCACCTGATCTTTGTAGCTTAAAGCGAGGTATGGAGAGGCAGTTGGCCTGGGCAGATCTGAGAGGTCTGTTGGGGGTGTGGTGGGCAAATCTGCAAGATAGTAAGATAGGTGCTTGGTTGGCAAGGTATTTGTGCATCAGTGCAAGTGTTTTGAGTGAGACTCTATGCGACACTGTTAGCCAATTAAGGCTCCGCCTGCTGTCGGAGATGAGTAGGTTCCTTGGGATGTTTAGTGCGGCTCCATAGGCATTATTTTGGATAATCTGTAGTTTATTGAGATTACATTGGTTAGTGCCTAAGTAGAGGGTGTTGCAATAATCGATTTTGGACATAACCAAGGTCCTGGCTAATGTAGTACAATTGGCAGGTGTGAGAAAAGGTTGGCAGGCCGTGATAAGCTTACAGGTGTAAGCTGCGGCCGAGGATACTGCGTTGGTTTGTCTAGAGAGGTATAGTGTGGAGTCAAGATAAATACCAGAGGTTTTGGCATCATTCATAACTTTGATGATGTTACCATCAATGACGAATGATTTGAAGGAGGAGTTGAGTTTGTTAAGTCTCTGTTGGGAACCCATAGCTCTGTCTTTTCATCATTGAGACAGAGTTCGTGTTGAGCCATCCAGGCTTGAATGACTTGGTAGATAGTGTTTACGGCAAGTGTGTTGGCTGTGTGGTCACTGGTGATGGGAATGAGTATCTGGGTGTCATCCGCGTAATTCGTGTAGGCGACACCCCAATGGTCCAGGATGTCGAATAGTGGTTTTGTAAACACATTTTAGAGAGTAGGGAAAACACATGATCCTTGTGGTACTCCGCAAGGGACTGATGAAGGTTCAGCAGCAGCAGTGGGGGAGAAGACCCTCATGGATCGGTTATCCAGGAATGATCTGATCCAAGCAGTAGCTTTGTCGCCACCTCAGATCAGCTGCCCATTTCTCAGACAAAGGATTTGATGGTTCACTAGGTCGAACGCTGCTGATAAATCAAGAAGGAGTAGAAGAGCCAGCTTGCCTTTGTCTTTTAGGTCTTCACTCTGTGTTTTGAGGTCAATAAGGGCGGTTTCAGTACTGTGACGGGGATGGAAGCCAGATTGTCTAAGGCGCAGGAGATGGGTATTTTTTCAGGTAATCTTGGATCTGAAGGTAGCTGCTCGATCCAAGATTTTTAGCAAGAAAGGCACAGTGGTGATAGGCCTGTAATTTGTAAGTATGCTAGCATCTAATGTAGATTTTTTGAGAAGTGGGATGACTCACGCATCTTTCAAATTATCTGGGAGTACACCTGTGCTAAATGAAGAGTTTATAAACACTGCAATAAATGGGGCTAAGTTATCTGAAGCCTCCTTGATAATTGGGGCTGGGCATAAGTCACCTTGGCAATTGGGGGGTTTGAGATGGAACAAGTTACTTACCTGTAACTGTTGTTCTCCAGCATGGATCTGGCATGGATTCACATGCTCATGAATATTCCCCGTCGTCAGGCTGGGAATCCTCTGTAAAGAAAAAATCAGTATCAGTTTCGTTTCTGATCTGTCTTTCTTAGTAGTAACCAATCACTGATCTATGGGTCATACTGCCCCCAGCCAATGACTGCCCTCTCCCTAAGCCCCGCCTCTGGCAGCCATCCTCAGATTTGGTAGCACACCAAGTGGCAGTATGACCAAGTGAAGAGCCGCAGAGGGGGTAGGCGGGAGAGTTTGCATGTGAATCCATGCCAGACCCATGCTGGAGAACAACAGTTACAGGTAAGTAACTTGTTCCTTCTCCAGCATGGGGTCTGGCATGGATTCACATGCTCATGAATAAAAGAATACATAGCAGTATACACATGCACAACCACGGGAGGTGGCAACAGGCTCAACATTAAGCAATACAACTACTCAACATTAAGCATCTCTTACCTCCTCACCAGGCTCACCTTAAGCGAACAGGTTGCGCAGCACTGCTTGGCCGACCCTGGACTCCTCCCTGGAGTCCCGATCGATGCAGTAGAATCTTGTGAAGGTGTGTGTCGACCTCCACGTAGCAGCCCTGCAGATGTCCAGCAGGGGCACACCAGACAGGAACGCCGTGGTAGCAGCGATCGCTCTGGTCGAATGGGCTCTCGGACGGCCGGGCAGCGGTCGGTTTGCCAACCGGTGACAATGCATGATGCAGCCGGAGAGCCATCTGGAAATGGAAGTCTTCGATAGAGCCTTCCCTTGATTCACAGACCCAAAGTTCACAAACAGTTGTGACGTCTTCCGAAAAATCTTTGTGCGGTCCACGTAGAACTTCAGCGCTCTAGCTACATCCAGCGAGTGCAAAGTCCTCTCGGCCGGCGTCGAAGGCGACCGGAAGAAAACTGGTAACACCAAGGGCTCGTTGAGGTGGCAGTCCGACGGCACCCTGGGCATGAAGGATGAGTGCGTCCTCAGCACCACCCTCGTGTCATGAAAAGTCAAGTATGGAGGCTTGCAAGATAGGGCCTGAATCTCTCCCACTCGTCGTGCAGAGGTGATGCCCACGAGGAACGCTGTCTTCCATGACAGGAACTTCAAAGGCGCTGAATGCATAGGCTCGAATGGAGCTCCCATGAGCCTGGTCAGCACCACATTAAGCTCCCACGCCGGGGCAAGAGCCTTCACCAGCGGGAATGATCGGAATAGTCCCTTCATAAATTCCTTCACCAGGCGATGAGACCACAAGGACGCCCGTCCCGTAGTCCTGGTATATCGGGAGATGGCAGCCAGATGTATTTTTATGGCGGCGTGTCAGTCCAGCTTTGGCCAGCGACAGTAGATACGGCAGCACTTGAGGGGCCGTAATCTGCCGAGGGTTAATCTTCTGTGCACGGCACCAGACAGAGAACCTCTTCCATTTATGACCGTAACACTTGAGAGTTGAGGACGCCCTGGCCTTTGCAAGAACCTCTCTGCAATCAGCCGGGATATCGTACCCTCCAAACTCTAGTGCTGCAGGAGCCAGGCCTGCAAGTTCAGCGACTGTGGGTCGTGATGGAGAATGGCGCCTCCTTCTCTGGAGAGAAGATCCGCGTCCGCCGGCAGCCTGACTGGCGCGGACGTTGACAAGTCCAGAAGGTCCGGGAACCAGATCTGCCTCGGCCACGCCGGTGCGACGAGGATCATCCTGCACCTGGACATCTTGAGCTGGTTGATGAGGCGGAGCAACAGCGGCAATGGAGGGAACGCGTACAGAAACAGGCCGTCCCAAGGGAACGAGAAAGCATCGCCCATGCTCCTCGGCTGTGGGAACCTGCTGGCGAACCTCTGGCACTTGGAGTTCGTCGTCGTCGCGAACAGGTCGATCTGGGGTTTGCCCCATCGTTGGAAGAGTCGACCCACTTGATCCTGGCGCAGTTCCCACTAATGGCACGAGCGCAGCTCCCTGCTGAGTGAGTCGGCGATGGTGTTTTTTATTCCTGCCAGGTGGAAGGGAACCAGAAACATCCCCTGGGCGACGGCGCAGTGCCACGGATCCTGGGCCTCCTTGGATAGGGCTGGGAATCTGGTGCCTCCCTGCTTCCGGATGTAGAAATTCGTGGTGGTGTTGTCGGTGAAGATCCTTACCACTTTGCCCTTAAGCGACGGAAGGAACGATTTGAGAGCCCAGAACAGTGCTCGGAGCTCCAGAATGTTGATGTGGAGAGACCTCTCCTCCGGGAGCCAAAGGCCTCTTGCGTGGAGGTCTCCGGTGTGGGCCCCCCAACCCTCCAGAGTGGCGTCCGTCGTCACCGTCTCCTGAAACGCCAGGATTTGAAATTCCGTGCCTGTCGTGAGGTGAGCATGGATGCCCCACCATAAGATCGCCCGACGGAACTCCTCGTCGAGAGGGATCCTGTCCTCGAAACAGCCCGCCGCCTGAAACCAGCGGGCGTCGAGGAACTCCTGTAGCGGACGCATCCGAAGTCTGCAAAGGGGTACAAGATAGATGCATGAGGACATCATCCCGAGGAGGGACTTGATGGACCTCACCCCGGCCACGTCCGTGGCTAGCAGGCGCTGCACCTTGCCCAGGATGGTCTTGGTCCTCTCCTCTGAAGGGGAGGCCAATTGCCCCACTGTATCGAGCTTCGCTCCCAGAAACAGTACCGTCTGCGATGGAACTAGGTGGGATTTGGGGTAGTTGATGGCGAACCCCAGCTCCGTGAGCAACCGGACAGTCCTCGCCGTGTGTTCAACGGCGAGTTCCCTTGTCCTTGCCCGGATTAGCCAGTCGTCCAGGTAGGGGTAAGCGTGGATCCCCTGCAGGCGCAGCCGCGCCGCCACTGGTGCCAGGCACTTGGTGAAAACCCTGGGTGCCGACTTTAATCCGAACGGTAGGGCTCTGAATTGGTAGTGGCGTCCCTGAACCACGAACCTGAGGAACTTCCTGTGCCTTTTTAGAATAGGGATGTGGAAGTAAGCATCCTCCAGGTCCAAAGACGACAGGAAGTCGCCTTCCTCCAGCTGTCCCAGCACGTGCTGGAGGGTGCCCATCCTGAATTTCTGCACCTTGATGTACTTGTTTAAGCGACGCAGGTCCAGGATGGGGCGCCAACCGCCTGTCTTCTTCCTGACGAGGAAGTACCTTGAGTACACTCCGGAGCCCAGGAGCCTTCTGGGGACGAGCTCGATGGCACCTTTTTTGAGCATCGCCTTTACCTCCAACAGCAGTTAAGGGACATGATTTTCCTTCCTGGCCACGGGAGGAATGCAAGGGCACTTCTTTTGGAATTCCAGCGGGTGCCCGTTGGCCAGGGTGTCCAACACCCAACGGTCGGTGGAGATGGACTCCCACACGCTGACGAACTTCGTCAGGCGGCCTCCCACCGGGGTGCTTCGGTGGGGGCCCGACAACACGGCTGGGTCAGTCTTGCTTGGAGGCGGCCTTGCCACCTTGGCCTCCTTGGCGATGACGGCGGGATCCCCCTTGCTTGCCGCGACCTCTGTAGGCCTCCTGGGAAGAGGAGCGGGCCGCCTGCCGTTAAGTGGAGGAGTCAACGCTGGAACCTTTGGAGGCACCCTGTCTGCCTCCGGAGCGCCGAAAGGGCCGTCGCTGTTGAAGCACCCCTAAGGCCCGGGCCGTCTCCGAGTCGGTCTTGATGGCCTGTAGAGACTCGTCCACCGCCTTACCAAAGAGGTTGTTGCCGTCGAACGGCATGTCCAACACTCTGGTCTGGACGTCCTGGCGAAAGTCTGTTGCCTTGAGCCATCCTTGTCGTCGGAGGCAAACTCTGTTGCCCAGTTGACGAAATCCGGTATCGGCAATGTCCGTTGCCACCATTATGGCGTGATCCGACGCCACCTCGCCTTCCTGCAGAATTTCTAGGGCCTCCGCCCTTTTTTCATCAGGTAGGAAGTCTAGCAGGGGAGCTATCTTGAACCAGAGCTCCCTGTCGTAGCGGGCCGCGATCGCTAATGCATTGGCAGCCTTAATCGTCGTCGCCGCCGACGAGATGACTCGTCGTCCCATAGAGTCCAACTTCTTGCCCTCGCTGTCCGGCAGGGAAGTGGAAGTTGAAGCCGCCGCACCCGCTGCCTTCTTCTTAGCCGCTGCCGAGACGACAGAGTCTGGCGTGGGCTGGGCCCTGAGGCACCGCGAGGACTGTCTTCCTCTTGGCCTCTCGTCGTTGGTACAGAAACCCTCCTTATTTCTGTTCTTCAGGGCAGAGCTCGGATGCCCTGGTTATCATGGCGTGGAAAGAGCCAATTTTGTCGGCTGGAGACGCCCGCTGGGGGGAGGGGCGGTGACGACGGGATGTCCGCTGTGTCATCGCCGCTGTCATCATCCATCCCCGTTGCTGTATCCGTCGCCGTATCCTCTCTAGGGTCCGGCGAGGGGGATGATGTCATGATCTCTGCTTCCAAAAGGTCAGGGTTTTCCCAACTCCCTTGGAAGCAGATCCATAACCCAGGTTCCGAGTGCCAACCAGTCCCAATTGGGACCTTTTGGACCCAGTCCTGGCGCCAGTGGCACCAGGCTCATAAATATGCCCAGTCCCAGCGCTGGAACCGCCGGGCTCATAATGTTTGGGTGGACTTACCTGCAGCAGACCATGCTGCTTACTTGCCTGCCAGTTGAGCCTCTGATCCTCTTCTGTTTGGAACTACTTTTCCTGTTGGGTGGGGCAGGAGCCACTCCCTAGATTCAGAACACTGGAACTCTTCTGGAAGGCAGGAACTCTTTTCTTACCTAGGCGTGGCTGTGGAAGGAGACACCCAAGCACTACAGGAGGCTATTTAAACCACACCCGGTGGATGAATCTTGCTTTGCGTTATTCTGCATCCTCTGCAGCAGAACGTTCATCGTGTCTTCTGCATCGGATCCTGGGCCTAAGGAAAAAAGGCTTACCATCCTGAATCCAGTCTTCAGCAACACCTATAAAGACAAGAAAGAACAGGTTAGCATTCCGGCATCTGAAAGACAAAGGCTTACCTACTCTTCGTGCGCTCCGGAGGTCTTCACACTGCATTCCGGCATCTGAAAGACAAAAGCTTACCAACTCTTCGCACGCTCCGGAGGCCTTCGGCGCTGCATCCCGCATCTGAAAGACAAAACAAGGTGCGTTTAAAGACATTGGGGAACTTTAATACTCACGTGCCATTACTCCTTTCCACATCTAACCCAGTGGGTATTCCGGCACCCTGCAGCCGCTCCGAACTCGTACCTGCAAAATAAAAAGACAGTTAGAGCGCATCGTGAAGCAGGCAACAAGCGCTTACTTACGTGCTTCCAGGCGCTTCTATTCATCACACGGGCTCCATCTTCAACTCACTTCAGCCCGTCATCCGCCATCGCCGGAACCCTGCAAAACAAGAGACATCATTACTAAAGACTTTAAAGACAATAGAATTACTCGAAACTTACCGTTCGTGCAGTAAACGACAGACAGCAGTCCTCTGAAGTCAAGAGGCCTGCGCTACCTACCCAGTGAAGAAACTGGTTACAGCACCCTGCCCCGAGGCAGATGGAGAGCTCGGCATTCACTTACATAAGGTGAGAGCGTTAACCTTTGGGGGTCTACAGGAGAGCAAAAAGGGAAGCGATAGGGACACCCCAATAACCCCAGTTCATTAATCCCATATTTTCTATCTGCAGACATCTCACTCTTGAAGTCAGGCATACAGTGCACAGAGGTCCAGCCCAAAGAGCCAACCGGGTGCTACACATCACCTTTGAAGATACGGTAGTTGCCCAGTCAAGACCGGCGCCTCTGCGAGAATCAGGTGAGCGTTACAGATGAGGGGTCGACCCGTCTCGCAGGCACGAAGGGCAGAGCCGGGTGGACTCTCCTCCGCTTGTTCGGAGGGCTTCCCGACGGGCCTGGTTCTGGATCCTCCGTCGGGGTCCGTGGTAACCTCGTCCTTATCTCGGTGCATAAGGATTGGATTGCCAACAAAATGGCCGCCGAGCTATCCTGGGGCTCGGGCAATGGCTGCGATGGACGGGATGGTCGCTCCACTGGGCCCTGTTCATCGTCATCGCCATCGTCGCTATCTTCGATCACGTCAGCAGGGACCGTCCCCTGGGATCGAATCTTCTCGAACCTCTCGTTGAGGCCTATGAACCTCTCGTTGAGGCCTATGGACCTTTCGTTGAGGCCCTTCTCGGTTTCCACCAGTTGCTCCTCAGAGGCTGATTCCGAGTCTGTAATGGCCACCGCCCCCCCCCTCTTTTTCCGCCGGGGACTTCACGGGGGTCTTAGGTCTTAACGGTGGGCTGGAAAGAGGATTCCCTCCGCGGTGGCAGGGATACTCTGGGCCCAGAGGGCGTTTCCACAGGCGTAGTCTCAGCCGGCTTCGCCAGGGTCGCAGCGACCACTTCGTTAGAGGCCTTTGCCGGGTGGATCAAAGCCCTCACCACCTTAGGTGCGTCCTGGGCCTTTGCCTTGAGGGGAGGGTCAGCGCCTCGCTCCCCCTTCGAGATCGACTGGGTCCGCTCCAGCGGCCTACCCGGGTTCTCTGACTTCCTCTTCCCCCGAACCAGAGCGCTGGCTCGTGGTCGAACGTGCCAGGGAAGTAGCGCCCTGCTTGGCAGCCGAAGAGCCCGACCTTTCGGCGCTCCCGGAGCCTGCGGACTTGCGGTGCATGGCCTTCTGTTGGGCCCCCGTCGCCGGGGCACCCTCATAGGACTTAGAAGCCCGCTCAGACTTCTTCTTCGCCTTCTCACCTGCTGTCCCCCTTCTCCAGCCGGGCAGCGAGGCGGGAACGACGATCTTGTTTGGTCCGTTCCGAAAGGTTCTTGCAGAATGCACAGTCTTTCGCCACGTGCGTCTTGTCCTCATGAAGGCAGTAGAGACATCGCGAATGCTCGTCCTCCTTGAAAACGTTCTGTAATCCGCATCCAGGGCAGCACCTGAACAGCTTGGATCCGGGCGTCAAGCTTCCCTTGTCCTGGGCCATGTCCGTTGAGGTAGGACACAGATCTTCCGGAATCCTCCAAGAAGTGTAAACTCGACGAAAACTTCACCCTTGAGGGGCGTAGAAGAATTTCGAAACGGGTCCCTGTTGTCGGAAGTGGAAACGGTGGAGCTTGAGGCTCGATTAAACCGAAAAAAATGAGAAATCTCCTGAAAAGCGTGAAAATGCAGCAAAAAAAACTGGAGAGCTAAACACGAGGACTCCCAACACTTGAGCGTGCGGTAAAAATCTGAGGATGGCTGCCAGAGGCGGGGCTTAGGGAGAGGGCAGTCATTGGCTGGGGGCAGTATGACCCAGAGATCAGCGATTGGTTAATACTAAGAAAGACAGATCAGAAACAAAACTGATACTGATTTTTTCTTTACCGAGGATTCCCAGCCTGACAACGGGGAATATTCATGAGCATGTGAATCCATGCCAGAGCCCATGCTGGAGAATATTAATGATATTTTCAACTTGAGTAGTGGAAAGGGGAGAGAAACTAAAAGGTTTATGAGTGTGAGTGCTGGTCTTAGGACTATCATGATGGGGCTTTTCATGCGAATCAGTCTGGAGGTAAAGGTAAGTAAGACAAAGGGGAAGACAAAGTTACAGATGCACCTTATCCACAAAGGAGCAGGAAGGCCTCATTATGTACCTTGGGCATTAATGGATAAGACTAATCTGTTAAAAGCACTGCCTCCGCTGTCGGTTGGGGGCGAGCAAATGGATATACGCTTTTGAGAAAAATACTGCAGGGGTCCCACTGGCTATAAAAAGCTTGTCCGCTGTGGGTGATCAAGCAGACGGGGTGTGGGTGAAGGAAGGGTTCCCGGGGATGACAATTGATTGTGACCGCCACGATTGGTCATCCTTTAATAACATAAGAGCCCATAAGAGCCCAGGTGTGGGATGCACTGCAAAGAACCTTCCCAGACACCCCTGATTTATACTCTATAATGCAATGCACAATGGGGGGACGAGGAAGATGCTGTGCAATACATTCTTTGGGTGCAGGACATGTGGAGAGCAGAGACGAGCACGGCTTGGGACCAGTCAACCTCCCTTTTTTACTTCATTATCAAGAGAGGCCTCCCGAAGGAGGTACAGAAGGCCCTAGATAAAATTGACGGGATGGATGCCAAAGGCTGGCCTGAAATACAGAGTATCATAGTACACCACTGTAGGAGGATCAAAGAAAGAGAAAAAGAAATCGCACAAAGAAGATTGGCAGATGAAGCAAAATTAGTGCAAAATAAACTGGTGATAGTCGCGGCGGTAACAGCCGCCCTGCCCTCTGAAAGGCAGGGGGAGGGGGAGAAGGGTCAGTAGCTATACAGGCAAGGATGGCACCAGCGTCGACAAACAGACAGGAGCAATGGGCTGGAGAGGAGCAGTACGAGGGACCACAATGGCAGGGAAGGCCTGGAAGAGGTGGTTACAGAGGACTGAGAGGGGGGTATGGAGGGCAAGGGCTTCGAGGGTGAGGACAAGGAGGAGGACAAGGAACATGTTGGACATGTGGAAGGTGGGACCATTTCTCAAGGGAATGTTGCACTTGCCCCATGGGACACTAGCAGAATGCACAACATTTTGGGGGCAAGCAACAGTTTGGTCACCCCCACCCAGGCAGCCCATATGAGCTACCCATGGGAGGGTACAGACAGTGGAACAATATGACAAGTTACCGACAAGGGCCCCAACCACCACAGCAAGGACCCCAAACCCCACAACAAGGGGACAACAGCGAATGACGCACCAAAATATAATGGGGAACACACACTCAAAGCCTTTTGTCACTACAGCAAATGGCATGCCAGCACCGTTTCAAGGAACAGCAGTAGTGGGGTAAAGCGTGTTCTCATTTCCAGGTACCAATACACATCCTGATTAGGACAGCCCACAGAGAACACTTGCGTGTCCAGTCCTATCAACTACCCTACATCCAGATGAGGAACCACTGGTGGGGGCGGAGATAGGAAATAAGTTCATCTTTATGGTGGACTCACGGGCGGAAAAATCATGCCTCATGGAAGGCCTGTTTCCGCTGTCGGCAAGATTTTGGAAACGCAGGGATTCTCTGGGGCAATTTTAAAGGTTACCTACACAAAAGATTTGGATGTGACAGTGGGGGGGAAGACAGTGCGAGCACCCCTACTGCTCACAAAGACTCGCCAATTAATCTGCTTGGGAGGGACCTCGTTAGTAAGTTCAACATGACAATTTCTTTTACCGAGAGGGGGGTGGTATGTTCAACCCCCGGGGTATGCCCACTTCGGGCAATGCTTATGATTCAAGCCCTTAGCAAAACAGAAAGGTGATGGCTGGAAGGTTTTGAATTAATCATAACCACGGGCAAAGTTCTGGGCAACCCTCCAGACCATCGTTTTTCAGCCTGCCAAGCCATTACAGAAGGGGAAAAACCATATGCAAATCATGCTTGGTCCTACCCCAAAAGGGGCAGTCCAGCCCGAACTGCTAGGTCACATCCCTTCTGCACGAGACCACAAGCATCCCCAGACATGTTTCAGCCTTGTTGGGCGTCATCAGTGAGGAGTAGCTTGGGTCTCTAGGCCGACTCGGGACCCACATCTGGGCATACCCGTCCCACTCGGGGTGACTTTAGCAAAACAGAAAGGTGATGGCTGGAAGGTTTTGAATGAATCATAACCACGGGCAAAGCTCTGGGCAACCCTCCAGACCATCGTTTTTCAGCCTGCCAAGCCAATACAGAAGGGGAAAAACCATATGCAAATCAGGCTTGGTCCTATGATTCAAGCCCTGACATACGAAGTAGCAGTGAGGGGGGTGCCCACGAATGCAGACATGTTTGTCTATGGCATACAAGTTCTGGCGAGGGTGGTGCCAGAAATAACGCAAAAGGAATTTTCCGCCCATTGGCAGCCCCAGAGATTGTGCCCAGTACCGTCCTCTCTTTAAGATCTACAGGGAGTTCAAGTATCAGCTAAACGTATTGTGGCAATAGGACTGGACACGTATGGATGTGAATGGAGAACAGTTTTGGGCATAGACCCAAATATAGAACTGTGAGATTTAACTGATGAGGAGCTTTTCACTGACGATGTCAATGATAGGGAGATTATAATGGAAATTTGCATGCCATGTGACATAATGATCCAAAACAGACAAATAACCAACCCCCTCATGGCCACCGTCAATGCACTGCCTTCAATATTTGATGAGGACATGAAACAGGTACCAGTAAATTTATGGACTACACGCCCCCACGATGTAGGGCTCCTACAGGAAATGACATCAGTAAAAATAAAACTTAAACCAGCAGCAGTACTCCCCAGGGTTAAACAATACCCCCTGTTCCGAGAAGCAGAAGAAGGTATAAAATAGACAATACACGCACTACTGCAGCAAGGTATCATCGTACCATCAAACTCACCTTGTAATACAGCAATTTACACCATTAGAAAAGCGAGGGCGGGGCGCGGAGGATGATACAGGACCTACGCCCACTTAATGACGTCATACAGAAGGAGTTCCCTTTGGTCCCAAATCCAGCTTCCATCTTGTGCAGTGTTCCAAAAGAAGCCACGTGCTTTACAATAGTGGACTTGAAAAATGCTCTCCCCCCCCCCCGTACCACTTGACCACAGTTCCCAATAGCTGACGCATTTACCCTAGGGAGGAAACGATATGAGCATTGTAGGTTGCCCCAGGGATATTGTGAGAGCCCAAGTATAGTCAACAGGATCTTGCACGATGTAAAAAGCATGATCATTCAGTACGTAGACAACCTTTTGGTCTGCATTGAAAGTGAAGCGCAGTGTTGAGCAGATTCCATAAGAGTACTGAATTTGCTAGCGTACAAGGTGGATAAAGGAAAGTTGAAATACTTTCTAGCGCAAGTGCTTTATTTGGGGCAACTATTATCAAAGGACGGTAAACGAATAATCCCTGACAGAGCAGCAGCTATACATGCAACATTAATGGCAAAAACTGTAAAGGTCATGCAAAAATTCCTCGGCATATGCAATTATTGCAGAGCATGGAAACTTGATTAAGCAGCATACACAGTGCCTTTACTCCAAGCACTCAGAGGCGCAGAAGGAAAGTGCGGCAATCACATGGACACAAGAAATTATAACAGCCTTTTACAAAATAAAAGACAATTTCAGGGGCACCCGTCCTGTCGACCCCAGATTACAATCGGGAATTCTACTTTTTTTTCGCACTGTAACGGTACTCTCATGACTGCAGTGCTAACACAAAACATCATTGCGCCACAAGCCATTAGCCTACTAAAGCGGCACACTAGATTCACTTTGCGTGCGAACAATCTCTCATGGCAGCCGCCTTTGCAATTGAGAAAAACGCCACCATAGTTATGGGGTGCTCAGTGATACTATTCGTTGAGCACTCTCTGTTTGCCATCCTTGAATGATCAAAATCAACACTTACTACACAGCGGGCCACAGCATATAAAATTATAATCTCAAGCCCAAACATACACGTTGTACGTTGTAAAACAGTAAACCCAACCACTTTTATCACATAGCCATGCACAGTGGAACACATGCAGGCACAGGATTGCGCCACCTATGAAGGGGATGGTGACGATATCCCCAAAGCCAGTCAGAACGCCTTAAAGGAGGATGAAGTGTACTTTGTAGATGGGTGAGCATCAATAAACGCAGAGACGGGTGAAAAACATGTAGAAGCAGCCAGTGCTCCAGGTAAGATTTTTAGGTGGGAGTATTTTACGCATGATTTTTCAAATTAGAGCGTAAATGCAATTTCAAGAGAGTAAAAATGAGTTTTCTCCTCTGCAAGAGAGTAAAACGTATCCAACATACACCCAATGCATACGTAAAATCAGACCTGTAGCCCAAAAGAGTTGTAGGTCAAAGTTGTCTGGCTTGATTTTAACCATTTTATTACACTTGTGGAACATATTCTGCCATAAAATAACTTACAAGTACCTGGTAGTTACACAGCTTCATTTTCAGAATTCTAGAGCCTAGAAACTCTGTTAAAAACTACTATAGATTGAGACTGATGTATTGCCTGCAGAAGAAGTGTGAGTAAGCAATTGTTGGCATAGGATTTACTTGCAGGAACTTGCACACATAATTTTAGCAAAAGTCACAAACTGCTAATCTACCTTTCCCGCTGTCTGCTGCAGGAAATTAATGTGGATCACCAGACACTAGTTAGCAATATCACTTCAAATAATACAATTCAGCTTGCATGCACTTTTTGGTTATGTCTGCATATTTATAGGTTTACTGGTTTATTGTTTGTGTACAAAGCCAAAAACCATAATTCTGGTAATTACAGTTAGGAAGAAATGCAGGCAAGTGCATGGTCCCAAAGCCTACTTCAACACTAAAGTGTGCGATCCTGGACACATTTTTTTGCCACTGTGCCTTTTTAGCAAAAATAGAAATTGCTACTACAAGTGATTTATTTACAACTAGTTACTACTAAAAAAGCCAGACTGGCCTCTGTTCCACTGTTCGACCTGTAGCATTAATAGTAGTGACCATTTATATAATGCACATGACAAAGTTTATGTCTCTTGGCTTACTCCTTGCTGCTTGTTTAATATAACTTCACATGAACTCGAGTATTACAGACTTGTCTGTCTGTACCTTCCCCCATCTTCTACTCCATCCTAGGAGAGCAGTCTTGATTACCCGATCGGTTTCCTCCTAGATAGCCAAGAATCTGCATCTCGGACATAACACGCATCACACCAAATTCAGCCCATGAGCGCTAATCACATCAGTGGTGGAAGTGGAAAAAAGGAACTAGTGGTCTTCTGGTTGCATACAAAAACGAGGGAGTAGGATGGCTGGACAGATGGGGTGGGAGGCAGGGTGGAGTATGGGGACAGGGGACCAGGATCACAAACCTTGGCTGAACAGTGAAGCAGGGATTTTAATCCACTCTGCAAATTTGACCACATACCTTCCAAGCGTTACTCAGTACAAATAGTTTGGATTTCAAGGCCTAAAAAATTTCCGAGGCCAGCAAGCTGGAAACGTATTATCAAAGATAAGGAATACGTCGGAGGAACATCCTGTTGAAAGAGCGTTACCAGGTAAGAAGTAACTTGTTCTTCGAAGGGATTGTGTCCTCCGACGTATTCCTCATCTTTGATAGACTCCCATAGCAGTGGCATGTAATTGGAGGAGGGAGTGATAGTGTTACGTATCCCTTTAGGGATGGACCGAATGTAATACGGCCTTGCCAAATCTGGTCTCTTGAGCAGTGGAGGAATCCAGATTGTAAAATTTTGTGAATGTATGTGCGGACGACCATGTGGCAGCCGCACATATGTCCCAGACCGGTACCCCTCTCTGGAGAGCCGAAGAGGCTGCGATACCCCTGGTTGAATGAGCCCTGAGATTTTGGGGTGGCTCTTTCCCTGCTAGTCTTTAACATTCCAGGATGGCCAAAATAATCCACCTGGAGATGGTTTGTTTTGTTATGGGTAGTCCCAACTTGTGACCTGAGTATCCTACAAACAGTTGGTCTACTTGCCTGATCCTAGCCATTCTGCTGATGTAAAAGCTGAGAGCTCGCCTAGGGTCCAGCCTATGTAGCCTTTCCTCCTCTTTCCCCGGATGGGGAGGAGGGTAGAATGAAGGCAAGGTAATTTTCTGAGTAATATGAAATTCAGAAGCCACCTTTGGGAGGAAATTAGGCTTCACCTGTAGGACAACTTTGTCCTTGTGGAAGATTGTATGTGGGGGTTTACAGGAAAGAGCTTGTAGCTCACTCACCCTCCTAGCAGATGTTAGTGCTACCAATAGGACAGTTTTAAGCGTGAGAAATCTCAACGTGCAAGAGTGCAGAGGTTCGATTGGAGTGCACATTAAGAAGTTTAAGACTAACTTTAAGTCCCATAAGGGAACCTGGAATGGTTTTGGAGGGTAAACATTAGTTAGACCCTTGAGAAATTGTACCACTAGAGGAATTTTGAAATACGATGGTTCCTCCGCAGTGCGCTTGAAGATAGAAAGCGCTGCGAGATAGCCTTTTACAGTGCCAACTTGAAGGCCTGAGTTTGCCAAGTAGAGTAGAAACGATAACACCGTTGGTGTACCACATGAAAAACGGTCGATATTCTCTTCCCTTCACCAGCTGCAAAACATGTTCCAACATCAGCGGTATAAAGACTTTGTTGCTGGTCTTCTGGCCGAAAGCAACACCTCCATGACGTCATCAGGGAGATCCCAATCCTTGTATCTCAACCTTTCAGAAGCCTAGCGTGAAGGTTGAGGGTTCTGGTGTCTGGATGGAGAACCTGACCTCCCTTCTGCGAGAGAAGATTCTCTTTGAGTGGAAGACGGATTGGAGGGCAGATGGACATATCTAGAAGGTCCGGGTACCACGTTCTCCTGGCCCAATCCGGGGCAATTAGGATCATGGTTTTCCAGAATCTTCTCAACCTCCTGATCGTTTGAGGAATAACAGGGACTGGTGGGAACGCGTAAAGGAGTGGAAACTCCCAGTCCACTAGGAACGCATCTCCTAGAACTCCTCTCGGGCAAAATTCCCTTGAACAGAACATATCGCACTTCCTGTTGGTGCTTGTGGCGAACAGATCCACCTGAGGGGTTCCCCAAAGGACTTCCTGAGCTAGCTCCCACTCGTGGGAGACTGTGCTCTGCCTGCTCAGAGCATCCGCTGTCAAGTTCTTCTATGCGGCTAGGTGGACTGCCGATAGAGAGATTCCTTCCCGAATTGCCCAAAACCAGAGCTGCATTGCCTCTCTGCACAGTGGCAGTGATCCTACGCCTCCTCTTTTGTTGAGGTAGTGCATGGCCACCGTGTTGCCCATCATTATTAGGACATTTCTCCCCTGTACTGATGGCAGGAAAGCTTTCAGCGCTAGTCTGATCGCTCTCAGCTCTAATAGGTTAATGTGTAGTCTGGACTCCGATGGAGACCAACGACCGCTGATGGTCAAGTCGTTGGCATGGGCTCCCCACCCTGTGAGCGAGGAGTATGAGACTACTGTTATCTCCGGCCATGGTTGCCAAAACAGTTCTCCTCTCATGATGTTCTCTGGATAGGCCCACCATTGAAGGTCGTGGGCTACCTTGTCCGGAATCCGGAGGAGATCTGTCATTCTCCCTGAGAATTGTGACCACTGACTTCTCAGTGCCCACTGAAGAGATCTCATTCTCAGGCGAGCCTCTGTCACAAGGAAGATGCAGGATGCCATGAGGCCTAGCAACCTCAAAACGTCGAAAGCTGGGAGACGTTAGGCATTTTGAACTTGGTAACCATCTGTAGAATATCTTGAGCCCTCACCTCTGGTGGCGAGGCTTTTCCCAGGGAAGTGTCCAGGACCGCTCCAATGAACTGGAGTCTCTGTGATGGTATCATCTGTGACTTCTTTAAATTGAGGGAGAAGCCCAGTCTGTGAAGGAAGAGGCAGACATAATCTAGCTGGGTCTAGGCCTGTTCCGAAGATACGGCCCTGATCAGCCAATCGTCCAGGTAGGGGTAGACGTGGATCCCTTCCCTCCTTAGACTCGCCGCCACTACCGACATCAGCTTGGTGAAGACCCTCGGGGCGGAGGTCAGCCCAAATGGCTGAACTCGAAATTGATAATGAGAGTCGCCAATTGCGAACCTCAGGTATTTCCTGTGTTTGAGATGGATTGGCACATGGAAATAAGCATCCTGACGGTCCAGAGATACCAGCCAGTCCTGGAGCTGGAGGGCCTGAAGGATCTGAGAGAGAGTTACCATCTTGAACTTGTCCTTCCTGAAGAACTTGTTCAATTCTCGTAAGTCCAGGATGGGTCTCAGTCCTCCGGCCTTCTTTGGTATGAAAAAGTAGGGGGGGGGGGGGGGGGGAGTACCAGCCCTTGTTCCTGTCCGCTACAGGTACCGACTCTATGGCACCTTTCTCTAGCAGGTCTATAATTTCCTGCAAGAGGAGCGGATCTGGAACTTTTAGAGAGCTGTTCCCCGGTGGATGACTCTGAGGGATGTGTAGAAAGGGTAGGCAGTAACCTTGGGCAACTGTCTCCAATGCCCAAGCATCTGACGTTATAGTCTGCCATTCCGTCAGATAGTGAGTTAACCTGCCCCCTACAGGTGTATTGTGTGGGAAGGCCTCAGAGTGGTTTGGGGGCGGCTGATGCAGATGCCGAGGGCACCTGCTGCTGCTGCGGTCTTAGTACTTTTGACCCGTCCACCTCGGGTGGATCTCCTTTGGCCTCTTTGAGCCAGCTGTCCTCTGCCTTTCACGAATGCGGAATAATAGCGAAAGGACTTTCCTCTCCCAGAGGTTCCTGAGGGGTGAAAAGGAGTTTGGCGGATAGCAGCACCTAAGGATTTTGCTGCTGCTTTAGAAGTCTGCAACTTTTCCAGACTGTCATCAGCCTTTTTCCCGAATAATGAAGAGCCGTCAAAGGGCATATTCAAAAGTCTGGCCTGTACATCAGGGGCAAAGCCCGACTTTCGCAACCACGCATGCCTGCGGATTGTTGTACTTGCCGCCATGGCCCTGCTGATACTGTCATCGGAATCGATGCCAGTTTGAAGTGATTCGCACATGGCATCTTTGCCATCTTTAATAATGTTAAGGAAGGCTTCCTTTTCCTCTCCTTCGGGTATGCAGTCAGCCGCTGATGAAGCACACTCCCATAGTGTGTGACTGAACCTGGCGAGCGTACAGGTGGCGTTGATGGACTTCAACGCCATACTACAGGCAGAGAAGACTTTCTTTGCCATAGAGTTGTACCTCTTGTCATCCCTATCCTGTGGGACAGTAGGGTAAGCAGTCCTACTGCTGGATGAAGTTGCCGCTTGAACCACCAGGCTCTCTGGGGTCGGGTGTTTTGACAGGTATTCAGGGTCAGCAGCCGCTACCCTATACTTGTTTGACAATCTTTTATTGACTCCAGGGATAACTTCGGGAGTTTCCCAATTAGATGCAATTTTCCTTTGTAGGGCTGCATGGAAGGGGACCACCGGGTCCTCCTGTGGGCCTTTGTCCAATATATCTGTTAGGTCATCCTGTTGGAAAACAGGTGAAGGTGCAGACCAACCCATAAACTCAATTATTCTTGCCATCAGGGGTCTATATGGTGTTTCGGCATGTTCCCCTGGGTCTGGCTTAACAAATTCCACTTCTGGGGAAGTGTCCAGCCCACTTGCCTCATGTAGTGACTCCTGTAGTTCCTTCAGCCTTCTTTCCTCAGAGGTGAAATCCTCTGCAGTAGGCAGTGTGGTTCTCTGTAATCCGAATGATTCCTTCCCTTTCTTCATAAATTGAACAAAGTCCAGGGTATTCTGACCTCTAAAATGGAGTAAAACCCATTTCTAAGGCAGAAGGAGCCAAACTCGTCGTTATTGGACGAGAAAACGTCGTTGACGCCGATGTAACAGGCTTCGAAGGCGCCGAAAAAACTGGAAGGGGTCTCGAAAGAACTCGAGAGGATCGGGATCCTACTCGAGGGCATCGACGACGGTCTCGGCGTCGTGCCGGAGGCCCTTGAAATCACTGTTGGCTGTGGCTTGGTCCTCTCTTTCATCGGCGTTGACGTCGGCGTCGACCGATGCGTCGATGAACCCTTCGACAACGGCGTTGATGGCGCCGATCCGTGCGTCGAAGGAATCCTCGACGACGAAGACGGTGCCTTCTTACCCGATGGCTCATGGCGCTCTCGGGTGGAATGTTTCGCCGGGTGCTGCGACTCGCGGCGTTTTGATTTTTTGGGTTTTTCACCTGGGGTATCACCCTCAGCTGTCTTCGAGGGGGTCGAGGCCGCGTTCTCGACGACGCTTAACATTTTCTTTCTGAATTCCTCCCACTCAGCTTGAGAACTGTGTTTGGTGGGACAGGAGACTCTTTCTGGGAACACACAAGACGACGAGGAATGGGACCTTCGACGTCTCTTTTTGAGTGTCTAGATCTCGACGAATGGTGGGAGCTGCTTTGAGATCTAGAATGGGAATGTTTTCGACGGCAAGGAGACTAATGCCTCGACTCAGCCGACAAAACTTTTCAGGAGGATTTGGCTGACTTACCTCTCTCGAGCTTCCCCTTTCGCTCCTTCAAGGCTTTCGCCATCATGGACATGTAGTCCTCCCACTCCGAACAATGGTGCTCGGACCCCAAGCACCATAAACAGACCCTGTGTGGATCCGTTATTGACATTTTTTTACCGCAGCCTCGACACTTCTTGAAGCCGGATTGCGGCATCGTCGGTTTTGATGAAGAAGCCATCGAGAACGATAAGGAATATTCGAGTCGAAATAGATAGTTAACCTGACTGAAACTGAGCAAAGACGTTCTGAGGCCCCACAAAGTGCGGAAAAACGGAACTGAGCAACGGACGCAGCGCGTGGCTATTTATGGGCATCGTGACGTCGGCGCCGATACGGTGGCTGTCGAGGGACATCGACTCGGCGGACGTCGACGCTCAGCACCCTCTACAGAAAAAATTTCCGAGGCCAGCAAGCTGGAAACGTATTATCAAAGATAAGGAATACGTCGGAGGACACAATCCCTTCGAAATATGCTTAGTACCCAGATCTGGAACTGTGATTGTATGTGCATGAAACATGACCACTACATAAATAAAGATTTAAAAAAAGAAAAAAAAGAAAGGTGTCTCTGCTAACTATCGATCAGTCCTCTAAACATTAATTAGTGGTCTTAAGAACAAATATCGTAATTGCCGGAAGCGACATAATATGACCAACATTAACTCAGAATGGCACAATATATACGAGGTGCTGAATAAGAATAGCAAACCTTTGCGGTAAACCTTTTATAAAAAGGACAATTACTCAGAAAAGGCTTTGATTAATATTATTCCTGATGAGAAATGGGAGGCCTTCTTTTCCGAGAAATACAAGGCAAGCTCTGACCCCACTGTCGTAACTCAGGTCAAAATAAAATTAGCAGTACGTAGAGAGGACTTAGTACTGATAATCAGGATACAAACAATTAATCTAGAGCACCAGGTCCCGATTGGGTCTGCAAAATGGTTATGCGTGCATATCCAGAGCTGTAGGTGGACATCTTAAAGACGCTGTTTGTCCGTATTGCTCAAACTAGGCTTATGCCACTCTCCTGGACCTTATCATATATTATTTCTGTCTTTAAAAATAGGAAAGAGTGATGATCTGAGAAATTATAGACCCCTTTCTATCCTAGATGGCCCGAGTAAAATCTTTGCCACTTGTTTTCTTAGACACAGAGAAATGGATCAACTCAGAAAACATCTTGAGCAAATTTCAGATTGGGTTCAGGAGGGGATTATCATCATGCACTTTTAACCTCGTTATAGTGAACTCCTTGATTCGGCAAACTGCGCAAATAACCTTGCCCCCTCTCTACATACTGTTCATAGATTTTGCAGCAGCATTCGACACAACTTGATTGTGACAAAGTATGGGCAAAGCTATGGGTGATGGGTATGTCCACACACTTAATATATGCATGTCAAATCCTACATGAGAACATCACGGCTCTGGCGAGGTTGGGCAGCGAAGGGGGTTTGGGGGGTTGACTGCATCCATACAAATTGGAGGGGGAGTCAAACAGGGGTGGGTCCTCTTCTCGTTCTGTTCAACCTCTTTTTGTCGGACATAGGTAAGTGGCGTTCGCAATTTTGCACAGAAATGGGGCAGGGAAAGAATTCCGTACATGGCGTATGCTCGACTCAACATATATTGGTATTAGTAGGAGTGCATCTGCACTGGTAAATTATGCAAAAGCAAAATTATCTACATGGACATTTTGAGAAGTCGAAATGAATGTTATTTGGAACTGTTAAGGGAAAGCAGAAACATAACTACTCAAGAGGACAAAATGTATACAGCCCCCAATTATCGATATTTGGGATATGATGTGTCCAATGAGAAGAAGGAGTGGTGTCTGTTTATATGGCGTCATTCCAAGGCGATCTCCATGATGCTCTCCCTAAAGAGTTTTGTTACCCATAACGCTCTCAAGCACTAGTTACGCCTTGGAATGCTCTTGTATTGTCTCATAGGGATCGGCCAATCGTTTGAAAGGATATATATGGCGACACATTAGGTTAATCGAGAGCTACCCCTATCCAAGAAATTCACACTGAGCTGGGCATTACCTTCCTGTCTGTGATAATTAACATCAATAGAGGTAATCTTTACCTAAAAATAAGGTGTGCTACGGGAAGCTCAATACTTGTAATTTTTTTTGGGAATGAAATGAGGAATTGTGGCTGCTCTGTACTGTCTGAGTTTGAAAAAGTTCATATGCATTTTTTTCAGATGATTGCATGGTTCCCGGATTGGGAGGAAAATGTGGGTTTAAAAAAATGCTCACAGTTATGGGATTGGGCAAATAATCATGACCATGTTGGCAGACTCATCATTGAGAGACTTTTTTGGCCTGTATTTTCTATATCGACGTCCACAGAAATCTATCTTGCAATTTTCATGTCCCAAGTGCAGAAGGATTTTCATGAAGATGAGCCTAAATAAACATCTGGTGCTGGTCGTTAAAGGTGCTTGGGTGGGAATGCCAATGGGCAAACGGTACCGTTAGTTATATAAAGATCCTGGCAAGACGGAGACCCTAATACATGCACCGACTCCCTGCAATGCAATGCTTAGACATTATAAGAGGTACTATAGGCACTTAGCAGAAAGCTTTTTGGATATTCAGTGACCTATTCTGGAGAAATGGCATTTCGGGTTGTAGTATGGCTAGAGCCATTGCCTTCTCACACGTGTGGAGGGCTTTTGAAAAGGAACTTCACGTGTTAAGTAGTATGTAGTGATGGGGGTTTTTACTTTTAGAACGGGTTGATCAAGCTTGGTTATTAAAATGATTGTATTTTATTGAATGTATGCAAAGTAGAAATTTAATGTGTGCATATCTTATTTGTTTATAGGGTATTAAATATTACTGTAAAATTGAAGTTATTTAATGTTGTTGTCTTTGTGAAAGGCTTTAACGAACTATATCACAAATAAAAAAAATGAAAAATGTATTAAAAGATATCCTACACTGGCAATGTGACTATGACTGGTTGCCCCAGGCACCATACCAAGATGGTGAAACCAATGTGTGCTAAAGTAGAAGGCAAAGCAATGAATGCGAGAGCAGAAGTCGAGGGGCCCAGCAGTTAGACGTGTAGGTGGAAGACCTGGCTCAAGCCGGACATGGGGAAGGAAAGTCTAATTTTAAGCACTGTTCAAAGTGAATCACCTTAAGACAATACAACAAAAGCGACACATTGTAACTGCCTAAAACTATCAATGATTGCGCTTTGAGACGGTCTGGATCAAGAGGCAACCGACACGAATGAACTGGGCAGTGGCCATGAAGGATCAGAGCTGAGATGGCAGCACATAATGTCTCAGAGGAAGAAGATATCTTGCGATTGTTATGCAATGGTGGGGCAGATGGCAATCAGGCGATCCCCCCCCCCAAGACCTGGAAACACTGAAATATGGTAGAAAATAAGGGGTTAGACTCACAGTGCCAGCCTCTGCCTCGCCCATCAGCGAGTGTGAAGAACTGTGCGTCTAGAAAAGTGATAGGTCTATATGGCGTAACATGGTTGAGGTGGCTAGGGCTAATGTTGATATTTTGGGGTAGGGATGAAAGGCAGCAATGATGTGATTTTTAAGAAGGGATGCAATTAGGCACCACGGTCCACCACAAAAGAGCTGATGAACGCGCTGAACAAAAACAGGCTACCACATATGAGCAAAATTCAAATCTTATCTACCGGTTATGTATATCTGTGTGCCAGATGCTGCACTGCACTCACCCAAGGCATTTGAGCTGCTCTCCCTCGTTTTTGTAGTTCACCTGGAATTTTCTGGTATTGAATGTATTCTGTACTGGAGGCCACCGCTGGAGTCATGCCCAGTTCTGGATGCCAGGGCATGATTTGGCAGAGGTGCACTGCTAGAACCGGAGGGTGCATTATGAGATCGGAGATGGGAGCAGCGAGAGCCAGCGGCATTTGTAAAGGTGTGTCAGTAGTACCACAAAGAATATTCTTTACGGAAATGGGTAACATTTGGATGGACTCACCCACAGTAATTTCCTAGATTATCAGCATTAGTGCACCACCTACGGGGTCTTGCAATATCACCATAAGGTCAGCAACTCCTTGCAGTGTGTGTACAAGTAGGGGAGCTGCCCTTCCAGTGCTGACCCGAAGGGCAGAACTGGACGGTGTAATCATAATACTCTCACACCAAAACTAGAGGGTTGCAGCCATAATATTAACACACTGGACCTAGAGGGTGTTTTCCTAAAACAGTAGAAACTGCAAAGGATGCAGTCCTAGAGCTGACAGAGCATGGCTATTGGAGGTCCTGTCCCACTATATCAGTCTTCGGAAAGCACTCATTATTCGCAACCTTGCAGTGCATGCATGACTGAACAGGTGACCCTTTCAGTCAGGGCGCAAGTCCAAAAAAATGAAGGGGGGATTAATTACCATACAGAGTGTGCAATGCCACAAGTGGCGTGAGAGAACGTGAAGTCACAAGCCACTCCCAACAATGTTTAGTAAATTGGCATGCATCGGGCCCTTGGCACAAACTTTTAGATTCTCAGTGAACGATGCTTTCACTTCTGCCACACATTAGTAGTCTGCATACACAGTAACTGCTGAGGGGGAAAAGCTGAACCCCAATAAACCTAGTGATGCTGACAAACTACTGTCTTTCTTTACCTCAACTGCTCTGATTGATTATTGGCACTTGAAAAATATGGAGAGCCCACAAGGGATGCTTGGCACATCCTGGATTTTAGCGCATATTATTTTGATTTCCTGTCATTAACTTTTTGTGTAACAACACAATATCTTAGATGTTAGGTCTGCACCAACCTATCGGAATGTTTACACAATAATAAAGATTTCCAGAAATCTATTACACAAGAGTTCGCTTTAAGCGATACTCTTGTGCGAACCTTTGTCGGGGTTTCAAATGGTCTAATCTGTATTATGTTGGAATTAATATCTAGTTGAATATTTTGCAGCAGCAGGGTTCGTTCTCCACTGTGGTTTGTTGTCCATGCTAGTATCTTTGTAAACGGGATTCCCCTTCAAATTACACAAGTGAACTTCCAATTGGATGGATGCTCCAGACCGAGGACAAAGTTTAATGCATTCCTGGACATTTTTATAATGTTGCAATTCCTGATCGGTTGGCACAGACAACACCTAACATATTGTATTGTATTGCATTAATTTGCCCAGCGCAGGAGGCAATGTACTTTCTTGTCTGAAATATTAGAGTTACTTATATTATTTTCCGTTAATAAATGTTTGAGAGACTAGTACTAGAATACAAAGTGATGCGAGTTCAAAATGGCAGAAGTGGCTGGGTAGCTAACACTTAAAGTACAACTTGAGGTCTCTGTAAATTCTCCTATTTAAAGTCCTTGCTTTTAATTATTCTTTGGCATAGTCATGGCGCCTGCCGTTAGCCGCTAGTCCATAGAATAAATAGAATAAATGTGTGGGATGCCATTCCCATTCTTCTTTTGCTGGCCTGTGATGTGCTGATCCCCTCTTTAAAAAATAGTGGGGGTGGGGGGCTCTGACCAAACGGGTGTACCCACGGCTTGCACCCCGCTTGCTGTGCTTGCACCGAAGAGCAGAACTAAGGAAGCGGCTTTGCCAAAGCTGCTACTCCAGGTTTGTGGGAAGCGCTGCACGTCCAATGCTTTATCAGTATTAGGGAACCACCTTCCTTGTGATGTGCCAGGCCCCGAATCACATTGCCTCCCCTTCCTGCCCTGCAGCATAAACCTAGGACACCAGCTGTCAAACAATGGCAGCATTAGGATGGCACTTCACTTATTCCTGCTCTGCAGTGTCAATATGCCTTGCGTCCTCACTGTGGGAGTACTCCCTCCAGACCTGATCCGCAGCATCAGCATGTAGGCCGAGTATTAGGACAGCAATTCCCAATCGTGACCTGCAGCCGTTATGGCAGCTTTGTCTTTAGTCCTCCAGGGTGGTCACTGAAAGGACAAACACCCAGAGCCCTGCCCTACTCTAATGCTTACAGCCCCGCCTCGTTGCAGCACTGGAAGGACAGCCGCTTGTCTTTTGCTGCCCTCTCCAATGCTTGCACTAGAACAACACTTTTCCTACTCTTGTGCTGTGAGGACAGCACTGGAAATCCCTCCAGCGATAGCCACTGTAAGTAGTTATTTATTGGGTATTTACAACGCGCCTATACAGCAAAAGATGTTTCAAGGCGCAATAGCACCCTTACTCCAAACATCCAGTTGCAGGACAGCATTATACCCTGACCTGCACGCGGCACGAAAGCATTAGGGTAACATGTGTACTTGTTTTGTACAGTCAGCACTGAAAGATGTTAATGTTAAAGGATATTTATACCACGCACTATCACCACCGGAGTGGTCCCATGGCAGCTCTGAAAAAAGGCAAATGAGGGGGTGAGTTAGTGGGAATAAACTGGAAAAGTGCAAGAGAGCAGTGATGTGCTGTTGGCAGCCTCAGCCCGGTGGGTCCGTCGGCTGGGCTTGGGGTGTTTTACGGTGGGTAGTCTTGTGCTGTTGTGCGAGTCTATGTGTGGTTTGTCTTGTTGCAAAGCCCCTACCCCGCAGTGCCAGTCCTAAAGGTACAGCATGTTTGGTAGTCCCGCCTGCAATGCGTCAATGTCAAGAATATTTGAATAGCATTCATCCATCATTGGCATGTCTTTGCAGCACTGCATCTTGGTCCAAAAGTGCAGCCGTCCAGAGAGCGAGTCTGGGGTCTGGATGAAAGGTGCCTTGGAAGTGTATTTCCTAGATGTCGTGACTTAAGTTTGGGTTGGAGGCGGCTGAACTTGCGATGAGGTAGGGCGAGCTGTGCGTCCAGCCACTTGTGCACTGGCAACAACGGAACAGCCGCACCACACTGGCCTTCCCTGCAATGTGAGCAGTAGAAGGATAACCCAGGGCATAACCCCGGCATCCATCCATTTGTAAACATCACATAACCATAGCTCATTCCTTTTCCCCCCAGAAAAGTGTAGAATGAGTTTTTGCTTGTTTTGGCATAAAAAGGTCGCAGATTTATTCCACAATATCACAAAAAAACACACTGCACACATTTGTGGATAAACACTCATAAGATGCGGCGACTGCTCCGTGTCCCAAATAACTGCTTCCCCCTTTTCCTTCCCCAAGAGTCCTACATAGGCCCAACTCTCACCACATTCGCATCTGAGCCCCTCCTGCCCCTGCAGGCGCTCCTGGGCGGGGAGAGTGCCGTTTCCTTGGGGGAAGCTGAGCCCTTGTTGTTCCTCCCAGATGCCCCTGCCGCTTAGGCTCCCAAGGGGTGCTGGGTCAGAGAAGAGCGAAGACCCTTCCGTCTTTGTCCTGGCTCATCCAGAGTCTGTCTCATGTGTTTGTTCGGCCAAACACCGCCACGCCACAAGTGGGTTGCCGCCCACTGTGGCTCCCCCCTTTGCTCCTCTTCTTACATTTCCAGAATTTTTGTGCAGAGGTTTCAAAAGAAAAGATCCATGCCCAATGGGGATAGATGCACCCCATCCTTGAGAAAGTGTTCTGGAGATTTCAAATTAATCAGGCTGTGCCTGATTTGCCAAAAGCCTCTGCCCCTGCAGAACTTTGCCATTGCACAGTTTAGTTTCCGCCTGGACTTCTCCACTGCTGCATGATTCTCTGCACCCCTCCAAGCCGGCCTTGGAATGATCTCAGACCAAACGATCTCTGTTTCCCCCAGTTGACCCGATAGCTCCTGCAAAGAGAACATCATTTCCCGCATCAATGCACCCCTCCCTAATTCTGTCAAATTGTTACCCCCCAAGTGAATGACGATTATATCGGGTTTTTGCTTTTTGCTCAGCAGTCTGTGCACCTGAACCCTGAAGTTGCACCCATTTCATAGCTGGCACCCCGTGCCACCCAAAACTGAACTCGCCCGCCGTCAACTTTTCTTGCTCCGCCGTCCAGCTTGCCCCTGCCCTAGACACAAATGAGTGTCCTACAACCCATACTGATCTCTTCTTCTTCTGAGCTGGTGCTGGTGGGAAAACAAGGGAGGGAGTGTTAACCTTACAATTTTTCAGGCCTGACCTATCTCTTGAAGCACCCCGATTTCCATCTCCCAATCTGTTTGATTGCGCCCTCCCCCATGCCCTCGGCCGCTGCTGATGTGGCCGCCCCAATCTGAAATTAATGTGTCCCAAAGACCCCTTCAGTTTCCCCTATCTCTTCTAGCGCCAGCTCCATCACTCTTCTAAACTGGAAGTGACTTAGTGATGTACCATCCAGATGAATGAGTAGCGGAACCCCCCCTTCGGTGATGGGTCTTAGTTTTAGGAAACTTGCCACTGCCTTGACTGGTCATACCGTGCTACCTGTGATGGGTAGGAGAGAAACCGTGCACCCCTTGCCTGTTTGGCCAGTCTGATTTTTTCAACCACAACGTCACCTGCGATTCAGAGCAGTGTACATCCTGCCTTTGCAAAAATCCCGTGCCCTTTGCCCCTTTGTTCTCTGGTACCAGCTCACTCACCCTGAATGCCCCAAAAAATGCTAGTGTGAACGCTGCCCTGAATAATGCCACCTCGAATTCCCCATGGCAGATTCGTTCAAGGCTGGCCATTACTCTCTGTAATTTGACCACGTCTAACGGCCTCCTCACATCACTTTTTGGCCCTTCTTGTTTGGCCCATCCTTTCATGGCCATAAAATATAATGTTCTTTGGTGGGGTCACTCTTACCCTCCAGTTTAGAGTAATGAGCGATGGCTGCCAGGTGATGTGCAATCCATGACCTGGTCTTTCTTTCCTGCCAGCCCCCGCCCCACGAAGGCCCTTACCAGCATCTCGTGTTGGCCTTCCCCCGTGTACCTTCCGTTTGAAATCCAGGTACCGCTCCCAGCATGCCTTGTATCTTTTAGTCGTGCCAGGCGGCAATGCCGTCTGAATCAGGGTACTCAGATTACCCCAATCATGTCCCACCATTGTGTTTTGAACGGGGACATCACCTTTTCCGCTCCTGGGCAACTCTCCCGAAACTTCTCCCACTGTAAACGAGAGAGAGCATCAGCTGCTGTGTTCTGAATCCCCAGAATGTGTCTTGCTCGTACTTCAATGTTCCTTGCTAGCATGCATCTCTGGAGTTCCCTCAGTAATCGTAAAACCCTTGCACCATTGGCGAAACCTTGGTTAATGATCTGGACTACTGCCAGATTATCAGACCATAGCATGACTTTGCTGTTTCCCAGCTGTTCCCCCCACAGTTTAAATGCAATCACAATGGGGAAGAGTTCCAACAGAGTAATGTATCTGGTAACCCCTTGCCGATGCCATTCTTCCGGCCATGCCATGCCGCACCATTTGTTGTCCAGGATCGCCCCAAAACCCAGAGCCCCAGACGAATCTGTGAACAACTTCTGCGTGTCCTTGCTATTACTGTCATTTCTCCAAACCAAAACCCCATTAAAGTTATCTAGGAATGTGTCCCACATGGCTAAGTCCTCCCGTACCTCCAACCCCAGTCTGACATGCTGCCCAGCATGCTGCAGCCCAACCGTTTTCAGCTCAACACTCCTTGCGAATGTCCTACCCACTGGGATAACTTTCCCCGCAAAATTGAGGTTGCCCGCCAAGACCTGGAGTTCCCTTAAGGTGGCCTTCTTCTTACCCTTTAGAACTTTGATGATCCCCTTCAGTTTAGTTACCTTGTCCTGAGGCAGCCTGCATTCCCCCTTAACTGAGTCGATTTCAATCCCCAGGAATGTTAAACAGGTCATTGGTACCACAGTTTTCTCAGCGGCTAATGGAACCCCCATCAACTTCATCAATCTCTGAAAAGTACCCATGAGATCTCCACATTCCTTAGACCCTTTTCCCCCCCGACGAAAAGAAAGTCATCCAGGTAGTGTACCACTGCCCCCTCCTGACACTCTTGCTTCAGTGCAAACTCCAAAAAGGTGCTAAACGCCTTGAAATAAGCACAGGAAATGGCACACCCCATCGGTAAACATTTATCATAAAAGTAGTGCTCCTGTACCTTGAAACCCAACAAATGTTGACTCTCCTCATGAATGGGCAACAACCGGAATGCCGACTCAATGTCAGCTTTTCCCATTAGGGCCCCCCACCCGGCCGCTCTTACCACTTCTACCGCTTCCTCAAAGGATGAATAATGCACTCTGCACAATTCTTCACTGATCCAGTCATTGACTGGCCCACCCTCTGGAAAAGAGAGATGATGGATCAGCCGGTATTGCCCCTCCTCCTTTTTGGGAACCAGCCCCAATGGTGATATGACCAGGTCTGGCATTGGTGGTTGTGTGAAAGGACCTGCCTCTCTGCCCAAATCCACCTCTTTGGCCACCTTCCGTGCCACAACCTCAGGCATCCCCAGCGCTGACGGCAGATTGCGTGCCTGCGTACCCTTTGTCACCACCTCACATGGGATCCTGAACCCCCACCTGAAGCCTTCCCACAACAATCTAGCATCTTCAATGTTATGATACATATTCAACCATGGAGTCATTGCTTGCAGGTTAACAGGGGTTGGTAAACCAATTTTAAACATACCATTACACAATCTTTTGGGAGTAGCCTTTGATGTCCCGTTTATAACCTTATTCCTTTTTGACCTTGTCCTTTCCTCTGGAGCTACTCCCCTGCTTCCCCTCGCTGGCTGAGGAGCTGCGTTCCTTGTGGCTCCTCCCCCGTGGGTGTTTAAATCGGCATGCTTTGCCAAAAGGGCAACCCCCTTCCTCGCTGACCCTCCAGCATTCAGCTTGCCCCCCCTGGTAGCTGGTTCTGTTGTTCCAGGAAGAGTACCCGCGAAAGGATGCCCTCCCCCACCTAGAGAACCCCCCCTGCCTCTCCATACCTGGGGCTTCTCCAATGGGGATTTTTCCCCCCTTCTTCTGTCAGTACAAGTTTATCCAAAATCCCTCCAATATCCATTTCATCCCATGACAACGCTGGCCAAACCTGATTTTTAAACGGAATACCCGATCGTACTGTAGCCAGCCCTCCCCCCCCGCATTTTAAAAAGAGATCATGGATGTATTGCCCGTAAGCAAGCATTGCTAGAGCATCCTGCGGGTACTTCTCTATCATTATTGATATGTACACCTTAAATGCTTTTAACCAATTATGAATAGATGCCTCAGTCTTGGGTGTCTCCTTGTCCCTTTTCTCCTTCTCCTTTTCAGATAATTCTTTCAGCCCGTTACCCAATGGCTCCATCCCCACAAAGTCTAGGATTTCTATGAATTCTTTCCTCCAAACTCTCTCTTTGACTGCCAATGGTATATGCCAAGATAAAGAGTTCACTGACACCCTGACTCGCCCAAACCCAGGCATCGTCCTCCCGTATTGTGTCATAGTCCCTCCTATCCCTTCTTGTCCCACAGTAATGCTTGGAACTGGAGGAAGCCCTGGAGGAAGCCCTGATCCCGCAACACCTTGCCCCCACTATGTGGGCGCCTGTGTGGCCCCGGTTGTCGGTGGCCCCCCCTGAATCATTGGGCTACCTTCGCCCATGGGATTGGTGGCGGCTACCAGGATGGCCTGTTGCAGTTGAGCAGGCTGTGATGTGATCCAACGCACTTACCATTGGACTAGTTTTGTCTTAAGGTAAGACCCATGCTGTGTCATCTTAACATAGTGTTCCCATGTTACCATATTTAGGCATCGTTAAGAGCCATTTAATTAATATACTTAGTGTTTTCCTGAGGTTACAGCATCTTTATTCATCAATTTTACCCTTAATACTTGTAGACTGAATAAGCTGGAGTGGGATCTACCATCCTTCCACACGTCCTGGTGAAGGCCTGCACACACAAGCGTTATTGAACAGCTCCACATTAAGGCCTAAACACCACAGTGTCGACGATTTCCTAATCGTTCCAGTGTTGATACCACACGCTGTCATCATTTTTATATTATATTCACTAAAAGTTTTTTCTGTGTTCTCCATATATTTATAAAACACTATGTTATTGAATGTAAGCAAGACATCAAGTTTGTTCATTTAAACCCAGCCTATTTGACCGGGTTGTACCCATTTGTATTGTATGCTTTGTTTAAACAGTTTTGAATACCTCCGGGTATTTTGTCTCCAAATTTGTTTTTAAGGAAAAGGTTTACAATAAACACACCAGTTAGAAGCACTTGTCTGATCTATTCCCCTTCTCAACCGACAGTATAGATGCATATGTAATAGTTTATTGATGTGTAACCGCTCACCTTGATTTCTACATATATTTAAACAAATGCCCACCTGGGTTGGTCAGGGTATAGCCAGGTACCCTTTATATATTTTATAACACTGGAAGGGTGACCTAGCCCATTGTGCTGCACTGTGAGCTTTAGGACAGCACCACCTCTGGCACTGGCATGGTCAAGGAGTAAAATAATTAGAATAAGACCTCCATCACCTAGCCCAGCTCTGCAGGGTTAGCATTAGGACTGCACTTCCCCTAGTCCTGCATGGCATGCACTTAGTGACCGCCCAATTCAGCACTGGGTAAAATCCCCTCCCTTATCCTATCAAGGAATGTCAAATTTGGAGCAATAGACTCTCCACCCCGTTATGCCCCATAGAGTCATTACTGGTACAGGACTTTCCCCACATTTGTGGTATACACTTAAGAACAGCATCTGCCTTTGCCTTGCCCTGTAGAGTAAGCCATGGAACAAGGCCAGCTGAAGATATGTTGGTGCTTGTGGGGACCCACTCAAAATTACACTTAGGTTTGACATCCTCCTGTGTCAGTACAAGAAGCACAATGCGTCCTGTAGTCCTACTGTAAGAAGCCTTGCCTCTGGTGACCCCAGAACTGACTCTTTATTCTGCAACCCGTTATGACCTCGGCTGAGGTTGGGGGCTTATACACCCCTAGAATTATTTTTCATAATCACATAAATCTCCATGGGTACCATACCAAAAGAAAGGAGGACAAAATTCTGAGGACGAAAATGCTGAATGTCGAGGGCTGCATTTCGCTGCATATATATATGTGGGGCGGGTGGGTAAGGGTAATAATACATCTGGGAAAGGGTATGGGGCTGTGGGGTCTCCCCTCACATATATATGTAGCAAAATGCATTAAAAAAGGAAATTGAGATTTTCGGCCTGGGATTCTTTTTGATTGACATGATCACATAGATCCACACCTGGTAGAGGTCCTCCTATTGTTCTTTATCAATGCAAGGTAGACGGATCTACAATCGCCTGCAATTCTATGATGCCTGGTAATGGCCAGCCTTTTATTTTCTACAATCTTTATTGATTTTATTTTCAAGAGCACAAGTTGCAAGCGTACTTTCTGTGCCAGGGGCTCAATGGCCATCGCAAAAATCAGTGTGGACAGTGGGCACCCTTGTCTTGTTCCTTTACTAATCGGTATGTTGGCCGTTAACCATTATCCGAATGGAGGGATCCCCATAGTTAGCCAGGACCATACAGGTGAACACTGGACCTCACCCAAATTTCAAAAGCGCTAGTTGTAAATACTCCCAATTTAGGCTATCAAAAGCCCTGCAGGCATCCAAGGCCAACACTGATAACCGCTGCCCCGACCTTCGCCCCCATTCAATGATGTTAATTGTCCTACAACGGTTGTCATACGTGTGACGCCCTTTCACGAATCCCTCCTGATCCGGATGGATTATTTTAGGGAGAACGCTTGCCAATCTCTGAGCCGAAATTGTGGAATACATTTTTGCATCTCCATTCATTAGTGAAATGGGGTGGTAGCTCGCACATTCCAAGGGATCCCTGTCTGGCTTTAAAAGGAGAACCATAGTGGCTGGGCCCATGTCCCGGGAGGCTTGTCCCGATTCCCTTATTTCGTTAAACAGTTTTGTTAAGGGGCCTACCAAGGTGGCCCTGAATGTCTTCTAGTATTCATTACTAAATCCATCCGGACCAGGAGATTTATGTCCTTTCAGGGTGCCTATTACCTGTCCAACCTCTTCTTCTGTTATGGGTGCTTCTAGCATTTGCCTATCCTCCTCTGTGATCTGCGGCAGCTCCACCTGTCTCAGAAATGCCTCCTGTTCCTCCCGATTCAATCCATCCCCCTTAAGATGTCGCTTGTAGTATGTGTGCATTGCCTCCTTAATCTCTTCTTCCCCCCTCAATAGGGTGCCGTTACCGTGTCTAAGCTGGGTTATGCGGTTCCTATTTTTCTGCATTTGTGATGTAGCCACGAGGAGCCTATTGGCCTTATTCCCATGTATATAATACGACTGATTAGAGCGTAGAATGAGTTGAGCTGATTCGTCTGCCAAATACGCCTTTAGGGCCACCTTGGCTTTTTAAGTGTCCGCCATGCCGTCTGTGACCCTTTACTTTTATATTTTGCTTCCGCTGCCCTTATTTCTGCTTGCATATCCCGCCTCACCCTCTCTTTCCTCTGGACAAAGTGTGCAGTATGTGCTATGAACTCGCCCCTCACCACCGCTTTACTGGCGTCCCATATCGTTCCCCAGTCAACTCCCTGTGTGGTGTTCTTTTGAAAGTAATTCTTTAGAGAGCACTCTATGTCTGCCCTCAGCACCAAGTCTTTTAGAATTATTTTGTTCAATCGCCACAGTCTCCGGGAGTGCAGCTGGGAAGTGGGTAGTTCCACGCTCAGGGCGCCGGTGCGCGATCGGTTAAGCAACACACCCCTATTTCTATCCCTGTAACTTGTGCGACCAGTGTAGCTGAGATTAGCACCATGTCGATCCGCGAATAGCTTTTATGTGCGGCGGAATAATGAGTGTAGGCCTTGTCCTGGGGACGGAAGAACCGCTAAATTTCAATCAGGTTAAGTTCTCTACGGAACCAAGCCAGGGCCTGCCTGTAGGTGTCATCATGATTGGTGGCAGGGAGGGTTTAGTCCATCGGTGCATCCATCACACTATTAAAATCTCCCCCTATCAAGATTTGTCCTATTCCCCACTCAGCAACCCTGGGCAACAGCTCCAACAGAAACTGATCCTGCCTGTCATTGGAGGCATAAACTGCCACCAAGGTAACCGGTTGGTCCATCAGGGTCCCCCCCTACTGGTAGATATCGGCCCTGTGGGTCCTTTTTTTATAAGTGCCTCTCAAATCGGACTCCTTTGGCTATCAATATGCCTACCCCCCTCTTCTTGGTCCAACTGGAGGCCAGATACTGTATGGGAAATGCTCTGTGTTTTAACCTGTGTTCATCAGCAGGAAGCAGATGTGTTTCTTGTAGCCACACAACTGCAGCCTGGAGATCCACAAGCCTCCTCAGCATAGATTTCCTTTTAATCGGGGGATTAAGCCCCTGAACATTTAATGTCACAAACTTTAACTCAGCCATGGTTGAGATGCCAGCAATAATAGTCTACTATAAAACTACTCCGCACCCCTATAGTCGTTGTCTAAATTCCGAGTGCCTGTAACCCGCTCAATGTTTTCCACAACCTTACCTTCAACCCCCAAACTTATAACAACCCCCCAACCTTTAACAACAACTTCCACCATGCTTACCGCAGTGGTTCACCGGGTGTTTGTGTACCCCGGGACATTTGGGGATCTGAGCTCCCCTCCCCACCCCACAGCCCCCCGGCATATTTCCATTGCCAAGTCTTCCCAATTTGCAATTTGTGATCACCGTCCCTGCTAGTATTATGGGCCTTCACCGCCCTACCGCGTCATGACCTACCAAACTTGACTTAGAATCCCCCTGGTTGTAGCTCCTGACAAACTTTACTTAAGAGGTGCTCCTCTGTTCGCTCTATCTGCCGCTGATTCTCATGTAGGGTCAGACGCCTTGGAAGCTGTGCATCAGCCCTTCAGCCGGGGTCGTGCTGGTCTCCATCGCTCCCTTTCCGATCTGAACCCATCTTCCTTGTTTACGGGCAGCTTGTCACCTTTGTCCACGTTCCCGGCTTCATCGTCCTCCCTCATGAGGCCATCCATCTCCTCCTCCTTCCGGATTGTATGTTGCTGTCCCTTCCACTCAAAGCAAAGCCCTGTTGGGAATGCCCACTGATATCGTATATTTCTGGTTCTGAGCCAATCCGTGACTACTCTCAGTCCTTTTCTCCTCGCAAGGGTGGCTTGAGCCAAGTCTTGATAGAGCTGAATGGGCACCGATCGGAAGTGTGTTAGCTCTTTTTCCCCCTCGCCGCTCGCATAATGTCCTCCTTCAATTGTAAGAGATGAACTTGGGTCAGCACATCTGGGGTCAGGTTTCTGCTGAGTTGGAAAGTGGAGTATACTCGATGTGTGCGGTCCAATACGATCTCTGTCTTCTGCCACCCCCAGTATCTGCCTGAACAGGTCTGTTACATATTGCTGCACGTCGGGATCTGCTTTTTGGGATCCCCCGGATACGTATGTTATTTCGCCTAGACCTGTTTTCAGCCTCCTCCTGTTTAGTCTGAACCCGGTCCATCTGTTGTTCGAGTTAAGCCACTCTCCTGGTGAGCTCCATCTTGTTCCTGCCCCTGCTCCGCCACCGCCGTCTCCATCTCGTCAACCCTTTTCTCTACCGCCATGACTCCCTTGCTGAGATACGCAATTGACCTGGCCACCTGGGAGGCGCTCTCCTTGATGTCTCTTTTGAGCTCTTTGTGCATTGCCATCAAGTCCGATTTCCTAATCCGAGGATCCTCCGTTCGCTAGCGCTTTCTGGAGGTGGGGAGTGAATCTGCACAATTGCCTGTTGTTGGCTATGCTTGTTGGCGTCCGCGGACTGCATCAGGGCCTTAATGTCCCCAGATGTGGCACCCTTTAGCTTTGCTGCTTGCTTGGACATTGTTGTCTGTATAGCCCCTCCTCTTGTCTTCGTACCTCAGAGCCTGGCCTGTTCCACAGATCTGTACAAGCTGTAGGCCCACCGTCACCTTCAACTCTGCGGGAGTGCAAGGGCGCAGCTTAACCCCGTCGCAGATCCTCCTCCTTATTCACCTCCTCAGAGGTCAATAAGGAGGTGTGACCATGCTCCCCATACCTCCGTCATACCTCGTGTCCTCCGGGGTCAGAAGCCCTGCTGCGGATGCCCACCACTTGATGCTGCAGGGGCTAGAAACCCTTAAATTGCGGGGATTTATCGGTGGCTGATCGTAGGGGAGAATCTTATCTGCCCTTACTTTTATACCCAATTGTCCAAAGTCATGTAGGGAGAATTCATGCCTGGCTCCTAACAGGTGACCGCTAATATCGCCAGGTGTCCAAGTCCGGGCTCTCTGTGAACCATATCAGCCCCTCCAGGGGCTCCAAGCCGTTAACCTGCCTATATCCTGTCTTTGGGCAGAGTCCTTACAACCTCATTCCTGCTGTAGCGTGTGCCTGCTGCTTCATTTGCAGTCCCTCTTGCCGGCCGTGTAGCTGAGTGAGGCCCCTCTCCGACCTGCTCCAGACTCACTGTCCGCCTCCCCAGCACCTCCACCTCCCTGGGGACCGCCCGCTCCTTCAGCGCTCCTCCAGCGCTGTACTCCGGCAACGCTGCTTTTGGGTCACTCCTGGCTTTCCCTCAGACTGTGCACACCGCCCCTGGAGCCCGCCCGACACCTCCTTACTTGGGCAGGCGTCTCGCTGCTGCCGCTCTGGCCGCCTCTCCTGCTGGCTGCGCAGGCATGGGGGAGGGGCACCGAGCCACCGGGCCGGGCAAATCCGTCAAGCCGGGAGAAGCCCAACTTCACTCATCCTCGGCCGCACACCTCGCAGCCTTCCGCCAGTCGATGCTGGGCTCCTTCAGCCTCATTGGGCCGCGTCTCTGAAGCCCCCACCCCCCGAGGCTCCGCTCCTCCACTCTCCGGGCCACCGGCCGCCATCTTGCCGCGAAGGGCGGCCCGCGCCTTGGGGTCCACTGCGTCTCCTTGCCACAAAAGAGCACCATCAAAGGGCAAACTCGCCCAGTGGGTGCTCTTGGTGTTCAGGCACCCCGAGACTTTGTCATCTGGGGGTGTATATTCGCCGGAAGGGAGTTTCAGGGCTCGGGGCTGGAGGGGAGCACAGAGCTCAGGAAGGAGGCATCCGCCAGCGTCGGCCATGCCCCTCAATGGCAAGCCTTTTCCAGACAGTAGAAATTATTCCCAAGACCAGCAAGTACCCTTTTTTACATGTCTGCGCACAGCCATGTGTATACTTTCTTAGGCACGCAACCTTCAGAGCCGTCAGAGACTGACCAACCCTTGAAAGGGGCCAGCATACCGTGTGCCTGACACATTGCAACCTACGGGTGTCTTCATTGATTGCTCGGGTGCCAAGAACGTCAATATGAGAAGAAACAGTAACATAGACCCAGTGGCTGTTTATCCAGCTTTGGCCTCTGGGGGATGCCCTCCCAATCTCCATGGGGGGGGACTGTCCCAAACCCTCCCACATTCCTGTGGACACCATCCAGAAGCTCTGATGGGGTATGGCACTCCGGCTCCCTAGGGGCCCGCTCTTGGCTACATTTTTCTGATCCAGACATCCTGTGCCCAATTTACCAGATATCTTGTGCTCAATTTACCAGTAACACCAATTCTGCTGAATGCGTTAAGGGAACTTTTGGTTTATTTGCTCCTTTATGCATTTGGTGCTTCCCATAGACTACAGCGGGTGTTCCTAGACCTTCAGTGTAACAAGCATCCCCATTGCCTTGATTATACGGAAGGCTTGTTGAGGATCCAGCTGCTCTTCCACTCGCGCCATCCCAGACTGGTGTGTATCTACTACGCTAAAGTGTCAACGCTGAAAGGACAACACCTCCACCAATCCATCGCTTTCAGCATCTTTGCAACTCTACTCCTGCCTTGCAGTGTGAGAATGGAAGGACAGCAACCCCCTGCTTTAGTAGAGCACCACATGCACGTTTCATGTCCCAACATAGGCAAGAGGTTCACATTGGGTACGTCATATTAGAACAATGGTGTGGCTAGGTTAGACGCGATGTTGCAATTTAACATGTGTTCAGTGTAGGTAAATGGATTGGGATAAAATGTTGCTATAAGCGTTACTTTGTGTTTAATTTGGATATATTTTAGATTTGTACATGTGAAATTTGCTAATGGTTTAGATGTTCTGGAATATTAGGGAAACATAGGGTTCACTGTGAGTACATGGAAATATCACATATCACCATTCCAACAGATGGGTTTTGTTTAGGCCGCAGAGAGTTTGGTTTGCGAAGGTGAACTTTGCATGGCCTGAAGGGTTGAATGACCAGCTCAAGGAAGGAGGAATGAAGCAAACCACATTTGGGCAGCTGGCGATAGCATCAAATGGTTACTTGAGGTGAAGATTAAATTAAGTGCATTGGGTCGCGAGTTTACAACTGGATGAGTTTGTGGATATAGGGGACACATTTTCCTGGGAGCACAGAGTCTTGTTAAGTCCAGTCAAATGGTGATTGGAATTGGGGGTTAGTTAATAAAACACATGGACGGGTTCTTAGAGGGCAGAGTTTGCTGGTGTATTATGGCATTCGTTTGGGCTCTCAGGAAGATAAACAGGATGCATGCTGGAGGCTGTATGATCTGTGATGTAAATTGCAAATAAGGTAACCAGAAGGAATAACATGGGACGGCAGCCTGTCTAGGACGATGTTTATTTCTTGATATAAGACATGGCTGTTTTTTCCTCTACCTCCTCTTGTTCAAAGTGTTCTTGTAAAAATCCTTGCACATCATGTACTGGGTTAAAGGTTTCCTACCAAATGGGACAACTCATAAATTGAATTGTTTTTAGATAATAAGGAGATTATGTTTAGAATGTCATGACTGATAATGGAAAGAAAGCACATGGGGGAAGGGGATTGTGTTTTGTCAATGTGTATAATGGGGTTTGAGAACGTTGGGCGGGATTCAATTTCCTTGTACATGGTTAGCCAATGGGATTATGAGGAATGACCTTGCAACAGAATATGTGCGATTATGTAAATTGTTCGAATGTGTATAAAAGCTGCAACTTTGTTGAGCACTGAAAGGAATGGTTTATTTTCAGCTTCACGAGGCGGACTAACCTCTTCTGGCCATCAGCATGCAATAAGCTTACTTTTTGGACAAATTGCATTTACTCTCCATTGGAGCTTTTCTTGCATTGGATTTTAGAGTCACATTCCTACACACCTCACCTTGTCCTAGCCTGCAGCATCAGCATTAGGTCAGCACCTGCCCTGGCCATGCTCCAAAGCGACAGCACGAGAAGAATTCTAGATTGCAAGCACAGTCCTAACATACTTTTTCCATGCACCATCAGCACGGATTAACCATCTCCACTAGTCATGCAAGGACAGCGTTAAGGTTCCACATCCCATTGGTTTCCCATTGCCAAATTTAGACAGCGACCTACCCTGATGCTAGACTGTACTACCCTGTCATGTCAGCACACAGCCCTAGCGCCGTCCTACCGTTTCAGCATCAAAACACAGCTCCCATATACCCGCACTGGCAACACTGCAATTGCTGGTCCTTAGTGTGAACAATGGCACCTCTTCCCCCTACCATCAACTGTTAGCTCTAGAAGGGAATAACCTCCCCTAGTTCTCTCCTCTGGTGCCAGTATTATAACGACACAACCACAGAACCCACCAGTGGATGGGGCACATGCTTTGCTAGTGCACAATTTCAGCATTATGCTAGCACCTTTCCTCGTTTTGCCTGGCTGTGTCAGCAATGCAAGTGCATCCCCTGTGGTCCTGCAGTGCAATGTAAACATGTTCCTATTGCCTAATCTATTGAGCATTTTAATAAATGCACTTAATGTTTGTTCAACATCAAGGTTCAACGTCACTGTGATGGTGTCATATTTTAGGATATAAACCACCTAGTATGAAGTAGAAATTGAGATTCTTTGGAGCCGTTACCGTGTCTAAGCTGGGTTATGCGGTTCCTATTTTTCTGCATTCGTAATGTAGCCACGAGGAACCTATTGCCCTTATTCCCATGTATATAATAAGACTGATTCGAGCGTAGAATGAGTTGAGCTGATTCGTCTGCCAAATGCGCCTCTAGGGCCACCTTGGCTTTTTTAAGTGTCCGCCATGCCTTCTGTGACCCTTTACTTTTATATTGTGCTTCCGCTGCCCTTATTTCTGCTTCCATATCCCGCCTCACCCTCTCGTTCCTCTGGACAAAGTGTGAAGTATGTGCTATGAACTCGCCCCTCACCACCGCTTTACTGGCGTCCCATATCGTTCCCCAGTCAACTCCCTGTGTGGTGTTCTTTTGAAAGTAATTGTTTAGAGAGCACTCTATGTCTGCCCTCAGCACCATGTCTTTTAGAATTATTTTGTTCAATCGCCACGGTCTCTGGGAGTGCGGCTGGGAAGCGTGTAGTTCCACGCTCAGGGAGATCGGTGCGCGATCGGTTAAGCAACACAACCCTATTTCTATCCCTGTAACTTGTGGGACCAGGGTAGCTGAGATTAGCACCATGTCGATCCGCGAATAGCTTTTATGTGCGGCGGAATAATTAGTGTAGGCCTTGTACTGGGGACAGAAGAACCGCCAAGTTTCGATCAGGTTAAGTTCTCTACGGAACCGAGCCAGGGCCTGCCTGTAGGTGTCATCATGAGTGGTGGCAGGGAGGGTTTTGTCCATCGGTGCATCCATCAAGCCATTAAAATCTCCCCCTATCAAGATTTGTCCTGCCTGTCATTGGGGGCATAAACTGCCACCAAGGTAACCCGTTGGTCCATCAGCGTCCCCCCTACTGGTAGATATCGGCCCTGTGGGTCCTTTTTTATAAAGTGCCTCTGAAATCGGACTCCTTTGGCTATCAACATGCCTACCCCCCTCTTCTCAGAGACTGCCCGACAGCCATTCGGTCTTGGGTCTAGAGGCACCAGGATTGCATTCGGATTCTAAAATCTGCAACCTCCAGTGAGCAGCCTGCCTATAGCTGTGCTTCAAAGAAGCCTTCTGTCACCTTAGGTCTGGGTCAACATGTTTACCGCAACACTGACCTTTTCAAGACCATACAAACAGTTCATAGGCCGTTACTTCAAAAGCCCACTACTACACATCTAACATAGTTAAGTCCCCTCCCAAAATGGAGGGGCTGCCGGGTTGAGCTGGGGGGCGACAATGGTGGGAGGAACAGGTGGCCGAGTAGGCTGCCCACAGCCGGAGTTTCCATGACTTATGGTTAATAATGACAGTGTTGGTCGCGGTAGTAGAACTGCAATTGCAACATTGGCCACATGGATAGTGGCCCGTAATCTTTTCCATGCCCCACATCTCTGTTATGGTTTTGGCTGCCCGAGGTGCCTGCAATCTGTCTGCCTGTGAAAGCCAACTCTTAAGATTCCTACCCTTTTTAAAGGCATACATAGGATGTTCCAGTTCTGGTATATTCATTTGGAGCAGATGTCAATGTTTACCAATCACTTTCTTAATTTGGGCATGGTGTGTTATAGGTCATTGCGCATATACCATGCGTGATTGATTCAAATTTTCACGAGTATTTTTTGCCAATAATACTTCGCGATGTTGGTATCTAGCCCTTTTACGCGACTGTCTTAATATGTGGGAAGCGTAGCCTCTCAACCATCTTCATTTGTGCTATCAAGTAGCTGGTTTTCTGCAATAAGTAATTCTGAAAATAGGTTTTCTTAGGACTCCCAAACAATGGCAATCCCAGATATAGCACTGAAGCCCTTAATGCCAGCTTTTCATTGTTTAGGAACCAGCTATAGGCAGTCAGCTTTTTCCAGTTACTTAGACGCATGATCACAGTTTTTTTTGCATTTATAAAAAGGCCATTAGAGCTCAAGCAAAAAATGGTCTGCATATGCACACCAGCACAACTTCACCCCTCAATTTTAGGAGAAATAAGTATGCATTACCCAAGTTTACACCAACATCAGACACATACAGATTAAAAAGTGCTGGGGCAAAAATGCATCCCTGCCGCAGGCCATTCATGGTTTGGTCGGGGATGGCCTTCACTATCAAGGTAAACCTGTATTAAAGGACCTTCATGTAGACGGTTTAAAATAGTAAAGATTCCGTCAGGTATCCCTAAAGACGATAATTTAGACCATAGTACAGATCGATCTACAAGGTCGAAATCCCTAGCTGCAATGTATATAGGAGTGGCAGCTTTTTTCCAGCCCTTCTATTGTAACAACGAAACAATTAATCTACCCACCTCCGTCCCCACCACATTTCTAAAACCAAACTGGTGGTTTGATAGAATAGACTTAGAGTGGGACCATTACCAGTTGTTTCAATACAAGGCCTACAAAGACTTTAGAATCTACATCGAGCAAGGCGATGGGGTGATAATTGTGAGGTAGGCTCCTGTGCTCTTTTTTATATACTGGTATAATGTATGGTAAGTGTAAGGTAGATAGAATAAGTCTGGATTTGACAATATCTGAGAATAGTAATGCTATAGCCTTGCCCTATTTTTTCGGGTTAGCCTTCAATATGACATTAGCCAAGCGATTTGTTCCCACGGCTCTTGACAAGCTATTCTTTTGAATTGGATATATAATCTCAGAAACTGAAAAACAACAATTCCAATTTTTATTCCTGATAGAGTCACTAAAATGGGACGATGGGATTCTGGGTGCATGTAAACTGCAAAAGTGACCTGCCCAGGCTTCCTCTGAGATACTGATGGATTGAGCTGAAACTTGAGGTGAGTCGTTTTCATTTATTAGGCGCCAAAATTGGCAGGAGGAACCATCTTTCAGTGCTGTCAACATTGATTCGACCTGTGGCCCTTAAGCCAGTTTTTCAATTTTTGCTTCAATTTCCGTGTTCCTAATTCTTAAGTTCCCAGGGGAGGCCGCTATTCAAAAGCCTTTGCACCTCCCCATTACATGCATTTTTGGATAGCTCAACTAAATCATCATAGACATGGAGATGAGTAGCTCTATGTGCTTGCCTAACCCCAACTTTGATGGCTTTAGCAATCAACGTGTCTACGTAGAGAGGGAAATTAAGGTGCGTGAATATGGAACGCCTCAAGTCTAAAGAATGGCTATGGAAGTCGGTAACAAAGACTGTATTAAGTTTAGTCACATTCCTGTTGTGCCAGGTGATTCTAGTTTTGGAGCAATTCAACTCCCAAGTTCAGGGACAATCCGGTGATCACACAGGGGGAAAGCCTTGATGGTAAATGAGTGACACACGTCAAAAAGAAGTAGGGACATAAAAATGTGATCCATTATCGAGGTCTGACAACCATCTGTCCATGTATGGTGGTCCATGTCAGGGCCCAACATGGAATTTACAGATAGTAGACCCCAATTTCTAAAATGATTATACCAAAGCTGGCCCTGTAGTTTCTTCCTGGTGCTTCTCGGGTCCCCCTTTTATCAGGGTTTTCCCTTGCAGCTCTTGCAACAAGTCCAAATAGGGTACAAATAGAATTTCAGCATTTAAATCTCGCATAACTACAATTTGGAGCCCTCTATGCTTTCACATTAGTTCCATAATCAGACCATCGATCTTTCCAATGGATTCCAGTATATTTAAGACCGGGCTCCAGTATATATTTAAGATGAGGATAAGAAGGGGAGAACAGCGAGATATAACCTCTATAACTACTGCCAAAGCACAGGGTGAGACGCAGAAGCTATCTAAAATATGGATGCCCTTGCCATTCATGATGGCAGTTAAAAGGCCGCCCGATGGTCGGCCCCTAGTTCCCTTCTTATCCAACTCATGACGTATATATCAAACCCATCCATGTGGAGCGGGGTAGTCATCCATCCAAGACTCCCGGATGCAGATGATATTAGTTTTTATTAATCTGGCACACAATTCTGGGGAGGAGGTCAAATGGACATGTCCACAGGAGTTCCAGGATAACAATGAGAGGTCAGAGTTACGGTTAAAGGTTTTGCTATAAGGATTTCAGCTGGGAGATGGATTCACGCAATGATAATGCCAGCCATCTCCATCTGCGGTCCTCCTCGACCTTTAATTCTGGTTGGAAATTGAGGGTGTATCCTGTCTGGGCCTGTAGGATCATGAATGGTACCTCTAGCCTCCAAAGCATAATTAGGGAGCTTCAGACCCGGACTAAAAATCAAAATATCGTACCCTAGGCAGTTAAATTGATGGGTTTCTGACAGGATAGCATCATAAACAGAGCGAGATTGAAAAAAAACAGACGTACATGGTCATAGCGCTCCAGATGAATAAAGTCCACCTGTTTTATGTCGCCAGAGGATAAAAGTCTCAGAGATGGAATCTCATTTAGTAGTGCCAAATCTCGCCCTCTATTTCGAGAAGCAGGACCTCCGTAGACAAACAGATAGTATAGGATAACACTAGGGTTATCAGGGTGACATGGTTACCTCCACTGAATAGACTTTAGGGTTGGCTAAAACCCAGGGGAGGGTTTGTAGATTGGAGAGTAGCCCCTACACTCTTAATCTCCCCCTTCCTCAGTTGACTCTCTTCCTGGTGGATTAGCCCCTCAAGCGGCCTGGTCAAGCTGGAGATATCAGTAGAACTTGGACGATGGTCCATCCTCTGTGCCACTGTAGTTCTTATAAAGGTTTCCAAGGTGGGAATCTCTGTGAGGAGTACGCCTTCTTTTACTCCAGTTGGTTGGAGGGAAGTAGCCCCCCGCTAAAGTTGCCACAGGTGAGCTCGAAGAAGGCACTCTCTGCGAGGAATGGGATGTATGCATGTGACCCATAGCATAATCAATAACGGCCTGCGGCAGGGATACAGGATTATGCATCTGGCCTATGAGTAGGGGTACAGGTACCCCATCTAAACCAGATGAAGAACAAAATTCAGTGTCTAGAGCACGGGGTACTATTTCCGTCCCTAGATTTGCCACCCTACTTTTATCGGGGGAAAATAAAGATTGGACTTGGTTAAGGGGTTTTTATTGGCAAAAAGTTGATACACGCCTCTTACTTCCGAGCAATTAACCATATTCTGCTTAGACGCAGTCGAGTGAGATGTGCCCCTCATATGATTATGAAATTTGTGGGAATTATGATTTTTATTTTTTTCCATTCCTTTGAGGGACATTTCTTCAGAACGGGTGTTTTTTGCTGGGCTACCCTACCCCATGTCAATCAAGGACTCCTCCTCCAAGTCGATTTCAAGATCATGACCAAGAGTATCACTAGCCGCCACCTCCTCCCTTATTAAGGATCACCAGGAATTTCGGGGCGGTTTATTCGAGCCTTTACCCAAGGTGGGTTTTTGGTTCCACAATTGCTTTTTATTCTTTTTTTTTTTTTTTACTGGAGATGGATTCTCTGGTGACTTTTAAGTCGCTTTGTCAGCAGAGTGCTGCCCTTCAGGGATGGGGATGTGAAAGTTGAGCTGGAAATAACCCTCGCTGTATTTAATCCTCCCATTTTTGGTCCTACCCCAACGAGTCGGCCGATAACAATTTAGGAGGGGGGATACGTTCAATCTGTGGGCGATTTGCTACTGCTGTTAATCTTTCCAAAATAATTGTGATGTCTCTCAGGCATGTGGTATGTACCTTGAGCTTGGCTAATACAAGGCCCATTCTATCAGAGTCAAGAGGTGAGTCCCTCCCCCCAACGGGCCCCCCCCCCCGGTGCCTGGCAGAGGGAAAGAGGTCATCCGTCACCCTCCCTGTCCCAGCGGGTACTGGGACAGGGCGAAGAGCGAGACCTCACCTGACAAAAATGCTGGTGGAGTGTTCAGGAAGGACTGGTCTAGAATTGGACAGGCAACCTTCCCAGATCCTCCCAAGGGGTGAGGCGGACGTCATCACCTCTTGATCGTACAAGGGAACGCCAGACTCAACGAGGATCAGTGATGGCCTCCTTCCGCCCCCCCCCCCCATCTCCCTGTTCCAGCATCACAGGATCGCTAGGATCAGGGGAAGAGGGGGGGAAGCGGCAAGTCAAGTGCCATACGCGGCATGTTCTTTACTGGAGTAAAAACGAGGGGCGCAGATAGTATGTCGTCATACATATGTACCCCCTGCTGCTTCAAGCTACATGTTCGAGGCCCAGACTGAATAGAATAGAAAGGAGCTGTGCCTTCACCAGTCTTACGGAACATCAGCAAATGTGTAGGAATGGAGTTCACAGACAAAATAAAACGTACAAAATTTGAGTAAAAAGTAACTCGCCTCTGCCGCTTGCAAGCCGGCAAAAAGGCCAAACAGACACTCCTGAGGCACTCCTTGTGGCACGTGGCCCAGTGTATTTGAGGAGTGGGGAGAAGCTTGTGGGCGTGGTTAGGAAGAATAACTAAAAATGAAAAAAAAACAATGAATAAATATAGAGTTTAAATAGTAAGGAAGTAGAAAAACAATACTGCATAGATAATTGTCTTTGAAAACGTACTCCAAGCAGTAAAAGTCCAATCTAAGTACAGGTGAACAGACGTGATGAGACCCGTCACTGGCAGCGTGTCAAGTCAAACAGGCACTCGAGAGGCACTCCATGTGGCACACGCGCAGTGGCGCACGGCCCAGTGTATTTGAGGGGTGGGGAGGAGCTTGTGGACGTGGTTCGGAAGAATAATCCAAGCAGTAAAAATCCAATCTTAGTACGGGTGAACAGACGTGATGAGACAGGCCAGTGGCAGTGTGTCAGGCGAAACAGGCACTCCTTGTGGCGGTCTTTTTCTCTTGAGACCTTTAAAATGTGTTTTTTTTTTAACTGATTCAGGGGGTTTCACCCACCAAACCCCCCCATTGTTCCTCCCTGCCAGCCCCACACCCCACCCCCACCCTCTTCCATGGGATTTCAGCCCCTTCCCCCTCCCCACACCCACCACCCTCCGCCCAAACCAAAACACATTCATACACACAACACACATGCACCCACACACTTACATGTTCTCCTTGCCCTCTGCTTATGGGTCCCACAGAGCCTGCAGCCCCTGCATGCACTCGTGTGCAGCAGCGACGTGACAGTTGGATTTAGAAAGACCGCTCTGTGGAAGCACAGAACGGCCTTTCTAGATCAGTCTTAGTGAAAATATATTTATAAAAAAGATCTTTTCACTTAGGACAAAATGAAACCCTTTGTTTCCAGCAAAAATTGGGAAACTCTAGTAATGGCAATAATCATGCCCAGTTCGGACTACTGCAGTGCACATTTGTGTGAAGCTAGTAAAGGCAGTATTCAAAAGATACAAGTGCTACAAAATGAAGCAGTTAGGATTGTTAAGAACATCCCCAGGGGAGAGCCTATGCCCAGTTTTAGGAAGGAGCTACACTGGCAACCTGTAGCTGCTAGAATTCAAAGTAAATACCCTGCCCCATAAGTGCCTCTACGGAGCAACCCCGCACCCCCATCTCAAACAATGCCTGGTGCAATATTAACCCAGAAGCGCCATACGCTCCACTAACACTAACCCCAGGTGTGTCCCGTGCCAAGTGGGTGAGAGGGAATGGACGTTCCTTCTTGCACTTGCATGGAACACTCACTCTACTGACCAATGACAGGAAAGGAATCTCTCCATCTTCAGGAAACACTTGAAGACTTGTTTATGCGAGTAAATTCCTCACCTGACGGACCCCAGTCTTCTCTCCCTTATGCTGTTGTCTTGTGTTGATGTGCATCCTGATGCCTACCGGCTTCGGCACATTACAAATAATTAATAAAATAGCAGTACTAGAATAAGAGCATTTCTAATTAAGGCACTGCGTGGGAAGCAAAGGTTCCCTCCCAATGATGTCAGTGCAGCACGAGGGGCTGTGGTCCTTCCAGTGCAGACATTCCAGGTCTATATGGGGGGGGACGAGAGGGAAGGTCATGTTCTAGTGCAGGGCAAAGGATGCTGAAGGGCAATACTCCTACCTACTACTGGTTAGCACTAGAATTGCCGCTGATGATGGGAAAAGACCCAAGAAAATGGAGGAGGCAGCTTTTTAACCGCTGCAGAGTCCTCGAGACAGCCTGTTCCCCCTCCCCCTGGGAAAGGGGAGGGTGTGGAGATGGAACGGCGCCAAAACACCCGAAGCCCGCGAAGGGCAAAACAAAGTGGGGAACGCATTCAGGGGGGACTGCGTGGCCAGCCGGGTTAGTCCGGATGTGCCATCCCCCAGACTTCAAAGGCCACAATGCAGTGGGGCAAAGCGAAACCAGCCCGTGGGCTGGAAAGAGTTAGGATGGTACAGGGGGTTTTCAACCCACGGATAGGCAGGAGCACAGGGGTACGGTGCAGACCGGAGACTGGCCGAAGAATATCTCACGGGGTTTAGGTCATTACTCGCCGGTCCCCAACCACTGTTGGTTTATTACAGAAGTGGGCAGAAGCTAGACATGATGGAATGGAAGGGCTCTACCAGTTTTAAGAGGGCCGAGGTTTTGAGCAAGGTGCTACACCTAGGGCACTGGGGTGGAAGTATGGAATGGCTTCACGGTAGGAGTCAAAAGTTTTGCACTTGCCCTGAGGCACTATTAAGTTTCAGTAGGGGACATATGCTATATATGGTTAAAACACTGTAGCGACCAGCAGTTGCAGTGGTGGGGGAGTTCAGGCCCTGCGCCGCATTTTGCAAGTAATTGACAGCATTTTAGGTGGTCCATGGCCCCAGGGATTAACACAAGTTAACGGGCTCCCAGCAAAGGAAGTGGTCGCAGGGTCCTCCAAGTTGCAAGCATGGTTGTCTCAAAATTACCAAGCTCCAAGCAAGGATAAACGTTGCAACCACAATAGTAAGATAAAAAGAAAGGAAACAATTGATTCAATCTGTAGTGTGCATAATTTTGGGTTGACCTGACCAACAGCGGCAAGGGGCGGATATGAGGTGCGAACGGCTAGTGGGAAGAACATGGAATAGTAATGTTTGGTGCACGTTGGTCGGGATTGGCTAGTGAACGAGGGCAGGGCATGCAAGGCCCGGGTTGATAAGCTTTCTGCATTACAATTGCGGTACTGGGTCACGTGCTTCCATGGGATGCCAGCACCTTTTTGGAACTGCATAACAGGAGTAAACACTCGCTTGACCTCTGTACAGAACCTGCTGACACAGGTTCGAATCTCGGCAGGGACAAACTCAGCCTTTCAGTAATAAGCAGCAGCGTTCAGATACCTGAGGGCATAGTACTATGTAAGTGCTGAATTATTATCTCGCTTGGAGAGCAAGACGATGCAAAGCAGACCAGGTTCGGGCACCGGGGCCGCTCGGTGAAACTGCGGGGTATTAAACATGTTATAAATAACTCAAACATTGCATATGCCGAATATCTCTACGAACTAGGGAAGGGGCACTGTGGGTAAGTGGTTATGCCAGTTTTTGTTAAGGGGGAGCAAGGGAACGTGAACAGGAATTAAGTCATCAGGCGGGTGTCACGGGTGCTAATGAGATCGCTAAAGTTAGGAATGGATGGTCATGTGTTCAACATTGCCAAAACTGCATTGGAAAGGGGGGCTAGTCGGCATTCTCATAAAATCAAAGCGTTAGGCGATGCATTGGGGACGTCGCTAGCATTGTATCTGAAGTTCTAGGGGTGAACAGGTCAGCAAGGCAAACTCAATCCTTCAGGGGGGTCAATAAAAAAGCAGGGGCTGGGACACCTGGTAGGTGGTCGGTACGATGGATGCGAAGCTCGGCCGACACAATGAGTAGAAGAGAGGAAAGGGGCAGGTTTTTAGAGTAAGAGGTTGGCCCAGCAGCTCTTGGTCATGAATGACACTCCCCCAGGCCATTAATACTCCCGCAGGGGCCAGGCAAGCCACAGAAGAGCAAGGTAGGGGAGATGGGGCCGGCATGACAAGTACAAATGGTAAGGGTGGAAAGGGTGTTATTTACAGCAGCCTTTACAGTGGCATTTTTGGGGTGCTCAGGGTCAGCGAGCTGGCGTCGGAGGTCAAGGGGAACGGGCTTTTACGTTTAATGGATATGCGGGCGAGCAGCACTCAGGTGGTCATTTGGGTACGGGGTCAAAGACTGACCAAAAAGGGAAGGGGATGGCTTTGATGCTTCAGGCCATTCAAAAGAGCCTGGTGTGCCCGGTTGCAGCAGTGGCTAGCTTTCTCCAGCAACGGCGGCCATCAGAGACGGGGGCACTGCTGCTCATACATAGGGACGGCTCCGCCCAGAGCCGCTTCCAGTTCAAGAAAGAGAGGGGGCTGGCCCTGGCAAAAATGGGTTTGTCAGAAGGCAGGTGCGGGACCCACTCGCTCCGGATAGGGGCCGCCACCTCCGCAACAGCCGGGGGCTTGGGTGCGGAAGACATATGAAATGGGGGAGATGGTCTTCAGGGTGTTCCAAAAGATATGTCAGGCCAGAATAATTGTGATTTAACATGCTGTCTCCCCTACTTTTCATTACCAGCAGTGCAAAGGAGGATGAGGCGCACGTTGTGGAGGACATAACGCTATCTTTACAGGAGATCTCGGCACAGCTGGGCGAAACGGAGATCGTGCGTTCAGAAGTGATTCCCAGGGCAGAATGGAGAGGGGACGAGAACCACTCAGCGGTCGGAAAATCGGGGAAAAAGCTGAATGGGGCCGTGGCGAAGTTCTGCAGGGGCAGAGGGTTCCATCAAATCAGACATGGCCTGATCAATGGGAAAAACCCCCGAATACTTTCTGAAGGAGGGGGTGCACTTATCTGCACTGGGAATGGAACTCTTTTTCTGGTATATACGTACTAAATTGCTGGAGCTGTGAAAAGGAGACAAGAGGAAGGGGAGCCACGGTGGGCGGTAACCCACCTAGTGGCGTGGCGGTGTTTGGGCGACCAAGTACAAATGATAGACTCCGGATGAGCCAGAAGGAAACCGGACCAGCGCCTCTTGGGGGCCTAACGGCGGGGCGTCTGGTGGTAACAAACTAAGGCTCAACTTCCCCCAAAAAACAAACGGCGCTCTCCCCACCCGCGGACACCTGCATTGGCAGGATAGGCTCAGGTACAAAGGGTTGGGGGAGTTGGGGGCCTACTAAGGTATAGGGGGAAGCAGGTGAGATCCGACACGGAGCAAGCGCCACACTTCCAGACTGAAGTTCACAAATGTGTTCAATAAATGCTGTTGATATGGAAATAAAAACTGCAGCCAAGTTTTCCATTTGAAAATACTTTGTCGCGCCAATTCTTTGCTTGGAAAGAATCAAAGCGCAGCGAAAGAACTTGCGCAAATGACTAATTGGCAGGAAAGGCAAATGGACAAATGCAGGGGTTAAGGTTATGTGCATTCCCAATGCTTACACTCCAGCGAAGGGTTAAGAAGCAGGCAGTCTTCACGCAGGACGCTGTAGAGAAATGTTGGGTACATTCTGTCCATCGAACCTAATCTGGCAGCATAAGACTATGGACTGGCTGTCTTTCTAAGGTTGACAAAGCGCACCAAGGCTTAGTAAGCGGCTGTCCTAATGCTGACCTGGCAGGGAAGTGCTATGGGAGGGTTTGCTGTCAAAGCGATGACACAACAGGGCAAGGTTATTAACGGACGTCATTTTAGTACTGATGCTGAAAGACAGGACTAGGACATACGATCCTAACAAAAACTGTGCAGAGCTGGAAGAGGTTATGCTAGTGCCGATATACGCGAGTAGGGTTGGGGAAGCTGCTGTCCTAATACTAACAATCCTTCACAGGGCTAGGGGAAAGTGTTGTTCTGATGACGTCAATGTGGGTCGGAATAATGGGTGGTGGCATTATAATAGACACTGCAAATAAAACAACGTGTACTGTTATGTGATTGTATCTTTCTGTGTACACCTTTTATGTTTTTGAACCACAATATCATTGTAATGTAATCTCACTTATCAGTCATATGTACGCTGATTCTAAGAATGTTTTATGTGCATATTCTAAATGTACATGCACATTTTGTATAGAAGCTGTTCAGAGAGGAACTATGCATAGACCTGAACACCACCGAGATATTTCTTCCTGCTGAGCAGGCCAGATTCCACACTTCAAACAATACGTAGTGTATGTTTTGGCATACATATTTTAGGTTTTTGGACCGAGGTATTATTGTAATATAATTTAACTTTTAATTACTGTCATAGGTAAATTGACTAAAAGCATGTGGAATGTACATATTATAAATGTCTCTGTACATTTTGTGTAAAAGCTGTTACCAGAGCAAATGTGCACAGACCAGGAGACCATTTGGATATTCTGGCTGATGAGCAGGCCAGAGACGGATTCAGATTCTACAGTTCAAGCAATACACAATGTATTTTCTACATACAGCTTTTGTGATTTTGTGAGTGTATTTCGTAGGAGCTTGTGTGAAGAGTATGTATTGTAGGAGAGTCTGTCATAGGAGTGTGTGCGTGTGTGAAAAAGAGTATGCATCACAGGACCATGTGTCATAGGAGCTTGTGTCCTTAGAGCTTGTTTTAAGAGCCTGTGTCATAGGAGTTTGTGGTAAGAGGGTGTGTTGCAGGAGCATTCATCTTAAGAACACCTGTCGCGTGAGCATGTCTCTTAGAGCACGTGTTGTAGGAGCGTGTGTCGCAGGCGCATGTCTCTGAGGAGCGTGTCCTAGGAGCGTGTGTTCTAGGAGCGTGCATAGTAAGAGTGTGTTATTAGTGTAGATATATGAAATGCACATCTCACACCTGTACGTAGTGTCTTAATATGAAATGTACCCTTATTCTGCCAATTGTATGCCTCCTATAAGTCTGAAAGGTCAAATCTAATTTTGATGTGCATTTTCAATATGCACAGTATATGACTTTCACAATTTGTTTTAGAATTAATATGCATGAACTGTACGAAGGGGTGCATGACTTTTACAGTACGTACATTACGCAATTTAAATCTCCAGAAAACTGGCAAAGTCAGACGTAAGTTTACTGTGTGTTTTCAGAAAACTATAATTGTGTAATGTGTGAACTGTAAAACTCATAAGCCTTTATGTACAGTACGTACACAGTAATTGCATCTAAAACTGACATCAAAGTTAGCCCTGACTTTGATGCGAGTTTCCAGGAGATGCAATGAAGTAGTGTATTCCAGGAGATGCAATTGAGAAGTGTATGAACTGTGAAACTCATACGCCTCTCAGAACAGTTTCTATGAAAGATGCACATTCATTTGAGAATGCAGCAAATATAGATACATTTTAAAACATGTAGGGCCTGATTTACATAAGAGTTTTACAATGACGCAATCCTGTAGGAAAACGCTCTCTGAATAGGGCCTAAATACCTCAAAAGTGGTCAGTTCAATTGTCACACAAAAATTCAGTGCAACAATTCCTGACGAAATCTAGATGCATGCCAAAAAGTGTGAAAATCGGAGCGGGCAATTTTAAGATATTTGGACCGTGATATACTAAAAAGTCGTTCATGAAAAATTCTGAAAAATTGCAAGCACAGGCGGCAACCTCAAAATGTTACTTTGCAATGTTTTCAGATATTTTCATGCAAGGGTTCAACATTTATTCCAAAAAGAAGTTCTTTTCTGAAACTCCATCGAGATTTGACACAATGAAATAATTTACACAAAATACAAGTTGTGCATATTCGTAAAGAGACATATATCCACCCAGTCTGTTTTTGTACATTTGAGTGGCCTATTTGACTTAGTCCTACACCAACAAGTTATGATTTTTGGCTTCATCTTTTTTCTAGTCTTCCTTAGGGTCTTCAGGATTTGCAGTGGTCTTCTGAAGGGCCTTCATTTGAGCCCCTATGCATTTTTAGGTAGATAATTGCTGACAGTAATAAACGTCAGCATGGGGGATAATCTCACAAACCTGAGCCCATTACAGCATAAACACCCGGCCAATTAGAGCATCACCACCTGGACAGAGGTAATGAATCTGGATTTATTTTTTAAAAAACATCGCAATTTCATCAAATTTCCATACATTATTGTAATGAAATGTTGTTTCACCATTCCATCTGCACATTGAGAATGGAAATTAAACAATGGACAGTAGCAGATCATGCTACAACTTTATATTTTTGTTTAATGCTGAGAAGGGTCATTAGTGACCCTTCCCTGCATTACATTAGGCAGTACGATAGCTCAGGGGCTACACACTTGTCTTGGAAGCAAGGCAACATAGAGCATCAGGATCTATCTGATCACTATTTTCGAACACGAAAATGAAGGTGGGCAGTGATCCTATAGATCGCTCTTTCCTGCATCCCCCATACCTGCTACTCGTTTATCCACAAATGCTCCCTAGCAGCACACTTAGCTTCTTTCCTGTTCCTCATCTCGCCCCTCTCCTTGCGCCGTCAGTTCCCTATCCCTACAGCTGATTTGCACTTCCACTGCAGGGTCCTCTTTGCCTAATTCCATGTAATGGAAGCGGGGGATACCCCACCACCATTATACTGTTCAAGGGCAGCGGGGGACACCCCTGCAACCACTGCTCCCCTTGTTTGGAATTTTGGGTTTCAGCATTTTCGTTACTGTTGAATGCGCAATGAAAGCGCATTCGCCATTTTATTTATTTTCTTTTTTTGCGATACTGACCGTCACAGGTTCAAATTCGGGTTCTGCACTTACAGACTGGTCTCTGGCATGAAGTGCGATATAAACGCTGAATTTTATTACATTGCAAATGAGTTGAGATGGTGGCTTTCGGAGACTGCAAAGCTTTTTACCCTGCAATAAATTATCAAAGGGCTGGTAAAAACTCTAGGGGGATCTACTACTATGTTTACCTACACTTCTTGGGCAAACGTGGAAATTGGTGGTTTTGTTATGTTGCTGTAATCAGGCATTTTCTTTGTGATAAGATAAAGTTACTCAAGGGATTCAAACGTCATATTATCCTAAACAGAACCCAACCTAAGAGCCATAAAGGGTGGCCCCTACCTATTGCATTTACAGAGGAACTCAAAAAGATCTAGTACGTTTACCTGAAAGTGGCATAATTGGTCCTATAGAGGGCTCAGAGTGGTTGGCTCCAGAGGTCAGTTTGGGAGCCCAATAATCTGTTTTGCATGTATGTTGCATTCAAAGGTTTTGAACTCATGTATACGGGTTGATCGTCACCCCTTTGCCAAACATTACTCGGTTTCTGGCAATTATAAAACCAGCCATATACTTCACCACACTTTGTTTGTTCTCACCATACCTCCAGATAGGGCTGCGTGAGTTATGCCCACACGTTATGCTCTTTGCAGCACTATTAGGAGCGTACAGGTGGGACGGGCATCTGCTGCACAAGTGTTTCAAAGACTCAAGCAGCTGATGTTGGTTTGGTTGGCTGTATTCCAGGTATGATTTTCCTGGTTACAGGAGATATGAGGAAGAGCGTGATGCCTCCTGCCGCCAAGGTGTTGAGGGGTTATCAAGAAAAGCAGCCTCACACTGAAAAGTGAAAACGTTCACATTAAAGTGGATGAAGTGACCTACGTCACAACAACAGCTTTTGCATCCAGGATGCTATTGCTTATGGGTTGTCACTATTGACAAGTTTGCATTGCAGGCACACTTTGATAGGGTCGACAAATGTTGCCAGTCTGATCCGGATGAAAGTCAGACATCTATCAGTAGGGCCGATTTGGGCCATAAGGGCACAATGCAGGTATACCCGGGTTGGGAAGACAAATATTGTCAAACAGATTTTAACTGGATTCAGGTTGCTCTTAGTGGGATGGCTGATGGTTGCCAAATGGATATGAAGACAACCAGTATTGGGGAAATTACAGTTGAGGACGTTCTGGCAGGCCAGTCCGACTCTTTGGGATAGTGGGCGGCCCAATCTCTGTGACTGCTTTTGTGGAACCTCCTTGTGGCCTTTCTTCGTCCCTTCAAAAGACTGAATGTGACAGCCCTCATGTGAAGAGTGACTAGAACTGGCAAAGAAAAGGAAATCTGCATTAGAATGATCTCTATGTCAGAGGTCTCCAATGTAAATCATGGAGACCTCATCTCAGATCCTAGGAATATCATCATTACTAATGTTAAAAACCCTGAGAAGAAAGAGCCGAGAGAAGCACTCTGTAACAAGGTTCTGGCTTGGCTATGCATGAGGGCTGGCCAAGGTTGCATTAGGAAACAGGAGCCGAGACTCCTTACGAGGACTCAAATTAAGGAATGGTGTGCTGTATGTGATAATGACTGTATTGTGATCGGCTGTTTTTAAGGTGATGCAAGATCTAATTTAAGGATTATATTGGACTGATTTCATGTTGCTTTTCCAGCTTGCCAATCCTTTGTTTGAGAAATGCTTGAGGTGATCATTCCTATTCCGTTTTTTTTCTGTTAGACTTTGTCGTGTGCATGTTATTTTTCTTTTGTTGTTTTTGTTTGTATTTTGTTTCTCAGCGCCCGTTTGCCCATTGGCCTAAGGTGCTCTACAAGTACATAAATAAATACAAGAAGGAAAAATAAATTACTGCATGATTGAAAGGCATGTGCTCTTAGTGAGTGTGTGATGGAAAGGCTGAATGAGCAGAAGTCTGGATTTGTCAGGAGGCCTACATCATGCGTGGGCGCTTTTGAGAAGGGTGGAAGAATGTAGAGAACAGGTTGATAAAGTGCAACCAAGGGTTCACCAAAATTGCTCTGTGCGAGTGAGGTGGCGAAGTAAGGACAATGAGACTGAGGATTCAACAAGGAATTGCTGCCCATGTGAAGTCAGGGACAAGATGGAAATAAATACCCGACCCTTAGTAGCAGTGACCAACCAGACAGTGTGTGTGTACACGTACACACAGATTAACATTTTAAGTTGCAAGCTATTAGCCAGTTATAAATAAGTCACTTTCCACCTCAAATGTACACATATACAGACAGCACATAATTCCTTACTCGCCAAGAGTCAACTATCACCAATGGCTAGCAGGGAGTACACATTTTGAGCCCCGATAGACATTTAGATGTATTGGTGGAGAATACGTCCAAGTAGGAGGAGTGGGAACTAGAGGGCATTATAATATCCAATGGTGTGAAAATGTTTGTCAAAAATATTTGATAGGCAAGGAATTCCTTAGAGAATCATCACCGATGATTATGTTCAGCAAAGATGGCCGACATGGTCAATGATATGACGTGTGAACACCATCCCTCTTCATCCCCTCTGCATCGTTTAAGCCTCCTTCAAATGGGTTGAGAGGATGAATGAAAATATTAAAGGATACACACAGTGAGCCGCGGAAAGCATTTTCAATTGTAGACAAGTATTACTAGTATAGGGCTATCAACAGCCTATCATTTTACATGACACTCAGAAACTAGTGTTGGGCCCTTTTTGTCAACAGGAAGTTGGGGAATAAAGTAATTCCATTTGGTTGACCAAAAAAGATATCAACGGTAAACATGAATGTCCTAACAAAACATTAAAGATATAAATTAAAAGATAATTATGATGTGAAAAATACTTTTAGAAGATGAGAGTTCAGTTAGGGGGAATGTGTTCAAGCTCAAGGAACCGAAACAAGTACTCAAGTTCTTCCTGGGTAGAGGCTACCTGAGAAGGTGGCTGTGACGGGTGTGGGTAGTGTACCTCTGGAAAAGGTTAGACGTGTCAGAAGAATGGGGTAGCGAAGGTAGGCAATGGGACAGCTCTGAAGGGGGAACCTCCAAGCATAAATGGATCCCTAAACAACAGTTATATCCAGAGGCGGAGTTCTAGCAGGAGTGTAATGCCTAGCAAAAGATTTTGTCTTGGGCTAGGAAGAGTGCGAGTAGGTGTACTTTGTCACATCAAAACATTTGATATAGGATAGTCCACCACTTTCAGCTACGGTGCAAGTGTGAAGAGTCTTCACTTGGGGTAAGAGTGAGGTGTGTACTGTGGGCAAGAGCGAGGAGCTCGCCTATTTGGACATTGTAAGAAGGAGCTGGCCTCAGTGGGTAGACCCAACAGCTTGCACAGGGAAGCAAAGCAGGAGTTTGTTACAATGTGAGGGGCTGAGGACGGCAGTAAATAAGCTTGTAGTAGAAGTGCGAGTTGCTGTTACTAATGGCCAGTCTAAGGTGAAGGCACTGGCTGGCAGTGCGAGAAGGTTGCAACGTTGGACAGGGTGTGGTGCTAACTAACAGAGGTCAGTTTGAGGAGCTTACAGTGGTGGGCAGGGTACAATAATGGATGCGATCATCAGTGTGAGAAGATCCCACTGGTGTAGTCAGAGGAGCATACACTTTTGTGCAATGTGTGAAGCTTGGCTCAGGTAGGAAATTGAATGAGCCAACACTAGTGGGCAGTCAGAGAAGTTGCTGTTGGTGCACAGTAGGAAAAGCTTTCACTGGTGGTCAGTGTAAGGCAATGGTGCCAGTGAGCGATCACAGAGGTTTGCTCTGATGAGCAATGAAAGAACCTGGCAGCCGGGAGTAGTGTGATTAGCTCGCATGGTGAGCAGTCACTGAAGATGGCACTGGCAGGCCATGTATAACTACCACTGGTGGGATGTAGAAAAGGCTAACTATGGTACATAGTGTGAAGAAGAGCTGACACTAGCGTGCCAACTGAAATATTGAACCCAAGGAGTAATGAAAGAAGCTGGAGGGGTGGGCCAGTGCGAGGAACTGGCACGCATGGACAGTGGGAAAAGCTTGCATAGGCGGGCAGTAAATAAACAGTAACTGTTCGGCAGTGCAATAAGCTATCACAGTGGCCGTATTAGAAGCTGGTACTGGAGGGCAATGTAATCTCTTTCTATGCTCCCTCTCGTTCCCTTCGTTCTGCTGACCACTTCCTCCTAACTCTTCCTCCCTCCCCTTGTGCCTCCTCCCGGTTCCGATCCTTCCAACTCCTGCACCCCCCACCACTGGAACTCCTTACCTCTCACAATCTGCTCTATTCCTACCTTTTCCTCTTTCTGCACGTCTCTTAAGTCTCCCCTTCTCCATTCCCTGTCATGATCCCCCTCCCTCGTTTTCTTCCTACCCTTCTACCACCCTTTTCTCTTCCCTCCTCATGCCTCTCCCTCCATTTCCCCCTTCCCAGCCCCTCCCCTTCCTTTCTTTTCCTCCTCCTCCCTCCCTCTTTCACATAGATCTATTCCACTTCTCGCCCCTTCCCTACATCTAATTGCTCTACATACTGTTTTGTTGACTAATTCAAGTTAGTAATGATTCTATTGTTACTGTTATTATTATGTTATTTGTATCCTGTTGTTGTGTTATGTGCAGCGCTTTGGTCTAAAGCGCTATATAAGCCTAATACAAATACAAATAGGAAATGTTCATCTGCGAGTAGTGTATGATGCAAACACTGCGAATATTGAAAGCAGCTGGTAATACGGTCAGACCTCTCAACCTTATGAGGTCACAGGGTGGGTGAAAGCAGAAGATTTTGTTTTTGGTGGGTGAGAGACCATTGATTTGTATGGACGAGAAAGGGGCTTGGCGGGTGATTGAACTATTTCCAATGGGGGTGACACCCACTAAAGTGTGCGAGTTGAGAAGCTAGCATTGGTTAGAGGGTTGGGAGGACAACTGCGAGATAAGCTTGCCCTGGTCGGCAGTCTGAAGAACTTGTGCTCGCAGTTGTTCTGAGGCTTGCACTGAGGATGCAGAGTTAGGAGCTCACACTAGGAGTCAGTGTGAGGAAATGGAAGTGAAATGTAGTGTGAGGAACTGGGAGGCAGTATTAAAAGTTGATGGGGTGTGCGGTTAGAGAAGATGGCGTTAGTGGGCAAGAGCACGCACTTTTGGACAAGGTGAGAAGCTGAAAGTGGTTTACTGTCATATTACAGCCCTCATGGGCAGTGCGAAGAATTTGCACTGCAAGGTTCGAAATTGAGGGGACCTGCGAGCTATTTAGCGCCTGCTTGTAGCCTATAAGAGCCTGGTTAGCTTAAGATCAACAGCCACCTTTGGCTCCTCAGGCCAACTGATGCTGAAATAAACACACATATGTGAATTTAAATCTGCGCCTTTGGGACAGTCTATAAATAAACATTTAGACAGATGTAAAAAAAAAAACCTTTAAATAATGGGCAAAGTGATAGGTTTACATTTTATGTCGAAGTTAGATTTGCGGAACGCTATGCACTAGCTCCTGGTTCCCCACTGGTAGCTCCTGGGCACTGGCTAATGCTGGATACCCAGGAGTTGTTTTTGGCACCAGCCTATCAAATCTTAATTTCGATCCCTGCACTGTGGGGCTGCTTCAGACGTTGGCACTAGAGGACAGTGCAAGGAGAAGGCACCGGTTGTAAAAGTGACGAGCATGTGTTTCTGGACAGTATATCGACCAGCTTAACACCAGTGGGTAGAGCTTAGGAGTGGTGGGCAGTGTCAGAAAATAGGTGTCATAAACAGCAAAAAATGTGAGGAGCTCGTACAGGTGGCAGTGGTGGGCAATGTAAGAAAACTGGGGCAGTAATAGAAGTTGGCACTGGTAGCACTAGTGGGTAGTGAAATGTGCCAACACTGGTGGGCAATGGAAGAAGCTGGCATTAGACGATAATGTGAGCGTAGGCGTCTATAGGGGTAGGCAAATGGGGGGAACTGCCCCCTAATTGGTGCTTTGACCCCACTCGGGCAAAGGATAATTTTCAGTAGACGTCAAGGCGCTCCTCTGACCCGACCCGGTAAACATGCTTTACAGGTTCTTTTGTTTACCTAGCCTGTCCTTTCACCTGGCCTGAACCAGACATCACGCAAATAGATGGGACACCAATAACATTGGGGCAGGGGCTATCCCTGCTAAAAGCGTTCTTCACACATGCTGGGCACACTGTTTTCTAAATGCTCTGCTTATTATTTAATGTGAAACAAAAAAACCGTGTTAGGCAGAATCCTATGCAGTTCCCTTAGGGAGCACCACAGAAGATTAGGACTACAGGTATATGCAATAAATCCCCTTTGGTATCAGTCTGTACCACAAAGATTTAGTTGGTAGATGTGACTGAGCAGTCAGACTTATCTCAAGAGGAAGATGAGCAGTGTTCAGGGTTTACACAATAGGACTACAGTACTATGGGACAAGGAAACACTGACGAAAGCTTTGCATCAAAAAGAATATATATTTATTTTACACACTCTTAGGTTCAACACACAAATATAACTATCATTAAAGCAAGTTGAAACAGTCAGGAAAAGTATACACAACTCCCTATTTAAACTGTAGACAAGTTTGAGCAAGAGTGAAAACTGAGCAAATCGGCAGTGTAAACCAATCAGAAATGTCACTCTAACAATTTCTCGAAAGGGAGGGAAAGGACAGGTTATACAGGTTTAGACTATATAACAGACCAGCAACACTTCCCAGTTGGATTGTGAACAAGTTAGGCAAGGCGGTACTTTAGCATAGGCAATACTTAGGTGAAAACCGAGCAAAATGGCACTTCACAATATTAAAAAGGGGAAGGAAAAGGCGTTTATAAGAGTTTAGGTGCACCAACACATTTCTTGGTGAAAAGCAATCTAGAGAAGACAGTTGTAACAGATTTAGCCAGAGTCAAAAGTCCTGTGCCTGAATCAGTGATACAAAGCAAAGTGCCCAGGATCAAACTGTTCTAGTAGCTGCAGTCAAGTCTTTGTTTAACGATTTGAAAAGGCGGTTGCAGAAGGTAAAAGACAATGTTAGACGAGACGGGTGGCCAACCCAGAAGGTAAGTAAAGGATTTAAAACACCTTTAGCAGTACCCAACGAAATGGGAGGCCTGGCGGAACAATGTACCTTGAAAGTGGAAGAGGCTCCGTAGGCGGCGGTAGTTCCTGGCAGTTCCTGCAGTTCGGGAGATAAACCAGAGGAAGAGAGGCTCTCATCGTGGAGGAAGGTTCGAGTTACTGCACTGCCCAGGGATGAAGCCAGCCACGGTGCTGCCAATACCAACTAAAAGGTACGCTCCTTTAAATCGTGGTCGACGGGTGCCTGGCTATCCGGTCTCTGAATGCAGGGCACTGGCGATTCGATCAAGGGAGGTCCTGGAGGGCGATTGGCAAACTGGTTGGCCCCACCAGCTCAAGGGAAGAAGACTCTTGCAGATGAGGATCTTCTCGAGTCGTTGCAGAAAAGTGGTGGGAATCTGCAGCAGGGCTTCAGCGGTGGTTCAGTCATTGCAGATGTCTTCAGCTTCTCTCCTCTTCAGGTTTCTTAGTTCCAGTGGAAACGACTTGTCCTCCAGCCCTCAGAGCCCTGCTTTTATGCAGAAAAAACCCCATTCATACAGTCTAGCTGTCACTCACACAGCGGGGTGGTTATCCTGGCGGGATAACCCCAACAGCCTATCAGGGCAGAGTGCGACTTGGGTTGCCTAGGTAACCCTGTCCAGGGTGCCTATTCCCCCGCCCACACATCCAGTCTACCCCAGACTCAGTGGCGCCAAGAGGCGGGCTTCTGTGCAGAAGCCCGCCAAAAGGACGAACAAATGATCCCGGGTTAGGATTTCAGAGAAAGACACGAGAAAGAAATATCAAAGATCTGGCAATAAAAACCTACTGGAGTTAAGTTAATAATAAAATAAACTGGCGGTTTGTTAGAGGCTGTCAGTAAAAGTGGTAGCCTCGAACAATGGGAAAATCCCATAAAACTATTTGCGGGTGTAGGGGAGGAATGGCCACGAGGCCCTCCTCACCTACAGCTCCCTCCCCAGGTGAGGACCATGACTCGGTGGGCGCCCCCTCATGCCACCCGGGCCCAGGTGGAGGAGGATTCACCCGCCGACGACATTGCCCACACGCACCCTGTCTTTGCATTTACCAAAAATTAAGTTAGGCCTAGACGCCATCTTGCCTAGCAAACATGGTGTGAGTTCAGCACACTGTAACGAGGCCCCCACCTTTGGAGGGCCTTTCATGCATCTCTGTCGCCTCAGCAGCCCTGACAGATCCGCTGCGAGTGCGTTCCCATGAGAAAGTCGGAGATGAGCTAAACCCGAGATGCCAACACGGCAACATTATATTAGTAACAATGTGATATTGCACCCCGTATGACCCGGACCGCAAGGCCGGGGTAGCGAGGAAAAAAGCTGAAGCATCACTATCTGAAGAAGGTAGAAAACAATTCAAGTATTGGTATTAATGAACTACCTCTGTTTAAAATGTGAATAAGCCATAAAAATGTAACGTTATATGATATCCCTCCAGGTCTGGACTAATGCTGCTATAACCACGGAGAAAGATGTTGACCAAACGTGTAACCTCTATCTGTAAAAGTGTTTTTCAATAGTATGTAGAAACTTGAACTCATATATGTTTTTTTGATTCACCCAAAGCGGCGAGCATCAATCTCTGTAGGCCATAACCTAGATATCCCTCGTATAACGTCTAATGTACATACAATACGCACACAATGTAGTGAATATAATGTTAGGTAATGAAAAGGTACTGGAACCGACTGTATTAAAGAAATGTGTAACGAAATTGAAGTATATATATATGTGTCTAAATAACGTCAAAATAAGGCAGAACAGTATAGAACTTCTGCATCCACTGATCAGCAACGCACGAGGAAAATACCTTTGTGGATATATGCAAGGCCATTCCCTTTCCCACCCCACCAAGCCTGCCAGATAAAAAAGCTAAGACTTGTGCCGCGCTCCCTCACCTCCCCCAACCAAGCTGGCGTTACTTCAGAGAGTCAGAGGCCCCGGCGCCGCAACCAAGGCCACAGCCCGCCACCTGTGTTATTTACAGCACGGTAAAAAACCCACGGATGAACCCACTGATCTACCAGCACCCTCTCATAAATCCCACGAACCCCCCAAGAATCCTGACCCCGTGTAAGGACGACCCCCATCATTGGGACAAGACACAGAGACCCATCTATATAATAACTTCTAACGCAGCAGACAGACATGTATCATTCGGCCCAGGCCCCAGAGCCCCGTCCCGCGACCTAAAATACCGGTCAATAGGACACAGGTAAATCTCACCCCAACCGACAACCACCAGACCTCTCACGAGGTGCATTCCTCATGTGTTGTGTTTATTTTATAAGATAAGCTGCTGAAGCGATTTATTAATGAACTTAAATGTCATTTTCTGAATAACTGCAGTGTGCATGGCCTAGGGCAAATGAGACAGGAAAGGTATTCGTCATTGTCACAGGCTGCCCCAGCACATCAACACCGCACGGATGACCTCAAGCCGGCCTGCCAGGCCCAACCCAACCCACGAGGCTGACCAGTGACGTCGTCCCGCCAAGACCAACCCCGCTGCAGCAACACCTATAGTTAGTCGACGCCACCCAATCCCAATTGACTTGTGCCCCCTATAGTGTTTAGGTGTTGATGACGTTTTTTGTATTAGAAATACGCCTGTCTTTGCTATTGTCAGGCAGAGCGCTCTCGTAGGTTGCAGAGTTCTTTGCATGCCTTATTTTTGGATAAACTCCCACTTACGCTCACCCGCACTCTGTCTTGGCCTTATTCCCACTACGGGAGAGTCCCTTATTGTCTCTCATTGCGGGGAGGATCGTGCTGAATTGGGGGCGCTTCCCTTCAGTGGTGACCCCGACGTGATATCTCCAAACTATTTTTCCTAACTCCTTCTTAACGACCCCCTTGTGGCACGAGAATCTCCGGTCGAGAAGGGATACGCACGGTGAGCCGTCTCCGGGAGGCCGCCCGCCAACGGCGACCGGCACAATAAGAAGTGCGCACTCAATGAGAAAGGGTACGGGATCCCGATTGGAAAAAAATCCCCTTTGAGTGCCGCTCGCCGGAGCCAGGGGCTGACCGTTGAGTTACCGGTGACGCCGCCTGGACGGACCCAGTTTCGGAGAGTATCGGTTCAAGACGGGCACGTGAGTACCGAGTGCGAGTGATCGTCAAGGGGAAAAGAAGGGGAATTGGGAACAAAAGAACGGGGACAGGTAGAGGAGAAGAATATCGGGGGTCTACTACAGACGGGTCTTGAAACTTTCTTTATTCTTTCTTTTGCATATGGCCATTAGGAGTAAGAAATAAGTGACGTGGTAGAAGTGACGGAAACCTAGCTCCGAGAGGGGGTGGAAGGCGGCGCCGCATAGTGCTATCTAGACTAGTACTGGGAATATATGAAGAAGTGAGAAATAAGTTATTGGTGTCTAGCAAAAGGAGACACCGGGAATATTTTTTAGTGATTGTGCTCTCTCTCTCTATTTCTTCTTTTTCCATTTCCACGGGGTAGGGGGCGAAAATGAGAAGGGTATAAAGAAGTTAGAACATCTTAAAAAGTGGGGACTCAGTAGTGGCACGTACAGACGTGAACACAGTAACCTTAGCAGGAAAACAGGGACAGCTGGCTAGGGAGGAAAGGGAGGAGAAAGACAAAAGTGTGAGTGGAAAGCATTGTGAAGGGTGCGCGCACCGTACGAGTGTTAGAGACGAACGGGTGGCCGTGAGGTGGTGTCAGAGAGTGTGGCCATAACCAGTACTTGATCAATTACAAGTGAGATCACATAAGAGTGCCTGGGAATGGGAAGGAGATGAGATATGGTGAGTGAGAAGAGATTTGTGCAGTGAATAACAGTGGGTGATAATTTTGAGAGGTCCGCTCTTGTCTGTGCCATAAAGGTATACATACGCATATTTACACCTAATAAAAAGTAACGAAGGCGAACGCGGTAGCGCTAGCGATTTAGAGGATGGGGGCTGAAACTCCCTTGTCACACATTTGTAAGAGCTTGCCGGGATATACTGAACGCATAAATAAATATCATGATCAATGGTTAACAGAATTGAAAGGGGAGGGGTTGCCCCAGATTTGGCCAGAAGGAGGGTCTTTTGACAAAAGCGTTCTTGATATGGTATGTACATGTATTCGCCTCAAGTATAAGGGAAAACAATGGCAGAATAGGAAGGAGATATTAGATCTTTGGAGATTGTTTGAGGAAGTACCCCCACCCAAAGCTCCAGCTCCAAATATTGATTTACCTTCCACCACAGACAATCCACTAATGATCCCGCGAGAAGAAAAGGAACAGTTAAGTACAGAACAACCTGCGGAAGTGGTTATGTTGTACCCAATATTACCTAAACCAGCCCCTGCAGCAGGATATAGCGACCCGATTTATGTGCCTCCCCCTTCGACCAGCACGCCACAAAGACCAACTGCACCCCCACCATACGAAAACACCAGAGAGCGCGCTCAGGGAGGCACACAGAGGGTGGACATAGAGAAGTTAACGAGTGACTTAGAGTCGAGGCTTACAGTGGCAAGAGATGAACTCTCAAGAATAAAAGACATATGTGAACGCACAGCATGCGCCCCCACACAATCTGGACGCACATCTAGAGCGTCGAGCGAAAGTAGACAAATTGAGGAGGGATGGAAAAAGGGGGAAATACTGTTCAGAATTGAGGAAGAACCGACCAGGATAATAGAAGTAGGGACAGCAGAAGGAAGCATTGGTGACGTCTCGCGAGAGAGAGGGATCAGAGAGGATTTGTTATGTGATGTCAGAGGAGGGGGGGATGAGAGTGATAGATTGAGCATGGCAGTAGGAGGAGAAGGCGAGGAGCTAGATGGTGCATGTTCACTGGGGACTATAGAAGATGAATGGATGGGACGACTAAGAAATAGGGTGGGGAAGATGGCGTCATTAGAGTCAGCAGTGACTAAGGAAAAGGAAGCTGCAACGGCAAAAGGGAAATTACAACTCCCATTACTCCACAGGGGGGGTGGGAGGCCAAACTATATACCGTGGGCTCAGATGGACAAGGCTAATTTAATGAAATTACTACCACAGCTGTCAGGAGGGGCAAGCAAGTGGATATATGCATTTGAGAAACATACCGCTGGTATACCGCTGGCAGTAGGCGATGTGAAAAGTCTACTAGTGTCCGCAGTAGGGGATCAGGCAGACAGAGTATGGGCTAAAGCGGGTTTTCCAGCTGTAACTTTAGAGTGTGATCGCCATGATGGGGCTTCTTTTAACACCGTGCGAGCAAGGGTGTGGGACGCACTGCGGGAAACCTTCCCAGATACCCCTGATTTGCAGTCAGTAATGCAATGTACCATGAATGACGGGGAGGACGCTATGGATTACATTCTCCGGGTGCAGGAGATGTGGAGAGCGGAAACGGGTACGCCCTGGCACCAATCCACGTCTCTATTTTACTTCATCATTAAGAGAGGGCTCCCAAAGGAAGTGCAAAAGGCACTAGATAAAATAGCAGGTGTTGAGGCAAAAGGCTGGCCGGAGATCCAAAGCATAATAGTACACCATTGTAAACGGATCAAAGAAAGAGAGAGGGAAGTAGCACAGAAAAGGTTGGCGGATGAGGCGAAGTTGGTGCAATCAAAATTGGTGAAGGTCGCAGCAGCGGTAGCGGGACTCCCACTCATACGGGAGGGAGAGGAAGGAGAGGAGGGGCAAATAGCAATACAAGGAAGAATAGCAGCGAATTGGGCAGGACAAGGGCAACGACAGTGGACAGAGCAGGAGCAGAACGGAGGTCCAACGTGGCAAGAGTGGGCCCCAAGAGGAGGAAGAGGTGGGTACAGGGGTCGAAGAGGAGGACAAGGGTATGGAGGAATGGGAGGAAATGGGTGGCAGGGTCCCAGAGGTCCACAGGGGAGCTGTTGGAATTGTGGGAGATGGGGGCATTACTCAAGAGAATGTAGGAGCAGACAAAACAACGGTTTCCAAGAGATAGAACAGTACGGACACCCCCATCCAGGAAGCCCCTACGGCCTCCCCATGGGACAATACCAGCAACCAGACAATGTAGTACAAAGGAGTAACGCACAACTACACGGACATCAGTACCGAACACAAACCAGCCCACAGAATAATGACAATGTGCACTACACGCCTGGTAACACTTTCGCCACAGTAGCTAATGGGGCACCCGCCCCCGCACCTTACAGTGGAGTGTCAGTGGTTTCGGGGAACATTTTCGATCAAGGGGGGGCAATGAGACACCCCGCATAGGACAGCCCACAGAGAGCACTTGCGTGTCCAGTACTGTCTACGACCCACAATGCATCAGAGGAACCATTGATAGGAGCGCAGATAGGAGACAAGCAATTCATTTTCATGGTGGATTCGGGAGCGGAGAAATCATGCATTAGAGAGGGCCGGTTCCCGTTATCTAATAGAACGTTAGAGACGCAGGGGTTCTCTGGGGCTGTAATTGAAGTTCCTTACACAGAGGTATTGGATGTGACAGTGGGGGGTAAAACAGTGAAAGCACCCTTACTGTACTATGAAAACTCTCCCATCAACTTACTGGGGAGAGATCTCTTGAGCAAACTAAACATGACAATATCATTCACAGGGAGCGGCATCGTATGTTCAACGCCAGGCATATGCCCCCTCCGTATATTAGCAGTAATACACGGCCACACAATCATGAAAGAGATCAGAGGGGTACCAAGAAATGAGGAGATGTTTGTTGAAGGTATGAGAACATTGGCTCTCATAGTACCAGAACTAAAAAGGGTGGAGTGGAGGATCCCAGCAGAATTCCTTTTTCGTCCCATAGCAAGCCCTGACACTGCTCTTGGGGCAGTACTATCGTTGGATTTGCATGCAATACATGTATCAACAAACAGAATATGTGTGATTGGTATTGACATGGAAGGGTGTGAGTGGCGGACAGTATTGTGTACAAATGCAAATATCCCGCTGAGAGAGCTCTCGGACGAGGAGCTATTTTCTGACACTGAGGGAGATGGTGAAGTAGTGATGGAACTGGCAATGCCCTGCGACATTGTAGTTACAGCCAGACAAACTAAGGTTGAACTAATGGCGGTAGTAGGAGCACCGCACACATTTTTTGATGAAGACATGAGTTCAGTACCCACTAACTTATGGACTAATGGCCCCCACGATGTAGGGTTGCTGCATGAAGTTCAGCCTGTGGTGATAAAAGTAAAACAGGGAGCAATACTACCCCGGGTGAAACAATATCAACTGTCGCGAGAAGCAGAAGAAGGGATCAGAGAGACAATAGAAGCACTGCTAGCACAGGGTATAATGGTGCCCTCAAACTCCCCATGCAACACATGCATTTACCCAATCAAAAAAGCGAAGGGGGGTTCATGGAGGATGATACAAGATTTACGCCCACTGAACGATGTGGTAATGAAGGAGTTCCCTTTAGTCCCGAACCCGGCGACAATACTGTGCAACATTCCAAAAGTAGCATCACACTTCACAGTAATTGACTTAAAAAATGCATTTTTTTCGATTCCCTTAGCAGAAGAGAGCAGGTACTTGACAGCATTTACATTGGGAGGAAGGAGGTTCGAACACTGCAGACTACCACAAGGATATTGCGAGAGCCCAAGCATATTTAACAGGGTACTACATGAAGATCTGGGGAATTTGTCTGTAGAAAGCACAGTGATTCAGTACGTTGATGATTTATTGGTTTGTGCACAGGATGAGGAAGAGTGTAGACAGGACTCGATAACACTCTTGACATTATTGGCCAATAAGGGGTACAAGGTGGACAAGGGGAAATTACAATACTGTCTGACAGAGGTCCTATACTTGGGTCAGTTGATATCAAAGGATGGCAAGCGAATTATACCAGACAGGGCACAGGCGATTAGAACAATTGGGGAGCCCAAAACAGTAAAAGAGATGCAGAAATTTCTGGGTATGTGTAACTATTGCCGAGCATGGATATTGGACTATGCGGCGTACACAAGGCCCTTGCTACAGGCACTGAAAGAAGCACAACAAGAACACAAACACATAGAATGGACAGAGGTGATGAACACAGCATTTAACTCACTAAAAGAGCTGATATCAAGCGCTCCAGTACTAGCAAACCCAGATTATGGGCGCGAATTCTTCTTATTTTCACACTGCAAAGGAACACTGATGACAGCAGTACTGACACAGAAAACATCTTTAGGGCACAAACCACTCGCTTACTATAGCGGCACCCTAGACGCAGTAATGCAAGGTCATTTCGCGTGCGAGCAATCCCTAGCTGCAGCCGCGTTCGCAATTGAAAAAAGTGCCACGATAGTGATGGGCTGCCCGGTGACACTGTTTGTGGAACACTCACTTTTTGCAATATTAGAGCGAACAAAGAGCACATTGACAACACAACGCGCCACAGCATATGAGATAATACTGTCCAGCGCTAACATCCATATAGTAAGATGTAAAACAGTGAACCCAGCCACATTCATCACAGAGGCATGCACCGTAGAGGACATGGAAAACCACAACTGCGCCACGTACACAGGTGACGAAAGTAAGGATCAAGTGATTTTTGAAAATGCCCTGACCGAGGGTGAGGTGTATTTTGTGGACGGGTCAGCATCAATCGACATGGAGACAGGAGAAAAGCATGTGGGTATGGCAGTGGTACGATTAGAGGAAGATGAATATGAGATACTAGTACAACACCGCCTCCCATCACACTATTCAGCGCAAGCAGCAGAACTAATAGCGCTAATAGAAGCATTGCATGCCGCCAAGGGGTGCGCAGTGACCATATATACAGACTCAGCATACATGACAACAACAGTTCACGGTGGGTTGGCCCGGTGGGGGCGGAGAGGGTTTCGGCGAGCAGACGGAACGCCAGTCCAGCATGCAGAATTATTGAAAGAACTGATTGAGGCCCTGCAAGACCCCACGGCAGTGGCCATCGTAAAATGTCAAGCTCATACCGCAAATACAGATTTTATATCCTTGGGGAACGCGGCAGCAGACGCCGCTGCCAAAGCAGCTTCATATTTACAAAAAGGTGAAATAGGAGAGTACATGTTGCACCACACAGCAAGCCAAGAGGTCCCCACAGGATACAACATGATGTCCACACAGGAGATAATAGAGCTGCAAGAGGGAGCTAGTGCAGAGGAAAAATTGCTGTGGACTAAGAGAGGATGCAGCAAATCACCGACTGATTTATTGTGGCGACAAGAGAGTTCAGGAAAAGTGGTAATGCCAATTACGCTGTTAGAAATAGCATTTCAACAACTACACTTTCCCGCACACAACACAAAGAAACACATAATGGCAGAGATACAAGAAGATTGGTTTGCACCGTGCCTCCAGGAACACGTCACAAGGTTAGCCCTAGAATGCACGACATGTCAAATTTACAACTCAGGTATGACCTTGCGTACACTAAGGGGTACGATACCAAAACCAAGTGGCCCATTCAGAGAGCTCCACATTGATTATGTAGACATGGGAGAAAGGTGTAACGGGGCTCGATACATGATTGTGGTTGTATGTCCATTTTCGAGGTGGGTGGAGGCAGGCCCATGTGCCCGCCCTGACGCGAAGGGCGCCGCGAAGTTCCTAGTGCGGGAAGTGTTTCCGCGCTGGGGAATTTGCGACGTTATTCGCTCAGATAACGGGACGCATTTTGTTAATGAATTATTTAAAGAAGTGACTACATTATTGGGAATAAAGCACAAATTATGTTCGATTTATCATCCTCAAAGTAATGGCGTCGTGGAAAAGATAAATGGCCTGTTAAAAAGCAGATTATCAAAACTTTGTTTTTCCCTTAAAAAGACTTGGATGTACTGCCTGCCTTTGGCCTTGTTTGAACTACGAAACCAGCCAAGTAAGGATCACCATTTGTCCCCGCACGAGATCGTCACGGGAAGAAGAATGCATACAGCGCATTCGCCTCTCCGTGAGCGTTCTGATGCACACAGAAGCGCAGCTATATTGGGGGAGGAGTTCACAGAATATCTGCGAAAACTGACACGGGCAGCGCGCGTAATTGCAAAGCAACTAGCCCCCCCCTCGACAAGAGAGGAGGGGAACGCGACTGAACCAAACAGGTTGCCTGAAAAACCACTACAGCTAATGCCTGGTGACCTTATATATGTTAGAAGTTTTGTGCGGAGGTGGAACGCACCACGTTTCCATGGCCCCTATGAGGTAGTGTTTTGCACGCCTACAGCAGTAAAGGTTAAGGGCCTGCGATATTGGGTGCATTTGACAGACGTACGTAAAGCTTACAGCGCTGCGGAGAGTGAGGTGCAGGACGAGGCACAGGCAACAGCGGACGATGAAGTTGTGCGGAATGAATGATTGGAATTTTGTGTGCATTATGAGATGAACAGTGAACACAATTAGCGCGCAACAAATGTCCTGGACTAAAACATGTACATATGTATATGCAAATTTTCTTTTTATTACAATTTTTGAAAGTTTTGCGTGGGGTTCTTTTTTCCTCTCCTGTGCTCTTTAAGATGTTTTTTTTATTATTGTTGTTTTTAAACTGTCATGTTTTTTATTATTTATATATATATAGTAAGGTACGAATAATGATGCTTGAAAGGCTACCTTGTCTGTCAACACACCCCCTCCCTCACCCAACCCTATATTTTATCACCGAAACGTTACAACGTGGAAATGTTTACATGTTTGTATTTAATGAACTCTTGTGTCTCAAACAGGATTTATCATGGCATCGAATGGGCAGCCTGCAACTAATAGATATGTTAGATTTAGAGAAATGTTAGTGGCTAGATTAACATATTCATTTGAATGTGGTTTATCAATGTGTGCTATCGTGTTCTTCATCTCAATGTTTTGTCTGGTATTACACTGGGTTATAGCGTTCATCTCTACCGAGATGAACGAGGGGGGAGGGGGGAACAACACCACCCTTGCCCCTGGAACGAAAACAATTCCGACTGTAGGTATCAAAGAAGGTGATTTCTTGATCTGGGATGGATCACACTTTGTGTGGGGATACTATACTACACCACCCACTGCTGTCCTGTCACAATCGAGAACCAAAAATGTAAATAATGACACAATGTCCCAACCTGGAACATACAACAACCGCACGATCCCTCCCGCCCCAATTTCAAACAACGATCTCTTGTTTATTAAGGAGGATGGAAAAGTGATTATGATGACAGAACACAAGTCCCTATATGAAGAATTAGAAAAGGGGGGTGGGAGGGAGGAAGGGGGGCCTGGTTCTTCACCTACTATAACGAGAAGGTACAGAAGAAGGGAGAAAAGTAGGCGGAGAAGAGAGACTGGTGGAAAAGGGTATGATGAGTATTATGGGCTAGGGTTAGACAAAATGGAAGACCCACGACACCCACACCAAGCAAATAAATGGTATGCAGATATGAGCACAACAGCCAAACAGACAACCAATGAGAGCTGTTATGTCTGCTCACTTATCCCCCATGCATCAGGCACACCTAAAGTATTGTTGCCACGAGAATTGCCCATTGTGGATGCCCAATGTCTCCTTCATCTCACGCTGTGTAGAATAAAGAACACTTTCCAAGCACACGATGTCTCTTTCAGAATGCTACAGAACAACAAAACGTGCTATTCGCAAGCGTCTGGAGTGATCTGTCTTAAAGAACCTTTCTTTGCAATACAAGGGACACTGTTTTCCGAAAACAAATGGAAAGACGAAGAAGTGCTGTGCAAGGCAGAAGCACTGAAAGGTGTCCAACCGGACAAGTTGCGGTGGATGGAAAGAACGTGCTTGCCAATATGGAAAGAACACATCCCTAAACTAACATGGGTAACAGCGATGGAGAAACCCTTCAAGCTACAAAGTGAAATACAAAACGAACTATGTTTCAAGGGAGAAGGAAAAATGGCAATGGGAACGAACAAGAACTGTAACAAAACTCTCACCATCCCAGATATGAAAAAAGGAACAGCAGCACTAATGGACACCTACTGGGTATGCGGAAACAAGGCGTACCTGCACCTTCCCCAATCATGGAGTGGTAGCTGCTCAATGGCCACTTTGCACTCAACACTAATGGTGATTCCAGAAAGCCATATTGACAGAAGTAACATGATGAAAGGAGGCTTGAACCAGAATGCAGCTTCTCCAACTACACAAGCGCACCTTTATGTCCTGTCCTCCGGAGGGAAGGGAGAAGAGCTCTCAAGGAACAAGCGAGCCTCGAACTACATATCACAAGCATCATCTGATTTATTGGCACAGATCCCAGACAGGTATCGCCTGTTCAGCTCCGTGGAAACATTCTTTGCTTCGCTAGTATCAAGTGTCCAAGCAAGAGCAAATGCAAAATGGCTCCAGATCACACGGTGGGAACTGATCCAGTTGGCCAATGACACTGAAGAAGGGTTCAACATAATAAAGGTGGAACTACGAGCTCTGCGATTAATGACCATGCAGAACAGGTATGTTCTAGACCTGTTAACAGCAATCGATGGAGGTGTTTGCCGAAAAATAGGAAGTGCGTGCTGCACGTTCGTACCTTCCGAAGATGCAGAAAATGGGTCCCTGTCCCACGTTATTGAAGCAGTACATAACCTGGGCGAGAAGATGAAAATGGAAGGCGGAGCTGAGGATAGCTCGTGGTTCGACAATATCTTCTCTTGGGTTCCCTCATGGCTTGGAGTGACAATGAAGTTCCTTATACCAATAGTGGTGATCATTCTTGTAATGTTCTGCCTGTGCCAGGTGGGCCTCCGATGTTGTGCTAATGCAGTTCCTAACGGTGCAATGATGATGGTGACAATGGGCAACTCCGGTGGTACAATTAAAGCAACACAAGAAGTACATGTGCAGACAGGAGCAGACAACACCCCCAGGTACCAGTTAGTGCCTATGTGCCGTGATAAGTACATAGTAGATAAACTATGGCACACCACTATCAAAGAACCACGAGACGTAGAACTGGAATGGTATGAGGAGGTCTGGGTAGATCTGGAAGAAACTGGCGACTGTATATATTTAACATGTACACCAGACGAGTATGCTAGGAGAGGTGAGAGTTTAAGGGGGGTGTGCAGAGCATGGATGCCTATAAAAGGAACCCCTGCATGGGATGACGCAGTGTTAGAGGAACAAGAATGTAGAAGATTGGAAGAGCTAAAGAATTCGTTACTTTAAGTAACGAAAGGGGGGAAATGTAGGGGAGGAATGGCCACGAGGCCCTCCTCACCTACAGCTCCCTCCCCAGGTGAGGACCATGACTCGGTGGGCGCCCCCTCATGCCACCCGGGCCCAGGTGGAGGAGGATTCACCCGCCGACGACATTGCCCACACGCACCCTGTCTTTGCATTTACCAAAAATTAAGTTAGGCCTAGACGCCATCTTGCCTAGCAAACATGGTGTGAGTTCAGCACACTGTAACGAGGCCCCCACCTTTGGAGGGCCTTTCATGCATCTCTGTCGCCTCAGCAGCCCTGACAGATCCGCTGCGAGTGCGTTCCCATGAGAAAGTCGGAGATGAGCTAAACCCGAGATGCCAACACGGCAACATTATATTAGTAACAATGTGATATTGCACCCCGTATGACCCGGACCGCAAGGCCGGGGTAGCGAGGAAAAAAGCTGAAGCATCACTATCTGAAGAAGGTAGAAAACAATTCAAGTATTGGTATTAATGAACTACCTCTGTTTAAAATGTGAATAAGCCATAAAAATGTAACGTTATATGATATCCCTCCAGGTCTGGACTAATGCTGCTATAACCACGGAGAAAGATGTTGACCAAACGTGTAACCTCTATCTGTAAAAGTGTTTTTCAATAGTATGTAGAAACTTGAACTCATATATGTTTTTGAATCACCCAAAGCGGCGAGCATCAATCTCTGTAGGCCATAACCTAGATATCCCTCGTATAACGTCTAATGTACATACAATACGCACACAATGTAGTGAATATAATGTTAGGTAATGAAAAGGTACTGGAACCGACTGTATTAAAGAAATGTGTAACGAAATTGAAGTATATATATATGTGTCTAAATAACGTCAAAATAAGGCAGAACAGTATAGAACTTCTGCATCCACTGATCAGCAACGCACGAGGAAAATACCTTTGTGGATATATGCAAGGCCATTCCCTTTCCCACCCCACCAAGCCTGCCAGATAAAAAAGCTAAGACTTGTGCCGCGCTCCCTCACCTCCCCCAACCAAGCTGGCGTTACTTCAGAGAGTCAGAGGCCCCGGCGCCGCAACCAAGGCCACAGCCCGCCACCTGTGTTATTTACAGCACGGTAAAAAACCCACGGATGAACCCACTGATCTACCAGCACCCTCTCATAAATCCCACGAACCCCCCAAGAATCCTGACCCCGTGTAAGGACGACCCCCATCATTGGGACAAGACACAGAGACCCATCTATATAATAACTTCTAACGCAGCAGACAGACATGTATCATTCGGCCCAGGCCCCAGAGCCCCGTCCCGCGACCTAAAATACCGGTCAATAGGACACAGGTAAATCTCACCCCAACCGACAACCACCAGACCTCTCACGAGGTGCATTCCTCATGTGTTGTGTTTATTTTATAAGATAAGCTGCTGAAGCGATTTATTAATGAACTTAAATGTCATTTTCTGAATAACTGCAGTGTGCATGGCCTAGGGCAAATGAGACAGGAAAGGTATTCGTCATTGTCACAGGCTGCCCCAGCACATCAACACCGCACGGATGACCTCAAGCCGGCCTGCCAGGCCCAACCCAACCCACGAGGCTGACCAGTGACGTCGTCCCGCCAAGACCAACCCCGCTGCAGCAACACCTATAGTTAGTCGACGCCACCCAATCCCAATTGACTTGTGCCCCCTATAGTGTTTAGGTGTTGATGACGTTTTTTGTATTAGAAATACGCCTGTCTTTGCTATTGTCAGGCAGAGCGCTCTCGTAGGTTGCAGAGTTCTTTGCATGCCTTATTTTTGGATAAACTCCCACTTACGCTCACCCGCACTCTGTCTTGGCCTTATTCCCACTACGGGAGAGTCCCTTATTGTCTCTCATTGCGGGGAGGATCGTGCTGAATTGGGGGCGCTTCCCTTCACGGGTGAATATTTATGGTAGTAACCACTGCCACCAGCCAGAAACTTTGGAGAGAGGGACTGGAAAGTACCCTCTCGAAAATGAACACTAAGGAATAACTATTAACCCTTTCCAGTATCTCCATAGTAAGAGGGGTTGTACTGGTTTTGTTCATAATTATTGACTAGTAAAGTCAATGGGGACTTTACATGCCCTGGGAGGCAGTCAGTCCCAGGGTATGGAGTCTATGTTTGGGGGTCACTATGACACCCCTGTGTTTCTGCACTGAGGGTGCGGTGTAACACACATGTAAAAAGAGGATACCTATGAGGGTGAGAAACACCCCATAGACCAGAAGCACAAAAATAGCCTAAAAAACACATCAGCAATATGTCTAAGAGTGGGAAAAAGAGTCTCCCTCTTGGCAGGAGAAAAAAAAATAAACCCCTCAAATCCAGCAAAACTGCTGGGGGACTCTATAGGTAAGGTAAATTAGCCTTAGAAGAGAATTCTCCCTAACAAAACGGCATTTCCATAGTTAAACACAGTTCTTAAATGCACTATTTGTTTCTTTAATCTGGGTTTCTTTTTTTGTGGGAACCCCTCCCCGCCCCCCCATCCCCTTTCCATCGAGTATTTTATCCCAGGTATATACTTCGTATTCATTGACTTATCAAACTGCTCAATCGAAATGAAGTACTTCTGTTGTGCTGATAGCAGTTATTAAGAAACTCATGGTCGTCAACATTTGATTTTCATTATGGGGGCAGAAATGACCCCACTGCCTCTCTGAATGGGTGTAAGCAACCAGTCCAACCCTTACTCTGGTTGAACAGTGTTTTTACATCTCAAACATTTTAAAGGTAATTGCAAAAGCCGTAGACTTTACAGGCAGCTTGAAGCACTGAGCATCCCAGGAACAGTCCCTCAACCTGCTAAGCTACCATGGTAACTTTCTGCTTTTGGACGCATCACTCTACTTTCAAAGAATTCACCATTGGGTGTGGCTCCCCAATTGTGTTCATAATCTCTTCATTATCAGCAGTGCAGATCAGGTACATTAGTGTAAAGCCAATAGTGCGCACAGGCAGCAATGAAAGCATCTTTAAAAGCTCATAGATACAGGGACTGCAAGCTACATCTACACCTAAACCTACATGTTCCCCATCTCTGCCCCTCGATCCCACTCGTCTCTGTTGTCATTTCAATGTTTGGCAATGTGCTGTATGTAGTCTCCGTTTACCACAGAAAATACTTGATCCAAGCTTCAGTGCATGGCAGTTTTTTTGTCTGTTGGTACACCAAAAGAGGTATGGTAGACATGCAGGGTAAGTAAAATTCGACAAAGACCACTGGCCCTCCACACCCAGCCAGCTCCCGGTTGCAACCGTCACACACACACACACCAACATTCCACTCAGATATCACAGCACTCTGCCACCAATGACATCTCTCACACGGAGTTGCAGCATGGCAGCCACACACACGAAACCGTAGCACCCCTCCCTTTGTTACGCATACACAACACACGAAAATTAACCAAGCAACCCCACTGATAGACCACAAAACACATAAAACACATATCGACAGAAACACTCACTCCCAGACCACGCACACCGTCAAAGCAGAAAACACGCCCAGCGTGAATAGCTGCGAAAACCACCCTCTTACAGAAACTAAAGAAATATACCATGATCGCTAGCACAGCTCACAAGTGGCCACCAAATACGCTGACGGAAATTAAACACACGAGAGGAAACAAACGGACCATGAATTGCATTCAGCAAAAACACCAAACAGTCAAATGAAGCAACAAATAAAAATCAACCACCACGCAAAGAAGAAACACAGCAAAACGGACTAAACTATGGTGTGCAACATGTGGAAAAATACCCACTGCGCAGAACGTGGTCAACTAAACATGCTACCGTCGACCGACCACAATCAAAAAGAAAAGATCTAACAAGCTATAGTCTGAGCCACAAGCTCTCTTGCACCACCCAACCAAACTCTGTAGCCCCAGCCCCAACTGCACCCTAACACACATGCATCTTGCAGCATCTTGCTGCTAACCAAACCATGCAAGCCTCAGCTAACATGCCTACTGTAATACCTCGCTGCACCCTAACATGCAGCATCCAGACTTACAAAGGCCATGCAGACCACAGCCAACAAGCTACCACCACAAGCCTCTTGCAGCGCTTCGCTGCTAACCAAACCATGTAGATCTCGACCAATAAGCCCAATGCAGCATCTCATTGCACCCTAAGACCTACAGCAACCTACTGAATTGCACCCTTACACATGCAGCACCCTGCTGCACTGCAGCGCACCATATGGCGTACCTCATGTCCACGCCCCTAAACAGACCAAACACCACAACTGGAACTGACCAACTATTCCTAAACCATAACACTCCCACACAGCAGAGACAATTATCTACATACAGCTGAACACACATTAGCTTGTGCCGTACCACCTCAGTCCTCGCACTCACAAATGGTGGTGCCATAACCAACAGGACAACACCAAACGTGACAATACATTTACCAGTTGCTATGCAATGCCCGAAGGAAATGTAAAAAAACACTTCCGCAAGGCTATGATGTAGAATGTAGCCTTGCGGATCTCCCCACTCCCAAATGACCCCTTAATGTGACTATTGTCACCACTTAAAATAAACACAAGACCTTAGAAAAACAGGCATCAACATCTAACAACCCTCACCACCCACCTAAACACTTGGATCTATCCTCCCACACGCGAGGCCACTAGACAAACAGCAAAGTAACAAAAGCACTATTTTTTTCTTAAAAACCATATGCGCGGCTCATGGCAAATCTACTATCCGCTACCGTTACTTCTCCAAAGTCAAATGTCTTATTTCATGAAACAACAACCATAGTCGAGGGTCAAGCTCTTGAAGGGCTGAAAAATAATGCTCACATTTTTGACAGAGTACTGGCATAGACATGCTGCTCCCCATCAGCTGCAGACCTCTTCTCCCCCACCAAATACTGCCACGGGACAGTCAAATTGTAACAAACATAACATTTCCCACTGGTAAATTACATCATCCGTATGGTCAGACTTGCTAGATGCGCTTGCCAATACTTGACTTTTCTTAGGCACCCTAGGGAAAATCATATGGTGCCCACTCTTTGCTCGGACCCTAGGCTCAGCTGCCAGAAGGTCTACTGTGCCACCGTTCCTCTAAACCTTGTTCTCCCGGCCAACCTCTACCTCCATGCCCAGAGGGCTTCGCTTTGACTTCAAGCTAACGTCATCCAGAAACGCAGTGTTGCTGCAAGCGACATGCTGGCGTCCACGTTGCTGAGGGCACCCCCGATATGTATGACGGTCGACACCATTAACATCACTTAACCCGGGGACGCCACAAAGTGAAGAACTCCCCCACTGGAAGATCGATGCTTTGCAGTTCTGTTCCTCACTGTTGCCACCGCTGCCTCTCTGAAGTACACCCTTCAAGTAAAACAACAAACATGGAGGCAACTTGCCTGCCCAATGACATCCAGATGCTCCGCTCGACACTGCGCTTGGCCTCAGCTATTGGGGCTACAACCACAGCTCTGCTCTGCCGCAAACACAGCTCTGCTGTACCCACACGTTTTGTTGACTTTCTTATCAAAACCCCTTTTCCTGCAGGTATACTTCCTACCAGCCACTATCACCTATACTCAGCTGGCGCCTTCAGAACTCAGACTGAGCCCTTACACCCAATGGCATTACTTATTTGATGGGCCACAGGTGTGAATGGTTCCTTTGGGTGGTGGTGGGGGGGGGGCAGTGGTTGATCTAGTCCTGGCTGCTCCCCCGCAGAAGCTCAACTCCAGTCCTCTCTCCAACTTGAAGACCATTTTATCACCAAAATGGTGTGGGTTTGTTTTACCATAGAAGATACTTGATCCAAGCTTCAGCGGTACACCAAACAGGTACGGTAGACATGTAAGGTAAGTAGATAGTAGATATAGACACTGAACACTGGCCCTGCACGCCCAGCCAGTTCGCAGCTGTACCCGTCACAAACACCATCATTCTGACATCACAGCACCTTGCCACCACTATCACTGACACCGAGCTGCAGCATTTCAGCCAGACAAATGAAACCATCAAACAATGTTTTTGTTCCACGCAGCTAACCCACTTAACCCAAAACATAGCCTCCTAAATCATTTATGCTCGAATGATGCCAGAGTAATTTTTCATTTTGAGCTGGACCTCCGATTCTGAGGTAGGTTGTAGTTTGCATAGGTTTTTGAGGACCGGAGCCAGTATTCGCTGCAAGTTAAGTCAAGCCCAAAATTTGAAACCTGACCTTCACAGTCTATTGGGTAGAGCCGAGTCAGCCTGGTGGGACTAGGGCTGGCCTGAGCCCCACCTAGGGGCTCTGGCGTGACCCCCCTCTCGGGCCAGTGTCTGCCCAAAGCAGGGGCCGGTCACAAGCCCCACCGGGTGTTCACCCACTCCTTTAGATTAAAAAAAAGAATTTAAAAAGAAAATACCCGCTCCTGTAAATGTGCCGACAGCACTTACAGGACCCACATCTCCCGGTCTTCCCGTCCCGGCCGACTGACTGCCGGTCCCTCCCCAGTCATTCATTGATTGGCTGGGGCAGGACAGAGTCAGGCAGCAGGTCAGGAAGTCAAGCAGACTATTGCTCCTGTAAGTGCTGCCGGCACACCAGGAGCACGTCTTTTCTTTGTCCCGCCCCAGCTACTCATGGGACACAACTGGAACACTTCCCGGTGGTGCTGTGAGGCACTTCAAAATGATGAGGCGTTTTCTTTCTCCTTCCAGTACCCTTTATTTCCTTTTATTGCCTCAACACCTTTAGCTGCCCTAGACCCAATTTGCCCCTTTTCTTGATCCTCCAGTCCTTTTCTTGACCCCAGTCAGCCCCTTTTGTTGTCCCTTAACCCTTTTAAACGCCCCAGTTTTGCCCCTTTTCCTGACCTCAGTCCCATTTGGCTCCTTTTGTCACCCCTGCCCCCTGTTCTTGTCCCCTTTAATTCCTGTTTGTATCCCCTTTGGCCCCCTTTTTTTGCTCCTTCACCAGTTAGCCCATGTTCGTGCCCATTTCGTAGCCCCCAAACCCTTCAGCCAATTGTTGCCCAACAATGTTGTTTATCCCCTTTTCTTGCTCCCTTTAACCGTAGTGTTGTTTATCCCCCCTTTCCTGCTCCCTTTAGCCCGATTCCTCACCCATTTCCCTTCTGTTACCCCCCAATGTCTTTAGCTTCTTTTATTGCCCCAATCCCTTTCCTTCCCCACATCCCCTTTTCTTGACCCAGACACAGGCCCCCTGCCCGCCCTAATTTTTGCAGAGCCATTTCCCGGGCTCGGCTCATGTTGGGCCCTAAGAGCCAGGCCAGACCCCCTGCCTCGGTCCTGGCTCTTCCCATGAAACCTCTGTCTCCCCCAGGTCTACAATCGGGTGCCAGTATGGGAACTGCAGTGTAGGAGTATTGTGGAAGATTTTTTCAAACTAAGGATACACCTGGCTGCAAGATTTCTTAGTAAGCGCTTGCCTCCAACACCTATTTGCAACATGCACACATTTGAACTCTCAGCAAGGGTGGACTGGGCCCTTCATCCTTCAGGTGTGGATAAACTTAGTACCTTGAAGAACTTCCTTCTCTTTCCCATAAACCAAATTATGTCTCTCAATGCACAGATGACTCTGCACAGAAAACAATCACCTCGTCTTCGAAAAATCTCTCAAAATGTGGCTGTTCATTAGACCACAACAGAACACTTGCACAACATCCTCTAACAACCAGGCCAGGCAGAACTTTCAACTTCTAGCCACCCAAGGGTGGAGATGCAAAACTCCCCAGAACCACTTGGATGAACAAGCATGGTCCTACATTTCCTAAGGGATGGTCCACTCAGATTTTAACAACATAAAAGCTATCGCAAATCTGTCCACAAAGACCTATCAGAACACCAACCTCACAAACTAGAATTAAATAAAGACTGACCCATTTGGGTCAGCCTCACTGACTTGTGAAACATGCCCGAATACAAAACTTAAATCAAGAACACAACGTAGACCATACATCCATAGGGTTAGTTCTCCCCATCAAATCACAAGACACTGACACCATCCCACAATTATCATAAAATGGAACCCAGCACAGTAACAACTTCTCATCTCAAAGGAATTTTACTTTACTGCTTCAATCTAACCCTTAGGACTCATCGGGAGCCAGAAACCACCTTCCTCTTCCCCGACTAATCGACTCACATTTCTCTCTCCTAGCACCCTTAAACTACACAGGGAACACAACACATAGTTAGATGTATGTCTGTAGTACCACAAACATCCACAGGAGGAGCAGCTCATCGCACAGCCTGCTACAATGTTGGCTCTGTCACATGCGGTGCCCTGCCAGGGGCTTTCCCACTCTCCCAGTGCTGTCATATAATAAAGCTTTCGTGGTTTTCTGTGGATAGAACCCTTACCCAACCGTCCATGTCACAAACCACCTAGAACCTTCCCGACACTCAAGTCCCTGGTACTACTGGTCCACGCTCATCAACAGCACAAGTTGTGCACATGTCTATCCCTTATGATCACCTTTCTATTTTTTGGGCAGGACCACAGGCCACTACACATTTCAGACATGTACTATGCATGACCTATATACATTACATAATATTACGTTATTTATCGCTTTCGACAAAGCACTTTACTTAGAACATTTACATACAATTATCACACAACTGAAGCTTGGTACTCATTTATCGACCTCCAAAAGGATGAAAGGCCGAGTCGGCCTGGCCGGATTCAAACTTCCGACTTGCAGATCACACACACATGTCAGAACTGAGCGCACAACCCGCTGAGCTATCTTACCATTGAAGTGGGTATTTGTAACAATTATTACAGTACTTCGACGCTCGGGCACAAGCACGCGCGGCCCATGCTACCTGCAGCAGAGCATATACAAAAAGTGATGTTCAACACAGCATGGGGGAAGGGGCGAGGTGGGCCATGGTCCACGTGGGATAGAGCGGGCACTGGGTAGGTAATACCAGCAGCACTGTACAATGTAACAGTTTGCCGGCACCCACCATGATTTCACAGGACGTCACCAATGGCCGGCGCCATAAGAACTTCTGAAAGCCAGTTACTTCTCACCTTGCTAGCCAGGTGACGCAGTAGGCAGGTGGAGACGAAGTGATTTCAGTGCCTGGACTCTGGAGCAGAGAGTTGGCATTGTGTTGTGTCCTGGTCCTTGGATGAGCACAGCAGTGCCTGCAGGGGGCCTATAAGGCCTAACGTGCTGAGGACGTGCAGCAGCAGGTAAGGTACACCTACCTACCTCCCCAGCTGCCTGAATTTCGGTGAATGGCAACCCGTTAGTGTACTATCGGGGAACCTGAGGTAAGCCAGCCAGGACTCAGGAACAACACTAAGTCAGGTAAGTACAAACTGCCAATGTACTGTACTGCTTAGAACTCAGTTAGAAGGTTGTAAGGGAGATCAGGCTAGTCATCCCTCTAGCTCAGGTTCCCATTTCCAAGTCCCTCACCAGTATTCTTCTCCCGAATCCCCAGCACTCATCATTCTAATTTCCCTCTGGCACTCCTAAGATAGCTGACCCACACAGACAGCGAGAAAGGCATTCACTCGCACACAAACATGCCAGACACCACACACCTCCCTTCCTAAAGAAACAGAAGAACAATCCTAACACACAACACAACCAACTGCTCAGGACCCAACACTGCAACCACCCAAACAACACAGGTTACTTACAGACAAAGAAACTGGTCATCCTCCTGCCTTGGGCTGTCACCTCATGGCCTTGTACCTGCCACGCCTACCCACACACGCAACCCTCAAAGAAAATGAAACCTACTTCCCCGAGAACCTGCCACATTAAAGCTTCAGATCTGCCACTTCTGAGAATAACCTTGCTCAACAAACCAGGTCCACCAACACACAAAACGTAACCTGTCATGTCCCCAACACAAAATAAATCATGAGAATGCACCACAACCAACCACCAAACCAAACAAGACCAACACAACCAATGACAAAATCGAACACCACCAACACAACCACACCCACTTCTCCCCAAGAACACAGAAAAGACCGAAAGGAAGAAAAGTGACAAGACAAAAACACATTGAAAACAAATGTGACCGTAAAGAGACCACACGTCAAGAACCATGCACATGGTTGACTAGTCCATGTTACAGTGGAACCATCTACTCAACCAGACACAAGGTAGTCAATCCTGTGCCCAGGTTACTCTCCAATATAGTTAATATTTGTATATGTGCTACCATACACCACTTAGAAACGAGCTCCATAACCATGCAATAACATCTACTCCCTGACATTATCCACTTCGAATCTTCCTGCACCACAGTGCACTAATGTCCACTCCCTGACATTAACTATTACCAACACCTCCTGCACAACAGTGCACTAACATCTACTCCCAGACATTAACTCCCACAACAACACCTACTCATAGCCGGTGCATAAACTCCAAAAGATCACCCTGGGAACAAACCCTAACCAGTGGTTTGCAAGGCCACTAGCCGGGTGAAAAACTCAACTCCTCTGGTAACCAACCTACCTCTGGGACCACCACACCCTAACCAGAGGTTCGCTAGGCCACCGGCTAGACAGGAAGATTCACAACACTCCGTCTATACTCACGACACCTACTCAACTGGTGTCACTATTACCTACAAAATAACCACAAGATACACAAAGCCTAACACCAACTAAACCCGGTGCCACCAATAACTACAAGACAATCACACCTACACCTACTCTTACCAGGTGCACAAACTCCTAATTAACAAACACACGTGCATGCTAAACCAAAACTCCCTAACCAACGACGCATATGCACGAACCACACACCACAAAACCCAGGACTACATCTAGTCCACTCTAAACACTGTGCTCACTTAATACCACCTAAAACAACACACATTTATATAGGCGAGAACGTAACCTGACAAGGAGAGTGTGTTGATCAGGCAACCCCCACCCCCCAGTCTCCAAGCAAACCCCAGTGAGTCTCACACAGATTATACATGCAGATGGGGTACCACCATGTACACGACACACCAATGAACCTACATACGTGATGGTGCACTAATTACACCCCACCCATTCCAAATCGATGTATACAGGAGCACCACACACACAAGAAGATTTTGAAACGTACAACCAACAACACAACACATGAAATGCATTTCAAAAACAGAACACGTTAGCTAAATTTGAAAACAACGTTTTCAAAATACTACGTTGTTGCAACTGAAGGTACTACGTTGCCCACATTCTGTGCATGTCACCTTTCACTATACAATGGCAAACATTATTGCATGTTTGTTTGTTTAGTATTTATTATGCGCACCGGACCGTGGGGTATAAGGGCGCAGAAAGTAAGAATATGTACAGCTTAGAGCATAAGTTACAGGTTACAGTTACAAGTTACAGAAATTACCAGTTACAGGTGCAAGTTTACAATACAGGTTTACAATTGTATGGTGCAGATGCTGTGTAGCAAACAGGCGTAAGCATTATCATAGGTTCAATTAGCAGTTACTGTCGTTAGCCAGTTAATTACAATTTGCCTGAATTTGGAAAAAGAGTGTTCTAGCCTCGCGGTAGTGGGTAATTCATTCCACAATTGAGCAGCTTTGACTGGGAAGCTAGCTCCGCCTATGGTGGTCAGTTTAAAGCGTGGTACTTGTAGGCGATTGGTGTAGGCAAGTCTGGTTTGTCTTGTGGGGTGTGATCTGGTGAATCTGTCCTTTCGGTATTGAGGGGCTTTGTTATGTAGAGATTTGTGTGTGAGAGATGCAGTTTTGAGTCTGATTTTCTCATGGGTGGAGAGCCATTTGTGTTTCCTTCTTATTGCTGTAATGTGTTCTCTCCTGGGGATGTTCAATGCCGCTCGGAGGGCCTTATTTTGCTGTATCTGGATTTTGTTGATGATGGATTTAGTGGCTCCTATGTATAGTGCGTTACAATAATCTAGTTTAGAGATGATAAGGGCTCTGGCTAGTGTTAGACAACTGTGCTGGGAGAGGAGTTGTTTCCCTGCTCTAATGAGCTTACATGTGTAGGCTGTTGAGGAAGCTAGGGAGTTTACCTGTTTGGAGAATGATAAGGTAGAATCAAGGTAGATCCCTAATGTTTTAACTTCTTTTGCAACTTGTATGCAGTTCCCATCTATGATAAAGGAAGAGTAATTTGTGCTTAGTTTATTGATGAGGGGTGCGGTGCCTAGGATAAGAAGCTCAGTTTTATCATCGTTCAGGCATAGGCCATGGGTTGCCATCCATGCCTGAACGATGCTGTATATTTTGTTCACCATAGCTAGATCTTTTTCGTAAACCCCTGTGAGTGGGAGGAGGATCTGGGTATCGTCAGCATAGTTAGTATACGTGATAGCCAGATGGTCCAAATCATCAAACAGGGGCTTAGTGAATATGTTATATAGCGTTGGTGAAACGCATGATCCCTGTGGCACACCGCAGGTAATAGGGATGGGGTCTGCAGCTGCTGTAGGTGAGAAAACCCTCATGGTGCGGTCACTAAGGAAGGATTGTATCCCTGCTATAGCCTCAGTGGAGAAGTGTGCTGCTGAATCTAGGTGGTTACATAGGACTTTATGGTCCACTAAATCAAAAGCGGCCGATAGGTCTAGTAGCAGGAGGAGTGCTGGTTTTCCAGAATCTCGTACTTTGTCTATTTGGGCTTTCAGGTCAATCAGTGCAGTTTCTGTGCCGTGAAGAGGGCGGAAGCCAGATTGTCGGGAGCCTAATAGTTGGTTTTGTTCCAGGAAGTTCTGGATTTGGATATATGCCACCTTGTCCAGTATCTTCAAAAGGAACGGAACTGTAGTAATAGGTCTATAATTAGTGGGTATAGTGGGGTCTAGAGTAGCCTTTTTTAAGAGTGGGAGCACCCAGGACTCTTTTAAGTTACTGGGGATAATGCCTGATGTAAAGGAGGCATTAATTAACTTAGTGAAAAATGGTGCTAGATCTCGTGCGGCATCTTTGATGAGTTGTGCTGGACATAAGTCTCCTTTGCAGTTGGACGGTTTTAGACCGAGTATTACTTTCTCTACTTCTAGTATGGAGACTTTGGAGAAGTGGAATTGCGTAGTGGGTTTGGAGTTAGGAAGTGTCTTAATAGGCGGTAATATATTGGGTGCTAGGGTCTCGCGTTTTAGTTCTATTTTCTTTTGGAGGTTTCGGACTTTGTTAGAGAGGGCTTGCTGGATTTCAGAGCACCACTTTTTATCTTTAAGACAGTTATCTTGAGGTGTAATTGGGTTTTCCAGTTCTCTGAGTATGGCGAACAGTTCTTTTGTACTTGATTTGGCTTGTGTGATTCTGTTATTGTAGGTCTCTTGTTTAGCTAGGATGATTTCTTTTTTATAATGAGAAGAGATGTTAACTAGTTTCAGTTTATTTTCTGGACTGGGGTTAGTTTTCCACGTATTTTCCCATTTCCTTTTTTCTAATCTCAGATTTTTTAAGAGAAGGGTGAACCAGTTGTTCAGGTGGCTCTTTGGCTTGCTGTTTCTGAGCTTGAGTGGTGCGATGTCGTCAAGGGTTTTGTTCATGATGTTGTTAAATTCTTCCACTAGGCTGTTAGGGTTAAGGTTGTCAGGTAGAGCGTCCAAAGTGGGCATGATGCCGGGGAGTAGTTTGTCTAATGTCATTTTTTTTTGTTTCTGGTAAGTGCAGGAGGTGCACACGGTTGTTGCAGTTTGGGGGTGGTAGTGTCCAAGGAGAATGAAATTAGATGGTGATCTGACCAGATTTGGGGTGAGATGGTGAGAGTGGCTATATTGCAGTTGTGGTCAGCAATCCAATCAAGGGTTCTCCCTTTGATATGGGTGGGCTCAAGCACTCTTTGTGTGTAACCCAGTTCTGTTAGGGTGTTGGAAGCTGCTGTGGCTTGTAAGTCGTTGATATCATTAAAGCCAATATTGAGGTCACCTAGCAGTATTGATTGAGTAGTATCTTTAAGGTTTTCTGATAGGATGGTAGTTAAGTCTTCTATGAAATTCTTGATAGGACCTGGAGGTCTGTATATCAAGTGAAGGTTAAGAGTTTGTGAGTTAGCTGTGGGTGTCTTGGTGGACATTATCTCACAAGATTCAATGGTTGGTGAGGGGGTGAGTCTCATCCCGAGTTTAGTTTTGACGATGATGGCTAGTCCGCCACCTCGAGCTCCGCACCTATCCGATCTGAGGATAGTATAATTGTTGGGCACAGCTAGGGATAGTGCTGGGCCTGATACCTCATGCAGCCAAGTTTCTGTAATGGCTAGGAAGTCGTAGTCTTCTGTCAAGATAACTTCAGATATTTCTATGGCGTGGGCGACTAAGGATCTAGCGTTTATTAAGGCTCCTTTGAATTTAGGTGTGTGGTTAGGGTGTATAGCAGTATTTATTGCAGCATTAGGAGTGGCATTTGTTTCTTTGTTTGTTTGGTAGTTGTACTTAATGTAGTTATGGGTGAATGGTTTGCGAGTGGGTTCCTTTTTGGCTCGAATGGTGTTAGTTTCGTATTTGATGAGTGGATCAAAGATTCTGGGTAGTCTTGCTCGTAGTCTTAGGTTTCTGTCAGCTATGTTACATTGTGTAGTGGATTGTTGTGTTGTGGTTGCTATAAGAGGCGACATGGTGAGACGTTCCCATGGGGCGAGTAAGGAGGCCAGGTATACTAGATAGGATAGTATAAGGAGCATTGTATAATGTGTGAGCGTCCTGTATCTAGATAGATGGCTAGAGTTATAGTTTTGGGTAGAGTGCAGGCAGAGTAGCTGCTAAGTCTGCTATGTTGTTATCTAGTGAATGAGGTCAGGCACATAGTGTTAAGTTGCAATGATCCTAGGGCGCAGACAGATGGCAGTATGGTGTATATATGGCCATGGGTAACACAATTGCTATGGTCTATGAGCGACCAAAGGGCACAATGCAATTACTGTGGTCTATGGGCGACCAGAGGGCACAACACAATTACTGTGGTCTATGAGCGACCAAAGGGTACAACGCAATTACTGTGGTCTATGAGCGACCAAAGGGCACAACACAATTACTGTGGTCTATGAGCGACCAGAGGGCACAACGCAATTACTGTGGTCTATGAGCGACCAGAGGGCACAACACAATTACTGTGGTCTATGAGCGACCAAAGGGTATTACTGTGGTCTATGAGCGACCAGAGGGCACAACGCAATTACTGTGGTCTATGAGCGACCAGAGGGCACAACACAATTACTGTGGTCTATGAGCGACCAAAGGGCACAACACAATTACTGTGGTCTATGAGCGACCAGAGGGCACAACACAGTTACTGTGGTCTATGAGCGACCAAAGGGCACAACACGGTTGCGGCGGCATTAGTGAGGCGCGGCGCGATATGTTACATGAGAGCAGTAGCAATAGCATAGTGCACATAAGTAACAAATAGTTAGCAAGAGTGAATTCACCAAGTTTGTATGTTTATACTAGCAGTAAGCAGTAGACTTTCACATAAGGACCGTAGGGTAGACTAAGCGACTAGGGTGTTATGCTTTACTCAAAGTGGGTTGAGTCCAGACAATGCAAGTAGAGAGTACTGCTTCCTCCTCGGCATAGCGGAGGCTGTCTCTTTTTCTGTGGGGTCCGTCAGGAAACCTTCTTGCTCCTTCAAGGAAAGGTCTAGACTCTGTACTGGATTCTCCAACACAGCAGAATGTTTTGGTCGGAATGTAGATTTGGTATTGCGCTCACATGCGCTAAACAGGGGCAAAACAGGGCCTTGTACTGGCCTTTGACTGGCTGCCGGCGGAAGTTCGAGTTTAAAATAACTCGTTGCTAGGCGACCGGGGGAAGCTCCTCCCATGCGCACACTGCACATCACAAAGCATAGTTCTCAAGCATTTGTGTCGCAAAGGCGGGTGAAAACAGCCGATTTCTTTTTGGCGGTTGAGAGGCCCAGTGAAACGAATGGGCGGTGCTGGAGGCTTGGCGGGTGAGTCCGCTGTTTACAAGGCTGGTGACACCCGCCAAAAGCGTGTTAGTTGAGAGCTGTGTCAGTAAGGCATTGAAACACCAAATGCATTTCATTGTTCTCCTACGCAAACGCTGCACATCAATGAAACAATAAGACCACCGCTTCATTATAACTCCAGTTTAACACGTTAAAAAGCACCATAATCCTTCTCAACACCTGATTCAAAGAAGCGTTTTATAATGGAGCAATCCCATAGGAAAACGTTCCGTGAACCAGGCCTCACGTCTTTATGTGATATCCTGCTACAACTCCAGCAATAAAAACTCATGTCAAAACGATAACTTCACAGCATAGCAAATATCATAATAGCATTGGTGATCATGCTTTATTTCTCGGTCTCCCAAAATTGTCCCCATGCTTGGAAACTCGCTGCGAGATCACCAGGCCTTTACGTGGGGCAAGGAAATGAAGGGGGTTGCGGGGGGGGGCGCTTTGGGGTTGTGGCCTGTGGGCTCGGCGTAGCCTGAAAACACACAAACCATATGACGATACGTAAATATATAAATGCGTCTAAACATTTATATATTTGTATGCTACCTTACTATGCAAGTCAAATTTCATAAATATAGAAATCTGTAACATATTTCTATGTTTAAAAAATATAGTAAGGTACGGACACAAATATGTAACGTTTATATATTTGTGCGCGCATCTTACGATTTCCGTACTCTTCAAGCCATATTTTTTAAACATTTCTGTGTTTATAAATGATGGCTTGAAAAGTACACAATTCAAGTCCTCTTTTATAAAGCTTTGCCGACGGACAAAGCGTCTTTGTCAGTAGGCAATGCTTTATTAAAGATGGCTTGAATTGTGTATTTTCAAGCCATCTTTTGTAAACACAAAAATCAGCACAGTGCCACAGAGTTCACAGGTTGGCCGAGGGTCAAAGACACCTCGGCGACCTGGGGAAACAAAGGGACCAATTTAGTTACTGACAGAAGTGCCTGATTTAATGCGGGCGCATCTCCCGTCGCGGCTGCGGCGGGAAAATGTGTCCCGCCAACATTGCGGTGGGACCGGGGACCCCGGGAAGAGTCCCGGCTCAGTCCCACTTTTTGGAGACTGCCGGGGGCCAGCCACGGCAGACCCCGGCCCACTTAAAGCACTGGAGATAACCACGATAGGAAGTCAATCTTCTTTAATGAGGCCGTAAATGGTCACCAAACCAAATGCTGTAAACTATCACAAAAAAACAAACCCCTGTTGCCGCGGCCTGAGTTCCTTGCATTGTGGTAAAATATGGAAACGTGTCACCAGAGCAGTGTGCTGTACATAATAAATGAGGAACACTCACCTTTTTTTGTCAGCAGAAGTCTGTAAAGACTGCTAGTGCAGGTTTGTTGAAAGGGAGTCCTAGTGCTGGAGCCACTACTCAACGGGGTCTCACAAAAGGAGCAAATGTACCGGTCCTGGAATAAACACTGTAGGCCTGTTGCACAACCATTTTCAACTTTTTATTCACACTACTAGAGCGACAAAACCGCCTTCAATAAAACCCACGCACCCGACCCTCTGCGGCAAAGCCTGCGCAGGCCAACGGCGCAGTGTTGTGCGCCGCAGGTGTTAGGCGCCTCCCAAATGAAGCAGCAGATCTTGCCTGCTCTGCCCTTCGCCTCCCAAATTCAGCAGAACCACATCACTGCAGATCTGTAACACCTCCAAAAAGATCAGAGGACCATTTCCACAACTGCAACGCAAGCCCAGTCAACCCCAAGGACGTCCGCCTCTTGATCTGCAGGTATGCGCCCTGGTGCCTCACCGCTCAGCACCTCGCCGCTCCTCCTATGCTTTCCGAGGCCACGCCTCCTGGCTCTGCATTGCCATGCTCCCCTCAATCCTTACGAGGGACAGCCTCCTCAGGTTGCGCACTCTACTCACTGCATGCGCCCCACACCACGCATCGCAATCAATCAGCCCACCACAAATCCACAGACTAGGCCCCAGGCAACCTGAAATCTCCAACACAGCCATTGCCTCACCCCCTCCAACTTTCCCAAGGAAAGAAATCCTCAGATTTCGCACCCAGTTCATCCCACGCTTCCCTCTCCACGATGTCCAACTACCACGAAAACCGCAAACCTGCAAGCCCGCCAGTCCCAACCGCAAAGCCATCAACTGCGCACTCATCAATGCAAGATCAGTCCCGGTGCATGCAGCTGATATCCTTGACCCGATAACATCCAATAACCTTGACCCACTTGCCATCATGAAAACGTGGCTCCTTCCCGCTGCTGGCCCAACCCTTTCCATTGCCATCCCCCCTGGTTTTACCACCCCAAGATGCGAAAGATCCTTAAAAAAAACAAAAGGAGGCGGCATCGCCCTCATCTTTAAAAACACCCTCACCAGTCCAGCAAACCAATGTCATCCCAAATTATAAATCCCTACTCACTCAGATCTCCATGTCGCCCACGAACTCCATCACACTCCTCCTTGTCTATCGTCCACCGGGCCCCAGCTCCACCTTTGAAGACAACTTAATGCAGAGTATCTTCACCTCCATCAAACCTAAATTCAAAATCATAATCCTTGGGGACCTCAACCTAGGCCTGAGCGACCCAGCTAACTCCCTGGCCACCAGCGTAGGTACGGCACTTAACCATGCCGGCTTCGCACAACACTCTCACAACCCCACCCATGACCAAGGCTGAACCCTAGATTGGTTAAGTAAACTCAACTGCAACATCCCCACCCCAGTCACCTCCCCCTGCCCATGGTCGGACCACCACATCATAGCATTTGAAATCCCCCATTCAGAACGCCCCAGACCAGCTCACCCTGCCAAACCTGAATGCATGTCCCGGTGCAACAAAAACCTCAACCCGACCAACCTTGCACGGCTACTTGCCACCCTGGCGCACCAACCCCCATCAGTAACAGAGCCAGCAGCCCTGGTTGACCTCTACATGGTATCTGTCACACAAGCAGTCAACACACCCGCCCTTCTCTAACTCTGCAAAGCCAAACCCTCATTAAAAGAAAACTCCTGAACTGCTTGAAATCCGTGCCAATAAGCGCGTCGCCAAGGTAGCTTGTATAAAAGAACTGTCCCCCCAGTTCCAAAGTCCTTTTCTCCTCCCTTGCCAAAAACTTTAAAAACAAAATCCACGCTGCCAAAGCCAACAGCTACAACTCTAGAATTAGTAATGCCTCATCCATCTCCCGGGAACTGTTCACCATGCTCCAGGAACTAGAGTCTACCACCACAGTCAGACCTGGTGCGAAAAAAATCAAAGACGCGGAACTGCAAAGGACAATTCCGTCAAAGAAAAAATCACAGCCAAGCAACTTACCATGCTCACCAAACCACCACCGCCCACAGCACCAAACCCATCACTGTCCCACTCCGGCACCCCGTTCAGCTTCCACCCTGTCTCAGACATGGGCATCTCCATAATTGTCAAGACCCTCAAACCATCATGCTGCAAAGGCGACACCTGCCCAGTGCCAATCATCAAAGACTGCCGAGTCACTCATACCCCTCTTCAGAGCCATCATCAATGCTTCCTTCTCCACCAACTCAGTGCCAACTCCCCTACCGCTTCTCAAGAAACCCTCCCTAGACCCGTCCACCCCGACAAACTACTGCCGCATTACCATGGTTCCCTACCTCCTGAAGATCCTGGATCGTGTTGCCTACATCCAGATCCAACAGCATCTTGAAGAAAATCATATTATGGGCACTCGCCAATCAGGATTCCGCCCCAAACACGGAACTGAAACTGCCCTACTAGATTTGAAAATACAAATCGATGCTATCAAAGACACTAGCAAACCAGCCCTCCTGATGATGCTAGACCTCTGATGATACGCAGCTCCTTATCCCCTTTCTGGATCCTACGCCCAGGACTCAGCAACAATAAACGCGGTCTACAAGTTCATTCAAAATTGGGATGGCCTCACCAACTTTGTCTCAACAACGACAAACCGAAAATCCTCATCAGCGGTTCAATCCCCACACTTCTTAACATGGATCCAGTTTACAAAGAATTCATCATTAATGGTAACCGCATCACCACCTCTACTGCTGCTAAAACTCTTGGGGTCTACCTGGTTGCCAACCTCAACTTTTCATGCTGAGTGAACTCAATCGCCTCAGCGGCGGCTTACCCAGCCAAACTGATTCATGCCAGCAGGCCCTCCCTCTCCACTCCTAACTGCCTTACAATAGCAAGAGCTATCACTGGAGCCAAGCTCGATTATTGTAACGCCTTATTTACTGCCACCTCAGACCGCAACATGAAAAAACTCAAGACAATCTTGAATAATGCCCTCCGAGCTGCCATTGGCCTCTCCAAATTGCACCATATCTCGGAAGCTAGGAGAGCTGCACACTGGCTGCCCATCCGGGAAAGGATCAAATTCAAGACATTATCCTTGGTCCACCATTGTCTATCCACCACTGCCATGACCTACGAGTCATGATGCGTAGAGAAATACGCCCCTGCCCGCATACTGAGATCATCCAACTCTAACCTCCTTTAGATCCCCAACTTCAACCGCCTCTCAGAAGGGGGCAAGTGCTTCCTGGTCATGGCAGCCAAACATTGGAAAAATCTTCCACTTGCTCTCAGAAAAGAACAGGCCTACTGGAACTTCTTTTCAACTGGCTGTACCCCTGCTAAGACTATTGCATCCCCCACTGCTTTGCCCCATTGCCCCCCCTTTTTTAACTCCCTTCTCTAATGAAAAATGTAACTTTCCTTCCACCTTCCAGTATCATTCAGTGTCCTAGAAAAAAAGTTGAATGCTGCCTTGAAGTCAATAAAGAGACCAGTGAAGTGCTCACTGACACACCTTTTCACAAAAGGAACACAGTGCATAAGCCAGCCCTAGGACAGCAAGTACCATCTTCACATAATGCAACATGTAACCTTGCACCCTAATGTTCCTCACTAATGTACCCTAATGTAATTAACGCCAAGATACCCGAGGGTTTTGTGCGCTGTAACAAATGAATAAATAAAAATAGTGTGCGTCTTCAGAGTAATGAAACGCCTCTTCAAAACCCTGCCAGTCTTCGCACTTCTCTTTACTTATCTGTCACAGAAATGCACTCCTCGTCCTCCCAAAACGGCAACGCGCAAACAGAGGCAGCATGTCCCCATTAAAGAACGGACCATGGCCTGCATAGTCCAAATCAATCACAACTTCTGATCATCGGGGCTCAGCATGGTTCGTCTAACTTGGGACTTCCTTGTACTTAACTTGGCATGTCATCACACACTGCAACGTTTCCACAGCCTTTACTCTAGCCATCATCCAACTTTACCTCTTATTTCCTCCTGAACAGCATGGAGCTCCGAACAAGAGTAAGGTAAAGATAGGGCAGGGCAGGAACGGTGCCTTCTTTTTTGTTATAGGGGGGGGGGGGGGGGTTTGACTCAAGAAATGCAATTTACATTTTTTAAAAAACAGAAGAGTCAAAAGCTTCCCCTCTTCAAACGTGTAACTAGCTGTTGGAGGTCACAGACTGGTTTTGGAAGATTTTTTTTTTGGTAATTCAGTTTATTCATGCGTTTAGACACACATCTAAAATCTGTAGGTTCATAAAAATACAATTGAACCTTAAAAAGTACATTGAAGCCTTATTGGACAAAAAACAAACGATTTACAAACTGTTTTATATTCCACAGTCAAGTGAGGGTTAGTAACAAAAAAATATAGTGCAAATTCAACTACTACTTATAACATGGTAGTATGTTATTGTTGTCCAACAGCTAGTAATTGTATAAACTAGTTTCCTGCTTCTCTAGGCCTACCTTTTTACACGTTTGAAGAGGGGAAGCTTTTGACTCTTCTGTTTTTCGCTCCGAACAAGAGTGCCCCAACAGAACGCCCCAAGGTCCTTAGTCGCTGGACGCTGCTGTGGCATTCCAAGGCATAAGAAACAAGAGTGAAATGACGGATGCATACAAATGGACCTTTTTGAGAATTGATCGTGGGAGAATTGCTCGCGGGAGAATTGACCCAATTTAAAAGGTCAATTATGACATGTGTGTGGGGGGGACCCCTGCATCCCCTACCCAATCCAAAAAACCCTGAAACCCACCACATTATTTATAATCCAACACCAACCCAACATATATGTAAAGTAACTAGGTCAATTGTGTAAAAGGTCAATTAGGACCACTATAATTCAGTGAATTAGGACAAAGGGTCGATTGTTCATGGTCAATTTGGGTAATACCAAAATGACACGATCTAGTGTACTTACCTGTAGCTACTGATCTCCAACCCTTGTGGTAGATTCAGGGTACCAACCCTTCTGGTAGATTCAGGGTACCCCACTCGCTGAATCTCTTTATTGGCAGAGTGGGACCCAGTGGTCAGCTTGTTAGAGGGGCTGGGCTGCCTGTAGGCGGTTTGGTTGTGCGTGTGCTTAGTATGTGATTGTTATGGTTTGTATTGGGATACATTGTGTTATGAGTTGTGTGTGCACAGTCAGATTGTGAGAGTGGCACCGAGTCAAGTGTATTTGTGACTAATTGGGGTGCATGTGTGGCTGGTGAGTGTATCATGGGCAAATGTGTTTTTTTGTGTGAAATGACCAACAATGACCGCTTTACAACACTTGCAGAAGGCACTCAGATCCAGTGAGCCTGCAGTGGGCGCAAAGGAAGGGGCATGGTGAGGTCTGCATTAAATGCCCCATCTTGCAAGATTATTCAGTGTTTTGCTCACCAGGCACCCTCCATCTCCTCCGTTCTGCACCGGTAACCGGCTTACTGCAACTACCCCCAATCCTGTTGCAGGCCATACGAGAAAAAATCCCAACGGGTTCCCTCACATGAGAAGTAAAACTATTCTCACACACTTGGCGAGACTGGCGGCAACATGATTCGTTTCCACATTCCCCGAGGGTGGGCTGCCTGTCACTGAGCCCGACAGTCACTGCTTTTAATTAGCAAGGAGAGCGCAAAGCCTGATGTCAAAAAATACACTTGCACGCATGCACACTAGGAGGTGGTCCAGGCAGTGGCCACTAAGTCTGTACACTCTCCCACTGTGTCCAATGCACGGACAGGGGAGAGGAGCAGCATGCTGTTAAAGCACAGGCTGGAATAGCCATGCATGTTTAGACTATGTCGCCCACAGCAATGTTTTTTTCTCAATCTCACATATAAGCAGTGAGCCTTTGAAATCGGGAGTGGCGTTCGCTGGTCAGCAGTACATGTGGCTTGGAGCTGGGGGTGTTGGGGGACGGTGGATGGGCACCATAGTCCGAAGATCAGTTTATTTTTATTCTGCTCACCCACACGTGACCAGGTCTGCGCATGTTTGTGCTTTTCAATTTCATGAAACGTTATCCTAGTCGCTAGTGGTTGAGGCAGACTCGAGCATTGCAGTACTGGATGCCCTCATGAGGGGCACAAACAGACAGGCAAATTGACAAGTCTCATTTGGAAAGGCTCAGTGAGCCAATTAGGATTGTCTACCCCTGAGTGGGAACCATCCCCTAGAGCAGGCCGTTTATTTGCATTTGTTCTGACTAAAGGATTGGGCTCTCAATTTATAGGCAAAACCTATTTAAAATAAGTGTTTTACTTCTGTACACGTTTATTTAAAATTTCGGGAATTACCCAGTCTGGGGCACTATTCAAATTATGAAGAACTATGCTTTCAGGCAAGTAACCCTCACTTCCTGTGAGGACATCCCATGCAAATTAAGGGGCCCAGCACTTAACTTTCCCCACTTGGCCCTGGTAGCAATGGGCAATTTTGGAAGATGCGAGTGGTGAGCAATGGGAGACGAATCTGGCCAGCACTGGCGGGCGAAAACGTACCAAAAAGTCAGAAATGCTAACTTTGATGCTTAGTCGGTGTGAGGACATGGCACTGGTGGTCATTTTGAGACGATCGAATGTATATGCATTGAAAGAAGCTTGCAACGATAGCAGTTTGGGCGGGGCCTGTCGTTGGTCGGCAATACGATGAGCTGGTGCTGTGAAAAGCTTGCAGTGGTGTGCAGTGTGGGCATCTGGCACTGGCGGTCGGTGTAAAGTGCTGGCGCCGACAACGTATGCATTGGGAACTATCAGGATGTGAACGCGTCGCCGCCTCCCTTTTCTCCTCCTCCTTACCGGTTCGCCTTCCCATATTCCGCGTCTACAGGGAATTATTCCGCCTGCGCTACCATCTGGTCCCCAGGGCTTCTGGGCGCTGTCCTTCAATGTCCGTCATTGGACTGCTGCCTGGGCCTGGAAGGCAGTAGAAGCCGGAGGAGGAGGAGCACAGGAGCCCCACAGCTTACCGGAAATACAGAGAGAACTGCAAAGAGAGGAAGCAGAGCAGAAGGCTCACGTTACAGCCGCAGCCAGAGCTGGGCGGGTCGGTCCAGCAGTGCTGGGAGGGCATAGAGTAGCGCTCAGTGCGGGTGTATTGGCCAAGACCATACAGAGCCACACACTCCAGGCTGCAAGCACCTGACGCGTGTCACCATGTCGTGTGCAACACCTTTGACGAGTCCTTGCTTTTTAGTCAGCAAAACTTTCGTTTTGGTATTTGTAGGCCCTAATGTTTAACTTGAAAAACGAAAACCTATAAGACCCAGAATGCTAAGTGTTATTGGCTAAAAGGCAAGTAGCAGCTCAAGGTGTCGCACATGGAAACACTTATCTAGATGAAACCGCCCGGAAACGTATCTTCCCAACTGTCCCAAGTTTCTAAAGGGCTGGTATGGGGACACAACCAAACACGTTCTCTTTCCCTGCCGTCTACTGTTTGGTACTCATCCCTCTTCCTCCTCCCACTGCAGTCACAGAGACCTGCATTTTACCTCTTTTGTTCTATCTCCCCCTGGCAGGTACCCAGGGCCATCTTAAGCACTTTTGGGGCCCGATGCAAAGATACATCTGGGGCCCCCCTCCACCTAACCAAAGGAATTCATGAATCCAGAATATCTGGTCGCACCCACTCGTTGCGATCATAACACATATCTTAATATGCTGCCTCCGAGTGATCAAAATAGGCACAGGCACTCCCTTTCAGTACCCTTACCCTCTTAATTCTTGCTGTAATCAGAATGTTGAACAAGTAGCATTTCAAGGCCATCAGTAACAGTCCATGACTTGTGTTCTAGCATCAGTAGGAGCCACGAGGAAGGTATACCGGCCATAGCATAAATGCAGGATGCAGTACGCAGGAAAAAGGTGCACATAATCCAGAAAAGACAGAGGACTAATCAGTTGCCCCGCTAAATGCAAAAATACTCAATCAGGGATCTAGGAGACCAATTGAAAGCAAGGAGAAATAAAGCTTCCCATACCAAAGCATAGATAGTGGGTGACGAGTAGAAGCTACCGGGAAGGTGTCCATATCCAGACAGACTGAGATTACAAGAAGGACACTGTTTTCACGTAGTGTTGCCATTAGAGAGCAACGAAACAAGTTGCTGTAGTGTGCTGTAGATCAATGCTCACTATTGTTATAGAGAAAGCAAAACTATAGACAGTGAACCCATTAGTGAGGCTTTTTTGAAGATCATACATTGATAATGAAATTACTCTGAAGGGTGAAGATTTTGAAAGTTTTAGGGACTGGCAATTATGACAGGTTAGGCAATACTAGATTACATGAGATGCCCAGGATCACACCTGTTGAGCAGTGAAGCCCACTCAGCAATGTATGCATGTTACCACTTCCCTTTCCAGTTCTTACCATGAATTTAAATAATCCCATTTTATAGAACTGATTTGGAATGTAAAAAAATCACATAACCCAATATGTCAAATTTTAAAAACAAACCATTATAAGCATATCATGCAACATGGAAGGGATTTTAGCTTTAGTGTCTCCATCATCAAGGGGAGTAAGTAAGTGCCAGCATACTTATTGATGTGAGCTTGAAAGATTTCATCTGGGTTTTAATTTAGTGTTTTGAAGCTTTAAATACACCCAAAAGACTGCTTTAATTGATATTTATAAATACGTAGAACAACCTTTGAATTGTACAAAAGGAAAAACATTGTGTCAATTTAGCAGACCTTAAAATATGCTTACTATCTGGCCCGCTCTCTTCTCAGTAGAACTATTTCCACTCAAATGGCCTACATAAAAAGAAAGATCAGGTAATGGGGTAAATAATGCCACCAGCATATTAGAAGGCAAACCTTTCCACAGATTACAGCACAGTAATTTGAGTGATATAAGATTTGCCCAGGATCTGTGCCTCTGTTGGCAAAACCATGAACGCTTTAGTTCCACAGTCTTAAGTTTGGCTATTTAATCACCTCTCAGACTAACACTTATGCTCCCCAGTAGAGGTGGCTGGCTAGGGTTTACAACTCCCTATCTGAACAAACCAATTTCTAGACCTTCACTACACTGATGCAATGTTTTATAGCAGCCACTATCTGATGCAGGCACATTGCTGATAATAGCATTTGTTGTGCTGAAAAACCAAGTACATACACATGTAGGTTTATTAACTTCAGACATAGGAAAGGCTGGGCCGACCTTGCTGTAATTTGATATTTATAATCTTGTCTATAGACACAGATTTCTGCAAGGAGTGCTTAACAAACTGAGCTATCTTCTGATCCATTGCAGCACTTACAATTATTAATATACATTTCAACTTTGGTTATTGCACATGATCAATATAATCCCCACGGAAAGGTGAGAATGCTACAATAGTTATGCCGTAGTGAACGCAGAAACTATGTATACTACAGTGAACGCAGAAAGCATTACAGGATGAATTGATCAGGGCAAAATGTACTTGTCAACAACAAAGAGGCAATGGTTTGTCTTTAGAGCTTCAGCAGCATGCCATAAACAGCATACCATAAAATATCCTGATGTGTGCTATTAACTTTGGTAAACAATGTGAACAGACTTCTTAAGAACAGACAGCATTGTGGGGCCCCCTCCAAGTTGGGGCCCGGGGCAAGTGCCCCTTTTGCCCTCCCATAAAGACGTCTCTGCAGGTACCTGCAGGTAAGTGTAATATCACAGGTAATGGAATCGCCAACCCCACTGTGCATCTTCTCTCTCATACTATGGTGAGGTTGCCCATTCCTCCATAGCGCCAGAGGGATTAATCCAGTGCAGAGCGCGCATGCCCTGCTCACTTCGCCATCGCCATTGTAATTTCTCATTTCTACTGTTAGCATTATGTAAGGATCCACATCTCCTTTCTATTCTGTTTGTGTGGGCTGCAACCCACTTGTTACTCGTATGATGGGCTACCGCCAAACGGGCAGTTTGCACTTGATTGAATAAAGGGCTACTCGTTCAAACCGTGACTCCGTGCATCCTTTACATATCTGTTTTATTGCTGCATTATTCCTGCATGCCGACATTCAACAATGGCAACGAGGATTCCACAACATTAACTATCACTGTGAAACCTATGTGCCGCAGTCATTTGCCGCATCCGGAGCCTCAGCCCAAAGACGTACGCGTCCAGCACCAGAACTGACCCGCGGCCCGGGACAACACCTGGCCGAACGCCGACACACGCCGTAAAGGGTGAGAGGCACTGAATCTACGACATCAGACCCTCTCCTCCGCACACATGAAGGAATTAGCTTGACACCGCAGCACAACATTGCACGGGATGGCCGCCTGGAACACACGCTGATCACGTATCACGGCACGCTGCCATACGCGCACCGCAGAACATTGCAAGCGGGCCCTGCTATCCTGCATCTCAAGCATACTACCTCAGATACGACGCTCCGCAGATATTTACTTACTTTGCATCGCTGCGGAGGAAACGCTGTCAAACCATCACCACGTTTATTTCCTGCATTGCAGCTACCATTATTCAAACTAAATGTTACAAACCGCATGAACACTTGCTGATACCAGCCTCATTGCAGCACTGCATTCAATACACATGTCCAGAGAACACGCTCCTAAGCCAAACACCAGGCTGACTCATCTACAGCACCAGTGAGCACAAAGGACGCCACACAGCAACTTTCATGGTGTGCCCCCTGTGCACCTCACAACTGCCATTATGTTAAGCAATGAAGCAGACAGCAGTCTGCACTGTCCCCAATCCAGCTCAACAACCTGCCACTCTGACCACATGGAAGAGAAGGGCACAGAGTTTCTCCAGTGTCCGCCATGCCCCAATTTGACATATCTGACACCAGTAGCTTGGCGCCTAGATGGGCCAGATGGCTCAAGGAATTGCACATTTATATTGATGCATCAGGTGTACTGGAGGAGCGCTGCCTAAGAGGCATCCTAATGCACTCGCTTGGCCCAGTGGTAAGAGACATCGTATTTGAGCTGCCAGAAAGCAACACAGACACATTTCAAGCCATAAATGACTCCCTGAACAATTATTTCGCACCATTGAGAAATGTAGACTACGAGAGACATATTTTTCACACCACTACCCAAGAAAGAGGGGAAACATGGACAACATTTTAATGAGACTGAGAAGAGGGGCAAAATATTGTGATTTCGATCGATACCCCACAGATGAAGCACTCAAATCACAGGCAATAGCTGGCTGTGAATCTCCTAAATTCTGCAAGAAACTACTCCAGAAAAGCAGAATGCTGGAAGAAATATTACAGCTAGCAAGAGCTGATTCGGCATTAACTTTACAAACAGAGTTGCTCGGCAACATCCAAATAACACAGTCTGCCTCAGCAACTACGGTGTGCCCCATTTGCACATCAGGAGACACAGCAGAACAGTAGAAATGTTATAGATGCGGTTTCAAATTCCCACATGTCGGCCGATACCTGGCCATAGGTCATCAGTGTGACAAATGCGGTGGTGAAAACCATTTCCAATCTGTTTGCAGAAACATTAAATTCTTTCAACCAGCAGAAACAGGGAGAGATTCCATAAAACAAGATGGCCACCACTCGCAGCGGGAAAGTCCACAACCTTACACGTGATATTCACCTACTGCCAGCAGGTGCCGTTCCCACAGCAAATCACGGGAGTCATCACGCAACGACAGATGGCGGGAAGAAAGGAGAGAACACTCCAGTCGCCACAGGAGCAGACATGAGTCACATCGAAGAAAACAAGACAAAAAAATCAGATATCTGGAAGAATCACCACAACGGTGACGAGAATCACAGTCATCCTCATCCAGCGGTGACTGCAAGATGGGATACGTACATGCCATTGGAAACAGCATAGCCACAGAATACAGCCCCACACTACTGCTACAATTGAAAGGACTTAGCAAGGAATTCCTAATCAACACAGGGGCCACAGTAAATGTAATTAATGATGACACATATAAGTCTCTCATCACGAAAAAGGAACTAAGTGAAGCAGACACCGTGATTTACCCTACGGATCAAACAAACCCCTCAACTGCTGAGGCATGTTCACGGCCACATGCCAATACAAGGATAAAAGCCAAAGGGTCAAGATGTACACCATAAAAGGAGAAGTACCCGGAGGAAGCATACTGAGCTTCAAATCAGCCATTCAAATTAAATGGGTCTCATTCATATTATGTATCAAATCATGTCTGCTTACACCACCAGTCCAAAGGACATGATTCAGAAAATGTTTCCGTCACTATTCAAGAGCCTAGGAAAACTAAAAGACAAACAGATCAAGCTACACATACACCAGCACATTCCCAAAACGGCCCACCATTACAGAGGCATCCCTCTTAACATCCAGAGGCAAGTGGAAGATGAAATCTAGGCCCTACCTCAACAAGACATAATTGAACCAGCGTCAGGACCCACACCTTGGGTGTCCCCCATTGTGCCCGTGCCCAAAAAGGAAAACATAAACAGTATGCGCATCTGTGTAGACATGAGGGCCCCAAATGTAGCCATAGAAAGAGAACGTCACCTTGCCCCCAGGATAACAGACATGATGCACTTACTTTACGGGGCAAAGGTTTCCTCAAAATTGGACCTAAACAAGGGCTACCACCAGCTTGAACTGCCTCCATCATTGAGATACATCACCACATTCTTGACCCACCTGGGATTATTCAGATACAAAAGGCTCCGTTTTGGTGTGTCATCAGTGGCCGAAATCTTTCAAAATGAAATTCACCAAGTTATTAAACACATCCCAAATTGCTTAAATTATAGCGATGACATTCTTTTCTTTGGTACCACTCAAGAAATACATGATAACACCCTAAGAAGAGTGTGTAGGGCCCTTGAAAACGCTCACCTCACGCTCAACCCAGACAAGTGTGAAATCAGCAAATCCACATTACATTTTTTCAGACACATATTCTCAAGTAATGGTTTACAACCTGACACTGAAAAGGTGCAAGCGCTGGTGGAGGCCCCCATGCCCATGTCCGTGTCAGCAGTACGCTCATTCCTGGGCATGGCGAGCTACTGCACACACTACATCCAAGACTTTGCATCTGTAAGCACGCCCCTTTAACTGCTCATAGGGAAACATCAAGAATTCCTATGGTCCGGTGAATGTGAGGAAGCCTTCCAAGAAATCAAGAAGCGCATTGCGTCAGCATCCTGCATGGCATACTATGATCCAGACCTTGTAGGATGCCGCTAAAATGCCACCATGCATCGCCAGGTGGGGTCTAAGACTACAAGAGTACTCTTTCAAAATCATACATCACCCGGAAAAGGACAACAACCCCACAGACTTCCAGTCCAGATACCCGCTACCAGCCCACGATGAATGTCAGTCAGCCAAAGCGAATCAATATATAAACTACCTGATAAGCAATGCTCTCCCCAAATCCATCACAATAGTTCAAAAAAACAAGCCCTACAAAAGGATCAGCTAATCCAAAAGGTACAAGAGTGTTTGAAGTCTGGTCAGTGGCACAACACTTTCAACCATGGACAAACCCTGTCCCCAAGTGAGGAAAGACATCTTTGCACATTCAAACTCATCAGACACACTTTATCGACATCACGACAAGTCTTCTGTTAAAAGAAAACAGAATTGTCATCCCGGCTAGTCTGCAGGAACAAGTGCTAGCACTAGCACATTTGGGACACAGGGAATAGTGTCGACCAAACGGCAACTCAGAACCAAAGTGTGGTTCCCCCAGATGGATGAAAGGGTGGAACAAATGCTGGGCAAGTGCATCACATGCCAGGCAGTCGCCCCACGCACTTTCCCCGAGCCGCTCAAAACATCCACAATGCCTCTGCAGGTATGGGACGAAGTAGCCATTGACATGTTCGGGCCTCTGGCAAACGGCAAGTACGTGTTAGTGATTGTCAACGAAATGTCCAGATTCCATGAAGTGCATTTCATTCACTCCACAAGTGCACAGGCGGTAATACCAGCTCTAGACAAATCTTTTGCGCACTACGGGATATTATCCATAGTCAAGTCAGACAACGGTCCACCCTTTAGCGGACACAACTTCATGTTTGTAAAACATCTTGGGTTCCAGCCTCGCAAGATCACACCACTGTGGCCGCAAGCAAATGGAATGGTGGAGAAATTCATGAGCAATCTCAAACGTGCCCTCCAGGTATGCTCCATCACCAACGGGTCATTCATGCAAGCTGTCTTCACACTACAACGAGAATACAGAAACAACCCTCACAGCTCAACTGGGGAATGCCCGTCCACCTTGATGTTCGGACGAATAGTAAAAACGACACTACCGCAAAACCCCCATGCAGCTCTTCCCAACACCTATATAGACACAGCAAGGGTGAGGGACAAGGAAAGCAAAACGAAAATGAGAGAATATGCGGACCTTCGAAGACATGCAAGACCAAGCTCCATCCAAATAGGCAACCACGTCGTGGTCCGACAAAACCAAAATACCAAGGAAACCCCAGCTTTCAAGCCAGAACCGATGGCGGTGACCCACATACGGGGATCAATGATAACCGTGGCAAGTCCACAAGGCACCATCACCCGGAACTCCTCGTTCTTCAGGACTTTAGGAGGCGACCGAGATCCAGCGAACATTGAGGTGACAAGGGCAGAAGAATCATCTGACATAGACTCTGAATACAGAGAAGAGGACAGAGATGCCGATGACAGTGACAGTGACTGTACAAACACAAGTGAGCACTCCCCTGTATGCAGTCCATCGAGAAGGACTATACGCAAGCCATCAAGATGGATCGAGGAAATTAACTAACTATTCCAATTCACAAGTTAAGAAAGGGGGAGATATAATGTCCCATTTCTACTGTTAGCATTATGTAATGATCCGAGTCTCCTTTCTATTGTTCTGTTTGTGTGGGCTGCGACCCACTTGTTACTCGTAGGCGGAGCTACTGCCAAATGGGCAGTTCGCACTTGATTGAATAAAGGGTTACACATTGAAACCGTGGCTCTGTGCATCCTTTACATATCTGTCTTATTGCTTCATTATTCCTGCAAGCCGACATTCAACAACCATAGAGAGGCAGGAATGTAAGAAGAAGGAGGGATCGGGGATATAGATCCCCATCTCGATAACATACCAGGATAGGGGGAGAGTTGTTGGAGTACAAATCCCCCTAACAGTCGAGAGTGGAGGGGATATATTACCGTTTTGTATCCCCCATCCACCACATTTTTGAGGTAGCTCGGTCCTCTCTGTGAGAAGGGGCCTAACCTATCTTCCTGATCAAAGAATTCAGTGCACATTATTTGACAAAACATAAATAACACTTCATGATATTGTAAAGTGCACTGCCCTGCTGCCAGAGTGCTGTATTCTGCAATGCGTTCCATGTTCATTGTTTTACCTAGTTTGTGTGCTCATTATAGCAAAACTAGTGTATTGTTTATACCTTTCTTTGGGGGCTATACTAAGCATGTGCAATAACTTAATTTGAAATCAATGTTGATAAGTTTGAGAGCCACAATGGTTAAGAAGATAGCTCAGTGTGTTAAGCACTTGTTGCAGAGATTTGTAGTCATGTGCCAGACCACAGTACCAAAATAATTGATGCTCGCCAATGTCCGCTCAGCAATCAGCCATGCAGCTGACATCGCCGACCTCATCACCACATATGAATTGGAAGCCATGTTCATTACTGAGACCTGGTTGACATCCACCTTCTCCAACATCCTGGATGATCATCCCCAACAGCTAAAGAATTATAAAACAATATTGTCCAAACAAGATCGGTGGAGACCCTGCCATCATTCACAAGGCATCATGGCCATGCACCCAACTGGACGTTGCCACCAGTGGCTCTATCGAAACCTATCCTGCCACATCCCGCTCTCCCTAATGGACACAGTCACTTTTAATTTCATCTACAGAACACCCAAGCCCAACACCTCCTTCATTGAAGACTTCTTGAACTTGGTCACCACCATGTCTATCACACATGCCAACATCTTCGTCTTTGATTTCAACATCCCTGGCAACCCAGAAACCAAGTCAATGAAGGAAGTTCTCCATTGCCTACTCGACACACTGAACCTCACACAGAACACAAAGGAACAAACCCACATCAAAGGTAATATCCTCAAACTCATTATCACTGTACTGCCCACCCTTCCTCAAAGCTCTATTCCGCTCGACTGGTAGGACCATCTGGCAGTCCCCTTTGAGATCAGTCACTCCATACCTCTCAAGCAAACCCATTGCAAAGCAAGTAATCAAGCCTTCAGATTCTTCAAGAACTTTCCAGTGAATGCTCTCAGAGAAGACCTCACCAAAAATCCAGCTCACATGGGTGGATGTACCTCTGACGAACCAGGACTGCAAGTTGATTCTCAAGAAACTCAACACCACCCTCACAAACAACATCAACCACCATGCCCCAGTGAAATGGCGCATCCTCAAGCCTAAGCCATCAGCACCCTGATATACTCAAGAACTGAATCTTAAACATACTATCAGAAAACAAGAAAAAGAATTGGTGAAAAGCCTGCACTTATATCCAACCTCGCCCTCTGTGCTTCACGCAGGCGATTGATTAGCACTGCCAAGGGCAACTACTACCAAAACACCATAGCCAGGGCCAACAATTAAAGCAGAGCCCTCTTCAAAGCCATCAAGCACTCCATCAACCTTCTGCCCGACCCACCTGTAGCACACTCCATTGAAAAGTCCACCACCATCTACTCTTTCTTCGTCAACATGATCCGTCAACACATAGACACCAATGCCATAACTGATGGCACACCACATCCCATTTTGAAAAAAAGCACAACTACCTGGACTACTTTCAAAGACCTCACTGCCACTTTAGCATCCCTCAAGGCCACATCATATGCGGACGACATCCTCCCTGCCTCTGTACTCAAGACCCTCCCTTACCTGACCATCAACAGCTCCCTAACTCAAGGCACCTTCCCCTCTACCCTCAAGACCGGATAAATACTCCAGCTTTTTAAGAAACCAACATTGGACCCTGAAGATCTCAGCAACTACCTCCCCATCACCTGTCTTCCTTTCCTAGGTAAGATCCTTGAGAAAGCAGTAGCCATGCAACTCCTCCAACACATGGACATCAGTAATCTACTTCAGTCCTACCAATATGGCTTCAGAACCAGATACAGCACAGACACGGCTACCATCAAAGTGATCCATGATGCCCTTAAAATCCTCAATGATGGTCATCTTTGCCTCTGAGTTCTCATCTCAAAAGCATTTGACACAGTAGACCACCAGACACACTCTGACAATCTACATCGATGCATGGGGATCAGCAAGATCATCCGTAGCGGGTTGAAATCCTACCTTGCAAATCACTAACAGTTCATACAGATGGATTCTTCCAGATCACCAACTCTCACCAACATCTGTGGAGTCCTGCAAGGATCCCTCCTGTCCCGCGTGATCTCCAATCTTTACATGGAACCGCTCAGAACCCTCCGCGATCCACACAACATCCACATTCATCAATACGCATATGGCACGCAGATCTACCTCAAGATATCCTCCATCAAAGACATCCACAGGCTCCGGCCCTGCCTCACATTGATCTAATCATGGATGCCCAGTTCTTACGTGAAGCTCAACCCCTCCAAGACTGAATTCCTACTGCTGACCAACAATACTGAACACGCTGACATCCAGATGTGGCTCTCTGCTATGTACCCCAAGGGATTCACACCCCAGCTGGCCACATGCGCCAAGTCCCCTGGGTTCAACATCAACAAACACTTCACTTTCAAACAGCACATAGCAAGGAAGACATACACTGCCTGGTACCAACTTTCTGTCCTGTGGAAAATCAAGCCCGTCATCCCAGAAAACAACTTCAGATCCGCTGTCCAAGCCTTTGTCCTCTCCCACCTGGATGGTGCCAATGCCCTTTTGGAAGGCGTTCCAGTGACTACCCTGTTCGGAGGCAGATGAATACATCATCCATAGCTTCTGCCACTCCTCCGGCTCAATACCGCTCAGGTGAGAAGCGTTACTAAAGCAACCATACCGCCCTTCCCCAGGCAGGTACAGCAGGAGATGGACACAATCTAAGCTGAAGATGACAAGAGTAATCAAACTAACATTGTAACAATACATGTGCATGCGTTAGACACAAAGCAATGTGCACTCAACATTTACTCGTACACTAGGTAACATATGCATTTATACATGAAGAATATCAACATAGGATCCATAAGACATGAAGAATACTAACATAAGCAATGTATATGTTGAATGCAACATGAACAACATGCAAATATAGCTCACTAACATAGAACGCAAGAGTGTAGCAGTCAGCCATCTTCTTTAAAATGGAAGCCACAACATTCTTCTAATTAAACAAAAGGCCTCAAGTCTTCACAAGAACTCAAGATGCTGAAATTACAAAAATACAGATCAGTGCGGAGCTTAGGCAGTAGCTGGCAACCACCACCAAGGCTACTGCGAAACAAGGGAGGGTCATAACATTGCAGAGAAGGCACAAGATAGCAATTCCCAGGACGCAAGAGGTATACTACCAGATTAATTAAAGTTTAGAAGAGTATAACCTTACCATTGTTAGCCAGGTGCACGGAAACTATATGCCAGGAGAGTCCATGCAGAATAACTCAATAGTGTCTTCGGTGGTAAAAGAAACGATATCTCTCAAATCAAAATTAGCTAAAATCCTAATGAATGCAGGGTAAAATAATTCCAACCACGGTCCCATCACACATGACCCATAATTGCCAAACATATCTATTCATTAGGAACCAACACACATAGGACATCTGCTGTACATCCTACATGTACACTCAGACATGAGACATCAGACAAGGCCAAGTACAAAGAAATCAATGTGGCTCATGGCCTAGGAATAAGGGATGGTAAAAAATGGTATTGAATGGAAAGCAGCCCATGGACCTCTCTCCCCCTACTCCTGTTTGGCTCATGTCTTGACAACCTGTCAAGGTTCCATGTGTTAAATCCCCGCAAAAATATTGCCATACAAGAATGGGGCTGTTTGTTTGCGGCAATATTAACACATGCAACCTGCGCGGGACGCCCCTGCAACACCCATATCTTTTTTTAAAGGAGCGGGTGACACCCCTGCAACCCATGCTCCCATTTACCCCATAAATTATCCCCACAAATAATGTTGCCTATGGACTTTCCTGGCGACCATATATATGGGGACATTATTTGTGGGGCTAATATTACCTGATACCCCTGTCAATTGTGCAAGGTTGGTAAGCAGAATGCCAACCCATTACAGTCCCTGGTGTTAGACCGCTCAGCAAATTATGTGAAAAACGATAATTTGGTGTAGCAATGATGCATTGATTCTTTTATAAATTTAGAGGTGGTCCTAGGTGGAACTATCAGATTCTCATAACCCAATTACATGTTCTATATGTATAGAGTATATATGCCAATCCCCTTAACCAATCCCCAGTCCCCGTAGGTTTTGTACCAAAAGATTATGTTATAACTTCAGCAATGACGAGTTTTGCGTCTTTAATCCATTGTCTTGTATTAAATCAAATGAGAGCTTCCAGATTTTAATGCATGTATGCTGTCCCTGCTTTATTTGGATGATAATAAAGCTGGATATTTCCTTGCACTTTGTCTACTTCCGTTATTGAGTCTAGCTTGGACTGACTTCAGATCCTCTTGGTAACTTGGGACTTTCCTGGGCTGTTTTAACAGATGGTAGCAGAGGATGGTTGGCTAGGGATCACTGGAAGGTAATGGAAGCAGAAGTGTAATGGAAAACATGGAATGGATCCCAATAGAAAGTATTCCCAAGAGCTGCAGAGCCAACCTATGGAGAAAAAGATTACGTGCAACAGAGAGAGGTAAGCAGGAGCCCCTTTAGATAAAGTCCGGTCCCCGCAGGCTGCCCCATAGGGCATGGTCATACAATTGACGGATAGGGGAGACTAGAAGCCGGGGACTTTCAGTCGATCTACAGAAAAGTAAGTATGACATTGGCAGAGCAAAACGGGTGGATGGGATTTTTTGTATATTCGGGAGTTTTGAAGAAGTAAGTAGATTTAAGAAAAGGAGTTAGCTTCTGACAAGGGTCAGAAAAGATCACATGGTAAGCCTCGTTATGGGGCAATAATAAAACAGACAAATACCTCACCAGGAGGTGGCAAGACGGACGTAGTATATTTATTTGTGTAGTAATTGCTGGTGCCAGCCTCTTGTTGTAAGACAACTTTGGGCTTGTAGAAGTGGATTTTTGTGTATATTGTGGAAAGTGTAAAGTTGTGGTGTGGACCAAGGGGTGTGGTTCGGTGTGGGAGCAGCGAGGCAGGGCTGCTCAGAGCTTGAGTAATGGTTATGGTGTCAATCAGAAGGATTGTATGATGCAGGAGGTGTGGTATGAGAGAGACACAGAAGTATTAATTGAAGAGAAGTATTATTGGAGAAGTGTATGAAACGGAGGTAAAAGAGGGTGAATGAGATTTGAAATAAAGATGTTTAAGTAGTGGTAAGTGACAGTGTGACGTATCATTATGGGGGATGCTCCCATCACTCACCTGTGATTAGCATTACCCGGGTATAAGGACAACATCCTTAAATAAAACACACATGGGTTTGGGACACAGCAGGCAAAATGTTTGTGCCCTGGCCACAAGAAGGCACTCACTGAAAGAGAGTACTGCAACACATGTTCACCTATTTACATTCCACGTAGATGGAAAACAGTTACAGAATCGTATAGCCATTCTGGAACTATGGAAAATGTATGAGGAGGAGGTAGAGGAGCCACCTGAGAAGGAATGGATGCTAAATCAGCATGACAAAGGGGGTATAGTACCCAAGGCTCCTCCTCCTCTGCCCCAGACCAGTGATCCGTCTTCGGAAGCACAGGGATTATATCTATTACAAACATTAAAAGCAGCATTGGTGTATACTAATTCTCACATATGCACCCACCGCCTTCAGTAGCAAACATTTTATCAGTGGAGAAAAAAATAAGTAAACAACAACCAGTGTCCACGCACGTGGAATATGAAGAGCACAGCGACTTGCAAGCTGAAACTGACAGAAGCCGAGGAGGAGGTCCAGAAACAGAGAAAGAGAGGCAGACAGGGTAGCTGGGATGAGACAGCGATTGTACCAAACAAATGGGTAGGAGGACAGATAATGCCCAAATTAGATGGAAAAAGCATAGATGATTTTAAGGAAAGGGAAATGGAAGTTAGAGAAAGACAGGAGAAAGAAGATAAAAGGGCACAGAAGGAGAGAAAAAGAGAATGAAAATGAGGGGAGAAATACATAATGACTGAAGAAAGGGGGAGGGAAAAGAAGAGGGAGACAAAGAGAAAGAGACAAGAGGCAAGAAGAAGAAAGGAAAAATGAGAAATGAAGTGAAGAGGCGGAAACAGAAAGAAGAAAGGGAAAGGGACAGACAGCGAGATGGGGAACGAAGTAAGCAAAGGTGATGAAAAGAAGTTGATGATATCATTAGGGGGCATATGCTCCTAGACAGAGAAAGAGACAGGAAGCAGGAACAGAAAGAAAGGGGGAGGAGCTTATAGAGACACTGCAAGAAGTTGATGACATTATGAGCAGACATGCGTTTTGTTTGTTTGTTTGTTTATTTATTTATAATGCGCACCAGACCCAAGGGTACCAGGGCGCAGTAGTTACAAGGATATGCAAGGTGTAGGTTCACAGGTTACAGAATGGAGACAGGTGTAATACATATAAAGGCAATGGAAAGGTCAATGAGTACAAAGAGGAAGATATACAGGATACAATGTTGTACAGCTCAGTTTAGCTCTGCAGGGGCACCTGGAATCCTCCACTACTGCCTTTTCTGGTATGCGCTGGAGTACTGGACTGTGAAACGTGTATCTGAAAGGGAATGTACAGGAATGTCAACTGATGCGATGTGCAGGAAGGAGCCACCACCCAGTACCACCCAATACCCAACCTCTGGGGTCCTCTCTCACCTGTTTTTATGTTTCAGGAAGCTCTCCATCCTGCTATATCTCAACAAGGGGAGCTTTTAGATGCGGCCAGTTACTTCACTGGCTGTTGGGGTTCCGCCCAGATGTGCTGCGGCGTGAATGTTCTTTATTGAGGAGTTCTATCAGGTGGGTTGGTGCAAATGCTCACGTGACAGTTCTCTTGCAAATGGTCTTCAGATCTGTGGTGCTAGCGCCTTTGGTATTGTCTTGGCGCCACTATGATGTGGCTGTGTTTTAAGAGCCTTGTGACCCCTTAGTGTCCCAATGTGTGCCTTACTCCTTCAGCTGTAGCGCTTAATATTCCTTTTGTTACTTACAGCGCCTTTTGTTCATAATGTCCTCAAAGCGCTTTGTTGTCTTTTATTCTAGGCACTGACAGTTAACTTTGTGGTCGTAGGGCGCGCACGCAGTGCTCCTAATTGTTCACTGACCTTTCTTGTTTGTTTTTCCTTGGTGCTAGGAGCGCTGTTAAATAGCCGACATTCTGCCGTGGAGAAGCCGCTCACAGGAAGAAGAACACGGCATGCGGCTGCAACAGCTGACGAGCGGAGAGATGTTCGAGGAGCCGGAGGGAATCCTGAGGGCAGCTGATCTCGAGAAGACGGAGGTTCCTGGAAGGCGTCGCTGCGAGGATCGAATGGTGGTAATTGCTGCTGGGGAATCGGATGCCCGCGCGCTTGCAGACTTTATTGTTGTTTTCTTTTCCCTTGCAGGATCAATGCTGGAAGCGTCACGCTGCATCAGCAGAACGTCGCGAAGCGGGGATCTTGGTTTGGGCGTAGCTATTTATAGTAAGCCAGCCCCAGCCACGCCCAGAAGACTGACCTGCAACTAAGGATGCCAGCAAAAGTAATGCGTCCACCTTGAAGGGGCTGACAGGCACAGGATGTACCCAACGGGATTCTATTAACCCCTGAAAGTTTCCCAGGCTCCTGTATTAACCCATGAATGCCCATAAATGCCAGTTCACTCAAGTACTTCTGGTATACCGCCAGTCCTGCCATGCTTTAACCCACCTTGCCCCTGCCTGTAACCGGGCCCGGGGCCACCCACAGTGCTTCAGATGGTGCTTTGGGGCCCTAAGTCGGGGGCAAGAGACCAAGCCCACGGAATTAAGGTCTGTGACCGTGACAAATGTGCTGAAATAGTACTAAAGTGCAGAACATACATGCAGGTAAGGTACAAAATGTGAGTAATGCGCGAGCAAGCCTAAAGATCGGTAGACTTCAGCCAGTTGATGTAGCTAAGTCTGAAGTTCGGGTAAGGTTGGTCTTCTCTGATAAGGGGTGGCAGGGAGTTCCATAGTTGGCCCACTTTGACGGGGAAACTACATCCACTCATCTTAGAAAGCTTAAATCTCGGGATAATGAGGCAATTGGTGTTGGTTAGTCTTGTAGGTCTGGTAGATGTTCTCCTATGGAATCTATCCGAGAGGTAACTAGGGGCAGCCCTGTTCAGTGCTTTATGGGTAAGGGATGCAGTTTTTACCTGAATTTTGTTGAGAGTTGAAAGCCAATTATTTTGGCGCATGATCACAGATATGGGTGATCTTCTAGCCACGCCAAGTGCCGCTCTAACGGGTTTGTTTTGGAGGATTTGTATCCTCTGGATAATTGATTTGTTGGCACTGATGTAGAGGGCGTTACAATAGTCTAACCTAGAGAGTATGAGGGCTCTAGCCAGTATAATGCAATTGCCATCAGAGAGGAAGGGTTTGCCAGTTCTAATGAGCTTACAAATGCAGGCAGTGGCCGAGGCCATGGAATTCACTTGTTTGCCAAAGGAGAAAGTGGAATCCAAGTAAATACCAAGGGCCTTTACCTCCTTGGCTACCTTGATGAGGTTCCCATCGATTATGATGGATGAATAGTCCTGTCGTAGTTTCTTGAGGTTGGTGGGGTCACCCAGGATGATGAGTTCAGTTTTGTCATCATTCAGGCAGAGACCGTGGGTAGCCATTGTCACGACCTTATCCCCACCAAGGGCTCATGGGGCCCTAAGGACCTTATTCGGGTCCCCTCGGATGCCTTGGAGCCAGTCCTGGCGTTGTTGGCATAGGAGATGCTTGCTGGGACAGGGTTTCTATGGACAGAGGACAAGCATGGCCGCCCCCATGCGGAATACTGGGGAACAACATTTCGCGGTCTAGCCTTCAGGGTGGGGGCGGCGCGGTCTAGCCTTCAGGGTGGGGCCCGCCCCAAAGACACCTGGGATACCGCCTTGCTATTTAAACCACGCCCGACTAAGGGCATGCGCTTCGCGTTATTCTGCCTTGCAGCGTGATGCTCATCAGATCCTGCCCTGCCATCCTTACCTGCTCTGCAGCATCCATCTGCTTCCTACTCATCTAAGGCAAGAACCATTGCCACCCTTACCTGCTCTGCTGCATCCATCAGCTTCGAACTCATCCAAGGCAAGAACCATCGCCATCCTTACCTGCTCAGCAGCATCCATCGGCTTCGAAGTCATCCAAGACAAGAATCATCACCATCCTTACCAGCTCCACTGGTCGCCCGGAACGCCAACATCTTCAAGACATCTTTCATCCGTCGGATTCCCGGAGAACATTCTTCTCCTGGTTGTCGCGACCTACAGAACAAAACAAAACCACAGGTTAGCCTCTTGCAAGGACACTCCCAGCGCCACTTGGCATTCTTCTCATCTATTTGAACCGGGCTTCGGCTTCTACCGCAGCACTCGCCACCTCCAACAAGAAGCGAGAAAGACATTATTGCAAATTCAACTAAAGACTTTGCTTGCATCTCAAAGACATTGCTTTCGCCTGAAAGACTTACCTGAAAGAAGGAGTTGCAGCCGGTCTGAACTCCGGCCCTCGCCAGTGAAGAAACTCGGCGGACCGGTGCCACCTTTTGACGCGCCCCTGCCCAGCGCCGCAGGACGGAGAGCGCACCTTTATAGAAAACAAGGTGAGAGACATTCTCTGGGGAACTGCAAGGGGAACTCGCAAGGTGGGTTGCAAGGAAAGAACCGAAGCTTATCTCCCCCTCCTATTTTCTAGAGTTGCTCCTTGATTATCCAGATTCCAGGACAGGCGAAGGGTACCCGAGAGCATCCCAGCTATTCGAGAGGCACTCCCGTGGACCAACAAGGTGAGCGTTACAGAACGCAAAGCCCTAACTAAATCATCCACCTGGGTGTCTACTATGGAAACTTCGGAAACAGACCAGTTAGCCCAGTTGTTGGGGCAGTTGCGCGCTGAGGTTCATTCTGCGTGGCAGGAAACCAACGCATTACGAAGGGAGGTGATTGTTACCAAGGAGAGGACCGATGACCTCGGGAGGCAACTTCTTCAGTCACAAGCAGGACAATCCCCGTTGCCTGGAGTTGGTCAATCCACCTCGGCTACCGCAAGCAATCCTGTTCAGATTAACCTCCCTGGGGCTGTGTCACTGGCTCCTCCGGAACAGTTTGCAGGAGATCCCCGGCGATACGCCACCTTCAAGAACCAATGTCGCCTCCACTTTCTGTGCAGGCCTGGGGCGTTCCCTACGGATCAGGCATGTGTGGCTTTTGTTTTATCCTACCTTAGCGGGAGTGCAGCTGACTGGTCAGTGCCATTTATCAGCCAAAATGACCCTCAGCTTCAAGACTTTGATGGATTTCAGCGGGAGCTGGAAAAACTTTTCGCCCGACGCCACCAGGGACAGGCCCTAGATAACAAACTCTTGTCTCTTCGTCAAGGGAGCCAGGATCTGCTGACCTACATTGCGACGTTCAATCGACTGGTGGTTGAGGCAGATTGGCCAGAGGATAAACAGACTACGTTATTCCACTGGGGTCTTTGTGGGGAGTTAAAGGACTTTTTGGCCCAAGTGGTGGACCCACCCCGGGATTGTGCCGAGTTCATTAGTTTGGTAGTCTAGTTGGATCGTCGACTACAAGATAGGAAGAGTGACCGAGGGAAATCGGATTCGCGCCCCTTATTCATACGACCCAAGGATCATGCTCTGCGGGGCTCTGACGGAACCAGTGAACCCATGCAGATAGGAGGGGTCAGGCCCCCATCAACCAAAGTCGAAAGGGACAAAAGGAGAGAGATGCAATTGTGCCTGTATTTTGGGAAAGCAGGCCATTTCTTAAAAGATTGCCCGGTCAAGCCCCCCAGACGAACCGTCGGTGCCACGGATAAGGAAAACCCCGAAGAGGAATCGGAAAACGACCAAGCCCGGCAATTGTAGGGGTCCAATTGTCGAGCGAAGAAATCCAGCTTCAGACCTCCCATTTTGCGCTACCTGTGATTTTAATTCCACACCAACAGTCGTCGGATATGCATTTGTTGGAAGCCTACCTCGACAGCGGAGCGGTGGGGAACTATATCGATCGAGACCTTGCAGCAAAGATGGGCCTAGTCCTGTGCCCCAAGCCAACCGCAGAAACCGTAACCACAGTTGATGGCACCGAAATCGCTTCGGGTCCTGTGTCAGAGTGCACCACTGAACTTACCCTCCTATGCGAAGATGGGCATGACGAAATTATAGTATTTGACCTGATCAAAGCTCCCCAGTTCCGGCTGATCCTGGGAATGCCATGGCTGGTTGCTCATAACCCCGAATCAACTGGCGAGCGCGCAAACTGGTTTTTGCCCACAGCTGTACGCATACTTGTTACCCGAAAGGGCGGAAAACAAAACTTGCAAGTTCCCCGGTGCGGGAGGGATTGGCTCATGCCCTCGGAGGGGTTGCAACCCTGCCAGTTCACTACCAAGATTTCCAAGATGTTTTCCAGAAGGAGCAGGCAAACACGTTGCCCCCCAACAGACCTTACGACTGTCAAATCGACCTGCTACCAGGAGCCCAGATTCCATGTGGACTCATTTACACACTCACTGAACCCGAAAATCAGCACCTGAAGACGTACCTGAAGCAGTACCTGGCCAATGGGTTCATCCGCCCGTCCAAGTCATCGGCCGCGGCGCCATTATTCTTCGTTCCAAAAAAGGAAGGCGACTTAAGTACGTGCATAGACTATCGTGCATTAAACCGGGTGACCATCAAAAACCGCTATCCACTACCGCTGATTACGGAGTTACTGGACCAGGTCAAGGAGGCCAAAATCTACACCAAACTGGATCTGAGAGGGGCGTACCACCTGGTGCGCATCAAAGAAGGGGACGAGTGGAAGACGGCCTTCCGTAGCAAATACGGCCTGTTTGAGTATCAAGTAATGCCGTTTGGCCTATGCAACGCCCCTGCTGCGTTCCAGTACTTAATGAACAACGTCCTTCGAGAACTCATCGACGTCTGTGCTCTTGTATACATCGACGACATTCTTGTGTACTCAACATCTGAATAAGAACACATTGAGCATGTGCGGGCGGTCCTGGCTAAGCTTCGCGAACACCATCTGTACGCGAAACTGGAAAAGTGCTTGTTCCATGTTACAGAGGTGGAATTCCTGGGTTTTGTCCTTTCCCCCCAAGGCATACGAATGGACGCTCATAAGGTGGACGCAGTCCTCAATTGGCCAGCCCCCACTTCGATTAAGGGAGTCCAAAGCATGTTGGGGTTTGCGAATTTCTATCGCCGCTTCATCCCGGGTTTCTCCCAAGTTGTGCACCCAATTACTTCATAGCTCAGAAAATGCAACAAGACCTTTAATTGGACTGAAGAATCGGAAAAGGCCTTTCAAGAACTCAATACCAGGTTTACCTCCGCCCCCATTTTGCGACATCCACGTCCAGATCTTCCCTACATTGTGTTAACCGATGCGTCCAGTCTGGCCTGGGGAGCGGTTTTGTCCCAAAAAGACCCTTTAACAGGCCAATTGCACCCGGTGGCCTTTTGGTCACGGAAGTTCACGCCTGCGGAGCTCAACTACGCCATCACCGATAAGGAGTTATTGGCCATTAAAGCAGCCTTTAAGGCCTGGTGACACTACCTGCTGGGGGCCAGGCACACCGTCACTGTAATAACTGACCACAGGAATCTCCAGTACCTGAAAGGAGCGAAGGCTCAATTATCACAGCAGCTACACTGGGCCCTTTTCTTCGCAGAATATGACTTTGTGATCACGTACCGACCTAGGCTAAAAAAATGACAAAGCTGACGCTCTCTCCCACATGGGAACAGATGACATGGCACACACGCCGCCGGACCCAGTGGCCATCACACCGGAGAATAGATTACTAGGTATTACTACCACCATGACCCAGAGTGAACAACTTATATATGAAATTCAACAGGTCTTCACCCAGGAGCAGCTACAAGAATTGGCCTCTAGGGGAGAGCACTATAGTGTCAAGAATCAACTGCCGTACTACCGAAATCGGCTATTCGTTCCAGTGAAGGAATTACAAGGACAGGTCATCTCCGAGCACCATGACTCTCTTATGGAGGGCCATCCAGGAATCGCCAAAACCTTAGCTAAGATACAAAGGAACTACTGGTGGCCAACTTGGCGCAAGGACGTAACCGTGTTTGTGTCTTCATGTGGTGTCTGTGACCAAAACAAGTCTAGCAAGCAAAGCACTGCCAGGCTCCTTATGCCGTTGGACATTCCCCCAGCCCCATGGCACACGTTGTCACTTGATTTTATCACCAACCTCCCTCCATGTCAAGGTTTCAATACCATCCTGGTGATTGTGGACTTATTTTCTAAAATGGCCCATTTCTTCCCCTTCAAGGGTCTTCCGACTGCTTCCGGCCTCGCCAAAGTCTTACTGGAACATATTGTACATCTAAACGGATTCCCGTCAGTCCTAATATCAGATCGTGGGTCCCAATTCGTGTCTAGTTTCTGGAAGAAATGCTGCTCTTTAGCCCAGATAGACATCCGGCTGTCCAAAAGCCACCACCCACAGACCGACAGCCAAACGGAGAGAACAAATCAGACTCTCGAGCAGTACTTACGCTGCATGCTACACCAGGGTGAAGGGGATTGGAAGGAACTTCTATGGATCGCAGAGTACGCGTATAATAATTTGCTACATAGCAGCACAGGACAAATGCCATTCTTTACGATCTATGGACGACACCCACGCACTTCTGAACTCGATATCCCTACAACCCTGGAAATGCCTGCAGTAGAGACACACCACCATCACTCAAGCCTTCGCGAAAGGTCAGGAGCACCTACCACATGCAAAGGCACGCCAGAAAAGATGTGCGGCCCAGCGTCGCTCCGAAGCCCCTACTTATCAGGTGGGAGATTTAGTATGGCTTGCTTCCAAGCATCTACCAGACCATATGAGAAAACACCCAGTGTTCCATGTATCTCTCCTGAAACCGTTTAGGCCGGGGACCCGTGTAACTACTCCCCCTAAGCCAATTGTGATTCAGGGGGAACCTGAGTACGAGGTAAAAGACATTCTGGACTCCAAGTGAGTGACATCGAGAGTCTACTACCTAGTAGATTGGAAAGGATATGGACTTCAGGATAGGACGTGGGAACCGAGTGAATATGTTCATGCCCCTCGCTTGCTCCAGCGTTTCCATCGGACGTTTCCCTCCAAGCCAGGACCCGGCCGGAGAACCACCTTGAGAGGGGCCTTAGGGGGAGTGCTGTCATGACCTTATCCCCACCAAGGGCTCACAGGGCCCTAAGGACCTTATTTGGGTCCCCTCGGATGCCTTGGAGCCAGTCCTGGCGTAGTTGGCATAGGAGACGCTTGCTGGGATGGCGTTTCTAGGGACAGAGGACAAGCATGGCCGCCCCCATGTGGAATACTGGGGAACAGCATTCCGCGGTCTAGCCTTCAGGGTGGGGCCCGCCCCAAAGACACCTGGCATACCGCCTTGCTATTTAACCCACACCCGACTAAGGGCACGCGCTTTGTGTTATTCTGCCTTGCAGCGTGACGCTCATCAGATCCTGCCCTGCCATCCTTACCTGCTCTGCAGCATCCATCGGCTTCTAACTCATCCAAGGCAAGAACCATCGCCACCCTTACCTGCTCTGCAGCATCCATCGGCTTCGAATTCATCCAAGGCAAGAACCATCGCCATCCTTACCTGCTCAGCAGCATCCATCGGCTTCGAAGTCATCCAAGACAAGAATCATCACCATCCTTACCAGCTCCACTGGTCGCCCGGAAGGCCAGCATTTTCAAGACATCTTTCATTCCATCGGATTCCCGGGGAACATTCTTCTCCTGGTTGTCGCGACCTACAGAACAAAACATAACCACAGGTTAGCCTCTTGCTAGGATGATCCCAGCGCTGCTTGGCATTCTTCTCACCTATTTGAACCGGGCTTCGGCTTCTACCGCAGCACTCGCCACCTGCAACAAGAAGCGAGAAAGACATTATTGCAAATTCAACTAAATACTTTGCTTGCATCTAAAAGACATTGCTTTCGCCTGAAAGACTTACCTGAAAGAAGGAGTTGCAGCAGGTCTGAACTCCGGCCCTCGCCAGTGAAGAAACTCGGCGGAACGGTGCCACCTTTCGACGCGCCCCTGCCCAGCGCGGCAGGTGCGAGAGCGCACCTTTATAAAAAACAAGGTGAGATCATTCTCTGGGGAACTGCAAGGGGAACTCGGGAGGTGGGTTGCAAGGAAAGAAGCGAAGCTTATCTCCCCCTCCTACTTCTAGAGTTGCTCCTCGATTATCCAGATTCCAAGACATGCGAAGGGTTCCGGAGAGCATCCCAGCTATTCGAGAGGCGCCCCCGTGGACCAACAAGGTGAGCATTACAGCCATCCATGCCTGAATGATGAGATACACTCTATTCACCAAGGCCAAATCCTTATCATAATCCCCAGAAAGTGGGAGGAGAATCTGGGTATCAGCTGCGTAATTAGTATAGGTGATACCAAGATGGTCCAGATCATCGAAAAGGCATTGTAGGGTAACCAGGGAAAAGGGGCTATATGAAGGAAAATTGGCAATTTGTACAGAATCAGGAGGGATGGCACCATAGCATAAAGGGGAGTAGAGGATGGTATCTGCAAGAGGGAGGAGGGAATGTATTGGGGGATGTGACAAGTAGAACATATAGGACAAGTCTCCTTGGAAGACTAGAATTGTCAAGACCACTGTGAGGGGGCACAAGTTGTGCCACAAGCAGGCTCCCACCAGAACCCTGAGGGCCTTAAACCCACTGCAAAGGGGCTCCTGGAGCCAGTCCTGGCACCTTTGGCACCAGGCTCATATGTAGGAAGGAAGGGCTGTTCAAACTAGGTCCCATTTATGTACATGGGCCTTTAAATCCACCATGGAAGCACCCACACAGTCTAGGTCTAAGAACCAAGCCATGCGGTCTAGTGTTTTGGGTGTGGCAGGCCTGGAACTACTTTCCCTGGTACTATTTTACCTGGGCTATATAAACCACACCCTGACTGCAGAACACGCTTCGTGTTATTTTGCAACAAGCAGCGTGACGCTCACCGTGTCCAGCTCCTGGTCTTCAGCATCTTCCTGTAATCCTGCAAGAACAAGAACAAGATTATTCTGTCTTAACTGAGAAAACACCATCCAGCACTCAGCATCTCAACTTGGCTGCAATCTGTGGAAACCGAGAGAAGAAGAAGAAACATCACTCAACTGTGAGTACTAGCTTAAGGACATCCGCCAAACCGCTACCACGGCTGATGTTCGAACAGTGCGACCTGCAATAACGAGAAAGGGAAAAACAATATTAGAACACGTGCTTCCAAAACATCGAATTCCATCAGTCTTACCTGAATTCCATCGCTCTATGCCATGCTTCCATCCAGAGCACCACAGCAACATATGCAGAGGAAAAGAGACATATTCAGGTTCGCTTTCAATATTAAACAACCGCACAGCGCTGTACTTACTTTAACGGATTTCGGGGGCCTGTTTTTCATCGCGCTCCCATCCACTTGCAGCACCACAGTGGCCTGTGAGGAGAAGAAGAAGAAAACACAGGTTAGCTTTAAAAGACAATAAAGGCGCTGTGCTTTGCGCTTTCTCTTATCAAGAAATGTGCCTCTCCATCCGGCACGCCAGCATCAAGACCTTCGCACCTGAATAGAAGGAGATAAAGACATTAACGAATTCCCACCATAAACAGAACAAAGACTTACAATTAACAAACCTACCTGCCTATCAGCAGATTCAGGGTCACAGCAGGCCCGGCCCAAGGAAGGCGTACTGCACCAGTGAAGCAACTCGGGCAGCTCGCCAACAAACATCAAGCGCCCCTACACAAGAAACGCCGGATGGATAGCTCACCCTACAAATAACTAAGATTCATTATTCATCACTGGGCAACTACGCACCCAGGGTTCCAGATCTCAGAGCCTTCCAGATGCCCCCGGGGATATCAGGTGAGCGTAACAGAACACAAAGCCTTTAAACCTTATCCACCTGGGCGTCATGGAGACATCTGAAACTGATCAGTTAGCCCAGCTTTTGGGACAATTACGCGCCAAGGTACAAGCAGGCCGGCATGAAACCAATGCCTTAAGACGAGAGTTAATAGTCACAAAAGAATTGTGCCGAGTTCATTAGTTTGGTAGTCTAGTTGGATCGTCGACTACAAGATAGGAAGAGTGACCGAGGGAAATCGGATTCGCGCCCCTTATTCATACGACCCAAGGATCATGCTCCGCGGGGCTCTGACGGAACCAGTGAACCCATGCAGATAGGAGGGGTCAGGCCCCCATCAACCAAAGTCGAAAGGGACAAAAGGAGAGAGATGCAATTGTGCCTGTATTTTGGGAAAGCAGGCCATTTCTTAAAAGATTGCCCGGTCAAGCCCCCCAGACGAACCGTCGGTGCCACGGATAAGGAAAACCCCGAAGAGGAATCGGAAAACGACCAAGCCCGGCAATTGTAGGGGTCCAATTGTCGAGCGAAGAAATCCAGCTTCAGACCTCCCATTTTGCGCTACCTGTGATTTTAATTCCACACCAACAGTCGTCGGATATGCATTTGTTGGAAGCCTACCTCGACAGCGGAGCGGTGGGGAACTATATCGATCGAGACCTTGCAGCAAAGATGGGCCTAGTCCTGTGCCCCAAGCCAACCGCAGAAACCGTAACCACAGTTGATGGCACCGAAATCGCTTCGGGTCCTGTGTCAGAGTGCACCACTGAACTTACCCTCCTATGCGAAGATGGGCATGACGAAATTATAGTATTTGACCTGATCAAAGCTCGCCAGTTCCGGCTGATCCTGGGAATGCCATGGCTGGTTGCTCATAACCCCGAATCAACTGGCGAGCGCGCAAACTGGTTTTTGCCCACAGCTGTACGCATACTTGTTACCCGAAAGGGCGGAAAACAAAACTTGCAAGTTCCCCGGTGCGGGAGGGATTGGCTCATGCCCTCGGAGGGGTTGCAACCCTGCCAGTTCACTACCAAGATTTCCAAGACGTTTTCCAGAAGGAGCAGGCAAACACGTTGCCCCCCAACAGACCTTACGACTGTCAAATCGACCTGCTACCAGGAGCCCAGATTCCATGTGGACTCATTTACACACTCACTGAACCCGAAAATCAGCACCTGAAGACGTACCAGAAGTAGTACCTGGCCAATGGGTTCATCCGCCCGTCCAAGTCATCGGCCGCGGCGCCATTATTCTTCGTTCCAAAAAAGGAAGGCGACTTAAGTACGTGCATAGACTATCGTGCATTAAACCGGGTGACCATCAAAAACCGCTATCCACTACCCTTGATTACGGAGTTACTGGACCAGGTCAAGGAGGCCAAAATCTACACCAAACTGGATCTGAGAGGGGCGTACCACCTGGTGCGCATCAAAGAAGGGGACGAGTGGAAGACGGCCTTCCGTAGCAAATACGGCCTGTTTGAGTATCAAGTAATGCCGTTTGGCCTATGCAACGCCCCTGCTGCGTTCCAGTACTTTATGAACAACGTCCTTCGAGAACTCATCGACGTCTGTGCTCTTGTATACATCGACGACATTCTTGTGTACTCAACATCTGAATAAGAACACATTGAGCATGTGCGGGCGGTCCTGGCTAAGCTTCGCGAACACCATCTGTACGCGAAACTGGAAAAGTGCTTGTTCCATATTACAGAGGTGGAATTCCTGGGTTTTGTCCTTTCCCCCCAAGGCATACGAATGGACGCTCATAAGGTGGACGCAGTCCTCAATTGGCCAGCCCCCACTTCGATTAAGGGAGTCCAAAGCATGTTGGGGTTTGCGAATTTCTATCGCCGCTTCATCCCGGGTTTCTCCCAAGTTGTGCACCCAATTACTTCATAGCTCAGAAAATGCAACAAGACCTTTAATTGGACTGAAGAATCGGAAAAGGCCTTTCAAGAACTCAATACCAGGTTTACCTCCGCCCCCATTTTGCGACATCCGCGTCCAGATCTTCCCTACATTGTGTTAACCGATGCGTCCAGTCTGGCCTGGGGAGCGGTTTTGTCCCAAAAAGACCCTTTAACAGGCCAATTGCACCCGGTGGCCTTTTGGTCACGGAAGTTCACGCCTGCGGAGCTCAACTACGCCATCACCGATAAGGAGTTATTGGCCATTAAAGCAGTCTTTAAGGCCTGGCGACACTACCTGCTGGGGGCCAGGCACACCGTCACTGTAATAACTGACCACAGGAATCTTCAGTACCTGAAAGGAGCGAAGGCTCAATTATCACAGCAGCTACACTGGGCCCTTTTCTTCGCAGAATATGACTTTGTGATCACGTACCGACCCAGGCTAAAAAAATGACAAAGCTGACGCTCTCTCCCACATGGGAACAGATGACATGGCACACACGCCGCCGGACCCAGTGGCCATCACACCGGAGAATAGATTACTAGGTATTACTACCACCATGACCCAGAGTGAACAACTTATATATGAAATTCAACAGGTCTTCACCCAGGAGCAGCTACAAGAATTGGCCTCTAGGGGAGAGCACTATAGTGTCAAGAATCAACTGCCGTACTACCGAAATCGGCTATTCGTTCCAGTGAAGGAATTACAAGGACAGGTCATCTCCGAGCACCATGACTCTCTTATGGAGGGCCATCCAGGAATCGCCAAAACCTTAGCTAAGATACAAAGGAACTACTGGTGGCCAACTTGGCGCAAGGACGTAACCGTGTTTGTGTCTTCATGTGGTGTCTGTGACCAAAACAAGTCTAGCAAGCAAAGCACTGCCAGGCTCCTTATGCCGTTGGACATTCCCCCAGCCCCATGGCACACGTTGTCACTTGATTTTATCACCGACCTCCCTCCATGTCAAGGTTTCAATACCATCCTGGTGATTGTGGACTTATTTTCTAAAATGGCCCATTTCTTCCCCTTCAGGGTCTTCCGACTGCTTCCGGCCTCGCCAAAGTCTTCCTGGAACATATTGTACATCTAAACGGATTCCCGTCAGTCCTAATATCAGATCGTGGGTCCCAATTCGTGTCTAGTTTCTGGAAGAAATGCTGCTCTTTAGCCCAGATAGACATCCGGCTGTCCAAAAGCCACCACCCACAGACCGACAGCCAAACGGAGAGAACAAATCAGACTCTCGAGCAGTACTTACGCTGCATGCTACACCAGGGTGAAGGGGATTGGAAGGAACTTCTATGGATCGCAGAGTACGCGTATAATAATTTGCTACATAGCAGCACAGGACAAATGCCGTTCTTTACGATCTATGGACGACACCCACGCACTTCTGAACTCGATATCCCTACAACCCTGGAAATGCCTGCAGTAGAGACACACCACCATCACTCAAGCCTTCGCGAAAGCTCAGGAGCACCTACCACATGCAAAGGCACGCCAGAAAAGATGCGCGGCCCAGCGTCGCTCCGAAGCCCCTACTTATCAGGTGGGAGATTTAGTATGGCTTGCTTTCAAGCATCTACCAGACCATATGAGAAAACACCCAGTGTTCCATGTATCTCTCCTGAAACCGTTTAGGCCGGGGACCCGTGTAACTACTCCCCCTAAGCCAATTGTGATTCAGGGGGAACCTGAGTACGAGGTAAAAGACATTCTGGACTCCAAGTGAGTGACATCGAGAGTCTACTACCTAGTAGATTGGAAAGGATATGGACTTCAGGATAGGACGTGGGAACCGAGTGAATATGTTCATGCCCCTCGCTTGCTCCAGCGTTTCCATCGGACGTTTCCCTCCAAGCCAGGACCCGGCCGGAGAACCACCTTGAGAGGGGCCTTAGGGGGAGTGCTGTCATGACCTTATCCCCACCAAGGGCTCACAGGGCCCTAAGGACCTTATTTGGGTCCCCTCGGATGCCTTGGAGCCAGTCCTGGCGTTGTTGGCATAGGAGACGCTTGCTGGGATGGCGTTTCTATGGACAGAAGACAAGCATGGCCGTCCCCATGTGGAATACTGGGGAACAGCATTCCGCGGTCTAGCCTTCAGGGTGGGGCCCGCCCCAAAGACACCTGGGATACCGCCTTGCTATTTAACCCACACCCGACTAAGGGCACGCGCTTTGTGTTATTCTGCCTTGCAGCGTGACGCTCATCAGATCCTGCCCTGCCATCCTTACCTGCTCTGCAGCATCCATCGGCTTCTAACTCATCCAAGGCAAGAACCATCGCCACCCTTACCTGCTCTGCAGCATCCATCGGCTTCGAACTCATCCAAGGCAAGAACCATCGCCATCCTTACCTGCTCAGCAGCATCCATCGGCTTCGAAGTCATCCAAGACAAGAATCATCACCATCCTTACCAGCTCCACTGGTCGCCCGGAAGGCCAGCATTTTCAAGACATCTTTCATTCCATCGGATTCCCGGGGAACATTCTTCTCCTGGTTGTCGCGACCTACAGAACAAAACATAACCACAGGTTAGCCTCTTGCTAGGATGATCCCAGCGCTGCTTGGCATTCTTCTCACCTATTTGAACCGGGCTTCGGCTTCTACCGCAGCACTCGCCACCTGCAACAAGAAGCGAGAAAGACATTATTGCAAATTCAACTAAATACTTTGCTTGCATCTAAAAGACATTGCTTTCGCCTGAAAGACTTACCTGAAAGAAGGAGTTGCAGCAGGTCTGAACTCCGGCCCTCGCCAGTGAAGAAACTCGGCGGAACGGTGCCACCTTTCGACGCGCCCCTGCCCAGCGCGGCAGGTGCGAGAGCGCACCTTTATAAAAAACAAGGTGAGATCATTCTCTGGGGAACTGCAAGGGGAACTCGGGAGGTGGGTTGCAAGGAAAGAAGCGAAGCTTATCTCCCCCTCCTACTTCTAGAGTTGCTCCTCGATTATCCAGATTCCAAGACATGCGAAGGGTTCCGGAGAGCATCCCAGCTATTCGAGAGGCGCCCCCGTGGACCAACAAGGTGAGCATTACAGCCATCCATGCCTGAATGATGAGATACACTCTATTCACCAAGGCCAAATCCTTATCATAATCCCCAGAAAGTGGGAGGAGAATCTGGGTATCAGCTGCGTAATTAGTATAGGTGATACCAAGATGGTCCAGATCATCGAAAAGGCATTGTAGGGTAACCAGGGAAAAGGGGCTATATGAAGGAAAATTGGCAATTTGTACAGAATCAGGAGGGATGGCACCATAGCATAAAGGGGAGTAGAGGATGGTATCTGCAAGAGGGAGGAGGGAATGTATTGGGGGATGTGACAAGTAGAACATATAGGACAAGTCTCCTTGGAAGACTAGAATTGTCAAGACCACTGTGAGGGGGCACAAGTTGTGCCACAAGCAGGCTCCCACCAGAACCCTGAGGGCCTTAAACCCACTGCAAAGGGGCCCCTGGAGCCAGTCCTGGCACCTTTGGCACCAGGCTCATATGTAGGAAGGAAGGGCTGTTCAAACTAGGTCCCATTTATGTACATGGGCCTTTAAATCCACCATGGAAGCACCCACACAGTCTAGGTCTAAGAACCAAGCCATGCGGTCTAGTGTTTTGGGTGTGGCAGGCCTGGAACTACTTTCCCTGGTACTATTTTACCTGGGCTATATAAACCACACCCTGACTGCAGAACACGCTTCGTGTTATTTTGCAACAAGCAGCGTGACGCTCACCGTGTCCAGCTCCTGGTCTTCAGCATCTTCCTGTAATCCTGCAAGAACAAGAACAAGATTATTCTGTCTTAACTGAGAAAACACCATCCAGCACTCAGCATCTCAACTTGGCTGCAATCTGTGGAAACCGAGAGAAGAAGAAGAAACATCACTCAACTGTGAGTACTAGCTTAAGGACATCCGCCAAACCGCTACCACGGCTGATGTTCGAACAGTGCGACCTGCAATAACGAGAAAGGGAAAAACAATATTAGAACACGTGCTTCCAAAACATCGAATTCCATCAGTCTTACCTGAATTCCATCGCTCTATGCCATGCTTCCATCCAGAGCACCACAGCAACATATGCAGAGGAAAAGAGACATATTCAGGTTCGCTTTCAATATTAAACAACCGCACAGCGCTGTACTTACTTTAACGGATTTCGGGGGCCTGTTTTTCATCGCGCTCCCATCCACTCGCAGCACCACAGTGGCCTGTGAGGAGAAGAAGAAGAAAACACAGGTTAGCTTTAAAAGACAATAAAGGCGCTGTGCTTTGCGCTTTCTCTTATCAAGAAATGTGCCTCTCCATCCGGCACGCCAGCATCAAGACCTTCGCACCTGAATAGAAGGAGATAAAGACATTAACGAATTCCCACCATAAACAGAACAAAGACTTACAATTAACAAACCTACCTGCCTATCAGCAGATTCAGGGTCACAGCAGGCCCGGCCCAAGGAAGGCGTACTGCACCAGTGAAGCAACTCGGGCAGCTCGCCAACAAACATCAAGCGCCCCTACACAAGAAACGCCGGATGGATAGCTCACCCTACAAATAACTAAGATTCATTATTCATCACTGGGCAACTACGCACCCAGGGTTCCAGATCTCAGAGCCTTCCAGATGCCCCCGGGGATATCAGGTGAGCGTAACAGAACACAAAGCCTTTAAACCTTATCCACCTGGGCGTCATGGAGACATCTGAAACTGATCAGTTAGCCCAGCTTTTGGGACAATTACCCGCCAAGGTACAAGCAGGCCGGCATGAAACCAATGCCTTAAGACGAGAGTTAATAGTCACAAAAGACCGTACTGATGAACTAAGCAAACAGCTACTACAAACACAGGTGGGGCAGGATCCATTGCCCGGATTCACCCCATCTGTCGCTACACCATCATCATTCAATCCAATACAGATAAAGTTGCCGGGAGCAGTACCCCTGGTACCACCAGAACGGTTTAATGGAGACCCCAGAAGGTACGCAACATTCATGAACCAGTTCCGCCTCCATTTTCTTTGTAGGCCTGGGGCTTTCCCAAACGACCAGGTGAGGGTGGCCTTCGTGTTATCATATTTGAGTGGAAGTGCCGCAGGCTGGTCGGTACCTTTAGTGAGCCAGGATGACCCATTACTGCAGAACTTCGGGGGTTTTCAACAGGAGATGTAAAAGTTATTTGCTCGACACTTGCATGAACAAGCTCTTGATAACAAACTCCTGTCCCTCCGCCAAGGGAATCAAGATTTGCTGACTTATATTGCAACCTTTAATAGACTGGTTGTAGAAGCGGGGTGGCCAGAAGATAAAAGAACCACATTGTTTCATAAGGGGCTACTAGGAGACCTGAATGATGTCCTTGCTCAAATGGTAGACCCACCTAAAGACTGTGCAGAGTTTATCAACCTGGTAGTTCAGTTGGACCACAGATTACAGGATCGAAGAACAGACCGAAGTAGACTCGAAAATCATGCCATGTATGAACGTTCAAAAGATAATGTTCAACGTCCATCAGAAAATACCACAGAACCCATGCAGATTGGAGGAGTACGACCCCCTTTAACCAAGGCTGAAAGAGACAAGAGAATACAGCTACAGTTATGCCTATACTGCGGTAAATCGGGTCACTACCTCAAAGAATGCCCACTGAAACCTCCAAGGAAGGTGGTAGGCGCTACAGAGAAAGAAGATGATGGAAAGGAATCGGAAAACTACCAGGCCCGGCAAGCGTAGAGGTCCGCTTGTCGAGCAAGAAGGATGAGTCACAGACCTCACATTTCGCCCTACCAGTAACCTTGATCAATCACAAACGACCGTCACAGATTCATGCCATAGAGTCATATATAGACAGCCGAGCAGTTGGTAATTACATAGATCGAGATCTGGCAACAGAAATGGGACTTCCCTTATGCACAAAACCAACAACTGAAAAGGTAACTACTGTTGATGGTACAGAAATTGCTTCGGGACCAGTAACCTGATGCACAACAGAATTAACCCTTCTGTGTCAGGATGGACATCAAGAAGCAATCACGTTTGACCTCATCAAACCTCCTCAGTTCCGGTTGATCTTAAGGATGCCATGGTTAGTAACTCACAATCCCCACATAGACTGGCGTGCAAAGAGACTGACCTTTTCTGACGAATGCGCCCACGCTTGCTACCTGAAATCTACACCACAGCCAAACCTGAAATCTGTTCAAGGAATAGCACCGGGGATCGCAGAACCAATGGACACCTTACCAAAAGAATATCAGGATTATTAAGATGTTTTTCAGAAGGAACAGACTAACACATTACCGCCACATAGGCCCTATGACTGTCAGATCGACCTGACACCTGGCGCGCAGGTTCCTTGTGGTCGAATTTATGCACTTACGGAAACCGAAAATCTCCACTTGAAGTCCTATCTGGATCAATAACTGGCTAATGGGTTTATCCGCCCATCAAAGTCACCGGCAGCCTCTCCCTTATTCTTCATACCCAAGAAGGAAGGAGATTTGAGGACTTGCATCGATTACCGCGCACTTAATCAAATCACAATAAAAAACCCCTACTCTTTGCCCCTTATCCCGGAACTGTTGCACCAAGTCAAGGATGCCCGAATCTACACCAAACTAGACCTCAGAGGAGCATACCACCTTTTACGTGTTAAGAAAGGAGATGAATGGAAAACTGTGTTTGGCACCAAGTATGGCCTGTACGAATATCAGGTAATGCCTTTCGGGCTGTGCAACGCTCCTGCAGTGTTCCAATACTTCATGAATGATGTATTACGGGAATTAATTGATGTCTATGCCCTGGTCTATATGTCATGATCTCTGCTTCCAAAAGGTCAGGGTTTTCCCAACTCCCTTGGAAGCAGATCCATAACCCAGGTTCCGAGTGCCAACCAGTCCCAATTGGGACCTTTTGGACCCAGTCCTGGCACCAGTGGCACCAGGCTCATAAATATGCCCAGTCCCAGCACTGGAAGCGCCGGGCTCATAATGCTTGGGTGGACTTACCTGCAGCAGACCATGCTGCTTACTTGCCTGCCAGTTGAGCCTCTGATCCTCTTCTGTTTGGAACTACTTTTCCTGTTGGGTGGGGCAGGAGCCACTCCCTAGGTTCAGAACACTGGAACTCTTCTGGAAAGCAGGAACTCTTTTCTTACCTAGGCGTGGCTGTGGAAGGAGACACCTAAGCACTACAGGAGGCTATTTAAACCACACCCGATGGATGAATCTTGCTTTGCGTTATTCTGCATCCTCTGCAGCAGAACGCTCATCGTGTCTTCTGCATCTGATCCTGGGCCTAAGGAAAAAGGCTTACCATCCTGAATCCAGTCTTCAGCAACACCTATAAAGACAAGAAAGAACAGGTTAGCATTACGGTCTTCAGTGACAGCGCTTCACTTACCTGGTCCATCGGCTGTCACCAACGCCTCGCGCTGCATTCCGGCATCTGAAAGACAAAGGCTTACCTACTCTTCGTGCGCTCCGGAGGTCTTCGCACTGCATTCCGGCATCTGAAAGACAAAAGCTTACCAACTCTTCGCACTGCATTCCGGCATCTGAAAGACAAAAGCTTACCAACTCTTCGCACGTTCCGGAGGCCTTCGGCGCTGCATCCCGCATCTGAAAGACAAAACAAGGTGCGTTTAAAGACATTGGGGAACTTTAATACTCACGTGCCACTACTCCTTTCCACATCTAACCCAGTGGGTATTCCGGCACCCTGCAGCCGCTCCGAACTTGTACCTGCAAAATAAAAAGACAGTTAGAGCGCATCGTGAAGCAGGCAACAAGCGCTTGCTTACGTGCTTCCAGGCGCTTCTATTCATCACACGGGCTCCATCTTCAACTCACTTCAGCCCGTCATCCGCCATCGCCGGAACCCTGCAAAACAAGAGACATCATTACTAAAGACTTTTAAAGACATTAGAATTACTCGAAACTTACCGTTCGTGCAGTAAACGACGGACAGCAGTCCTCTGAAGTCAAGAGGCCTGCTCCCCTTATCCAGTGAAGAAACTGGTTACAGCACCCTGCCCCGAGGCAGATGGAGAGCACGGCGTTCACTTACCTAAGGTGAGAGCGTTAACCTTTGGGGTTCTACAGGAGAAGAGAAAGGGAAGAAGAGAGAGACATTCAATAACCCAGTTCATTAATCCCATATTTTCTATCTGCAGACATCTTACCCTTCGAGTCAGACATACAGTGCACAGAGGTCCAGCCCAAAGAGCCAGCCGTGTGTTACACATCACCTTTGAAGATACGGTATACGCCCAGTCAAGACCGGCGCCTCTACGGGAATCAGGTGAGCGTTACAGAACGCAAAGCCTACCGCAAAACTCCCGTCCAGGCGCTATGGAAACCTCGGATACCGACCAGCTAGCCCAGTTACTTGGGGAACTAAGGGCAGAAGTGCATGCAGCCCGTCAGGAAACGAACGCTCTAAGAAGGGAACTGATTATTTCCAAGGAGCGAACAGATGATCTCGCTAGACAATTGCTACAGTCACAAGCCGGACAGACCCCGTTACCCGCATCTGGGGGAAATCTTCCTTCTACATCCTCTATGAATCCAGTGCAGATCAACCTACCTGGGAATGTACCTCTGGCTCCGCCCGAACGATTTTCTGGTGACCCAAAGAGGTTTGCAGTATTTATCAATCAGTGCCGGTTGCATTTCTTATGCCGGCCAGCAGCCTTTCCAACTGATCAAGCTAAAGTAGCTTTCGTGCTTTCGTACCTTAGTGGCAATGCGGCAGACTGGTCGATCCCTCTAGTAAATCAAGATGATCCGGTCCTCCATGATTTTCAAGCTTTTCAGCTCAGTATGGAAAAACTGTTCGCAAGACATTCACTGGGGCAGGCCTTGGACAATGAGCTTCTTTCGTTGCGACAAGGTAATCAAGACCTTTTGGCTTATATTGCGTCTTTCAACAGACTGATAGTGGAAACTCAATGGCCTGAGGACAAAAGGATTACGCTGTTTTATAGAGGTCTACGTGGAGAGCTCAAAGATGTGTTAGCCCAAGTAGTGAATCCCCCACAAGATTGTTCGGACTATATAGACTTAGTCGTTCAAATAGATCACAGACTGCAGAACAGGAAGGCCGATCGTTCCAAGTTTGATGCTCGAGTATTTTCCAAACCGCCAACTCCTTCCAAAGGAGTAGACTCCGGGGAACCCATGCAAATAGGGGGCCTGAAAGGTCCTCTAACACAAAAGGAGCGGGAAAGGAGAAAACAGTTGCAATTATGCCTCTATTGCGGAAACTCAGGGCACTTTCTTCGAGACTGTCCGGTGAAACCTGCCAAAAAGGCAGTAGGAGCTGCAGTTACCAAAGTTACAAACTCTGAGCAGGGAAACGACCTCGCCCGACAAGAATAGAGGTCCTCTTGCCGAGCGTGAAAACCAGTTCCGTGACCTCGCATTTCGTGATACCTATGGTCCTCATTAGCCCTGATAATTCGGATCGATTACATGCAATTGAAGCTTACGTCGACAGCGGTGCCATCGGCAATTATGTGGATCATGAAATGGTTTTGAGGATGAATCTAACTCTTTGTCCCAAGGCTGTAAAGGACGTCATTACTACGGTGGATGGAACGGAGATAGCCTCCGGACCAGTAACGCATACCACTCAAGAAGTGACGCTAGTAAGTCAAGATGGACACCATGAGAAGATCGTGTTCGATGTGATCAAGGCTCCTCAGTTTCAGATTATTCTAGGAATACCTTGGTTAGAGAAACACAATCCTCTGATCGATTGGCGAGCAAGAACGGTCCAGTTTCCAGAATGTGTCTCTACTTGTCACCCTCCACCTGGTGTTGCACTGGCAGCAATTTCTTCAGAAACTCCCCAGTTACCTCCCAAATACCTAGAATACCAAGATGTTTTCCGGAAGGATCAGGCTAACTCTCTACCTCCTCATAGGTCTTATGACTGCCAGATAGACCTGATACCTGGATCTACTCCTCCTTGTAGTAGAATTTATGCCCTCACCGAGCCTGAGAACCTTCACCTTCGACAATACCTGGATCAATACCTGGCAAATGGGTTTATTCGTCCTTCCAAGTCCCCTGCTTCTTCAGCTTTGTTCTTCGTTCCAAAAAAGGAAGGAGACCTTAGAACTTGTATAGATTATCGCTCCCTGAACCAGATCACCGTCAAGAATAGATATCCGTTACCTTTGATCCCTGAACTCCTGGACCAAGTCAGAAAAGCATGCATATATACAAAGCTGGATCTTAGAGGAGCCTACCACTTGGTACGAGTAAAAGAGGGCGATGAATGGAAGACGGCCTTCCGCACCAAATATGGGCTATTTGAATATCAGGTCATGCCCTTCGGACTTTGCAATGCCCTGGCCGCCTTTCAATATTTTATGAACGATGTCCTCAGAGAGCTCATAGATGTGTGTGTTGTTGTTTACATTGACGACATCCTCGTTTATTCTTCATCGGAATCTGAACATCGGAAACACGTGAAAATGGTCCTCGAAAGATTGCGTCAACACAAACTTTTCGCTAAGTTGGAAAAATGTGTTTTCAACGTGACTGAAGTTGAATTCTTGGGATTCATATTATCACCTAGAGGAGTGCGTATGGATTCAAAGAAGGTCGATGCAGTTCTCAAATGGCCATCACCATCCTCCGTAAAAGGTGTGCAAAGCATGTTAGGCTTCGCTAACTTTTACCGCAGGTTTATCCCCGAATTTTCTCGAATAGTCCAGCCCATCACTGCCTTGTTAAAGAAAAACAAACGTTTTGAATGGTCTACCGAGGCGGAACAAGCTTTCCAGGATTTGAAGACTAAATTTATCTCTGCACCAATCTTAAAACACCCTCGCCCCGAACTCCCCTACATTGTGGAAACTGATGCTTCAAGCCTTGCCATGGGGGCAGTTCTATCACAAAAGGACCCGGTAACCAATCAGTTGCATCCCGTGGCATTTTGGTCCCGCAAATTCTCGCCTCCTGAAATCAATTACACGATTACTGACAAGGAACTTCTGGCTATCAAATCTGCCTTTAAGGCTTGGCGGCATTATCTGCTGGGGGCCCGACACACCGTTACTGTGATTACGGATCACCGAAACCTGCAATATTTGAAAACCGCAAAAGCCCAATCCTCTAGACAACTCCGTTGGGCATTATTCTTTGCCGAGTTTGACTTCATAATTACCTATCGACCTGGTACAAAAAACGGTAAAGCTGATGCCCTTTCTCGGATGGGAGTGGAAGAACACTTGATCAACCCTAAACCTGTACCAATCATTCCCGAACAAAGAATTCTGGGTGTAATCGCCACACAATCCATAGAGGAAGTTAAGGATAAAGCCAGGCAACTTGTAACTCCAGCAGACATACAGAATTGGCATCTGCAGGGAAAGGACTTTGCAGTAAAGGACAACTTATTGTATTTCCAAGAACGATTATACCTGCCCAGCACAGATTTACAGAAAAAAGTAATCTCTTGTTATCACGATTCTTTAATGGAAGGACATCCCGGTATGGCCAAGACCTCAGAAAAGATCAAGCGCTACTTCTGGTGGCCGTCTTGGAAAAAAGATGTCAGAGACTTTATAATGTCCTGTGGAGTATGCACCCAAAACAAGAGTCAAAAGGAAAGACCAGCAGGCCTCTTACGCCCTATTGACATCCCACCTCGCCCTTGGCATACGCTTTCTATGGACTTCATCACCGATCTACCTCCATGCTCCGGATACAATACGATTCTAGTAATCGTGGACTTATTCTCCAAGATGGCGCATTTCATTCCGCTCAAAGGCTTGCCAACAGCAGCAACTCTGGCCCGAGAATTTCTCGAAAACATCGTCCGACTGAACGGTTTTCCTTCGGTTCTAATTTCGGATCGAGGTAGTCAATTTATTTCTCATTTTTGGCGAAGTTGCTGTCGGTCGGCTCAAATTGATGTGAGACTATCGACCAGTCACCACCCTCAGACCGACGGACAAACCGAGAGGACCAATCAAACTCTGGAACAGTATTTACGCTGCATGCTGCAACAAACTGAAAACACTTGGAAAGACATCCTTTGGATAGCCGAATATGCCTACAATAACTCTGTCTATTCGGGAACTGGGAAAACCCCGTTTTTTCTTTTATACGGCAGTCACCCTCGAACCTCGGAGTTGGATCCCCTCCAAGATCTTGAAACACCAGCAGTAGACTACCTGCATTCTACAATCACCCAAGCCTTTAAGGAAGCTGTTTCTCACCTTCAAAGGGCTAAAGAACAATACAAGAAAGGAGCAGATCAACATCGGAAGGAAGCCCCTCAATATCAAGTAGGGGATCAAGTCTGGTTATCCACCAAATATCTACCTCTAAAAGGGCCACGCACATTCAACCCAAGATACCTTGGTCCCTATTCCATCATTACCATAGTAAACCCAGTAGCGGTCAAGTTGGACTTGCCCCCGCACATGAAGATACATCTGGTCTTCCACATCTCTCTATTAAAACCCGTGCAACCTCAAACCCGACTAACTAAATCTCCAAAACCCATCCTAGTTGATGGAGAACTCGAGTTTGAAGTCAAAAGCATTCTGGACTCCAAGATCTCCAAATCTAAACTATTTTACCTAATTGACTGGAAAGGCTACGGTCCCCAAGAGAGATCCTGGGAACCTGCTGAATATGTCCACGCTCCTCGCCTAATCAAAAGATTTCACCGAACATTTCCTGACAAGCCAAAACCCCCGGAGAAGCCCGGTTTGGGAGGGGCCTTGAGGGGGGGTACTGTCATGATCTCTGCTTCCAAAAGGTCAGGGTTTTCCCAACTCCCTTGGAAGCAGATCCATAACCCAGGTTCCGAGTGCCAACCAGTCCCAATTGGGACCTTTTGGACCCAGTCCTGGCACCAGTGGCACCAGGCTCATAAATATGCCCAGTCCCAGCGCTGGAAGCGCCGGGCTCATAATGCTTGGTGGACTTACCTGCAGCAGACCATGCTGCTTACTTGCCTGCCAGTTGAGCCTCTGATCCTCTTCTGTTTGGAACTACTTTTCCTGTTGGGTGGGGCAGGAGCCACTCCCTAGGTTCAGAACACTGGAACTCTTCTGGAAAGCAGGAACTCTTTTCTTACCTAGGCGTGGCTGTGGAAGGAGGGACCTAAGCACTACAGGAGGCTATTTAAACCACACCCGATGGATGAATCTTGCTTTGCGTTATTCTGCATCCTCTGCAGCAGAACGCTCATCGTGTCTTCTGCATCTGATCCTGGGCCTAAGGAAAAAGGCTTACCATCCTGAATCCAGTCTTCAGCAACACCTATAAAGACAAGAAAGAACAGGTTAGCATTACGGTCTTCAGTGACAGCGCTTCACTTACCTGGTCCATCGGCTGTCACCAACGCCTCGCGCTGCATTCCGGCATCTGAAAGACAAAGGCTTACCTACTCTTCGTGCGCTCCGGAGGTCTTCGCACTGCATTCCGGCATCTGATAGACAAAAGCTTACCAACTCTTCGCACTGCATTCCGGCATCTGAAAGACAAAAGCTTACCAACTCTTTGCACGCTCCGGAGGCCTTCGGCGCTGCATCCCGCATCTGAAAGACAAAACAAGGTGCGTTTAAAGACATTGGGGAACTTTAATACTCACGTGCCATTACTCCTTTCCACATCTAACCCAGTGGGTATTCCGGCACCCTGCAGCCGCTCCGAACTTGTACCTGCAAAATAAAAAGACAGTTAGAGCGCATCGTGAAGCAGGCAACAAGCGCTTACTTACGTGCTTCCAGGCGCTTCTATTCATCACACGGGCTCCATCTTCAACTCACTTCAGCCCGTCATCCGCCATAGCCGGAACCCTGCAAAACAAGAGACATCATTACTAAAGACTTTTAAAGACATTAGAATTACTCGAAACTTACCGTTCGTGCAGTAAACGACGGACAGCAGTCCTCTGAAGTCAAGAGGCCTGCTCCCCTTATCCAGTGAAGAAACTGGTTACAGCACCCTGCCCCGAGGCAGATGGAGAGCACAGCGTTCACTTACCTAAGGTGAGAGCGTTAACCTTTGGGGTTCTACAGGAGAAGAGAAAGGCAAGAAGAGAGAGACATTCAATAACCCAGTTCATTAATCCCATATTTTCTATCTGCAGACATCTTACCCTTTGAGTCAGACATACAGTGCACAGATGTCCAGCCCAAAGAGCCAGCCGTGTGTTACACATCACCTTTGAAGATACGGTATACGCCCAGTCAAGACCGGCGCCTCTATGGGAATCAGGTGAGCGTTACATATATTGACGACATCCTGGTGTATTCCCCCTCTGAAAGAGATCATGTGGAACATGTTCGCTCAGTCCTTGCAAAACTTCGCCAGCACAAACTGTACGGTAAACGCGAGAAATGCTCCTTCCATGTCACCGAAGTTGAGTTCCTCAGTTTTGTTCTCTCGCCAAAGGGGGTCAAGATGGATTTACACAAAGTAGATGCCATCCTTAATTGGCCGTCACCTTCTTCACTTAAAGGAACCCAAAGCATGCTCGGCTTTGCAAATTTTTATCGCCGATTTATTCCAGATTTCTCACGGATAGTCCACCCAATCACATCGTTACTGAGAAAAAACAACAAAAAATTCCAATGGACTGAAGAGGCGGAACAGGCCTTTCAAGAACTCAAGAAAAGATTAACCTCTGCCCCAATCTTACGACATCCTCGCCCTGATCTCCCCTAGGTAGTGGAAACTGATGCTTCCAGCGTAGCTATGGGGGCAGTTCTCTCTCAAAGAGATCCAGAGACAGGCCAATTACACCCCGTGGCCTTTTGGTCATGTAAATTCTCACCATCAGAACTTAACTATGCAATTACAGACAAAGAATTGTTGGCAATAAAATCAGCCTTCAAAGCCTAGCGGCAGTATCTATTAGGTGCCAGACATACCATCACAGTAATCACAGATCACCGAAACCTTCAATACCTAAAGTCAGCAAAAGCCCAATCGTCACGACAGTTACGGTGGGCTCCATTCTTCGCAGAATATGATTACCGACCGGGAGTTTGGAATGGGAAGGCCAATGCTTTGTCTCGTATGGGTGTTGAAGAGAAAACAAACAGTACCCTGGACCCTGTTGCCATCATCCCAAGTGATAAACTACTGGGACTCACCACCACATTGACTCTGAGTGAACTTCAAAATAAGAGTCGAACCTTAATGAACCCCGAGATCTTGCAGAAATGGAATTCCCAAAACGAACATCACATGGTTCTGGATGGATTACCCTACTTCAGGGAACGACTATATCTACCAGGTAAAGATCTGCAAGAATTGGTCATGTCTGGTTATCACGATTCCCTGATCGAAGGCCATCCTGGAATTGCTAAAACTCTAGCCAAGGTTAAACGGAATTATTGGTGGCCAACCTGGCGTAAGGACATTGCTCGATTTGTTTTATGCTCTGGGATATGTGCACAGAATAAATCACAAAAACAGAAACCAGCTGGCCTCCTACAACCACTGGATATTCCACCGGCTCCCTGGCATACTCTTTCTTTTGATTTTATTACAGATTTACCTCCCTGTCAAGGTTTTAATACCATTCTAGTGGTTGTAGACCTGTTCTCTAAAATGGCACATTTCATTCCATTCAAAGGACTTCCTAAAGCTACCTGTCTGGCAAAAGCATTTCTTGAACAGATTATAAAACTGCATGGTTATCCCTTAGTCTTAATCTCAGATCGTGGAAGCCAATTTGTGTCCAACTTCTGGAGGAAATGTTGTACCATGGCACAAATCGATGTTCGATTATCCACTAGCCATCACCCCCAAACGGATGGACAAACAGAAAGAACAAACCAGACATTAGAACAGTATCTATGTTGCATTCTGCATCAAGTGGAAGAGAATTGGAAAGACTTATTATGGATAGCGGAATACACATCCAATAACTCCATACACACCAGCACGGGACAAAGCCCGTTCTACACAATATATGGAAGACATCCACGTACCTCTGAACTAGGCTCCCCACGACCTTGGAAATGCCAGTGGTAAAGACTCTACACACAAGCATAACCCAAGCATTCAAAAGGGCAAATGAACATTTACTGCAAGCCAAAGACAGACAAAAAAAATTCTCGGACCGGCATCGAAAGAAAGCTCCCGATTACCAAGTTGGAGACGAAATCTGGTTGGCATCAAAACATGTGCCCATAAAAGGTACCCGGACCTTTCGTCTAAGATATCTAGGACCCCATACTATAGAATCGGGTGATAAATCCGGTGGCCGTCAAGTTAGCCTTACCACCAAGCATGCAAATTCATCTGGTGTTCCATGTGTCACTTGTAAAACCTGTACAACCAGGAACCCGAGTCTTAACACCACCAAAACCTGTGCTAGTTGATGGAGAGCCTGAATTTGAAGTTAAAAACATCCTGGATTCGAAACATACCAGATCTAAGCTATACTATTTAGTGGACTGGAAAGGATATGGGCCTCAAGACAGAACTTGGGAACCAAGTGAACATATTCACGCACCACGTCTGATTAAGAGGTTTCACCTGGATAACCCCACCAAACCCAGACCGGACAGGAAGGATACCATGAGAGGGGCCTTGGGAGGGAGTGCTGTCATGACCATTGTGAGGGGGCACAAGTTGTGCCACAAGCAGGCTCCCACCAGGACCCTGAGGGCCTTTAAACCACTGCAAAGGGGCTCCTGGAGCCAGTCCTGGCGCCTTTGGCACCAGGCTCATATGTAGGAAGGAAGGGCTGTTCAAACTAGGTCCCATTTATGTACATAGGCCTTTAAATCCAACGTGGAAGCACCCACACAGTTTAGTTCTAAGAACCAAGCCATGCGGTCTAGTGTTTTGGGTGTGGCAGGCCTGGAACTACTTTCCCTGGTACTACTTTACCTGGGCTATATAAACCACACCCCGACTGCAGAACACGCTTTGTGTTATTCTGCAACCAGCAGCGTGACGCTCACCGTGTCCAGCTCCTGGTCTTCAGCATCTTCCTGTAATCCTGCAAGAACAAGAACAAGATTATTCTGCTTTACCTGCGAAAACACCATCCAGCACTCAGCATCTCAACTGGGCTGCAATCTGTGGAAACCGAGAGAAGAAGAAGAAACATCACTCACCTGTGAATACTAGCTTAAGGACTTCCGGCGAACCGCTACCACAGCTGCTGTTCGAACATTGCGACCTGCAATAACGAGAAAGGGAAAAACAATATTAGAACACACGCTTCCAAAACATTGAATTCTATCCGTCTTATCTGAATTCCATCGCGCTAGGCCACGCTTCCATCCGGAGCACCACAGCAACATCTGCAAAGGAAAAGAGACATATTCAGGTTCGCTTTCAATATTAAACAACCACATCTCCATCCGGCACGCCAGCTTAAAGACCTTCGCACCTGAAAAGAAGGAGATAAAGACATTAACGAATTCCCACCATAAACAGAACAAAGACGTACAATTAACAAACCTACCTGCCTACCAGCAGATTCGGGGTCACAGGAGGCCTGGGCCCAAGGAAGGCGTACTGCACCAGTGAAGCAACTCGGGCAGCTCGCCAACAAACATCAAGCGCCCCTGCACAAGAAAAGCAGGACAGATAGCTCACCCAACAAATAACTAAGATTCATTATTCAGCACTGGGCAACTATGTATCCAGGGTTCCAGATCTCAGAGCCTTCCAGATGCCCCCGGGGATATCAGGTGAGCGTAACAGAATTCGAAAATAGGACAGGGCGCAGGGTTCACACAATTCCCCTTATTGGAGAAATGGGGGGAAGACAGCCACAGTGTGTACCATGGCCACAGATGGACAAAAATAATATAATTTGTTAATTGCTATCATCACATCAGGGGTGGGCAATTGGACCTATGAATTAGAGAGAATGACAGCTGGGATGACCTTAGCAGTAGACGACATAAAGAGCCTACTTGCTGCCATATTAGGGGAACAATCAGACGACATTTGGGAGCGAGCAGGATATCCCGGGGTGACAGTACTAAATACTAACTATGATGGGGCACCTTTTAATAATTGCCAAACTGACGTATGTAGAGCACTTAGTGTGCAATACCCAGACTCATCAGACATCAGTGCCATTATGACTTGCAAATTGAGAGCAGATGAGGACCCGCCTGCTTATATCCAGGACATTCAAGAAAAATGGCAACTAAAAACTAGGGAACTGTGGGACAAAAACATAACTATTGTTTATCACATTTTATGTTAGGGACTTCCCAAGGAAGCATGGGCAGAGATTCAGTTGACAATTGTTCACCATTGTCGGTTAAAACAAGAAAAAAAGACAGAAATATGTGGACAGAGATTGAGGAAGCAAAACTAGTTCAGATACAACTGTCAACATGTTCAGTGGAAGGAGCAGTATTAACAAGTGGGAGAAAGTTATAACACACAAGTAACACTGCAGGTACAACCAGCAGTTAATGGAAATTTTGCAGGAAGAGGACAGTATAATTATTTCCCCAGGGGGCAAGGGTTTTCACCCAGAGGCAGAGGGTTTGGATTTCAAGCTCCCTGAGGAGGAGGGTTTAATGGGGGACAACCCAGATTCAAAGGACCACCACAGCAGTGTTTGATATGTGGGAACGTGGCGCATTTCACAAATATGTTGAAGCAAGGGAGGGATGCAACAAAACTGACAAGCAGAAGATCCGAGATGGGGAACAGCATACCTCCACCATATAGTGCAGAACCACCTGAATATTATGGCCAAGATCACTCGTAGTACCTGTCATGATGCCTACCCCCGGAGCACCAGGCCAGGCCCAGCACCCCCAGGAGCAGGCATCATGCCCCCAGGTAAAAGCCCAGCGGCCCCTTATAGGGGCTCTTTGGACTCTGTCCTGGCGCCTTTGGCGCCAGGCTCATGTTGGACATCAGTCCTGGTGCCATAGGCGCCAGGCTCATAAAGGAAAGTGTTTGGTGCACTTACCTGATGCAGACCATGCTGCATACTCACCTGATGCAGACCATGCTGCATGAAGACCCAAGCCAAATGAGGCTTAGGAGGGACTATTTTACTGAAGGGACTATTTTGTTACTTGGGTGGGGCTGTGGAAGAATACTTACCTAGGACTTCTTCCAAGGCTATTTAAGCCACGCCCGGACAGCCACACGTGCTTCGCATTGTTCTGCATCCCAGCAGCTGAATGCTCACCGTGTCTGCTCCTGCACCTGGACTCCAGCCACACCCGCCTCGAACCTGGAACACCTGTAAGGAAAGAAGAGAAGGTGAAAACCAAGAACTTGTTCAAACTTCTTACCTGCATCCGGAATCTTCACGCCAGCATTCTTGAAGAAAGACTTCCATTTAAAAGCATCGCGTTGCTCGCTGCAGCACCGCGCTTCACTCACCTGTCCTCGAGACATCTGCCGGCTCCATCACGGCTGTCAGCACCGGTCGCCACATCTCTGCACCTAGGGGAGAGAAGAAGAGAGAAGAAGAGACAAAAGGTGAGCAGAGGGAACACAGGAGGAAAGCCGAATTTTCAGCCATAATACTTACCGGCTTTTCTTGGTGAACCATTCCACAATTCGGGTCGGCGCCGCTTCGTTGGCAGGTACCGCACCCCGGCCCCTATGGGGAAAGGACAAAAGACATTACTGGGGAATTATAAAGACATTTAGAGGGGTCACCCTCATCACTAACTCACCTGATTTTACCATCGGCAATTTAACCCCTCAACGCATCGCCTTCGTTCTGCACCTGAAATAAAGGACAGATCACAGGTTAGGAAGACAACATAAAAAGAGGCTCACACTTGAACTTTTGAATCTTCATACTTATGGCGTATCGCTCAGAAAAGTCAAGTGGATTTTGCCAGCGCCATTCTGAAAACCAGTGAAGTAACTGGACGAACGCGCGCCCCTGCACCAGAAGCAGGATGGAGAGTTCATCCTTCCAAACCATAAGGTGAGCTTAAACCGGGGGTTTTGGAGGAAGTCAGAGAAGAACGAAGGGGGAAAGAGGGGAGCAAGCACACTATTCTGCAGACAGTTAATCCCCTTTCTCATCTGCAGAAGGATATTCCTACGTGCCAGACAAGCAAGATTTGGGGGTCCTGTTCAATCGGTGGTCTGAGTTCTGCGCATCACGCTTGAAGAGGCCACAGCAACCCAGACTAGACCAGCGCCTCCGTGGGAGCCAGGTGAGCGTTACAGTACCAGGGACAAGCACCACAAATATAACAGATGCAATAAGAGATGCCATCCCAAACAGAGCAAGCACCAGTTCACACCCAGCAAGCCCCAATGCAGATACAGCAAGCACCAGCACAACAGAATGCAGTGCCATCATGGAACACAAACATATTTACCACAGGCACCTACACCTAGGCTAGGGAGTGTGACGGTAGTGGGAGGGAATCCTTTCACTGGCACAGGACTGGACATGTATCAGCAATAGGACAGCTTACAGAAAGATTTGATGTGTTCCTCAATTACACTAGACCCACAAGAGGAGCCGAGGGTCAGAGTGACCATAGGTGACAAAACATTTTCCTTCCTAGTAGATACAGGGACGACTCGATCCTGTGTTAGAGAAGGCAAGTGCCCAATGTCAGGCATTGCCATGAACGCACATGGATTTTCTGGGGTGACAGCCACAATTCCTTTCAGAGACAAATTACCCATTACCATAGGAGAACACAACATGTCTATGCCATTATTATATTCAAGCAATACGCCCATTAACATATTTGGGAGATACTTGATGAGTAGATTAAACATGATGATACCATTTACTGACCAGGGGATAATGTTACACCCCATGGATTAAATATATGAATGTACAAGAATTCATAACAGCATTTTATGGCCAAGAAGCAAAAAGAGGAGTGCCACTAAACCTAGAAGTATTCATTTACGGAGTACACATATTGTTAGCATGGCATGGCTTCCAAGAATACAAGACAGATTATTGTGGTTACCCACAGAATGTTTGTTTCGACCAGAAGTACCCACTAACACATCAATAAAAAATGGAGAAAAGGGAGACACATCAGAGAATGTCGCTAGTGTAGAAAGCACAGCTCTTTCTCCAGAAAGATTTGGCACATCTACCAACCACATTGTGGACCAGTAGCCCATATGACGTTGGTCTATTGACAGGAGTGGGGGCAGTTAAAATCAAACTGAAGCAGGGAGCTATTTTACCACGGATAAGACAATATCCCATGTCAAAGGAAGCTGATGAGGGTATCTCTGAACCTATTGCCGACTTGATGTGACAGGGGATACTAGTGCTGTCAGAATCGCCATGCAACACGGCTGTGCACTCAATCAAAAATGCAGTGGGAGGATCGTGGAGATTTATCCAGGACTTACGCCCCCAGAATAATATTGTTGAGGCAGAATTCACATTTATTCCAAATTCAGCCACAATATTATGTAACATCCCATCCAAAGCTAAATATTTTACGGTGATTGATTTAAAGAATTCTTTCTTTCAATCCCCTTGGAAGAAGAATTGCACTATTTGACCTTGTTTACTTACCGCAGAATTAAATTAAAACATACTGGTTACCCCAGGGGGACTGTGAATCACCCTCAGTCTTCAACCAAGTGTTGAAGATGGACTTAAGGAACGTACTGCTTGACAGTGCAGTCATCCAATATGTGAATGCCATATTGGTTTGCAGCACCACAGAAGAAGAGTGCAGGACAGATTCAGTAAAGCTGATGACAGTATTGGCACAGAAAGGGTGCAAAGTGGACTAGGAAAAAATGCAATATTGGCAAGAAGAGGTCCTATATATAGGCCATCTAATATCAAAAGAAGGGAAAAGGGTGACACCTGAAAGAACAGAAGCAACATTGAAAAACTCCAGACCAGAGACAGTGAAGGAATTGCAGCAATTGCTAGGACTTTTCAATTACTGCAGAGCATGGGTTTTGGGCTACAGCCCGTATGCCGGGCCACCTTTTAAAAGGACTGAAGGAAGCACAGAAAGACAGTAGTGACATAGCCTGGACAGGCGAGATGATAGATGCTTTTGATGAATTGAAGCTAGCAATTAGCACAGCACCTTTGTTAGGAATCCCTGATTATAATGAAGAATTATTTTTATTTTCCCATTCAAACAGAGTAGTCATAACGGCTGCCCTCACACAGAAAGCTACCATAGGACACAAACCATTAGCAGTGGGATACTAGATCCAGTGATGAGCGGTCATAACCCATGCAAGCAAGAATTTGCGGCAGCAGCCTTTCCCATTGAGAAGCCTGCCAGCATAACTATGGTCTGCACAGTTACATCATATGTTAAACATGCTTTATTTCCCATCCATGAAAAGCCCGAAAGTACATTGACTGCACAGAGAGCCTCCGTTTATGAAGTCATTATATCAAACCCATTGATTAAAATTGTCAGGTGCCGAGTAGTAAACCCAGCCAGATCTATAGCAGAACCAGTGAAGCATGGAGATTGTGTGCATGATTGCATGTAAACACTGAACATCACTATGAAATACACAATGTTAATGAAAATGCCCTACGAGGGGGTATAATTCATTTCATTGATGGGTCATCGTCAACAGACCAGAGCACTGACGAGCAGCATAGTGGGACAGGACTGCTAACGGCAGGGGAGAATGACCACTTTGAAACAGTGACAAGTGCGAGATTGCCAGCACATTTCTCAGCACAAGCAGCAAAACTGGTAGCGCTGATTTTGGCGCTCGAAATGCATGAAGATGATGCAGTAACGGTGTATTCCAACTCCGCCTATGTGATGTCAACAGTACATGCAGGGCTGTCACGGTGGAAAAGGAGGGGCTTCCTGCATGCAGATGGCACACCTGTGCAGCAAGCACCATTATTAGACAGACACATAGGCGCACGTCAACTTCCATCATCATGGCGAAAAGCACAGCTCACACCAGAGGTACGGATTAGATGTCTCACAGCAATGAAGCTGTCAATCTAGAAGCACACAGAGCAGAATAATTCCAGAAGTATCTGACATTGCGACTGCACAGAACAAGTATACATGTGCATGCAATATGGTGATGAATGAAGGTTTTAATAGATTACCCATAGTACAAATCACTGAACAACAGGGAAGGGCACTGCAAGAAGAACAGGAACTATGGAAAATACAGGGGTGCTCATTGTCCCCCTCAGATACAATGTAGCGGCAGGACAGCACCAGGAAACATGTCATGCCCCTAGTGCTGCATACAATAGCGCTACACCAGCTACACTACCCAGCACATACAATGAGAGAGCAGTACTGATTTCTGAGGACAGGTTTGCCCCTAATTTGGCAGAACATGTTGCTAACCTTGTCATAAATTGTTTAACATGCCAGAGTTTTACGACTGGGCATACTCTGCAAACAGTGAGAGGAGCAATACCCCATCCTACTGGACTATTTCAGCATTTGCTATCGACTACATGGGTGTTGTGAGAAACCTGAAGGTGTCTCACCCGCTATTCCCAAGGAATCTGTCATCCAGGTGCCCAGACAATGCCATCGCTTTTGGATCTAGTTCCTGGTCATGGACAAGTGCGGGAGGATCAACTGGATGAGGGGTCCTCGGGGAGTGGAAGTGGGACACCGGAGGGTGGGATGCAATATCCCCTTCCCAATAACACCTTTTTCCCAGCCTACCAGGTAGGATACCTAGAAATTCAACCCCCCTACACTTTTCCACCACAAACACTCTCTCACAGGCAGTTCACCATGAGCGACAACTGACTAACACCAGAGCCTTGTGCCTGACATCTCCCAATGCCATGGACAGGCAAGGTCAGGCAATTATGGATTATTACACACACCTGACTTCCATCACACTTCCCCACATGGATCAATGGCGGTGCATGAAAACACACTCTGAGTGAGGCAAACCACACGAGTAAACAGCAGTTGCAAGATGGCAGTTTAATAGAAGGAGAAAGACCGCAAGACCAGAGAAAGTCGCAATGAGGGAAGTACCCGTGACGTCTGAAGACTGTTATTTTCATGTGCCTTGGTAAGTAAGAAACCGAAGACCAGGAACTAAGGCTGATCAAATCTGCAAAGTGTGTCAGAGGTACTCGGGGATCTCCCATGTCGAAAACCAAGGCGGGGAGGAGCGATTGCCGCTGTGGCACTGTACTTGTTTACTACAACAAAGCGGTGTCAGAAAAGACAGCACAGCCGGTGAGTCGGAAAGACTGATATCAAACCAGCTTGTGTTTTGAGCCAAGGTTGCAAGCAGAAGCATTGTACGAAGAGAACAGTTTGTGAGGCGTCTGCAAAAAGCAACATGAATATAATTGGAACCAAAGGAGTAATTGAACTTTACATTTTGAACTTGAACTTTGGAAGGCAAACAAAAGATACCATGCACAGAGTGGTCCGGCGCCATGTGGGCGCTCATTCAAAAGTCTCTGTCAGGTATCCAACCGATGCTGAGTGTGAGAAAAAGGAATAAAGAAATCTAAGTGGTCATGCAATGGGTCAAGCTAAACCCTGTGCACATTCAAAAGACTTCTATGGTTTAATGTATATTGCAATTGATCCGAGCCTGGCTGAGGGAGACCAATTGGAAGATAAAAAAGGGATCTGAGACCGGCTGAGGGGGATCCGGGGTGAACCATGAGTTACCCGAGAAAGACTATTCTTTGAACATTGTAATAAGAGAATCTGAGCCCGGAAGAGGGGGATCCAACGTTGAACCTTTGCTTTTTGTGGGCTTTTTTGGGGGGAAATTTTATTTTAAGATTTCAGTATGTACAATTATAAGCATCCAGAAGAAAAAACAAATTCCAAAACAATTAGTTCATAGTGATCAACCTGTACATATTTACAGAACTGCCCCTCCCCCACCCACAGCCAGGGTTCACATCAATCACCAATTAGTAATCAATACATAGTGAGGAATTTCCCCCAAATCTTCTCAAATAAAGAAAGCTTCCTGTTTCTCCGAAAAATAACCCTTTCCATCTCCGCTAAACCATGCATTTCATCAATCCACATTTCAACTAGGACTGGGTTCGCCGTCTTCCAACTTCTCAAGATAATCCTTTTACCCACCATCGCACCTGGATAGATCCATTTTTTCGGACTCATTGAAAGATCCTCTAAAACAGTGGTCTTCAAACTTTTTTGGCCTGGGCCCCCCTGAGCAAAGTTTGGGCAGGCCGGGCACCCCAAAAGTGCCAGATGGACAGTATGTAGAAATCGCTATGAACTTTTGCGTGCCGTCACCACACCCTACTCCCAGTACAGACCCTGGGCTCTCCCCACCCTACTCCCACCACTATCCCAGTGCTGCCACCCATCCTGATCCCACCACAGTCCCATAACACAAGCATCCACACATCCAAATAAAAAATAAATCACCATAAACGTACCTCGCGTGGTTGCTAAAATGCCCCACTCCAGGTTGCTCTGTCCATATGTGCGAGGAGGCGCAGGCGCACCCCCTCGCACATACATACATGCAGTGCCCCAGCCAGCATTTCCAATGAGCTATGCAAGGCTGGCGAAGCAAAACACCCCCAGCGCTGCATGGCTCAGTGATCATGTGCGGCTGGGGAAATTAACTGTCAAAGGCAAACAGAGTTTCCCTTTGACAGTTCAGCCAGCCCAGGAGCACTCCCTCAGCTGGAAAAAGCAGCTGAGGGAGTGCTCAGTGTTTTACTGGGCTGGGTCCTCGGCTCCTCCAGTGGGTGGACGCCCCCTCACCCATTATGGATGAGCCGGCTGGCTTGGACTGGCCTATAGGGCAATAGGGCGATGACCGTACCAAAAATGCAAAATGCTAGTTTAGGCCAGTAAAAATGGGCCACTTTTTTGACCAATGTGGGCCAGTTTGAAGAGTTACGTCACTGTGCAGCTAGTAGTTTTGACCATTGTTGCTGAATAAATATTCTTTAAATATCACCATTTGTTTACATTTGAACAAATAACAACCCCTTGGGTACTATTCAAACAGTGTGACTAAACACTGAATATTCATTTGCAACTGCTGGCCATTTTTTATTTTGTGCCTAAGGCCGTTTTATGGCCCAGTCTGACCATGTGAGCTGCCCCTTCCCATTTCCTCCAATCTAAAAAAATAAAAAAATAAAAATGTTTTTTTTTTTTTTACATTTCATGCTGGGCTCTGGCACCCCCCCTGGGAATGCGGCCGTGCCCCCGTGGGGGGGGGCGCGCCCCACAGTTTGAAGACCTCTGCTCTAAAAGAAAGTCACAACTGAGTATTAAAGTCTTAAAATCAAAAGCTATTTTTTCATTTAACACTGCATCACAAATCCTACCAAATTCAAACCAAAAACCTTGTACTCTGGTGCATGTCCAAAGCACATGTTCAAATGTACACGTATCATGAACACATGACCAACGATCAAAGCTGTCAATCATGCCTGTACGGACCAGCCTTTCAGGAGCCAGTAAACCCTATTGATTATTTTAATCTGTCGGGACCTTTCCACCGAACTTAAGGAACATAACCTCGTATTTGCACACATACGCAACCAGTGATCATCATCAATAATGATCCCCAACCTTCCACTCCACTCCTCTCTTAACAAATCATTGCCTTTAAATTTTCCTGCAATCAAACCATAAACCCGACTCACCAGACCACCCTCACCCACTTTATGCTTCTTTCACAATATGTTAACATCCAGACTTTTCTCCAAATCTATATTACCAACAGCCTTTTGAAGTTTACAGTAATCACTGATACAGAAATGTGAAATTTTAAACTTAGATTGTGACCCTTTAGCAGTCAACCAATTCCCATTCTCAAAGAGGTCACTCAACCATTGAACACCTGCCAAAAACCATTCTGAACAAAACAGGGTCTTCCCATCACATTTAACACCAGGGTACAACCAAATTGAGGCGTTAGCCTCTCTCAATGCATCATACCCCAAACAAGCATTCAGACTCATCCATGAATTGAATAGGCATTTAGTTAGTGGGTCATTTACACCTGGTATTTTCTGTACAGTCATCAGCAGAGCTCTAGGCAGCAAAGGACCAAAATGACTACTCTCAGCACAGAGCCATTTATTTGGATTTGGTTTCAGAAATTCCAATAAAGTCTGCGTCATAAAAGCCAAATGGTATGATCTACAACTAGGTACTCCTAATCCACACTTTTCCAGGGGCAATTGTAATTTGCATAGCTTTAACCTTGGTTGCCTGTGGTCCCATAAAAAGCCTTGAGTAAGCCTATCCAATTCCTGACAAAAATTCTTCCCGATATCTAACGAAATCATAATAAGCACAGAATTAATTCTTGGCATGGAGACCATTTTCAGCGCATTAACTTTACCCCATAAGGACAAATGCAGAACGCTCCATCTCTCTAAATCCAATTTATATGCAGTACAGAACATATTCAAGTTTTCTGTTATGTAATCACTTATATCTGGTAAAATCCAAACTCCAAAATACAGTAGCTTTCTTACACACCATGTAAATCCGCATTGTTTAATGAAATTCTTATCACAGGATGGTACCAACGGAAGAACTTCTGACTTGGACCAATTTATTTTATAACCTGAGAGGTGACCAAAGATTGACAAAATCTCCATGAGAGTTGGAATTGAAAGCCAAAGATCTTTTAGGACCAGTAGCAAATCATCGGCATAAAACCACACCTTGTGTTGCATGCCCCAACAACTCACACCCTTCAGATTTTCTTCCAGGCTTAGCGCCACCATCAGAGGTTCAATACCAATGACGAAAAGTAAGGGAGACAAGGGACATCCCTGCCTTGTTCCTCTCTCCAAAACAAATATTTCAGATCTCAAACCATTGGTATTCACATCAGCCGTTGGCTTGGTGTAAAGAAGGTTAATCCAAGAAATGTAGTTTGAACCAAATCCCATCCTTTCCAGGACTCTGAACAAGAATTGCCAGTTCACCCTGTCAAAGGCTTTTTCAGCATCCAATGAAAGAACTGCTGAGTACGCCGTGCATTCAGCAGCCACAGAAATAGTCTGTAGCAGTTTTCTAATGTTACTAGCGGTACTTCTTCCCTTTACAAAACCCGACTGATCAGGATGTACCAAGCTTGGCAGTAGATTTTCCAGTTGTAGAGCAAGTATTTTCGCCAATATTTTGTTATCAACGTTGAGCAGGCTAATCGGTCTGTAGCTGGATGCCAAACTCTCATCCTTCCCCTTTTTCAAGAAAACTGATAACATTGCATGCCGAGTTGTAGAAGTGAGCAAACCAGTCGAGTGGGACGATTTATACATGTCTAACAAGAGGGTCAATGCAGAATTTGGTAGCCATTTGTAAAATTCAACAGGTAGACCATCAGGTCCAGGAGACCTTCTGGTATTCAGTCTACCAATTGCTCTCTTCACCTCATCTAGCGTTATATCTTCCTCCAAAGAATCCGATTCCACTCTTGAGATCTTCGGAAGTGGTAAACCCGCCAGGAATCCTCCATCATCATCTGAAATATATGCTTCATTTTTGTATAAATCGGAATAAAAAGTCTGAAAAACCTTATTTATCTCTTTTGGTTTGAAAGTAATATGGTTGTCCTGTCCACGGATGGAAGTAATAGTTCTTTCTAACTCCCTTTTCCTCAATCGGAATGCCAACTAACGATCGCATTTTTCCCCTTTCTCAAAATATGTACACTTCTGTTGGAAGAACTTTTTATCCTCTCTATCAGAAATCAGGTTTCTCAATTCCAGTCGTGAGTGTTTAAGTTTCTGAATCAAATTGAACTTCTAGGATTAACCACCAGATAATTTGTGACTTCTTTAATACTCGACTCCAATTCCTGATGTCTATGGTCAGATCTTTACTTCAAGCCGTTCACCAAACTGATGAGCATACCATGTACCGTACATTTAAAAGCTTCTCAAACTATGCCAGGACAAATTTCTCCAGTACAATTTTCCTTTACAAAGTAATCTATTTCTGTGGCAATCTTCTCCATGTCTTTTTCATTGTCTAGTACCCTAATGTTCAACCTCCATGTATAAGTCTTGTTCAAAGCAAAATCAAGTTTCATATCCATGATAACATGACCATGGTCCGGAAATACTATGTTTCCAATGTTGGATGTTAAATAATTTTCGGAAATCCTTCCTGATGTTAGCAACATATCCAACCTCGAATAAGTCATATGTACCCTTGAAAAAATAGGTGTATTCTTTGGTCACCGGATTCTCCATTCTCCACCCATCCTTTAAATTATGTTCTTCCAAAAGATCTCTCAGAGCCCTGGAGTGCAGATCAGTAGGTCTGTCAAATCTTGACCCTGACCTAGCCATATCTTGGTCCAGAACTGTATTAAAATCTCCACCCAGAACAATATTTCTTGACCCCAGATCTTGGACAACTTGAGCCACCCTCCTGAAAAAGGAGCCATCATCCACCATAGGTGCATATACATTACCAAAGATTACCTCCGTTCCTTGAATATTTGTCAGAATGGCAACCATTCTACCATCATTATCATTACATTTTTTCAAAACATTGATAGGGGCATTTTTTCTAATCAAGATCACTACACCCCTAGATCTTAAGTTAAACGCTGAGCCATACACTCTTCCAACCCATCCTTTCTTCAGAACATCAAAGTTTTCCCTAACACGGTGTGTCTCTTGCAGAAGACACACATCACCCTTCAGATCATTCAGATAAAATATGACTTTCTTTCTTTTAAGCACATTGTTCAAACCATTCAAATTCCAAGTGATCTTTCTCAATTGCCCATCCATACTGCACATTAAACTGTGTCCGGGCACCAAACTTTGCAATGACTTATCACCTGATACTAAGACCTCAACAGGACAATTAGACGTAAACCCCAGCCCCAAAGTAGAAGCAAACTGCAAAGAGCAGCGTGAAATAAAACTTCGTATACCACATAACAAGATGTCCGGTGCCCTGGACACCTCTCCCTAACTAAACTGAACTCTTAAACCAAAAATTAATGATAAACAATTAAAATAAGTATCTCAAACCTATGTCTAAAAACATTCCTTAAACAAAAACAATGTCATCTATTGAACTTATTCAAAACAGAATACCCATATATTCTCAAATGACCCTGTATTGACATATTCAAAGGCACCCCAATGATGACAAATATAAATGCCCCGATAAGCAGCGTAATATTATTTCTTAAAAGGTTCACAAGAAACTGGACCAAAGCCTCGATCCTTAGTAAAGTTCCAACAATTCAAGAGAATAGAAAAGAAAGAGGACACGTAACCAAAGCCACAAATTATTTCCCTCGTCAACCCATTCACCAAATCAGTCAATAAACATGGGAAAATCCAAACATAGCAGATAAATATACTCCATCCACTATATAGGGTGCACAATAATAAAAAATAAAATTTGACATTATAAACTCTAAAAGTCATCACCCACCCAACTGCTCATTAAGCACATCATATTACAGATGAACAATTATTGGTCACATATCGAAGCTCCGTATAAGTGAATGCCAATACCCCAATGACCGTACCACCTCCCCCTATTGTGTGGGAGGTATAATATCAATATTTCATTGACATTGCACCAACTGTCAACAAATATGAATCCTAATAACCATAAAATCACCCCATAAATATCTATCATACACGGGAGAAAAAGGATGGCAATAGGCAGTTAAATGCAGTACACTGTCCTCCACAGGAAAATGTCATGCACATGAGCTGAAGTCGGTCTAATAATCCTGCACATGGTGCCCAAACAAGCCCCTATGTAAAGCCACGTTGATCCAGCCATCATCCAATAGCTGTAAACACACAGCTCCGCCTCACAAATTGATTCCAGGCCACATGTGACTGATTATTCTTTGAATGCATTTTGCTCTCTACGCCGCGCTCTGCACCTGGCTGTCTCGTTGAAAGGCAGGGTCAAAACGTGTTCAGTTTCAACGGCAGTAAACACCAGATCGTGTTGAGAGGTTCAAAAAGAGAAGCTCCAAAACAAAACATTAATGCCCAAAATGCCCCCCCCAAAAAAAACCATCACCCAAGATCCAGCCTGCAAACAGACCCAATCAAAATCTATTTATCCAATGACGCAAAAAACAGCTCCAGAGTGCGACCCAGTGCTCAAGATGCATTCAGTCCTCAGTGAAAAAACTAGCCTTTAGACGCATACGAGGCGAGAGGGACAAACTAGGTCCAAAAAACACATACACACTCAAAATGCACCAAAATTTAAACATTCACAATGTCGCCTGAATATTACAAGGAAGGAGAAACACATGTTGAATGGGTCAACGGAATGGCAAATATAAGTTCCAGAACATGCAGAAAAGCTCAAAATGCAATGAAGATGTCACCAGTATAAATTGAGTCCGTGGACAATAGTACATTTTGATCCTGCTTTATGTGTGAGTAGAGTCGTTAAAAACATCATGATTCGAATGATCAGGCGCACGGAAACACAGTACAAAATGGGAATGCAGCAGAATTCGCATTAACCAAAACGCGAGGAAAGTGCATTTTGAAGCTGCATTTGCTGGTCTTTAGAATGTATCAATATGCCCTAATCCTCCCCAGCAGTCTACAGGTCATAGGCTGAATCGTGGAGCCCATCTGATCATCTCTCAACCTATCAGGTGGTGGCAATCATTCCCTTCTAGTTAACACCAAGTAAAAGTAGCGAAAAAATCACCCCAAATGTACCTTCACGTCTGTGATCATTAACAATCGGTTTCGCTGTCTTGACCGGCAGTGCATTTCAATTAAATCAAATATTTTTGTATTTCCGGCGAGTAACAAGATTGGTGATTTTGCAAGGGGCGTAATGGCAACACTCACATCATAGTAGATCGAGAAATTGCACCGCCGACTCCGCGTAACCATCTCAAATCGGATTTCCGTCCATTGCAGAACTCCGTCAGCGATCCCGCCCACTAAAACGAATCTTCAGTATTCAATCCAATTTCATGTCGCTCACTGATGGAAGCAAGAGCAGCGAAGTCAGCTGATCCTCCTCACGCATACGTGACTAAAGATAGGTCCTTTATTCTGAGCACAGAGTCTTCGGCGCGAAGTAACACAGAACGAAGACAACTGTAAGCATTTTTCAAATTAAGTTTGTCCAACTGCAGTGTCAACTCGGCACCATTTTAAAGTATAAGAATACATACATACAAATGTTCATAAGGGCAATTAAGCAAAAATAACAAACATAATAAAAAAGTAAATTCTCAATCACATGGATGATATTGAAGGGAGATCAAACCATCGCATTAGAGGCTTTCTCCAGTGCATTCAGCCATTTCATAGCTTCTGAAGGGTCCGATGTAGACTTTTCACCCACAGGAAACACCAAAGTTAGCAGGTTCACCCTGTTTAAGAAAGACATTATCCCCAGAGATTTTGCCAGATCCTTAGGGCCTTTAAAGGTTTTTCTGATCTCTAATAGGGTAGACAGAGACCTTATTGCCTCTGAAAAGGGCAATTTCCTTACTCCTAGCAGCCCTCAGTACATCCTCCTTGCTTCTAGTGTTCATAAAAGAAACCGGGATCTATCTTGCTTTAGGCCCAGATTTCCTTCCAACTCTGTAAGTGTTGTCAATGTCCATGGTGGTAATATGGTCGCATTTGTAGGTAGTCTTTAATACTTCAATCACAGTTTGGACCAAATTCTCCTCTGTTGATTCATCAATGCCCACTATCCGCAGATTCTTGCTTCTAATCTTGAGATCAATCTCCATAGTCTTCACAGATCCTTTGTGGAAGTCATCTCTCAGGCTTCTGTATGCCCTGTAGCTACCAGATATTTCAGAGGTCATAGAAGCTGTACCACTTTCCAAAGCAAAAACTCGACCATCAATCTGGGATACCTTCATGGTGAGATCCTCCATAGAAGCCTTGACATCTCCTACATCTTGTGCTACTTTACTTAAGTCCTGTGCCATCTTCAAAAGGAGAGAATAGATATCCCGTTGACTAGGTACTTCAGCCATCTCTGAGGTTGATTTAGGTTTTTTAGGAATGGGATTGTCAGCAACTTCAATCTTCTTTTTTGTTGAGTTCATATCTTTCATAATCCATAAAGGAGAGGGCTAGGAGGTGCAGGATTATGCTGCTGCCTCTGTTGCCTGCATTCCAGAATCTCCTGAACCTTTGTTTTTGAAAAGGGATCTGAGCCCAGTTGAGGGTGATCCAGAGTGAACACCCAACTTTGAATACTGAAAATAATGTTTATATCTTGTTTGTGCACAGCAGACCCTTTGGAGTCTAGAGACTTACAAGTGGTAAAGAAGCTTCGACCCAGAACTTCCTGAACTGCGAAGATTGAACTGTATCCTCGTGCTGCAGAAGCCAGAGTGTGCACTTTGCTTGATTGAACTTCCTTACCCTGTGCTGAAAATGTGGGGAAGGGAGGCCAACTGCACCATTATCCGGACTTATCATTTTGTGAACACTTCTTTCTTTTTCATAAACTTCACCCCAACACTATTTGTATTTAGCAGTAAGGATTGGCAACAGTTTTTCTTTAGTATAGGCCCTTTTATTTTGACGACACTCCACTAGGACTACAATATTATTATTTGATGGTCGTAGCTTGCTCCCATCTTTAGATTTAGGTTTAGATAGGTGTTTATTAAACCCCTGCAAAAGTTCAATAAACTCCCTTGAACTGTGGTCACTTGTGTCTGTCTTACTGTTGATACCATGTCTTCCTTACAATATGCTTCAAATGTGCAATGTCTACAGATAAGGCTATTGGTCATAAGCCCATTCTTCCCGATGAATCAAAGCAGGTCCATGCACACATCCAGTTACCACATGTGCTGCAAAATTCCTTGTACGTGAGGTATTTCCAAGGTAGGGAGTGTGCGAAGTGCTCCGGTCTGACAATAGACCACATTTTGTAAAAGAGGTATTTGAGCACATAACTGTCCTGTTGGGTATGAAGCAAACATTCTCATCTGTTTACCACCCACAAGCAAACGGAATTTGTGAGCATGTCAACAGCCTCTTAAAGGAGCGACTTGCCAAACTAAAAGAGACGTTGAAAAAAGGTTTGCTACATTGCCTTCCATTAGCCCTATTTGCATTACGCAATCAGCCCGCGTCTGACCATCATCTGACTCCACATGAGCTAGTGACGGGAGGCTGAATATACACGCCTCTTGCTCCTCCCACTCAAGCTCAAACTGATACAGAGAATGCTGCTTTTCTGTTAGGGAAAGAAATGCACAATTATTTGACAGCTATGATGGAATCTCTTAAATGTATGTCTCAACAGGTACAGTGGTGGCAGGGGAGCTCGACGAAGACTGATCAAGCACATGAACAAACTGATGTGAAAACTTTGTTGAGACCATTAGGATTATTTCCTGGGGACAAGCTCCTGTGCAGGAACTTTACACGGAAGTGGCACAAACCATGCTTTGAAGGACCATTCGCAGCAGAGACTGTCACTCAGTCTGCAGGAGAGGTCCAATGAAGGTGCACCTGGATCCATCTTGGTGACGTCAAAGTCTACAGAGGAGAGACACCCCCCACACCATCTGCTAACATTGAGCCTGAAATTAAAGAAGACGTGAGAAGAACCCAAACAAGATCGATGAGGGCTAATCAGTAGCAAGAAGAACCCAAACAAGATCGGTGAGGGCTAATCAGTAGCAAGAAGACTAAAGTCACATTAGTCTTCCATGCATACAGGAACAACTAATTCAACTTCCCTTGAAAAAGATTTTAAATAAAATGCTCCCCGTAGCCATCCTTTTTTTTTAGATTTTGTCCTTTTTTATGAATACTTATCCTTTTCTAGGAACCTGGACTATTTCCCTTACGATATTGCTGTTCAATTTGAAGACTTGGATAGTCCTAGAAAGAAATATTCTCTCAATCCTAACAAGGTATTTCTTCTGAACACCCGTTCTTTAATGAAACAAAGGAAACACTTCCATTGATAGACAATTACATATGTTAAATTAAATAAGACATTATCTTTTAACAGCTAGAAGACAATTCATCTGTTTTGAAGGCATCATGAAGCAAGACACAGACAACAGATTCAAAGTTCAAACAAAAGTAGTTTTTATTAATTTAAATGTCAGGATGGTCGAAGGCCTATCTTGCCCTGTGCTAAGGTGGAATTTCCCTACCTAATTATTATTATTATTTTTTAAACATTTTTTATTTGTATGTGGTTAAATAACCTTTACAAAATCTTTCACATAAAAATATAGTATACATACAAAATAAATTTCCAATCAAAATTCTTAAATTAAAAGATTGTAGTGTACAAATGCAATGGCACTAAAGCAACGCATTATTTGAATAAAATCACGTAAACACAAATACATAACATTTACTAAATAAGACTTCAGAGGAGGAAACATGAAGCATTTGTGCCAGAAACAAAGGAAATAAATACATTCCTGCTGCAATACGACCATATCCAGCCCAATAACAATGTTAGAGTTATACTCATTCAAAGACTAAAGAAACAAAGGAAAGTCTGAGTCAGTAAGTTCAATTTAAAAGTATCTCTGTGTCCAAAACCTATACTTGCCCTCACAACTAAAGCTAAACAATATGTATTGATGTCAGCAACAAAAGAAATAGTGTTCCAAATAAAGTTCTGAGCTTGTTTCAGCTCTGTGCCTGCTTTACAGCTCCCCTCCCCCAAGTTCAAGATAGTTCCACAAAGTCTCGGGGGTTCCCTTCCCCAAGAAGGCAGCACAGTTCCAAAGAGATCGCAGGGTTCCTTACCCCAAGAGGATAACACAGTTCAAACAGTCTTTTCCAGCCTGCCAACTTATACTTAGTTTCAGGCCCTCAATATTCAAAACCAGTTCCAAGTCAACTTTACACTCCTGATTTCTTGACAGCTCATACAAACTGCTTTCTTCTGCTTCACTTCAGCTATCTCTTACATATACTTGGATTGTCTTTCTGTACGCTTCCTTGGATTTCACAGATAGGGTATCCTTGGTCTAGGTGCAGTTGTTGGCCCATATAGTCCACCCATTACAGGTCACACAACCGGTAACCCTTGGCTTTCTTGTCCAAACAGGTTCTTCTGTAACTACACCTGCGTTCTGGTTCACACTCACTTGCCTTTCGCCTTGCCAACCTTTTGGCTTTGCCACAATGTGTTTCCTCTTTGCCATTTTCTTGACTTTGCCACAATGTGTTCTTTCATATATTCCATTCCATGGAGCTCTTTTCCCTTCACCACAGTACTTTCACACTCTTCAGTAATATTCAATACTTGCTTTTCACTGCATTTCATAAGATTTGTTCTTTGATTTCAATAGATTGTATGTGTACTTCAAACAAACGTATCTTCAGTTCACAGGCTTATCAAAAGCTTTCATAGGCTTGTCAAAACCTTTCCTTTCAGTTCAGTATTCAATAGTGCTAAACTATTATTCTTTTGTTTACACTTCAACTTTTTCGTATTGTTCATCACAGCCCTTCACTTTGAGTTCACAGCGTCTCGCACGTCTCCATTCATTCATTCTGCAATTACTTTTGCCCAATAACAGCCACCAGGAGTGCCCCGGGTCGAGTTTCCCATGCGTTCACTCACCGGTCCCTGGTGGCTCCTCCGGGCGACTGCTTTCCTGTTCCTCTGCTCTCCGTACACGTCTTTGTTGTATTGCGAGCCCTGCTTGCACTCCGGTCTTCTTTCTGTGGGTTGCCGGCAGCTCTGCTCACTTCTCACGGACGCGGCTGGTAACTTGCAGCAGTCTGATTCCTTCTGTACCCCAAAATTCCTGCTGTGGCCACCAGACCAGGGAGGCTCTCAGCACTGTGACCCTCTTGTGGCCCACCCGAGCCTCGGCACCACAGTGTCTCCTGGGAACTTGCCGGCATCCTGGTTTCCCAACAGGACCCTCCTCGTCAGCCTCCTCCTCCACAGGGTTTCTCTTCCCTCAGGCTCACAACACTTGCCCCGGGTTCTCTCCTGCTGCTGCTTCTGCCTCCTTTTATACACCTGCAACAATTTATCAGGTTGCACGTGCAAGTCTTCACGCCCAATTATCTGACTATAATTAGTAGAGTTCTCTGGAAAGCCTGACCCTCACCACAGTCTGCAGGCCTCTTCCTCGTCTCAGTACTAGAGTGGTGAAATGACATGTTAGTGTGTACCACTCATAATCACCTCTTCCTCGTCTCAGTACTATAGTGGTATAAATGAGGGTAAGTGATTGATAACAGCCTATAAAGGCAGGGGGAGGGGAGGCTGATTATTACCTAGGAAAGGTGGGGTACCATGTCTCACCTGTGGACATCCTTTCCCCAGTCCCCAAGGACCCTTCACCCAGGTGATCCTCCCTGACATCTCCACCCCCAGGGTCAGCAGCCAAAAGCAATGTCCTTTCCCTGGCCACCTGAGAAGAGGATCCAAGGGGATTAGGTGTGAGGACACCCTCAGGTTTCTCACACTGTAGAGATTTGCAGAAGGTAGATACCTTGCCAATGATGATCACAGCAATGTTTTTTTTAAACATTTTGTAGTCTTTATTTATCTATTTGCATCACAGCACAAGGAGAACTCATCATTTATAATACAGCTATACCAGTAAATATGAGCATAAGTACTATAACAATGGTAAATGAAATGACACCAGAACGATTCCCTGTAGCGAACACACAGATGAAAAGACTGAAAAGAAGTGTGCTATAGGGCTCAAGGTACCTGAGCAAATATATTGATGATTCTGCCCATGTCACTAACAACTTGGGGTACTAACATATGAGCAAAGTGGGGAGAGGGGCGTCTGATGAGAGTTGGTATGTGTGTGCCCTCATCCCCTACGGTCTATGCCATGAGCATATCATGGATATTCGCAGCCACAGAGAGCACATAGAGCACCCTGCCTAATGCACTTAGCACGTGTATGGTGTTTCTGTTGGTACTCTTGTTCAGAAGGAAATTGCCATAGCATTTCGGTGCTGAACTGCCCATGTGGGCGGGACAAAGACTGATATGCAATGGATATTTCCCATCTGTGAAAGGTACAGTGAGCAAAAAGCGATGGCTGCAGACTCTCAAAGTGGGAAAAAAAACACATAACAGGTTATCATGCCATGTTATTTCTAGAGAGGAGCACCTGCTACATTTTTTAAAAATGTTAGCAAGGAACTTGGGGTTGGTCACCCTAAGTTACCTGAGGGAACCCTGACATGGACCCCCTGCTCACTGTGCTCAGAGAGGCAGATCTCCACCTCACTGATGAGGCCCAACAACCCTGAAACACGTGTATGGTGCTGCTGTAGGTACTCTTTTTTTTTTTATAAAACATGTTTTATTGATTATTTATAACATAGGCAAAACAACCAAAAACAAAAGAAAAAGAGGCAGCAACAGCAATTAAGGCCAGATCGACTGATCTTACAGTAACATTAGTACTTATATCACCAGTTACCTAGATCACAACGGTGCCCCATCTTGTCCCTGTTCAGAGATACCTCTCCAGTAGTTGTGCACTTCAGGGCCCTCGCTCCTCCCACGCCCCCCATATTTTAGATGCCTTGGCGGGGCAGCCTCTTGCATTGTAAATCCGGCGTTCGACCATTGCACATGTGTCCATGTCCAGTGCCCATTGTTCCAACGTCGGGGACTCTGGCACTCCCCATTTTTGTGCGATGTTGCGCTTCATCAGGGCCGCTGCTGTGTGCAGTAACAGTTTTCACCCGGTATTCCCAGGATTAGGAACTTAGGGTCCAGTTCTATCGTGATAGAGAGTACCCCGGCCAGCTTTTGGCAGCAGGCACCCCAGAAGTCGCGGATGCGGGGACATGACCACAGTATATGAAAGAAGGTCCCTTCCTCCTCCCCACACCGGAGACAGTTTGCTGTAGGTACTCTTGTTCAGAAGGGAATTGCTATAGCATTTCGGTGCTGGACTGCCCATGTGGGCGGGACAAAGACTGATATGCAAATGAATATTTCCCATCTGTGAAAGGTACAGTGAGCAAAAAGCGATGGCTGCGGACTCTCAGTGTGAAAAAAACCACAGAACAGGTTATCATGCCATGTTCTTTCTAGAGAGGTGCTCCTGCTACCTTTTTAAAAAAAGTTTGCAAGGAACTTGGGGTTGGTCACCCTAAGTTACCTGGGGGAACCCCGATGTTCAATCCCGCTGAGAGAGGCACTGCTCCACCTAATAATGCACTTAACACTTTGCACCACTCAGGTGCAATTTCAAGGAAAATGGGGCACCTTGCGATGGATAACAAAAGAAACGTTCCTTTATAAGGATAGCTATATAAAACAAAAGGTTATGATGGATGATCCTCGAAGGAAAAATACGGTGATGAAATATACATTAGAAGGCCCGAATAGAGGAGAAGTTAAAATAACGGACCATAAATTATTACAATGCATCAATTCCGCAGATAAAGAAATACCTTGGTGATGGGAAAGATCCCAGCTATTAATATATGGACAGGTATTTACATCAGAAGGCTGGGACAAAGGGATGATGGGGTGCAATGCCCAAGATCTCCTTACAGTACCAGTAGAGGTTACACAAAATGCACATGATATATGCCTTGAGGAATGGACTGAATATTCCACATTGCTCACATGGGTAGAGGATGAAGCAGTCCCCCTACCCTACCCTACCCTTGAAGAACACCACCTTATGCTTCAGAAATACTGGCACAGTGAAATAGCGGAAAACAAAGGGTGCAAATGCACTTTTGATGTGCCTGGCATGAAAACGGGCACTGCTGTATTGCTGGACCACTATTGGGCCTGTGGTCAAAGGCACACATGCAGCTCCCTCCAAATTGGGGAGGCATGTGTTCCTGGTGGTAATAAATACACCAGCTTTAGTTGTGCGGGAGAGTGATGTACAGGTTGGTGATTTCCCCAAAATGAACACACACATAAGGCATAAGAGGTCCCTCACCCTTAAATGCATGAACAGGGATAATTATGACTCAGCAAAGATGGAACAGGCATACAATGCCACACCAGATGAGCATAAACTGTTCGGTAGGACAGAAATGTTCTTTGCCTCGCTCTTCACTGCTGGGTTGCAAGACAATACAAATGCCAAGTCATGGCAAATAACACGCTGGGAGCTGTTGCAGACAATAAACACGACTGTAAAAGGCTTTAATGCCATAAGGCAAAAGCTGAGGAAAATAAGACTTATGACCCTCCAGAACAGGTACATTCTCGACCTGATAACCGCCATGGAGTGGGGCGTGTGTGCAACAATTATGCACATACAACTCACCCACGATGAGGAGAATGGGACCCTCACAGAGGCCATATCCACCTTGACAGAGTTGCACACAAGAATGGTGGAGGAGTTGGATGATATTGCTGATGAGGACAGCGTTGTTATTATTTGATGGTAGCAGCTTGCGCCCATCCTTACATTTAGTTTTAGATAGGCGTTCAACCAAACCCACTGAAGTTCAATAAACACCCTTGAACTGTAATCACTTGTGTCTTTCTTCACTGTTTGATATCATGCCTTACTTACAGGAGCCCGTGGAGGGAAAGTGCACAGCGAATCAGGCATAAGGGTAAAGTGCGAGGAACAGGGGTGAACCAGACTCAGTAGGCTAGACAGGGAGAGGTGCCCAAAGGCAAGTGCTGGTAGTGGGGTACTGCCGACGATGGGTAGGAGGATGAACAGGCCCCTGTAGAACTCAGAAGCTGGATACTGTACAGAGACCTTTGATTGAGAACCCACGTGGTGCTGGACCACTCCGTATTGTAGCTTGCTTCAAAGTTCAATCACTCATCAGCAGCTTAACTTCATTTGCGTCTCTTATTACATGTGTTTTAACAATGTTCGTTCCAGTGCTCCCCATACAGTGTTGCTGCTTGAAACCTTGGCTTCAACACAGACTGGCCTTGTATCAGTCTCTCCAACTAACCAGCTGTGTTGCTTTCACTGAAACAGCTTTGTTCTTGGAGCCATGGACAGTACCATGGTGGCTGGAGATTCTCACCGCCTTGATTACTGATCCTGGAGGGCCCCGGGTACCTCTGACCCCCAATGCAGGATTCTTGAGCCTGGTATCCTGGTCGTAAGCTTTCTGTTCTCAAGGTTTTGTGACAGTAACGGTTCCATGTCGAAAAGGTCAAGGGAACTTCTCTCCTGGTGACCCCGATCTGTATCGCTGTCTTTCTCCTCCCGTTAAATTGCCATCTTGGAATTGCTGTTTCCTTGTGTGCTTTGCGTCACTCAGAATGTGCTCTCGTGCTCCGCCTTTTATCCGTGTGGGGAAGTGTAATGGAAGTCAGGTGTGAGTGACTGTCGATAATTGCCTGACCTCGCCTGACCATAGTATTGGGACATGTTAGGTACACAGCTCTGTGTTATTCTGTTTTCCCTTAGAATGGGCTGTCAGTGAGAAATTGTTTATGTTGTAAAAGGGGTGGGAGTAGACTTCCTAAATATCCTACCATGTAGGATGGGGTAAAGGTGTTACAGGGAAGGGGATACTGCGTCTCACCATCCAGTGTCTCACTCCCACTCTCCGAAGACCCCACACCCAGATTATCCTCCAGCACTGGTAAACCCCCAGGAATTGGATCCAAAAGGGATGGCCGTGTCCTGTCCACCTGGATGACAGATCCCCAGGGACTAGCGAGTGAGACACATTCTGGTATCTCACAGTAGCCAGTAATTGCAGCGGGGGGACATTCGCAGGGGAGGGAGAGAGCGAAGGAGGAGAAGAAGAGGAAAGCCTTGAGGAGATCTGTCTCAAGTCTGAGAGGGAAAGGGAGGCCATTCCAGCGGGATCCTCCTGCCAAAGAAAGAGATCTACCCCCGCTCTCTGCTTGGAGAATTGTTTGACCTGCAGAGAGTTAGAGCTGGAGGACTGAAGGACTCTAGCAGGAAGATATTAAGAGAGGGAAAGTTGGATGTAGCGTGGTCCCTGGCCACAGAAAGCCTTGTGGATGATGCATAAATTCTTGAATTTGATCCTTGCAGATACTGGGACACAGTGGAGAGATTCTAGGGTTGGGAGATGTGGTCCCTGGGCTTGAGGCCAAGGATATGATTGTTTATTTTATGATCGTTTATTTATATAGCGCCTATACACAATGTGTTTCAAAGTGCTTCAAGGCAAGGGAGGGAACAAGGGAAAATACAACCACATTCTTACAGGCCATGAACAGTAAGGATGTGAAATTAACTATCATACTCGGCCTGATGACATTTCAGATAGTGCAAGAGCTAAGACATAGATAAGGAAGGTAGGGGGAGAGTGGGAAGGAAATGGAAACAGACAGGCGACTACTGTCCTAGGCCTGACGACATTTCTGGTAGAGCCGGAGAAAAACAAAAGGTGAGGGAGAGGGGTGCAGAAAGGGAGGGGAGGAACAAAACAAGCGACTATCATACTAGGCCTGACGACATTTCAGATAGTGCTGGACGCGTGGCGTGGAAAAAAAAAACAGTAATGGGAGGGTGGAGGAAACAGACGAGGTTGCTATCATATTAGGTCCAGGGACAATTCTGATAGAGTAAGTGCATAGAAGAAAGTAAGGGGAGAAGATTGGAAAAGGGAGAAGGGAAAGGAGGAGAGAAAAGAGAGTAAGCAGTCAAAAAGAGTGGAGAAGCAAGAGTGGAGAGCGAATACAATTGCAGAAGTCATTAGTAACACATAATGTTGCAAGCCAGGATACAAGATACAAGATGGGAACAGCATGATTCAGGGCCACCATGAGTACAAGATGCAAAGGAAGTCCAGCATGAGAGTTGAGAAAGAGTGACGCACCGTGAATGAATGAAGTCCATAAAAGTCAAATCCAGCATTGACCACAGGACAGTGATGGTGAAGGAAGGCACCAGGTGGGCGGGGCTTGCTAAGTGGTGAAAAAGGGCGCAAGGCAGGAAGGCACCAGGTGGACGGGGCTTAGGCCAGGTGACCTAGAAAAGATAAGGATAAGTCTCGAAGTCCTATGCTGTATTAGTTGGAGAGGGCGTAGGGAGGAAAGAGGCAGATTGAGGAAGAGACTGTTGCAGTGGTCCAGCCTGGAGAGCACCTGAGCTCTGGAGATATTGAGTTTCTGGGTGAAGTTGAGGAAAGGCAGAATGTCTCTAAGGAGGTAGAGCTGAAAGTGAGCCTTCTTGGCAAGGTCTATGATGTGAGGTGAGAAGGAGAGAGATAAGTCAAAGATGATTTCTAGGTTTTGCCTGACAAGAGGACGAGGGGAGGGGGCCCAAAGAGGGCAGCCAGAGATTAGGAGGGAGTGAAGGGGCAGGAATTCCAATGAGAAGGATCTCAGCCTTTCTGGCATGAAGACAGAGATCATTGGCAGTGCACCATGACTGAATAGCAGTCAGGCAATCGGGAATGAGAGAGGAAGGAAAGGAGGTAGAGGAGGGCAGCTTGAAGGAAAGTTGTGTGTCATCGGCATAATACTGGAAATGAGGGGAGAAGGTAGAGATTAAGTGAGCAAAGGGGCAAGGTAAATGTTGAAAGGCCACGGCGAAAGGATAGAGCCCTGTGGAACGCTGCAGGTAGAGAGTCAGGTAGAGGAGAGAAAAGGGCCCATTTGAACTACAGTATGTTTGCAGTGGGTAATGAGGCAGTGGGTGGTGAAATAGGTGATGGGGATGGGGTGAAAGCTAAAGGGACATAAGAAAAGCGGACAGCAGGGGCTGACAGAACAGAAATAATGCAGTAAAATGTTCTGGGTGATCAAAAACACATTGGGCAGCCACCCCCAAAAGGAGCATTTGTTTGGCGCTGTGATTTGCTAGCCAAATTCTAAACATCACAGCCAACGTTTCAAGGCTCTTATCTCTGCCTTACTGCCGGATGCTATGGTGATCCTGGACAGATCATCTTATCTCACTGTACTGTGTACTATTGTGCTTTCATCAGTGAACATGTTTACGTTCTCAAAATATGCTGGCATTGTTTAGCCCATTCACTGATTTGTCTTTTTATTAATGCCATATCAGGAGGTCTAGACTGCAGTGAGACGACCAAATGCCACAGACCTGTGGCAAGCTTTTTAAAAAAGAAGAAAAATGTCATCATATAATGTATAAAAATCAGCTAGTCAATGTCAAACAAGCAGGCGACCTTGTTGCACAGTTTCTTTTTCTCAGAGTATTTAAATCTTTGAAGGACAAGAAATGGAAGATATCCCTTAAGTTCAAGTTTTGGTAGACTGTAACGAGGAGGCTGAAAAGGGGTGCAAGGCTAACCAGTGAAAGAGAGGAGAGCGAGAGAGAGCGAATAGCCTAGAGACGCAGGGAGAGCTCCCTGTGCGTAACAGAGCAGAAGAAGGTGGGGCTCTGGGAGAAGGCAGAGCCTACGTGCGACAGAGCTGCTCCAGCACAGAGCCAGAAATGCTGAGCAACTGGTGCGCGAGAACAGAAGAAAGCCAAGCAAGGCAGAGGAGAATGAGCGGTGGTAGCGTGACCACAGAATCAAAGTGGTGGGTAGTTTGCCCGTACAAAATCGCCAAGACCATCCAGATGAGAACGACTCATCCAGGAAGGAGGCGCTGCAGAGAGCAAGCCGTAGAGTGGCGACAAAAAGGAAAGAGAATCCAAGGACCTACAGGTTCCGCCGATGTTGCCCCAGAACTCAAAAGGTAAAACAGGGAATTGGAATACTGACCAACCAACTGGGACTCATTATAAGTTAAGCAAAACTTGTCCCAGGACTAATGTGAAAACTGTTGGAAATAATCCAGGGAAACAGAACTGTTTGAATAAGACACAACAAAATACTAAAACCATAGAGTCGGAAATAAATAAAGTCAGAGGCTTATCACTTTGGGGAAAAAGGGAAGGCCTACCCATAGATAAGAAAGAGTGCCCAAGAAAGAGAGACATTTGGGGAGAACAAACCTGTGAACCCAGGAAGCCCAAACTCATATATGAAACTGCACCCTGAGAATAGGGGAATTGCAATTGGAACTCGAACTACTATAAAGAGTGGAGAAAAATGTAACATATATTCAGGAACCCTACAATAGGGAGAAAAGGAACCTAATTAGACTTAAGCTGACAAGGAAAAATAAGCACCAGAGGAGTACCATTCCCTTAAAAGAACTGCAAAACTTGATACAGTGGATGATGTGATGAATCCTGCGGAGTCCTCACAGAACCCCTGACTAGAATCTCCTCCCGGATATCCAGGGGAAGACAGCCGCTACCTGATCCTAACCCTGGGGGTGGTATTAGCCAGGAGGATAACCTGGGAGGAGAAGGGCCCCAGGGGAATGGGATGGCTCTGTTGGGAGTGTTTATCTTCCTCAGAAGGAGAGATCGCTATGACGCCAGAAAATTTAATAGCTTGCTGTCAGAGTAAGGCTTCTCTTTTCAAACCTACCAGCTTTGTTGGTGATAGAAACCGTTGTAATCAGCATGGGAAGAATATAAATGGAAAGCAGGGTATTAAAACCCTGACATCAAATAAATGTAATTTCCCCTTATATCTAAACCAATCATTAATCTTTCCTAAATCCTTCTCTAAAGGCATGTTTACTAAAAAGAGTGAAGTAAACAAAATGGAAAATTGTACTCGTGAGATGAAAAGAGATCACAACAATGGGTATTTCAAGTCACACAATGTCCAAAGTGATGGGATGAGGAAGAGGGCCTCCGAGGCACGAAACTGCAGTGTGCAGTTAATTGAGCTTAAGGACCCACAACTGAGCGGGACTTTTAAGGTATTTAAAACCACCTCAGGTGCAGGCCATTAGAAGCAGTAGGTGGAGCAGCAGTGGGAGTTGTAAGCAACACTTGCAGCAGCAGAGGACTGAAGATGCTGGAGCCGCTGCTGTTGTGGAAGCAGAGTTTGGTCCAGAGAGGGTCTTCAGAGTGGAAACGCTGAACTGCAGGGGTAGCGCAGCGGGAAGTCGTAAACTGACAAGCCATCCCGTAAGAGAGAAAGACTCTCTTTATTGTATGCCTAGTTCCGGTGGCTGGCGACCACCGGAGGAGAGGGGGAGCAAGGCAGGCTCCTTTCCCGCAGGAAGGCGACTAAGGCTGGCCGGAGTTCAGAAGTGCACAGAAGCAGCAGAGACAGCGGTTTGAGTGTATGTGTGTGGAGAGACCGATGAGTTTGCCTGCGTTAGGAAACCCCGGAATACTCCATAGTCGAGCACTGACCACTAGAACTAAATTTTAATACCGAACTAATGAAAGAAGGTTGTGTGGGTGTCACGCTCACCTGATTCCCACGGAGGCGCAGGTCTGGCTTCGAGTGCTGATGCTTCTTCAATGGTGAAGCGCAGGACTCTGAAGATGGACAGGAAGGGCCCCTCTACTCTGGCTTTTCTGGCTCGCAGGATTATTCCCCTGTGCGTGAAAAGGGAGTATTACCTACTGACGGAATAATGCTCAAGCCTCCCACTCCCTTCCAACCCTCCACGATACCCTTCCACGATTCCCCGTGAAGTCTCACCTTAGGGTCTGGAAGGATGAGTTCTCCATCCTGCTTCTGATGCAGGGGCGCGTTGAAACCCAGTTACTTCACTGGATTGAGGTTTGATGGGAGTTCAAAATAAGCTTGACTATTCAGGTGAGGCGCTGTAAGAGTTCTGTTGCAAGTTCAAAAGTTCAAGCTTAATAATAACGTTCATTGTCTTATTGCAGCAAGCGCTAACGCTTATGTCTTTTTCCCCTTAGGGGCCGGGGTTCGGAATGCCGGAGATATGGCACCGACCCGAAGTGAAACGTGCAGTTCCAGTAAATGACAGGTAAGTTCTAGATGAGCGTTCGGGTAATGTCTTTGCATTCGCTCATTCAATGTCTTTGTCTTTTTTCCCCATAGGGGCCGGGGTCCGGAATGCCAGGAAGCGGCAGGACCCGAAATGAAATGGGAATGACCCAACAGGTAAGTCTTAGAAGGAAACTGAGCTTTTCCTATTCCCTTCCTTCTCTCACCTTGTGTTCTTGTCTTTTTCTCTCTAGGCTCTGGGAAGTGGCTGCGGATCCGGATGATCGCTGCTGAAGATGGAGGTGCCCAGGAAAGGTGAGTGAAATGCAGCGCTGCAGCGATCGAAACGAAATGCTTTTAAAAATGATGTCTTCCCTTTCAGGATCGTCGGTGTGATGTCTCCGTGATGCAGCTTTAGCAGGTAAGGTCTTCTTTCCATCCAATTCTCTCTTATCTCCCTTTGCAGGTGACCCAGGATGCTGACAGGCGTGGCTGAAGTCCAGATGCAGGAGCTGACACGGTGAGCGTCCAGCTGCGAGGAGCAGAACAACGCGAAGCGTGAGTTGCTGATCGGGCGTGGTTTAAATAGCTTTGGGAGAAGTTCCAGGTATGTATCCTTCCACCGATCAGGTATGTATCCTTCCCCGACCACACCCAGGTGGATAGTAGTCCCACAGGTAAAGTAGTTCCATTCAGGCCTCAAGAGGGCCTGGATGTAGCAGCATGGTCTGCATCAGGTAAGTGCACATTAAAACACTTGAACACATGTTTAGCTTTATGAGCCTGGCGCTTAAAGCGCCAGGACAGGGGTCCAACATGAGCCTGGCGCCTAAGGCGCCAGGACTGTGTCCAAAGGGCCCCAGCTTGGGCCCGCTGGCACTTCCCTGGGGGGAATGATGCCTGCCTCTGGGGTTGCTGGGTCGGACCTGGCTCCTTGGAGGTAGGCATCATGACAGTGCCCCCCCTCAAGGCCCCTCCCAAGGTTGTTCCCTCCGGGGGTTTTGGCTTGTTCGGAAATCTCAGGTGGAACCTTTGTATTAATCGAGGTGCGTGAACATGGTTACTAGGCTCCCACGATCTCTCCTGAGGTCCATATCCCTTCCAGTCAACAAGATAGAAGAGTTTTGACTTTAACACCTTGGAGTCTAAAATGTCTTTAACTTCGAATTCTAATTCCCCTTCAATTTGAACTGGGTCTGGAGGCTTGGACAGTCGGGTCCCTGGTTGTACTGGCTTCAAAAGTGATGCATGAAAAACTGGATGAATACGCATGTTAGACGGTAAATCCAGTTTAAAGGCCACGGGATTGATTATAGCCTTGATGGGATAAGGTCCTATGAATCTGGGATTGAAGGTTCGCGGCCCCTTGAGGGGTAAATGTTTTGTTGCTAGCCATACCTGGTCTCCTACTTGGTAAGGAGGAGTTTTACTTCGGTGCAAATCAGCGTTTTCTTTATACTTTTTCTTGGCTTGCTGTAAATGAGTTGCAGCTTCTTTGAAGGCTCGGGTTATTGTGGAATGCAGATGATTTACTGCGGGCATTTCCAGGGTCAGAGGTGGATCTAGGTCAGAGGTCCGAGGATGGTGACCATACAAAGTATAAAAAGGAGTTTGTCCGGTTCCAGAATGCACTGAATTGTTGTATGCATATTCTGCGATCCAAAGGATGTCTTTCCAATTTAACTCGGATTGGTGTAACATGCACCGAAGATATTGCTCGAGAGTCTGATTGGTTCTCTCGGTTTGTCCGTCGGTCTGAGGGTGGTGGCTGGTGGATAACCGCACATCTATTTGTGCTAGTTGGCAACACTTCTTCCAAAAATGGGAGATAAATTGACTTCCACGATCCGAGACTAATATGGAAGGGAAACCATGTATGCGAACTATATTCTCCAGAAATTCCTTGGCCAAGGTGGAAGCTGAAGGCAAACCTTTTAAAGGTATAAAGTGGGCCATTTTGGAGAATAGATCCACAATTACAAGGATAGTGTTGTAACCAGCACAAGGAGGCAGGTCAGTTATAAAGTCCATTGACAAGGTGTGCCATGGTGCCGGTGGAATATCCAAGGGTTGAAGTAGGCCGGCTGGCCTTTTCTTTTGACCCTTGTTTTGGGCGCAAATTCCGCAAGACAATACAAAAGACTTTATGTCTTTTCTCCAAGAAGGCCACCAGAAGTGGCGTTTGATTTTTTCCTCCGTTTTAGCGATACCAGGGTGTCCTTCCATTAATGATTCATGATGATGGGCAATAACAAGTTCTTGCAATTCTTTACTTGGCAGAAACAACCGCTCCTGGAAGTAGGGTAAATCATCCTTAACGGTGTAATGAGGACCCTTTTGACTCCATTCCAGTAAGGCTGAAGAGTCTAGAAGTTGTTTTACTTGCGTTTGGATGTCCTCAATAGTTTGCAATGAAGTTAGGCCTAAGATTCTTTGTTCAGGTATGATTGGCACAGGTTCTAAACTCGAATTGGGTTCTTCCATGCCAATCCGGGATAAGGCGTCCGCTTTACCATTCTTGCAGCCAGGGCGATAGGTAATTACAAAATCAAATTCCGCAAAGAATAGAGCCCATCGGAGTTGTCGTGAAGATTGAGCTTTGGCCGTCTTTAAATACTGTAAATTTCTGTGGTCCGTAATTACGGTGATGGTGTGTCTTGCCCCGAGAAGGTAGTGACGCCAAGCCTTGAAAGCAGATTTAATAGCCAGTAACTCTTTGTCGGTAATTGCGTAGTTGATTTCAGGAGGAGAACATTTCCTGGACCAAAAGGCCACAGGGTGTAGTTGGTTAGTTTCTGGGTCTCTTTGCGACAGGACAGCTCCCATGGCCGAACTGGATGCGTCGATTTCCACAATGTAAGGGGGATCTGGGTGCGGGTGTTTCAATACAGGTGCAGAGGTGAATTTGGTTTTCAGGTCCTGAAAGGCTTGTTCGGCCTCAAGAGTCCATTCAAAGCGTTTGTTTTTCTTTAGGAGAGCTGTGCTGGGTTGGACTGTTCGGGAAAATTCCGGGATGAATCTTCAATAGAAATTGGCGAAGCCGAGCATGCTCTGAACTCCCTTCACCGAGCTAGGAGATGGCCATTTGAGGATGGCGTCCACCTTTCGCGAGTCCATTCGGACTCCTTGAGGTGTCAGGATGAATCCGAGAAACTCAACTTCTGTGGTATGAAAAACGCATTTTTCGAGCTTTGCAAATAGTCTGTGCTGGCGCAATTTCTCAAGAACTGCCCTAACATGTTTTCTGTGATCGGATTCTGAAGAAGAGTACACCAGGATGTCGTCAATGTACACAATGACACAGACATCGATAAGTTCCCGAAGAACATCATTCATAAAGTACTGAAAGGCGGCAGGTGCATTGCACAAACCGAAGGGCATCACCTGATATTGGAAGAGCCCAAATTTGGTGCGGAATGCAGTCTTCCATTCGTCGCCTTCTTTTATACGCACCAGGTGATAAGCTCCTCGGAGATCTAACTTGGTGTACACACAAGCGTCTTTCACCTTGTCGATAAGCTCAGGGATCAGGGGCAGAGGATAACGATTCTTAATTGTTATTTGATTTAGGGCGCGATAGTCTATACATGTTCTAAGGTCGCCCTCTTTTTTCGGCACGAAGAACAGAGCTGAGGAGACAGGAGACTGCCATGTTCTTTCTAGAGAGGTGCTCCTGCTACCTTTTTAAAAAAAGTTTGCAAGGAACTTGGGGTTGGTCACCCTAAGTTACCTGGGGGAACCCCGATGTTCAATCCCGCTGAGAGAGGCACTGCTCCACCTAATAATGCACTTAACACTTTGCACCACTCAGGTGCAATTTCAAGGAAAATGGGGCACCTTGTGATGGGTAACAAAAGAAACGTTCCTTTATAAGGATAGCTATATAAAACAAAAGGTTATGATGGATGATCCTCGAAGGAAAAATACGGTGATGAAATATACATTAGAAGGCCCGAATAGAGGAGAAGTTAAAATAACGGACCATAAGTTATTACAATGCATCAATTCCGCAGATAAAGAAATACCTTGGTGATGGGAAAGATCCCAGCTATTAATATATGGACAGGTATTTACATCAGAAGGCTGGGACAAAGGGATGATGGGGTGCAATGCCCAAGATCTCCTTACAGTACCAGTAGAGGTTACACAAAATGCACATGATATATGCCTTGAGGAATGGACTGAATATTCCACATTGCTCACATGGGTAGAGGATGAAGCAGTCCCCCTACCCTACCCTACCCTTGAAGAACACCACCTTATGCTTCAGAAATACTGGCACAGTGAAATAGCGGAAAACAAAGGGTGCAAATGCGCTTTTGATGTGCCTGGCATGAAAACGGGCACTGCTGTATTGCTGGACCACTATTGGGCCTGTGGCCAAAGGCACACATGCAGCTCCCTCCAAATTGGGGAGGCATGTGTTCCTGGTGGTAATAAATACACCAGCTTTAGTTGTGCGGGAGAGTGATGTACAGGTTGGTGATTTCCCCAAAATGAACACACACATAAGGCATAAGAGGTCCCTCACCCTTAAATGCATGAACAGGGATAATTATGACTCAGCAAAGATGGAACAGGCATACAATGCCACACCAGATGAGCATAAACTGTTCGGTAGGACAGAAATGTTCTTTGCCTCGCTCTTCACTGCTGGGTTGCAAGACAATACAAATGCCAAGTCATGGCAAATAACACGCTGGGAGCTGTTGCAGACAATAAACACGACTGTAAAAGGCTTTAATGCCATAAGGCAAAAGCTGAGGAAAATAAGACTTATGACCCTCCAGAACAGGTACATTCTCGACCTGATAACCGCCATGGAGTGGGGCGTGTGTGCAACAATTATGCACATACAACTCACCCACGATGAGGAGAATGGGACCCTCACAGAGGCCATATCCACCTTGACAGAGTTGCACACAAAAATGGTGGAGGAGTTGGATGATATTGCTGATGAGGACAGCGTTGTTATTATTTGATGGTAGCAGCTTGCGCCCATCCTTACATTTAGTTTTAGATAGGCGTTCAACCAAACCCACTGAAGTTCAATAAACACCCTTGAACTGTAATCACTTGTGTCTTTCTTCACTGTTTGATACCATGCCTTACTTACAGGAGCCCGTGGAGGGAAAGTGCACAGGGAATCAGGCATAAGGGTAAAGTGCGAGGAACAGGGGTGAACCAGACTCAGTAGGCTAGTCAGGGAGAGGTGCCCAAAGGCAAGTGCTGGTAGTGGGGTACTGCCGACGATGGGTAGGAGGATGAACAGGCCCTGTAGAACTCAGAAGCTGGATACTGTACAGAGACCTTTGATTGAGAACCCACGTGGTGCTGGACCACTCCGTATTGTAGCTTGCTTCAAAGTTCAATCACTCATCAGCAGCTTAACTTCATTTGCGTCTCTTATTACATGTGTTTTAACAATGTTCGTTCCAGTGCTCCCCATACAGTGTTGCTGCTTGAAACCTTGGCTTCAACACAGACTGGCCTTGTATCAGTCTCTCCAACTAACCAGCTGTGTTGCTTTCACTGAAACAGCTTTGTTCTTGGAGCCATGGACAGTACCATGGTGGCTGGAGATTCTCACCGCCTTGATTACTGATCCTGGAGGGCCCCGGGTACCTCTGACCCCCAATGCAGGATTCTTGAGCCTGGTATCCTGGTCGTAAGCTTTCTGTTCTCAAGGTTTTGTGACAGTAACGGTTCCATGTCGAAAAGGTCAAGGGAACTTCTCTCCTGGTGACCCTGATCTGTATCGCTGTCTTTCTCCTCCCGTTAAATTGCCATCTTGGAATTGCTGTTTCCTTGTGTGCTTTGCGTCACTCAGAATGTGCTCTCATGCTCCGCCTTTTATCCGTGTGGGGAAGTGTAATGGAAGTCAGGTGTGAGTGACTGTCGATAATTGCCTGACCTCGCCTGACCATAGTATTGGGACATGTTAGGTACACAGCTCTGTGTTATTCTGTTTTCCCTTAGAATGGGCTGTCAGTGAGAAATTGTTTATGTTGTAAAAGGGGTGGGAGTAGACTTCCTAAATATCCTACCATGTAGGATGGGGTAAAGGTGTTACAGGGAAGGGGATACTGCGTCTCACCATCCAGTGTCTCACTCCCACTCTCCGAAGACCCCACACCCAGATTATCCTCCAGCACTGGTAAACCCCCAGGAATTGGATCCAAAAGGGATGGCCGTGTCCTGTCCACCTGGATGACAGATCCCCAGGGACTAGCAAGTGAGACACATTCTGGTATCTCACAGTAGCCAGTAATTGCAGCGGGGGGACATTCGCAGGGGAGGGAGAGAGCGAAGGAGGAGAAGAAGAGGAAAGCCTTGAGGAGATCTGTCTCAAGTCTGAGAGGGAAAGGGAGGCCATTCCAGCGGGATCCTCCTGCCAAAGAAAGAGATCTACCCCCGCTCTCTGCTTGGAGAATTGTTTGACCTGCAGAGAGTTAGAGCTGGAGGACTGAAGGACTCTAGCAGGAAGATATTAAGAGAGGGAAAGTTGGATGTAGCGTGGTCCCTGGCCACAGAAAGCCTTGTGGATGATGCATAAATTCTTGAATTTGATCCTTGCAGATACTGGGACACAGTGGAGAGATTCTAGGGTTGGGAGATGTGGTCCCTGGGCTTGAGGCCAAGGATATGATTGTTTATTTTATGATCGTTTATTTATATAGCGCCTATACACAATGTGTTTCAAAGTGCTTCAAGGCAAGGGAGGGAACAAGGGAAAATACAACCACATTCTTACAGGCCATGAACAGTAAGGATGTGAAATTAACTATCATACTCGGCCTGATGACATTTCAGATAGTGCAAGAGCTAAGACATAGATAAGGAAGGTAGGGGGAGAGTGGGAAGGAAATGGAAACAGACAGGCGACTACTGTCCTAGGCCTGACGACATTTCTGGTAGAGCCGGAGAAAAACAAAAGGTGAGGGAGAGGGGTGCAGAAAGGGAGGGGAGGAACAAAACAAGCGACTATCATACTAGGCCTGACGACATTTCAGATAGTGCTGGAGGCGTGGCGTGGAGGAAAAAAACAGTAATGGGAGGGTGGAGGAAACAGACGAGGTTGCTATCATATTAGGTCCAGGGACAATTCTGATAGAGTAAGTGCATAGAAGAAAGTAAGGGGAGAAGATTGGAAAAGGGAGAAGGGAAAGGAGGAGAGAAAAGAGAGTAAGCAGTCAAAAAGAGTGGAGAAGCAAGAGTGGAGAGCGAATACAATTGCAGAAGTCATTAGTAACACATAATGTTGCAAGCCAGGATACAAGATACAAGATGGGAACAGCATGATTCAGGGCCACCATGAGTACAAGATGCAAAGGAAGTCCAGCATGAGAGTTGAGAAAGAGTGACGCACCGTGAATGAATGAAGTCCATAAAAGTCAAATCCAGCATTGACCACAGGACAGTGATGGTGAAGGAAGGCACCAGGTGGGTGGGGCTTGCTAAGTGGTGAAAAAGGGCGCAAGGCAGGAAGGCACCAGGTGGACGGGGCTTAGGCCAGGTGACCTAGAAAAGATAAGGATAAGTCTCGAAGTCCTATGCTGTATTAGTTGGAGAGGGCGTAGGGAGGAAAGAGGCAGATTGAGGAAGAGACTGTTGCAGTGGTCCAGCCTGGAGAGCACCTGAGCTCTGGAGATATTGAGTTTCTGGGTGAAGTTGAGGAAAGGCAGAATGTCTCTAAGGAGGTAGAGCTGAAAGTGAGCCTTCTTGGCAAGGTCTATGATGTGAGGTGAGAAGGAGAGAGATAAGTCAAAGATGATTTCTAGGTTTTGCCTGACAAGAGGACGAGGGGAGGGGGCCCAAAGAGGGCAGCCAGAGATTAGGAGGGAGTGAAGGGGCAAGAATTCCAATGAGAAGGATCTCAGCCTTTCTGGCATGAAGACAGAGATCATTGGCAGTGCACCATGACTGAATAGCAGTCAGGCAATCGGGAATGAGAGAGGAAGGAAAGGAGGTAGAGGAGGGCAGCTTGAAGGAAAGTTGTGTGTCATCGGCATAATACTGGAAATGAGGGGAGAAGGTAGAGATTAAGTGAGCAAAGGGGCAAGGTAAATGTTGAAAGGCCACGGCGAAAGGATAGAGCCCTGTGGAACGCTGCAGGTAGAGAGTCAGGTAGAGGAGAGAAAAGGGCCCATTTGAACTACAGTATGTTTGCAGTGGGTAATGAGGCAGTGGGTGGTGAAATAGGTGATGGGGATGGGGTGAAAGCTAAAGGGACATAAGAAAAGCGGACAGCAGGGGCTGACAGAACAGAAATAATGCAGTAAAATGTTCTGGGTGATCAAAAACACATTGGGCAGCCACCCCCAAAAGGAGCATTTGTTTGGCGCTGTGATTTGCTAGCCAAATTCTAAACATCACAGCCAACGTTTCAAGGCTCTCATCTCTGCCTTACTGCCGGATGCTATGGTGATCCTGGACAGATCATCTTATCTCACTGTACTGTGTACTATTGTGCTTTCATCAGTGAACATGTTTACGTTCTCAAAATATGCTGGCATTGTTTAGCCCATTCACTGATTTGTCTTTTTATTAATGCCATATCAGGAGGTCTAGACTGCAGTGAGACGGCCAAATGCCACAGACCTGTGGCAAGCTTTTTAAAAAAGAAGAAAAATGTCATCATATAATGTATAAAAATCAGCTAGTCAATGTCAAACAAGCAGGCGACCTTGTTGCACAGTTTCATTTTCTCAGAGTATTTAAATCTTTGAAGGACAAGAAATGGAAGATATCCCTTAAGTTCAAGTTTTGGTAGACTGTAACGAGGAGGCTGAAAAGGGGTGCAAGGCTAACCAGTGAAAGAGAGGAGAGCGAGAGAGAGCGAATAGCCTAGAGACGCAGGGAGAGCTCCCTGTGCGTAACAGAGCAGAAGAAGGTGGGGCTCTGGGAGAAGGCAGAGCCTACGTGCGACAGAGCTGCTCCAGCACAGAGCCAGAAATGCTGAGCAACTGGTGCGCGAGAACAGAAGAAAGCCAAGCAAGGCAGAGGAGAATGAGCGGTGGTAGCGTGACCACAGAAGCAAAGTGGTGGGTAGTTTGCCCGTACAAAATCGCCAAGACCATCCAGATGAGAACGACTCATCCAGGAAGGAGGCGCTGCAGAGAGCAAGCCGTAGAGTGGCGACAAAAAGGAAAGAGAATCCAAGGACCTACAGGTTCCGCCGATGTTGCCCCAGAACTCAAAAGGTAAAACAGGGAATTGGAATACTGACCAACCAACTGGGACTCATTATAAGTTAAGCAAAACTTGTCCCAGGACTAATGTGAAAACTGTTGGAAATAATCCAGGGAAACAGAACTGTTTGAATAAGACACAACAAAATACTAAAACCATAGAGTCGGAAATAAATAAAGTCAGAGGCTTATCACTTTGGGGAAAAAGGGAAGGCCTACCCATAGATAAGAAAGAGTGCCCAAGAAAGAGAGACATTTGGGGAGAACAAACCTGTGAACCCAGGAAGCCCAAACTCATATATGAAACTGCACCCTGAGAATAGGGGAATTGCAATTGGAACTCGAACTACTATAAAGAGTGGAGAAAAATGTAACAGATATTCAGGAACCCTACAATAGGGAGAAAAGGAACCTAATTAGACTTAAGCTGACAAGGAAAAATAAGCACCAGAGGAGTACCATTCCCTTAAAAGAACTGCAAAACTTGATACAGTGGATGATGTGATGAATCCTGCGGAGTCCTCACAGAACCCCTGACTAGAATCTCCTCCCGGATATCCAGGGGAAGACAGCCGCTACCTGATCCTAACCCTGGGGGTGGTATTAGCCAGGAGGATAACCTGGGAGGAGAAGGGCCCCAGGGGAATGGGATGGCTCTGTTGGGAGTGTTTATCTTCCTCAGAAGGAGAGATCGCTATGACGCCAGAATATTTAATAGCTTGCTGTCAGAGTAAGGCTTCTCTTTTCAAACCTACCAGCTTTGTTGGTGATAGAAACCGTTGTAATCAGCATGGGAAGAATATAAATGGAAAGCAGGGTATTAAAACCCTGACATCAAATAAATGTAATTTCCCCTTATATCTAAACCAATCATTAATCTTTCCTAAATCCTTCTCTAAAGGCATGTTTACTAAAAAGAGTGAAGTAAACAAAATGGAAAATTGTACTCGTGAGATGAAAAGAGATCACAACAATGGGTATTTCAAGTCACACAATGTCCAAAGTGATGGGATGAGGAAGAGGGCCTCCGAGGCACGAAACTGCAGTGTGCAGTTAATTGAGCTTAAGGACCCACACCTGAGCGGGACTTTTAAGGTATTTAAAACCACCTCAGGTGCAGGCCATTAGAAGCAGTAGGTGGAGCAGCAGTGGGAGTTGTAAGCAACACTTGCAGCAGCAGAGGACTGAAGATGCTGGAGCCGCTGCTGTTGTGGAAGCAGAGTTTGGTCCAGAGAGGGTCTTCAGAGTGGAAACGCTGAACTGCAGGGGTAGCGCAGCGGGAAGTCGTAAACTGACAAGCCATCCCGTAAGAGAGAAAGACTCTCTTTATTGTATGCCTAGTTCCGGTGGCTGGCGACCACCGGAGGAGAGGGGGAGCAAGGCAGGCTCCTTTCCCGCAGGAAGGCGACTAAGGCTGGCCGGAGTTCAGAAGTGCACAGAAGCAGCAGAGACAGCGGTTTGAGTGTATGTGTGTGGAGAGACCGATGAGTTTGCCTGCGTTAGGAAACCCCGGAATACTCCATAGTCGAGCACTGACCACTAGAACTAAATTTTAATACCGAACTAATGAAAGAAGGTTGTGTGGGTGTCACGCTCACCTGATTCCCACGGAGGCGCAGGTCTGGCTTCGAGTGCTGATGCTTCTTCAATGGTGAAGCGCAGGACTCTGAGGATGGACAGGAAGGGCCCCTCTACTCTGGCTTTTCTGGCTCGCAGGATTATTCCCCTGTGCGTGAAAAGGGAGTATTACCTACTGACGGAATAATGCTCAAGCCTCCCACTCCCTTCCAACCCTCCACGATACCCTTCCACGATTCCCCGTGAAGTCTCACCTTAGGGTCTGGAAGGATGAGTTCTCCATCCTGCTTCTGATGCAGGGGCGCGTTGAAACCCAGTTACTTCACTGGATTGAGGTTTGATGGGAGTTCAAAATAAGCTTGACTATTCAGGTGAGGCGCTGTAAGAGTTCTGTTGCAAGTTCAAAAGTTCAAGCTTAATAATAACGTTCATTGTCTTATTGCAGCAAGCGCTAACGCTTATGTCTTTTTCCCCTTAGGGGCCGGGGTTCGGAATGCCGGAGATATGGCACCGACCCGAAGTGAAACGTGCAGTTCCAGTAAATGACAGGTAAGTTCTAGATGAGCGTTCGGGTAATGTCTTTGCATTCGCTCATTCAATGTCTTTGTCTTTTTTCCCCATAGGGGCCGGGGTCCGGAATGCCAGGAAGTGGCAGGACCCGAAATGAAATGGGAATGACCCAACAGGTAAGTCTTAGAAGGAAACTGAGCTTTTCCTATTCCCTTCCTTCTCTCACCTTGTGTTCTTGTCTTTTTCTCTCTAGGCTCTGGGAAGTGGCTGCGGATCCGGATGATCGCTGCTGAAGATGGAGGTGCCCAGGAAAGGTGAGTGAAATGCAGCGCTGCAGCGATCGAAACGAAATGCTTTTAAAAATGATGTCTTCCCTTTCAGGATCGTCGGTGTGATGTCTCTGTGATGCGGCTTTAGCAGGTAAGGTCTTCTTTCTCTCCAATTCTCTCTTATCTCCCTTTGCAGGTGACCCAGGATGCTTACAGGCGTGGCTGAAGTCCAGATGCAGGAGCAGAACAACGCGAAGCGTGAGTTGCTGATCGGGCGTGGTTTAAATAGCTTTGGGAGAAGTTCCAGGTATGTATCCTTCCACCGATCAGGTATGTATCCTTCCCCGACCACACCCAGGTGGATAGTAGTCCCACAGGTAAAGTAGTTCCATTCAGGCCTCAAGAGGGCCTGGATGTAGCAGCATGGTCTGCATCAGGTAAGTGCACATTAAAACACTTGAACACATGTTTAGCTTTATGAGCCTGGCGCTTAAAGCGCCAGGACAGGGGTCCAACATGAGCCTGGCGCCTAAGGCGCCAGGGCTGTGTCCAAAGGGCCCCAGCTTGGGCCCGCTGGCACTTCCCTGGGGGGAATGATGCCTGCCTCTGGGGTTGCTGGGTCGGACCTGGCTCCTTGGAGGTAGGCATCATGACAGTGCCCCCCCTCAAGGCCCCTCCCAAGGTTGTTCCCTCCGGGGGTTTTGGCTTGTTCGGAAATCTCAGGTGGAACCTTTGTATTAATCGAGGTGCGTGAACATGGTTACTAGGCTCCCACGATCTCTCCTGAGGTCCATATCCCTTCCAGTCAACAAGATAGAAGAGTTTTGACTTTAACACCTTGGAGTCTAAAATGTCTTTAACTTCGAATTCTAATTCCCCTTCAATTTGAACTGGGTCTGGAGGCTTGGACAGTCGGGTCCCTGGTTGTACTGGCTTCAAAAGTGATGCATGAAAAACTGGATGAATACGCATGTTAGACGGTAAATCCAGTTTAAAGGCCACGGGATTGATTATAGCCTTGATGGGATAAGGTCCTATGAATCTGGGATTGAAGGTTCGCGGCCCCTTGAGGGGTAAATGTTTTGTTGCTAGCCATACCTGGTCTCCTACTTGGTAAGGAGGAGTTTTACTTCGGTGCAAATCAGCGTTTTCTTTATACTTTTTCTTGGCTTGCTGTAAATGAGTTGCAGCTTCTTTGAAGGCTCGGGTTATTGTGGAATGCAGATGATTTACTGCGGGCATTTCCAGGGTCAGAGGTGGATCTAGGTCAGAGGTCCGAGGATGGTGACCATACAAAGTATAAAAAGGAGTTTGTCCGGTTCCAGAATGCACTGAATTGTTGTATGCATATTCTGCGATCCAAAGGATGTCTTTCCAATTTAACTCGGATTGGTGTAACATGCACCGAAGATATTGCTCGAGAGTCTGATTGGTTCTCTCGGTTTGTCCGTCGGTCTGAGGGTGGTGGCTGGTGGATAACCGCACATCTATTTGTGCTAGTTGGCAACACTTCTTCCAAAAATGGGAGATAAATTGACTTCCACGATCCAAGACTAATATGGAAGGGAAACCATGTATGCGAACTATATTCTCCAGAAATTCCTTGGCCAAGGTGGAAGCTGAAGGCAAACCTTTTAAAGGTATAAAGTGGGCCATTTTGGAGAATAGATCCACAATTACAAGGATAGTGTTGTAACCAGCACAAGGAGGCAGGTCAGTTATAAAGTCCATTGACAAGGTGTGCCATGGTGCCGGTGGAATATCCAAGGGTTGAAGTAGGCCGGCTGGCCTTTTCTTTTGACCCTTGTTTTGGGCGCAAATTCCGCAAGACAATACAAAAGACTTTATGTCTTTTCTCCAAGAAGGCCACCAGAAGTGGCGTTTGATTTTTTCCTCCGTTTTAGCGATACCAGGGTGTCCTTCCATTAATGATTCATGATGATGGGCAATAACAAGTTCTTGCAATTCTTTACTTGGCAGAAACAACCGCTCCTGGAAGTAGGGTAAATCATCCTTAACGGTGTAATGAGGACCCTTTCGACTCCATTCCAGTAAGGCTGAAGAGTCTAGAAGTTGTTTTACTTGCGTTTGGATGTCCTCAATAGTTTGCAATGAAGTTAGGCCTAAGATTCTTTGTTCAGGTATGATTGGCACAGGTTCTAAACTCGAATTGGGTTCTTCCATGCCAATCCGGGATAAGGCGTCCGCTTTACCATTCTTGCAGCCAGGGCGATAGGTAATTACAAAATCAAATTCCGCAAAGAATAGAGCCCATCGGAGTTGTCGTGAAGATTGAGATTTGGCCGTCTTTAAATACTGTAAATTTCTGTGGTCCGTAATTACGGTGATGGTGTGTCTTGCCCCGAGAAGGTAGTGACGCCAAGCCTTGAAAGCAGATTTAATAGCCAGTAACTCTTTGTCGGTAATTGCGTAGTTGATTTCAGGAGGAGAACATTTCCTGGACCAAAAGGCCACAGGGTGTAGTTGGTTAGTTTCTGGGTCTCTTTGCGACAGGACAGCTCCCATGGCCGAACTGGATGCGTCGGTTTCCACAATGTAAGGGGGATCTGGGTGCGGGTGTTTCAATACAGGTGCAGAGGTGAATTTGGTTTTCAGGTCCTGAAAGGCTTGTTCGGCCTCAAGAGTCCATTCAAAGCGTTTGTTTTTCTTTAGGAGAGCTGTGATGGGTTGGACTGTTCGGGAAAATTCCGGGATGAATCTTCAATAGAAATTGGCGAAGCCGAGCATGCTCTGAACTCCCTTCACTGAGCTAGGAGATGGCCATTTGAGGATGGCGTCCACCTTTCGCGAGTCCATTCGGACTCCTTGAGGTGTCAGGATGAATCCGAGAAACTCAACTTCTGTGGTATGAAAAAAGCATTTTTCGAGCTTTGCAAATAGTCTGTGCTGGCGCAATTTCTCAAGAACTGCCCTAACATGTTTTCTGTGATCGGATTCTGAAGAAGAGTACACCAGGATGTCGTCAATGTAAACAATGACACAGACATCGATAAGTTCCCGAAGAACATCATTCATAAAGTACTGAAAGGCGGCAGGTGCATTGCACAAACCGAAGGGCATCACCTGATATTGGAAGAGCCCAAATTTGGTGCGGAATGCAGTCTTCCATTCGTCGCCTTCTTTTATACGCACCAGGTGATAAGCTCCTCGGAGATCTAACTTGGTGTACACACAAGCGTCTTTCACCTGGTCGATAAGCTCAGGGATCAGGGGCAGAGGATAACGATTCTTAATTGTTATTTGATTTAGGGCGCGATAGTCTATACATGTTCTAAGGTCGCCCTCTTTTTTCGGCACGAAGAACAGAGCTGAGGAGACAGGAGACTTGGACGGGCGAATAAAACCATTGGCTAGGTACTGATCTAAATACTGACGCAAATGCAGGTTCTCAGGTTCCGTAAGAGCATAAATCCTACTACAAGGTAGTTGAGCATTGGGTACCAGATCGATTTGGCAATCATAAGACCGATGGGGAGGTAACGTGTTCGCCTGTTCCTTCTGAAAAACGTCTTGCAATTCTTGGTATTCTGACGGTAGCTGTACAGGGGTGGAAGTTGCTGAGGCTAGACCCATAACTGGATTTCTTGGATAACAAGTTGGTTCACAATCAGGAAAACTTATCTTCTTTGCTCGCCAGTCAATTCTGGGATTATGTGTTTCTAACCAAGGAATTCCAAGAATTACTTGAAATTGTGGGGCCTTTATCACATCAAACACGATTGCTTCCCGATGTCCATCCTGACCCACCAGTGTCATTTCAACAGTGGAATGCGTTACAGGCCCTGAGGCTATTTCGGTTCCATCTACTGTAGTAATGACATCTTGGGTTACTTTCGGGTGGAGAGGGAGCTTAATCCTGGAAGCCAATTCACGGTCTATGTAATTTCCAATAGCTCCACTGTCGATGTACGCTTTTATAGCATGCAACTGCTGAGGCTGTTTTGGATCCACGAGCACCATTGGCATGACAAAATGTGAGGTCAAAGAGTTTGTTTTCAAGCTCGGCAAGCGGACCCCTACGCTTGTCGGGCTAGGTCGTTTCCCGAATCAGGTGTCAATAAATCGTTATCAGTGGCTCCAACCACCTTCTTAGGTGGTTTAACCGGACAATTTCGAAGAAAGTGACCGGAAGTCCCGCAATACAGACAAAGTTGCATTTGCCGCCTTCTCTCTCGTTCCTTCTGCGTTAATGGTCCTTTAACACCGCCGATTTGCATAGGTTTGGATACGTCGGTACACTTGGAGTTAGCGTGGGTTTTGATCGGTACTCGGGTTTCGTACTTGAACCGATCTGCTTTTCTTTTTTGAAGTCTGTGATCAAGTTGAACCACCAAGTCTATGTAGTCTGCGCAGACCTGGGGTGGATCTACTATCTGAGCTAGAACATCCTTAAGCTCTCCATGCAGGCCTCGATGAAACAATGTGATCCTTTTGTTTTCTGGCCATCCAGTTTCCACAACCAGTCTATTAAAGGTGGCAACGTAGGACAGGAGATCCTGATTACCTTGTCGTAAGGATAGCAGTTCGTTATCAAGGGCCTGTCCTTGAGAGTGTCGAGCAAACAATCTTTCCATGCTGGCCTGGAAGCCCTGAAAATCCTGGAGAATGGGATCATCCTGATTTACCAATGGAATAGACCAATCGGCAGCACTGCCACTGAGGTAAGATAGTATAAAGGCTACCTTGGTCTGGTCGTTAGGGAAGGCCCCGGGTCTGCATAGAAAGTGTAAACGACATTGGTTCATAAAGACGGCATATTTCTTGGGATCCCCCGCAAAACGTTCAGGCGGGGCCAAAGGCATGTGTCCAGGTAGATTGATTTGTACCGGGTTATTCAAACCCATTGATGTGGAAGTACCTCCGGAATTAGGTAAAGGAGTGTGCCCTGCCTGGGCCTGCAATAACCTTTTGGCCAGGTCATCTGTTCTTTCCTTGGATACGATCAGTTCTCTTTTGAGAGCGTTAGTCTCCTGGCGGGCTGAGTGCACTTCTGCCCGTAATTCCCCTAAAAGCTGGGCCAGCTGATCTGTCTCGGAAGTCTCCATAGCGCCCGGGTGGGAAATTGTGGGTAGGCTTCGCGTTCTGTCACGCTCACCTGATTCCCACGGAGGCGCAGGTCTGGCTTCGAGTGCTGATGCTTCTTCAATGGTGAAGCGCAGGACTCTGAAGATGGACAGGAAGGGCCCCTCTACTCTGGCTTTTCTGGCTCGCAGGAATATTCCCCTGTGCGTGAAAAGGGAGTATTACCTACTGACGGAATAATGCTCAAGCCTCCCACTCCCTTCCAACCCTCCACGATACCCTTCCACGATTCCCTGTGAAGTCTCACCTTAGGGTCTGGAAGGATGAGTTCTCCATCCTGCTTCTGATGCAGGGGCGCGTTGAAACCCAGTTACTTCACTGGATTGAGGTTTGATGGGAGTTCAAAATAAGCTTGACTATTTAGGTGAGGCGCTGTAAGAGTTCTGTTGCAAGTTCAAAAGTTCAAGCTTAATAATAACGTTCATTGTCTTATTGCAGCAAGCGCTAACTCTTATGTCTTTTTCCCCTTAGGGGCCAGGGTTCGGAATGCCGGAGATATGGCGCCGACCCGAAGTGAAACGTGCAGTTCCAGTAAATGACAGGTAAGTTCTAGATGAGCGTTCGGGTAATGTCTTTGCATTCGCTCATTCAATGTCTTTGTCTTTTTTCCCCATAGGGGCCGGGGTCCGGAATGCCAGGAAGCGGCAGGACCCGAAATGAAATGGGAATGACCCAACAGGTAAGTCTTAGAAGGAAACTGAGCTTTTCCTATTCCCTTCCTTCTCTCACCTTGTGTTCTTGTCTTTTTCTCTCTAGGCTCTGGGAAGTGGCTGCGGATCCGGATGATCGCTGCTGAAGATGGAGGTGCCCAGGAAAGGTGAGTGAAATGCAGCGCTGCAGCGATCGAAGCGAGATGCTTTTAAAAATGATGTCTTCCCTTTCAGGATCGTCGGTGTGATGTCTCTGTGATGCAGCTTTAGCAGGTAAGGTCTTCTTTCTCTCCAATTCTCTCTTATCTCCCTTTGCAGGTGACCCAGGATGCTGACAGGCGTGGCTGAAGTCCAGATGCAGGAGCTGACACGGTGAGCGTCCAGCTGCGAGGAGCAGAACAACGTGAAGCGTGAGTTGCTGATCGGGCGTGGTTTAAATAGCTTTGGGAGAAGTTCCAGGTATGTATCCTTCCACCGATCAGGTATGTATCCTTCCCCGACCACACCCAGGTGGAAAGTAGTCCCACAGGTAAAGTAGTTCCATTCAGGCCTCAAGAGGGCCTGGATGTAGCAGCATGGTCTGCATCAGGTAAGTGCACATTAAAACACTTGAACACATGTCTAGCTTTATGAGCCTGGCGCCTAAGGCGCCAGGACAGGGTCCAACATGAGCCTGGCGCCTAAGGCGCCAGGACTGTGTCCAAAGGGCCCCAACTTGGGCCCGCTGGCACTTCCCTGGGGGGAATGATGCCTGCCTCTGGGGTTGCTGGGTCGGACCTGGCTCCTTGGAGGTAGGCATCATGACAGTGGGTGAACTACTCACTTTAAAGGAAAGCAGGGTTACAACCATTACTGCCAAAACGAAAATGGGACAATATTGCAGCAATATAAAATCCTGCATTGCCAAAGTAAAGAGGGGGCAACATTGAAGAAGACCAATAACAACCATTGGCAAAGTAAAGAGGGGGCAATACTTTATCTATTTACTTTATTGTGTTATGGCTTAACATTGGATAAAGTCTTTCACAAAAAATAAAGCAAACATTTCTTTACACCAAATATCATAAAAAGTCATACAGAGGTATAAGCACTAAAACAACCTTTACTCCAAACATCATACAGTCCTATAAAAAGAAAAAGAAGAAACTTGTATGTTTACGTACTTGTTTTAAGCTTTCCTAGTATTTCCCGTAGGAAACTGTAAAGTGCTAACTCAAATGAGGTATTATCCCTCCACATAAGCCGGGCTCAAAACAAATCTCCCGAGGTTCCCCCTCCATCCCTAGAAGGCCCTCAGAGTAAAATGTTCTGCGTTCTGTTAGACTAGAGCAAAATAGTGTGAGATGTTTTAGTGACTCTATGCAGGTCCGTTGATTACATAGTCGGCAAACTGGAGACCGTGTGAAGTTACAACCCCATTTACTAGTACAGTCCAATGTAGGTAATGTAGCTAATTTGAACCATAAGTAAAGGCTTCGAGCTCTATCCGATGGAAACAGGCACACATATTTAGACAAGTTGCCTATTTCTCTTGGGAAGTTTGCATATTCCCTATAGAACAAGTAAGAACCCAACTTCTCAGTTGTTTGACACCAATCAAGTTTAAACAATTTCCTTTTTGTTGTAGCCAGCCTGTTGACCAGTTCCTCTTTGGACAAGTTAATATCCCTCAAAAGAGTGATCATAGAGTTTTTGAAAAAAGTCCCACGAAGCAACCGCCTCACAATGACAGATGATCCCCAAATCCTCATACAACGAATGTGGAGGGGTTCAACAATTTTAGCGTAACAAATCAGTTGCCTCCATAAATACCTCGACCTCAGAGAAACCAGACACAGCTTGTGTCAAAAGATTGCATTGGGTAAACCCTGCGCAGGCTTAAGGTATTCTTCCAGTACCATGCCCCGAATGGAGTCAAGAATGTCACCCAGATCCAATAATGAAAGTCTAGCCCATACAAAACAATTGGCTCCACCTTGGCTAGATAGAAGTTTATTAAAGGCAAAAGTGAGACTCTGCAGGGAAGACTGTAGATCCTCTTTAGTTGTGCTACCAACGGTTTTGCCTTTGCCTTCAACCCAGCCCCTGTTTCCACCAAAGAACTCCTATTTGTAAGGCTGTAACCCAAATAGCGTGTTGTTAGAACTTTCTGAAGCCTTTGGTCTCTGACTACCCAACACATGGTCTAAGGTTTGGAGTTGTTGGAGAAAATCACCACCTTTGACTTAGAGCCATTTACTAATAAGTTGTTTGTATCTGCGTGGACGGAAAAAAGTTTGAGCTTTCTTTACAGACCCACAGGTGATAAAAGAAAAATGGTCTGCAAATGCCATCCAATCATGCTTCAGGTGGCACATTCTAACAGGAAAGGTGATAGCCTACAGCTACAGCTCATCTATATCAAAAATTCACTAACAAAAAAATTGTTAAAGGGACGTTGTGGTTAAGTTGTGCTACAAAAAACCTATCACCTTTACTGAAATAACTATGCTAAAGGAACGTTCTGGTTACAGTGCCCTACTAAAAACCTATGTAATTCACTGACAAAAAACGTTGTTAAAGGGACAGTATGGTTAAGTTGCACTATTAAATACCTATGCAATTTAATGGAGAAACGTTGCTGCAGGGAAGTTATGGTTACAGGTAAAACCAAATAACCCAGAAATTTGTCAGTTATGATAAGCTAAGCCACCATAACTCACGCTACCACTGTGCACTGCAAGGACTAACACCCATGACATCAAAGATGACATCACAAATATCATTGATGACATCACTGATGATATCACACGCCTGGCTCCTTCTTTTTTGTTCACTGACATATCTAGGCCAGGTGGTTTTCTTCACTGACAGAAACAGAAAATTCAAAAGGTTCTGTATTTGCAGATGTTCCCTTCTCATATGTTCACAGCTATACCCATGTGTAGGGCATCCTTTGTGTGCTGGTAACACCACCCCTGCCGCCAGCCCTACGGATTCATACGGTAGGCTACCGTATTTCAAGTACTCCTGGGGTGGCTCTGCAAACCTACCAATGTATGGCTGCAGCATGCCTGGCTGTATGTAGCCCACTGGTAAACAAGCAACAGCAACCTGCAGTGTAACGTGGGCATGTTAAATGTCGCATTCATTTGATTGATGTGCTGCTTGTCTTTCCATGACCCATGAAACAGACACACCGTCTCTGCACTGAGTACTGTGACCGAGAGTGTCAAGAGGTCGCCATGCGGGTCGTACAGTTGAAGAAAACATGTAACTGCAGGTGGGACAGTTTGTAGTGAGTTTGCAAAATGGCAAAGCTGGTGTGGCTTGGTCACGCACATACTAGTGCATCTAAAGGCAAGTAAGCAAACAGCAGAATGTTCAGAGCGTAAACAATGTCAGTGGTGTACTGTAGTTACATGGTTCGCACTGAATAATGGTCTTCCTGCTCCATGTAATGAAGCTGTATTTCGCGTTGTTGTAAACATTCTTGCATTCCAGAATGTATGCATCTCCATGAATGCTATTCCTAAGGCTAATGACGTAGCATGAAGTGTTTGTACTGCATGTGAGGACAACTGAAATGGAAGCACAAGGGACCAGAGGGCAGTCTACCGCCCTTACAACATTGAAGTAGGGTAATTGCATGTACAGCATTTTCCACATCTGCTGCGGCCAACAACAGGGGCACTCCTTTAGGGCAGTGGGGGTCTAAAACATCCTTGCAGACCATATGCCACGCTACAGACCCTTACCCGGCAACGGGCATTGTATTGTGCATGTACTGCAATGCACTACTCTATAGAGGGAAGGTAAGTGGAAGTGTGTGGGGAGGGTCCGTCCGGGAGCATGACAATGACTGGCGCCTATGTAGGTGAGGGTCACCCAATAATTCCATCTCTGTGCACGTCCCCTATGCTATCCATGCAGGTGCTGCCCCTTCTGTACCGGGCCTTTCCTGCAGTTCCTTCTGTGGCATGTGTTAGAAGCCCAAAATAAATGGAAATGAACTGAGAAAGGAAAAAAGGGAAATAAAGAAAGCACCTTTCAGATAGAAACAATGGAATTGCCAATAAACGGATGTAGGGCGGGAGGCATGGCACTGTGCAAAACACTGTGGTTGAATCGGTTGGAAAGGGGTTCACTGCAAAAAGAGGTTTATTTACGTGTTGCAGAGCGTTTTGAAGAGTTTCAGTGCGGAACACTTACTACAAAAATTCTTCCACTACTTACAAGAAGGGCACCAAGGCAATTTGGATGGCGTGTGCATCCATAGTAAGATGAACGCTATTGCTGGGGAAACTGTTAGTGCTGTGAAACATCATATTCCTATGTGTGAAGTACGCCATTGGCACATGTCGTAGAAAGGCACAAATACACTTCTTTGTAATATACCATGCTTTCTACATTTGCAAACCAAATGAAAAATTATGCAGCCACATCAGTGTCTGCACAATGCGATAGAAAGTTCTGCAGGAGATCGGAAACAGACGCATGACCTCGGCAAGTGCCTCCTTCATCACAAACAGCATTGAAACTCATGTAACTTGCTATGCAATGTTTCCTCCACAATGAACAACAATAATGTCAGCATGATTGCGCGTCACCAAAGTGTCACACAGACAAACCAAAATCAGTCACTTCATTGTAGGTACTCCATAGCACTACACATCCACATGATAGAAATGAGCTGCCACTGTACAGTGTTTTCCATTCACTTTCAATAAATGTATTTCGAACTCCCCCAAAACCTGCATGCTGTGGCTCGTGAAACACACAGCCATAACCGCACCCTCTTCATTTCTGTCGGCAAATACACTGTGTACCAGTCTGTGCATACACATCACACTCACAAACCTTATTGACCAGTCCCGTAGCCTCTATAGGCCTATTTCTATGGCCGTCATCTGAAAAAGGGGCGTCTCTAAATCGTGGCACCCTGTAACTATCGCGATATTCCGTGACTGTTAGTGCTGTGGGGAATAACTTTCAACCAGGGTAAAGGATGTTGTTAGTTGTGGCGGCTCTGAAAAGAGCCTTTTTTGTGTTTTTTTTAAGGGTGCTTCCATAGAAACAAAGTTTTATGTTTTGTACGTCAGCTCACATTCTTACAATAGGGTCTTCAGGGCAGCCTGTATATTGTGAAACAAAATGTCATTGCCACTGGTTGTCGCAAAGGTGTATATCGAGAACAAATGTGGTCATTCTCACAGGAGAACATCCCAGCAGCACTCAAGAAGTCACACATGCTTCTGTTGATGAGACCCCTTCCGACCTCTGGCTGGCTACAGGAATCATTAGAATAGTCCCAAACTATTGTGTGTGGTATACATGTGAAAAGCACCTTGGCAGCGGGAAAAATGTGCTGCACTACTTTCATCATCTTCTTCAGTTGACGGTACACATGGGAACAACACATGGAACCCAAAAAGAAGGCTCCAAAGTGCACGTCCACAACATGTACAGTTGCGGAAGTGGCCATGCATCGAGATTCTACAAGCACTCCAACGAAACAGCACGCTTCAACACTGCACCACAAACCCTCCACTCCCTCCTAACCGAAATTGCCACAAAAGCCTTCTTGCAGGGCATACACAAATAGATCTTCCACAAAGGCATGACCCATGACGAAAACTGTGCGTCTTGCCATGTTTGCCAGCCACACTACACAAAGTAATAGAAAAAATGATTGCCGCCCTTTCCTGTGACGCACACCCTGAGCACCTGATTGGACATTCCCCACAGTCCCATTTCCATTGGGCACCATGGTGAGAAGTGCAGAATGTGGCATGTACCTTTCCCCAATTACCGCAAGGGCTGCGCCTCAGTGAAGCAGGAGGAGTCCTTCTCCCTATTGGTGCTCTTGCCTGTGACGCACACCTTGAGCACCTGATTGGACAAAGGCCATAGTCCCATTTCCATTGGCCAGAATGGTCAGAAGCGCAGAATGTGGCACGTACACTTCCCCAAGTACCGGGAGGGCCATCCCCAATAAAGCAGGAGGACTCCTTTTTCCCTTTCCACTCCAGCCATGCATGCAAGGCGCTAGGCCCTCTCCATAGAAAACACACCATAGTACATGCAATGGTTAAATGCTCATGTCATGTGCACTGCACTCCCCATCTGCAATTGAGCCTGCTATCTTTCACTCTGGGCACATATTTGCACGCATGGCTGCATAACGTTGCATTGGGTGTGCTGAACGGTATGTAGGAGCCTGTGTACGTTAGCCATAGTTTACATGGGTGCTGCTGAGCATGGCCTTTCATGCTGCAATATCTTAAAGCACTCCCAAAAACAAGGGGATTATAAGGGCCAAACCATAGGATATGCACATGGTGGCATGTGGCTCCCTAATGTTCAACAGGGGCAATGATGTACACCGTATGCTAATGTACGCATACCAGCTCACTTCTGCTTCTGTACCAAGTCTACAATGTCCTCCACAACCATTGTGTAAAAGTCACCAACTTCAAATGCATGCAGACACCATTGTACACGCTATGTTTAAATGCTCATGCCATGTGCACTGCACTCCCCATCTTCTATTGAGCCTGCCAGCTTTCACCCCGGGCACATATTTGCCTGCATGGCTGCATAACGGTCCGTTGGGTGTGCTGCACGGTATGCAGGAGGCTGTGAACATTAGCCATAGTTTAAATGTGTGCTGCTGAGCACTTCCTTTCATGCTGCAATATCTTAAAGCACTCCCCAATGCAAGGGGCCTATAAGGGGCAAACCGTATGAAATGCACATGGTGGCATGTGGCGCCCTATTGTGCAACAGGGGCAATGATGTACACCATCTGCTAATTTACACATAGCAGCTCTCTTCCGATGGTCTACCAAGGGTACAATGTCCTCCACTACCATTGTGTAAAAGTCACCAACTTCAAATGCATGCAGAGTGACAACTGCATGGCTGCATTATGTTGCGGTGGCTGTGATGAAGACCTAGGCTGTTGGGTGCAGGTGTGGTTAACGGTATGTAGGAGGCTGTGTGCATTGGCCATTTATTTACATGTGTGCTGCTGGGCACGTCATTTCATGCTACCATATTTTACAGCACTTCCTAAAGCAAGGGTCTTCTAAGGGCCTAACCATAGCAAACGCAAATGGTGACATGTGGCTCCCTATTGTGCAAGAGGGGCAATGATGTGCACTGTATGCTAATGTACGCATAGCAGCTCACTTATGCTGCTCTACCAAATCTACAATGTCCTCCACAACCATTGTGTACAAGTCACCAACCTGAAATGCATGCAGACTGACAAGTGCATGACTGCATTACATTGTGGTGGCTGTGATGAAGGTCTAGCCTGTTGGGTGCATGGTCTACGGCCTTGCCCACACCCACCACAAAATAACAAAGCCATGCAGGTGAACATGTAAGCATGTGCCACAATTCAGAAAGGCAACATAGGCACCAGCACTTCTACCCAACCTCTGCACCCTAAAGCAGGAATGCAAGCACACATGTTCCACTTACCGTAATGCACAACATACCACAGGGTTTGGCACCACTACCCACTTCCATTCAGAAACCATTATAATAATGCCAACCAAACAACACAATCGTCACAACGTTAGTCCAGCTCTCCACACTGTACCACGTGCATACAAGCAATACTGCATAGTGCACTGCAACACTTAGTAATCTGTGCAATGCACACCATGCAAGCACATGTAAGGACCAGTTGCACCGTAACCTCTTCCATATTTACACTATTCCATTAGTGCAACCAGTGGACACAGTACACGACTGGTCACTGCAGCATCTCCACCCATATACCGACAAATGTACAATGTTCTATCAATCACCACACCCATGCAACCAACAATGTGTGCAATGCAGCCAAACCACACACACAAAGCGACAATGTGGCACTGACTTTCAACCAGTGGACATACCTTTTCAAACAGTGGAAATACTTTTCTGTGCAAGGGCTGCAGCCATGCATTAAAGGGGCTACAGACTTACGACACACAGCACACCATAGTACACCCTATCTGTAAATGTGCATGTCTTGTGGAATGCACTCCCCTTCTGCAAATGTGCCTGCCACCACTCATCACAGAAAGACATCGTCGCTGCAGCTGGCATGCCATAACGAAGGCTCCCTGCAATGACCACAAAAGATTGTTGCCTGTTGAGGTAACTGCGAATTGGCGTAGTATGCACAGATACCGCTGGCACACCACCGTCTTCTTCCAATGAGATGTATCACTTGCAGCACTTTTCACTCCCCCACCGTTTCTATCACTTCTTCCCACCACGAGATGCCGTAAACTATGTTTTCCAAGTGCTTTCCCTGCTGCACTGCCCTCGGAAACAACAACATGCCGGCATTATCGAAAACTATTCACACACAACACGTTACCGTACACTGAAGTGCAATCACATTTTTGACCGCACGGCGAACAGGGAAAAGGGATTCCGGAGCAGAGGCAGATATGACTACTTTTAGTGGTCACACAGTTACATACAAGAGGCCCAGCCATGAACACAATGCATGAGGGGCTTGGCACACACCACAACACTGTCCTCTGATACGCCATGGCAGCGTTTCCCCAAAATGTTGATGCACAGCACGCTTCCCTCCAGCCAACCACTGGCTGCATTCAATGTTCCCTGACATCACGGCGTACCGCAGGCCAATGAGACTTGGAAAATGGAACCGCATAGTGGACCCAGATATGACACATTTTTTGAGACATACATTTCAGTTCTTTGCAACAAAAGTACCAGTTGGATTTCCACCAAACACAGAAAAGCACACTTTCTGACCCAAGCCCCCGCTCCAGCAGAAAATTTGGTGAAAATCCATCCAGCCGTTCGGGCTGTAGCCGTGCGCAAAGTTTTTGCCCATTCAGTCTATGGAAAAAAGAAAAGTTTGGGATCCCCCTTATAACTTTGACCCCGTGCACGAAACCTTACCCAACTTGGCGATTAAATTCACAGCAGGCCATATACTTTTTTTTGCAAAGTTTGGTGAGGATTCCTCCAGGGGGAGCGAAGTTATAAGCGGCTGAAAAAGTGCTCTTCCTATGAGTTTAGCAACTTAACCATAACTACACGAACCCTACCGCGGGCCGTTTGATGTATACATTGTAAAGAAACAGGGCCAGTACACATCCCTGCTTAATTCCCACATGGGTTGGCACTGGCCCCGTAAAGGTCCCCTCCTTAGAGAGTCTGAACCTCAAAGATCTGTTTTTAAGTAGTTGCTCCAACACCAATACCAAGTGGGTAGTAACTTGCCATTTCAACAGTTTCAACCAGTACACATTGTGATTGACTGTCGAAGGCAGAACTCATTTCCAAGGACAAACCCCCCTAATCAAGGCCCTAAAATGAGACATGATGGTTGCATTCAACGTTATACCCATTCCCCCTCTAAATCCCACTTGATAGCGAGAAATCACCCCCAGCCTCAAAAATGAACTATTGACTTATCTTAGGAGAGTAGCAAAGATTGCACTTGAGGCATCGAGTAACATTATGGTTCTAAAGTTGTTGTGATCGCTGACATTTCCTTTCTTGTGAATCAGCAATATCAGAGACTTCAACCAAGAAATGGGCACCCGATTTCACTCCCAAATGATCTTAAACAGAGGACACAGTACCCGACCTATAACTGAGGATCAATTTTAAGTACCACCGACGCTTGGTTGTCCGGTCCCGGTGCTCGGGAGGCCTTAGCCTTGTTAATGGCCCATACCACATCCTTCTCCACCCATGGGCAGTGAATAGAGGCTTCACCCTCCGGGCTCTAAATCTCCCAAGCTAGGTACATGTCAGGACTAGCATATTTCTCAGTAAAATACTCAACCCACGTTTCTTCTGAAATTGTGCAGATCATCTCAGGCAAAGAAGTGGCAATCTTTTTGTTAATTAAAGCCCAAAAATCTGCACAATTACATGACTTAAGTATTTACAGCATCCCCCAATTGTCATTATTGAACCTACTTAACTTGATGGATTTAAGATAGCTCTTGTAGAAAGATTAAATCACTTTCTTAGCTCTCTGATAAGATTCAGCAGTGTGTTGTTTCTTACCTAAAGTCCTCAGTTGTTGTCCTTTTTGTTGTTTAGCATACATGTTCCTATAGTCTGAGACGTGAGATGGAGTCCCGGAGTGGTAAAGCTTTTTTCTGCTGCACACAGCCCTCAAACTCCCCCTAACAAAGTTGGAGCAAGTGGAAGGATTCCATTTGATTGTCGTGCCCCCCTGATCAATGTATACAAACTGCAGAAGAAAGGTGAAATACGGGAAGGTTTACTGGGAGGCTAATAACAAGATTCAGGATCAGATGGTCACTTATACGCAAGTCTACCAATCTCATAGGCAAACAGAAGCCCTCCAACTCATGAGAGACATATATGGCTAGTCGATCCATGATCGTACCGCACCCCTATGGCAGCTGTAAGTTAGCTTGCCCTCCCGCAAGCCCTCAGGGACACAGCTAGAAAGCCCCCATTGAGTCAAAAGGGAATGGCACAAGAAGCCAGGAAAGAATGTAAGCAACCCCATGGATGCTTCAACTGTGGGGCAGTCTCCCATGCTTATTTATTTTATTTTAGTGTTCATTTTGAACATGCTTAATACCAGCGAGTGGTTTCTAAGCGCAGGATCGGGATTCGCACCTGTGTTGCGCTGCATTGTCTTGCTTCCAAGACAAACACATTGCCCCTGAGCTAACCTTCCTCCCCTCGAGTGGCAGTCCGAGTTGAAGTCACCTGCCCCCCAACTATGATGTTATGCGGATACCCTGCCTCCAACCATTCTGCTATCACAGTACCTAACTCAGTGGTCTTCAAACATTTTTGGCCTGGGCTCCCCCTTAGCAAGATGTGAGCAGGCTGGGTCCCCCAAAAATGCCAAATGGACAGAAATTACAAAGGGCTATGAACTATTGCGTGCTGTCACTGCACACTACTCCCAGTATAGTCCCTGGGCTCTCCCACCTGCTCCCATCACAGTCTCTGGGCTCTCTCATCCCACTCCTACCCAGTCCCTGGGCTCTCCCCACCCCACCACAGACCCTGGGCTCTCCCCACCATTATCCCATGACTCCTGCCCATCCTGCTCCCTCCACAGTCCCTGGGCTCCCCCGAACCCTGTACCCAGCACAGTCCAAGGGCAAGTGGGGCTGGTGAATTGTTTAAGTGGAGGGACATAAATATTTCCCCCAGATATGCCATAGTGACTGAGTGTAGTGAAGGAGCCTGAATCAATCAAAGGGGGATCGTGGGGGTTCTCCGCCCAGGATAAAAAAATAATTGGTTCAAATGTTGCATTTTAGAGCATAATTGAAAAAAGAAATTGGGTAAAAAGCCAAACTGTTTGCAATTGGTGCTGGAGGGACCATGGGGCAGACATGGTATCTTTTACTGGACATCTATAATAGATGTCCAGTAAAAAAAAATACCTTCCCTGTTCCCTGGGATCCACAGCAACTCAGAAGAGCTGGTTTTGGCAGGTGGGCAGGGGGATTGTGCATCAAAGTCATTTTTTAAATGCCTTTGTTGTACAACCCTCCTTCCCCTCTGCCCCCACTTGCCAAAATCAGCTCAACAGGCCAACACACAAGCACTCTATCATTCACACGAACACCCATCACCATACACTCAATCGTAACACAAGCATACACGCATCCATCCTTCCCCCAGAAGCTTACTGTCTCCAGAGCTCTGGGTCTCTCTAGGCTGGACTATAGCAACAGCCTCTTTCTAAATCTGCCTGCGTCTAGTCTCCACCCTCTGAAACTCATCCAGAACAGGACTGCAGACTTGTCCTTGGCCTCAAGCCCAGGGATTGTATCTCTCCAGGACTGAAATCTCTGCACTGGCTCCCAGTGGCTGCAAGGATTAAGGTTAAAACCCTCTGCATTGTCCATAAGGCCTTCTGGGTCCTCCTGGGGCCCCAATACCTTCAACTAACTCTTGCTAAATATCTTCCTTCTCAAGCTCTTTGCTCATCTGCCTCCAACTCCCTCAGGGTCAGCCGCTTCTCCAAGCAACAAGTTGGTGGTAGATCTCTTTCTTCGGCTGGGGCCTCCCTCTGGTACAGCCTCCCTGCCTCCCTGAACCTTGAGGAGAATCATCTCCGGTTCCAGAAGCACCTCAAAACCTTAATCTTTGCTTCTGCTTTTTCTCCTTCTCTCCCCTGCGGACTTCCTGGCTGATACTGAAACTGCACTGGTTACCCAGCCACCCTCTGATCTTGGGCCCAGGTCCCCTTTGCCGCCACTCGCACTCCTGCACTCCCTTTCTGGCAACCCCCACACTTGGGGACAGTTTTCTGTATCCCTACAGTCCCACTACCAGCACTTGACACCTGTTGTCTGCACTTACCCTTGCACTTGCCACCTGCTGGCCGTACTTTTACTTTTGTTATTTATTTTATTATCCTATGTACTGCACTGTCCCCTTCCCTTCCCCCCGCACTTTCCTCCTTCCCCTTCCCATGTACTTGCGCAATCTGATACCTAGCCTAGTAGGATCGTTGTCTGTCTTCCCTCTGTTCCCCCTCCCTTGCCTCGTCGCGCCTTGCACCACTTGTGTATAGGTGCATTATAAATGCCATATCATAACATTTAAATAAAAAATAAATGAACATAAAGGTACCTTCTGCCCTGGTCCTGAAGTTTCCGCCCCAGTGCTCCAGCTCCTGCATCATGAACAGGAATCGGGAAGCAAGAGCATGCAGGGGCCTGCGCGTGGGTGCTGAAACGCCTCCACTCCAGCCTGCTCTGTCTGTATGTGCGAGGAGGCGCAGGAGCTCCCTCTCCCACATACAGACATGCAGTTCCCCAGCCAGCATTTCCAATGAGCTATGCTAGGGTGGCGAAGCAAAAGGTCCCCAGCCTTGCATGGCTCATTGAGCATGTGCGTCTGGGAAACTGAACTGTAAAAGGGAAACATTGTTTCCCTTTTACAGTTCAGCCAGCCCAGGAGCACTCCCTCAGCTGGAAAAATCAGCGGAGGGAGCACCCAGTGTTTCACTGGACTGGCTCCTTGGCTCCTCCTTAATAGGTGAGGGGGCCACTGGGTCAATGCCCCCTCGCCCATTAGGGACGACCCGCCCCTGCCCCACTTTTACTTTGCTCTATTTAAAAAAAAGATATATATTTATTTTTTTACAATTCTTGCTGGGGCCTCGAGCCCCTCCCCCATCCCCCTGGAAATGTGGCTTCGGCCCGCCCAAGCGTGCCCCACAGATTGAATACCTCTGACCTAACTCCTCCAAAATTGCAGAACATTTGGTGGAAGCTTGATTTTAATACACATTAATGAATAGAAAAATCCTCCCGCAAGTCATCAAGGTCACACAAATTGCCAGTATGTTGTTAGATGCAGTAGTTATCATGGTACATTTCACATTTATCTCAAATCTACAGCAATAGGCAAACCTTCAGTTGGTCTAGCCTTCCTACCCTTCATGGATGTTTTAGAAAAAAGTTACAAACCCCTCAATGTCAAGATGTTTAGTAGACATAGGGCCTCATTACGAGGTTGGCGGTAACCGACCGGTGCCACTGGCGGGTTGTCGCCAACCCTGTAACACCGTTTCCGACGGCTGACTTCCTGGTGCCACCAGGACATTACAAGTCCTCCCAGTGGATAGGGAAGTCAGGCGCCAGAAAATGTTAGTCCCCATTCCTGTGGAGTTCCACAGGAATGGGGACTCGGAAGCACCGTCACCATTGCTAAGGGTGCTACCGGTGCCGGTGCTTCTGTGACAACTCTGCTTTCTGGAGCCGTTGCACACAGCAGGTCAGACCTGCCGGTGCAGAGGCCCCGGGGAGCAGAGTTGTAGTCTGCCGGTCCAGAAAGGATGCCGGTACATTGCTACCAGCACCCTTATTTCCAGAACGGCAGACTCGTACAGTTTCCTGAAACATAAATATGCGGTTATTAAAGAGAGAGATCTCATTGTGCATTGCTTTTGAGATATTTTTAAAACCACACATGCTCCATGAAGAGATAGACAACTGTGAGGCTAAGTTAAAGACCCTTAGAATGTTCTCTTGCTTTATTAAACATATTAATTAATCCAGCCATGCCAGTCCTGTTCCTGCACATTTATAGCAACTGCTGTTGAACTAGTCGTCCCGTCCCTGGATTTATTTAGACGATCTGCGGTAGTTCCTCTGCCATTTCTCTTGGGAACCTTCAAGAACACTTCAAACTCCACCCGGATAATTAGTTTATACAAATCATAGCCCAACGAAGGCAGAGCCTCGCTCTCCTCCCAGACCAGACGTGTAACTAGATTTGAATCAAGTGGCTCACCAGACGATCAGCTCCAAAATCTGGAAAGGCCACCAAGTCTATATCGACTGTATGCAACAAGCGAAGTGTTGGAATGAAGGAGAAGATCTCCAAGAGTTTGCTTCTGTTCCGTGCAGTTTCTCCACAGATGTTGGAGATAGGTGCCCACCGGAAAGAGGTGACCAGATGACCCAGAGGTTTGGATAATCCCACAGAAAGTACACTTGAAGTAGGGGCAGTCGAGGTAGGATGCAGAGGATGTGAAGATATCAACACTGGACAGCCTTCAAGAGGCTGAACAACCTGAAAAGACTGAGACTACAGCTTCCTTGTCACCAGCTCAAAAGGCTCCAGGAGCCACACATTCCTCTACGTCTTCTGCCAAAGCTTCATCCCCCAGATGTTGCGCACCCCTGTTCTGCTGTTCAACAGTAACTGGAATTAAGAATGTAGTAATTTTGCACTGAGTGGTTTTCGTAGATGTTGACTTGGACTTTGCAACTGAATTCACATCTTGCCCCACCCGAAGCGTGTTTGGGTTGTTTGGTTTTCGTGCCCCTTCCAGATTGGGCAAAGTAGCCCCCTGGGTCAAATCCATGATTTCATCAAAATTCGATAAATCATTCAGGAATTTTCTTGACGACTTACGCCTGTTGTAGTTCAGCATTGGTAAGTTCTTTGTCTTCTTGGATTGATTAGCTTTGCGATCCTTCTTTGTTCTACTTCTGTAAATCTCCCACTGTTGCTGGGGGCTTGAGATCTCAGTAGTAGCTTGAGTCATAGATACCTCCAGCACCTAGTCAGTACTCACGAAAAAGTGATAAGGTCATCAGAGTTCTTGTGGTCATCGAGAGGTTGTTCAGAGAGTATAGTTCAATAACCTCGATGTTAACCCTTGTTAAGGGTCTCCTCAAATGAGGGCAACCTTTCCTATGAGACAGCGATCTGTTCTTATCAAGTGACGGAGAGAGCACAGTGTTAGAAATCCGGGGTCCCGCAGGCCCTGCACCTGTTTCCAAGCTCCACGGTCTAATCCCCAATGCGTTTGTTTCATTGCGTCGACACAATTTTGCTGCTTCTTTCCTTTGGTGTTGGCAGTTGCCCTGGAGACGGGCATTCGCCGTTCTACTCTCTGCAAAGCGTTATGCCACGAAACCACGTCGTGTCACGTTGGGCGCTCATGTGACTGCAGCAGCAGTTTTGTATAGGAGAAAACGCCTCCAGTGTTTGTATACGAGGCGAGCCGCCTCCTGCTTACTGTTTTGTGCTTTGTTGCTCTGCCCGTTATCGAACCTTGCCTACATTTGGATTGCCTTCCGCTCATTGTTTGGATTCTGGTTGCTAGTAGTAATCCTTGCCACGCCTGTGCCGCTTTGAGGACATGTACTGCTCTCCTCAATAACAGGTACCAGGGCTTTCTTTACTGCACCCTGTAGGACTGTCTGTTTACTAACCCAGTCCAGGTTACTTAGCATTTTCTCGCTGTCTCCACAGGGACATGCACCTTTTCATATCACTCCTCTCTGCTATAAGTGACTCTCCTCTGGATATTGTGCACACTGTTGGACGCCCTGCTGCTTGTGCTAGTGGTTCCTTACTAATTTCCCCTTTTATTATTTTACACTTTTCGTTTGATCTTGTCTACTGGATAACAACCCACATTGTCTTCAGCAGTCAACTCCAGTGACCTTGTTCTGTATTAAACGGGTACAAAACACTCTGTTTATCCTAAACTATAGTTCATCATGAAAGGGCTTTTCCATTAATAATATCTACCTGAAACTTGAGCCAGCTGCCCTATTTTACTGTGATCGCCATGCGACAAAGATCAGGTTAATAAGCTACACTGTGAGAGTTTTGTCAACCTTATCCTTGGCATTCATAAAAAGCTTTGTTTTTCCTTTACAGCTAGGTATTATAACCAGTGTGTGCTCCCAGCTCTTTTGTTTGATCCACACCTCTGTCTGGCCTCATTCGGAACACAGCAGAGGGGTGTATCAAGAGAAAGAGCTCCCTCATGTGAGGAGGCCTGGATTAAGGAATAAACAAGGCTCTTCAATAAAGCAGATCAGGCCGGAATTCATACTCACCTCTTGGTTCTATATCGATCCCAGTCGGTGAGTAACAGAATCAGAAGCCATGGAAATGTCTACCACTCTGGCTACACTGATGCAGATGGTTACGGACCTTCAGTCTGATATGTCTGCAGCTTATGATGCATTACATCATCGGATCGATGCCCTACAGGATCTAACCTAATTCCGATCACAAGCAGACAAAGTCTCAGGAGCTACGGCTTCAACTTCGGGTTACTCCCTGCCCAGACAAGAACCAACACTGGTGCTTATGTCCATGCAATTCCCTCTGGCACCTCCGGAGCGTTTCTTGGGTGATCCCAAGAATTTCTGCACTTTCATAAATCAGTGCACATTGCACTTCCTTAGCCACCCGGCCTCATTTCCTACTTCAACAACAAAAGCCTTTTTTGTCCTCTCTTATTTAGGGAGTACCGTAGCCGCATGGGCTAACCCCCTTTTAGAAAAAAACAGTTACGTATTGTAAGATTGCGATGCACTGATTACAGAAATTAGCAGGGCATCTGATACTCGATATAAGACCCAGGCCACGGACCTAGAACTGTTGAATCTCTGTCAAGGCACCTCTACGCTCCTTGATTATCTAGCCAAATTCAATCAATTGGGAGGCGAGACAGACTGGCCTGAGAACAAGAAAGCAGCCGTTTTCTATAAAAGTCTTTCCGAAGACCTCAAAGATACCTTGGCCACCATTCCAGTGGTTCCCATAGGTGGTCAGGAGTTGTTGGAGTTGGTATTACAAATCGATGCCTGCCATGCAGAAAGACTGGGTGAAACGAAAGCCACTAGTCCCGGCTTCTCCAGCTCATGAACCGACTCCGCCCTCACTGCCTCCCCCTGGACCTATGCAGGTGGGAGCCATTCGTGGTCCCTTGACCCCCGCCCAGAGGCAATATTGTCGTACACATAACCTATGCATGTACTGACGGTCCTCTGAGCACCTGTTGCGGGAATGTCCAAAGAAGCTGGCGTGTAAGGCGGGAAATGACAAATCCGGGCAATAGAAGGGGTCCCTATACCGGGAACTTCTCCATTGGACTCCCATGTCAACACTCATCTGATCCCTTTTTGTCTTCCGGTATTGTTTGCAGTTTCTTCGGGGGCACTTTTTCGCGCTCAGGCCATCATAGATTCAGGTGCCACGGGGAACTATATGGACCTACAGTACGCAATTCACTCAGGGGTCCCCACCATAGCCAAGTCCAGCCCTGACGCTGTAAATGCTGTGGATGGCACAGCATTGATCTCTGGCCCTGTAACACATCAGACTGCAGTGCTACATATGAAGGCGGACATGAGGAGGACATAGTTTTTGACCTTATCATGGCACCTCACTTCAAGGTCATACTCGGTCTCCTTTGGTTGCGTTTGCATAACCCTAACATTGACTGGGTCTCCCAAGGCGTAGCATTTTCATCCGCCTTTTACAATGACATATGTTTTCAAGCGCGCCTTTTACAATGACATATGTTTTCAAGCGCATAGCATTGCAGAGAGTGTTCCTAGTCGGGTTCTGGTCTCCACAGTTCCCTGCAGAGCCTTGAGGGTCCTCTGGGCTGTCTGCGCTATCTTTGGCGACTACTAATCAGAAGACAAAGTCAGCGCTTGCTTTATTACACTTACCCTTAAAGAACAATTACCCAGACTTTCCAGACTCTACCGATAGAAATTCAAGAATGGACTTCCATTCTCATAATTACCAGAGAACTGCAAGGAGGAAGATGAACAGAGGAAGGCAGATCAAGGAAGGACAAGAACACAGACTGCGCTCTAGTCGTTGCAAGCGCAAACCTGTGCCGGGAGAATTAAACCAGTGGAGCAGCTGACTGGAGTGAGCTGCTGGAGAGAGAACACTGTTTCTCTCCCGAGAAGCTGAGGGACCGTGAGGCTGGAGAAGGAGCCGTGGAACCGACTTGCACGAGAACCGAAAGCAGGGAAGCTGACCACAAGATGAAACACTCTGCGGGAACGCCAGAAGCCAACAGAGGGCTTGCCAGCGTTCACAGGTGTTTGGAGGCAGCCTTCGCCTTATAGGAGGATGTCGACACGAAGCAGATGAGCCCAGCAGGGACTGTGGAATGTAGAGAAGCCAAGAAGCAGATACGGCACCTGAAGAGGAGAAGCTGTACAACCGCTGATGGCTTACCGCGGGAGAAGGTGAATACGCCAGCCAAAGCCGTTGAGTCCTCCCAGGGGGAGTGAAGACACCGGGGTGTATTGTCAGCCATGCCAAAACCAAGCAAACATTAATAAAGCACATGAGAGCGACAGAGTGAAAGAGTATTTCTTCAAAAGAGGGAACTGAAGCAAAATGCAAGGCTTTCAAGTTTGTAAATGTATGCAATACACATGTAAAAGAAGCCCTGGCAGGATAAAATACCAGGCAAATATAACATCAGAAAAAGCAGAAACCAGAGACTATCAATGTTGGAGTGGTGTGCTGATCCCACCTGAGAAAAGCTCTGGAAGGGAAGTATACCAGTGTCATCCGCCAACGTACGTGGCGATTACTTCCGCGTTGGCGGCTCCTCTGCGGGAGACGGAATGGATAGTTCCGTCATGTCTCCTCTAACGCAGGGTATGGGTCTAGTGGTTTCCAATATGGTGACCGCTGGGAGGTACTTAGCCATCACACTCCCAGCGGTCATCGCGTTGCAACCCCTGCTTGGCATTCTCGCTCTCTCTGGGTTTTGATGCTAGTGTTCCTTGCTTGGGCTTCTCTTGCCCGTTTCTTTCTTTTAGGTTTGCTTCTCTAGCATTCCGATTCTTTTCTCGCAGTCCTGCTGCCAGCTTCTTCTTCCTCCGGCTCTCCCCCTCTCTCTCCGGCGCTCGGCGCCTCTTCGTCGCAGCGGGTTCCTTTCTCCTCCTTACCCGCCTCCCGCATTGGGCGCCTGCTCGGTGTGGCTCCCTACTTTTCTTCAGAGGACAGCGGTTCCTATTCCGCTTACTTACCAGCTCCTTACCTTCCTTCCTCATTGGCCGTCTGTTCGGTGTGGCTCCCTGCATTTCTTCAGTGGACTGCGATTCTCGTTCCGCTCACTTACCAGTGAGGTTTTTTCCACCTGTTAAAGCTTTTTCCCTTCTACACGGCCTGATCACGGGAAAGGGGCCCCAGGACTGCTGACTACTATAGCAGTCACTGTGGCTTCCTCCCCAGGCAGGCATACCTCGCACCAAAGGGAAAAGGATTACCTGGCCCATCGACACCTACGCTTCGAAGACTTTGAATCAGGTGAGGAGATTGAGGAGGAAAGAGGGTTGGAGGAGACCCAAGAACAGGTCATATTGCAACGCCAAACAGTTGAGATGTCGGCTGAAGAACAGATTCAGGAATTATGGAAAGCCATCCAAGGGATGTCCCAGGAATTGCAGACCGTAAAGGCGGAGAACGCTGTACTTAAACAGTTGGTTTTGACACGTGAACCTTCACCGCCAGAACTGCCTGTTATGGCACTCTCTTCAGGGAAGTTTGATGGCTCCCCTAAGAAAGTCAAAGATATCTTGGAGGCCTGCGTCATGTATTTTATGTTCAGGCCCCGTTTGTTTGCTACAGACCAGTCAAAAGTCGGGTTCCTGATCTCTAACATGACTGGCAACGCACTGGCATGGGCTACCCCGTTGGTTACCAGTGCCAATCCTATATTGCAGGATTTTGCAGGATTCCAAGCTTTACTCAAACAGACTTTTGAAAGGCCCGAATTGAAGTATACCGCTTGTGAAGACCTATTGGATATCCGCCAGGGGTCTTCCGATGTACTGACATACATTTCCGAGTTCAAGACGTTGGCAGCAGGAGCTGGGTGTCGGAACAAGCCCAGTATGCCATTTTTCGAAGAGGCCTTAAAGAGGAAATAAAGGATGAACTCGCCAGAGCCTCCCGACCACCAACTTTCTCAGACCTGCTATCTTCCGCTTTACAGATTGAGTATCGTCTTCAGGAACGACGTTTGGAACGCTGTAGACATCGGGCTGCAGTGTATCTCTCTGATCCCACGGCTTCCCCTTCTTCCTCTTCCTCCTCATCCCACTCTCCTGAAGAGCCCATGCAGATAGGAGCTACTAGAGGACCTCTGTCAGCCGCGGAAAGAAGGAGAAAGGAAAGGGGGCTTTGTGCCTCGGATCAACACCTCCTCAAAGATTGACCTGAAGTGCCTCCTAGACGACAGGGAAATGAATTCCCTCGCCGCCAGTAGGGACTAGGTTCCGAGGGGCTTCTTGCACAATGCTCAGTCCCTACGTTTCTCTTTCTATCTCTGCCCCCAACTTCCAGGAAGATTCCAGGCTGATGGTAATTCCAATTATCATCGACATCTATGGAAGGTCGGTCGAGTCCTTAGCCCTCCTGGATTTTGGTGCTGCAGGGAACTTTGTGGACACTTTATGGGTCGAACAGGTGGGTCTCCGAAGGGTACCTCGTACTGAAGACCAAAAGGTGGAAGGAGTAGACGGAACTCCTCTCTCTTCAGGACCTATTACTCATACTACTGAGGAACTGCCGGTTACCATCTTCCAACACTCTGAGGCCCTCAAGTTTGACATAATACGAGCTGCCCATTTCTCTGTTATTCTTGGAATCACATGGCTGAGAAAGCATAACCCACATATTAATTGTGCGGATAATCAATTAGACTTCTGTTCCTCGTACTGTAAACTTCACTGCTTCCACAACAGAAGTGACTTCCAGACCATGACAGTCTTAGCCAAGGAGCAGTCCGGAGTACACGCTTTACCACTGTTTTGTTCTCCATATCAGGAAGTATTCATCGAAAGAAAACCAGCTACATTACCTCCACATAGGCCGGAGGACTGACTATTGATTTGGAACCCAATGACCTGGTTCCGTTTGGCAGGATGTTTTCTTTGACACAAACCGAGAGACAAGTCCTGCGGAACTATTTGGATGTTAATTTGCAGAATGGGCTCATACAACCATCAAAGTCCCCAGCAGGTGCCTCTTTGTTTTTCATAAAGAAAAGAGACTCAACTGAACTACGGCCCTGTATTGACTACCGAGGCCTTAATAAGGTGACGATTCGCGACCGGTACCCCATGCCACTGATGAACGAAATTATTGAGGCTGTACAAGGGGCACGCCTTTTCACCAAACTTGATCTAAGGAATGCGTACCATTTACTGCGAATTGCATAAGGGGACGAGTGGAAGACAGCCTTCCGTACCCTGTCTGGGCTGTATGAGTATAAGGTCATGCCTTTTGGGTTGGTGAATGCACCAGCTGCATTCCAACGTTTCATGGACAGGATGTTTTCTGACTTATTATCAGTGTCTGTTATAATCTATCTAGATGACATTTTGATATTTTCTACCAATCTAGAGGACCACGTGAGGCATGTTCAACAGGTATTAGAGAGGCTACAAAAGATTCAGCTCCTGGTCAAACCTGAGAAATGTGTTTTTGCCGTCTCCTCCGTTCCCTATTTAGGGTACATATTGTCAGAGGAAGGAATTTCTATGGATCCAGGCAAGGTGGCAGCCATACTAAATTGGCCTTCTCCTTCTACTGTCAAAGAGGTATAAAGATTCCTTGGACTTTCAAACTTCTATCGCAGTTTCATCTCTAATTTCTCAGAAATCGTCCTGCCCATAACCCGGTAACTAAAAAAGAATGTCAGTCCTTTCCGCTGGACAGAAGAGGCAGAACAAAGCTTTTGTTGTCTGAAAAATCTCTTCTGTTCCGCTCCCATCCTTCGCCATCCCAACCAGACCAGGCATTTATCGTGGAAACAGACGCCTCTGCAATGGCTATCGGAGCAGTCCTATTACAATCTTATGAGGATCTTGAACACACTATTGCTTATCTTTCAAAGACTCTGTCTTCTAGTCAACTCAATTACTCTATCCTAGAGAAAGAGTTGCTAGGCATAAAGCAGGCTTGTGAGGTCTGGCGACATCAATTAATGGGGGCACGTCACCTGTTCATTATCAGAAGGGACCACAAGAACTTGAAGGTTCTACAGACCATGGAGTGTGTCAACTCTAGACAAGCCCGATGGGCTTATTTTTTCACCCAATACGATTTTAAAATCACATACCTACCTGGCACCAACCATAAGGTAGCAGATACCCTTTCTAGGAAAGAACCGATTCTCGATGGAGTGATACAGTCAAAAGAACCTATGTTGCAGAGAAATAAGGTTTTGGGTCTAGTCAACACCTTTCTCCAGGAAGTCAAGTCTAGTCTGATCTCCGAAAGACCCGACCTGCTGCTCCAAAGAAAGACACCTTATACCGAAAGGGAAGGACTGATATATCTGGGCAATCGCCTGTATATTCTGGCAGGTCCCCTGCGTCGGAGAATCATTGGCTGGTGTCATGATTCCCTCACCGACGGTCATCGAAGAAGGTACAACACCACTGAACTTGTTACTCGATCTTTTTTTTGGCCAGATCTCAAGAGAGACGTGGAGGACTATCTACGAGCCTGTCCGGTCTGTGCCATGGCCAAACATCCTACTGGCAAACCGATGGGTCTTCTTACTCAAACCGAGATGCCCACACGCCCTTAGGGACTGGTATCCACAGACTTCATTGTCGATCTCCCAGTTTCAAGTTCCTGCACTTGTATTATGATGACCATTAATACTATGACCAAATTGGCTAATTTTTCTCCATTACCAGGTCTGCCTACAGCTACAGAGATGGCTGAGGTTTTTGCTCGGGATATTTTTCGGCTGCACGGTCTTCCTGATAAGATCATTTCAGACCGTGGCAGTCAATACGTTTCAAGGTTCTGGAAGGCCCTTTGTTCTCGTCTGGGGCTGGAACGAGCCCTTGCCTCAGACGGAGCGGCTCAATGCTACTTTGGAACAATATCTGAGATCCTACAGCAACCAACACCAAGATAACTCGGTATCCTTGCTTCCCACTGCAGAGTTCACGTATAATAACTCTAACCATTCAGCCATTGGTCAATCTCCTTTCTTTTGTACATACGGAGTGCATCCCAGACCCTTTCTTCCACTAGTGCCGGTTCCCAAGAACTCCCCGACAGCTGAAGGAGTTCTGCAATCCATAGCCGAAGCTCACGTTACTGCCAGGCATTGTTTAGAGGAAAGCCAAAGATACAATAAGTTTCAAGCTGATTCACATCGTAAGCCTTGCCCTGATTGGGATAAGGGAGACAAGATGTGGTTATCCACCAAGTTCCTACCCCGTTGGGTTCGCCCCTCTAAGCTTTCTCCTCATTTCTTGGGGCCTTTCCCTATTCTTTCCAAGGTTAACCCTGTCTCCTTTCGACTTAAACTTCCCACTAACCTTCGTCGCATTCATCCTGTCTTCCATGTCTCTCTTCTCAAGTCTTTCATTCCTGATTCCTACCAGAGACCTATACCCAATCACCTATTTCTCAAAGGGGAACCCAAGATGAGTACGAAGTCTCTGCCATTCGTGATTCCAGATACTACAGAGGACGGCTAGAATACTTGATTTCGTGGAAAGGGTACTCAAGGTCGGAGGACTCATGGGAACCGTCTTCTCACGTCAAGGCTCCCAGATTGCTTGCCCGCTTCCATTCTCATTTTCCCAACAAACCTGGGGTGCCCCGCACTGGAGGGGGGCATACTGTCATCCGCCAACGTACGTGGCGATTACTTCCACGTTGGCGGCTCCTCTGCGGGAGACGGAACGGATAGTTCCGTCACGTCTCCTCTAACGCAGGGTATGGGTCTAGTGGTTTCCAATATGGCGACCGCTGGGAGGTACTTAGCCATCACACTCCCAGCGGCAGTTGCGTTGCAACCCCTGCTTGGCATTCTCGCTCTCTCTGGGTTTTGACGCTAGTGTTCCTGGCTTGGGCTTCTCTTGCCCGTTTCTTTCTTTTAGGTTCGCCTCTCTAGCGTTCCGATTCTTTTCTCGCTGTACTGCTGCCGGCTTCTTCTTCCTCCGGCTCTCCCCCTCTCTCTCCCGCGCTCGGCGCCTCTTCGCTGCAGAGGGTTCCTTTCTCCTCCTTACCTACCTCCCGCATTGGGCGTCTGCTCGGTGTGGCTCCCTACTTTTCTTCAGAGGACAGAGGTTCCCATTCTGCTTACTTACCAGCTTTGAATTCTGCTGGAAAGATGCCAGAGGTGAGAGATGAGTTGACAGTTGACCTTGCGACGTCCCTGGCACAGGTGATTAGGATTTATTTTAGAAGAGTTGGGGGGCAGGGGTCTCCAGGGGATCCTGAGGCATGGCTGTTAGTAGTTTTAAAATGTTGGGGTGGGAGAGTGGGAGAAGGTCTTAATTGGCTGGTGCAGTGAGCAGAATCCAAGCCTCTAAGACTTGCTTGTAAAGAGGCAATGAGAGTATCCCTGGCCATGTGATAAGGACTAAGGCAAGATGGTCAGTGGATCATCCCCATCCTGAAACCGGTCCCTGTAAGTCACCAGCTTGGTGGGACACAGAGCAAGACAGAGGACTTTGTGATATGCAACAGAAGCCTGAACTCTGAAAGGCTGAAAAGAATGTTAATTTCCTCAGTATTACCAGCTCCTGATCTCTGCTGTCTGTTGTAACAAACCAACTGCTTCCCAATTTAAACATCTGAGCTACATCTGGCAGCAGCCAAAGCCATGCTTATGGGCACTAGGACAGCTTGCAGTCTTCGGATTGGAAGTGGAATTTGTATGTCATCTCTTATCAGTGCATGGGCTGACTGTGAAACCCTAATCATCATTTGGCCTCTATGACTCATAAGAAGCCCACTTCACCAGACTAGAAATGTGTGTCACTGACTCAGACCTATTCTATTTGTATGCATGTAAATTCAGAAAGTTGATGAGAAAAGGAACTGTATGTTGCTATGAAGTAATAATGGGATGTGTGTTTATTTTGAGAAAATTAGGCCTTCACTTAGCCAAGAAAGAGAATACATTTTGAATAATGTGAATGCAGGCAAGCACAGAAAGCACAGAAAGTGGGACTCTGTCTCGTCTCACAGGGCACATGCAGGACAAACCTTTGAGCCACCCCCAGCCCACTGGTTGGTCAGAGTAGCAATCGGTAAGGTCCCAAGCCACAGTCTTACAATAAGCGATCTTGTGAACAGGGGTGGAGGGATAGATAGTTGAGATAGCTTTCTAGACCAAATTCAGCTTTAGAGCAGAGATACCCCGAGCCACTGTGCTCTTTTCTTGCCTTTTCAATCAGCCTTTTCCTTGACATTACAGTGGCAGCCTTCTTAATTCTTCCATAGGTGGCTTTATCTATATTTTGTGGCTCTTCCCACAGTCTGGCCTTGCTGAGATCATACAAGCTTATTTTCACATAGGCCACCCAAGGAACATTTTACAAAGGAAGAGAATACGTTTCCCCCCAGGTATCACTTTGCAGTGTGAGATCAGAAAAAAGATTAATCCTTTGATGAATTTATGACAGTCCTGCCCCTAATGGCTATCAAGTGTGACTTTGATCACTGCAGAGATGAGCATTTAAGGGATCAACTAATGATCAGATGTTGTGATCACAAGGTGAGAGAGGCGCTCTGGCGAGAAGGTTGCAGTGGAGTGGATATGATTTTGGAGAGGGCCATAGAAATTGCAAAAATGGTGGAGCACCCTGAATGTTGCATAAAGGAACTTGACGCTGAGGCTGGGAAGAAGCTGGAGTCGTGTACGAATGCGGCTGAAAAATCTAAATATTGCAACGACGCTGGACAAAAAGAGGAAAGGAGGACACACTTTAAGAGCAAAGCAGAGTCTAAAGAACTGAAGTAAGGATGAATGAGAAAAGATGTTTTTGGTGTGGGAACTCGACACCATACAAACATTGCTTTGCTCAACATGTTCTATGTAGAAATGTAGTAGAAAGGGGCATTTGGCCCGGTGCTGTAAACATTGGTGCAACTTTTTGGAGTTTGTAATGCGTGCAAGAGGATGTGGCCATTTGCAGGTTGACGATGAGGATGAGGATGAGACTTGCGTAGTGAATGCGGTAGATGTGAAGCCCAAGAGAGTAAAGATGCATGCAGAGATAGAGAAAAACAAGGTGGACGTGAAGTTGTTAATTAACAGTGGAGGTGATTATACATTGGTGAATGTGGATACTTGGAGCTAAAGCTTCATTGTTGTGAATTACAAAAGGCCACAGTCGCAGCCCATGCTTATGGGGAGGGGCTGATTGATATTCTGGGGGTGTTTGGGGCTATGTTTGGGTTCAAAGGATGTTCGACCACTGGCATGGTGAGAGTAACCCGAAAAGGTGGACATTTGTTTTCATGGGACAGGCAGGCAGATCCCATGCGTTATTAGCTCACAAAAGTAATGGAGAGGTGAGCAAGGTGAGTGCTTGAGGCAAATATGTGAAGAGCTGGTATCCAAGCGTGTTCGAGGAGTGACAGGAGGGCTACCCCACTTTCCACTAAAAACATCCATGGTGGTTTAGTTTATTTTTGTTTGGCCCCTTTCCTAGGGGCAGATGGGCACATTAGTGTGCCCATCTGCCCCCAGGGTAGGCAAAACGAACTGCCCCATGCATTGGGGGGCCATTCCAATGTTTTCTGGTGGTCCTATGAGATACCCCCATCCATTTGGGGTGGTGGGGAGAGGGCCACCCCCCTTTCCACTAAAAACATCCATGGTGGTTTAGTGCCCCTCCCACACCCACCCAAAACAAGTTATAATTCTTTTAATTATTGTTTTTGTTATAGGGCATTTCATGTACCCCTTCCTAAGGGCAGAAATCTGCCCCCAGGGAGGGCTACATGATGTGCCTCCTATCCACTTAGGGTGGGGGGGGAGAGGACCCCCCTTTGAATGCGCAAAAGATTCTGGTGGTCTAGTGGTTCCCCCGGACCTCCCATCCCCACCCAAATCATTTTATATATTTGTTTTACTTTTTTTGTTTTGCCCCTTCCCTAGGGGCAGATGGGCACCTGTGTCTGCCCATCTGCCCCCAGGGGGTTGGGGGCAAAATGTACTGCCCCAGGCTGGGGAGGCAGCGCCAATATTTCTGGTCGCCTCTCCCCCCCATCCCAAATTGATGGGGGGCATCTCATGTACCCCTTCCTAGGGGCAGAAATATTCCCCCAGGGAGGGCTACATGATCTGCCCCATTATTGCTAATGACGACTGAACAACAAACTCTAATACGCAATAGAGATGCCATTTGGCGCCTCACCAAGAAGCCGACGCGACACGGACACTAGTTTCGGATAAGGATCTCATGGGATTGAACCCAGATATATGACAAACATCAACAACACAACAGTCCAATGGGTATATATAATTTGAAGATTGACTTATATACTATGCAACAAGCCCTAATTTGATAAAGGCTTTTGAAAAAGCCGAAACACATGTCATCACCAAGGGCAATCATGAATAAATATAATGTGTGAACATTATTTTGGCGCTATCTGTTATCTGAGTATTTCTTAAAATATAATGTATATTTTTTGTTTTGTTTTGCCCATTTCCTAGGGGCAGATGAGCACATGTGTGTGACCATCTGCCCACAGGGGGGCAAAACGTACTACTCCAGGCTTGGGGGGATCCTGTGCCAATATTTCTGGTGGCCTCTCCATCCACCCCAAATGGATGGGGGGCATCTCATGTACCCCTTCCTAGGGGCAGAAATCTGCCCCCAGGGAGGACTACATGAGTTGCCCCCCATCCACTTAGGGTGGGGGGGAGAGGGCCACCCCATTTCAAAAATACCTGGTGGCTAGTGGCCCCACCCCCACCTGCCCAAAACTCATATTTTTTTTCTTTTTTTATTGTTTGCCCTTCTTCCCTGGGAGCAGATGATCACTCATCTGCCCCCAGGGTATTGCCCCCATGCTTTGGGGGCCAGATGAGGGAGAGGGCTGCTTACATAGTAAGCAGCCCCTCCTCTCACTTCCAAAACAGATCCCTGGTGTCTAGTGGACACTGCTGGGCATGGATCGAGCGATCTGCGCCCAGCAATGCTTCAAAAAAGGTGTTGTTGGACAGGGGAGAGTCTCCCCTTTCCAACGACACCTCCCTCGATCTGAATGGCACAATAGTGTGCAGATCGAGGGAAATAAAGGTTGAAATGCACCTTTTATTTTCACTGCGGCAGCCATTTCAGCTGCTGCGGTGAAAATGACTTTCAGTTTCATGTCGGCCTGCGTTATGCCGACGTGAAACTGAAGGAAATCCCACACCCGTCACATAGCCCAGCGGTTGGATTTTAGTTTTATGCGATCCCTGCTTTGCTTTGCAGGGATCGCACAAAACAGATTGCCACTACGGAGGTAATGTCAAGGATGAGATAGCTCGTCCTTGGCAATTTAGAGGTTAAAACAAAGACAAAAACAAAAAGGGAGTGCGCGTATTGAGGTATTAGCTGTAGGCAAGTGAAATATCCATTTGATACAATTAGTTCCGTATTTAGGAAAAAAAGAATCTCCGCAGACTGCCCTGAGATAAATATTCCAGAGTGGGCTAAGAGTCCATACAATAAGGTCGCACAAACTTGCACATGTTGTGCAGGGTTCAGTGAGACCTGGGATACAAGTATAGGAGAGCCGAGCCCGGACGAAGTGGCAAAATGCCTGCAACAGGTGTCAGTAGAGAAGGGGAAAGAGTGTTCAACGCTAGGAAGAAGGGGGTTGGATTATGTTGCATGCTTTTCGGAAGATGCACCAACAGTACGTGGAAGTACAGGTGAATGTTGGAAAAGCAGTTGGCTGCTGAAAAGCAGATTGAGTTGATACAGCAGCGCCAAATGAAATTGTATCATGATGAGGCAGACAAATATCAAGCAGTAGCCGAGCAAGCTACAGTGAGGGTTGCTTGCTACAAATATCGGAAAAGACGAGGGAGGGTAAACTTTCGAAAGGTGGCAACTGTGATTGCCTCTGTAGGAATGGATTGGGACCCTGATCAGTGGGATGGTTCCGAGCCAGAGGTGGTATCCAAATCGAAACCTGGCCAGAAAGACGTAACGGTTAAACCCGTAGTACGTAGGAGGATGGGTCGTCATCCGATGAACCCGGGAGGAGGAGTGGTTGATATGACCGGACTTGAGGATTACTCACAACAGGAAATTGGGGAAATAATTAACCGATTAAAACAGAGGGCCGGCAAATCTTTGTTAGCCTGGATGGTTAGATTATTAGATGGAGGGGCATCGGGGCTCCTTGTAGATGCAACAGATCCCGTTAGGTTCCTACTCAACACAGGAAGTTCAGATACAGGAGACCCTACGTGCAAGGCCTCCTCGTGAGGCTAACGGAGGAGAGGGGCTAATGTCTCTGTTACAATTAGCAGCCCAGGGGTGTAATCACAAGTATCAGATTACATCAGATTGGCCGAACGAGGAGAAAAAATGGTACACGTTGAGAGAGGCTATTCAGAAAGTAAGGGAACATGCTATCCGTGTCTGCTAGAAATACTCTTATTCGAATTGCCCCTCTGGCATATAAAAACATTATGATGACCCTATTAGTGGGAATTACTGGTAAAATAACGGATGAGGTGGTGGATGCTATTAGGCAATTGGCAGATCTAGGAAAATGGGAAAAACCAGAGGAATGACCTAGAGCGCGAGAGGGGGCAACTCAGCCTAAGCCCAAAAGTTATAGCAAACTATAACTCCAATCACACACTATGGGGAGACATAAAACGGTCACGCATAAAAAGTGTAAAAGACTAGGTGAGGGAAAAAAGATTCCCACTCACCTAGGGACAAGGGACAATATTTACCAAGTCCAAGCTAAACGTTCTGGAGTTGATGCAGTTCAGGATGATTATTCACATTTATGAAAATCTTGCCTAACACTCTTCCCTCCCAGACTAAGGGACATGAGGAACTAATCCTCTTCTGGATGGATCTCATGCCACAGTCTGTTAAACCTACAGTGGAGTCCATCAGAAATCTTTTTGTAACTCATTTTGAGATTCATTGGAAAGTACTTCATCCTTAACAAACTATAGGACCTGCAATCATTGCTAGGCAATTTGCTCCTTTTACAAGAAGGGGTCTGAGTTAACAGTCCCTCATGAGTTGTTTCAGCCCTGCAATTGGCTTTTTAAAGGGATTCTTATAAAAAGATCCCTTCGACCTAGAGGGATCTCCATGATTCATCGCCGCCTCTCCCTCTGAAGCAGGTTGGGTCTCAGGTATCGTATTCAGAGTAGTTGTGGCAAACAATTGCAAAGGCTTCCACTTCATCTAAGATCCACCTTTACCTTGGTTATAGGTCTCCCTCCTAACACTAGGATTTATAATTGGGTCTCCAGTAGAAGATCCAACAGTCTTAAAGGTTTTAGACCTAGACTTTTCTGGTTTTCCACCAGCTTTAAGAACTAACAGTCCCCAAAGATCCAGAGAAGGCTCATTATTCCTAACCACCTCTTCGTCAGGAGCTGTCTGGGTCAAAGACTTTATATTTAGAATTGTAATGGTAGAGTATGGTTTAGGCTCCCATTTCCCTTTAACTCCAGTTTTAGGTTTGCCTTTGTTAGAGGTTGCCCTTCTAACATTAGGACTCTTTAGAGGATCCCACAGATTTAGAGTTGTCTCTAGAATCGGAGACTCTAGTCCTTACAGAATTCCTATCCATCTCTCCTGTAGGAGTAGTTGGCGTCACAGGCATTTTAACAGAAGGCCTAGTAAGAAAGCTTTGTTTAGACTTCTTGTAACATGTTTTGTTGATCAGCCATACAGGCCTAGAAGATTCCTCCTGGGCACTCTAAACCAATACAGGAGAAAATGTAATTCCTAAGTTTGGATTAATTTTACACCCTGCTGTTTTGGATTGGGCAAGAATATATAAGTTCTGGGCACCATTCTGGATCACCTCCACTGTAAGTAGATTTTCAGGAGACTCCAGATTTCAGATTTTATGAACCACCTCCACATTAAGTGGATTTTCAGGTTCAGCCACTTCAGATTTAACTGAAGGAGCCTTTATCCTAATGGACATAAACCATATGGGGTGTGCGACAGGAACAGAGAGTCAAGGATCTGAGATTCAAGGGCCCCCTCCACTGCTTGTGTGATTTCAGAGGCACTTGCTACATTAGCCTCAGCTGAAGGTAGGGTCACATCAGTGACCTGAACAGTGGCTTTACACCATGTTACTGGTTTGATATTAACACTTAAGTTTCTATTACGATTATGAGCCATCTCCACTGTATGTGGGTTTTCAGAGGGTTCAATCACCTTAGGTTTAACTAAAGGTGGGGTCACCTCAATGACCTTAACAGAGGTATTACACAATGTTATTGGGTTGATACCAACACTTAAGGTCTGGTTAACTGTGTGAACCACTTCCACAGTAAGTGGGTTTTCAAGGGGTAATTTCACCTCAGTGTTATCTGAAGGTGGGGTCACATCAGTTACCTGTTTAATGGCATTACACCATATTAGGGATGGGACAGAAACATTTATGTTTGTGTCTACATTATGAACCACTTAACAGTATGTAGATTTTCAAGGGGCTCAGTCAACTCAATGTTAAGTAGATGTGGGGTCACATCATTGACCCCCAGCATTGTATGCCAAGGGGCTTGGTCCCCATTTGAAGCTATGGGTTGTTCATCCAAGTGCTCTTCAGAGGGGCAGTTAATGCCTTTTGTCTCCGAGGAGGGGTCTTCTAAGGTGACCTCTCTGGCTCTAAGTTTAGGAGCCTCAACCTTTTTACAAGATGATTTAGCTGAGTCTAGGACAACAGCCTTTCCGCTGCACTCACTGGTGGCAGGCTCCACAGGGTACATAGAGATGGGTCTTTCAGACCTATGTTTGTACTCATGTTCGCGTAAGGGGTTCAGATAGTGAAGGTCTCTTCTCATATCTATTTATGAGAGTTTGTCTCACCCTACCTCTTTCAGCCTCATTCATATCCAAGATCACATGATTGTCATTCTTGGGAAGCCTAAAAAGAAGCCAAGGTGGTCACCCTCACACAAAACAAACTTTTTACAAGTAAGGTCATATGTTTTCAGCCATACAACAATGTTGTTCTTACTGTCATACAAACTCACCAACTCTTGGATCCTGGAAGCTTCAGACTTATCAGACCATGTAAAATAAGAACAGTCCACAAAATCCTTTTACATAGATAAGTTGGACACTTTTTTTCTCCATTTTTCTGATCTTCAGGTTATAGTCCATAAGAAGTTTCCTTTGGTTCAATTCCCTGAACACTCCATGAGTCATGGTATAGGGCAAGGTAGGAGCAGGAGAAGGAGAGGGGGGTGAGCTATCATCCTCCTCATCAGAACCTTCACACTCATCCTCAGAGGAATTGTGACTGGTGCTTACAACTCCCTCATCCTCACTTTCACCACTATGGTTAGAAGAAGGCACAGATTCTGTTGAGAGTTTTTGGTGGTTCCGCAACCTTTGTATTATTTCAAGCTTACTTCCTTGACAGGAAAGGCCATACTCCTTACAAAATGTGAACACATTTTTTTTTCATTGGTACTTTAAGGAAGGCCTCAGGCTTTTTGTGTTTAACTTCAAGTACACTTTCTTTGTCTAAACCAAACATGTTGGATGGTTTCCTTTGAACACAAAGTATCTCAATAATCAATGTAATCCAATCTACACAAATCCCACTGCTTGCCAACAGTGTTAGATAAGTCTTGTAAGGTCCAATACTAATTGGACTGTAGAAAAACATACCTAACAAACACAGAGACCCAGAGGAATTGGCTCTATATCCTCTAAACAACTAAAACCGGGCTTGGAAACCCTCTTGCACATAGAACTGTCACAATATATTATACAGCAAAAGCAAGTCAGGGATCTCCTTCCCCTGCAATGAATGTGGCGCACGATATAAACGCTTTTTATTCCTACACCATAGATTCTTTCTTAAGGATCCTCCAACCCGTCTCGCACCAAACCTCTACAAGCACCCCGTGTCACAGTAGACTAGGAACCGGGCCGGTGTGCCATCAATGGATATTTTATTAATTTATGATTTAATGTGGAATTAGAATAAACAATTACAACAGCCACCAAGGTGTGGCAACACAAATTGCAGAGTCCTTTTTGGTCAAACAGCACACTGATCAACTCAAATATATATAGGACACAGATATACTTTACTTCTTTCACCACTATCATCAATGAAAAGTTCAAAACACCAAGAATATGAATACATCAGATAGGAAAGAGCATGCACACACACAATGGTACTTGAGTCCCAGCAACCCTCACCACTCCCTAAACCTCCACTAGGCTTGTCCGTTTTGGATGGAAGGCATAGGTCAGGAGTGGGAACCCAATGTAAAAATTGAATTTTAATAGTGCTTACAGAAACAATATGGGGAGCCAGCAATGAATGGGACAATTTGTTTTTGCACAATGAAAAAAATGGGGTTTTAATTATTTAGCACAACTGCTATGGGACAGAACAGAAGGATCTTTGTACTGCTTATACTTAGAAGACAGGCAGGGCTTTAGAGGATACTAGCCTGCACACAAAAGGAAAATCGATTTTAGGGTATGCAACACATGGACAATGGAAAGGGAATGCAAATGGAAATTCGTTTTCACAACACAATAGGGAAAGAGGAACATAATAGGAAAAACATTTTTTAGGAGTATAAGCTCAATTTCAATGAACAGTAAGGCACAATTTAATGTCACAGGGAAAATGTAATGTTTTGTAAGGCACAATTTAAACACAGGGAAAATTGTTTTTCAGATCACAATGGGATTAAGTCTTTTGGGCAACACTTTAAGGACTATAACCATGTCATGGGTTTTGACCCATGTTGAATCAATAGACTGGGTAGATGTGGGGATGAGCTGTCGCCGCCCATTATTCTATCCCAGAACAAACTAAATCAATAGACTGGGTGGATGTGGGGATGAGCTATCGCCGCCCACATTCACACCAGAATAGGAGAACTGCGCAGTTGGCACGAGACCACTCCAAAGATACAACCTTCTTGTGGGGAATTCATTTTCTTAATCCCAAAAATGGTTGCATTACCAGTACTCACCACTATCAGAAAGCCGGCGTTTTAAAACCACCAGACTTTTGTGTAAAACTGAACAAATGAAACAAAACCAGACCAAGGAAAGACTTGCTAAGAGGTGGATACAATGTAAAACTATATTCTGAAATGACTTGAAGGAAGTCATTATTTAATGTATATGTAAAAATTGTAAGTGATTTAAACTGGGAACAAAAAGTGAAATTTAGCTGAAACCTGGCTTAATGAAACTGAATTCTGCCTGACAACTACCCCCGACAGGAGTTGATACTGGATCAACAGCTGTGTTCCCAGGCCTGGCTGCCAGGCCTGGCTGCATCCTGAGGTCACATGGCCCTGTTGATTAGATTAGGGGTGGAGCAGCTGGGGACTACAGGGATTTGAACAAAGGCCTGTCCTGGACTCAGGCAAATGTTATATTGGGGGCGTCGTAAAAGTGGCTTCCTCTTAGGGGAAACTGGGAGGGGCAGTGCCTCTGCTAGCAGCTGAGCTTGGGGGAAGTGGATAAACCAGTTATTTCTCCCTGTGATGTGGGAAGCCACACCCCTTTTTGACCAGGGCATAATTTTAAAAAGATAGATAACTCAAAGTGCGGACTTGTCAGAATTATATAAGTAATATCATTATTTTTGTGATTTTTCTGTGAACATTTTGAGATGCGTTAGGACCCTGTGGTGTATTCTGGGGGTTGCTAGCGGAAAGTAGGGTCTCACTCCAAATGTCTGCATGTTAAAAATCTGACACTTCATCAATTAATGTCCATACTCCTTGCGCACATGCGTGTAAATTTGGGTAAATGTCCGATATTGCAAAACCAGTTAAAAAGCGCAAAATGTTGTCATTTTTTAATGCAAGCCCCCAGGAAGATCAGAGGCGGACAAGCACGGACCATAAGGAATATATAATGTGCACATGTAATTTCAACAAATTGTATATCTGGAAAGGATGTATTTGAATCAAATATAGAATTGTTGGCAAACTGACCAGGGGAGGATCCTCTGACCCATAAAACCTACAGCATCACTCTGACTCACATTTCCTTCCCCCAATCATGGGAGAGGGGAGAATTGCGCCAATGACAAGTAGAGAGGGGCAGGCTTAGCTAGGCCCAGGCACACACCCATTTTCAACATAAAAAGAGACTGCTGGGACAGGTAGAGACATTCAAATCCAGTTGCTGCGGAGCGTTTTGCCGGACCACACAACATCCAGAAGATACCAGTTCCAGACTGACTCCAGCTACATACTCCAGAACCTAGAACTTATACTTTAGAACCTAAATCAGAGGCCTAAAACCACAAGCTGAGTTCTCTGCAGCAGGCCTCAAATCATTGCAAGATACTCACAGCCGGGCGAGCTGCTTGAATCCCTTGCCAAGAACTTTTGCCAGGACCAGTGCAGGGATCCAGGAGCCGTGCAGAGACCGCTGTATCCGGACAGACCAGACCAGAGATCCAGAGTGACCCAGACCGCTGTGAGCAGAACCAGAGAGCTGACCCAGATCACTGTGAAGTGCCGAGACCAGAACCGGAGTCCAGTCCAAAACCTGACCAGATCTGTGTCGAGGCCTATTTCAAATGTATATTGTGAGTACATAGCAGAACTGTGCAGAACCAATCTCTTAGTTAAAATAATCTAATCCAAACTATTTTAACCTAAGTAGAACAGCCTCCTAGAAATCGTGTCATCTGTCATTTGTAAAGCTGCACAACTGTCACCTGTCAATTCTGAAGCTGCAAGCTGTCACCTGTCATTTTGAGTTTACTTTAAATCCGAAAAACTACCTTTATTTAATCGTCCGTATCTCTGGAACCGTTTGGGATAGGAACGAACCTAGAACCGACTTGCTACTCCTTATACTGTTGCCGTAATCACGATTCACGCACTCGCGAATTTTACCGCGATTTGCGATTTGGTTAAAAATCCAGCCACGTGTAACCATCAGCAGTCATTTCTTTCCTTGCTAAAAATCCGTTTGCCTCTTAATCACCATCTCTGAATCATTGCTAAAGTGAGCCTGAACTCATCCCAAGTATCTCTCACTCACTCTGAACCTCCTAAAGGGAATTAAAAGCATTTTCAGCATATTTCTCACTTCATTGCCACCACATTCAAAGCACTTGGGCCTGTGTTTTAAAACTCATACCGGTTTTCTCTAAGCTTGCTGGGGGAGAACTGAATTTCGTATTGTATTTGATTCCATTCCTGAGAACTGTGTGCTCCTCTTTCCATCTACTTCCATGTCTTACATTGCATGGGGGAGGGGGGTGAATTGCCAGAGAAAAAGTGATTATATTATCTTTTGCTAAAATCATCTCAAGTATTTCTGTACTGCATTTTATTCCTCATTGCTTTTCCCTTGAAATCATAAAAGTATTTTTGCTACTTGATCCATCCTATACTAACTCCTCATTGATTATAAAGAAGTGTGCTAGTGTCAGATTACCCATTGTTGATTAACATTATATTTATAAGGGCGATATCGATTATTAATTTATTATAAAAGCGTGGTATCTATATTTTGTCTTATTTCTCAAATAAACCTTTTAAACTTGCAAAACAGAACTACTTCTTGGCTCAGTGGGGTCAGGGGGATCCTAAGAGAGGGGTGTTATATAGGGGTAGTCATCCAGAACTCATGAACTGGACATAAAGATATATCAATAAGGGTTTCCATTCAGTATCCCAGACTAGGCATTGACTTAGCTGTAGTGTTGAATTGAATCTTCTTACAAATTGGGGGCTCGTAGCCGGGGATTCTGAATTAGATCTATCACTTGTGCAGATTCATACAGTGTGCTAACTGACAAGATATATACATCCGGTCGGATCACCACGCTGTGTTACGCTGTAAAGCACTCCTCAAGAGGACGCTCTAAGGGAAAGGTCTGTTTTGCAAAAATAAAATACAAACTTCTGTAAATCAGGAAGGAACTCAAATTCCAGAATGACGACCTTGGTAGATATGAAAATAGCCAGGGAACACTTCTTACATAAGCTATTTGTGAGAGGTGAGTGGACTCATCAGGACCAGACGGTCTGGTTGCAGGCAATGGCACCTCAGATCACTGAAACAGGGTCAGATATATGGAGAGACCAGGGTCCCTTACATGTGGCCCTGAGTGAACTATATATGGCCCCTAAGGCCAAGGATGAGCCCAACAAGATTGCCAGGGTAGCGGCGTATTTATATTTACATATGGGAGCCACGCAGGACAAATGTGCTGAAGGCCAAGATCTGGCGAGTAGGCAACTGCTGGCATTACAGAAGGCCCAATCTGATCTAGACTCTTCTGAGCAGAGGCTGCACAGAAGCCGGGAGTCCGAAAATGAGAGTAGACAGTACATCATTAAAATAAAGAAGGATATGGATATCCTGCAACAGGAAAAGACGGACCAGGATGCCAGAATTCTGGCTTTGCAGAAGGAGCACCAAGACAGTCTGGACTCCTTACTGCAGAGCCAGAAAAAGCTGGAGCAACAGATCAATTTCAACAGGGCATGCACAGAGCAGGTAGCCACCCTGCAAATCCAACTAGACAGAGAGAAAGAGGAAAGCAATAAATTGATTTGAAAGACCTGGATACCCAGGCAGAGTTTGATGAAGAACACCAGAAAGCTGGTGCCTTCCAAAGGCAAAGGGACGACCTGGCGGCACAGATGCAGACTCTTAGTCAGGAAAGGGATACCTTAGGCCAGGAAGTCTGCCACTTAAAAAGGAAAATGGAAGAAAATCACCTGGCCCTCCAGGGACTGGGTGACCTCCAAAAAGAACACCAGAACTTGTTAGAGCACACCAGGAGGGTGGAGGATGCTCTGGCAAGAAAGGAGCAGGCCAATAGGGACACAGCTCAGGAGGTAACCCTCCTGCAGCAGAGACTGGCCCAGTACTCCAGGACCAATCAGGAGGCACAGAGAGAAAATGAGGCTCTCTGTCAGCACAATGATAGGCTCCAGCAACAGGTAGCGATGCAGGAGAGACTGATAGAGTCTAGTAAGGCCTTAACTGAGGAACTGAAAGCGCAGGCTCTTGCATTGCAACAGGGAGCAGGGGCGGATAGAGACCAGGTTCGCTGGGAGAGGGAGACTCCTGAGCATAACCTCAGGAGCCCTAGTACCAGAGGCCTTCATATCTCTCAGTCCCTGGACTCTGCCAACCCCATGTCCCCTGGCGCACATGAGCACCGGGCCACAGGGATGGCAGATTACTATCCAACCAGAAGTATGGGGCTCACAGGCCAGTACCTCCCAGGAATGGAGGGGCGGGCATCCGGGTATGGGCACCCAAGCACAGTGCAATTTAGTGGGGAACCCCAGGAGAGTAGGCCCATTAAGGGCATCCTGAAAACTTCTGCCCAGTTAGGTCAGTGGGGGGGGTACTCATCAAATCCTGGCAGCAAGGAGGAATCTGAAGACTCCTCTGAACGGCGCAGGACACAGGAGACCAGATCCCCACATTCTGCCAGCCATTCCCAGGCTCGCAGAATCCGTGAAAACCTGGAAGATCAGACAGGAACCTCTGGGAGCAGTGCCTCTGAGTCAGAGGATGAATGGACCAGGGTTACCCGAACCAAAAAGGCCAATAAGGCAAAAAGGGCCTTGCTTAAGGACCCATTGAAGCAAATAAAGGCAATAAGGAGTGTTATCACGCCTTATCATAAGAACGCCAAGTATTCTGTTTGGGAGCACTTAGAGCTGTTTGGGCAAATGATGGAGACTTTTCATTTGAAGGACAGCCAAAGCTGTATTCAATATGTAAAGTGGACCTTCTCACCAGACTACTCCAGTTTCTTTGCGGGGCTGGAGGACCAAAATCATTCAAGGTGGTCCACATGCAGGGCGGCCATCTTGAAACATTTTTCTGTGCACAGAAATCCCCAAGAGGCTCGCAAGGCAGCCTACAATTTGCAATGTGGGGAGGATCAGGCCCCACAAGAGTTTGTGCAAGAATGAAAGCGTGCTTTTGCGCAGACCACCAGAAGGGTGCGCACAGACAGCAAAGAGTTTGTCAATACATTTTTTCATGCTCTCCCTAAATATATAATGACCCAGCTCGTGAGAGATTTTCATGAGAAAAGATCTTTAGACTGGGTCATTGAACAGGCTTCCCGGATCTATGAGGTGCAGAAGCCTATCGAAAATAAAAATAACGCGCCAAAAAACCCCAAAACCAACAGCACCCCTGCTGCTGCCAAGGTGGCAGAGGTAAAGGTTGCCCCCGTTTTAGATTTGGAGATGGGGGGGCCTAAAAACCTGCCTGCACCAAATAATTCACAGCCCAGAAGGCCCTCGGGCCAGTCACAGACAGGGAGTCGAGGAGGTAGTCCCACAAATGGGGTCCCCCGCTCCCCTGACTATGTAAGTCCCCGCTATAAGGGAAACCGACCAATCCTGGGTTATGTGTGGACTCCTCCAGCCCAAGGCGGGGGGATCCGGCCAAGCACCTAACCCAGGGAACTTCCCTCCCAACTTCCCACAGGAGGGCAGAAATTCTCCAAATCCTGGGCAGAACTTTTTCCCCAGGTATCCACCCAATTTCCAGCCCCAAAATCATCCATCCTTCTTTCCCCAATTCCCTGAGCCCAGACAACCTAATCCGGGAGAGGGGAGGCCAAGGATGGAGGGTACCAAAATCTTCCCAACCAGGGGTACTACCAGAGAAGGGATAGCTACCCTTCCCGGGATCAGCCCAGGGGAGAAAATAGAGCCCCGTATCAGCCTGAGCGGGTTTTACAACTTGAACGCCAGGTCCAAAATATGGCACGAGATCTGGGTCACATACTGAGGGCTCAACAGAACCCTCAGATGAGCATGCCACCGCAGAATGCCCCAAACTCGGGACCTGGTGCTCCAGAACAATGACGGGGGCAGCACCCCGATAACCCACCGGTTCCCAGGGAGGAGGCACAAGGGGAAGGGGGGTGTAAAGCCTTGGAGGAAGCTTGCTTCCCAACTTGTAAACAGCCCCTGGAAAACCAGGAACCGGAAACAAAATCTCCTGCCCCTGAAAGCCTGCCTCCCAAGGAGCAGAGGGGGGGTAGGACAAACAAAGGACCCAAACATACCCACTTTGTGGAGGAGGTACAGGTCTTCCAATTTGAGGGAGAGGGATCCTCAGAAGATCCTGGGAAAAGGATCTTCTCCTTCAGAGATGGGGGAACTCCACCCTAAGAAAAATGGGTCCCAAGGGATTCCAATCCAGACTGGGGAGATATGGAGACTGAGCTACCGCCGCCCATCATCTCATCCCAGAACCCACAATACCGAAATCCCCTGGTTCAAACCCATCCTGGTGACTGCCTCCAAAAAGGGGGGGGCGGCTCAGAACCGGAACCAGGGGAACCCACAATGGCTCTGATCTCCAGTTGCCAACTTTTTCTTTCAGATTCCCAAGACTCTCCACAGAATTCTGCCCAAATCTCTTCTCTCGCCATGTCCAAAACCAGAAAGTTAGCCCACCAGTTGTCCAAAAATGTGCATTATCTGTGCCCCCTTGAGGAGAAGGAGGGAAGATACTATGCTCCGGTACAAGTACAGGGGCAGGGTACAATTTTGGCACTGGTGGACACTGGATCCCAAGCTACCCTTCTGTCCAAAAGGGCCTTTGAGGAACTAAATGCAGGAAGGGGGGAGAATTACCGAATTCCTCTCACCTCTCTTCCTGGACAACTGCAGAACTTTGACGGGAAGGAAATTCCCGTTGAGGGAACTGCAGACTTGGACATTAAAATTGGGCGACACAAGGTGAAACAACCGGTCATAGTAGTGACTCCAGAGGGCACCCCTTGTTTACTAGGGAATGACCTCCTGAGAAGGTTGTCACCCCTAATAGATTGCGTAAACAAGGTCCTCTGGACCCAGACTAGCTGACCAATAAAATTAAAACAGAGTGTCAACCATGTTAGTTTAAACGGCACCTGCCACATGGTTGAACAAAAATCTGACCAAGTAGAATTTCACTTCCAGAACAACCAAATTCCAGACGTGACAGTAATAGCAGTAGGACAACAGACTGGTGATGGGGGGTCCTCTCTATTTCTGAAAATCAACCTTCCTTCCAGTTTAGGGTGGTATTCCACACTGGAAGGAAACACCCTGAAATTCTTTACTAATCTACAATCAGAAACTCCCACTCCTATAGTCCAGAAAGATGTGAAATCAGCTCAGAACCTGGCTGATATTCAGCAAATTGGAGAGCAGTTGTTCATCCCTGTTCAGTTAAATGATGGGAAGGACTCTGTTCTCGCTTGAGTGTGTGTGAACAACGGTAAGAGCTTCATCAGCGAAGCCATGTTCCGCCAACTCCCAAAAGATCCAGCCATTCCCACATTCAAACTGATAGACAAATGGGAAATGGACCTGGAAGCACCTAATTTCAAACATCTCCTGCCAAGCAGGTGTATGCTCAAAATCTCCATTGGCAACAAGAGCATAGTCCATAATTGTTGGGTTGTGCGAGACGTCACTGCTGCCTTTTACTTAGGCAGTGACATTCTCAATCGCTTTGCCATTAGTTTGGACCTAATAAACTTCAAAGCTTGGTCCCGATTAGCGGATAATCCCATGGGCTTTGATGATCCAGAAAAAGCATTTAGGTCAGCTCAATTGCTACCTTATGCAGTTGAAATTCAGATCAAAGAGGAAGTCACCATCCCAGAAAGGACCCGACAATTCTCCCTGGAAGTGAAAGTTAAAAGAGGACAACATTTGAAAAACCCTGATGTTTACATACATCTAAACGCTTCTCTCCAACAGCAAGGGTTGGGGATAAACCCAACTCCATTAGTCAACATAGAACATGACACATTCTAATAGAGGTGGATAACAGCGACTTAAAGAGTATTACTCTAGCCGCAGGCACCATTATTGGAATGGCGGTTGATGACCGACATTTTTCCATCGATTTAGGAAATGAACTGTTAGGACCAATCCCCAAGGACTGTTTTGACAGTGACAGTGATGACAATACAACACCAGACAGGATTTTTACCCGGCATGGGGGGAACCTCCTGGTGTACACTTCCTGCCACTATGGTAAGGAAGATGTGACTTGTGACTTCAGGAGGGATGAGGTGATTTTCCAGGTCCATGAGGGTTGCCTTTCCCACCTGAGGCCTCCAGTCCAAATCAGCACTCTGACCAGGGATTTCTCCACCCAGCTGGAGGAGGCCGCTGAGATAGCCAAACCAGAAGTCTTTCCAGGCTTCAGGCAGATGGTGGAAGAGAGAGTCAACCTAGCTGATGCCTGTGTGACTCTGGAACAAAAGCAAAAGTTGAAACAAGTTTTCTTGGATTTCCAAGATCTCTTTGCGGTAGACTCATATGACTGTGGCCGCACCGACATCCACACAACAACAATTCCCACGGACCCTGGAATGACTCCAGTGTTTGTGAAGCAATATCGTTTGCCTCTCGTCTCCATGGAGTCCCTTACTGAAATAATTAAGAACCTTGAGTCCCGGGGAATAATACGTCCAGTACACAGCACCTTCAATAATCCGGTGCTGGGAATATTGAAGCCAAACGGCCAGTGGAGACTCTGCGCCGACCTTAGGGAGCTCAACAAACGGGTCCATACTTCCCGATGGCCTCTGCCCTACATTGACCAAGGGCTGGCCCAGATCCAGGGGTCACAGGTATTCACTGCAATAGACCTGACCAATGGATACTGGACTGTGCCTGTCAGTAGGGAGGACCAATACAAGCTGGCTTTTACCTTTGGGGGCCAGCAGTACACATGGACCCGGACTCCCTTCGGATACCTCAACTCCGGCAATTAATTCAACATTTTCCTACACAAGGCCATGCCCGACCTGGGTGCAAGGGGTAACCTGGCTTATGTAGATGATGTCCTCATCAAAAGTTCATCTGTGGAGGAACACATAGCGGAGATCTGTTATGTTCTGACCCAGTTGAGGGCCGCCGGAGCAAAACTTTCCTTTCAGAAAGCACAGTGGTGTAGAACCCGTGTTAATTTCTTGGGGCATGAGATTACTCCCCAGGGTCTCTGTCCCCAGGAAAAGAAAGTGGAAGCACTTCAGAAACTGAAAGACCCCACAACTCTGCGGGAACTAAGGAGCCTCCTTGGACTGACTAATTACAGCAGAAAGTTCATTGAGGGCTACGCAGAGATCACCAGACCCCTGATTCATCTCCTGAATGGGGGGGTCAAGTGGGAATGGGGTCCAGAACAAGCCGAGGCAGTAAGACAACTCAAAAGAAGCCTCTCACAAGCACCCTGCCTAGCTTACCCTGTCAGAAACAAGGAGTTCTTCCTGGAGACAGGGTTCTCTAATAGGTGCTTGACAGCAGTATTATACTAAAAGCATGACAAGGTCAATAAAGTAATCTCCTATGCAAGCAAAACTATATCCTATGTGGAGGAAAAATTCAACGATTGTGAGAAGGCACTCCTGGCAACGGTGTGGGCATTGAAGAATTACCGCCCGTTTATCCATGGGGAACACATCATAGTGGAGACTCCACACCAGCCTCTGCAATATCTCCAAAGTGACAGAATCCGGCCCGGAAATGTGAGTAATTCCCGAATTACTTCCTGGATTCTGTCAATGCAAGGCTTTCCTGTGGAGGTCAGATATGGCCAAAACAAGAAGAGTCCCCTCGCGCAAGGTCTGGCTGACTTGCATGATTGTGCCAGAGAAAACTGTCTCGAGGACGAAAGTCTAAAAATCAAGGACAACACAGAGGCATACCTTAATTCCCCACACAAAGTCTTTGAAGAAGACAAGTGTGAGGGAATGCCCACTGTCTATGTGGATGGATGCTCGTACCATGTTGACAACAACGGGGAGAAAGAACTGGTGGCCGGCGTAGGGAATGCCTGGGTGAAGGAGTTTCCAGAACCCTCCGCTGGATACAAAATTGGTCCCCGAAGTAGTCAGGTGGCAGAGTTGATGGCTGTGCATCAGGCCATCCTCACTGCTGTCCTACATCAACTCCACGAACTGGTCATAATCACTGATTCGGATTATGTAAGGAACGGGTTCGTGGAGCACCTGGTTAATTGGAAAACCAGAGGCATGTTATGTGCTAATAACAAACCCTTGAAACATGGGAAGTTAATCCAAAACATTGATGATCTGGTCACATCGAATGGGATGACCATCTACTGGAAAAAGATCAAGGGTCATTCCAAAGTAGAGGGACCAGACAAAAATGGAAATGACTTAGCTGATCAGCTGGCCAAAACCGGGTCCATCCAAGGGGATCTAATCGAAATAGAGTCCCTGTTGGGGGAAATCCAGGTCACCGCTATCACTAGGTCCCAGACAAATGCTCACAAGATCTTTCAACTGCTCAATGGAGTAAGGAGACCCCTGATGCTGATTTAATTACAGCTCAGAAGGGGGATCCAATTATTGGTAAGTTTTACCAACACCTTGAGGACCCTGAGAACTTTCCCCTGACGGATACCGATTACATTGGGAAAGAGGACCTAAGAGTGTTGATGAAATGTCCAAAAATGTTCAGAATCCAAGACGGTTTGTTGGTAAGGAAATCCCAAGCTGGCCATGATCAGTGGGTGGTTCCTACCTCATTCCGAAGCCTGATGTTAAGGCACGGCCATGATGCGGCCACCGCCGGTCATAGGGGGTTTCACACAACACTGGAAATCTTAAGAGAGGTTGCATACTGGCCACACATGGGCCAGGATCTCAACCAATATTTGAAGGGTTGTCTTGTGTGTGCACAATTTCAGCCATCATCCCTCACACACCGTGCGCCTCTCCAAAAGAGGGGAATGACACTCCCATGGTCCGATTTGCAAATTGACTTTGTAGGCCCCGTGATTCGCTCTGCTAGGGGGTATAAGTACATTTTGATGGTGACATGCTTGTTTACCAAGTGGGTGGAATGTCTCCCAGCCGCAAACTGCAGGGCAGAAACAGCAGCTGCCCTGATGATTAACCACATCTTTTCCCGTTTTGGTCTACCTCAAAGGATCGAGTCAGACAGGGGTAGCCACTTCACCAGTGAAGTAATGACAAAGATGTGGGAGATACTGGGGGTCAAAAGAAAGCTACATATTGCTTACCGGCCAGCTTCTTCTGGAGCAGTAGAGAGATATAACCGAACCATTGTGAGCATTTTAAAAAAGTTTGTGGCAGATTCTGGGCCAAGTTGGGATATCCGATTACCTCTGATCCTAATGGCCATCAGATCTACCCCTTCATCTGCAACCAAAATGTCGCCATTTGAGTTGATGACTGGACTCAAGATGGTGCTTCCCCAGCATTTACTCTACAGAACCCAAGAGCAAACGTTGATAAATGCCTCCACAACTCATGAGTATGTGGAGAATTTAAGGAAACACCTTCAGCATGCTTTTGCCTATGCTCAGCGGAATCTAGAAAGATCAGCCGAGAGCATGAAGACCCACTATGATTTAAAAACTACCCGAAAGGAATATAAGGTGGGTGATCGGGTCTATCTATACAATTTCCAAAGAAACCAGGCCAAACAGAGAAAATGTTTGCCTACATTGAAGGGAGCCTTTGAGATTATAGACAAGATCTCCCCTGTGGCCTACAAGATCCGCATCCCCAAAGGCGGTTTGGCAGAGGGGGAAGACAAGTGGGTCCACATAAACCAGTTGAAGTGTTGCCATCCCAGGCACACTTTGCAGCAACTGGAGGAGTCCTCTGCAATCCCAGAGGGTACCGCTCCAGAGCAATTCAATTCCAACCCTAAAATATCCTACATATAGCCTATCAAATTCTGTGTTTCTCAAGTTTATGTGTTCCTGTCTCTTAATTTAAAAAAATGTGCATGTTCATATCTGTTGAGTTCTAAAATATATATGCCACCTCACTATATCAATGGTGGGGGAGAAATGTCCATGAATAGGTATTGCCGCTCTTCCTTTGTCGTCCTAGGAGAAAGAAAACCTGGAGACTGACCAAGGAGGACGACCGGGGACTGGGAGCCGAGACCCGAGGGGCCCAGGGTACCGCCCAATCCTCCCATCAGGACCAGCAAGGAGAACTGATTGATCGACTGGAGGGAGGAAAAGATGCTGAACTGTGCCACCTACAGGATTGGAAGAAGATAATGGGGACATACCAGCGCAAGGGCTCAAAACCTCCTTTGCACCCGACTTCCCCTCGACTTGAATCAAAGCGCAGTCGGGCGGGGGGATTTGTCATGGGTTTTGACCCATGTTGAATCAATAGACTGGGTAGATGTGGGGATCAGCTGTCGCCGCCCATTATTCTATCCCAGAACAAACTAAATCAATAGACTGGGTGGATGTGGGAATGAGCTATCGCCGCCCACATTCACGCCAGAATAGGAGAACTGCGCAGTTGGCACGAGACCCCTCCAAAGATACAACCTTCTTGTGGGGAATTCATTTTGTTAATCCCAAAAATGGTTGCATTACCAGTACTCACCACTATCAGAAAGCCGGCGTTTTAAAACCACCAGACTTTTGTGTAAAACTGAACAAATGAAACAAAACCAGACCAAGGAAAGACTTGCTAAGAGGTGGATACAACGTAAAACTATATTCTGAAATGACTTGAAGGAAGTAATTATTTAATGTATATGTAAAAATTGTAAGTGATTTAAACTGGGAACAAAAAGTGACATTTAGCTGAAACCTGGCTTAATGAAACTGAATTCTGCCTGACAACTACCCCCGACAGGAGTTGATACTGGATCAACAGCTGTGTTCCCAGGCCTGGCTGCCAGGCCTGGCTGCATCCTGAGGTCACATGGCCCTGTTGATTAGATTAGGGGTGGAGCAGCTGGGGACTACAGGGAGTTGAACAAAGGCCTGTCCTGGACTCAGGCAAATGTTATATTGGAGGTGTCGTAAAAGCGGCTTCCTCTTAGGGGAAACTGGGAGGGGCAGTGCCTCTGATAGCAGCTGAGCTTGGGGTAAGTGGATAAACCAGTTATTTCACCCTGTGATGTGGGAAGCCACACCCCTTTTTGACCAGGGCATAATTTTAAAAAGATAGATAACTCAAAGTGCGGACTTGCCAGAATTATATAAGTAATATCATTATTTTTGTGATTTTTTCTGTGAACATTTTGAGATGCGTTAGGACCCTGTGGTGTATTCTGGGGGGTTGCTAGCGGAAAATAGGGTCTCACTCCAAATGTCTGCATGTTAAAAATCTGACACTTCATCAATTAATGTCCATACTCCTTGCGCACATGCGTGTAAATTTGGATAAATGTCCGATATTGCAAAACCAGTTAAAAAGCGCAAAATGTTGTCATTTTTTAATGCAAGCCCCCAGGAAGATCAGAGGCGGACAAGCACGGACCATAAGGAATATATAATGTGCACATGTAATTTCAACAAATTGTATATCTGGGAAGGATGTATTTGAATCAAATATAGATTTGTGGGCAAACTGACCAGGGGAGGATCCTCTGACCCATAAAACCTACAGCATCACTCTGACTCACATTTCCTTCCCCCAATCATGGGAGAGGGGAGAATTGCGCCAATGACAAGTAGAGAGGGGCAGGCTTAGCTAGGCCCAGGCACACACCCATTTTCAAAACAGATAAAAAAGAGACTGCTGGGACACAGGTAGAGACATTCAAATCCAGTTGCTGCGGAGCGTTTTGCTGGACCACACAACATCCAGAAGATACCAGTTCCAGACTGACTCCAGCTACATACTCCAGAACCTAGAACTTATACTTTAGAACCTAAATCAGAGGCCTAAAACCACAAGCTGAGTTCTCTGCAGCAGGCCTCAAATCATTGCAAGCTACTCACAGCCGGGCGAGCTGCTTGAATCCCTTGCCAAGAACTTTTGACAGGACCAGTGCAGAGATCCAGGAGCCATGCAGAGACCGCTGTATCCGGACAGACCAGACCAGAGATCCAGAGTGACCCAGACCGCTGTGAGCAGAACCAGAGAGCTGACCCAGATCACTGTGAAGTGCCGAGACCAGAACCGGAGTGCAGTCCAAAACCTGACCAGATCTGTGGCGAGGCTTATTTCAAATTTATATTGTGAGTACCTAGCAGAACTGTGCAGAACCAATCTCTTAGTTAAAATAATCTAATCCAAACTATTTTAACCTAAGTAGAACAGCCTCCTAGAAATCGTGTCATCTGTCATTTGTAAAGCTGCACAACTGTCACCTGTCAATTCTGAAGCTGCAAGCTGTCACCTGTCATTTTGAGTTTACTTTAAATCCGAAAAACTACCTTTATTTAATCGTCCGAATCACGATTCACGCACTCGCGAATTTTACCGCGATTTGCGATTTGGTTAAAAATCCAGCCACGTGTAACCATCAGCAGTCATTTCTTTCCTTACTAAAAATTTGTTTGCCTCTTAATCACCATCTCTGAATCATTGCTAAAGTGAGCCTGAACTCATCCCAAGTATCTCTCACTCACCCTGAACCTCCTAAAGGGAATTAAAAGCATTTTCAGCATATTTATCACTTCATTGCCACCACATTCAAAGCACTTGGGCCTGTGTTTTAAAACTCATACCGGTTTTCTCTAAGCTTGCTGGGGGAGAACTGAATTTCGTATTGTATTTGATTCCATTCCTGAGAACTGTGTGCTCCTCTTTCCATCTACTTCCATGTCTTACATTGCATAGGGGAGGGGGTGAATTGCCAGAGAAAAAGTGATTATATTATCTTTTGCTAAAATCATCTCAAGTATTTCTGTACTGCATTTTATTCCTCATTGCTTTTCCCTTGAAATCATAAAAGTATTTTTGCTACTTGATCCATCCTATACTAACTCCTCATTGATTATAAAGAAGTGTGCTAGTGTCAGATTACCCATTGTTGATTAACATTATATTTATAAGGGCGATATCGATTATTAATTTATTATAAAAGCGTGGTATCTATATTTTGTCTTATTTCTCAAATAAACCTTTTAAACTTGCAAAACAGAACTACTTCTTGGCTCAGTGGGGTCAGGGGGATCCTAAGAGAGGGGTGTTATATAGGGGTAGTCATCCAGAACTCATGAACTGGACATAACGATATATCAATAAGGGTTCCAATTCAGTATCCCAGACTAGGCATTGACTTAGCTGTAGTGTTGAATTCAATCTTCTTACAACCATTTGCAATGCACTGGGAAGAGATGGTGGATTTCGAATTTCCACAATACCAATCCCGTGAAATGAATGGGGAAATTAATTGATTTACTTGTAAAAATATACTAAGGATCTACACTGGCAACTGGGGATTCTTCAATGGGAAATGACTGAAATGCACAGGCAAACAAAGGATTCTTCAATGGGAAAACGACTTAAATGCATAAACAAATAAATGATTTTTCAGTGGGAAAACGACTACAAGGCACAGACAAATTATTTTTCAATAAGAAAATGGCTTAAATGCACAGACAATTAAGATAGGGAATTTTTCCATGGGGAATCTCTATGGCAAAGCTGAAGGATATGGAACTTATGCAATCTATGGCTTGGGATATTTATACTTACAAGAGAGGGCTAGATTGACATCAGGGAGCATCAGGGATTCAATGCTGGGACAGTCAAGGGGTCAGCCAAGGATTCTCTCTGTCCTCCAAGGGGTCCCAAGACAGCTACTAAACCTCCTGGCTCCTCTGCAAGATGTAGGCCTCACTCTACTGGGATGGTTCCAGATTTTGGTAGCTACACACCTCAGGATTTAGTAGGAAGAGTCCTGATTTGAGGTGGAGTGACTTATTTATAAGGCAAGTGACATCACTAATGGGCCATAGTTCTTGCAGTATGGATTGGGCAATGTTGAAAAATTCACTCCCATCTGTGGGCTGATAGGTCCAGAAAATATAGGAGCGTTTTGGTAAACCAGGGGATTAGACCTCCTTCGTCATCTTACTCTGACAGGGGGCTGGGGCTGGTTTTTGCTCATGGAAATCTCACTGTCTGACAAGTGTCCTTACTCTTCATATTTCAACACATATGACAGCATTTTTTAACACTATATTTTTCTGTGAATCGATGACCCTACTTAGACGTTTGTAGGTTATTCCATTGCAGAGTTACAGTTTTCCCTCATTTACTCCCTAACTATATCTGTGAAAAATATGGAGCTCGGTGGACGGAATATGAATCATATTTTTCAGGTTTTCACCAATTTTCATATTTCTCAACTACTCCATGATGTTTTCCTTATATAACTTGGGTTGTGTAGGCCCCACCAAAATCATTTTTGTTTGACCATATGCAGTCAACTTTCACCTTTTCAAAAATCCTACCCTGATTATTGTGTGATCAATATTGCCAATGTTATACAGTAAAAAGCATATCTCCCATTTTTCACAATGGGAGTGAAGCCACTTCTTAGGCCTGGCCCCCACCCTTGGCATGGGGCTGTTCCTGGCTGTGACATCAAGTGGGGTTCCTGTGTTTAGATAAGCTCAGAGCTTCAAGAGCTAATTGCCAGCTAAGGCACATTTTAATTGAAACGTAAATCATAAAACCGGAGAGCAGACCTGCCTCATCTTGGTTTCCAAGCCAACCAAGGGAAAGAATTCAGTTTCACATTTGAAGAACTAACACTTAGAGAAACGAAACCAATGGCCAACAACCCACTTTAGCCAACATTACTTTTTAACTCCTATTTCACTTTAAAATAATTTGTGTAAGCACACACTTTTAACATGGATACATGCCATTGCAAAGTTGTTCCCTGCACACAGTGGTTACAGAAGGGCAACATAATTATATATTTAGAGACTTTAGTTGTACATCTGGATGCTCAGAGTGTCATTTTAAAGGCACAATTGACATGTCAGTTTGTGAAGTTTCCACTGTGAAAAAGCCTTTATTTCTGCTGCAATTCAACATACCCTTGTAGATTATGTAAATTGTTATTTCCTCTGTAATGGGCTCATGATGGACAGAACCCAAGTTCATATATTACAAATCTTGCGCACATTTTCATGAGCATGTCTTTAATTTAAAGGGAAAAACGGATTTACACATTCTCTTTAATGCTCCTGCCAAAATGCAACCTGCTTCACTGCAACTGTAGCTCACAATGCTGACATCCCATTTAGGGTTCTGTGGACAGTAATATCTGAGAACATTACTTCAGCTCACTCATAATTTGGCCACTCTTGTCTCATGTCTTTCCTTTATGCCGGGAAATCAACATTTTGATGCCTCTCCAGGTTTTGAGGCCCAAATTCACTCCTTTTTGCTTTGAAAGTGCTGGGCCTTATTTCCACATTATTTCAAGGCAGGTCTTTCCTTTTGGGAAGCCCTCATAACTGACTCTGGCCTTTTACTCATGACATCTGTGGCTATTTCACCCCACAAAATCCCCCCTCTTGGCTCTTTGATGGGTTTATGCAGAGAGAAGAGCCAGGTGAGAGTGGGGAGTCCATTTCACCATGGCCTGGTTTCACCCCAGGGGTTTCCTTTAGAGAGCGCCTGCTCTTGGATTTGTTCCAGGACTCTCCGACAGAGTGCCTGGTCCTGATGGAGTGGTGCACTGGTCAGCCCCCACTCTCTTCTGTTTTATTTTTTTCCATTAGGGTTTTATCCTGGGCCTCTCCCATTTCAACGGCTTCCCTCTGGCCTGTAGAGGCAAGGAGTTAATTTATCTGCCAAGAAAAACAGAGAGATTAAGTATTTCATACAATACCATTTTCCCAGGTAGGGACGTGAAAGTGGACAACAAAAGAACAAGAGAAAAGACACATACCAGGCATACATTACAAACACCAATTTTTTTCCTTACGTTTTAATCCTTCATCATCTTCTCAAAATAAGAATAATTGTTCTACTCCCTGTAAATGTACGATTTTCTTCATCCGGGTTCCAATTCCTCACCTTTACTCTTCAGAGGATTCCTGGGCTCCACCCTTACTGGGTTCTTCAATCAGTCGCAAGTTCTGCCTGGGATGACAGCTCTTCAACTGATTGATGTGCACCCATTTCTCTTCTGTTTGTTCTCCCTTATGGATGTGGATCTTATAGGCGACATGTGAGATTTGATCTACAATTTCAATGGTGCCGCGCCAGGAGAGAAGGAACTTCTGCTCTTTGGTCTGGTTCCTTTGAAAATTGTACAAGTAGACCCTGTCTCCTACTTGGTATTCTTCCTTTGTGGTCTTTAAATCGTAGTGGGTTTTCATCCCCTCTGCCGACTTTTCCAGATTTCGTTGAGCGTACGCAAAAGCATGCTGAAGGTGTTTTTGCAAATTCTCAATATATTCATGTGTCATGGACGCGTTGATCATGGTCTGCTCTTGAGTTCGGTAGAGCAGATTCTGAGGTAGCACCATATTTTGTCCAGTCATTAGCTCGAATGGAGACAGTTTTGTCACAGAAGATGGTGTACACCTGATGGCCATCAGGACAAGCGGTAGTCAGATGTCCCAACTAGACCCAGAGTCCACCAAGAACTTCTTTAGGATGCCCACAATCATTTCATTGTTCCACTGAACTCCCCCTCTATAGGCTGGGCGGTAGGCAATCTGGAGTTTTCTCTTTGCCCCAAGTATCTCCCACATCTTTGTCATCACCTCGCTGGTAAAGTGACTTACTCGGTCAGTCTCAATCATTTGGCCGAAACGCGAGAAGATGTGGTTGATAATTTAGGCCGCTGCTGTTTCTGCCTTGCAATTTGGGGCCGGGAGACATTCCACCCTCTTGATAAACAAGCATGTCTCAGTTAACATGCACTTGTTTCCTCTAGAGGAACGAATCATGGGCCCGATGAAATCTACTTGCAAATCTGACCAAGGCAGTGTCATCCATTTTTCTGTAGGTGAGCTCAGTGTGTGAGGGAGCTTGCCTGAAATTGCGCACACACAAGACACCCCTTCACGTATTGGTCGAGGTCCTGACCCGTGTGTGGCCAGTATGCAACCTCTTGGAAGATTTCCAAAGTTGTCTGAAACTCCTGATGACCGGCTGTTGCCATGTCATGAGCGTGACTTAACATCAGGCTTTGGAAGGAGGTCGGTACCACCTAGTGGTCACATCCAGAGATGTATCTCTGTACCAACAAACCGTCTTGGATTCTGAACATTTTGGGAAACTGCATCAACACCCGGAGATCCTCTTTCTCGTTGTAATCAGATTCGGTCAGAGGAAAATTAACAGGGTCTTCAATGTGTTGGTAAAAGTTCCCAATAATCGGATCCCCTTTTTGTGCGGTAATCCAATCAGCATCTGGGGCTTCCTTACTCCACTGGGCAGTTGAGAGTTCATTTTGGACAAGGGTTTGGGACCTGGTGACAGCAGCGACCTGGATTTCCCCCAACAGGGCCTCGATCTCTATGAGGTCCCAGTGGATGGCTCCTGTTTTGGCCAACTGGTCAGCCAAGTAATTTCCGGTTTTGTCTGGTCTCTCTACTTTGGAGTGGCCTTTTATCTTTTTCCAGTAGATGGCCATCTCATTAGAGGTGACCAGATCATCAATGGCTTGTATTAGGTTCCCATGCTTGAGTGGTTTGGTGTTTGCACACAGCATGCCTCGACTTTTCCAATTAATCAGGTGCTCCACAAACCCATTCCTAACATAATCTGATTATAACTGGTTCATGGAGTTGTTGCATGGAGGTGTGGTTGGCTTGATGAACCACCATCAACTCTGTCACCTGACTACTTTGGGGACCGATCTTGTACCCAGCAGAGGGCTCCGGGGCATCACTCAAGCAGGCATTCCCAATGCCTGCCACCAGTTCCTTTTCCCTGTTGTTATCAACATGGTAGGAGCACCCATCCACATAAACTGTGGGTATCCGCTGGCATGTGTCTTCCTCATAGACTTTGTGCGGGGAAGTCGGGTACGCCTCCATGTTGTCTTGGGTTTTTAGACTCTCGTCCCCAAGGCAGTTTTCTTGAGCACGGTCAGGCAAGTCAGCCAAACCTTGCACGAAAGGACTCTTCTTGTTTTGGCACAGGAAAGCCTTGCATGGACAGAATCCAGGAAGTAATTCTAGAATTACTCACGTTCGATGTCCGGATTCGGTCACTCTGGAGGTATTGCAAGGGCTGGTGAGGAGTCTCGACAATGATGTGCTCTCCCTGGATGAATGGGTGGTAATTCTTCAATGCCCCCACCATTGCCAGGAGTGCCTTCTCATAATCGTTTAATTTTTCCTCCACAGAGGACAAAGTCTTACTCACGTATGAGAGGACTTTGGTGACCTTGTTGTGCTTTTAATATAATACTGCTGTTAAGCAACTATTTGAGAACCCCGTCACCAAGAAGAGAAACAAGGTGCTTGTGAAATGCTTCTCTTCAGTTGTTTCACTGCCTCGGCTTGCCCTGGACCCCACTCCCAATTGACCCTGGCCTTTAGTAAATGGACCAAGGGTCTCGTGACCTCTGCCTAGTCCTCAATGAACTTCCTACTAAAATTAGTAAGTCCAAGAAGGCTTTGTAGTTGACACAGAGTAGTAGGGTCTTTTCATTTCAATAATGCTTCCACCTTTTTTGCCTGGGGACTGAGACCCTGAGGGGTGATTTCATGCCCTTAGAAGTTCACGCGGGTCTTACACCACTGCGCCTTCTGGAAGGACAGTTTCGCTCCGGCTTTCTTAAACTGGGTCAGAACATAGCAGATTTCCGCTATGTGTTCCTCCACGGTTGAGCTTTTGATTAGAACATTATCCACATAGGCCAGGTTTCCCCTTTCACCCAAGTCAGGCATGGCCTTATGCAGAAAGATGTTTAATTCATTTCCAGAGTTTATATATCTAAAGGGGGTTCGGGTCCACATCTACTGCTGCTCCCTGAAGATAAAGCTAGCTTGTACTGATCTTCCCTACTCACAGGTACTGTCCAGTAACCGTTGGTCAGGTCAATGGTGGTATACACATTTTACCCTTGGATCTGGGCCAATGCCTGATCGATGTAGGGAAGAGGCCATCTTGACATGTGGACCCATTTGTTTAACTCCCTAAAATCTGCGCAAAGTCTCCCCTGGCCATTGGATTCTAGTTTCCCCAGTACTGGGTTAGTAAAGGTACTGTGGACTGGACGAATTATCCCACAGGATTCTAAGTTCTTTATGATCTGCGTGAGTGATTCCATAGTCGCAAGGGGCAACCGGTACTGCTTCATGAATACAGGAGCCATCTCAGGGTCCATGGGTATGGAGGTAGAATGTATCTCGGTGTGACCACAGTTGTACAAGTCCACTGCATAGATTTCTTGAAAATCCAGAAACACCTGTTTCAGCTTCTGCTTTTGCTCCTCACTCTCAGGCATCAGCGAGGTTGATTTGTTCCTCAACCATCTGCCTGAAGCCTGGAAATACCTCTGGTTTTGCAATTTCCGCTGTATCCTCCAGTTGCGTGGAGAGGTCTCTTGTTATGGTGTTGGCCTGGACAGAAGGTTTCAAGGAGGGTAGGCAGTCACCGTTGACTTGAAATACCACCTCATCCTGCCCAATAAGGGCAGGAAGAGTACACCAAGAAATTCCCCCCTTGCTGGGTGAAGATCTTTTCTGGAGGTAAGTCGTCATCACAATTGTAACAGTCATTTGGAATCTGTCCCATGATCTCATTCCCTAAGTCAATGGAGAAATGTTGGGCATCAACCGCCATTCCAATAAAGGTGTCTGCTACCAGAGTGACACTCATAGGGTTGCTGTTATTCACCAATATTCAAATGGTGTTGTGTTCTAGGTCAACTAGTGGTGCCGGGTTCAAATACAACCCCTGCTGTTGGAGGTGATAATTTAAGTTTTTGGAGGTTCTGTCCTCGCTTAATTGTTAGGGGAACAGTGAATTGTCGAACCAGTCCTGGGATGGTGACCTCTTCTCCAGTTTGAATTTCAACTGCACACAGCAGCAATTGAGCAGACCGAAATGCCTTTTCAGGATTGTCAAAGCCCATGGGATTACCCCCACAGTCGTGTCCAGACTTTGTAATTAATTAGGTCCAATTTAATTGGGAATCGATTGAGAATGTCACTGCCTAAGTATATTGCAGAGGGGACATCTCTCACAACCCAACAATTATGATCTATGCTTTTGTGACCAATGGACATTTTTAGCATGCACCTGCTAGGCAGGAGATGTTTGGAATTTGGAGTTTCCACGCCCATTTCCCACTTATCAATCAACTTAAATGTGGGAATGGTCTGATCTTTTGGGAGTTTCCTGAATAACGCTTTGCTGATGAAGCTTTTTCCATTATTCAGGCATACTCTGGCGAGAACAGGCCCCCCCCTCATTTACTTGAATGGAGTGGAACAGCTGTTTTCCTTTTTTCTGAACACCAGCCAAACTTTGAGCTGGTTTTTCATCCTCCTTTGTCATGGGATTTGGGCTTTCTTCAAATTGTGGATCGGTATAAGATTTCAGGGTATTTCTTTCCAGTGTGGATGGCCACTTGAAACTGGGAGGAAGGTTGATTTTTAAAAATGGAGAAGAGTTGCCATCACCAATTTGTTCTCCTACAGAGATGACAGTGATGTCGGGACTTAATTGTTCTTAAAGTGGAATTCGATTTTGTCAGACTGCTGTTCAATCATGTGGCGTGTGCCATTTAGACTCACTTAGTTTGTGCTTTGTTTTAGTTTTATTGGCCGGTTAGTCTGTGTCCAGAGGACCTTGTTCACACACTCTATTAGGTGTGATAACCTCCAAAGGAGGTCATTCCCTAGGAGACAAGGTGTGCCCTCTGTAGTGACAACTATGACCGGATGTTTCACCCTATGTCTCCCAATTTTGATCCGCAGATCTGCAGTCCCCTCAATGGAAATGTCATTTCCGTCAAAGTTTTCCCTTTTTCTGAACATCAGCCAAACTTTGAGCTGGTTTTTCATCCTCCTTTGTCATGGGATTTGGGTTTTCTTCAAATTGTGGATCGGTATAAGATTTCAGGGTATTTCTTTCCAGTGTGGATGGCCACTTGAAACTGGGAGGAAGGTTGGTTTTTAAAAATGGAGAAGAGTTGCCATCACCAATTTGTTCTCCTACAGAGATGACAGTGATGTCGGGACTTAATTGTTCTTAAAGTGGAATTTGATTTTGTCAGACCGCTGTTCAATCATGTGGCGTGTGCCATTTAGACTCACATAGTTTGTGCTCTGTTTTAGTTTTATTGGCCGGTTAGCCTGTGTTCAGAGGACCTTGTTCACACAGTCTATTAGGGGTGATAACCTCCAAAGGAGGTCATTCCCTAGGAGACAAGGTGTGCCCTTTGTATTGATGAGTATGACCGGGTGTTTCACCCTATGTCGCCCAATTTTGATCTCCAGATCTACAGTCCCCTCAATGGAAATGTCATTTTTGTCAAAATTTTGGAGTTGTCCAGGAAGAGATGTGAGGGAAATTTGGTGACTCTCCCCCTTCCTGAATTGATTTGGTCAAATGCCTTTTTGGACAGAAGGGTGGCTTGGGATCCTGTATCCACCAGCGCTGAAAATGCACATTGGCCCTGCACCTTGACGGAGGCATAATATCTGCCTTCTCTCTATTCAATGGGCAAAGGAAATGTGCATTTTGGGCCAGCTTGGCAGTTCATTTCTCTGTTTTGAACACCAACATGGTGTGATCTTGGACAGTTTTGTGTGCCAGAGTCCAGGAATCTGTAAAGAAAATTTGGCACCCTGATATTTGTGGGACTTGGAAATCCCTTTTTTCCCCTGATTCTTGGCTGCCCCCTTTTCCTGGAGACAGTCACTCAAACCGGTTTGGGGGTTGGGTCCCTCATTTATTTCATAGTTATCAGGGTGAAATGGTATGGGTTCGGGAATTGGTGGTTCTGGGTCAGTCCCCATACTTACCCAGTCAAAGTTAGGGTCTTTTGGGACCCATTTTTCCTTGGGAGGAATTCCCCACCCTTGAAAGAGAAGACTTACTTCCCTGAATCCTCCAGGGATTCTTCCCCTTCAAACTGGAGGACGCAGACTTCCTCCACAAAATGGGTTTTCTTTGTCCCTTGGTTTCTCCTACTTACCCTCTGTTCCCTAGGTTGCAGCTTTTCGGGGGTAGGAGATTTGGATTCAGAGGTTTCTAGGGGTTTTTCATGGGTGAGAAAGGAAGCTTCCTCTAGGGCTTGGCATTTCCCCTCCCCCTCGGCCTCCTCCTCTAGAACCTGTTGGTTGTCGGGGTTTCCTACCCTTCATTGCTCTGGGGTACCAGAACATGTGTTTGAGCTGTTCTGGGCAGCCATGTTCATTTGAGGTCCCTGCTGAGCCCTCAGCATGTGACTCAGGTTTTGGGTCAGACTTCGGACCTGGCACTCCAGTTGGGACATCCTCTCCGGTGGTAGGGGGGTGTACAGTCATACCTTTGTGGCTCTCGGGAAGGGTAGCTGTCCCTTCTCCCACAGTAGCTTGGGTATTGAGTGTTTCCCTGGTAGCCCTTCATCCTTGGTCTCCCTTTACCTGATTTGGGGGTCTAGAATCCTGAAATCGGGGAGGGAGAGGAGGGTTATTCTGGAAGTTGGGGTTTGGAGTGTACCTAGGGAAGAAACTTAAGTTGGAGGATGGAATATTTCTTTCTTCCAAGGGGATGTTCTGTGGGACGTTTTGTCAGATGTTTGGAGGGAAGTTTCCTGGGGCTGTGCTTACCTGATTGGAGCCCCCCCCTTGTGCCGGGGGGAGTCCATACATACCCCAAGATGGGTCTGTTACCCTTGTACCTCGGGCTAATGTAGCTGGCAGAGTCAGGTGACACATTGGTGGGATACCCTGTCTGGCGACTACCCGCTTGGGACTGATCAGAGGGCCTCCTCTGCCTCTCATGTGGCTTATTAGAGGTAGGAGTATTTTTAGGCCCCCCCCCATTTCTAAGTCCAAAATGGGGGTATTCTTCATCCCCGCCACCTTGGCAGTAGCAGGGATGTTGGATGGTTTCGGATTTTTCTGAGTATTTTTATTTTCCACTTGCTTTTGAACTTCATAGATCCGGGTAGCCTGGTCTATTACTCAATCCAGGGTTCTTTGATCATGGAAGTCCCTAACCAGTTGTGTCATGATATACTTAGGGAGGGCATGAAAGCAAGTATTGATAAATGCCCTAATATTTGAACACACCCATCTAGAGGTCTGGGCAAATGCCCACTTCAGTTCCTGCACAAACTCTCTAGGGGCCTGATCCTCTCTGCACTGCAGGTCGTGGGCCGATTTGCAGGCCTCCTGAGGGTTCCTGTGCACAGAGAAGTGTTTCAAGAAGGCCGCCTTGAGGTAGACCATCTTGAATGATTTTGATCCTGCAGCCCAGCAAAGAAGCTGGGGTATTCCAGGGGGAATGTCCACTTGACAAACTCCATGGAATTATGGTCATTTTTTTATGCCAAATTACATCATCATCTGGTCATACAGCTCCAGATGCTCCAAGACTCAGTACTTGGCATTATTGTGGCAAGGGGTCATGAAGCATCTGATGACTTTTATTTGTTGAATTGGGTCATTCACAAGAGTTCTCTTTTGTTTGGCAGCCTTTTTTTCCGCTGCACATGAGTCCATTCGCCCTCAGACTGAGAGCTGCTACTATTTGTGGTCCACTCCCTGTCCTATAGGAACTCCCTGATTATTTGAGACTGGGAGTCCCTCCTTGAATGACAGGGTCCAGTGTCATCTCCCCTGCTGTATTGTGGGCTCTCTGGGTCACTTCCCTTGGGCTCCCTTTTTAGCACAGGGAGTACTCATCTTGCTCCTCCCTTCTTCCGGGTGTGGTGGAGAACTCCCCCCACCTCTCTGAATGAGTGTTGGTTTTCAAGATGCTCTTTTGAGGCCTGAACTCCGATTCATCTTTATCTGCAAAGTGGACCAGATGGTCCCTTTGTAACCTGTGTTTCTGCCAGTCTAATTCCCTGATCTTCTCATCATAGGTGTCCTCCTAGTCAGATGTATTTGCCAAGATATGGTTAAACCTAAATAATGATGCACGTCCATCAATATCTGATAGGGACTGGCCTTCTGGCTCAGTCATACTAGGCCTAATTGAGTCGAGCTGCCTCATATTTCCCTGTTCGTGGGAACAGGTAGGCATAACATTTAGAGCACCTTGCGCATATGTGGGTTGGCTTGAGGCCCCTGGTAAAGAGCAGATCCCACCGTGGTCACGGGTTGCCCTTCCAGACCCTAAATGTTTAGGGTTTCTCAAGGCCTGATTGAATCTAGCCCTTTCCTTCTCCAATCTCTCTGCTTTATCTTTCTCAGCCCCTATCTCTTGGTGGTAGATAGAGGCCTGAGCTTTGAGCTTTGCTACCAGGGCTTGAGTAGCTTCTATGACCTTGCTTTGTGCCACTACTTGGCCATGGAGTCCCTTGTTTTCCTCACCAAGGGACTCGTTTTCTTTCCGTGAATCTTGTATTATCTGGATATACTCAGACCTCTTCTTTTGCAAGAGACTAATCTCCTAACTCTGTGCATTTTTGGCCTGTGTTGTCTGCTCTAAATCTAATTCTACTTGCCTTACGTGTCCCATTAATTTTTCATTTTCTACCCTCATGTTAGTCAGTTCCTGAAAACATGACTCACATTTCTCCAGACCTGTCTTTAACTGGCACACTTCCTGGCACAGGGCATCTTTTTTCTGACACAGGGCCTCATCACGAGTTGGGCGGTAACGCCGGTGCTATTACCGCTGGCGCTATTAGCCCTACCGCCAAACCCCCCGGCGCTATTAGCGCCGGATCACGGGTTTGGTGGAACGGTTAGTGCCCATTTCCCATTGGGCCCATTTGGGAATTCCTCATTCCCCATTGGGCCCAATGGGGAAATTCACACTATTACCGCCGGCGGATATCCCGCCGGCGGTAATAACGCCAAAAATCAGCAATTTTGCTGCGGATTTCCCCCAGCTCAGAGCTGGGGGGAAATCCGCCAAAGCCATGATCTGGCGGACCCTTAAATGCGGCGGTAATGGCGCTACTGTCGCATTTAAGGGTTACCGCCAGACTCGTGATGAGGCCCACAGTGTGCTATTCTTTTCACCAAGTTGATCTCTCTGCCGCTTCATATACCTCAATTTCTGGTGCTCCTAGTCAAATTCCGCCTGGGAATGGACTTCCTGTTATGACCCACTGGTTATTCTCCTACTTCAATTGCTTAATCTGATTTTGAAATGCACACATGTTCTCTAAGCAGGCTCTATTGTGTGCCACTTGTTGGTTCAATTTTAGTTGACTCTCTTTCAGGTTCTCAGAATTCTGGCTCTGTAGCACTTTCTCCTCTACCTGACTTATCTCTCTCTGTGCTTGCTCCAATAACTCAGATTGATTTTTCACAGAGACTACCCTCTCCTGGTATTTTTCTTCCATGAGCATCATATGGAAGTACATATATGCAGTGAGCTGGACCATTTTAATTTGCTCATCTGTGGTGGTCTGCGTCATTTAAAAATCTTTCTGGGCTTGATGTAACATGCCACTATCCTGCCACACATCCATATTTATAGAGGTCATGTTTTGCATCATTCTAGATTGCCAGGCTTCATGTTCTTCTTCTGCCCAGTCCCCTTTAATGAACAATTTGGATAGAAGGTGCTTCCTAGCCACGTTCATTTCTACGATGTTCATTGTAAAATGTGTTCTGCACCTGATGGGTCCTCTATGCTGGGGCAAAAGGCAAAATCTCAACCCTGTTCCTGCCTAGGTTGTATTCACAATATTTTATTTAGACACACAGTCCTGATACCCAGGGTACACGTTTGGAATGCGCTTTCTCAATGCACCCGGCTTTCTATCTACTAAATGTAATAATAACTTCAATGGGCTAGTCTGTTGTGCTGCACTGTCATTTGTGAAAACACTTCCTCAATCTCGGAAGAGCCCCCAAATTTGTCACAATGGCCCTCATTACGACCCTGGCGGAAATCGAAAAACGATGGCGGAAATGCAATACCGCCATCGAATAGCGCTCGATGCGATTATGACCCGTCACCGTAAAGTACGATGCCATTAGCGACACCGTAGTGAACGCCAACGCTAACTGCACCAAGTACGCGCACGCGCGCCATGCGAAACCGTAATTACCACCATGGCGCAACGGTACGCGAATTCTGACCCTATCGGACATTTACCTAACGCCATCAAGGAAAGTACCATTCCGCCATGGTGAGAAGTACGGCATCGCGAACCAACCGTAAATGGCCCTACTGAGTGCCTGTACACCACTCCCTGGCCACATTGCACAACTCCTCGTAGGTGCAATGAAGTCACACAATGCAACCAGTGAAATGTACAAGTCACCCATGCATGCCAACGAACAAATGAATGTAGGGGCTCCAAGTGCCTTCTGAGTGGCCATCCATATTTGCCATGTCACCATTGCCGTACTGATGCAGCACAGGCATGTGAAGGTTCAAGTACAGCAACATGAACTGAAATATGAGACAAAACAACAACAGGCTCCCCCATCGCTTGACACCAGTGTAAGGCAACATTCAAAGCAGTATCCTGAGTGAGACTGCACCAGCCCTGTACTCCTGCCAGTAAACAAACCAACCATCAGCATAAGCATGTACCACACAAGTTGGCAGAGTGACTGAGCAGCCAGGCTCATCTCAAGAGGGGCCAATGGGAGCTGCAGGGCACAGATGGCACGAATACAGAAGCTATTGCAATGGACATGACCTCAGTCTCCCTCCAAGAAACGCACGCAAACACAGGCACCTGTGACCAGCCATATTCTGATAATCACATCATTCCACCAATCCACCTGGCTGACCGGCATCTGTTACACAAAAGCTAATCCCCCGCCCCTGAGCATGACATCATTAAAACAGTCATAATGGCAGCCCCTATCCCTGACCGCACTGGGCTTCGTAGGCAAACGCGCCCAGTACAGTACCACGCAACTATACTCAGAAGCCGGAACCCAATGCAGATCTTCTCACAATACATCGCTCCACAAATAGGAATATGCTACATTACTTGCAAAGAAGAACGGTACACGGTTAATATCAGAATAGAAATTTAATGCACAACAAAATCACCAAGCCCATACAGCTATTAGGTCATGAACTCCAAAATATATTTCATTATTGTGGGCTGCATCCGCAATAAATGACCAGCTTCTTCTTGTGTGACGCCCTGTACCTTCATGGTACACAGGGGCTACATTCACGTTCAAAAAGGCAACATGGAAGCGCCTAGAACCGCAGGGCCGTCCCATTAGGTAGGCACTAGTCCAGCTGAAAGGTCGATATGTTGCTCCTAGCCACTAGTACTGCGTAAGGGCATGTGGCCCATTGGCGATCGTCCCATAAGATCGTAATGGTGCTCCACTGATTAACACGAAGCAGCAGGTGTCGGGAGTAAAAGCCATCTGCAGGAGTGGCATACAGATGGCAGCGGCAAAAGGGGAGGAGATACCTGTCACCCAAATGAAATGAAAAAGAATAGTATGGGCATCAGAACTTCATTTGAATCACTCACTTCAATGATCACACTAAATCCACAGCCATATGCATGCTAGCCCACTCAAAAGGATTATTCCCACCCAAAAATCACTTGCGAATCATAACTATATAAATCGAGGTGAAAACACTATTACAAACGAGTGTTTGTGTGCATGCGTCTGTTAAAACAGAATCCATTAGATGGGATTAGTAACGTGCATAGACACAAGTGTTTGAAGGCGCGTCAAGACAGGGAGGGTTCAACAAGGGCAGATAGACGATGGTCCCACTATGGCAGCCCTGCATCACATAGCGCAGGGGAAGTGGATAGATTCCAAAAAGCCATGTACATGGCAAACTCTCTATTAAATCATCTGTCCATGCATCCATACATCATCCCCTCATCCCGGTATGAAAACGCCTGATTATTTACTCACATAACATGTGAAATTTCCATTGCGTCTGTGCGTAATGCAGTCTGCAAAATCCACTGTGCTCCAGCCCGGAATTCCAGTGTTGTGAAGTAACATGTATTTGGGAACGTCCGGCCTTATCTTCCACTACGCTATTGCGCATCCCATACTATTCATATCAATCATTGCATTCTCGCCATGGACCCTGTCCGAAGGACATTAAACAATAGAACTTTATATCTGCAGTCAGACTTGTGGGCGTCTCCTCGCCGCTAGCTGAAAACCGAAAGCGCTGTCCTTCGAATTCCTCATTTGCAACATCACGTCGAAAAGGCATCTGTGACCGCTCGAAATCACAAATTCATCCATGTAGTGCGGCAGTGTGTGAAAATGGCAACTGGCTTCACTCAGAAATGGGACGCCCCGCCCGTCGGTGAACCTCGGTACAGTGCTGCATGAGGGTCCACCGTTAATCGAGCACTACATTCCACTGACCCTTCACAAGTTTGTTCGCGACTGTAAAGATAGTATGTGAAACAATGGGACCATAGCAGAATGAACATATGAAGCAATATTTCACTGCCATCGGGATTAAATACATGATTGTAATAGCAAGATGCCATGCGTCAAATTGCAGCGTTGTGTGCGGGACGTGCTCGCCCAAAGGGGATTGCAGCTTGCACAGGTGGAATGAATCACCAAAGGTGGAGGCTATACTGCCTGAAAACACATAAATTGCACACCCAACCCCCTCCCACAACCACACCCACTCCAAAATGCTACCGGCAGGACTAGCGATGTTGGCCCTGGGGGACCTGATAGCACTGCAAGTACTCCAACTTCAAGAAGAAGACGAACACCAACTACTACAACAACCGGCCGCACAGAGGAGACGCAGGAGGAGGAGGAGGGCAAGGCAGGGCCAGCAAGGCCCACCAGCACAGCCACTACCACCACGCAGGCAGCCCGCAATCCCACGCCTCCAAGCTCATCCGTTCAACCTCACTGATGAGCAGATCCACACCCTCTACCGTTTGGACCGGGACACCATAACCGCCATTGTGGACATGACACACGCTGACCTTGTCAGCATGATAGATAGCCCAACCGCCATCCCACCCCTACTGAAGGTGGTGTCTGTACTCCACTTCCTGGCCACAGGCACCTACCAGCACACAGTCGGACAGTTGCATGGCATTTCACAGCCACTGTTGTCACGGACACTAATGCAAGTGCTCGATGCCCTCCTGAAGCACGCAGACGACTACATCTCTCTACCACGCTCGGAGCAGGAAATTACGAACACAAAAGTGGGATTCCATGCACTTGCCGGCATACCGGGTTGCATTGGTGCCATCGACTGCACCCATGTGGAATTGGTTGTCCCACATGCCATGGAGGTCCAGTACCGCAACCGGAAACAATATCATTCTCTTAATGTACAAATGGTGTGTGACTCCAACAGGATCTTTACACATTGTTGTGCCCGATTTCCTGGATCAACCCATGATTCTATGGTCTTGAGGAACTCTACAATACCACGCTACATGGAGCGACACGCAGGGAACAGATCCTGGCTACTCGGTGAGTCTCATTTCATGCATGATAATGTGGGGTATGTGATGCGGCAATGACCTGGCAGGAAGGGGGGGGGGGGTGCGTACGTAGCAATGTCATTCCACAAACATCCTTTATTGTCCACATACAGGTGATGCCGGGTATCCACTGAAGAGATGGCTCCTTACACCACTCCGGAACCCACAGAACCAGCATGAGGAGGACTACAACCATGCCCACTCACGTACCCGTGTAGTCATAGAACAGGCATTCGGCCTACTGAAGGCTCGTTTCCGCTGCCTCAGCAGGTCTGGCGGGGCACTCCTGTACCGCCATGAGAAGGTTGCAAAGATGGTCATGGCATGTGTCATGCTACACAACATGTGCGTACGTAGAAATGTGCCCATGCCCCCTGACGCAGAACTGCAAGCACCTGAAGATGGTCATGATGAGGGTGGGGATGTGGCAGCACCTCAAGGAGTCCGCGAGGCACAGGAGGGCCGTGAAATTCATCAGATTATCATAGATTCATGCTTCTAGCACTCACGCCTGGTGGCTGATACATGGACACGGGACTTGTGGCACTGTGTGTGTCTGGAACATGCACAATATGGACTGTACGCCTATAAAGGCCTCGTACACAAAGATCAATGTCCACACATCTCATTGGATGATTGTGAAATGTTTATAGCATATGTGAAATTATGTTACACACCCCATCGACCCGCCACCCAAGTAAGCCCAACACACCCCCTCCACCCTCCTACCTCCCCCCCGAACACCAGTGTCCAAAGATGCTCATTGTCAGTGGGCAGACGCTATTGCAAGCCCCCTCTCCGGGTATCAGGGGCACCCCTGCCTGTGGAGCGCAGGTTCCTCCCAGATGTACGTTGGGGGCTGCCCTGGACGGAACTTGCAACGGATGATGTCTCTGCCTGCTCACGTCCATGCATGTCCCTAAGGGTTTGTGAGAGCTCAGTGAGCACACGGCGCACAGCGGCAAGTTCAGCACATACGTCTTTGGACGTCGCATGCAGTTCCCCCCTCAGGCTCTCGGTGCTTCTCTCCATTTGTACTCTCAGGCTCTCGGTGCTTCTCTCCATTTGTACCCTCAGGCTCTCGGTGCTTCTCTCCATTTGTGCCCTTAGTGTCTCTGTACTTCTCTCAATTTCTGCCCTAAGTGTCTCAGTAGATGTTTCTATGGCTGCCTTAGTACCCCCACATTCATCAGCATGGTCCTTGAGGAGCGTGGCCAGTTGCTGCTGTTGCACGATCACCTGGTCGAGGGACTGTTGCCTCTGCTGGGCCATGCCCATTTGCGGTCGTGTCACAGAGGGGCTGATCACCTCATGTTGCCTTGCCACAGGGCTTGTGGGGGATGGCCAGTTGTCGTCTTGTGGGTGCCCCTGCGTGGTATCCTCATGGTGTACGGGATGGAACAAACAGGGGGATTGAGACAGGTCATGGATGGATCCTACATCGACAGCACCGTTTTCTGTGTCGGAGCATGCTGCCATTAATGCAGTGTCACCTATGGTGCTGCTGCCACCAGAAGCAGTGCCTTCTGTGGCATCCATTGGGGGGACCTGTGGTCGTGCTGTTGTGGGCATGCTGGCTGCTGGGGTGCCTGTTGAAGTCCCCTCCTGTGTGCTGCCACTTGATTTGTGCTGCTGCCGTGTCTTGATCCGTGCAGCTGAGGTGGAGGGTCTTTGGCCGTTGGTCTTGGCCCTCTTTGCAGGTGTGCTGGTAGGGGTGTCCTGGAGCTCGTCGTTTGAATCGGACCCTGTGGTGGAGTAAAGGAGGGCGAGCGTTATTAATGGGTCTGTGGAAATTGGAATGGCAATGTATCACATGCATTGGGGTGGTACCTAAGGGTGATTTGGGTCAGGGCCTTGGAGGTGGTTTCATTTTTGTGTGGATTGAGGATGCAGTTGTTTTGCAGCCTGCAGTTAGGGTGTGCATGCTGCACGTGTAGAGGGTGTTTTTAGGATTTTTAATTATTTATGTATTTATTGTGACTTTTAAAGTGCGCTATCAGGCCAATGTATGTGGACGTTGTCCTGGACATGTGTTTCTGTTGCACTATGTGGACACATGGTACTTCACATGATTGGACATTGTGGATTTAGCATTGTTTTATTTGGCCCACCTACCTGATTCTTCGGATGTCTGCACTCCTTTCTCCATCCCTCCGACTCCCTCTATACTCTCCATTCCAATGGTGGAGGCACAGATTTCTTCCCAGGGGGTCCACTTGATGGGTGATTCCGATCCTCCCCCGGTAGCTGTGGCAATGTTACGGTTGGCTGATAGTATGCTCCGTACGCGTATCCGCAAGTCGTCCCATCGCTTTCTGCATTGCTGTGTGTTGCGGGGTGCGGTCCCCACCGCCCTTACCCGCTGTGCCACCAGGGCCCATATGGCCTTCTTGTTCGCAAGTGCCGTCCTGGTCATTTGCGTCGAGAAGACGACGGCAGCATTCTCCTGGAGGGTCTCTGTGAGCACGGTGAGTTCCTCATGGGAGAAGTGGACCTGCCGCTTGCGGTCGCACGCTTTTTTCGCTACTTTTCCCATTTTTGTTGTTTTCACTAGGGTGGATTTCGGGTTGGGATGTGTCTCAGGGTAGGATTTTTAATGGTTGTGTGGGAATTCTGATTTTATAGGTGTACGGCGTGCTGTTTCCCGTTCCGGGACCATGTTTTTACTTCCGTTTCCGTATATTTACGGTCACCGTATTTTCCGATTGCCGCTCATTACGGTGACCGCTATGATGGGTGGCGGAATTGCACCTAGGGCGCCGTACGACGGCGGTGAGGGGCGTTTTGGGGACATTTCCGCCATCGCGGACTTTGCACTTCCGCCATGGCGTAGTGCTCGTGCCCGATGGGTCAGAATTAGCCGCACTTTACTCCGTCGTGCAATGGCGGAAACGCTATTTACGCTATGGCGGTCAGGTCAGTTACTTTCCGCCAGGGTCGTAATGAGGGCCAATATATTATACAGCACAAGCAAATCAGGGATCTCCTTCCCCCTACAATGAATGTGGCGCACAATATAAACACTTTTTATTCCTACAACATAGATTCTTTCTTAAGGATCATCCAACCCGTCTTGCACCAAACCTCCACTAGCACCCTGTGTCACAGTAGACTAGGAACCAGGCGGTTGTGTTATCAATGGATATTTTATTAATTTATGATTTAATGTGAAATTAGAATAATCAATTACAATAGCCACCAAGTGTGGCAACACAAATTGCAGAGTCCTTATAGGACAAGGATTTACTTTACTTCTTTCACCACTATCATCAATGAACAGTTCAAAACACCAATAACATGAATGCATCAGATGGGAAAGTGCATGTGCACACAAAATGGTACTTGAGTCCCAGCAACCCTCACCCACCAGCCCCCTCAGCCTCCACTAGGCTTGTCAGTTTTGGATGGAAGGCAGTGGTCAGGAGTGGGAACACAAGGTAAAAATCGGATTTTTAATAGTGCTTACAGAAACAATATGGAGAGCCAGCAATGAATGGGACGATTCATTTTTGCACAATGAAATGCATGGGTTTCATACTGCTTATACTTAGAAGACAGGCAGGGCTTAGCCAGCACACACGAGGAACATCAATTTTAGGGTATGCAACACATGGACAATGGAAAGGGAATGCAAATATAAATTCGTTTTCACAACGCAATTGGGAAAGAGGAACAGAATAGGATAAATGGTTTTTAGGAGGATAAGCTCAATTTCAATGGAAAAGAATATACAAATGGAATTAGTTTATACTGAGGCTGCAAATGACAGGCAAGCTCTGGGCAATTGGGAACTCACAATAGGAAAATCAGTTTTTGGTTAAAATGACAGGTATATCACAGGGCAAAGGAATAACTCCCAAAAAGGAAAATCACTTTTGGGATTAGGATAGCAGAGCAAGGAGAAAATACAGCTGCAGATGGAAATTCATTTTGTATGGCACAATTTAAACACAGGAACAAATTTGTTTTTCAGCTCACAATGGGATTAATTCTTTTGGGCAATACTTTAATGACTATAACCATTTGCAATCCGCTCGGAAGAGATGGTGGATTTTGAATTTCCATGATACCAATCCCGTTAAATAAATGGGGAAATTAAGTGATTTACTTGTAAAAATATACTAAGGATCTACACAGGCAACTGCGGATTCTTCAATGGGAAATTACTGAGATGCACAGGCAAACAAAGGATTCTTCAATGGGAAAACGACTTAAATGCACAAACAAAGATTCTTCAATGGGAAAACGACTACAAGGCACAGACAAATAAAGGATGATTCAATAGGAAAATGGCTTAAATGCACAGACAAATAAGTTAGGGGATTTTTCCATGGAGGAATCTATATGGCAATGCTGAAAAATATGGGGTTTAGGCAATCTATGGCTTGAGATATTTATACTTACAAGAGAGGAGTAGATGGACACCAGGGAGTGTCAGAGCATCACTGCTTGGACAGTCAAGGGGTCAGTCAAGGATTCTCTCTGTCCTCCAAGGGGTCCCAAGACAGCTACTAAACCTCCTGACTCCCCTGCAAGATTTAGGCCTCACTCTACTAGGATGGTTCCGGATTTTGGCAGGTGCACATCTCAGAATTTAGTAGGAGGAGTCCTGATTTGAGGCAGAGTGACATATTTGTAAGGCAAGTGACATCATTAATGTGTCATAGTTCTCGCAGTATGGATTGGGCACTGTTCAAAGATTCACTCCCATCTGTGCGCTGATAGTTCCTTAAAATATAGAAGTGTTTTGCGAAACAAGGGGAAGAGAGCTCCTTTGTCATCTTACTCTAACAGGGGGATGGGTCTGGTTTTTGCACATGGAAATCTCACTGTCTGACAAGTGCCCATACTCTTCATATTTCAACACATATGACAGCATTTTTTAGCACAATATTTTTGGGTGAATGCAATGACCCTACTTAGAAGTTTGGAGGTGATTCCATTGTAGCATTACAGTTTTCCTTAATTTACTCCCAAACTATGTCCGTGAAAAATATGGCGCTCGGTGGGCAGAATATGAATCACATTTTGCAGGTTTTCTCCAATTTTCATATTTCTCAACCACACCAAGAGTGCCCCATAATGTTTTCCTAAATAACTTAGGTTGTTTTTGGTTGAACAGAAGCAGTCAACTTTCACCTTTTCAAAAATCCTACCCTGATTATTGTGCGACCAATATTGCCAATGTTATACAGCAAAAAGCATATCTCCTATTTTGCACAAGGGGAGTGAAACCACTCCTTATCCGTGGCCCCCACCCCTTGGCATGGGTCTGTTCCTGGCTGTGATGTCAAGAGGAGGCCTGTGTTTAGATAAGCTCAGAGCTTCAAGAGCTAATGGCCAGCTAAGGCTAGTTTTAATTGCAGCCTAAATCATAAAACCGGAGGGCAGACCTGCCTTATCTTGGTTTCCAAGCCAACCAAGGGAAAGAATTCAGTTTCACATTTGAAGAACTAACATGCAATGAGAGAGAAACGAAACCAATGGCCAGCAACCCACTTTAGCCAAAATTACTTTTGAACTCCTATTTTCACTTTAAAATGATTCTTGAAAGCACACACTTTTAACATGGATAAATGTCATTGCAAAGTTGTTCACTGCACACAGTGGGTACATCAGGGCAACATAATTATATATTTAGAGACTTTAGTTGTACATCTGGATGCTCAGAGTGTCATTTTAAAAGCCCAATTTAAATGTCACTTTGTGAAGTTTCCTCTGTGAAAAAGACTTTATTTCTGCTGCAATTCAACATCCCCTTGTAGATTCTGTGAATTGTTATTGCCTGTGTGATGGGCTCATGATGGACAGAACCCAAGTTCATATATTACAAATCGTGCACACATTTTCATGAGCATGTCTTTAATTTAAAGGGAAAAACAGATTCACACATTTTCTTTAATGCTGCTGCCAAAATGCAATCTGCTTCACTGCAGCCGCAGCTCAAAATGAGGACATCCCATTTAGGATTCTGTGGACAGTAATTTCTGAGAACATTACTTCAGCTCTCTCATAATTTGGCCACTCATGTCTCATGTCTTTCCCTTATGTCAGGCAATTAACATTTTTGTGCCTCTCCAGGTTTTGAGTCCCAAATTCACTCCTTTTTGCTTTGAAAGTGTAGGGCCTAATTTCCACATTAGTTCAAGGCAGGCCTTTCCTTTTGGGGGAGCCCTCATAACCTACTCTGGCCTTTTACACATGACATCTGGGGCTATTTCACCCCACAGAACTTGGCATAGGGACAGAAAGACACTGGTCCCCAAACACGAACTCACGTATTACCCCATTTGTGCTGCCATTTGTTGCGCTCACCTGGCTCCCACAGGGGCGTCGATCGGACCCGGACGGCTGCGACCACCTCCAATGTGAAGGGTAGTGCAGAGATGACAGACTGGACTGGACCGCCTAATCTCGTCTTCTTGACCCGTAGAAGTATTCTCCTGCAGGTGGAGAAAGGGATTTAGCCACCCGTGGATTTTAGTAATGGCACCCCACTGTTCTCCCCACTAATCACCACCGATATTCACTTTCAGTAAGCTCACCTTATGTTTGTAAATGATGAGCTCTCCATCCTGCGTGGAATGCAGGGGCGCGTAGATACCAATTACTTCACTGGTTTGAGGGCGTTGGAAGAGTTCCGGATGAATATTGACTCCGAGGTTCCAGGCGAGAACCCGTAAGTATAAAGTTCAAAGAGTTCAATATGTCCGATGTTCACTCTTGTACATTCCTTTCTTGTGTTGCAGGTGGGTCCAAGGGAAGATTGTCCTGTGGCAGCTGATGGTTTTCAGGTAAGAGTCTGTATTACCGAACACTGTCCGGCAAAAGATGCATGTGTTTTAATTGCTGGTTTCTCTCTCCTTACAGGTGCGGCGTAAGAAGTTGCGGTTTGTTACAGAATAATGCCTCTGGTTGTTAATCAGGTAAGTCTATGGTGGAGAGGTTGTATTTGTTGGCTCTCTCGGCTCACCTTATGTTTCTTTTGTCCCGTAGATGGTGGAATTCGGCAGAGAAAATGATGGAGGCTGCGCCGGATCGAAAAATGCTGTGTGGACTGGTGAGTATGGTGCGGTGCTGGAGCTGGCGATGCGACGCATGTAGAATAATGTCCTTTTCAAGTTCGAAGACGTGATGGATCCGGAATTCAGGTAAGGATTGAAATAATATCCGTTTTCTAACCTTTCCTTCTTCTTTCTTCTATTGCTAGGAGCTCTGGATTAGAGACGGGCGTGGCTGAAGACTGGATGCTGACTGCAGGCACAGTGAGCGTTACGCTGCTGGATGCAGAATAACGCGAATCATGTGCTGCTGTTCGGGCGTGGTTTAAATAGCCTCCAAAGTAGTTCCAGGTAAGAAGTCCCCAGAACCACACCCGAGTAAAAAATAGTCCCTGAGGTAAAATAGTCCCATCCAGGCCGCACGTTGGCTTGGATTCATTTGCAGCATGGTCTGCATGTAAGTAAAGTCTATGAGCCTGGCGTCTATGGCGCCAGGACTGATTTCTATTATGAGCCTGGCGCCTAAGGCGCCAGGACTGAACCCAGACAGCCCCCAGCCAGGGCTGCTGAAGTTTTATTAAATACCTGGATGCCTGCTCCCGGGGCTGATGGGCTTGATCCGGATGCCCGGGGGTAGGCATCATGACACAATTGTTGTTCCATTGGGGTTTGGTGTGGGAAAAGTGGGCAGAGCTTAGCCCCATTTCTATAAACTTGCAAGGAGACCATCTAGCATGGGCAAGGAAGACAGTGCTCAATTAGCCAGGTATAGAGAGCCAACCAAGAGAGATGGAGGGAGTTAGAAAGAAAGCATTGGAAGTGTGGGTTGTTTGGGTAAGGTCAGAGAAGATGGAGGTGGTGGCCCAAGGAACCAGCAGAAGGAAGGAAGGAGTGGCAAATTGTGGACACTACCTCAGTAGAAGGTGATGGTATTGGATAGTGAGCACAAGTGGTACTGCAGTGTGAGGATACTTGTTAGTGTAGCAAGTGTTTACAGTAAATGTAAGGACTGACTGTGAAGAGGATGCTACAAAGTGAAAGGCGCGTTTGTGAATAGTAGTGGGGAGGAGGGAGTGTAGAGTAGAAGAGGCGATTGTAGAGTGGAGGTCAGAGAAGATGGAGGTGGTGGCCCAAGGGACCAGCAGAAGGAAGGAAGGAGTTGCAAATTGTGGACACTACCTCAGCAGAAGTTGATGGTATTGGATAGTGAGCACAAGTGGTACTGCAGTGTGAGGATACTTGTTAGTGTAGCAAGTGTTTACAGTAAATGTAAGGACTGACTGTGAAGAGGATGCTACAAAGTGAAAGGCGAGTTTGTGAATAGTAGTGGGGAGGAGGGAGTGTAGAGTAGAGAGGCGGTTGTAGAGTGGAGGAGGGGGTAGTAGAGTGGAGAATTGAGTAGTGTAGTGTAGGAGGGAGTCATTGGGCCTCATTACGACCCAGGCGGTAACCATGGCGCTAGTAGCGCCATGGTTGCTGCCGGTATTTTACCGATTCCACCCTGGTGAATGGCGGAATTACCGCGCCATTCCAAGGTTGGCGGGGCGGTAATTCCCCATTCACCATTGGCCCTTCCCCATTCCCATTTTTGCCTCCATAGGGCTCAATGGAAATGGGGAAGGCGGTAGTTAGGGTACCGCAAATTGCCGTACCGTAATTACCTCCAAGGTCCCTTTGCGGGTCCAATCCTTAACGGCTGGTAAAACCAGCCGTTAAGGTAGGGACCCGCAAAGGGACCTCGTAATTAGGCGGTAAGGGGTTAACGGCGCCACCACCTTTTACAGCGCCGTTAACCCCTTACCGCCTGGGTCGTAATGAAGCCCATAGTGTGAAGGAGGAAAGAGTAGTCTGGGGAGGGTGGAGTAGCATCAAAGAGTGGATGCAAGGCCTGGAAGGAGTGAGAGACATCAGAGTGATAGTAGAGAAGGGGGAGGCAAGAAGAGAGTTGGTTGAGTTGGAGCAGAGTAGTATGAACTACAGAGAGCAGAAGGGAGAGGAGAGTGTGAGTATGACAGACCAAAAAGCATATTGAGCAGGGTATCTGCAAGGCACATTCCCTATTCCTAGAGAGCACTAATCAGCTGATAGAGAAGGGGAAATTCTTAGGAAGTCCCTGCGGGTGTCTAGTTTGAAAAGGCACCTTGCCTGCAGATCCTCATTTCCATTATAAAGCAGAGATTAGACCATAGTGTTTAACATTCCCTATCTACTAACCCATTGATGCCTAGGTTAGAGAGGAGGTGCTATTCAAGATCCGAGAGAGAGGGACAGCACTAGGGCTCATTCATTGAAAAATCAATAAAAACCATTGATCCTTCTCTGAGTCTTGGAGAGATGTATGTGCCATCATTGGAAGGAAAGAAGGAAGGAAGGAAAGGATAGCAAAGATACATGATATATTTAGGAATCAAAGAAAGGGAGAAGGACAAATAAAAGGGGGTTAAAGTTGAAGAGAGGTGAAAATAAGAGAGAGAGAGAGTGGGAGAAAGAGATATTAACTGTGGACATGGATGTAGGTGAGATGTAGGTGTGTGGAAGGAAAAAGCACAGATGCCAGCAAGAGAAGCAGAGGTGAGCGGAAACTGTGGAACCAAAATGATTTGCTGCCAGGGTAGAGGTGGAATTGAGTGACCCTGGAGGAGATGGTAGTAAGAAGATATGATGAGTAGATCTTACTAACGCAAAGGGTATTGGTACATCACATATGGTTGATAGGGTGACAAAGAAAGTGTGGGAAAAATAGGAGAGGCTGAAATGAGACAGATAAGGGCCTGTTACCTGTATTTCTTCAGATGTTTTCAACTACGACTCCCACGATCTCTCACCATTGACAATGCTGTGCTGTACTTGCCTTATCCAGTGCTATACTTGTTCTGTTGGGAGTAAATCGTGGCTTCGCTGCTGTAACTGTTGCTTGCAGGGGAAGAACGGCCTTTTGTGAGATCTCCTAAATTCCCTAAATGCTACTCTGCCTCTTGACACTCCTGCTGTATAACTTTGTTCTCCTGGGAATATTAGCAGTAACAGTTAAGATGATAATGTAGGTACATCTAATCAGAGATCTTTTTAACAATGGTAAATATATTGTACTGCGGACATTTTCCAAGCACATTACAGCTGATTTTCTTTTATCAATTTGAGACCCTTGTTCAAATCTAGTGTGGCGATACCTACTTCCAGTAGAAGGGTTATGTTCTCGGCCCACCGGGTACCTTTTAGAGTCTCTCCCTGCCATGCTTTTGGTTACCAACCTGGCTCGCGTTACTTTTTTGGGTATTAATTAAGGTGTTTTTCATATAGGGGATTTTACATTTATGTTGTGACCTCTTACAGAGATCTGCAGACCGCTGGTTGATGGGTATGTGTGTTAAAGGTGAGTGCAAACCTTGATGGGAAGTTAACCGTTTATAGTTTTGGGAGAAACTGGGACAGCCATGTCTGGATATCTGTGGGAGGACTGTTCAGCTTGCCTGCGAGGTAGGTTTAGATATGGGTATAAGTAGGACTGCTAGAGGAGATCTGTTTTGCCAAAAAGCTCCTGACCCTCATTTAAAGCTGGTGGCTCCGCTTAGATAGACATTATTTGTGGAGAAACCAGAAGCCTATGTGCAGGGCTCTTGAGCTACCTTCACCTTTTTGTACAGTCCTTGGCAAGTGCCTGAAACCACAGTCCTTCCAGAGGCTGTCGGGACTCTAACACACCCTAGTGCCTGGGTCTTCAAATGGTGAGCCAAATGTTGGAGACCCCTGCCATATTCTCTCTCTTGGCAACGTTCTATCGGGCCAACTGAGACAATTATTTAGGCATGTTGACCCCACTGCTCTACAAGTAAGGGGCCCAGGAGCTTGACTAACAGGAGAGTTCCTTGTTAGGGAACGTCATTGTGTCCCCTTACTTCTATCTGGAAAACTGAATTATTTCCTCCAGGAGGCCTGTATAAAAATGCAGAACCTCCTCCGTTCCTTGGTGTGAATTTATATGCTTTCTTCCATGTACATCCAAGGGTGCCCATCCTCCAGAAATATATGTGAGGTGACTGCCATTAATCTGCTATAACCCACACCTCAGTCTCAAATGGGAAAACATGATTAATCATGTTGCTGCATTTATACACAGTGCTTGAACTAATGGAAACCTTGTGTACCTAGCGCAAACAGGCACATTAACCCTCATTTTCTAGAACTGGCCTGCAGTGCCATGCAATGGGATGGAATGACTCTAGGCAAGTGTACCATTTCCCAGAGGGTAGTTACCAATACATTGTCCAGTGAGAAAGTGGATGGCACTGTGACGTATTGCCATTTGGCAAGGGTGTAGAAGTCCTGGCTTTTTTGATTTATTTTAAATTAATAAAATGATACAGGTAATTCAATCTCTGAAAGGGTAATCTGCCAATCAGATTAGTCCAGATCTGCAGCACCTGCACTACAGTGGCACTGAGCAGGTGGAAGGGTCACAGATACCTATTTGACAGCTGCAGTAACAGCCAAGTCTCTGCAACGCAGTAGCTGCATGTGAGATATGCACCACTGTTCCAAACACAACATAACTTTGAGTATGTTTTCTTGGAGGCACATACAACCTTAAATGTTAGCCATACCTGAGTTTAAGGTATGGTGGGCAACATCTCTCATAGTTTTGCAAGCCACATAAATCTGATATCACAACTGCATCAGCCCTGTGATATGAACATCGCACACTGAACAGGCGCAGTTGGATGAAAGAACCGTGTACATCGTTATCTCAGAGAGGAGTACACATAAAGTCTTTCTCATGTTCTTTCTGTTTATTTGAAGAGATGGGTTTTAAGAGCTTTACAAAATTGAAAAAGAGTCTCTTTTTTTCTAATTCTCTATGGAGGCTATTCCATATCCTAGGACTGTATACTGTCTGGAGACACAGGCGGATGGTGGAATCACCAAAAGCCCAGTTCAGCTGTTGAAGGGTTTTGTGTATTCTCACCCAGACAGGCTGACAGACTGACCTTGCTACTGGTAGCACGACTGTAGCCTTGGGTGTTCCCTCTCTTTGTTGCTTTGTGAAGGCAGGTAACGCCCCCACCAGAGAGACAACCACTCCACATGAAACTGTCCTGGGAACAGGAGTCAAAGGTGTCAGGGGTCAGAAAGGGGAGACGGACACAAGGTTGTATTCTTCATTAAAGGCATTTTATTAAATAAATACGGGTTGGGAAAACACCTCGCTATCCCTATTCTAAAGAGGAACTTCCCTACCTAACTACTAAAAACGAACGATCTGCCTGTGTAAGGATGTCAGTAACTGAAAAGCTGTTCCTGTGTCCAAAACAACCTAGCGTGACCCTCACACTGGTCTCGGGAGGATAGCTCAGGGGCAATGTGCTTGCCTTGGAAGCAAGATGACACGGAGCACCACAGGTTCGATCCCCGGGTCCACGCTTAGAAACCTCTGGGTGTTAAGCGTGTTATAAATAACCTATCATATCATCATATCATATCATAAACAAACAACAAAAGGTGCAAGGAACATTTCTTTAACTTGATGTTTGGAAAAGTGTTCAAAACCAAAATTATAAAAATGACTCGAACGAAAGTGTTCTCCAAGGTAAAAAACCTGTGGATCCTGAGGGTGGGTCCCCTTCCCAGGATTCTCTAACAGAATGGCAGAAAGTGCCTCTTATAGCAAACAGTTCCTTTGTGTCTTCACTGGTTTCACAAAGTGCTTGTTCAAGCACAATGTTCTGTAAGAGTCTTTCTATAGTAAACCTTGTAACTTTGCAGATTACCTGGTATACTCCCCTGCCATCTTTATACAATTTTCAGCTGCCGGGTGTACTCGCCTGCCAGGACTTCTCTTTAAGGTTTTCATATCCCTTGGTTTACTCGCCTGCCAGGACTTCTTATCAGTTCTTAGGTATACAACAACAGAATATACCATGTGCTGCTTGGTATATCTATTTGTGGTAAGATTTTCTCAAATGTATTAAATTCCCCCTCCCCATTACCATCCCATGCCTGTGTATTTGGTTGGGGTTTGCCTTTATACTTTGTCTTGTAGGCATTCAAAATTTCTTATTATGGCACCTTGCCTTTGCACTTTCCCTTGGCTGCATTCAAACAAAGTTTGCCTTTGTACTTTGCCTTGGCTACCTTCAAACAAACTTATGCACTCTCTGCTCAAATTCAACTTCCTCTGCCTAGTCTTGAAATCCCTCTATGGTCTTGCCCCCCCTACCTATTCTCCCTCATTACTTTCCACACTCCCTCGCGTTCTCTCCGGTCTGCTGATCTCTTCCTTCTCTCTCCTCCTCCTCCTCCCTGCGCCTCTTCCCACTTCCGCTCCTTCCAATTGCTTGCTCCCTTGCATTGGAACCGCTTCCCTCTCTCTATCCGCTCCATTCCTTCCTACCCTATCTTCCGTACCTCTCTAAAATCTTATCTCTTCCATTCACCTCCCTAACCCTTCCACTCTACTCCCTCCTACCCTTCTTCCAGCATCTCTAATTCTTATCTCTTCCATTCTTCCATTCTTCTCCCTTTCACTGCCTCCTTCCTCTTTACTTCTGCTTATACCACTACTCATTCCCCTTTTTCCCTCTTATGACTTATTCCTTCTCCCTCTCACCATTACTCATCTAAAATGTAAATTTTTTCTTGTACTGTTTTCTGGTTTGATACGTTTTGTTACCTAATGCTTGATGTTTCTGATGTTTGATGTTTCTTGTTTTGTTCCTCTTGTAAAGCGTTTTGGATTAAAACGCTATATAAATTCAATAAAATACAAATACAAAAATACAAATATTTTCTGCATCAAACATTTTTCTTATTGGGTGTTGAATTTGTACTTTGCCTTGATTGCATTCAAACAAACGTTGACTTTGTATATTTCCTGCGTTAGCAATCTTGTACCGTTTAATCAATTGTTGGCGCGGTTGTTGGAACACCCTGGGGTCTCCAGTTGCTTTGGGCAGACTCACTAGTCTTTTCCAGCATCTCGGACGCGGTTTGCGCCAATCCTTTATGGCTTCTGCTGTCCAGGTCAGAGTGTGCAGATCGCTCCCCAAGCACCCGCACGGCTCCGCATTCACACGCCAGCTCTCCTTCTCGGCCCGGGATGAAGTCTGCTGCCTCGTCGAGTCACCAGACCCCCAGGAAATCCTGCACTCCATGGTCCTTCTGGCTCGCCCACAGCATTCCTCTTCTTATCCCACTGACCTTCACTGCTTTGCTGGCTCCATCGGTGTGCTTCAAGTCAGGACCCCACGTGTGGATGACGTATCCTCTTGCATTGCTCGTCCCTGCACGTCCCTTCTCTATAGCGCCGCTGCCATTTTTAAATGTCCCGCTCAATGAAGGTTTGCAAAAACAACTAGTCTGCTTATTGTATTGCGAGCTCCTGTTACTTTGCACAAACTCCCTTGTCCTCCTCCTCGGCTCAGTACCTGAGTGGTTATGGGAGTTGAAGTCCATATAGAATCTTTGGGATGGTTTTTCTTATGAACTTCACACAAAGGCACATTCGAAACAAAAGGTGTGATATGTGGGTTGTGGATGTTTGTGTGAAAGTTGGGAACCTGACTAGAATAACAATAGGCCATTAAGAAATCGGTATTACAGGGTCTTCTTCATGGGGTAGGGGGCGATACTGTAGTTGTCTCCTCCCATGTGATCCTCCCTCATACAAACCCCCCCCGGGGCCAGATCAGGTAGCGGCTGCCGTCCCTTGGCCACATGGGAGAAGGTCATTGCCGGCGAATCAGTGATGACTCCATCGGATTCATCACAAAGGACACACCTATTCACAAGAGGCTTGGCTACAAACTAGTGTGTTATACACCTAAAGGCCCTTTCATCATATTGATAAGGAAAGGCAAGGGGTGGCGTTAGTGCAGAGAAAGAGAGAGAGAGAGAGAGAGAGAGAGAGAGGTCTTTACAGCTAGAGGAAGCTTCCCCCATCTTGTTTCTCTCTGCCTATATCTTTCCTTCCTGTCTCCTCCACTTCGTTTAGCACACTTTGGTTGTGATGTCAGAAGGCAAAGTCCATTTGCTCTAAGAACAGTGATTGGACCCCTAAAGCAGGTTAGCTTCGATCCAATCACCTGTGGCCTTTTGCCTTTAAAAGAAGGTATTACCGACTCCTTGTTTGATTCACATTTGGACAAACACTCAGGGAAGAATTAATTAGACCTTTGTTGGGAGAATGGATCTCTCCAAAGTCCTCCGCCAGTGACCTGAAGATTGATGATCCAAGGCAGAGGTAAGCTGTGGCCCCTATCCATCCCCAGGGACCATTGAGACTGGACTGCTGCTGGACAGGACATGCATCTCTGACAGCCATAATGGTACCCAGGATCTCATTGTGTTGAGGGACACCTGCAGTTGTGCACCAACCTCCCCTGTGTGTGGGGCCATGAGAACAAGGATGAAACTTATCCTTGAGTCCCTGGATTGGGACTCACAGCAACAGACTGTCAAGGCCTCCAGGTTCCTTGTGTTTTGCCATCAAACCAATTTGAACCATTAATTCAAGCCTGTTGACTTTACTGAACCACCAGGACCTTCCCGAGCTTCCTTTGGCACTTGCCCACTCGCTGAACTATTTAACTGCCTGTTCGAAACTGTTCCCCGCTGCACTGCGCTAGCTGAGTACGTTGTTGCCCCGGCTCGAACTCAAAGCATATCATTGCACTCCCTGCCTTCAAACTGCCTCCTTGAACTGCCAGCATCATCATTGCTGACCTTCATGAACATTCGACCAAACCCTGGGGGTTACTTTGAACCACGACCTTCGAACGCTGCACAGGAGCTGCTCGATTCAAACTGCACGTCCAGTCATCAGCCTCTTCACCATCGAGCTGTGGCGGCCCTCACAATCCCCATTTTCCAAACATAGCCTTTGAACTGCAGGAGTTCCTGTTCGACCTCTGCTCAACATCCACTCCCTGTCTAGAACCATGTGATTGCTGTACGCAAACCACTGAACTGCACTTACAAACCTATTCACAACCACACCATGCTATCTGAGTGTGTCATTGCCTCAGCTCAAATTACAAGCTCTTTATTGCATGTGCCCCTTCGGACATCTGCTCGACCCAACAGCATCTTTGCTGCCAATCCTCATCGCCAATCAAACCAAACCTGGTGGTGCATAGCATCCTGACCCTGAAATGCTGCGTGTAACTGCTTGAATGGACTGCACATCCAGTCTCTAGCGTCTTTGTTGAATCAGCCATCAACTCCACCCTGTTGGCCCTCACAATTTGCACTTCTTGAAAGTTCACCTTTGAAACGCAGTGAGCACCTGTTTGAACCCTGATCAACATCATTACCCCTCTAGAACAGCACGATGGCTGCACTCGAACTTCGTTGAATCACATGAACAGGACCAAGGAGCTTGGAAGCGGAGTGCAGCGCTGGATTGTGCAGTCTTTGCTACGGGACCCGGTGGAGAGAAGCTTAATTGCTGAGAGGAATTTTAGTACTGTAACACTGCACATCCTACAAACTTAGCTGCCAGCGAGGAGAGCAGCGCTGGAGTGTGCAGTCTGTGCTATGGAACCCTATGGACAGAAGCTAAATTGCTGAGAGGAACTTTAGTACTGTAAAACTGCGCCTACTAAAAACTTTGCCGCCAGCGAAGAGCGCGCTGAATGGAGTGCATCGTTGGATTGTGGAGCCTGTGGCAGCCCATGAGCAGGGCGTGAAGGGCTGCTTTGTGTTTTAGGGGAGCACTGATTATCACTATTTTCTTACTATTACTATTATGCCCTTCACAGTAAGGTTATAGCTGTCCTGGGAAATATGCTGGATGCTCACTTAGGAGAAATAATAGTCCATCTTCTTTCTGTGCCAAGTACACCTGATTTACCAGACACAGAACAAATTGAAGCTGCCCCGGCTTCAGCTCTTTCTAGTAATACACAGACCCAGGTAAGGATCTCTTGAGCTTCTGATGGAGGTGGATCATTATTTTAACCTTGGTGTGCCTGGTCTGAATGTAAATGCAGGGGATTACCTGCCTCTTACTGAAATCCCTGGTTCCAGGCTATCTCGTTCCCCTTTGCTCTATTGTTCTGATACTTCTAAAGCATTTGAGCTTTCAGCTTTCTCTTATCGCCCTAAGACTTTTTCCTCTGCTTCCATCTTCTGCTGTAATGGCCACTTCGTCAATCCTTCATGCTTTAAACTTTCCTTTGAACTCTTTGGCAAAATATTATGAGTTAATTTGCGTTGATTTTAAGTCCCAAAAGCAAGAGTTACTAAATGTGTTGTGAAAGTTACAGTTGATTGAGGGCTATATATTTGCTAATACGCATCAATGCTCTGAGAAGAGGGACAGGTTATCCAGCAAACCCTATTTGAGTTACGGGCTTATGCCTATGACGGTGGTCTTGACACCACGGCCAACCATTACTAATGTAGATCTCAACTTGTCCAATAACTGTCTGGAGATCGTGTCCAATGGGGGTCTTCAGAGTGTCTTGAGTCAGTACCAGAGTGTAGTTTGAACTCAAGGAAACATGGTGTAAGATCGCCAGCTAAAAAGAAGTAAAAAAACATGAAGACTATTGCCAATCAAAGGAATAAGGGCTCAAGACAATTCCTCCATAAATTGAAATCCAGATTTTTAAAATCTACTGAAAATCGATCATTGGATGTTGAGGAGGTGTTTCCGCTCCAAGTCCCTGAGGGAGCCACTGTGGCTGTGCATCTGGTTGAAACTGAGGGGGCCCCTCGTAAGTGGGGTAACAAAGGCATGAAAAAGAAAATAAAACTCATGGAGGATAGAAACGCAATAACCCATTTTTTAAAACCTGCACCAACCTCTACAGATCTAGTCAATCCTGACATGGACGTTAACATTTTTACCATTCATGTGAATGTTGAGGAAATTACATCAAACATCTTATATAATGATAATGCCAGGGCCACTACTTTGGAGCCCATTTCCATTGTGGAGCTTCAATATGCCTCAACAATTTATGCTAACAGTCATAATGATGGCTCATCAACATCTCCTGCTTTTATGGCGTTAGAAGAGAAGCGTCAAAAGATGTCACACCCCAGGCTCTTACATAATATAGACCCTGTAAACTGTGATGGTTGTAGTGCTGTCACTTTTGAACATGAAAGACAGTGCATGTTAATTACTCTATTGGGGGCTTAGTAACATCTCCCAATTTCCTGATGCTAGAAGAGAGGCGGAAAAAGTTGGTAGGCCTGGGTTCTCCCATAATACCGACCCAGAAAGTCTGATGTCATTCAGAGGGGGTATATGGCCAGATGCTACCAAGGTTAAGATTAATATAAATTCTATCTCCAAATCTCTGATTGCAGCAATAAAGCGATCGCTTTCCGCCACCTTTAGCCTATGTGCCAACAATTTCCCAGCTTTCTCACCATTCTCAAAATAATTAATCCTTTGCCTGAACAAGGCATAATCGACCTGGCTGGAAATGAGTTTGTTAAGTTCATACTTGGCCCTTCTCAATTCAGACTTCGTTACTTCATCTTTGCTTGTTGCAAACAAAACATCTAGGCGTTTAGCTCCGGAAGAGAGTCTCTGTCATTGTTCATGGTTATATACATTGTACTTATGATACTCTTGTATTTGCGGTATGAATCTCTGCCCTTTTTTCTGTTTTCTTGTTTCCTTTTCTTCCTCTTTTCTTTCCTTTGTGTATCTCTATTATTTCCCTTTAATGAGTTATTTAATGGTAGTTTATGATTTGTTGCTTTTATGCTGCTTAATGTTTACTTTAGTTGTTGATTACTGTTCTGAAAATAAAAAGTTTTGAATTCAAAAATAAATTCTACCTCCACAGGTAGGGACAAGGGCCATGGAATTTAAAGAAAGTCCCTGTTATCCGCATGAAAGTGTCAGGCACTCAGCTTAAATCTTATATCTTGAACACCCCTTTAACGACAACACGGTCATCCCTCTCAATTGCCAACATGCTTTGACTTTATTAAATGAAATGCTGAGATAAGATCAATTAGGTCTGCGTATATTTCTCAAGTTGAATTTGTATGGGAGGATTGTGTTGATCTGGTTCGCCTGTATTTCAACTTCAATATGGTTAGAATCGTACTGCTTGGAGAAAGAAGCCCACACGTTTTTTTGAAAATCAAAGAATTTTTATTGGAAATTTAATTATAACAACACAAAACAACCAAAATGCATTTCCCTGTTTTCTCACAGGTTTATAACAATAGGTTATGATGTGTTTCAAAATCTGGGCATTGAGGGGGACCATGTATTATCCATGACAGACCCTGTTTATTCGGATGGGGTGTCACACAATCAAATTGATCCTCTGAGAATTAATATTGTCAGTTCCGATCTAGCATCATGTACGGTTCATAAACTTAAGATCATAGAAAATGCGAAATCCTCAATTACGGGTTTGGTGTACGAAATTAAAACGAACTATTTAAACTAGTATTAATGGAATTCAAGGGGTTATTCTCACCTGTTGTTTAAATCTTTCGATAAGCTTTATGGAGTGAAATACGCCGTGGTTTGTCTACAGGAAACTTGGCTTGAGGTTCTCCCGATAATTGACAGCTTCTTGATTTATTACGTGAAAGCTCCATGTGGTCCTAAGGGGAGACCATTTAGGGGTTTACTTTGTGCTGCTAGGAATAACATTGGAATAACTAGGACTAAATATGAATACTTTTCCAGGATATACTGTTGGTGAAATTGTGCTGGCAGGATGTGGTAATAGGGGCAACTCAGACCTGCATGTTGTTAAATGTATATTTTAACCCAAGAAAGAATGTGTTAGATTCATGCCTAGCAACATTATCTGTGCTGTTATCACATTGGATCGGCAATGGTGTTGCACATATTATAATTGTGGGAGATTTTAACAGTGAGTGTTTGGATCAGGCACGTTGTTTGTGACAGCCCCATAAGAAAGGTTCTGGCATCTCAAGAATTAGAGCCCAGTGTATTCTTGACGAAATGGACTTGTGGAACGTACAGCCTTTGAATGGATGCGTGAAGGGCAGTGATTGAAGGGAAAGGTCAGGAGCGGTGTTCCACTACGTTTATTTTTTTCTGTTTACCATCCCACTACTTTTTACAACCATATTCACCATTCTATACAGAGGATTTGTCCATTCGTGTCACTGTGCAAGCATTAACTTGTAATAGGAGCCTTATTTACTGGTCACTTAGACTATTGCATGCCCCAGCAGCAACACCTTGCTACATGTTGCACTATGCATCCGCCTACCCTCTCCCTTGCCGAGACCATAGTTCCACTATATTTTTGGTACACTTCTAGCACTGGGGAAGGGCGATTGCCCACCTAATTTTAGTTGCCATAATAGGGACTCTGTGCCCACTGTTGATTATCTATTTGTTTAAAAAGACATATTTCTTAACCCTTGTGAGGATGACATTCTGTGAGGTAGACGAAAGTGACCATATTATTTTGTGCTTGGAACTATCTGTGGCAATCTCTCGAGAGGAGACTTCCTTCCATGATATTCTTTTACAGGTTCAGCCAAGGGATTGTGTAGTGATTTGGAGACCTGCAATTAGTTCACGGTTTAATTATCGTGTAGCTGAGGCATTTGTGTCAACTGAGTTAACTAATCCCAAAAAGTATGTGAAAGCTGTGCAAGAGCTCCTCTGCGGCTTTACTGTAGGTTGTGCTACAAGGAGATCTTCTCTGAGACCGAGGTAGACTCATGTGTTTGATCAGACCATACAATGTAAGAAAAATAAACTATGGCGTAGCATTACGATTCTAAGGGCCTGATGCACAGGTCGTTTTTCAATGGGAGTGCACCATTATAAAACACTTCTGTGAATCAGGCCCTAAGTATAGGTCCCATGGTCAAGAGGTACGCAAGTTAAAACAGTTGTATACAAATTAGATGAAGTCTCTCAAGATCCTGATTCAGCATAGGGATTCCGAGACAATGCTAAGAGCCTTAGAAACAGGGACTTGGGAGTGTTCTGGACCCTTTTCATTCCAAGCCGAGTTGATTGCCGAATATGTCTGGTCTGACCATTTTTCAAAATGATATGATGGTAAGCGGGAATCGACCCCAGTGTTGCCGTTTGACACGTCTGGACCATGGCACCTGGATATCCACTATGAGGAGATTGTGGACATTATTAGGAAATACAGAACCTTCAGGGCCCCTGGGCCTGACTGTCTTGCTAACGCTACATTTAAAACCGATCCTCTATTATGGGCAGCAATGCTGCAGGGGCTGTTCAGAAATATCATTGCGATGCAGTCGTTGCCCTTATCGTGGTATGATGCCATCATGATATTGATATTTAAAAAAGGAGACTGATTGGATCCAAGAAATTACCACCCCAATCTCATTGCTGGACGCCAGCAGCAAGATCCTTTCTGCTATAATATTAAAGGAATTGCAGGAAGGGGCAAGCAGGAGTGGTGTATATATACCAGGCCGGCTTTAAAAAGGGTGTAGTAACTGCTCGGAATTGTTTTTGTTTGCAACTGCTTGCCGACCAAGTGAAACCTTCAGGTTTTTGTAGCCTTTCTCGATTTGTTGGAAGCAGTTAACTGTATAAATCGCTTCAAGTTATGTTGTAAATTACACTCGAAGGGCTGCCCACCTACACTTCTAAATATTTTAATTGCCATGCACACTAACACTGGGATTAAAGTAAGGTTAGATCAACAAGCAATTTCTCCATAATGATCAGTACGCATCGTGGGCTTCGCCAAGGATGTATCCTGGCGCCTTTCCTTGTAAACGTTTATATTCATGATATTGGTGCATGCCTTGGGGTTAACACAAATCCACCACGTCTAGGTCTAATGCACTTACATTTTATGAGATATGCGGACAACCTGATCATTTGTGATCAGACACCATTGGGTCTTCAACACTGCTTAGATGCTATTAATAATTACCTACATATTAGCGATGTAAAGGTGGATGTGCAGAAAAACAAAATTATGATTCTGAAACCTAAACTCATCAACTGAGAAGCAAGGGCTGCACCTTCAATTATCATCTGGATCAATTGAGTATAGAGGTAGTTAGAGAATACAAGTACCTAGGTGTGGTCTTTCACGATAAGGTAAATAAGCAAGCATTGACTGCATCAATTAAATCTCGTGCCAAGATGGCTTCTTCTCAAATGCGATTAGTGGACAGCTATTTTGGTCACTTCTCTATTTTCTCACCTTTGAGTTGTTATCAACTAAAATACTCCCTTAACCTATGGTGCTGAAATTGTTATGGGGGTGATTGCCTGGGAAAAAATTGATGCCTCCATTTGGAGAAGGATGCTTGCACTACCACAGGGGTTCTGGTTATGTTATGTTATAAGTATTTATAGAGCGCACTACCACCACAAGGCATCTTGGCTCTAGGAAACCACAACGCGGTCCACCTCAATCTGTTTTAGAATTGAAAAGTTTTCAGGCACAAATTACAGATGATCCACAATCTGTTTTAATTTGCGTGGCAGGGCATTCCACAGTCTGGCCGCTGCCACTGAGGAAGCTCGGCCCCCCATCCTAGCACAACTATAGGCGGCAATCACCAGAAGGCCAACTGACCATGAGCACAGATCGCGCGTTGGGCAGTAGCAAACATGTTTTTCCTTCAGATAGTCAGCTCCAAGACCTAGCAGGGCCCGGTGAACCAGACACAGTGATTTTAAGTCAATGCGCTTGGACACCGGAAGCTAATGTAAGCGTTGAAGGGTGGGGGTGATATGGGCTCAAAAGGGGGAGCCAGTGGCCACCCTTGCAGCCAGGTTTTGCAGCCGCTGTAGTCGCTGGATCACACCCTTTGGCTGGGCTAGATAGAGCAAATTACAATGATCCATTCGACTATGAATAAGGCAGCTACCACTGGCGGATGAAGATGGCGAGGAACGTAAGGGAGTACCTTACGCAAAATCATAAGTTGGAAATGACCTGGTTTACAAACTGCTGCCACTTGCCGAGTCATGGACAGGGTGGCAGAAAAGATCCCCCGCGGATTTTTCACTACAGAGCCCAGTGACAATGGCCAAAAAGCAGGCACCCAGAGTGACAACCCCCCAGTGCACCCATAACCAGCACTCCTGTCTCGTCCCTGTTGAGCTTTAGCCAGTTCTGGTTCATTCAGACCACCATCGCCCCCAAGCGCTGACACAGGCACAAAGACATCTCTGCATGGTCAAGGTCTAAACGGACCAGGATCTGTGTGTCATTGGCATATTAATAGCACCTGAGGCAGTAGGAGCGGATGAGACCCAGAAGAGGCTGAATATAGATGTTGAAAAGTATCAGGGACACCACAGGAAAGTGAAGAGGAGGAAGAGAAGAATAGAGGCAAAGAGATTGTTTGGCCCCTGTCAGCCAGGAAGGACATAAACCAGGCCAGGACAGTACCCTCCAGGCCGGCAGAAGATAGCCAGGACTGCAGGGCAGGATGATCGACGGTGTAGAAGGCGGCTGACAGATCTAATAAAATCAGGGCCCGACACTGCCTTTATCAACCAGTCTGGGCATGTTGTCCATCACTGAGACCAGGACACTCTCTGTGCCCCTGCCAGGCCGGAAACGTTGACTGAAAGGGGCCAAATAATCCAGAAGACTCAAGGACAGAAGGGGAGACATCAGTGCTACCAGTACCTTCATGAAGAAAGGTAGGAGAGAGATAGGCTGGAAGCTAGAGGGAAGTGAAGGGTCAAGGGAAGGCATTTTCAGAAGTGTATTAACCGTTGCTTGTTTTAGCTCAGTAGGAATATAGCCCGTCTGACAAGAGACATGAACTAATTTGCAGATCCAAAGTAGAATGCCAGAGGAAATATCTTTCAGGATCATTAGGGGAACAGAATCAGAGGGGGGTGCTGACTTCAGGCGCTCAATGGCCTTGCTGATAACCTCTTCAGCGAAAAAGGGAAACTGAGCCCAAGTAGAATGGGGCTCGAGACATATCTCCTCCCGAGGTTTGGTCAGGAGATCATTGTTTACAGGACTAGCCTGAATATTAGACCAAATATTTTCAATTGTGCTGGTAAAGAAATTAGACAGCATGTAGTGTAATTTCTGAGTTGGAATCACTGGGTTGGCCACGTCTGATACCGAAGAGAGTGATTTTACCACTGCAAAGAGCTCTCTGCATTGGTTATGTGTCTTATCAATCGTGTGAGTCACAAAACCTTTTATGGTTTCCCTAATTAATGCATGATAGTGCCTAATGCACTGTTTAAAGGCTATTTTGTCTGCCTCTCCATAGGCAGTGCGTCATTTTTGCACTGCTTGCCTCAGGATAAAGCAAGCAGCCTTAAGCTCAGCAGAGAACCATGGTTCTGATAGACGCTTGCGAGTCGGAATGCTCTTCAGAGGAGCAGCTATATCTGCTGCTCTTTTCAGTGAGCTGGTAAGCACCGACAGTCAACTACTGGCGTGGAGCTACAGCCAGTATTAACCAGTCCAACCAGAGTCTCCAGAATCTGAATCAAGCCACTTCCATCGTAAAACCTTGGGTAAGGAAATCTTAGGAGGTGTCTTAGGGAGTTGAAACTGAAAAGAGACCAGATAATGATCTGACCATTGAACGGGCTCAGTGGATAGGATCCTCAGATTGTCACATTTTGCGAACAGAAGGTCTAATGTAGGTCTAATATGTTGCCCAATCTATGAGTAGCTTCTTCTACAATTTGATTAAGACCCATATCTAACATGTCATTAAAATAGTGGCTAACAGTTGGAGGTCGTGGGAGTTAAATTTAACATTGAGATCCCCTAAAATCACAAGGCGGGCTAATTTCACCCATAGCTCAGCAGCAATATTAATGAATGGATTGAGAAATGCAGTAGCTGACCCTGGGGGTATATAACAGACCATAAAATGCCAAGAACAGTAGGATCAGGCCACACATTGTACCAACAATGCCTCCATAGGAACTAGACCGCCTAAGTCAATCTGTACCACATTATAGTTAGCTTTAAAGATTATTGCCACCCCGCCGCCAGGATGCAAGGAGGGACGGTCAAGATGGAGTATGGTATACTCAGGCGGAAGTGCTTGGACTAGTGTGGGTGTTGTCGAATCTGTCAACCAGGTTTCCATTAAAGACAGAACATCTGGTGAGCTATTGAACAACAAGGTGTTAATGGAGAGGGCGTGCGCCTGCAAAGATCTTGTATTCAGGAGCATGGCATACTTATCGCAGTCATCAGCATCCACCTGTTTAGGGCTGATAAAAGGCACATCCCAACCCCCCGGAAATACTGTAGTAGGTGGTGCCATATACAGAATGGTTTTCCGAGAATGTTGCGGTCTCGGCCGTCCTTGGCCCGGATGGGCACAGACGGACTTGTCTTTAGCATGACTTCAGCGTGAGAGGCCCTCTCCCGCTGCGCTCGACCGCTGCACTGTTGAGTGAGCCTTCCAATTAAGGGGCACATGGTATTACCTTAACCAATCGCTGTCTTCCCTGATAAAGGTAGAAGGCAGACTCAGGAAGTCAGTGCATGCGAAGAATGAAACTAAAGCCTCGGAGTGCCCTGAGGCCAGGCCCCCTCATCCAACAATTCTGGCTCCAAGGAAATTAAAAATAATTAAAATAAGAGAATAAAATAAATAAATGTTAAATTACAGTGCGTGCAAGTAAAGAATCGTCCAGTCATGCCCCAAGGCAGCAAGTAGACCTGTTACCTAAAAGGAACAGAAAATTATGTTTTCAATGTAAAACAAATCAGGAATAAAGAGGAAGGAGCTCAGAGCACTGTACCTGAAGTATCCATCGAACTGCTAACACTGCAGGAGAGTAAGCTCCTCAGTGGCCTAACTTCGGTCTTAGCACCTGTTTCCTCAACCAAGTACCTGGGCTTTTTGGTGGCCCAGGAACTCCCTATGTTATGAGAGGTGGCTGCATCTCGGGGGTTTCCACGCTTTCCACGGTTCCTTTCAGTGCCAGCCCTCTCATTCATTTTCACCTGGATTATGGAAATTCCCCTTATTGCACCAACCCTAGCATTAAACAATATATGTTAGTTCAAAATGTTGATGCCCATGTGGAACTTGGCTTTTGACCCTGCTTTTTTATTAACTTTATTAACTTTCCCCTTGTCTCATGTACTGTCTAGCACCAAGAAGCCTCTTTTGGCATTGAAGCGCTCCTCAAGTGTACTACACAAAGGTTGGGCCACCAGGAGACTGAGCGGAACTAAAGGTTGGGTTTGGGGATAAAGTTACCTTTGTGGTGGAAATGTCCCAATTCATGGTAAATGGACCTGTGCTGCGGTGGGTTTTCTAGGTGTGTACAGCAAGGGTCTGCAGCCTACCGCTCTCAGGATATTCTTGGCTACAACTTCTGTGGCTGGAGAGTGTTGGAGACCCTTGAGGACTGTTGCGGTGAGCCTAAAGGATTTGAAAAGCTTTAAGTGGGAAGGGCGCTCATCACTTGGATCTTCTTCCCTGCGTCTCCAGTTTGACTCCTGCAGGGCGCAGGACACCCATCATTTTATGGGGTGTTCTTTTCTCAGAGGATCTCACTTTGGATTCTGTAGTCTTCTAAATTTCTTCTTCCAAGTTTGCGTTGGGTGCAACACAGTGCTTCTGATGAAGAGTTTCCAACATCTTACTAGCATAGCGCCTTAAGACCATGTTTCTTGCCAGCAGGGACTTAACAGGTTTGTGGGATACCTCACTATGCATGAAGCTGTGCGGGTGACTGGCTTTTCTAGCCCTGGTCCCCAGCTTCTAAGCACTAGGCCAGAAATCAAACCAATGTTGCACAACATTATCCCTTTCCCAAGACCCAGAGGCATTGCCTCCATGTTATCTTCTGGACCTACATCAGTTGTACTCGCTTGCTGCCCTATAAAGAATAAAAGTATGAGTTAGCTCATGCGACAGAGTCTGGAGCAGATCTACTAGCCTTTTGATGAGACCGGCTGTCATAATCCACACCCATGGACATCATTTGGGGTTAGCTACTACCTAGGGGTACTAGCTTCTATCCCTGGCAGACTACTTGGCAACCCTGGCACTGACCTTGAGACTTAGGGTTCACATGCTCTCACATTTAGACATCAAAGAGTGATTGGTTATTCAGTGAACAAGCACTATTGGCCTGAACTAAATCACTTTGCTTTGGCACTCCAAATGTGCCTGGTCCCATTGATCGTCTCAAAATGGCTGCTTGCATAATGTGAGGTACCACCAAAATGCCTGCTTGCATGTTGGCAGCTACCACAAGTAATTCCTGTAGGAGGTCATGCTTTGTCCATTAGCATAAGGAAACTAAACATGTTCCACTATGGCACTCACCATGACATCTTCAGAATTATTTATGAATAGGACGCTTTATTCCTCTATACGTGTGCATGTGTGCAGCATTTGTATGTTTCCGGTTTTCTTAAGTTTGATTTTGCGAACACTACATTTTAACCTCTCTAAAAGAAGACTGTTACAACGTAAAAGCATTTTCTTAATGTTAATTTCCAGAACTTACTGCTTGTGTCTATTTTTGTGGGAATTAACTTGCATTATCATCATGTGTTAACAATAAGATGCATGACTGCATCAAACAATTATTATGAGAAGGTGACTATAATGGAAGTAAAACCCAGAAGGCATCTCAAGTTAGGCAATAATATGAGAGGCTCAACCAGCCAATGGAATATCTTTGCTAAGGAGGGTGGGTGGACACGACATCTAAACGAAAGGGGCCCCTTCCAAATGAGTGAGACAAAATGGTGTGCCACAAATGTTTGGAGGCGGACAAACACCCTCCCCTCCCCCCCCATAAAATTACGGCCATGCAACCAATCTTGATGTTTGGGTTCCTATCAAATTGCATTCTGTTACTTTTAGTCCTGAATTTATAGTGGGGTGCTACGACTAATATACAAAAGCTAGAAGGCAGCACTTGCAAACTAGATCCTCACATGCAAAGCCCAGCTTTTATCTTCTGTGAGGCACCCACATCTTCATGTGTGTGCACTAGCGAGAACCCACAACTAGCTCCCTCATGTAATATGCATCTTATAGGGACAGGCTATCAAGAAATCTGATCATCCCTTTTCTCAGGCAAGTTATTTTTTTAAGCCATTTGAGCCAAGTAACAGATGCCTGAGCACCACCTAGTCCCCATTACCAAAGATTCACCTCCAGTTCTGAGCCACACCAGCAAATGAGCCCAAATCCAAGCCTTTAGCGGCAGAAAATTGTCTTAATGGGCAGCGCTATTTAATTTATAGCTTCTTCAACCCAGAATAGACAGCTAGCAAGGCTGTGGACGACGGTATGCCAGTTTCACCCTTATTGGGGATCATGAGTGCAGTATAGTCTGACAGCCTTGTGGTTGGTGAATTGGGGCATGTTTAGCAAACACCACCAAAGTTAGGTCGGTTTAAAAAGACTTGAACAAACCCTTTCACCTGAAATGTGAAAGTAGAATAACCCAATTTAGCCAAGGCACATATGCCACAGCGCCACCCATTTGCCATCACCTCCAGTTCAGAGCACATGAGCAAAACATTGTGGGTATGCAAATAATAACAAATACCAACCGTTAGTTCCAGAATATTGGCTTTACCTTACAGTCTAGTACTATTTTATACATAGCTTCTTCAAGATAGACAGTTGTGAAGTCTGCAGACAACTGCATATCAGTTTCACCCTCAATAGCAATCATAAGTGCATAACACGCTGACAGGCTTGTGGTTGGAGCATTGGAGCATGTGTTGCATGACATTTATACCCCAAATGAACATGTGTGCCCATCATAACCTGCCTCTAAGCACATTAAAGGGGCACAGAGGCTCCATCCAAAACATCCCTACTCACCCTGGAACCTGGGTCATGGTTCATACTGTAAAGAGGTAGCCCCCATACGGGTTACAGAAGTATGAGTGTAATTGGTTATTTATAACACGCTTAATACCCACAGGTTTCTAAGCGTGGGACCGGGGGTAGAACCGTGTCGTCTTGCTTCCAAGGCGAGCGCGTTGCCCCATAGCTATCCTCCCGGCCCCAGTGAATGAGGAACAGGCGACAAAGGCAGCCAGCATAACCTTACTCCAGTAAGCCCAGCCACATCAGGGATATCCATACCCTGCATGTGAAGCCACACAGCCTGCCTAGCAGAATTCTATAACATGATTTCAGAAGGAATATCATTTCTGTACTACGCGGGCAGGCATGGCCCAAAACGAAATATGATGCGTGAAAGGGAAGAACAAAATTATAATGTAAGCTATCCATAGTTATGTTCTAAAGGCACACTACTTCTTGGCTATTGCATGCTGGAGGGGGACACATGTAAGCCCGCCTTCAGTGGAGACAAACAAAGCAGGCACTGTCAATCAGTCTGAGGTGCTTTTATAACCACCTCAGAGAAATGACATTTGGTTTTAAAAACTAAAAACTAAATTAGAATGAGGAAAAACATTTTTATTGGGCTTGTTGGGCAGCTGTCCCATGGAACACATGGAGCTAATGATGTAATGGAATTAAATGTAACGCGGTGGAAGAAGTGGCATCAACAAGGCACCGGTTGTTCAGTAACTTGGACTCCGGAGCTTCAATGATTTCACCCTGTGCACAATTGCAACATTTTCTGTGGAAATAATCAGTTTACATGAGGTTGTGCAGAGTCCATATTTGTTTCCCGAGAAGACTCGTTTGAGTCTTTTGCTGGTAAAATATTTACTCCAGCAGCTGCGCGAGCAGTCTGCGCAGGTTTAGTACGCAGGCTATATATAGCCGCTGATTGCAGAGGAAGAGTACTCCGCCGCACGTGCTGCTGGCTTCCCCATGGCAATGGGAAACCCTGCTTAAAGTCGTTTATACGAGATATGTGTGGCCTGCAGCTATCGGCAGCGGGCCACCGAAGGGCGGCATTTATTTCGAAAGCAGGAAAGTCATTTCCAACGTTTGCCATGAAGTCGCAGTAATGAATGCAGACAGTGCTTAATTTTCAAAAATATAGGTGCCAGGACCCAAATATTTTTTAGAGCATGCCTGTTAGACATTGGGGCGGGCAGCTCCAAGTCCACTGTGGCCACCACCCATGGGCCGCTCGCCACAATGTGAGGATTTTTGGAGTGAAAGCTGTAACTCTCACGGCTCATGGGGGCTGATGGATACACTACCCAGGGCACATGTGCGTTTTACACAAATCAATCAACCAACCGCAAAATAACTCAACATGCTAGTTGTGTCTTGAAGTAAGGTAAATATTTAAGTGCTTTTTAAAAGACATGATTGTTAACATGTGGCTTTGATTCTGTAAGTGGCAAGTGGAACATGTTGACCATCTATCCACAGAAAAAGAGCACATGTGCTTTCCTCCTATAGAAAATTGATTATCATATTCCGGAAAAATCATGTCTGAACTAATGAACTTCCCTGCAGCTAGATCCTTCTGTGGCACTCATGACATGCACTGCCCTTTTGCATTGACCTTACCCCATTCCTTTGCCCTGTGTTGGCATGGTCACTGTCCTGTCCACAAACACTGAGGATTGACTGCCGCCTTCCAACTCATTGGTCTCACTGAAAGCAGAAAAGTAGCCCACCTGAATCATCAGGTGTATGAAATACAATGAGCCGAGCCATTGCACACTCTAGTTTCTTGATGTTTGACTTCAATGAATGACAGTTGAAACAATACAGTTGCCAAAACACTGCATCATAATCAAACTGAGTCTGAGACAATAAGTTCAGAGGCTCAAAGACAAGTGCTGTGGCTGCGCCTTGGAAAACAGTCACACATTAAGAACTTGATACAGCTCCAGAATGTACTTGTGTGGTCTTGGTGTTGACTCCCTGGATTAAAGTGTTTCAAAAGCCTGCAGAGAATTGTGCAGGTTTGCTCCTTATTCCACTTGGCTTGACTTCATGGATGCCTCGCACCGGACCTGGAGTTTTGAAGGCTGCAAATCCGATTTATGTTACATCCTTAATGTGCTTCTCTGCGCAGCTTCCAGCCCAATAAATAGTGTGCCGACTACCCCACTTGATTCCACTTCGACATAGCTATGGATATTATTTTTAAACGCATGATGAAAATACGAGTTTCATTCACACAAAGGCACAGTGAGTAAGGGCTACTCGTTTGGATTACCAGGGTTACTTTTGGTGAATTCACAAGTTTTACAAATTTAACCAGAGTGAGAAACCTACCCATATAAGAGATTATTTGGCTGTGATCATTCTAGGCGGAGGGGTTCCCAGACCTTTCTATAAATGTTTAGGGACTCAGGGCTTCACCCTAAGTTACCTGACATGGACACCTTGCTCACTGTGCTTAGAAAGGCACAGCCTCACCTCACTGTTCAGGACTAACAAGGCAGAAACAGGAGTCTTGGGTTTCTGTTGGTATTCTTGCTCAGAGACGTCTTGGCTACCATTTCAGTGTTGGACTGCCCAGGTGGGCAGGACTACACTGATATTCAAATTGATATTTCTCCCCAGTGAAAGGCATAGTTAGCTAATACGAAGACCCTCCTCAGTGGGATCCTACCCATAGAACAGGGTTTTTGGCTGTATTCGTCCTCAGCAGAGGCTCTCTGAGACCTTTATATAACTATTTATAGAGAGGTTGAAATGCAAAGTTACCAAAGCACCACAGGATTTCGTTTGCTGTGATGATACATTGTATACATTTGCAACGGGTGGCCAGATTGAGCAAAGAGCAGTGTGCTGCGGCACGTGAGACGGTATCCTCACTGGAGTCTCCAACAGCACTCTCACCCCCTTGCAAGCCACACAGAGCGCAGCGGCAAGGCTCATCTACCCAAATACATATCACCACAGCTCTCTCACCCCAGAGAATTGCTTTCAAAGACCTCTGCTGCACATACAAAGCCATCACCCTCCCAACCTGCCTTCACAACAAGCTGGTACCCATCACCCACACAAACACAAGATGAGCCAACCAAAATCCTATACTTAAACTCTACAAACTAATCTGCACACAAAAGTAAGCATTCACCCAGTGGGCACCAGAGCCTGGAGCATCACTTCATACCTGCACTGTTCCCTCCATCATCACTTTCTGTAAAAGCCTCAAAACAGACCTCAATCCCCACTCCTAATCCAGCCAGACCACCCCGAGCCATCATTCATCTACGGTAATCTTCCTTTCCTGTCCTGAGCATTTTGTAACTTCTTTTTCACCTTCTCCATTTTGAACTTTGTTAAGCACTCTGGGTCCCTATGGGTAGGGCCTGCGCTGGATAAACATTCAAACAAAAATCAATAAGGATGAGAGGACGTCACGGTTGTGTGGGGACTATCCCAGTTTTTCACACCCTTTCCCGTTGTCCCAACAAGGTTTTGCAAAACCGTCAAATGTTTTAGATAAGGTGTCCAGGTCGAGTTCCAGCTGCGTGAAAAGCCTTCTGTGAGGGAGAGACAGTGTGACATAAGCAGCTTGTATTGCTGCCAGAAAGACAGAACGCTCGACGCAGCAGAAAAACAGCAAAGCCAAAAATAGATGAAGGATAGTGTGGCTCAGCACCGGAGTAGAGAAAAACACCGGAAACTGTATGTTGGAGAAAGGAAGGAATAGAAGGGAATACATTGAAGGATGGGCCTAGGCGGTAAAGGTGATAAATGTACTCTCAGTGCACCGTTAGTGTTCCCATCAGGGTTCACCATCATTAATTACCCCAAGTATGTTGCATAAAAAGTCCCCATGTGACAGAAAAAGTTTCAACAAAAGTGTTTCTGTAATGGTTGCAATGACGGTAACATGACACAGAAAGAGCTGAAGACACAGCGGGGATCGTGACATTTAGAAACCTCTGATCTACCCTTCATTGTGTGGGCTTAGTACTTCCTTCTGATCCGTCAGATTTTTGGCTACATATTAATTGAGGACTTTTTTTCTATGTTTAACTTTGCAAAATGTACCCCGTTTTTGATTTGGTGACTCTAGTGAGAGGTGTTGTGCACAAAGTGGTCAATTTCTCTAGTATCAGAGACAGAGCTGTCGCCCATGCAGCAGGCAGGGCATGCTGAAGATGTGTCACAGCTCGTGGGATCATATTCCAACATGATGTTTGTGGGCGCCCCTTGTCTAGAGGTGAGAAAATCAGTCTGGGGCACCTGTAGGGTGCATACATTGCAATAGAGACAATGGGTTAACACACGGAGGTTATCAATAGACAGCCAGCACAGGTGAGCTGGAGCAAATGGCTAAGAGGTGATAAGAACACTTCTTTTTTTTTGTATTGCTTATTGGTTAAGTTCAACTGTTAGGTGCTTGGAATGGCCCTAAATCAAAACTCGGACACCAGCGTAGGTTCACAGTACTTTCTTTATTGCATTATACAGATTAACTCACTTTCGTACAGCACCTCCCTCCTTCTTACCACGTCACTTCCTTCATGACGTTTCCTCATGCAGGAGGTGCCTTAAAGGGGCAGCCACCCATAACAACACCCCCGGACAAATGTCCTTGCAACAACTTGAACTTGGCCAACTGGCAATACTGTCAACATTCCTCCACTAACCTGGGAGGCCTCCTGATGCTTTGGGGTCGTCCTCGCGGCTCCAAGTGTGAGCCGCCGTCAGCGTCTCCCTCAGGTTCTGGCTGACGTTGAACTTGTGGTCCGAGGGAGACCCAAGTTTCATCATGACTGTCTATGTATTCTGGGTCTGGATCATCAGGGGGCAGCTTGTCTTCTGTTCCTCTTGTGATATGTTTGAATCTGGAACTGTTCTGAGTCACTTATTTTTCTCCATTTGCAGCTGTTATCATAGGTCCTTTTACAGCGACTACTTGTAGCGGCTCAGGTGAGAACTGCAGGTCTGTCTTTTTTGTTACTACTTTTTGTACCCACACGTCGTCTCCTATTTGGAACTCTTTTGTCTGCGCCCTCCTCCTTCTGTCAGTCTGTTCCCGTGCTTTTTCTTTTGTTTCGTCATCTCGTCTGATGACTTCCAGGTCTGCCTCGGGCTGTGCTGATGGGTTCTTGACTAACCTGGTCCTGACCTGGTATTTCATCATGAGCTCTGATGGGGTTCTGTTGGTGGCCTCATGAGGCGTGTTTCTGTAGTCCCTCAACATCCTGCATAGTGCTTGATGTGAGTCGGCTCCTTCTATGCGTGCCCTTTCTATGGTCTTTTTGATGGATGCCATAAACCTTTCTGCCATCCCGTTCGCCTGCGGCCATCTTGGTGTTACTCTTTGGTGGCGGAAGCCCATATGTTTTGCGAACACTGCAAATTTATGTACGCTGAAAGGTGTGCCACTATCTGATTTTGTAGTGTCCGGTATTCCCCATTCGCTGAAGACCTCATCAAATGTGGCAGCGACATGGACAAATGCTGTAGACTTGACACGTTTTACGATGGGAAATCTGGAGTGTTCATTAATGAATAATAGTAGGTAATCACCTTCCTCCCGTGGTCCATAGAAATCAACCGCAACTCTTTCCCATGGATGTTCAGGAATTGTGGTTACTCTGAGCGGCACTAGGGGTTCTGGTTTTGCTGTGCACTGGCATGCCGTGCAGTTCTTGACCCACCGGTCGACCATATTGTCCATGAAGGGGAACCAGACATTGCACCTTAACTGTCTTTTCGTTTTCTCTGCCCCACGATGACCTTCATGCGCAGTTTTGATGACCTCTGAGCGCAGTGTAGTGGGAATGACTGTCTTGCAACCTCGTAGCAGAATGGACTTGTCCTGGACCGCTAGTTCTGTCTGTACTCTGGCCAGTCTCTTGATTTCATCTCTGCGTGCCCCTGGATGTCTTTGGACTGCTCTGCGGAAATCTTTCCATTTGTCATTTTCTGTAAGGCTGATTGCTAGAGCCATGGATGGGTCTGCGGGCAACGCAACAGCAATAGCTTCAATGGATATGGCGGGCGGCATTGCGTTCGCAGTGACCTAGTTGATATATTCCGAATCACCTTGCCTTGGTGTTGGACTGCCAACCGGGTGCCTTGAGAGGTAATCCGCGGGGTTATTCTCAAAGTCGTACTCTTGTAGGTGGATTCCCCACCTTTCAATTCTGGGGGCATTTTTGTACGCAGATTGCCAAAGAGGGATAGTAGGGCTTGATGATCTGTGACTAAGGTGAATTTCTTCCCAATAATAAAATAATGAAAGTGCTCACACGCCCAGACAGCTGCTAGACTTTCTTTCTCCGCATGGGAGTAGGCAGATTCTGGAGGCGCTAGGGCTCTTCTGGCACACGCAACCACATGCATCGGATGAGTGTCGTGTCCACTGGTTTGGGCAAGGATAGCCCCTACACCCACCGGACTGGCATCGACCACTATTTCAGTGTGCCACTGGGGGTCAAAGTAGGCTAGTTTCTTAGCTTCCGTCAGGGAATGTTTGATTGTGTCGAAAGCCGATTGGCACTCTTCGGTCCAGGTGAATGTGACATCTTTTTGTAGTAGGTGCCTGAGGGGTTCAGTGATGGAGGAAAAGTGTGGAATGTACTGCGCGCAATATCCGGCCATTCCTAGGAATGATCTGACGTCTGCAACTTGAGTCGGTTTTCCTAAGTGAAAGATGGTCGAAACTTTGTCTGGGTCAGGGGTCATTCCCTCCGCTGAAAAGATGTGGCCAAAGAACTTGAGCTTTGGCCTTACAGAAACGACACTTTTCAATGTTGAGGGTTATTCCGGCTTCCTGTACCGCCTTGCATCCGTTTTGGAGGGCTTCATCGTGTGCACTGCGTGACTTACCCAAGACTAGGATGTCGTCACTGTAGTTGAGGGTCCCCTTGATGGGACGTATTATCTGTCGGATTGTTTCATGAAAAATTTCAGCAGCAGAGGAAATCCCAAAGTTTAACCGCTTGTAGCGGAACAGACCGTCATGTGATACAAATGTGGTGATGGGTCGTGATTCAGGGTGAAGCACGAGTTGGTGGTACTCTTGATTGAGATCCAACTTAGAGAAGAGAACTGACTTGTTTAGTTGGACTATCATGTCCTCGATTTTTGGACCAGGATGACGCTTCCGCTGTATGGCTGTATTGGCAACCCTCATGTCCACACATAGCCGTAGACGACTACCTTCTTTTGGAATGATTACAAGAGGGGAAACCCATGGCATTGGACCAGTGGCTGGCTCAATGATGTCATTGCGTAACAGTTGATCCAACTCTTTTGAGACTGCCTCTTGTGGATGGAACCCTACTCTGCGCTGGTGTTGCGGGACTGGTCGGATAGCTGGTCAATGTGTAGCTTGATAGGCGGGCCTTTCATCCTGCATAGGCCGTGACTCAGCTGTGGAAATTCTCTAATAATGTCTTCCTTCGTGATGGCGTTGGTGTCTACATTGTATACATGTCCTTGTTTCCCGATATGTGTCTCTGATGACTTGATGACATCACAGTCTCGGACGGGTATATGGATTAGTCCTAGACATGACGCCGTTCTGTAGCTCAGCAGACAACGCCCTTTTGTGGGGCTCCTAATGACGTGAATGACTGTGCTTGTAGCCTTGTTACCAAATGTGAGCCTTCTTTTGAATGAGCCTACACTGTGCAACGGAGCATCTGCTCCCCATTGATATATCTTTGAGGTTGATGGGGTTAGTGTGGGTTTGTTGTGAAGTAGTTGAAATTCCTTCTCCCCCATTATGTTTACTGTTGCACCTGAGTCAATCAGAACACAAAATTGTTTATTGGCGATGTCTATCTGTATTCTGGGTGCCTCCTGAGCTTCCTCCTCATCCATGATGAGATTGACGAACTCATCCTGGGCATACAAGTCATAGTGGTCACCTTCATAGTCGAAGTTTCCTTGTGTTTCAACCAGAAGTCTTTGTCACGCTTGAGGTGGCCCGTCATACTCATCACGCAGTTGCGTGTATTGTTCTTGTGCCCCATATTCCTGACTGTCATCCTCAGGGTATACTTCCTCTACAACCCGCACATATCTTCTCGGGCTTTGCTGGTAGGAACGTGGCTGGTGAGATTGACTTGGGAACATTCTTTGAATTGTTCTGTATTGCGGGGCTGCACCCATGCGTGGTGTGGGAAACGGTTTTCTTTCCCTGCACACAGACTGAAAATGTCCTTCCCTGTCACAGTTGCCACATTTTTGGGAGAGAGCAGGGCAAGCCCCAGCATGCGGAAAAGCCATCCCACATCTGTAACATTGTCTTTCCATTTGTGGGGTCAGTGTGTTACTTGTGTTGCTGCTTCTTTCGTTACCCTTGAAGTTGCCTGCGTGGATAGCTGCTATGATGTCACTTTTGTCATGTTTGGTGGCTGTGTTGCTTGTCATGCGTGTGACTTGTTTCTCCACTCTCTCCAGTATTCGTGCCATCTGTCTCACTTCTTCAATGGTGACAGGTTTTTCTAGAAGTTGTTTCTGTAGTGCCGCTGACACACATCCTTCAATTACTCTGAGTTGAATCGCTTCATCTAGCGAAAACGCATCAAACTGACATTGCACACCTTTGACACGAAGTCTTGTGATGAACTCATCCACCATTTCATCATTGCGCTGTGTGCACTGGTTGAAGACATATCTTCCATAATCCCTGTTGGGGGCGATGACGAGCCGTTTGTTTAGTGCCGTTATGAGGCTTGTAAAGTCAGTGGTTTCCGTTGGTGGAATCGTTTTGATTAATGTCTTTATTTCAGTGCCCGCTGTATTAATAAGCATGCTGCGCAGGCGTAGGGAGGTTTCTTTCCCTGCGGCATCTATGTAATTGTTGAAATCCTCCAGCCATTCCACCCACCTTGCTCCTTTATCAGCTTGAGATGTCATTGAGAAAGGGGGGGCATGCGCCATGTCATGGCAGTGGACCTTGTGACTGTTGGTGCTGGTAGTGAGCTGGACGTCGCTTGGTCTCCTCCAGTACTCATGATTTTGTTGCTTGATGTTTCACACGGTATCCCCTTTGTGCTGCTCTTGTTATTGTTCCTCTTTGGCTTGTGGTTGTGTTCCGGTGTTGTCTAGTGGTTGGATCACCCCAGTTACTTCTTGTGAGTATAGGCACTTGCCGGTGGTGGGATCACAACAGTATTTTCCTTGCGGGTCCCAAAGAGGTACTGGGACGAAGAAGATGATGACAGTGGAGGAATGAGGACTAAGGAAAAAAAAAAAGCTTTCAGGCTCAGCGGGCTGGTTGCAGAATAGGGACACAGCAGGATCGCTCGTGTTTATTTGAAGGCAGTAGCGGAGGACCGATGGCTAGTGGGATCACTAGCATTCATCAATGGACACACGTGGAGGGAATCACCGGCGTGTGGAGGAGGAGGACCGCTGGTGTGACATGCCTCGTCACCAGTTATTAGGGGCTTGGAATGGCCCTAAATCAAAACTCGGACACCAGCGTAGGTTCACAGTACTTTATTTATTGCATTATACAGATTATACAGATTCTTCCCACGTCACTTCCTTCATGACGTTTCCTCATTCAGGAGCTGTGTTAAAGGGGCAGCCACCCATAACATCAACCTTAACAATATTCTGAATAATAATATACAGTTATATAATTTATAAATGTAAAATGATATAAAAGATTACAAAAAATAAGACCTACATCATAAATTAACCTGCCCCGGCAAAGGGTGCCGCTGTCTGTGCTGGCTGGAGGCTCTGAGCCCGTTGCCTGTGGTGGCCACGCAACCCCTCCCCCGAATCCAGGAAGATGGAGAGGAAGGGTTAAAATCCTTGTGTGGTCACCCTTGCGGAGTAAGACTGCCGCGGGAAAGGGTGCCGCTGTCTGTGCTATCCGTGGCTGTACGCAGCGAGGCAGAGCTGAAGAGACCAGGAGTGCGAGCGTCGGCGAGGGTGGAATTGTCGCCTCTAAATGACCTAAAACTATGCCCAAGTAAGGTTGAAGTAAAATAACACACAGGACTTTTGGGATTTTTAGTGTTAAGTGTTAAGTGCTGTCCTCAAATTGGGACCAGAGTAGCAGCAGCTTTCTAATTTGAGGTTAGCAACTTCATTCGTTGAAAATTTCATTTTTAAAGAAGTTTGCACTCCGTGTCTGTAATAATGGTAAATTTTTGGAATGTTCATCAGATTATGCATTTGAAAGATTCGAAAGCCTTGAAGACTCAAAGACCTAAAAGACCCCTCGTAGACAACTTTTTAACCTCATTTATTTGCATAATTTGCATCACAAAAGCACACGCTAAATTTGCCCAACCATTGAAGAGCTTTCATAGTCGTTGCAGGATTCTTGGGCGATATAGAGGCCATCGATAACATTGATGGGAGGAAGTGAGCTGTGAAGACCTTATTACTCCTTACAGTACCATTGGAAGAACGTGCTATGACTACAAATTTTAGTGTGAATCCTGAAAACGAACTGATGTTCCATAAACATGCGTGTAAAGACTGGAGGGGGTGTCTGTACTTCTGCTCTCTATATGGTAGAGGAGAGGCACAGAGGACCCCAGCCAAGATTCTCTATAGGGTAGCAATGGACGAGCAATCAAGGCCTAGCTTCTCAGGAGGTGATGCAGGCTGGTTCTTAAGTACAGTGTAGTCCCCGAACCCCCACAAAGGAATGTCCACACACTGTATTACTTAAAACACAGTCTTTATATAATTAATATTCAAAGGTATGTACACTATCACAATAACACACATTGTACTCAGAAATCAACAATGGTAAATATATACAATTCTAAAGTAGTACCACCAATATTATCAGATCTCATTAAAGTGCATCAACTATACTGTTAGAATGTCACACAGATCAATAACAAGGAAACCAGCAATGGAGATAGGAAGGAAAGCAAGATGGTTGACACAATTGGCAGAATACTGGCCCAGCTACCCAGACACAGTTCTGTGTGGAGATCCCCCCACCTGGGCAACCTGTAAAATAAAGATATATAGCACAAGCCCAGTCCATATATTGCTCAATAGTCTTGTTCTCTCCTATAATGTTTTTACCCCCCCAATGTACCTGGTGGAGTAGAGTTCTTTGAAGAAGCGTCAACGGATCCTTCTTGAGTAACTCCCTTTAAAGCAGGAGCCACAGATCGTCGAGAGGCGTCGAAAAAGGTGAAATTGACGTCGACGGCGTTGATGAGAAGTTCGAGGGTGCCGAGACCATGACGTCGATCCAGGCGGTGCTCGTCGGCGACGTCCTGCGAGGATGAGGTGTGCGGGGCACCTCGGCGATTGATTGTTCAGGACTGGAAAGAGTTTCTGAAGAACTGTGGCCCAGCAAGGGCATCGAGTCGTCAAAGTCTTTGTGGCCTTCAGGTGGCGGAAACCCACCGGCAGATTCTCACACACCCCATTCACCCAGGTCCCACCCACAGGGTGTACCCACAGGTTGTAGGTCATTTGGTCGAAAATCAAATGATCGAATGCCATTTGATCGAGAGTCAAATGGTCGATAAAAATGGTCGATTCTTTATTTATTTGTTTTTTTTTTAGGGGGGATCCCCCCAAACCTCCCTTTTCTATATTCTATTTTTTTACCAAACAAAACTAAAAATATATATAAATAAATAAATTAAAAATATTCAACCATTTTTTTTCCGACCATTTGACTTTCGATCAAATGGTCATTCGATCTTTTATTTTCAAGCACAACATACAGTCACTGGGAAGGCTCCAGCCAGTCTGAACTGGACTTCACAACAACACCATATAGAACTTCCACTCAATAGCCAGTCAGGGGGAAGAGACAGAGTCGGGGCTTCCCAGGACTTTGGGAAAACAAGGTAACAGGCAACAGAAAGCAAGAGGCCACAGGGGCCATCTTGTTTCCTATCAGGAATCAACTGATTCCAATGGCAGGGCCTGGGTATCCCAAAATGGAGGATACTCAGAGCACCTGTCAAATTCAGCATGGAACTGCAACCAGCCCATACCCTGCTCTGTGGGCCACCCACAGGTGCCCAAAAACATACACTAGGGGCACAGGGTTGTACCCCCACACACGGGTGCCATAAGGGTATCCCATGGGTCTGTACACCAAAACCAAAAACAGGAAGAGCTGCACTGCCAGGAGTCCCACATGGACTCCTGGGCAAAGAGCAATACAGAACACAAATGAAAAAGGACTACCGGACAAGGACAGGGAGGCCCTGTCCCTCCAATGCATTTCCAGCATCACATTGCGCTGTCACATAATACATTACAAAGAGTCAAATCAGTTTGGAACAATCTCCTTGGTGCTTTAATCTGTAATTGATGCAGTGTTTGCCATAATTGATGCAGTGATTGCCGACACGTGTTTTGACCTTTTTGTGTCTTTTTCAAGGCAAAAATTACAAATCTGTATTATGTACATTTTGGTGTAAAACAAATATTGACATTCATTCATGTCGTAGTTAGATGAAACAATACAGTTACAAGTCGTAAAAAATAACCAATAATGTTAACACAGACCCCGTTACATGAATAGGTCAAAAACAAAGATGATGTTTTCAATATACATGAACATATACCAAAGAACATAAATTTGAGAAGAAGAAAAGTAGGAAGAATCGGAGAAGGGGGAGAGAGAGAAAGGAGACAGAAATTGTTAAAGAAATTAATTAAACAATAGTAAAATACAGTCTGTCAACCCTGAAGTCACCATTTTAGGGCTATGTTCCACTTACCCCTAGTGATTGTGTATGGTGTTACATGTACCACTATATGGCAAACACATGCCTTGTCACAAAGCAATAGAAAATGATATCAACAAGATACTGATTCAAATGTGTTTAATTGTCATAAATCCATCTTGATGTTAATCATCGATTGATAACACTCATTGGTATTAGAGCTAAACATTAAACATTAATGCCTCCATCTCAGTGCTTGGCCAATTACCAAAATTCCTGCACAGGAACCTACAAAGGGCCTATGCGAGGGAATATTAGGATAGGTTAAGACCAATGCAGGGGCTAGTTTTCATTTCTTGAGATCACAAATTGCTGGATGAAGTCTGGTCATGATGGAATGGGGATAAACAATGTAATCAGACCATGCTATTTGTGTGATTCGTCATTATGAAGGGTCAAAGTTCAACAATGCATATTAAGTGCTGTTAAATAAATCAAATGTGGATTGCAAAGACCCCCATTTAGACACTGAGTGTTGTTACCTCACTAGGTTGTAATTCCACTTGATTTAGATGCGAAAAGTAGACTCTAGCTTAATTAAGTCTACTCCTGTAAAGAAACCAATACAAGTTGTGTTTGGAAAAATCTAAAAAGAACTTCTTCCCTTTTTGGTGTAGAGATATACAAACAAGACTTAAACAGTCCCGTGCCCCGATAGAAATACCTTGTGAGTCATGGCAGTCGCTGCATGTATCACCAAGCCGTTCGTAAGGCTACATTCAAAATAGATTTCCAAATGTAAGCTCCCGTATACGTCTTGAATTCAATGCACCTCTATTATAAATCATGCGCGTGTATTAAGTGAAGTAAACCACGTACAGATTTATCTTGAAAGATAAGTGCACGCATGTACTGTTTGAATATTGCTTCCTACAATTTTACCTATTGTGATTCATGGGTTCTCCATGCGAGCATCCAGCAATGTTGTGGCGTGCTTCGCTCGCGTCTGTGGTGCCTCCACAAATTAAACGGTTCCGAATCGGTCAGGTGATCGATACCGATCACGTGACGAATAGCGCAACATTAATGTGCACTGCTTCCAAAAATAAGTAACAATTGAATTACATAGTTGGTCACATGTTCCATGTGTTAGATGATTCTAACTGTCAATTATGAATCAAATTATGAACATGTAGCAAGTTAGTGGCAATGCTGAACAATATCAAATAAGTCAGGTGATCGGACCTGATCACGTGAGAAGTTGCGCAAACAAGGCAGCACACTGTGCAAATAAGGGAAATGAAAGTGAATTCCAACAAAGTCATGTGTTTAATTTATTTGACATATTACTGTTCAGCAATTGGTTGTGTAACGTACCAGTTAAAAATAGAAATACGTAAATAACGCATCAATATAGCACACTACTGCTGAATGAATGTTGGGATTAATGAGATCATGGTCCCACATTGCATATGTTTTGAATGTAACTGATTGAGAATTAGTATAACAAACTAATGATTAATTTGAAATGATAACCACATACCAATTATTACAATGGATATAATCTTAAAGTATCGATAAAACATCAAGTACGGCTTCTTCAATAAATGAGCTGGGAATGGTAAAATGAGAAAAACCTTACGTCGTATGTTCATTAATAGAGTCAATTTGAGATCAAACATTAAGAGAATGATGTAGCCCTAGATCGTCCTTTCAGTATCCTCGTTTGTATATAGATATTGGTATTTATTGTTGCTGAATCTCATGCTGTGAGTGAATGGTGTCGATTGACAGCTAGAAGTACATATTTGTATGAGTTTAGCATTCTCAGTTCTTATATCTGAGTCACACTGATTCGAACGAGATTGATTATGGTTGCCTGATAATATTGTGAAGATTAGCAAGCTCTGATTGACCTACATCGTTTGGGATGTCTATGCATTTGGCACCATACCTAAAGTCACCTATGATGTTGCCCACCTCATATCTTGAACTAATACCAATTCATCAATCAGGCGTGCAATTATGAAGACAAAACAAACCTAGAGTAGAGAAATATGAAAGAATGACAAAGAGAGAATGACCTAAGTTAAATGAACACCACAGGTCCAAACGTGAGAAACCGCACATGTTTAAGTACATAATATAGCAGGGCCTTTTAAAACATAACAGCCTTTCACAAAATACATTCAGTCCGTGTTCACTGTTTAAACCAAGAGTCGTACATCTCAGCTTGCATATCATGCGTGCCTCCAGTTGAGGTAGATGTAGTGCCGGTCGCATCCTCTGATATTGGCACGTGCCTGTTGCAGACCAACAAAGCGAATATCCTTCTTGTTTGCAAATTGATGTTGAGTTTGCCAGTGCACTGCAAGTGGTAACTTCGGATCTTGGCTGTTAAGGTTAGACAGGTGTTCACGTATCCTGATATGTAACCCGCGTATAGTGCTGCTGATATATACTCTGTTACACACACACACACACACACACACTATAGCATATACAATATATTTAGATTTGCAATTGATTAAGTCCTGGATTTGAGTTTTCAATTCAGCATGGCATATAAGGAGCGTTGCTGATGTGAGAGCAAATTGACAAAAGTTACAATTTCCACACTTGTGGAAGCCAGATACCGTATTTCTCAACCAATTGGTGTTGACTAAATTATCAGGCTTTGGCTTAAGGAACAAGGGACTCAAGTTGTCTTTCAAAGTCACATTTCTTGTGAAAATAAGTTTTCGAGGTTGAGTCATATATTGTGATAAGTCTGGATCTAGCTTTAGGAGTTGCCAATGCTTGTTGAGAAGCTTATATAGGCAGCCACTGTCCTGAGAGTATTTCGCAATAAAACTGACCTCATGTGAGGGCTCTGGTTTCTGAGAAAATTCTTTGTTCAGTATCTAATCTCTCTTTAGAAGATTAGTTTAAAATAAAGCCTTCTGAATACACTTGGACGTGTACCCTCGTTGCTTAAACCTCAGCCTGAGGAATTCACATTCTTGCTCATACGCTGCCTGGGAGCTACAATTTCTCTTACTTCAGAGGAATTCTCCCGCCAGAATGTTGTTTATAACTGATTGCTGATGACAACTGGTAGCATGAATGGTTGAGTTAACTTCTATTGTCTTTCTAAATGTCAATATTGATTTTGAGATCAAGAAATTCTAAAGTGTCACTACTGATGGAACCCGTGAATTCAATTCCGAAGGTATTTGCATTGAGATACTTTATAAAGCTGTTTAAGCGCTCTAGCAAACCATCCCATACCAGCAAAACATTATCTATATATCAGTCCACAGCAGAATTTCGGTATTGAATTCATTGAACATAAACAGATTGGCCAGGGATGGGGCATATTTAGTGCGCACGGAAACACCCTTTGTCTGGAAGTAATACTGTTTGTTAAACAAGAATTGGTTGTGATTTAAAGTAAAATGTATAAATGATTTTTTTTAACAACTTTATTTAAAATGTTCAAAAGAAATACATCATTCCAATACAACATATATGAGAAGCATTAAGAATATAAATGAAACATTACAACATTAAGCAAGTTAGTACAAATAGAACAGAATCAATAAGTGAAATTATCCAAATATCCGTATTATAATTTAACAATCATATTTTGAAATGACACGGAGTCAAAAATAAGTGAAAAATATTATATGTATAAAAAAACACAATAACACACAAAACAAGACAAACACCAAATATCCTCATCAAATTAACCACTCGAAAGTTGATTTTAAAACAAATCAGAACCTGTTAACACTCCTTTCAAGCGTAGAGCTAATTAAAAGCATTCCATTGCTCCTTATAAAATTCCTCTCTATTTAAAGCACAATATTTAGGGGGTAATTCATAGAATTCAGCGCACAAGTGGCGCACGCGGCTGGCGCACAGTGTGCGCGTGCGAATCCCTGCGCCAGCCGCGTGCGCTAAAATCCATTTCCGCGCATAGCGTATTCATGGATTCCAGGCACCAAAACCAGCCGTGGCGCACAGTGGCGCAGCGACCCTGCAGCAGCGCCAGTTACGCCCCCAAGAACACCTCTCGCGCAGGGAAAAGCCATCAAAATCCCCAATCCAGCGCAAAGGGCTGCGCTAACCCTGTACCAGCACGGCAAGCGGGCTACGTGTTTCACTGGGGTGCGCGGGAAGTACCTCACGCGATTGGCCCCATGCGAGCAGGGTACGCGTATTTCAGGGGTACGCGGGAAGTTCCACACGCGATTTCCGCAGGGTATGTGTATTTCAGGGGTGCGCGGGAAGTTCCACACGCAATTTCAACAGGGTACATGTATTTCAGGGGTGCGTGGGAAGTTCCACACGCGATTGGCCCCGTGCGAGCAGGGTACGTGTATTTCAGGGGTGCGTGGGAAGTTCCACACGCGATTTCCGCAGGGTACGTGTATTTCGGGGTGCGCCGGAAGTTTCACACGCGACATCAGCAGGGTACGTGTATTCCAGGGGTGCGCGGGAAGTTCCACACGCGACATCAGCAGGGTACGTGTATTCAGGGGTGCGCGGGAAGTTCCACACGCGATTTCCGCAGGGTACGTGTATTTCAGGGGTGCGCGGGAAGTTCCACATGCGATTTCAGCAGGGTATGTGTATTTCAGGGGTGCGCGGGAAGTTCCACACGCGATTTCATCAGGGTACCTGTATTTCAGGGTGCGGGGGAAGTTTCACACGCGACATCAGCAAGGTACGTGTATTTCAGGGGTGCGCGGGAAGTTCCACACGCGATTTCATCAGGGTACGTGTATTTCGGGGTGCGGGGGAAGTTTCACACGTGACATCAGCAGGGTACGTATATTCCAGGGGTGCGCGGGAAGTTCCACACGCGATTCCATCAGGGTACGTGTATTACAGGGGTGCACGGGAAGTTCCACATGCAATTTCATCAGGGTACGTGTATTTCGGGGTGCGGGGGGAAGTTTCACACGCAACATCAGCAGGGTACGTGTATTCCAGGGGTGCGAGGGAAGTTCCACACGCGATTCCATCAGGGTACGTGTATTACAGGGGTGCGCGGGGAGCACCACACGTGAATTGCACGTGTGGGTCCTCCCAGGTGTTCCCTCTACACCCTCCACGGCCCCTGCAGGTGGCTCAAACCGCAGGGGCCTACCCTGCACATGTCCTGCAGGCACCCCATCCACCATGGCCATGCCCCCCAGCCAACCCACATGTCAACTTGCACTACTGCCCACCAACGCATGTCCCCCTGCACCCCCAGCCACCAGGGGCACCCTCCACCAGGCCCCCATCCATGTCTCCCACCACCCCCACCCCCCAGCACTGTGGGGCACCTGCCAGCAGGCCCCCACCCATGTCTCCCACCACCCCCACCCCCCAGCACTGTGGGGCACCTGCCAGCAGGCCCCCACCCATGTCCAACTCATGTTCCCCACCACCCCCACACCCCAGCAGTGCAGGGTCACCCTCCACCAGGCCCCCACCCATGTCTCCCACCACCCCCACCCCCCAGCACTGTGGGGCACATGCCAGCAGGCCCCCACCCATGTCTCCCACCACCCCCACCCCCCAGCAGTGCAGGGTCACCCTCCACCAGGCCCCCACCCATGTCTCCCACCACCCCCAGCCCCCAGCACTGTGGGGCACCTGCCAGCAGGCCCCCACCCATGTCTCCCACCCCCCACCCCCCAGCAGTGTGGGGCACCTGCCAGAAGGCCCACACCCATGTCTCCCACCACCCCCACCCCCCAGCAGTGCAGGGTCACCTTCCACCAGGCCCCCACCCATGTCTCCCACCCCCACCACTCCCCAGCAGTGCAGGGTCACCCTCCAGCAGGCCCCCACCCATGTCCAACTCATGTTCCCCACCCCCCCCCACCCCCCAGCACTGTGGGGCACCTGCCAGCAGGCCCCCACCCATGTCTCCCACCACCCCCACCCCCCAGCTGTGTAGGGTCACCCTCCACCAGGCCCCCACCCATGTCTCCCACCACCCCCACCCCCCAGCACTGTGGGGCACCGGCCAGCAGGCCCCCACCCATGTCTCCCACCACCCCCACCCCCCAGCAGTGCAGGGTCACCCTCCACCAGGCCCCCACCCATGTCCAACTCATGTTCCCCACCACCCCCACCCCCCAGCACTGTGGGGCACCTGCCAGCAGGCCCCGACCCATGTCCAACTCATGTTCTCCACCCCCCCACCCCCCAGCAGTGCAGGGTCACCCTCCACCAGGCCCCCACCCATGTCCAACTCATGTTGTCCACACCCCCACCCCCCAGCACTGTGGGGCACCTGCTAGCAGGCCCCCACCCATGTCTCTCACCACCCCCACGCCACCCCCCAGCAGTGCAGGGTCACCCTCCACCAGGCCCCCACCCATGTCCAACTCATGTTCCCCACCACCCCCACCCCCCAGCACTGTGGGGCACCTGCCAGCAGGCCCCCACCCATGTCCAACTCATGTTCGTCACCCCCCCACCCCCCAGCAGTGCAGGGTCACCCTCCACCAGGCCCCCACCCATGCCCAACTCATGTTGTCCACACCCCCACCCCCCAGCACTGTGGGGCACCTGCTAGCAGGCCCCCACCCATGTCTCTCACCACCCCCACCCCACCCCCCAGCAGTGTAGGGTCACCCTCCATCAGGCCCCCACCCATGTCTCCCACCCCCTCCCCCCCACCCCCCAGCAGTGCAGGGTCACCCTCCACCAGGCCCCCACCCATGTCCAACTCATGTTCCCCACCACCCCGACCCCCCAGCACTGTGGGGCACCTGCCAGCAGGCCCCCACCCATGTCCAACTCATGTTCCCCACCCCCCCCACCCCGCAGCAGTGCAGGGTCACCCTCCACCAGGCCCCCACCCATGTCTCCCACCACCCCCACCCCCCAGCACTGTGGGGCACCTGCCAGCAGGCCCCCACCCATGTCCAACTCATGTTCCCCAGCCAACATGTCATCACAATCTAGATCCCTGGTCCCTATGGTCAGCCTCCAAATGCAAAACACCCACCCGAGTATTGCATCCACCCACTCATAATTGGCAATTACATGACAGAACACCAATTGCAAGTTCCGCAACAAACACATTTCCCTCACATACACCCAATGGGTGTCAGTGAATCTCAAAACCTATATCATGATATGCATGAAACCAATGAGATACTACACATTGAAGTTCAATAAAAAAATATGTATTAAAGGAAACATAAAAATATGTATTAAAGGAAACATAAATAGAATCAAAAATAAAGAAACAGAAATGGGAATGAACAAAAATGAAAAGAAGCATGTCCGTGAAAAAAAGCAAAACCAAAAATCATAATCCAAAGTAATGGTGTCCAAAGTCACTGTCCACAAAACAAAATCCAATGGGAAATAAAATTGAAAGCCATTGCTCCATGGTTAAAATGTGAAAGAAAAATACAATCCAACAGTGAACTATGTACATACGAACAAGCCAGGGTACATTATCCCAACAAAAGAAATGAAACCTATCTAACTACACTAACTAATAAAATAAACTATATACAAAAATGTGGCCAATGTCCAAAAGGTCCAAAATAAATTAAAAAAAAAGGAAACCTAACACTACCTACATAACTATGTACAAGGGCAGCGGGCTAGTTTGACGGCTCACTTTTGGATGTCCCGGGCCAGGGCATCATCGAACTCCTGCTCAATGTCCCGGAGGCGGTCCTCCTCCATGGCCCTGAGGGTCCGCAGGGCCGTCGACGTGTCCACCTCCAAACCCCTGCGGATTGCCTCGAGGCAACCGGGCCGCCTCAGGGCCCTCCGCATGGAGTTCTCCACCCTGACCTTTGTGAGCCGTGCCTCTTCCGCCCGCTGCCGCTCCGCATCTATGGCGTGGCCCAACCGCTGCCACACGGAAGACACTCTCTGTCCTGGGTCCTCCTGCCCTCCGGCCGATGCCTGCCCCTCCGATGTTGAAGGCCCCGAGCCTTCATGGCTCCCACCACGTTGCTGCTGCTGCTGTGCTTCTGCCTGTGCACTGCCTCCTGCTGCCTGCACATCCTCCGCCGGCTGGGGTGCAGTCGTTGATGTGGCCACCCCTGCTGGACGTCCGACTCCCGACTGTGGCAGAGATGCCTCCTCCACCAGCCTGGCCGCACCGTCAGAGGCAGCTCCACAGGGCACCCAGGTGACTGATGGGTGGGAAGATGGCACGGAGGACGACTGGCGCGTAGGGGGTTCAGTTGAGGAGGGGGTCGTAGCAAGCCCCATCATATGGAGGAAACCGGCCTGGGTGACCTGTCCCAGCAGGCTGACGTGGTCAACGAGCCATTCGTGATGACGTGCAGTCTCCTCATGTGACGCAACGCCACACCAGTCAGAACAGGCTCAACCCGGACCCGGATAGCCACGTCCGCAGGCAGAGGAAGGCCAGTTGTCGTGAGCTCATCCCCTGCCTGAAAACGGGTCTGGACATAGGCATCCCTGCTGGTGCAAGATGATGCAGGGACAGGATCAGGGACAAGATTGCACACAGGCACCTCCGCGGCAGCCTGTGCTGCCTCCTGTCCCCGGTCCTGCACTGCACCACTAGCACCAGTGGGATCCCCACCTCCAGACCCCATCTCTGTTGCTTGCACGGCCTCCTCCTCCACCAAACCCCCCACCAACCTGGATGACTCCGTGCCATCTTCCCCCGTTGGGCCCTGTGGGGTCCCAGCTGCCCCTTCTGCTGCCGAGGAGTCCAACTCCAATCTCCGCCTCTTGGACCTCCCCCCGGCAGCTGCGGCCTGGGACGCGGCACCGGACTCCTCACTCCCCGACGTGATGACAACATGGGAGGGTAGCCGGGCCTTGCATCTCCGGCAGGCGGTGGGATCCCCGCCGCTGTGCTCCACAGCACCTTCTCCGCCCTCTTCATCAGTTGACGCTGCAGACAGGGAGAAATAAAATACAGGCATCAGGGCACTGTACAATGGACACATACACACATGACAGTTGTACATGAGTGGCATTGGCAAACCTCAGACATGCCATCACAATCCCCAACACACATGTCATTTCAACTCGCACACATGAGCCATACCACAGCCATATCGCAACTGCCAGCACCATCAATACACATACAACAGCATGAGCAGGCAAAGGTGAGCCAGACATCACATGCAACACAGGAAGTGCACCACACATGTACACACACCACCACACTTGCATGCATGTGTACACCTCTGCCAAGTGTCGCAGTGTTCAGATGGGCATCCATGTCACATCTGCCAATCAGGTTTCCACATACCGCTGTCACATGCATCCATGTTGCATCACTGTTGCACCCTTGACAAATACACACAGATGCACATGTACACAGTGCCGATACATGCAGCTGAAAACAACATACATGCCTGACATCACAGACGTGTCTAATTACATACACATTCATCCAAACATGTGTGCCCACACAACTGCATTTGGCATGCAAGCCTACACACACAAGCACCATCCATGTCTCACACATTCCAGCCCTTGCATGTGTTAGCCCCACGGCCCTGTACACCCCCACCCATACTCGACCCCATACAAACAGATGTGCAACCTGAACACTACTGAAAAATCACCACACGCACAGCTCACAATCAGGATGCATGTACACTTACCGCTCGACTCCAGACGGGTCTGCCTCTCAAGGACCTGGACGTGGAGCGCTGGGGATATGCGTTCCAGGACCCTCATCTGTTCTTCCGACAAGTGGCCCCGGCGCCCCTTGGCATCCGCTGCCTTCAAGAGGCGCCGGGCCTTGTTCAGGGTCCTGGACCTGAAGTCCTCCCAGCGCTTCTTGACATGTTGTAAGTCGCGGACAGCCACCCCCTCCGCGTTGATGGCAGTCACGATGTCAGTCCAGATCCGAGTCTGTCCTTCCTTGTCGGCGCGGGAACTTCCGAAGAGGGCATCATACTGCCCCAGGACTTGCTCCACCAGGACTCCAACTTCGGTGGCACTGAAGCTGGTGCCCCTCTGCCTCTCTGGCCGGGGGTTGTCAGTGGTCTCACATGGTGTTTGCCCCGACATGACAACCCCAGAGGCAGGAGTGGGTGGGCAACTGGGTCCTGGGGCTGGGCTGTGGAGCGATGGAATCCCAGTCGGGAGTCTTCGGTTCCAGCAGGGGTGGTCACAGCAACAGCACCCCTGGCTGATGTGCAGGCAGCAAATGGCAGGGCACGTGGGCAGCAGGCAGTCAGGCAGCAGCAGATGGCAGGTGGGAGCGTGCTCGGGGCTCTGGGGGGCAGTAGTTCGGCCTTCTGGGCAGGAGCGTGGTCTTCCGTGTGCTTACGCGTGGCCAGCTTGATACGGAGTGATTTGGCACGTGAAAATTCGGCACGTCAGCGTGTAATTCGAGGAAAGGACCTTAGCACGTAAGCGCGTCTGCACGCATATGCAATTTCATTGGACAGAAGGCCCCTGAAGCGCAAGCGCCCCTGTGACGTGTACAGGCGTGCATGGGCATTTCAGTGCGCGTGAAAAACTGCACGTCCGCGTGTAATACGAGGAAAGGGCCCATGCGCGTAAGTGACAAGACGCGCGCGTGCGTTTCCCTCAGCACGGGTTAAAGGTGAGCGGGCCTATCAGTTCGCTGTACGTGCCTTTCGTGGAGACCGACGTGTGTTGCTGCTTCCTGTTGTTTCGCGCGCCATCACAACTTCACAGCTATCAAGGACGTATCTCTTCTTTGGCGGGGGTATTGGCTACGCGTGTTTTTCTGCATCGCGCTAGTCAGACGGTGAGTCGCACACGCTCTTTTTCCCACTGCGGGTGCCCCTGTGTATCGCACCCATTTTCGATGTCATAGTAGCCTGCGTGTCCCACGCGTATGCGTTATTCATGTTACTGGGTGCCACCGCGTACTGCGGGAGGTTGAATCCACGCACGTAGGCTGCAGGGTTGCGTGCACGATTTTACTGCAGTTTTGGGGTGCCTGAGCGTTGCGTGACCCGTCACCACATCACCGGGGTCACATACAGCCTTGCAGGTGCAGGGGGGCTGTTAACATCTTGCTTCCCACCCCCTTTACCCCAATTGCCCAGGTCAATTGTGGTGTACACCTCCCATTGGCACCACTCCATCTGTGCCAGCACTACTACATCGGTGCCATGGTTGGGAGGCCACCAAAGGTGAGGGGCGCCTCAGCTGGGCGTCCTCCTTGTGGCGGGCGTGGTCGGGGACGTGGCCGTGGTGACCGGGGAGTAGGAGGACTCCAGGGTGTCCAGGGCGGCCACAGAGGGGGAAGAGGCAGGGGTGCGCCACTTGAGCACAATGTTGTGCCATGTGTCGGTGCAGTCATGCCAACACCCCCTGTGGTTCCGGGGGATGCAGCTCCTGCATCTGGCACTGGCACCCGTTTGACCCGGCAGTCTGTTCCATCGACTGCCACGGGCCCAAGGGTAGTGGTAGCTGCAGGTGCAGCTGTGGACACCGCCACCCAGGCTCAGGGTCTGCCAGCGCAGGCTGCGTTGGCACTTGAAGAGCCCTTGGTAGATCTCCAAAAGGCCAGGGGGGAAACCATAGGGGCAGGCCGACCTGCTCAGACCAAGACACGTGTCCCTGGGGCAGTCATGTAATCTGCTGCCCCGAACAGCCGGGTGTTGGCAAGTGCAGGGGCAGATGCACCCAACAGCACCCCGGTTGTGAGTCTGCCAACCAGGACCGTTGCGGTCAATGACCCTGCCACAGCTGATGTTGCTGTGCAGGGTCCATTAGTGGGCACCCAGCTGCCACTGACACAAGTCAGGCTTTTGGTCATCCCTCCACCTGTCACTCCCTTGGCTCAATCCACCGAACCCACTGGCCATACTGGTCAGGGCGGCATTAGCCAGCCAGGGTCTGCGCCACAGTCCAAGAGGAGGAAGGTTGCACCTGCAGCACAGGCTGGGACCCCACACACAGCCACGACCTCCTGCACGTCGAGGAAGAAGCCTTTCTGTAAGCAGGAACTGGACTTCCTCGTGGACTACGTGCGGGGCCACAGCCGTGACATGCTAGTGGGTGCCACTAGTCAGACTACTGCTGCCCAACGTGACACCCACTGGAAGCATGTTGCGGAACATGTCAGTTCATTCGGCCATGAGGTGTGCACGGCGCAAGAATGCAAAAAGCGTTGGAATGACATCAAGCGCAGCACTAAGGCTAAGCGTGCCTCTAATTACAACTTGACTCTGGTGACTGGCGGTGGGCCTGCACCAGAGGATGAAGAGCTCACTCCGCATGAGGCTCTCGTTGCAGAGTTCATACCACCTCAATTGGTCGAAGGTGTGGGAGAGATGCTGGACTTTGATGCGCAGTCCAGTGAGTGTTGATGCGTGTTTGTTGAGGACGTGTGTGTTTCACTTGTGGGATGTGTTGTGCATGATTGCTGCTACATGTGACGTGTACATGGTTCTGATGTGCAAGTAATGCAATGCTTCCGTCATGCATGTCTCCTCTGCCTGCATGCGGGACTCCATGTAGGCATGCTCCCTTGCCCCTCCTCTGCCACTCTGCACCCCAGTTCCACCTTTGCAATGGTCTGCTTCAATCTTGCCAATGTGTACTTTCTTGTTCATGTGTCCTGTGTAGATGCTAACTTCCAGCGTAGAATCTGCCAGACATATGCCGTGTGGTACAGCCTTAGTACTCGATGCAGGGTATCTCACTTGTACTGTGCATTGGTCAGATGTCCAGCAGGGACATGAGTGCCCATTCATGCTCCATGTGCATTGCACGCATGCCCCTATGGTTCCTTGACTGGATGATCACTGTAATACAAGTCCTTGGTTACATACATTGCCTGCCATCTCATCAGCCTTCCCATGTCAACTGTGGCTCAGTCCTGCGTTGCACACATGTTTAGGCTCTGACAATCTGTGTGGCTCACAGGCCTCAGCCTGTTCAATGGCCAATGACTCTGTCCAACTCTTGTTGTGTCTTCTTCACACGTGGGCGGCCTCCAGAGTTTCCATCATGTGTCCTGCCTACTGTCCCAGCATCATTTGCAGTGTTGTCACTTGAATCACATTAAGCTCTTGATGCCAGTCAACACTGCCTGTCAATACACAGGTGTATGGTCAGCCTTTTGATACCATGCTAGGCATCCCTGCTTTGGTACTGGGGTGGAGGGGTGCTTGGCTTCTAGATATGGTACACATTGAATGCACAATGCACGTGATGTCTGAATTTGACATTGCACTGCCTTCACATTTCCTGGCACACACCATGGAGTCCTTGTACATGTAGGTAGTGAGTGGCGTACACATTTTCTGCACTGCATAGACCCACTTCCATGGAAACTGCCACCTTTCAACAGGTCTGATCACGGAAGCTATTCAAAGTTGACCCAGCATGCATGCCAGGTTATATGTTGTGTGTCACATGTCTGCCGGATGCGTTTGCTGTCGGTGTGTGTGTGTGTGTGTGTTTGTTGTGTGCTTCTGACATGTGTAGTGACCTTTTGTCTCTCTATTTTTCAGGTGATGACGCAATGGAGGTGGAGGATGGTGTTGTCATGCCAGACACAGGGTTGGTAACACCACATCAACCCGGCACTAGTGGGGGTCGTGGGGTGGTAGGCCACGAAAACCCCCAAGTGCTGCAGTCCATCTTGTCTCTGGCTGCCTATGAGTCCAGCCTTGATGACGACTCTGAAGTCCATGTTTAGTTGGATGAGCATCAAGTCCATGTGTCAGGGGTGAGTGATTCTGATGTGGACACTCCTCTGTCTGCGACCCCTGCACTGAGGGATCAGACAGTCTTGGTTTCTCCGCCCGTGGTGGATCGGGACGCAGGGTCACCCTCCACACCAGTCACTAATGTGCCTCTGACATCACGTCGATGGGGGAATGTAGTCGTGCAGCCGCGGGCGGTGCCAACACAGTGAGGACCCCCGGTCCTTGGGTCACGCAGGGGTCAAGCCCGGCAACGCGGTCACCGCGCGCAACCGCAGTATACTGAGTGGGAGCAAGACATGACTGCCAATTCCGAACGGCAGTGGGGCAGAAATGGAGAACATCGCTGAGAGCATGGAGTGTGTGGCCCGATCTGTGCTCCCCCCTGCTAGGCAGGTGCTTCTCCAGCAGCAGGCGGCACCGTCCACGGCCCGCTCGCTCAGGCTGGGCATGGCGGCCTCAGACAGGGCACGCCAGGCTGAAATGTCGTCTCTGCGTCAAGCAATTGCTGCTCACGCAGAGGCGCACATGGGTGCCCTGAGGGAGGAGTATGCTTCCCTCATCAGCGTCAAGCAATTGCTGCTCACGCAGAGGCGCACATGGGTGCCCTGAGGGAGGAGTATGCTTCCCTCAGATCCACTCTGGGTGTCCTTATGATGTCCCAGAGGCTGCAGGCAGAGGAGAGGTTTGCACAGCTTGAGCGTACCATCTCGGCTGAGCTACAGGCTTGCCGGGAGGTGCAGTAGTTGTCCAGCCAGGCCTTGCAGGAGGAACTCTCTGTTACATGTGCTACCTTGCAAGAGGAAGCACGTGTATCACGTGAGGTTCTGCATGCAGACCTACGTCACATCGCCACACAGAACCAGGCTCACCCGTCTGGCAGACTTGCTGCCGACGAGGGGCAAGCTGCGGCTAGGCGTGGCCAGGCTACTGTGCCACGTCCTCCTTTCCAGGATGAGCCAGACTCGGATGACCATCTATCTCCCACATAGGTCAGGCTGTGCAGGCGTTGAGCCCATGGAGGTTTTTTTTTTGGCTCAGCATCATCGCATGTGGATGTTGAGCAGCACCCTGTACCTCCCCCCTCCTGGGTGCCTCCCCTCCCCCCCGGGTCATATGTGGCCATTTTTTAATTTTCTTTTAGTTTAGTTAGTTAAGTTTCTGTTTGATAGTTAGTTTAATTAGGTAATGTAGGTTTTCCATTGTTAGTGTAATTAGTTAATAGTTGATTTAGTTTAAAAATGCTAGTCTATTGTGCTTTCATGTGACGGTGCAGTGCTTTGTGGCTTTTGAAGGCAACCACTGTCTGTTCCAGCTGGGCCCTTCAGGCTTGTCTTGTGTATGTGTTTGCTGCTTGGGGTCCTTGACTCACATATGCCACTCCTGCCTCCCTTATCCATGGGCTCGCAAGGATGGTTCGGTGTTACAGAATTTTACACAAGGGCTTTGGACTGTCATATCTGTGGCATGTCTGGTGCTGTGTGACTTGTGTTGACACCCCTAGTGGGGATGATTTTGGTGTTATTGTCCACTGTTCAGCTTTTGCTAGATGGCATGTGTCATGATTAATGTGTACATTAATTGCTATGCATTGTGTAGTATGTTTCATATCTTTACTATACACGTGCTTGTTGCAATTCATGCTGTAGATAGTGTTCCACACTTTGGATGTGAAAGACGGACTGATGCTGTGATTTGTGATGTGACTCTCTGACATGGTCAAGTAATGAGATGCCTGATGAGACACACACAGATGACTTTGAAGCATTAATCATGTGTTTCATGCCCTTTCTGCAGGGGGGTGAGCCTCCAGAGCACCTTTGCCAGCAGACATGGCCCATTGGACGACGGAATTCTGGACACGTTTGTTGGTGCCCACATGCACATGTGTGCACAAGCAGAGGCACAGGGATTGCAGACCCACATCCTCGAACTGCTGACATGTTCCAAGGAACTCCAGGAAAGGTGAGCAGCACAGGGGGGCCACGACACAGCAAAGCTTGCACCAGGCGAGTTGCACATGCAGGCTTAGTCACAGCACTGAGGGTGAGCTTAGACGAATATTGGTGTTGAAGCACACAATGCAGCTCACATGTGTTGGTGGACTGATGGCTGTTGATAGTAAGGTTGTCTGGGACACATGCAGGGGCAGTGGCACATACCCTCCGGTACACCAAGGTCCATTGAGGCACTTGTATCAAACATGTAGCCTTCCGAGACATGGAAAGGGGCAGCTCACAGGGACATACAGCAAAGGACATACTCGGGTGCAGTGCATGTCTTTTCCATGTACTTTATGATAAATGCACTGCCAACTTTGTTTCTGTCATGGTGGTATGCAACTTGCTCAGAAGTCATGGCTTGCTATATGGGTCTGTCTGCTTACCCAGGGAACATTGCATGTTGTGTAAATTGTGACACATTGGTGTTCCATTTGCCACGCACCCACCGGCGGCTGACTTACTGCATTGACTGTGTATGACCCGTCACAGGGGTGATGTTATATATGGGTACGAAGCATCTACACCAGATTGTCTGTTTGTAGAGTAGTTTGTTGCTATGGGGCATGTTTGGTGTTGTGTTTATGTGTAATTGGCACATACAGGTTGTTGACTGTGGCTCTCTTTGCAGCATTGCAGTGCTCCTGTAACCGGACCTGAGAGTGCGCAGGCAGGAGGCCAGCACTCAAAACCAGAGCTAAGTGTCTTGTTGTTTTTCTTTCAAACTGCTCTGCATAGGCTTGCTGGGGAGTGTACTAATGCATGGATGTATGTGTGGTTCAATTTGGTATGTTTTTTCTCCATAATCACCCGTAATCTTATGCAATTTTGAACCCTGTACCCTCTACCCGGTGTTCCTGCTTCCCGTACCTATCCAAGCAACGTTCCCTGACCCTCTTTCCCCGCTGGGTTTGCGGATGCCTGTGTAAGCCCCGAACTTGCAGGTGCCAAAACCCTAGAGGGGGTGGTTGGTTCGTACCACTCCTGAGCCTGGACTATAGAAGGCCATGACAATGATGTCCAAGTTTGTTTGGATTGTGTATGTGTTCATGCAGGTAGTACATTTTCGTGCATTCCCTAGTTTCATGTGTCATTCCTCCTCCCCTCTCCTGCCACTCATTCCAGTCATCCAGTGTGTCAACACCTGTCCCGACTGCATATCCCTGAACCTCCTTCCCCACCAGGGTCTCATGGGCCTGTGTGAGTTTGACCTTGCAGGCACCCGGGACATGGTGGGGGTGGTTGTTTCATGACACTCCCGCGCCTGTACAGGGGACCTGTGACAGTACACATCCGTTCATGGTGCATCATCCTATGCCATGTACCACACATGTTTCACATCCTGTTGTGACATTGTTTTACTGTGCTACCTTGGTTGTTGCATCATTGTGGTAGTACTTGGCCTTTGTGAGGTACTGCTACGTCAAGTCATCTACTGGAGGGTGTTCTGGTTCGTTTATCTGGCTTGGATTATGTGATTTTGGACATGAGTGTGGATTATGAGGGTGCAGGCACCTTTTTACACACAAGGTGGGAGATGGTGACGAAGGGTAAAGGTGATCCTGTGGCCAGGTGGAATTGAGGTTTGAAGGCTCCATGACCCAGGTGCAGTTGTTCAGTGGGTCATGGTCATTTGTGAGGGAGGGGGGGTTGTTGTTGATAGTTGCCTTGCCCTGCAGTGTGATGGGAACTCTGACATTGTAATGGTGGTATCCTATGTACATGTTGTGTTCTGCTGATCAATGCCTGTTCATGTGTTGTGTTTACCTTTCAGGTGCGAGGGGATAGTTGTGGTTTGACATGCTGGGGTGTACACATGGTGAATGTTCACATGTGATGTGTAGAGAACACTAATGGTCACTTGAGTGCACATGCATATGTGGAGTGCATGTCCCTGCAGAACCACACACTTGCACTCTGATGCACTACATGTACTCCCACTCTTGCATATCCACGTGTACACTGTTTGCCTTCTGGTGCCCACTGTGTCCCTGCAGCACATGTTCTGTGACCGATTATGGATCCTGTACATGCCTAATTTGCTGTTTGATGTGGTCTGTCACTTAGATGTGATGCTCAGGGTGTGCATCACACACAATAGCTGTTCACTGTGCTGTGCGCTGAGCAGTGTGTTGCAGGAGTAGGACACGGCACACATGAGCTGCAGTGTTGATTTTGCAATGCACAATGTGCATGTAGACAAGCATTCATTGTTATGTTACGTCTACAACTCTTGTGATGCATTTGGAAATGACTTATTTTGGGTGGGAGATTTTGTTGGTCTGATTCCGGGTCAGGCATCATTGTCTGATGCCACTGTACATTTAGGACATGGCAATGTGTATCTTATCGTTACTGTGTTGGTGTATGGGTATTGCTTGCCATGTCATGTTGTGGTTTTGGAGGGTTTGAGTGACATGACAGTGATGGCCATGGCCTGTTTTGCAGGTGTGTGTGATGCACACCTTGCATGTCAGGGTCATCCGCTTCTCAGAGCAACTAGCTGGGGGTATATCTCTCTCCGCGGCAGGGCCCTCCCTCTGGAACAGCCTTCCTGCCTCACTTGAACTTGAGGGGAACCATCTCCAGTTCTGGAAGCACCTCAAGACCTTCCTCTTTGCTTCTGCTTTCTCTCTGCCTCTCCCTTGCGGAATTCTTCAATGGAACTGCACTGGAGCTGCAACTAGGCCACTCTCACCGACCTCGGTCCCTGGCCCAGCCACTCTCCACTTGCACTGCCTCCCTGGCAACCCCTGCACTGTGGTACTGTCTCTCTATCCCTACAGCCCACCCTTCCCAGCACTTGTCTGCACTTACCTTTGCAGTTGCCACCAGCCGACCTATGTATTTTTTTTGTTGATCTACTTCCCCTGTACTGCACTCCCCCCCTTCCCCTTGCACTTTTCCCTTCCCCCTACCCCTGCACTTGCACAATCTAAATGACAGCTGGCCTAGTAGTACTGTTGTCTGTCTTCCCTTGTTCCCCCCTCCCTGCCTCATCGCACCTTGAAATACTTGTGTATAGGCCATATCATGTCATATGTCATATGTGTGCCTTTTGGTCACATGGGATAGCTTGTGTTTAAGTAGCTAGGGATGCAGACGATGTGGCACTTCCATGGCAACTATCTCAGGGTGGTAGGGTTGTGACAGTTGACTGTCTCTTTGTCATCATCGATTGTCACCTGGTATGTGCCAGGCCTGTGTGCACTCCGCAGGGGTGGGAGTTTAGGTAAAAAATGTGGCCACAAGCTGGGTCCGGGCTTCCTCGCCACGTGCCCTGTCCCCTCCCATGGGCAGCGCCTGTGCCTGTGGTTGGGGATGTGGGGGCACCACCATGTGCACCGGGACGCCCTACCGTGTTGCAACATTATGCAGGACACATGCTGCCACAATGACCCTGCACACTACTGGTGGTGCATAGAGTAGTTGCCCGCCAGAGCGGTCAAGGGAGCGGAAACGTGACTTGAGCACTCTGAATGTGCGCTCCACTATGGCCCTGGTTGCAATATGGGTGGCGTTGTATCTTACCTGGGGTGGTGTGGTGGGGTTCCGGATTGGCGTCATCATGTGGTTGCTCAGAGGGTAGGCACTGTCCCCTGGGGAGGTGATAATAGTTGAGATTATTAGGGTTTGGATATTTGTCTGTGTGTGACTTGCATGCATGTGCAAGGGCATTTGTACTGACCTAGGAGCCATGTGTCGCCATGCTGACCAGCTTCCAGGGCCCGGCTCAGGGCGGACATTCTGTATATGAAACTGTCATGGGTGGAGCCAGGGTAGTTTGCATAGACAGAGGTGATGATTCCCTTTGCATCGCATACCACCTGTACATTGATGGAATGCCAGTGCTTGCGGTTTCGGTAGATGTGCTCAGTGGCCCTAGGTGGACGTAGGGCCACATGGGTGCAATCTATGGCACCGAGCACTTTGGGGAAGTGTACCACCCTGAAAAAATCCAGGACAACGGCCTGCCTTTCTGCGGGTGTTCTGGGCATGTATATGTGCCTGCGGACTGAGGGGCGCGCTGTCATGATTGCCAGTACATGGTGTAGGCAGCGTGACTGCGTGGCCTGTGAGACCCCCCCCACTATGGCAGTGGTCCGCTGAAATGACCCAGTGGCCAAAAAATGCAGGACATTGAGCAGCTTCTCCAAGGGGCTCAATGCTTGGGAGCAAAGGGTGGGGGATGTAAGGTCATCTTCCCACTCCCTGACCAGGTCTAGGATGATATGGGGTGGAAACCTATACCTGCCATAGACCTGGTTGTCAGGCATCCCAAAAAGGCTTGTCCGTGGTGCGAAAATGCGTGCCCTGGCTATTCTCCTCCTCCTGTGGTGTCCCACGATCAGTGCTGCGACAAATGGGGCATTCATCGTAGCTGTATATACGTGTTTGTTGTTTGCGCGCACTTTTATACTGTGCGTGGGGACGCTTCCGCCTGCCTTCGTGTGGCGGACGCGTTGACGCCTGTGCGCGTCTTTTGCCGTGCGCGGGTTTCCCGTATTCGGATCCATGAATACGGGTTGTTCGCGTGCGTGTGGGCGTTCCGTGTAGTTCCCTGCACTACTTCCCCAGTTACGCCTTCTTTTTCACACGTTGTTCCCCATTCCACGTGTTACGCCCACTGTTCCACCCACTTTGGTTGTGTGCGCCGCGCTATGTGCGCTTTTGCTGTGCGCGTAGCGCACGCCGTGGATGCCTGCGTGCGCCATGGCTGGATTGGGCGCACGGACAGCAGGAAACACGTGCAGCATCTTCCTTGAATCGCCTGCTTGCGCATGGATTTTCGGCGCACGTTTGTTCCATGAATCGGCCCCTTAATCTTTTCAAACCGTGAGAGCAACTGCACCTGTAATAACCATTCTTCAATACATTGGCTTTTTCCTCGTCTTCCAGAGGCGCAAAATCTGCTGTGTCGCCACCAGAAACACTTTAGTAACCCAACATAGTCGCAGAACTCAGATGACACGTGCCAATTGGTGATTTCAAAAGTACCGATAACGGTGTCCTTAGGAAAGGATATGTTCCAAACCAAGTCCACTCTATCTAAAATATCACTCCAGAAACCCCTAACCCTTAAACAATCCCATAGCATGTGAAGCATAGTGCCTTCTTCCTTAGAGCAACTCCAGCATTTATTATCCTCTCTTAAACCAAATCTGTGCATTCTAACCGGGGTCCAAAAAAGACGCCCCAAAATCCTCTGCTGAATGTACCATAGATTCAGGTGAATCTTCATCTTAACTGGGACTTTCCATAAACGTTCCCAATCCTTCATCGTAATTTCCCCACCCAGTTCATCACACCACGCAAGACGTAAACTATTCCATGAAAATCTGATCTTTTCCTATTCCGGGAACAGCTTTAAATAACTTAACACTACACAAGGAGCAACTACAAGAAAACTACACCTTTCCGGTCTTAGTAACAAAGGTTCATCAAGCATTAATAATCTCTCAGATATCAAACCTTTCAACAAGTTAAATCTCCTTAATACCCTGTTATGGAGTGTATAGTTCCCCTCGAGAAGCTCAAACGATAACATACCCTCTTCACCCCAGACATCCCTTATAAGCAATATACCTTTATTCATCCAACTTTTTCAACATATCTTATTATCAATCTGTAACCCTGGATTCTGCCAAATTGAGGCCTCCTCATATAAATATAGTCCCTGTCCCCCACCTACAATCATTGATGTAACTGCATCTTTGGTAGCAAGTACAGCCTTTAAAATACTGACCGATCGAGGTAAATTACCAAGTGAGTATAAAGATTCAATTTGAAAGGGTCTCATTTTAAACTCTTCTATTTGAGCCCATATTGGATCTCCTGAATCATTCATCGAAAAATAGAAGATTGACTTTTTAATAAAAACACTTTTGTAATAATTTTCAATGATAGGATAACCAAAACTCCCATCATGTACACTTCTAATCATCAAATATCAAGGTATCCTCTGTCTTTTCCCAACACCCCATAAGAACCCCTGAAAAAACACGGTCTACACAACCCAGAACTTTTTTTGTGAATTTTAATGGTAGAGACTGAAAAATATATAGAACTTTAGGTAAGAGCACAATTTTGATAGCATTGACCTTTGCTCAGATGGATAACGGGAGCCTGTTCCATTTATGGACAATATTCCTTGTGTTTTCTAAAACCTTATCAATATTGAGCCCAGCCATTCCTTTCATATCCCTGGACAAAAATACCCCTAAATATTTCACCTGACAAATTTCCCACTTACAATTCCAATCTAATAATTGTCTACGCACCGGAGTATCCCGAGCCGGGAACACAACAGTCTACTCCCAATTAATTTTGTAACTCGAGAGTCTATCAAACTCATTAATCATATTCCTTAAAATGCCATCCCATACTTCAGGATTATCAAGAACAATTGTTACATCATCTGCATAAGCCAGAATGTTTACTTCAATCTCTCCAATTTTAAAGCCTGACAAACAGTAGGATTGTCAAATATATAGTAAAAACGGTTCAAGAGCCAAATTAAACATATAAGGCGATAAGGGACATCCCTGACGCATACCGTAAAATAATTTGAAAGAAGTTGAAAGAACCCCATTTACCCAGACCCTGACACTGATTCCCGACTTTAAGGCCCCAACAGCATTTATGAATAAGGTTCCAAAATCCATCTTTGCCAAAGTGAAATTTAAGAAAGCCCAATTCACACTATCAAATGCCTTCTCAGCGTCTAGAAATATAAAGAGTAAATCAACTGATCCTATAGATGACAAATTTAAAATATCTAAAATCCCGATATTATCATATCCATGATGTTGCTTCATAAAACCCACCTGAGTCTTATCAATTAAAGCACCTGTATTCTTATCCAGCCTAGAAGTTAACATTTTCGTAAATATCTTTGCATCCACATTCAGAAGCGATATGGTGCGATAATTGCAGCAATTCGATACATCTTTCCCATCTTTGGGGATCACTGAAATCACTGCCTCTATCATGGAGGGGCGTAAAGTCCCCTCCATATGAAACCGATTGTAGAGCTCACATAACTCTGGTGCCAACTGCTCAGTAAAAGATTGGTAAAACTCAGTCGGTAACCCATCTGGGCCAGGCGACTTTCCAGTCTTCAACTTTTTAATAGCTTCCAACACCTCCTCTACCAAAATAGGAGCATTTTGAATTTGAATTTTGAAGCATTTATAAACGCACACACAGTGAACTAAATCGTATCCTTGTGCAGATGGAACAAAGTCAATGAAAAGGGAGCGGGCAAGCCCATCTGGGTCGTATTAGAACAAACAGACTAAACAGGGATCCAAAATCTTTAGATTTACTTAGAAAGATAGGTTTTGAGACCTGCTCTAAAACTCATCAGCGAGTTAACTTGTCTCAGATTTAGTGGGAGACTATTCCACAGCCTGGGTCCAGTCACTGAAAAGCACTGGTCTCCTCTTGATCTACACTTCATCCTAGGAATTACAAGGAGGAGTTTATCCTCCGACCTATGGGTGCTGGTGGGTTGGTATTGTTTCAATTTGTTTATCAGATATACTGGTGCCATCCCATGCAAACATCTATAGACCAGGCAACCAGTCTTGAATTTGATCCTATCTTCCACCATCACCCAGTGTAATTATCGGCAGAGACCAGATGTGTGAGTGTTCTTGGCTATGTCAAAAACCAGTCTCAGTCCAGCATTTTGTGCTTTTTGAAGGCGATGGATATGATTACTCAGTGCTCCTCCCAGAAGTCCATTGCAGTAGTCAAGGTTTGAATTGACCAACGCCCCCACCACCGCCGCCGGATCTGCTTGGGGCACATAGGGTAAAGCTTGGCGCAAAAGGCGAATATTATAGAATACAGACTGAGCCTTGGTTAAGACCTGGGCATTACATCCCAAATCCCTCTGCCAAATACAGCCCAGATGGTTTACCTTGGTGGAATATTTGAGGCTGGCTCCCAGAAACTGGGGTTGAGGAGGGCATTTTTCTCCATCAAGGAGATGTTTAGGGCCAAACAAAATCACCTGTTTTCTTTGGGTTCAATTGCAGCCAATTTTCTTCCAGCCATGTACCTATTCCCTCTAAACATCTAGTAAGCAGGGTAAGAGCTTCCACCACATCATCGAGCCTGATGTATAGCTGAGTATCGTCAGCATAACAGTGAAACCTGAGATGGTATTTTTCCAGGATATTCATCAGGGCACGAGCATCTAGAAATTCTCTGGCTTCATCAGACAGACAAGGAACCACAATCGTGTCAAAGAACTCTACCAGGTCATTTCCCAACAGATCATGTTCCTCAGTATATAAAGATTCATAATAAGTACGAAAACGCTCACTCATTTCTTTTCTATTTACAATAATTCTACCAGACACATTTTTTTATTTTTGAACAAAGGACCTCTCACACAAACCCTTCAATCTATTTGCAAGCAATTTACCCCCACAATCCCCTTTCTCCCAAAAGCGTTGCTTAGAATAAAATGTTCCATGATCAGCTTGAATCTCAGATTCTAGACGTAACTGCTCATACAATATGTTCATCTTTAGCAATCTTTCACAGATCCAGTATGCGCATAAACAGATTGTAATCTTCCCAGTTCCAGCTCAAGATCTCTCATTTTTGCTTCTCCTTCCTTCCTCACTCTAGCTGTCTAATTCATCAATTCACCCCTAGCTGAGGCCTTAAATGCATCCCACACAACTAGACCGTCAGCCGAATTTCTATTAACATTGAAATAATTTGACACAAAACTGGAAAGTGACTTTAATGCATTTTCCTTTTTCAGAATAAATGGTTTTAGTCTCCATCTAGCAGAATCCAGAGAGCGTGGATTAAGAAGTCATTTAACCAAAACAAGGGAATGATCTGAGAGATGCTGCTTACATATCCTAGCTTCAATTATTGTCTCAACCAATTGATCGAACTGAGTAAGTAGTCAATCCTTGAAAAGGAATCGTGAACTGGGGAATAAAATGAAAATTCCTTCATATTTGGATGCAAAAACCTCTAAGAGTCTATTAAATCAAATGTTTCTGCAAAATCCCGAAATTCTCTCCTAGATTTCTGGCCAAAAGAGCATGCCGAAGACCTATCTAACCTAAAGTCCATAACACAATTGTAGTCCCCTCCTAAAATGACTACTTCCCCCCTCATATCAGCTAAAAGTTTAGTCAGAGAGTAAAAAAAAAGACTCCCCATTGCACATGGGCCATAAACAGAGCCAATAGTAAACATTCTATCTCCATATTTCAGGTCAACTAAAATGACTCGACCTGCATCATCCATAACTATCTTATCCACACTTATACCAACCCTCTCCTAATCATGATCCCAACACCTCGTGAATTTGTGGAATAACAGTTAAGCCACACTTTCGTATATCTAGAATTATTGAGGAGATTCTCAGTGCCATCCTCAAAGTGCGTCTCCTGTAATGGAATCACATCAATCCTTTCCCTCCAAATCCTGGACAAGATTGACTTCCTTTTAGAAGGACACTTCATACCTCTGACATTCCAAGTCCCTATGGTGAACAAACCCATATCATGGTACTTTCTATCTTAAATATCACAATTTTTCAACATATATTTAACACAGATAAAATGTTCTTTACAAAAATAAAGATCAAACAACAATAGAGTGATAAAAAATTGAATCAGAGCAGAAGAAGTTATAACCTCTTCCAAACAACCAAACAACAAAGCAAAAGACAAAAACATACAAACAAATCGAATAAAACGAGCCCAATAATAATCAGGCTCACTAAGAGTTACATTATTTACAAAACAAGACCTATTCATAACCACACTTCAGAAATCAGTGCCAATTTTTAAAAGATGTAGACTATCCATCTAGTTATTGCATCAAACACAAATTACTAATAGTGTGCAATATTCTCACCCTAATATTATCTTAAATGACCTGTTAATATGTGAAAGCAGACCCAGTAACATACTTTCCCCTTAAAACTATTTACCTACTCTAAACAAACATGTATTCTATTTAAAAAATAAATAAATGATTTGATCATGCCTATATGTTTGGTGTGTGAACCAGAGTGATCACGAAATGCAAAATAAATGGTGTCCAAAGCCAAATTGTGTTGAATTGATGTATTTAATGCTTTTACATCTAATGTTCCCAATTGATACTGGGGTTGCCACCTAGTTGAGTTAAGAATTATGAGTGTTTGCGTGGAGTCTTTGATATACGCAGCCAACAAAGGAACCAGGTCCTTTATTGCTGTATCAATGTATTGTGAAAGGCCTTCAGTTGCCCAGCCGAGTCCGTTCAATATTGGTTGAACGTCAGGAAGATTATGATAACTCTTATGTATGTTGGGCAGAAAATACATTGTTGGAATAACCAGATGAAGTCTAATGAGAAAAGCTCTTTCCTCATCGGTGAGAAAGCCATGAGAATTCCAGTCATAGATTAAGGTGGTCAATTCTGCAACCGTTTGAATGGTGGGATTACCATTGAGTTTCATATAACACCCAGGGGTAGCTAGATGGTTATTAGCCATTTCTAGGAAATCTGTTGTATTCAGTAAAACAACATTACCGCCTTTATCGGCCTTATTGATCACAATGCTGGGATCATTGGCTAGATCGTAGTGTGAATCCTAACACACTTCATCTAACAGCAATAGCATCAACTGCCCTAATAGTCCAAAGGGGAGGGTTGTGCTTCATTAGGGGGGAAAAACGGCAAACTTGCTGGAGGTGTTCAAGGTAACAAACACCCCACCCCGAACAAACAGAGGGCAATAACTACATAATCCTAGTCTCAGGCCCAAACACTTGCCCTGGCAGGGGACCAATTGAGTGCCACCCGTTTCTTTCACCGCTATCCAACATGGCAGTGGACGCCGGGGAAAGTGCAGCCGAGGCAGAAGGAAGAGTCCCTCATTGAGGGAGAAGGAGTTGGCATTGATGCCAAAGGAAGGACACGAGCTGAACATAACCGAATTGACCTCTAAGGAACTCTGGCAGTCAACACAACAGGAGTCTAATGCTGTCTCCCAGGAAGAGGTGCCAGAATGGGAGGGAGTGAGGGGGTAGAAGGGTGGAAAGAAAGGTGGGGGAAAGTAATCTGCTCGACCCGAAAACAAAAAACCTGCCTACCCAGAGGGAGGAAAGATGCTATAACTAAGCCCAAGCCCATGAGCTACCCATGCTTCAGAAAGGCTATGGGCAATGCTTGTATTTGTAGTGGTTGGAACTGTGAGAAATCAGAGGGTGTCTCACAGGCTAGGCCCGTGGGGTCTGCCATCTAGGTGGCCAGGACAAGACCGTCGCTTTTGCATCCAGTTCCCGGGGGTGGACAAGTGTGGGAGGATCACCTGGCTGGGGGATCCTTGGGGAGTGGGTGTGGGATACCTAATGGTGAGATGCGGTATCCCCCCTTTAAAACCTTTACTCCCTCTTTTCTGATCAAGTACATGAGTTTTGTAACCCCCCATCGTCCCTTCCCTGCCCAAACACATATACATTCCCTTTGCACACTGGGGAAAGACAGACTTGAACATGTCCCGGTGCCGTGGTCAGGCCGAGTCAGGCAATTGCCTGGAATCTCTCACACCTGAATCCCCTTTGCCTTCGCACCTGGATAAAAGGCAGAGAACGGGAACACACTTCGAGCAAGGCAAGGAACGGGACAGAGCACATGAAGGAGCAGCCTATTCTAGACCGTAGCTGAATCGAAGAAGCCAGACAGAAAGTGATGAAATGAAACCAAGGAGGGTGTTGCCCTTGGGCCGTTTGACAAGAAATCGCTGGGCTGGTGAAAACTCAGAAGTAGCATGTGTGAGGCAGATGAGTGAGGCCAGAGAATCCTGTAATGCCAGTCTGAGATACCAGTGGCCCTCTTGCCTGACTAGTCGAGTTGGGGGAGAAGTGCAGCCGCCGTGGTTTCGCTCTTGACTCCATGATCAAAGCCGCGAGCCGAACCTTGTATACAGCTGGTGAGTTGAAGGCAACTGTGTGAAACTGGGCTGCGTATGAGCGAAGGATACAGGCGGCAACAAAGTATCCTGTGAGGTCGAATGGAAAAGGCATTTGATGAAAGACGCAAATTAAAAGGAAAGCCGATAATTGATTTCTGATCTTTGAGAAGTGAACACATGATACTAAGTAGCAGAGTAGTCTGGCACTGTGTGTGTGCCCAATCGAAAGGTCTCTGCCTGAATGTATCCCGCTAACAGAACTTATTAAATGAAACTTATGATTTATGAGGAAGAGAATGAAAGTGGTCCTGTGAGGGGTTAAGTCAAATCCTTAGCACAATCGAAAGTCTGAGGTTTGCAGTGAACTGCGAAAGTGAAATAGGAGCCTGAGCCCGACGGAGGGGGAATCAAAGTGAAATGTGAAAGTGGTGGGCCATACAGAGGCCCGAGTCAGACGGAGGGAGGCCTATGGTAAATTGTAAAGTGAAAAGGGGTTCTGAGCCTGGCCCAGGGGGACTCAAAGTGGACGTAAAAGACTTTTGTTGTTTAAAAAAGTGAACTCCCGAGGAAAGGAACTTTGAACAATCTTTGTTGAACTTTTGTGTTGCAAGGGAGAATCCTTCCTGGATTGGGCAAGAGACTTTTGCAGAGAGCTGATATATAAACGTGGAACTGTGCCCTTGTGCTTAGCCGAGCTGAAGTGTGTTGCAAGCCCAAGTGTGCACCTTGTCCGTGGTAAAAACGTGGGGAAAGTGGACCAACTATCCAGTCATCCTGTCATTATTTCATGACACACTTTTTGTTATCTATATCATTTTCCACACTGTTTATTGTTTAGAAGTAGGGATTGGCAATAGTTTCTTTTAGTATAGGCCCTTTTATTTTGATGAAGACACTACTAGGACTGCATTATCTTTATTTTGGTGGTCGTAGCTTGCTCCCATCCTTAGAGTTAGGTTCAGGCAGGCGTGTTTCCAACCCCCCTGAAGTTCAACAAACACCCTTGATCTGTGATCACTTTTGTCTGTTTTACTGGTTGATACTTTGCCTTCCTTACAGAACCCACAGTCAATAATGGCCGCCTTTATCAAAATAACTGAAGATATAACCAAATTGAAGTGTTAAGTAGCTAAATTGGCAAAGGCCACTGACACCGGGAAAGAATGCCCTGCGGCACCAAGGGTTGCCTGGCACATACTGAATAAAACAGGTGAATCAGTAAATAAGGTACCCTGGATAGGTAATGTAACACGCAAAGGCACGCAAATCACTCAGTCTACCATGCCGGTGCAGCAATGGTGAAGAGGCGGTTATACCTAGAGAAAATATCAAGGGTCTAAGTTCATGTAATGAAAGAACAGTCAGTAACCCTAATAATAGTGGTGATAGGGATGTTCTAATGCCTGTGATGGTTATACCGCCTGACCGTGTGTATAGGAATAAACACCCCAGCCGGCACATTGACAGACAACGGGACACCAGACTGTGTGTATAGGAATAAACACTCCGGCCGGCCCATTGACAGACAAGGGATGCCTATAGGCACATGCAATCTAGGCAAGGAAAGTATGGCAAGTCCGAAATCAGAGGGGATAATTTAATGGGTAGAAATGTGTACCTGAACGATGTCCCAAAACTGGGAAATGGATGTGTTGAAGTCCAATCATCATTGGTAAACAAAAACACCCACTGGCTGCGTAATGTTTAGAGGCCGTAAGTCTGTAATAAGGGAGGATAATGTGGGTTGTGTGAGGGGTATGATGCTAAGGGGCAATGCAGACATTGTTCAAGTTTCCCTGAATGATCCAGGCTTAGTCGAGGGACTATTGTCAATAGAGCTGAGATCCTATCCACCTGTATGCACACAAATGTCAGTTCGACCTAGAGCATCCCTGCCAGACCACAATATGATAAACTGCTTTAGTGGCCCGAGAATGACACCTGAGATAGTTGCAGGGAGCACATAGGGGTTGGATGCCGTGGATTGACTGTTGAGTGCGGATGGAATGAACCGCTCCCTGCCCTCCATGCAGCAGCACGGGCAGGTGTAGGACCTCGCTGGAAAATAAATCACAGTATTGTCTTGGAATGTGACAGGGGTCAAAAGACTTCTGCCGGACTCCGACTGGGTCAGATTTATCCATCAATGTGACCTTGTTTGCCTTCAGGAAACTTGGGCACTAAACCCCTTCGAGCTGCTGGGATTTAGCTCCTATTGCCTGAACGCCAGTAAAGGCCCTAGAGGAAGACTCAAGGGATGGCTGACAATTCTGATCAGACCTGCTATGGACCTTTCTAGAAAAAGAAATTGCTGCTGACCTTTTGTGTCTAGAGTTGACCAGAATAAAGGGGGAGAGTCTGTTGTTATTTAACATCTACAACAGACTCAGTGGGGATGCCCCACTGGAAAGCGTAAGGGCAATGTGTCAATTAATCAAGGACTCCCAGACACTAAACACCCATCAATCGGTGATCATGCTATCTGTTGTCTGTCTTTTTTTCTCTCCTGTGTGCACCCTGAGGCCTCCAGGTTAGTGGCGCAATACAAGAATTTAGATAGATAGATAGATCATGTGAATGGGGGATTTCAACGTCCAGTATGAACCCGTGGAAGCACTGGTCGGCCTATGGGACATCAAGATGCAGTGTTTGGGATACCCATATTGGAAACAGTAAAAACAGCTAGGATGCATCCCACTCCTGTATAGGTCGCAAGATTCATATATGATGTGGGATTGCGCTCATGTAATGGGAGTGTCCCCCCAGACAACCCAGCAGGAGTCACTTATGTAGGACATCGGGTCATCTCACGGATAGATTATATCTTGATAGTATGGTCGGCTGGGAAAGGTAAAAAGCTTGGAAGTGATCACACGTAGTGACAGTGACCACCACCCATTAAGCTGTGTAAGTACTGAATGGGGGGGCGAAGGAGGTCGGGTGGATCGGGGGGAGGGAGTGCACGGGTTTTCTCGGGACAGTCCAAAACAGTGGTACATTGGTCATCAATAGACCTGGGCACGATCAAGCCATGCATTTATGCTAATATTGATACCCACATTGTCCACATCTGCTTGGATGGTAACGCATCTGTTAACGCAGGAGAACTGTATATGGACATGATGATGACTTTGTCTCATTTCTTTGTTAAACCACTGCGGAAAATAAGAAGGAATAATCTCGGTAACAAGGGCTGGTTCGACAAAAAATGCTATCAGGCCAAAAATGTCCTTTTAACGTATCTTAAAAATACAGATGTGATTGACAGAGCCCATTTAATAAATCTTCAGACTAAATCTAAATTCATTATAGCATCTAAAAAGTCACAGTACACAGCCAACAAATAGGATGAACTGTTATCTTGCAGTGTGAAGGGTGGCCAGATTAATTTCTGGAAGATTGTGGGTGGTGATGAGTTTACATTAATGGGGGCTGTCTCGAGTAACAACCCCCCAGGTGTCTGCTATCAACATTTTAGTATGCTCTATATAAAGGAGAAGGGAGAACAACAAGAAACACTCCAACATTATGATAGTGTGCATTCTGAGGGGAACCATGAACATTTTTCGATTGGGGAAGTGGAAAAGGCCATTAAGGGACGTGGTTGTGGGAGGGCCCCTGGGCCTGATGGCTACCCAGCCATTTTACTGAAGCAAATTTCAGAGTGGTACATTTCATCGCGACCATAATACCGATAAAAATTACAAAAGTAAATAGTAAATAGTAAATAAATATATATAGGGTGGAGGGGTTAGGGGTTAAAATGGGTCAGGATGGGGTTGGGTGAGATTTGAAGGATAGAAAAACAGGGGGCTGGGAGGGTATCCCCTCGATATAAAAGAAAAACAGGGTTTTTCTGTATTTTGGCCACAATGAAATGTACCCTCTGAAATTTGGTTTGGTAATATCACATATGGAGCCCCAATCGACCTACTGAAAGATGAGCTTTGTGCCTGGGTCCCCGTGCTGAAATATATGTGTTTGATTTTGTGGCAGGAGCAGGGGGAGTCCACCAGTCCTGGCGGGATGTAATAGTTGGCCCACTATACAAGAAAGGCGATAACAAGAACCTGGGTAATTATAGACCCTTCTCGCTTCTGGATGCAGTGGGCAAGGTGTACGCCAAGGGGTTGTTAACACGTCTACAACACTGGGCCCTGGAGAATAATACAATTAACGGTGGCCAGTCATAATGTAGAATGCAATAATGTAGAAAGTCAAAATGTCAAATTTTTTTTTTAGAAAACAATAATGTCGAAAAACAATAATGTCGAATTTTTTCTACATTTCTTAGAATTTTTTCGAAAAAAATAAATATATATATAATTAAAATGTGTTGAGTATGAGGGGTGAGAGGGTGGTGGGGGGGTGGGGGGGGTGGCCGGGGGTGTTGGTGAGGGGGTTTGGGGGGACCCCCCCTAGTAAATGATACTCTTCTTGTTTATTTATTTATTGATAGTGCTAATTGACATTTTCTTTTGACATTTTCTTTTTCTAAAAATTGACTCTTTTCATTATATGTATAGGTTTTCGACATTATTGTTTTCTGCATTTTTTTTTCTACATTTTTGTAAGTCGACATTTTTTTTTCTACATTAGGACTATAAACCACAATTAACAACCTTCAAGCTGGGTGTTCCTCCGGTTTAAGTACGGTGGATCAATGTTTTAGGCTAAATGTCATTCTGGCCAAGTATGTATCATTACAGCATGTCCCAGTCTATGCAATACTTATAGATCTCCGCGCAGCTTTTGATAGTGTTTCTCGTTGTAAGCTGTAGTCTGTGATGAGGGAGAAGGGAGTTCCTGGATCCCTCCTGGCCTTAATCCAGTCTCTTTACACGGGCAACAGGGCGTCTGTGAGATGGGGGATGAATGGGGAGAGAATTGATTCCTTTTCTGTAGGTAGGGTGGTCCAACACGGGTGTATTTTGGCCCCCCTCCTTTTTGTATGTATATTAATACTATAATAGAGGAATTGCTGGCCTCCGGTCTTGATGTCCCGAAGCTGGTCTTGGATAAGTCCCCAGCGTTGTTCGATGCAGACGATGCAGTGCTGTTATCCACCACTCCAATGAGGTTGAGGCATAATTTGAAAATCTTTATTAAGAAATGTGAAGACCTCTCCATGACACTTAATTTAGAAAAATCTAAAGTGATGATTTTTAATCGAAAAGGCTGCAAGAAAATAAAACTGAGGGTTTCAGTGGACGATTATGTCTTAGAACAGGTACGCCACTATAACTACCTGGATATTAGGTTTGCGGATCACCTCACATGGACGGCACACCTTTTAAAAGCTACAGCGACCCAAGAAGATACAGCAGTCGGGTGCAGCGTTTTTTCAGTAGTCATGGCAGGGGGGTTATTTCCCCAGCACTAAAGCTGTGCAAAGCCCGGGGTTGGGCTGCATCCTCATACAGGGGTCACAGTAACACCAGGGAGTTAAAGGTGGCGGACAACAACTTACTGCAGTGTTTACTTATGCAGACCAAGGGGTGCGCCTATGGCTATTATGCACTGGGAGTGTGACCTTAAGCCCATCAGCGAAGTATTAACAAATAAGCCATTGCTATACTGGATCAGGGTGTGGAGTACACCAGATCTTGTTAAGTATAGAGATGTGCTTATCAGCCTGCAGAATGTATCTGGATATGGTACCCTTAAATGGTTCAGGTTCATTCAAAAAGGTTTTGAGGAGCTGTGCTTGGACAGTTTATGAGCTAATCCAGTGGGGCTACCACCCAGCACTAAGATGCTGGTTAAGACAACATGCAAGAAAGCCACTATTAGGAATATGAAAAGGGCATGTGCTGCAGTACGGACAGGGGCACCTTCTATAATGCTAAAGCAGCTGGAGGGCTTTGAGCCATATCTAAACTGCATGGCACCTGCATACACCCGGGCACTATTTAATCAGCTGTGCACTAACACTCTTAAGGTGGCAGCCTTTACCGCAAGGTGGTCAAACCCACCGGATGCACATTGTAAAGTCTGTGGGGATCCAATGGAATCTGTAACACATTTCCTGTTATTCTGCCCAGGGTTTTCCGTATTGAGGAGACATTACCTCACGGTTCGAAATTGAGGGGAGCTGGGAGCTATTTAGCTCCTGCTTCTAGCCTAGGAGAGCATATTTAGCTTGAAACCAACAGCTACCAGGAGCTAGTTTCAGCTCCTAGGGCCAACTGGTGCCTCCCAAACATGTACATCTGACATTGACTTTGATATTTGAGAATGTTAATAAATAAGAATTAGAACACATCGAATATACATTTAAACTAAATGGTTCATACAAAATGGACAAAAGATTAAAGGAGCATCTCTGTTAGCTCCTGATTGCCTGTCGTAGCTCCTGCCTACAGGGTGATGCCCAACGCCCAGGAACTGGTTTTAGCTCCTGTTCATCGAATATCAATTTCGAACCCTCTATACCTTCTACCATGTTTTTGCTTAAGAGATATTAGATCAACTGAAATAGCGGTCACATTCTGTAAGAGCACCATTGATGTGAATTTAATATATATTCATCACAAAGGTTATTCATAGAGCCTAGCTTGATCATTAAGTGATTGCTAATGAATTATAGCATGTAAAGAGATGAACTAAGATTTTAAAACATTTTATTGAAACCTTAATAGGAAAATATTAGGTCTTCATGTGGAATTGCAGCTTATGTATTGTTGGTATTAATATGTTCTTTTATATATTGTCATGTAATTCTGGTTTTATGGCTTAAAACCGAATAAACTTATGTGGACAACATTAATAGAGACACAGTCTTAAAATAATGAAAAGGAAAAAAGAAAAACAAATGTACATATTCGATAACATCATAACCATTAATTAAAATCTACATAACAATACAATAGCAACAGTTAAATAACAGTATCTCCATCTTTCAAACCCAAGGTATTTAAAAAATCCACCACAGCAATTGCAAACGAGACAGGAGTTCCACTCAGACAATGTTTCCAAAAGAAATCATAGGCTGCCTTTTCTTTAAATAGCTACCAGACGCTTAGATTTCGATCTGTCACAATATAAGAGCAGGCGTTTAATTGTTTCCAGGGACTCTGGAAATCCACAAAAATGACAGTTAGGAGCGTCTGAACCAATTTCTTTGTATATCAACAGAATCTCCCTTGTTTTATATTGATTTCACCAGAACCTTGTAAAATCACAACGTAACTTGGGGCATGGAAAAATCCTTCAGTGAGAAAAAACGTTCCCCAAACACTTATGTCCATGTCACAGGTGTTCGGAACCTTCATAGCTGTGAAACCTATCCGTTGTGGAGCACCACTCCACTGGTAAAAAGCTTCCTTCACTATCTTGGGAGCACTCACCTATTCCGTCCTAGTGAGTCTGAGTTCATTCAAAAATAAATCAGAAGAAACCACAACATCATTCACTACTTTTTCCTGCCCTGCCATTAATACAATATACAATTCAGAGTACAAAGAATCTGGACAGGGAATCGACAATTTATAGTCAAAAGATATTATTTTCCACTGAGCCACAGACAAAATTGAACCCAACCCCAAATCAAATAACATTACAGCAAGAGGTACAGAATTAGATATACCCAAAACCCTCCTCCAGGCTCTGCTTTCCATTTTGACTAAAACATGTAGTACCAATTTTGGGAAGATGTCGATCATCAATTTGGGGATGACTTTAATGACATAATACTTAATGAGCGGAAACGAGAGAATATTTACAATATGTATTTTTAATGTAAATCATCTGGGAAATAATATGGTCAGTCCGATGTCTAAAATAACTAATAACATTTAATTTATTCGGGACTCTAAATATGTAAAAACCCAGATAAATCAGATCCAAGGCTTTCTCAAGAGGGGCACTACCCAATGCCCAATGACATTTTACTCTCATTTTCTTTGAGGAGAAGCTTATAATCTTCCTTTTAGGGCATTGATTTTGAAAAAAATGTGCATTTGCGTAACCTTCGAAGGTAGTCAGCAATCTTTGTAATCCTACATCCGTACAATCCAGCAGCAGGAACACGTCAGCATATGCCAACCATATGGACTTTAGATGTCCTATGTTAGGGGAAATTAAAGCTGGCTTCTCAATCTCTTCACCTATGTCGGATTCATATAAATGAAAAAGTCAGGGGGCAAGTGTGCACCCCTCTCGTAAACCATTCTTTGTTGGGATCTTACAGATAGCATACCCATCTTGTTTAGCCTCACCTGCACATAAGTTGTCATGTAACCAAATAATACACTTCAAAAGAGCAATTGGAATTCCCCATTTGTAAAGCTTGCGCCATAAAATATTCCTTCTCACCAAGTCAAATGCAGATGGGAGATCTTTTGTAGCTGCATGAATCATGTTGTATCTTCCACACGTAACTAGGTCTTGGCAGCACTTTAATAGAAAATCATTAATACTAGTCTCATGTAACCTCCGTAATCCAGTCTGAAAAGCACTTAGGCGACCCACCTTCTCATCCCATGTCTCGAGATATTTTAATAAGGCAGATGCATAGATCTTACTATATCTTATGTAGGGGAGGACTGGCCGCGAGGCCCTCCTCACCTGCAGCCTTCTCCCCAGGTGAGGACCATGACTCGGTGGGCGTCCCCTCATGCCACCCGGGCCCAGGTGGAGGAAGGTTCACCCGCCGACGACATTGCCCACACGTATCCTTTCCTTGCATTTACCAAAATTCAGTTAGGCCTAGAAGCCATCTTGTCCAGCAAACATGGCGTGAGTTCAAGCACACTGTAACGAGGCCCCCACCTTTGGAGGGCCTTTCATGCATCTCTGCCGCCGCAGCAGCCCTGGTAGATCCGCTGCGAGCGCGTTCCCATGAGAAAGTCGGATATGAGCTAAACCCGAGATGCCAACACTGTAACATTTTATCATTCACAATGTAATATTGCACCCCGCATGACCCGGTCCGCGAGGCCGGGGTGACAGGGAAAAAGCTGAAGCATCACTATCTGAAGAAAGTAGAAAACAATTCAAGTATTGGTATTAATGAACTACCTCTGTTTAAACAGATCCTGTAAACTGTGAATAAACCATAAAAATGTAACGTTATATGATATCACCCCAGGTCTGGACTAGTGCTGCTATAACCACAGAGAAAGATGTTGACCAAACGTGTAACCTCCATCTGTATAAGTGTTCTTTCAATATTATGTAGAAACCTGAACTCATATATGTTTTCTTAATCACCCAAAGCGGCGAGCATCAATCTCTGTAGGCCATAACCTAGAACTACCTCGTATAACGTCTAATGTACATACAATACGCACACAATGTAGTGAATATAATGTTAGGTAATGAAAAGGTACTGGAACCGACTGTATTAAAGAAATGTGTAACGAAATTGAAATATATATGTGTGTCTAAATAACATCATAATAAGGCAGAACATTATAAAAATTCTGCATTCAAAAGTCAGCAACGCACGAGGAAAAGACCTTTGTGAATATATGCAAGGCCATTCTCCCTCCCACCCTACCAAGCCTGCCAGATAAAAAAGCTAAGACTTGTGCCGCGCTCCCTCACCTCCCCCAACCAAGCTGGAGTTACTTCAGAGAGTCAGAGGCCCCGGTACCGCAACCAAGGCCACAGCCCGCCACCTGTGTTATTTACAGCACGGTAATAAACCCACGTTTGAATCCACTGATCTACCAGCACCCTCTCATAAATCCCACAAACCCCCCTAGACCCCCCAAGAATCATGACCCCGTGCAAGGACGACCCCCATCATTGGGACAAGACACAGAGACCCATTTATATAATAACTTCTAACGCGGCAGACAGACATGTATCATTCGGCCCAGGCCCCAGAGCCCAGTCCCGCGACCTAAAATACCGGTCAATAGGACACAGGTAAATCTCACCCCAACCGACAACCACCAGACCTCTCACGAGGTGCATTCCTCATGTGTTGCGTTTATTTTATAAGATAAACTGCTGAGCGATTTATTGATGAACTTAAATGTCGTTTTTTGAATAACTGCAGTGTGCATGGCCTAGGGCAAACAAGACAGGAAAGGTATTCGTCATTGTCACAGGCTGCCCCAGCATACCAACACCGCGCGGATGACCTCAAGCTGGCCTGCCAGGCCCAACCCAACCCACGAGGCTGACCAGTGACGTCTTCACGCCAAGACCAACCACGCTGCAGCAACAGCTATAGTTAGTCGACGCCACCCAATCCCAATTAACTTGTGCCCCCTATAGTGTGTAGGTGCTGATGACGTTTTTTGTATTAGAAATACGCCTGTCTTTGCTATTGTCAGACAGAGCGCTCTCGGAGGTTGCAGAGTTCTTTGCATGCCCTATTCTTGGATAAACTCCCACTTACGCTCACCCGCACTCTGTCTTGGCCTTATTCCCACTACGGGAGAGTCCTTTATTGTCTCTCATTGCGGGGAGGATCGTGCTGAAATTGGGGGCGCTTCCTTTCAGTGGTGACCCCGATAGCGTGATATCTCCAAACTATTTTTCCTAACTCCTTTTTAACGACCCCCTTGTGGCACGAGAATCTCCGGTCGAGAAGGGATACGCACGGTGAGCCGGCTCCGGGAGGCTGCCCGCCAACGGCGACCGGCACAATAAGAAGTGCGCACTCAATGAGAAAGGGTACGGGATCCCGATTGGAAAAAAATCCCCTTTGAGTGCCGCTCGCCGGAGCCAGGGGCTGACCGTTGAGTTACCGGTGACACTGCCTGGACGGACCCAGTTTCGGAGACTATCGGTTCAAGACGGGCACGTGAGTACTGAGTGCGAGCGATCGTAAAGGGGAAAGGAGGGGAAATTGTGAACAGAGGAACGGGGACAGGTAGAGGAGAAGAATAACGGGGGTCTACTAAAAACGGGTCTTGAAACTTTCTTTATTCTTTCTTTGCATATGGCCATTAGGAGTAAGAAATAAGTGAAGTGGTAGAAGTGACGGAAACCTAGCTCCGAAAGGGGGTGGAAGGCGGCGCCGCATAGTGCTATCTAAACTAGTACTGGGAATATATGAAGAAGTAAGAAATAAGTTATTGGTGTCTAGCAAAAGGAGACACCGGGAATATTTTTTAGTGATTGCTACTCTCTCTATTTCTTTTTTCCATTTCCACGGGGTAGGGGGTGAAAGCGAAAAGGGTATAAGGTTGATATACTTGTAGAAGAACTATAAAATAGGGAGCACATCTTGAGGAGTGGGGACTAAGTAGTGGCACGTACAGACGTGAACACAGTAACCTTAGCAGAAAAACAGGGACAGCTGGCGAGGGAGGAAAGGGAGGAAAAAAGGCAAGGTGTGAGTGGAAAAGCATTGTGAAGGGTGCGCGCACCGTGTGAGTGTTGGAGACGAACGGTTGACCGCGAGGTGGTGCTAGAGAGTGTTGGCCATAACTAGTAATTGATCAGTTGCAAGTGAAATCACATGAGAGTGCCTGGGAATGGGAAGGAGATGAGCTATGGTGAGTGAGAAAGGATTTGCGCAGTGAATAAAAGTGGGTGACAATTTTTGAAAGGTCCGCTCTTGTCTGTGCCATAAAGGTATATATACGCATATCTACACCTAATTAAAAGTAAAGAAGGTGAACACGGTAGTGTTAGTGATTTAGAGAATGGGGGCAGAAACTCCCTTGTCACACATTTGTAAGAGCTTACCGGGATATGCTGAACGAATAAATAAATATCATGATCAATGGGTAACAGAATTGAAAGGGGAGGGTCTGCCCCAGATTTGGCCCGAGGGAGGGTCTTTTGACAAAAGCGTTCTTGATATGGTACGAGCATGTATTAGCCTCAAGTATAAGGGAAAACAATGGCAAAATAGGAAGGAGATATTAGATCTCTGGAGATTGTTTGAGGAAGTACCCCCACCCAAAGCTCCGGCACCAAATATTGATTTACCTTCCACCACAGATAATCCACTGATGATTCCACGAGAGGAAAAGGAACAGCTAAGTACAGAACAACCTGCGGAGGTGATTAGTTTGTACCCAATATTACATAAACCAGCCCCCGCAGCAGGATATAGCGACCCTACTTATGTGCCTCCCCCCTCAACTAGTACACCACAAAGACCAACCGCACCCCCGCCATACGAAAGTACCAGAGAGCGCGCCCAGGGAAGCACACAGAGGGTGGATATAGAGAAGCTAACGAGTGACTTAGAGTCAAGGCTTACAGTGGCAAGGGATGAACTCTCAAGAATAAAAGACATATGTGAGCGCACAGCGTGCGCCCCTACACAATCAGGACGCACGTCTAGAACGTCGAGCGAAAATAGACAAATTGAGGAGGGATGGAAAAAGGGGGAAATACTGTTCAGAATTGAGGAAGAACCGACAAGAATAATAGAGGTGGGAGCAGTAGAAGGGAGCATTGGTGATGTGTCACGAGAAAGAGGGATCAGAGAGGATTTGTTATGTGATGTCAGAGGAGGGGTGGATGAGAGTGATAGGTTGAGCATGGCAGTAGGAGGGGAAAGCGAGGAGGTAGACGGTGCATGTTCACTAGGGACTATAGACGATGAATGGATGGGACGACTAAGAAATAGGGTGGGGAAGATGGCGTCATTGGAGTCAGCAGCGACTAAGGAAAAGGAGGGTGCAACTGCAAAAGGGAAGTTACAACTTCCATTGCTCCACAGAGGGGGTGGAAGACCAAACTATATACCATGGGCTCAGATGGATAAGGCTAATTTAATGAAATTATTGCCCCAGCTGTCAGGAGGGGCGAGCAAGTGGATATATGCATTTGAGAAACATACCGCCGGCATACCGTTGGCGGTAGGCGATGTGAAAAGCCTACTAGTATCCGCAGTAGGAGACCAGGCGGACAGAGTATGGGCTAAGGCTGGTTTCCCGGCTGTGACGTTAGAGTGTGATCGCCATGATGGGGCTTCTTTTAATACTGTACGAGCAAGGGTGTGGGACGCACTGCGGGAGACATTCCCAGATACCCCTGATTTGCAGTCAGTAATGCAATGTACAATGAATGACGGGGAGGACGCTATGGATTACATTCTCCGGGTGCAGGAGATGTGGAGAGCGGAAACGGGCACGCCCTGGCACCAATCCACATCTCTATTTTATTTTATCATTAAGAGAGGGCTCCCAAAGGAGGTGCAGAAGGCACTCGATAAAATAGCGGGCGTTGAGGCAAAGGGGTGGCCAGAGATCCAAAGTATAATAGTACACCATTGCAAACGGATCAAAGAGAGAGAGAGGGAAGTAGCACAGAAAAGGTTGGCAGACGAGGCAAAGTTGGTGCAATCAAAACTGGTGAAGGTCGCAGCAGCGGTAGCAGGGCTCCCACTCATGAGGGAGGGAGAAGAAGGAGAGGAGGGGCAAATAGCAATACAAGGAAGAATAGCAGCGAATTGGGCAGGACAAGGACAACGACAGTGGACTGAGCAGGAGCAGAACGGAGGTCCAACGTGGCAAGAGTGGGCCCCAAGAGGGGGAAGAGGTGGGTACAGGGGTCGAAGAGGAGGACAAGGGTATGGAGGAATGGGAGGAAATGGGTGGCAGGGTCCCAGAGGTCCACAGGGGAGCTGCTGGAATTGTGGGAGATGGGGGCACTACTCAAGAGAGTGCAGGAGCAGACAAAACAACGGGTTCCAAGAGACAGAACAGTACGGACACCCCCACCCAGGAAGCCCCTACGGCCTCCCCATGGGACAATACCAGCAACCAGACAATGTAGGACAAAGAAGTAACGCACAACTACACGGACATCAGTACAGAACACAAAACCACCCACAGAATAATGACAATGTGCAATACACGCCAGGTAACACTTTCGCCACAGTAGCTAATGGAGCGCCTGCCCCCGCACCTTACAGTGGAGTGTCAGTAGTTTCGGGGAACATTTTCGATCAAGGGGGGGCAATGAGACACCCCGCATAGGACAGCCCACAGAGAGCACTTGCGTGTCCAGTACTATCTACGACCCACAATGCATCAGAGGAACCATTGATAGGAGCGCAGATAGGAGACAAGCAGTTCATATTCATGGTGGATTCGGGAGCGGAGAAATCATGCATTAGAGAGGGCCGGTTCCCGTTATCTAATAGAACGTTAGAGACGCAGGGGTTCTCTGGGGCTGTAATTGAAGTTCCTTACACAGAGGTATTGGATGTGACAGTAGGGGGTAAAACAGTGAAAGCACCCTTACTGTACTATGAAAACTCTCCCATTAATTTGCTGGGGAGAGATCTCCTAAGCAAACTAAATATGACAATATCATTCACAGGGAGCGGTATCGTATGTTCGACGCCAGGCATATGCCCCCTCCGCATATTAGCAGTAATACACGGCCACACAATCATGCAAGAGATCAGAGGGTTACCAAGAAACGAGGAGATGTTTGTTGAGGGCATGAGAACATTGGCTCTCATAGTACCAGAACTAAAAAGGATGGATTGGAGGATTCCAGCCGAATTCCTTTTTCGTCCCATAGCAAGCCCCGACACTGCTCTTGGGTCAGTGCTATCGTTGGATTTACACGCAGTACACGTGTCAGCAAACAGAATATGTGTGATTGGCGTTGACATGGAAGGATGTGAGTGGCGGACAGTACTGTGTACAAATGCAAATATCCCACTGAGAGAGCTCTCGGACGAGGAGCTATTTTCTGACACTGAGACAGATGGCGAAATAGTGATGGAGCTAGCAATGCCATGCGACATTGTAGTTACAGCCAGAAAAACTAAAGTTGAATTAATGGCGGTAGTAGGAGCACCACATACATTTTTTGATGATGACATGAGGTCAGTACCCACTAACCTATGGACAAATGGCCCCCACGATGTGGGGTTACTACATGGGGTTCAGCCTGTGGTAATAAAACTAAAACAGGGAGCAATCCTACCCCGGGTGAAACAATATCCACTGTCACGCGAAGCAGAGGAAGGGATCAGAGAGACAATAGATGCACTACTAGCACAAGGAATAATAGTGCCCTCAAACTCCCCATGCAACACATGCATTTACCCAATCAAAAAGGCGAAGGGAGGTTCATGGAGGATGATACAAGATTTACGCCCACTCAATGATGTGATTCAGAAGGAGTTCCCTTTAGTCCCGAACCCGGCGACAATACTGTGCAACATTCCGAAAACGGCATCCCACTTCACAGTTATTGACTTGAAAAATGCATTTTTCTCGATTCCCTTAGCAGAAGAGAGCAGGTACCTAACAGCATTTACACTAGGGGGGAGGAGGTTCGAACATTGCAGACTACCACAAGGATATTGCGAGAGCCCAAGCATATTCAACAGGGTACTACATGAAGATCTGGGGAATTTGTCTGTAGAAAGCACAGTGATTCAGTACGTTGATGATTTATTGGTTTGTGCACAAACTGAGGAGGAGTGTAGAAAGGACTCAATAACACTCCTGACATTATTGGCCAATAAAGGGTACAAGGTGGACAAGGGGAAGTTACAATACTGTCTGACAGAGGTCCTATACTTGGGTCAGCTGATATCAAAGGATGGCAAGCGGATCATACCAGACAGGGCACAGGCGATTAGAACAGTTGGGGAGCCCAAAACAGTAAAAGAGATGCAGAAATTTCTGGGTATGTGCAACTATTGCCGAGCATGGATATTGGATTATGCAGCGTACACAAGGCCCTTGTTACAGGCACTAAAAGAAGCACAACAAGAAAACAAACACATAGAATGGACAGAGGAGATGAACACAGCATTTAACTCATTAAAAGAACTGATATCAAGCGCTCCAGTACTGGCAAATCCAGATTATGGGCGCGAATTTTTCTTATTTTCACACTGCAAAGGAACACTGATGACAGCAGTACTGACACAAAAAACATCGTTAGGGCACAAACCACTGGCCTACTATAGCGGCACCCTAGACGCAGTAATGCAAGGTCATTTCGCGTGCGAGCAATCCCTAGCTGCAGCCGCGTTCGCGATTGTAAAAAGTGCCACGATAGTGATGGGCTGTCCGGTGACACTGTTTGTGGAACACTCACTCTTTGCAATATTAGAGCGATCAAAGAGCACATTGACAACACAACGCGCCACAGCATATGAAATAATATTGTCCAGGCTAACATCCATATAGTAAGATGTAAAACAGTGAACCCGGCCACATTCATCACAGAGGCATGCACCGTAGAGGACATGCAGAACCACAACTGCGCCACGTACACAGGTGACGAAGGTCAGGATCAAGTGATTTTTGAGAATGCCCTGAACGAGGGAGAGGTGTATTTCGTGGACGGGTCAGCATCAATAGACATGGAGACAGGAGAAAAACATGTGGGTATGGCAGTGGTACGATTAGAGGAAGATGAATACGAGACACTAGTGCAACACCGCCTCCCATCACACTATTCAGCGCAAGCAGCAGAACTAATAGCGCTAATAGAAGCATTGCATGCCGCCAAGGGGTGCGCAGTGACAATATATACAGACTCAGCATACATGACAACAACAGTCCACGGCGGGTTGGCACGGTGGGGGCGGAGAGGGTTTCGACGAGCAGATGGAACACCGGTTCAGCATGCAGAATTATTGAAAGAACTGATTGAGGCCCTGCAAGACCCCACGGCAGTGGCCATCGTAAAATGCCAAGCCCACACCACAAATACAGATTTTATATCTTTAGGGAACGCGGCAGCAGACGCCGCTGCCAAAGCAGCTTCGTATTTACAGAAAGGTGAAATAGGAGAGTACATGTTGCACCACACAGCAAGCCAAGAGGTCCCCACAGGATACAACATGATGCCCACACAGGAAATAATAGAGCTGCAAGAGGGAGCTAGTGCAGAAGAAAAATTGCTGTGGACTAAGAGGGGATGCAGCAAATCGCCGACTGATTTATTGTGGCGACAAGAAAGTTCAGGAAAAGCGGTAATGCCAGTTACATTGTTAGAAATAGCATTTCAACAACTACACTTTCCCGCACACAACGCAAAGCAACACATAATGGCGGAGATACAAGAAGATTGGTTTGCACCTTGCCTCCAGGAACACATCACAAGGCTGGCTTTAGAATGCACGACATGTCAGATTTACAACTCAGGTATGACATTGCGCACACTAAGAGGAACGATACCAAAACCAAATGGCCCATTCAGAGAGCTCCACATTGATTATGTAGACATGGGAGAAAGGTGTAACGGGGCTCGCTACATGATTGTGGTTGGATGTCCATTCTCGAGGTGGGTGGAGGCAGGCCCTTGTGCACGCCCTGATGCGAAGGGCGCCGCGAAGTTCCTAGTGCGGGAAGTGTTTCCGCGCTGGGGAATTTGCGACGTTATTCGCTCAGATAACGGCACACATTTTGTTAATGAACTATTCAAAGAAGTGACTACGCTATTGGGAATAAAGCACAAATTATGTTCGATTTATCATCCTCAAAGTAATGGCGTTGTGGAAAAGATGAACGGTTTGTTAAAAAGCAGATTGTCAAAACTGTGTTTTTCCCTTAAAAAGACCTGGATGTACTGCCTGCCTTTGGCCTTGTTCGAGTTACGAAATCAGCCAAGTAAAGACCACCACTTGTCCCCGCATGAGATCGTCACGGGAAGGAGAATGCACACAGCGCATTCGCCTCTCCGTGAGCGTTCTGATGCACACAGAAGCGCAGCGATATTGGGAGAGGAGTTCACAGAGTACTTGAAAAAACTGACACGGGCAGCGCGCGTAATTGCGAAGCAACTAGCCCCCCCCTCTACAAGAGAGGAGGGGAACACAACCGAATCAGAGACGCTGCCTGAAAAACCATTACAACTAATGCCTGGTGACCTTATATATGTCAGAAGTTTTGTGCGGAGGTGGAATGCACCACGTTTCCATGGCCCCTATGAGGTAGTGTTTTGCACGCCCACAGCAGTAAAGGTGAAGGGCCTACGATACTGGGTGCATTTGACAGACGTACGTAAAGCTTACAGTGCCGCGGAAAGTGAGGTGCAGGACGAGGCACAGGCAACAGCGGACAATGAGGTTGTGCAGAATGAATGATGGGAATTTTGTGTGCATTAAGTGATGAACAGTGAACGCGACTGGCGCACAACAAGCATACTGGAATAAATATGTATATGTATATATATAATTTTTTGATTACAACTTTTGAAGGTTTTTGTGAGATTTTTCTTGTTTTTGAAGAAGTTTTTGTCTCTCAACTTTCATTTTTTATATATAAAATAATGTACGGATAGTGATGATTGTAAAGTTACCCTGTCTGTCAACACACCCCCTCCCTCACCCATTCCTATATTTTGTCGAAGCAACGTCACAACGTTAGAAATGTTTACATGCTTGTACTTAATGCACTTTTGTGTTTCAAACAGGATTTACCATGGCATCCAATGGGCAGCCTGCAACTAATAGATGTGTTAGATTTAGAGAAATGTTAGTAGATAGATTGACATATTCATACGAATGTGGTTTATCAATGTGTGTTATTGTGTTCTTCATCTCAATATTTTGCCTGGTAACATATTGGGTCATAGCGTTCATCTCTACCGAGATGAACGAGGGGGGAGGGGGGAATAACACCACCCTTGCCCCTGGAACGAATTCAATTACAACTATGCATATTAAAGAAGGTGATTTTTTGGTCTGGGATGGATCACACTTTGTATGGGGTTACTATACTACACCACCCACTGCTGCCCTGTCACAATCAAGAAATAAAGAAATGGAAAATGACACAATGTCCCTACCTGAAATATATAACAACCCCACGACCCTTCCCGCCCCGATCCAAAACAGCGATTTGCTGTTTATTGAGGAAAATGGAAAAGTAATTACGATGACAGAACGCAAGTTCCTATATGAAGAATTGGAAAAGGGGGGTGGGAAGGAGAAAGGGGGGCCTATTCTTTCACCTATCGAAACCAAAAGGTACAGAAGGAGGGAGAAAAGTAGGCGGAGAAGAGAGACAAGTAGAAGGGGGTATGATGAGTATTATGGGTTAGGGTTAGACAAGATGGAAGACCCACGACACCCCCACCAAGCAAATAAATGGTATGCAGATATGAGTACAACAGCCAAACAGACAACCAATGAAAGCTGTTATGTCTGTTCGCTCATCCCCCATGCATCAGGCACACCTAAAGTGTTGTTGCCAAGAGAATTGCCCATTGTGGATGCCCAATGTCTCCTTCATCTCACACTGTGTAGAATAAAGAACACCTTCCAAGCACACGATGTCTCTTTCAGAATGCTACAGAACAACAAAACGTGCTATTCACAAGCGTCTGGAGTGGTCTGTCTTAAAGAACCTTTCTTTGCAATACAAGGGACACTGTTTTCCGAAAACAAATGGAAAGACGAAGAAGTACTATGCAAAGCGGAAGCACTGAGAGGTGTCCAACCAGACAAGCTGCGGTGGATGGAAAAAACGTGCTTGCCAACATGGAAAGAACACATCCCTAAACTAACATGGGTAACAGCGATGGAGAAACCCTTCAAGCTACAAAGTGAAATACAAAACGAACTATGTTTCAAGGGAGAAGGAAAAGTGGCAATGGGAACGAATAAGAACTGTAACAAAACTCTCACCATCCCAGACATGAAAAAAGGAACAGCAGCACTAATGGACACATATTGGGTATGCGGAAATCAGGCTTACTTGCACCTTCCCCAAGCTTGGAGTGGCAGCTGCTCAATGGCCACTTTGCATTCAGCCCTAATGGTGATTCCAGAAAGCCACATCGACGGAAATAAAAGGGTGCAAGGAAACGTGAACCAGGATGTGACTTCTCCCACTGCAAAAGCGCACCTCTATGTCCTGTCCTCCGGAGGGAAAGGAGAGGAGCTCTCACGGAACAAGCGAGCATCGAACTACATATCACAAGCATCATCCGATTTATTGGCACAGATCCCAGACAGGTATCGCCTGTTCAGCTCCGTGGAAACATTTTTTGCCTCACTAGTTTCAAGTGTCCAAGCAAGAGCAAATGCAAAATGGCTCCAGATCACACGGTGGGAACTGATTCAGTTGGCCAATGACACTGAAGAAGGGTTCAACATAATAAAGGTGGAACTACGAGCTCTGCGACTAATGACCATGCAGAACAGGTATGTTCTGGACCTGTTAACAGCGATCGATGGAGGTGTTTGCCGAAAGATAGGAAGTGCGTGCTGCACGTTCGTACCTTCCGAAGACGCAGAAAATGGGTCCCTGTCCCACGTCATTGAAGCAGTACATAACCTGGGCGAGAAGATGAAAATGGAAGGTGGAGCTGAAGATAGCTCATGGTTCGACAATATCTTCTCCTGGGTTCCCTCATGGCTTGGAATGACAATGAAGTTCTTGATACCAATTGTGGTGATCCTCCTCGTGGTGTTCTGCCTGTGCCAGGTGGGCCTCCGATGTTGTGCTAACGCAGTCCCTAACGGTGCAATGATGATGGTGACAATGGGCAACTCTGGTGGTACAATTAAGGCGACACAAGAAGTACATGTACAGACAGGAACAGATAACACTCCCAGGTACCAGTTAGTGCCTATGTACCATGATAAGTTCATAGTAGATAAACTATGGCACACCACTATCAAAGAACCACGAGACGTGGAACTGGAATGGTATGAGGAGGTCTGGGTAGATTTGGAAGGAACTGGCGACTGTATATATTTAACCTGTACACCAGACGAGTATGCTAGAAGAGGTGAGAGCTTAAGGGGGGTGTGCAGAGCATGGATGCCTAGAAAAGGAACCCCTGCATGGGATGACGCAGTGATAGAGGAACAAGAATGTAGAAGATTGGAAGAGCTAAAGAATTCGTTACTTTAGTAACGAAAGGGGGGAAATGTAGGGGAGGACTGGCCGCGAGGCCCTCCTCACCTGCAGCCTTCTCCCCAGGTGAGGACCATGACTCGGTGGGCGTCCCCTCATGCCACCCGGGCCCAGGTGGAGGAAGGTTCACCCGCCGACGACATTGCCCACACGTATCCTTTCCTTGCATTTACCAAAATTCAGTTAGGCCTAGAAGCCATCTTGTCCAGCAAACATGGCGTGAGTTCAAGCACACTGTAACGAGGCCCCCACCTTTGGAGGGCCTTTCATGCATCTCTGCCGCCGCAGCAGCCCTGGTAGATCCGCTGCGAGCGCGTTCCCATGAGAAAGTCGGATATGAGCTAAACCCGAGATGCCAACACTGTAACATTTTATCATTCACAATGTAATATTGCACCCCGCATGACCCGGTCCGCGAGGCCGGGGTGACGGGGAAAAAGCTGAAGCATCACTATCTGAAGAAAGTAGAAAACAATTCAAGTATTGGTATTAATGAACTACCTCTGTTTAAACAGATCCTGTAAACTGTGAATAAACCATAAAAATGTAACGTTATATGATATCACCCCAGGTCTGGACTAGTGCTGCTATAACCACAGAGAAAGATGTTGACCAAACGTGTAACCTCCATCTGTATAAGTGTTCTTTCAATATTATGTAGAAACCTGAACTCATATATGTTTTCTTAATCACCCAAAGCGGCGAGCATCAATCTCTGTAGGCCATAACCTAGAACTACCTCGTATAACGTCTAATGTACATACAATACGCACACAATGTAGTGAATATAATGTTAGGTAATGAAAAGGTACTGGAACCGACTGTATTAAAGAAATGTGTAACGAAATTGAAATATATATGTGTGTCTAAATAACATCATAATAAGGCAGAACATTATAAAAATTCTGCATTCAAAAGTCAGCAACGCACGAGGAAAAGACCTTTGTGAATATATGCAAGGCCATTCTCCCTCCCACCCTACCAAGCCTGCCAGATAAAAAAGCTAAGACTTGTGCCGCGCTCCCTCACCTCCCCCAACCAAGCTGGAGTTACTTCAGAGAGTCAGAGGCCCCGGTACCGCAACCAAGGCCACAGCCCGCCACCTGTGTTATTTACAGCACGGTAATAAACCCACGTTTGAATCCACTGATCTACCAGCACCCTCTCATAAATCCCACAAACCCCCCTAGACCCCCCAAGAATCATGACCCCGTGCAAGGACGACCCCCATCATTGGGACAAGACACAGAGACCCATTTATATAATAACTTCTAACGCGGCAGACAGACATGTATCATTCGGCCCAGGCCCCAGAGCCCAGTCCCGCGACCTAAAATACCGGTCAATAGGACACAGGTAAATCTCACCCCAACCGACAACCACCAGACCTCTCACGAGGTGCATTCCTCATGTGTTGCGTTTATTTTATAAGATAAACTGCTGAGCGATTTATTGATGAACTTAAATGTCGTTTTTTGAATAACTGCAGTGTGCATGGCCTAGGGCAAACAAGACAGGAAAGGTATTCGTCATTGTCACAGGCTGCCCCAGCATACCAACACCGCGCGGATGACCTCAAGCTGGCCTGCCAGGCCCAACCCAACCCACGAGGCTGACCAGTGACGTCTTCACGCCAAGACCAACCACGCTGCAGCAACACCTATAGTTAGTCGACGCCACCCAATCCCAATTAACTTGTGCCCCCTATAGTGTGTAGGTGCTGATGACGTTTTTTGTATTAGAAATACGCCTGTCTTTGCTATTGTCAGACAGAGCGCTCTCGGAGGTTGCAGAGTTCTTTGCATGCCCTATTCTTGGATAAACTCCCACTTACGCTCACCCGCACTCTGTCTTGGCCTTATTCCCACTACGGGAGAGTCCTTTATTGTCTCTCATTGCGGGGAGGATCGTGCTGAAATTGGGGGCGCTTCCTTTCACTTACTATATGTCGATAACCTTTGTGATCTTAGCAGGGACCCCGCTTGTAGATGGGAACAATATAAGAAGCTTTCCACGATGTGGGAAAGCTACCACATTTTTCAATATCAGACAGCATAATTGACAGATTTGTTGCCCATCCAAGGGGATTTCCCTTAAACAACTTGTTAGATAAATTGTTAGGGCTGGGGGCCCTTGACTGACTAGCCCCTAGAATAAGAGCATACATCACCTGTGAGCCAAAATGCCTTAAAGTTTGGCCAATCGTCCTATCCTCTAAAAGACCTATAAAAATGTAGTCCACTGTGTCCAAAGTACACAAGGATTTAATGTGTAGTACCCATGTAGTCTCAGAAACTGCATTCACTTGGGTTCCAGCATGGCCACTTTTTACTGTATTAGCCAGGTTCCAAAGATTAGCTGCATTTTTTGTGGGCAAGCATTCAAACAGCAGCTCTGCATCTTTTTGTTGAAGTCACGCTATTTGCCTCTTAACCCAATTCTTATATTTTAGGCTGATCTTTACGATTTCTGTCCTCTCCAAAACAATACCCATATTATGTTTTTTAATAGACCTAATGGCTACTTTCACTTCTCTTTTCATATTCGCTACAGCCATATCGGAAACGTGAGAATACTGTTTTTTCAACACTTATGCCTTTTTTATGGGAACTCAAGCAGAAGACAAGGTTTAAATTGTGCTTCAGCACTTGTTCAAAATTGTCATTCGTAAACAAAACAAATTTACACTCGAGATTAGTAGTTTCCATAACAACATTCATCCTGTCATTAAATCTGCCAATGAATACATAAAGATATGGTCCCACCAGGAATTATTGGCAAATTATTTGTAATGTTATTTACTTTGAATAAACTGAGCCATAGCCTCGCCTCTTACAGTGGTGCCAGATCTGCTGTAAGAAATCATAACTAGATCCCACACATGCATAAACCAGTCGAAAAAATGAATGCAACAAATAGTTTATAAAAAGATGCAGAATGTATTTCATCATTATGTAATGCATCAAAAGATGTCATATAATGTGAGAATTACTCAAAGATAACAAGTGTACATTTCAAAAATACTACACATATAGCAGAAAAACAACAACACCTGAAATATAGACTGACAGGAAAAGCTAAATGGTCAAAACCCCCGGATACCCAAAATAGGTTATCTATGACAGGCCTAGTCTAAGGGCCTCATCACGAGTTAGGCGCTAACCTCAGCGATATTACCGCTGGGGCTATTAGCGCTATCGCCAAACTCCCCGGCACTATTAGTGCCCGATCACGGGTTTGGCAGAACGGTAAGTCCCCATTCCCCATTAGGCCCATTCAGGAATTTCCCATTCCCCATTGGGCCCAATGGGGAATATTCGGCGGTATTTTACTGCTGACGGTGATAGTGCCGAAAATCGGCACAATCGCGGCAGATTTGCCCCCAGCTCAGAGCCGTTAAATGTGGCAGTAATAGCATTACCACCGCATTTAAGGGTTACCGCCAAACTCGTGATGAGGCTGTAAGTCTGGTCTAAAGTCATTAAAAGTTGGAAGCAATCAATGTTACTAAAACATCACAGGTCTACGTACAATGGCGTACGCCTATCCAGCATAGGTATGCTTTACACAAGGCTAAAGCAAAACCACCACTTTCCATCTAATCATATTCGTGGCAATGCAGCATAAAAGGGGCACATCCCAAAGGTTTCGGCATTATATATGAATCTTCGCCTTCGTCAGGACCAGGAAAGATGAATGACCCTGAGCCACATGAGGCCCGGGCCACAAGTTAGAGTATAAGAGGCCAATGAGTAGACACACATCATGTAAAGCAAAGAGTTCCCTTGTATAATCAAAATGTGTTCGCAGCTCACAGTTAATGAACCATTATTGCATGTGTGCCAATGAGCTGTCGTACTCGGATAATGGAGCTGGAGAAGACAGAGGTGGGATTGTCAAGCTAGAACCACCGAAACTGTCCGATAAAGTCTTGCTTGCGCTGTCGGCACACTGGTTTTATGTCCATTAAATCTGCCAATAGCTACTGCATTCCAGACAATTCTATTTCCAGCAGGATTAACCAAAATATTGTGCTAGTAAGTACCCCTGCAGTCATCAAATAACAAGTTCAGAGTACAACTGAGCATTCAGTTATCACTCCAAGAAGTGGGCTCGACACACAACTCGAGGAATTTTGCAAATAATAAAAATGTAGTCCAAAGTGGAATGAGTGTCCCCTCTAAACCAAGTGTAGTTTTCTGGAACCTCTCCTTCCACAGCTCCATCAGATACCGGACATGTAGAATTCAGATCACCAACTAAAATCACATGCCCAGAATCATTCTTACTCAGGCAACCTTCAACATAAGATCTTATCCTCTATATATTGGTCTAACACCCTCACTTCTAGCCAGATCTCGGGATCCAGCTTGCCTCTGCCCCAGCCCTGCCAAACACCTGTGTACTCTGCGCTCTCGCATGTCCTCTAATCTGCTCTATGCGAGCGCACCGTGCACACAGAGCCTGTGTGCACGGTGCGCTCGCACAGAGCACATTACATCAAAAAGGCCCAGTGGCATACCGAGGGGGAGCAGCTGCGGGACATTTGTCAGTGGGACACCTCTCCCATTGGGCACCTCAATGAGTGCCCAGCGGGAAAGGTGTCCCACTGGCAGGGCAGTGCGTGCTGAGCAATGCCTGCTCAGCACGCTCATTGTCCTGGCAGGAGGACACCTTACCCTTTCTGAGCGTGAGAGAAGATGTCCTGCTGCCAGGACAATGTCCCAAGGAGCTCCGGGCAGCAGAGGGGCTCTCACGTTGCTCTGTGTCAACAGAGCATTTCAATGTGAACCATTAGGCACGGATGGGAGGGAGGGGGACATCTTAGCAGAGACTTTTGTCTTTAGAAATGTTAATGGGAGGGAGTGATAAGTGTGCATAATGTTGTATGCTTTATGAAATAATGACTATGGCTTTAAAACCCACAGGCCATTTGTTAGGCTCACTTTGAATGCAGGAGGGGCGAGAATAAAACTAAAGCCATACTCATATTGCCCAATTTATTTCTATGACAATGTATATAGTGTATAATTAGTTCACTATGAAAGACTAGTTTATTATTTATTTATTTTATTTATTTACTTGATTCAATCAAATTAATGATTTTTAGAAAAGAAGTCGTAAAAGAAGAAAAAGAATAAAGTTTTTTTTTTGCTTAGCTAGTTTATTCTATAATGTGGTTTGCTTCTAAGGCATTGCTATAAATAAAGTATTATTTAAGCACGTGAAATGCAAAACAAACCCTTAATAAATATGTATATCAACAAAACCACGGAGGATGTGTTGTTGCTTAAATTGTCCACATCCCGGGTGTACCATTTAACCAAAGTGTGTGATCCTGGGCAAATCATTTAATCGCACTGTGTCTTATCTGCAGCTCTGTAAGTGATTCTGATTCAGTTCATAGCTTATGTTAATACATCATGCTATTATAAAAAAGGCCTAATGACCACAGAGTTGCTCTATATGTAATAATAGTTCAATTTAGATATTTTGCACCACAAAGTTATTTTCCACTTGGCTTACTTATGGCAACTTCTTCTAAAGTAATTTCCACAGTGCCTCCAAGTATCAAAGACTGATGAGGCTCCTTGCAATATCCTTTTCTGTGAAGTAATTTCTTTTTGGTGCAATCCATATGCAAATTAGGAGGGTTTGCATGTATGTTGCCCCAGAGCGTCTGGACAGAGCCCTTTATAGATGAGTTTCCTGCATCTGTTATTATTATTATTTTTTTTTTTGTTTTTGTCATTTGTTAAAATGCCATCTGCCACTAATGTTAACAAAAAAGTAGATTTGGGCGGTTTGGGTGCGCGAATGAGACCGTAGTGAATTGCGCGCACTGCATTCTGGAGGAAAAGTAGCAGGACTTTTTTTGTAGCTCACCCTCCCACCCCCACTCTTGCAATGCTGAATACTCCCCTGCCGAGGACAACCCACAGGTTCGCCTAGGGTCAAAGTCCCTGTGACAGAGCCGAAAGTGCACTGTGGACACAGAGCAGAATCCATTAGGAAAACACAATGATCACATAGCCCCCAGATTTGCGGGCTTGGTAATGCAATCTGCACTGCGCACACAGAGCCGATTACATTATTGAGCCGCAAAACTTTGCCTTTTCCAAATAGATTCTGGTATTTGTAGTTTTGCGAAAATGGCTTGAAAAGTACACAACCCATAGTAGTGTACATACGTGCGTATCTTACTGTGATTTCTGTACTTTTCAAGCAATAAAAGAAATGATGCAATTTTTAAACTATTTCGAACATCCTTAGATTGGAGTTCAACTGCCAGCTCCACCCCCTCGGAACTGTGCCTCCTCGGAACTCCGCACCTCCTCCAAACCCCACCCCCACCACGGCGCTTGTGGGATCCCCCTTCACATTTTTTCCATTTCCACCACTGCATGCCAACATATGTTAAGTAACAGTATTCTGCAACTTCCCACTTGTTCAGTCATCAAGAATTCCTAACACTTTTAGATACTACAGAGGTCCGGTGAGGGCTTGAAGGGCTCCATCAAATGCAGCTTCTAAAACGAGCCCTGCAAAGTGCACATTTAAAGCTTAAGATGAAAGAAAAAGAGTGCAGTGTCATACGACTGCTGACTGGTAACATAAGATCCCATGCACACCCATCGCCCAATAAAACGCAGCTAGCCGAGCACATTCCGGCCTAGCTGCTCACATAGGCGTTCCTCAGGCCTAACGCAACCAGAACCCAGTCTGGATGTCCACCCACCAGACTGCACACATCGAACTGATATCTCCAGCACCACACCTATCGCTAGGAAGCAGCTATCATCTGACGACTACACCGGCTGCACACATATCCGGTGCACCCACGCACCATAAGACACTATGGGCCTCATTACACGGTAGGCGGTGGACCAAGGTGCTAATAGCACCTTGGTCCATGCCGGTAAAATACCGGCACCGCCTTGGTGGAAAGGGGAATTACCGCCCTATTCTAAGGTTGGCGGGGCGGTAATTCCCCCTCCACCATTGCCCTTCCCCATTCCCATTTTTGCCCCATAGGGCATAATGGGAATGGGGAAGGTGCTAATTACGGTACCGCAAATTTGCGGTGCCGTAATTAGCACCAAGGTCCCCTAGCGGGTTGGTTCTTTAACGCCTGCTAAAAGCAGGAGTTAAAGTACCAACCCGCTAAGGGACCTCGTAGTAAGGCGGTAAGGGTTAACGGTCACCGGTACCATTACCGGTGACCGTTAACCCTTACCGCCTACCGTGTAATGAGGCCCTATTTCTCTCTATTGACCTGAACTGCGGTTCCCGAGGGCGTTCAACCTACCAGCACTTTGAGGTCATACCAATGATATATAAGGCGCTATATAAATGCCAAGTAACATAACATAACATAAGGCATTTGCTGGGGGCCTCATTGAAGCTCGGGCCCCTTTCAAATAAAAAAAAGTTTAAAGGTCCGGACGCCGTCCCTGGTAGCAGGAGAGCTTAATTTGCACAAAGAAAGGATAAATGGAAAGCAGCAGCACAGCAGACTTTCCTCATGCAGAAGTTCAACGCCGGTAGAAGCAGCAGCCACTACTCTCACATGCATTGCTGGTAGAAGGGCAGTAACAGTGAAGGTTTCCCCAGTGAACAGCAGCAGTGCAAGCTTTCTTTACACAGGAAGTATATGCTAACTTTCTTTCTTCCGCAACTACGATGGCCAAAAGAGCACCATTCCCGCCTCCACATATCCAGCCGACCAATGCAAGGCCGAGGATTTCATGACAGACGGAAACATGAATATTTCCTTCGTGTCCTTGGGTGGGACTTGGCAGCATGCCACACAAAGGGGCGGGAGGAGTAATTTGTTTAACAACGCCATGAGCTGACATGCAAATACTGAACCACTGATGGTATGTCTTCCGACTGCCAAACATTCCGAAGATCCTCTTTCTTCTGTTGGATGACGTTTGTCACGCACTGTGCGTCCTTGAGTTAACCCTGAAGAATGCGAACATTGAAAAAACACAATTTGCATACGAATAAAAAAATAGGAACAAAAGTATCAACGGAAATATGAACAATTATTGTGGTGCTGGATTATTGCAGCCTCACCCTGAGATTTAAAAAATAAATAAAAATATGTTCAGTACACAAGGTACTTTTACTTAAAAAAATATGTAGCAATACATTTACAATCAAATAACAATGCAACAATTAAACAGCACAAAACAAATCAATATACAAATCATGCATAAAGTAATCCAATTTCTCCACCCGTCTAGCATGCATGGCTTATGAGCGGGAACTAAAATTCATTAGGGGCAGATGGGGAGCAGGTGCAAGTGGATCTAGATCACCTGGGCCCACCCACCTGGTGCCTTCCTGCCTGCCGCTCTTTTTCACCACTTAGCAAGACCCGCCCACCTGGTGCCTTCCTGTTTGCCACTCTTTTTCCCTACTTAAGGAGCCCTCCAGCCTCTTTTCCTTTGCAGATGGAGAGCAGGTGCAAGTGGATCTAGGTCACCTGGTCTAAGCCCCGCCCACCTGGTGCCTTCCTGCCTGCCGCTCATTTTCACCTCTTAGCAAGCCCCGCCCACCTGGTGCCTTTCTGCTTGCCGCTCTTTTTCACCACTTAGCAAGCCCCGCCCACCTGGTGCCTTCCTGCTTGCTGGTCTTTTTCCCTACTTAAAGAGCCTTCCAGCCTCTTTTCCTTTGCAGATGGGGAGCAGGTGCAAGTGGATCTAGGTCACCTGGCCTAAGCACCACCCAACCTCTTAGCCCTGCCTCTTCCTTCCTTCTCTTAACTATTAGATGAAGGCTGTCTCTCGCCCGGGTGTCCTAAGCAAAGGGCAGACGAAGAAAAGGGCAATTCCTGTTTGGACCAGGAGGACCCAGGGCCCGACCCCCTGCTCAGACAGCAGGTAAGCATGCACCAACATGTGTTACTCCCTCTGTCCCCACAGGCCATCCCCACCCCCTCTGTTCCCCCTGTGATGTTCCCTTGTGCCCCCACCATTCTCGCACACAGGTTTTGCCTGTCTTTCTTGATTGTTCTACCCTGCTCACCCTTATCCCCCTCAAGCCTACTTCTGCAGGAGTCTGTCCTGATAAATTCTGGTTTCACCATCACCGTCTTGTGGTCAGTGCTGGATTTGACTTTTAGGGACTTAATTCATTCACGGTGCGTCACCCTTTCTCGACTCTCATGCTGGTCTTCCTTTGCATCTTGTACTCATGGTGGCCCTGAATCATGCTGTTCCCATCTTCATCTTGTATGCTGGCTTGCAACATTATGTGTTACTACTGACTTCTGCAATTGTATTCACTCTCCCCTCTTGCTTCTCCACTCTTTTGACTGCTAACTCTCTGTTCTCTCCTCTTTTCCCTTCTCCCTTTTCCTATCTCCTCCCCTTACTTTCTTCTATGCACTTACTCTATCAGAATTGTCCCTGGACTTAGTATGATAGCAACCTCGTCTGTCTCCTCCCCCGTCCCCTTACTGGTTTTTTCCTCCCCACCCCCTCCAGCACTATCTGAAATGTCGTTAGGCGTAGTATAATAGTCACTTGTTTTGCTCCTCCCCTACCTTTCTGCAACCCTCTCCCTCACCTCTTCTTTTTCTCCGGCTCTACCAGAAATTTCGTCAGGCCTAGTACGGTAGTCGCCTGTCTGTTTCCATTTCTTTCCCACTCTCTCCTCCCTTCCTTATCTATGTCTTAGCTCTTGCACTATCTGAAATGTCGTCAGGCTGAGTACGATAGTTAATTTTACATCCTTACTGTTCATGGCCTCTGAGAATGTCATTGTAGTTTCCCTTGTTCCCTCCCTTGCCTTGAAGCGCTTCGAAACACATTGTGTATAGGCGCTGTATAAATAAACTATCATATCACATATCATATCATATCATTAACACAAAACATTGCCGTGTCTAAGGCTGCTACTATGTAGCTGACCAACATGTACCAGGCAGGAGGTAGGGGGAGTCGAGCTCTGTACCCCTTGACCTAGTCTGCAATGATCTTATCTAGGTCAACCTGTACTCCAGACATCACCTCCTCTGTTATGTCAAAAATGAATATCAGAAATGTTGTCAATGCTAGCATGAGGGACAGATGTGAGATCGTCATAAACCTATGCCATAGGTCTGGGACTACGACGTCAGCCGGAGAATTGATAAAGGGACCGAAAGTTGCAATCCTTCCATCCAGCAACCTAGGGCAGGACAGCACCAGATGCTTCAGTGACTCAAACTCTTCACCGCATAATCTACAAGAATGTAGTTCCAAGGGAATGCCCAACTTGGGCCCTATTACTTCTAAAGTCAGAAGACAATTGATTCTAAATCTGAAGTACCAGTCTCTTAGTTTTGCTGATGGAATTTTTTTAGATACAGTCTATCCTCCTCCAGAGGTAGCTACGATTGATCTTGCCCACTGCAAAGTTTCAGATGCCCCAGATCCTGCATCTTGACCATGTTGTCCCATATCTTTATCTTCCTTTTTAGTATACCGTCAGATACAGAACCCAATAATCCTAACTGTTCCAAGAATCCTCGCATCTTTTCCTACATTTTGGTAGGAAGGGATTTCGTCCTTTGACCATCAAACTATGCAGCTAAAAGTCAATGTGCAGTCTCTCCGCTCTAGACATTTTAAAGAGCAGGGAGCGACTTTGTTTAAACAAATGCGCTCAATAAATACAATAATAATAATAATAATAATAATAATAATAATAATAATAATAATAATAATAATAATAATAATAATAATAATGATAATCACCTTCTATTCAGGGCTGTCACAGGGGTTGGTGAGGCCGGAGGCGAAACATTTGGTGAGACCCCATTGTTATTTTTTGCACTTCACCAGCAGCACCGCGGATAGGAGATGGACAACTCTCCCTTTGAGTTTATCTGTGAAGGGCATAGATATCTTCCTTTGCATCTTGTACTCATGGTGGCCCTGAATCATGCTGTTCCCATCTTCATCTTGTATGCTGGCTTGCAACATTATGTGTTACTACTGACTTCTGCAATTGTATTCACTCTCCCCTCTTGCTTCTCCACTCTTTTGACTGCTAACTCTCTGTTCTCTCCTCTTTTCCCTTCTCCCTTTTCCTATCTCCTCCCCTTACTTTCTTCTATGCACTTACTCTATCAGAATTGTCCCTGGACTTAGTATGATAGCAACCTCGTCTGTCTCCTCCCCCGTCCCCTTACTGGTTTTTTCCTCCCCACCCCCTCCAGCACTATCTGAAATGTCGTTAGGCGTAGTATAATAGTCACTTGTTTTGCTCCTCCCCTACCTTTCTGCAACCCTCTCCCTCACCTCTTCTTTTTCTCCGGCTCTACCAGAAATTTCGTCAGGCCTAGTACGGTAGTCGCCTGTCTGTTTCCATTTCTTTCCCACTCTCTCCTCCCTTCCTTATCTATGTCTTAGCTCTTGCACTATCTGAAATGTCGTCAGGCTGAGTACGATAGTTAATTTTACATCCTTACTGTTCATGGCCTCTGAGAATGTCATTGTAGTTTCCCTTGTTCCCTCCCTTGCCTTGAAGCGCTTCGAAACACATTGTGTATAGGCGCTGTATAAATAAACTATCATATCACATATCATATCATATCATTAACACAAAACATTGCCGTGTCTAAGGCTGCTACTATGTAGCTGACCAACATGTACCAGGCAGGAGGTAGGGGGAGTCGAGCTCTGTACCCCTTGACCTAGTCTGCAATGATCTTATCTAGGTCAACCTGTACTCCAGACATTACCTCCTCTGTTATGTCAAAAATGAATATCAGAAATGTTGTCAATGCTAGCATGAGGGACAGATGTGAGATCGTCATAAACCTATGCCATAGGTCTGGGACTACGACGTCAGCCGGAGAATTGATAAAGGGACCGAAAGTTGCAATCCTTCCATCCAGCAACCTAGGGCAGGACAGCACCAGATGCTTCAGTGACTCAAACTCTTCACCGCATAATCTACAAGAATGTAGTTCCAAGGGAATGCCCAACTTGGGCCCTATTACTTCTAAAGTCAGAAGACAATTGATTCTAAATCTGAAGTACCAGTCTCTTAGTTTTGCTGATGGAATTTTTTTAGATACAGTCTATCCTCCTCCAGAGGTAGCTACGATTGATCTTGCCCACTGCAAAGTTTCAGATGCCCCAGATCCTGCATCTTGACCATGTTGTCCCATATCTTTATCTTCCTTTTTAGTATACCGTCAGATACAGAACCCAATAATCCTAACTGTTCCAAGAATCCTCGCATCTTTTCCTACATTTTGGTAGGAAGGGATTTCGTCCTTTGACCATCAAACTATGCAGCTAAAAGTCAATGTGCAGTCTCTCCGCTCTAGACATTTTAAAGAGCAGGGAGCGACTTTGTTTAAACAAATGCGCTCAATAAATACAATAATAATAATAATAATAATAATAATAATAATAATAATAATAATAATAATAATAATAATAATAATAATGATAATCACCTTCTATTCAGGGCTGTCACAGGGGTTGGTGAGGCCGGAGGCGAAACATTTGGTGAGACCCCATTGTTATTTTTTGCACTTCACCAGCAGCACCGCGGATAGGAGATGGACAACTCTCCCTTTGAGTTTATCTGTGAAGGGCATAGATATCTTGATGAGGCCCTCTGGATGCAGATGGGCTAAGCTACAATTGTGCTGTTGGTCCATTGCACTTGCCATAAAAACGATTTGTAGGGTAACTTGGAGACTGAAAAAACAGAAAATCTCGCGCAGTTCATGTCTTGGTCGGCTAACATATGTCATCTTTCAGCAATAGCTAGGATCATGAGCTATGAGCCTTCCTTGTACATTCTACTCAGATGAACTCTGTGCACATTGCTCCTAATGTGAACTGCAGCATGACATGTCTCTACTTCCCAGCCAAACAGGCTATCTCTTCCTCTCCCCCTCTTCTTCTCTTCTCTCCTGACTGCCTTCCTTACTCTGCTGCTGCTCATAACCTTGGTGCCATATCCGTTCCATCACACAAAACTTCTCGCTCTTCCTCTCCAAATCTGCCACTGCAGCTAGGCTCAACCTCCTCAATATCAGAAAAACCTGTCATCCTCTTCCTTTCAATACTGCAAAACAGCTAATCTCCTCCTTAGATGTTACAGGGCCAGTCTTCTCAATGGCTTTCCCAACTATGCTTTATCGCCTCTGAACAAAGTTGCGATCCACACACTTCCAACCTTTCTCTCTTTACCTCTACCTCCTCTGCCTGTCACCAGATTGGCTGGCTATCTATGAAACAAAGGGTAAAGTACAGACTTCAAGTCCCATTCTCTTACCCCATTGTATATGTTCCTCCGTTCTGTTATCAAAGGTAAATTGTGTCGCGTTGTTGTGCCAAAAATGTATTGCTTTCCCTGTGGTTTTTAAAATAAAATGTATAATAAAAATAACATTTCCATCATACTACCACCTGCCAGAAGCCTTGCTTATTTCATGTGTGTTTTGGCTTTCTCTAATGTAATATGTTTGCAAAGGTACAACTGGAGACTAGTGTTTGTCTATATATGCCATGCAGACTTGGATTCCCCAGAATCTCTTATTAAGAGTCAACTTAATTGTTTTATATTTCTGAGGCCTACCATTTTGAGCAAAAAAGCTCCATGTTTTGATGTTACTATGGCTTAGATTTGACAGAGCCCAGGTATGACAGTTGATATTAAATCATATTTTTATGTACAGCACACCATGTCTGACTCCTTCAAAGTGCTGTAGGAATAGGCTTTATTAATAGCAAATGTAAATGTACTTAATTTTGCATCTTCATGATGATGAGGGGCTGAATAAACCCTGCTGAAGACTGAACTTGGGAAGTGCAGGCTGGCACATGACAGAGCTGAGTGTTTAACTCACCAAGCTATGTGATACAAATATGCTGCTTAATCAACTGTGCAGTTAAAAGGAAACATTTATTAGGATACCTAAACAAATGACACTACTACTATAAAGTTTAATAGTTGGCCATGACATATTCTACCTGCTTCTAAGCACTATAATAATAAGTGTTAAATAAAAAACGTAGCCCCCCACAGCCAGAGAATTACCAAATGCTGTGGTGTGCACATTGAAGGAGAAATATCTGGTAAGATATCTCAGCAAGTTAAGTGCTCACTGTTGGAAACTATGTATGATTTACAAGGCACATATTTGAATATTAGCAAGGTCAACTCAACCTTTTATTCTTCAGAAGTCGACTAATGAGTATTAATTTCTGTTGCCATGTAATAATAACTTCATAGGAGTATTTTATGTAAAGTGCTTAGGTGAAAACATTATAGAAGTGCTGGATTATTATAAATGCGTAAATGTTTGCATCAATCATTCCAGACAAAGGCTCAGAATAGTGTCATGGGGCCCATCATGGGGTTGTCTGTGAAACCCGGCAGTTGGCGGCGGGGTACTGGCAACCCTGTAACATCCTTACTGCCACCTGATATGCCGGTGCCACCGGGATTTCACAAGAAACAGCGGTAATGGTTAATCCCCATTTCCATGGAGGATTTCCCATAGGACTCCATGGAAATGGGGTAATTGAAGCAACGGTGCCAGTGCTTCAGTGAGAAACATGCCGATAGGTGCCTGAAAACCCTGCAGGTCAGGCCTGCTGGGGGATCAGTGGACTCTACAAGCATTCTCTTAGTATGGCGGTCGGCAAAGGCTGCTGGTACATTGCTTCTGGTACCCTTATTTCTGGAGAAATGGAGGTAAAGTGGTGTATAGGTAACAACACAATACACCACTGGCACAGATAGCACAATTGGTGGAATTGGAACTAACCAGAATCTTCTTTTTGTGTAATGATGTCTTTTACCAGCAAATATCAGGCACGGCGATGGGGGCCACGTTTGCCCCTAGCCTTGCTAACCTGTATGTGAATGCATTCAAATGAAACTTCATCTACCATGAGTCCAATCCTTTGCTACAGCAGATCAGCATTTGGAGAAGGTATATAGATGATGTGTTTCTGGTCTTCAAAGGAACTGAGCAAGAACTTAGTGCATTCCATGTATGGATTAATACACAGAACGAATATCTTAACTTCACTTTGTAATATAGCAAAAATACAATCCACTTTCTGGACTTACTCATTACAACCATGGATAACAAACTATGCTCAAAAGTGTATAAAAAGGTAACCGACAGGAATTCATTATTGACATACTCCGGTTATCACCCTAAGGCATTGAGAGACAACCTGCCCTTTGGACAATTCCTGAGATACAGAAGACTTTGCACTCAAACAACGGATTATGTTGCACAAGTCAAAAATCTGAAGAAGCTATTGACGATCAGAGGCTATCCCAAAAAGATAATTGACACCACTTATAAGAGAGCACGCAACATTCCTAGTTACACGACTCTGCAACAACACCCGAAACCTCCACAACGAGACAACATAACAGCAGTATTGAGCTACTCTCCCTTAGTGAATAATATCAAAAGAGAAATTAAATCACTATGGCTGATCTCAAATACAGGACAACTCCCATGACCAGACCTATGTTTGCATTTAAACAGAGAACTAACGTGAGAGAGCAAAAAGAGGTACAAGCATCCACTATTTGGCATAGTAACCCACCGACAGGACATTCCCCTTGTGGGAATTGCTCCATGTGTCCCCAAACGGAACGAACTAAGGAGATTGAGATTGGCCTGAAAACTCCATGGATTCAACGACATCTAACCAATTGCAACACAGCAGGAGTGATATATCTGATTGTCTGCCCATGTGAGCTAAGTTACGTGGGTATGACTATGAGACCGATAAAAAAAAGGATGATCGAACATCGATCTTGTTTTAGGACTAAACAATTAACAGCTCCATTAGTCTCACACTGTTACGCTCACCTGGTCTCCACAGAGGCGCCGAACGAAGCTGGGCAGCAACTTCTCCACCAGCGTCACACATAGCAGAGTGGTGAATGGCTGCACATGCCCTCTCTGTTTTGCCCTTTCATCACGAATGAAGATTTGCCTAAAATGTTGAAACGAGATATTAAATAGCCATAAGGAGGAGGACCGGCTCCCACCTCACGTGACCTCCTTGTGCACCCCTCTACTATGTCTCACCTTAGAGTTATGAATGACAGACTCTCCATCCTGCAACTGTATGCAGGGGTGCGTTGTAGTTCAAGGATCCATTTACTTCACTGATCCTGCAGATTACTGTAGAGTTCCAGACAACTGTGACTCTGTGGGTAAGTCTTTATGCCAATATTTCTGGGTATGGATTGCTTTAGAGTTGAAGTTGCCAAAAGTTCACTACTGAGTTTGTTTCTTTGCAGATCCCCTTTTTGATGCACCCGATGACGAGTGTCACCTCTCCACAAATGATGAGCAGAATTCCAGAGGTGAGTTTCAACGCTAGTGCGATGTGATAATGTCTAAAAATACAGTATTGTTCTTCTGTGCAACTAACCTGCTGTTCTTTTCAGTTCTGCAGATGCAGTGACTCCGGAGCGGCGATCGCGTGATGGTGTCTCGACGGACCGCAAGAGTGTGCAGCCTTTGGGTGAGTATTAGTGCTGCATAAGGCTGAAATGTCTTTAATGAGGCCTTTTTCCTCTGCGCGGCTAACCTGATGTTTCCTTTCTATTTAGCAGGTGCAGTAGCTCCGGAGCCGCGATCGCGTGATGGTGCCTCGATGGATCGCAAGAGTGAGCAGCCTTCTGGTGAGTATTAGCGCTGCACAGTGTTGAAATGTCTTTGACGTGGTCCTTTGCTCTGCACAGCGAACCTGATGTTTTCTTTTCTGTTCGGCAGATGCAGCGGCTCCAGAGCGACTGAGATGGAGTGTCAGGTAAGAACCTTGTTCTTGTTTCTTCTTGACACACACTTCACCGCTGAGGGACATTGTCCAGAATAATTCAAGTGGACTAACAGAGAGAAAATCCAATTGCCCAGACAAGGGGAGAATTATCACAATATCCTCCTCAAAAGGGAACACAATTGGATTTTTAGACTAAACACACACAATACAAGGCTCAATGAACAGATCCAATGGAATGAATTGGCAGTGCTCCCAATAGGAAACATCAGAAACTGATGGGGTTATATATGAATATATATGGATACATTCATAAGCACTGGCATTAGACGCATCCATTGAAAGTACTAGCACCATGTGAATGCATCGACACACCGATGCTCTTAGCTTACTCAAGCAGCCTAGACACAACATCCTCTGTGCCGTATCCAGAGACAGCACAAGCATGTGCTGTATCCAGAAACTGCACAAAGATGTGCCCTGTTAAAATCTACATTTATCGGCCCTGTTTTCTGAATGAATACTTACATCATGTTAGAAGGGACAGCCCACAACAAGGTATGATCAAACTAACACAAATACACGGGTATGGTATTCCAAACAGAGACACAATGGGCCTCATTACGAGGCTGGCAGCCACGGAATGAACGCTGCCGGTAAGGTACTGGCCCCGTTCATTCCAGGCTGCCACATTACGAGTTTGCTCGCGGGTGGCGGTATGCACGTCTGGCTCAGACCAGACGTGCATACCGCCACCCGCGAGCAGACCAGGATGCTAACAATGGACCCATCATTAACAGGTCCATTGTTAGCATCCTCCCCATTCCCATTGAGCCCTATGGGGGCTCGAATGGGAATGGGGATGTACCAGGTCTGGGTTTCAAAAAAAGGGAATTACCGGGCCCGCAACAGTCAGAATGGCCCGGTAATTCCCCTTTTTCGGAACCGGACCCGGGCACGAGTTTGGAGGCAGCCATGCCGCTAAGAACAGCATGGCTACCTCCAAACTCGTAATGAGGCCAAATGATATTTAATTTAATTTTAATTTTAGTTTTAATTTCATTTCTCCCCGTGGTCACTCGAAGACACCTGTACGATCGAAAAAATACTTAATAATAAGCCGCTTTACCAGAGGGACTTATAATTATATTCTCTGCAAGTACTATTGTTACGCTCACCTGGTCTCTGTGGGGATGTTGGGGCACAGTTGCAGCCCTCCCTGGAACTGGTTCTCCTTAGTCAGGCTTCTTCCCCTGCTCCTGTGTTGTGGACTGCACTGGTTGTTGGTACTGCCCCTGCGAGAATATGAGAGGCTGTGAGAATGCTGTGATATGACTGTGGTCTCCCTCAAACTCTTCTTCCCAGAATGTGGTGAGCATGCGCCTACCCATATAGTCTCACCTGTTTAATTATGATGGCGAGCTCTCCGTCCTGCTTCTCACTGCAGGGGCGCTTTAGATAGACCGAGTTCCTTCACTGGTCCATGTGCGTGACAGCCCAGACCGGCTGTGGCTGAACCACTTCAAAGGTAAGTAGTCTTCGATAATGATTATTGTCCGTATTCTTTTGTAATGTCTTTTCCTTGATTATTGTCCGTATCTCTTGTAATATCTTTCCTTTTCCCCAATAGGTGGTATGAGGCCCAGCGGTAGTTGCGGTGCAAGAAGCGAGCCTCAATGGAGGGAAAGGGAGTTCACGATATCCAAATAGGTGGTAAGTTTGGTTTTTAGGTCAAGCGGGAGGATTGGTTTGAGTGCGACCTTAGCATGATGTTTTTATAGTTTTCTTTAACCTTATTTTGTCCCTTTCTCTTGCAGGGATGGCCTGGCGAAGTCAGCATGGGATGCTGTTATCCGAAGATCTGCCGGCGGATGAAGGATGTCTGGATCCGTGATGAAGCTGGCCGAAAGTGGACTCGAGTCAGTGTTGTGGCTGGGAGCCAGAATCAGGTAAGGATACGCTCTGACTGCGGTTGCTGCTAGAGTCAGATAAGGATGCGCTCCGACTGCGCTTGCTGCTGGAATCAGATAAGGGTGTGCTCCGACTGCGCTTGCTGCTGGAATCAAGTAAGCTGCTGGAATCAGGTAAGCTGCTGGAATCAGGTAAGGATGAGCTTCAGCAGGCGGTGAGCGTTAAGCTGCAGTAAGCAGACTAATGTGAAGCGCCTCCATGTGGGCGGGGCAGGCTTAAATAGCCTGGTCCCGGCCACGCCCATTTGTTCCGACTCATGGCCCCACCCTGCCACTCCTAGAGGAGGCTGCACGTGCAGCCCAATTAACTCCCATGGCCACGCCTGACCTGGAGGCACGTGGAGGCCCTGCAAGGAAAAGAGGCACGTGCACCAGAATAAAATGCGCAAAGCACACTTACTCATGAGCCTGGTGCCAAAGGCGCCAGGACTGGGTTCAACTGGACCCTTTATGTAATGGAGCTTGTGGTCATTGCCCAGTGGCCATGACAACTATTGAGTCTCGTAACTTGTGTTCCCATACTAAGATGGTGGCCGCGATAAATCTGAAGTTAAAAGTCCGACAATGTAAGACAACCATAGAGATGGTGATTCAGTCCAGGAAGTGGAGACCAGTGCTACTGCTACGGTAAGCAGGCAAGAGGACAGAGCCTAGAGAGTGAGACTGTAACATTATCAAGTGGCATTATTACATCCGCGCTACCTTTCATTTTAGAAAGGGTCAGTAGCTCACCCACAGCACCACAGAGATGCCACCGAACAGTCCCCGATTAACCCTTGATTGATTGTGGAACCGGGAGATATATCACCCATACAAACAGTTCCTAATAGACAGCCCCAATTACCGGTAAGCTGTCAGTAATGCCAAAAGTAATACATATGTTAATATAGGAATGTATCTGAAGAGTTGAGGTATTAATGGAATGTCTCCATTTCCAGCACACTTTGAAAGGTCCTGTCTTCTATAACCATGCCGCAATACATCTATAGAAACCGAGTAGTGGTAGGCAGATATATGTTAATATGTATGCCACACAGATGTTCCATCATGCTCTGGAAACAAGATGTTTCAACCGCTAGTTGTGGGGGGCACCATTTTCTCATTTTTTCCCCTCCCTCTTTTTCCTTCACGCCGCTGATGCATGACCAGGTGGATAAAAGACATGAATATGGTTCCTTTCACTTAGGCACTTACATTGAGTGAATATTTAAAGACAACATACGTCCTTGAGAACACATCTTTCATGAAAATATTCAATGTGTTCCAGCAGGGGGTTATATACTTACCCCCTGTTCCCTATCTGTTGTCTCTCACCCTTAGGACAAGGAAGCCTGGCAGTGGCTACAAGTGGTGGACCATGAAGGGAGCAAGATCCCCAGCACTTTCAATAATCTGTCCTGACGAAGATGACCATAGTTACAACGGTCAATGAAACCGGTCGACCATATAGGGCATGCGTGGACTCATGCTATTGACGATCTGTTAACTGAAGAAATTGTTACAGACATCAGAAGTTTTGTTGGGCTTGATAGCAATATTAGGTCCAGCCATTGGTTTTTAGGCTTCTGAATGAAGGAGCTGATACTTTTCTAGCACCAGAACACGTCAACTGAGCTATCGAGAAGCTGATACTTTACTAGTTTTTAAAGTAATACCAATTCCAGTCAATATTAAGTCTCAGGAAACTCAAGATTTAGACATTATCTAATGTAGAATGTCTAGAAATGTGTTATTTGTGACCTGTATCTGGTTTTTATATAAAAAAGCTACTTTTGGTAAGGGAAAGTCTCTTTACTCTATCCCTGTTAGAAAGGCGGTGCTACATCCGACCCCTAGGGCGAGCTTTTCTGGGATAGGGACAGGGTGTTCTTCCAGCAGGGACAGTCTGTTTGTGTGTGTTGATGTGCAGAAGTAAGAAGCTGGTGATACATATACACCACTTTACCTCCATTTTCTCCAGATACCGTTATATAGTGTTACCAAGTTGCATTTTAATGGCAGGAATGCAGTGAAGACCGAGAGGTCTGTAGTTATATACCCTAGGTGTTACAATACCCTTATTTCTGGACCACCATACTTAGAATGAGGGCCATAGTCGTAAATTAATGCTGCTTTACGTATGACTTCTGTGACTCTTATTCAGCCTCAGATATGCCATTATAAAAATCATATCCAAGTGTTTCTTTGCTTCCTTGAGATATGTCTGTGAATCTTATTTCATACTGGCATGTCTGAAGCTGAATGAGGCCGGGTTAGTAATGCATTGGCAGCAGGATTATAGGGACTTCCTGCAGCTTGATGGGAACAAGAATCAGGATGATATCATATTAATATATGTATGTGTATATATTACATGGTCTGCAGTAGTGGGCGTATATTTATGGTTAAGATGCTGAACCCATAGGAAGAGCACTTTATGGGCGGCTTATAACTTTGACGTCGTTCGACGAATCCTCACCAAACTTTGCAATAAAAAGTGTATGGCCACCTCTGAATTATTATGCAAAGTTTGGTGTGGTTTTGTCAAGGGGACGCAAAGTTGTAGGGTGTCCCAAAACCTTTGAAATCCTCATAGACATAATTGAAATAATGTTTTGCTCGCGCCTACAGCCCAAACCGCTGAACGGATTTGCACCAATCTTATGCAAGTAGTTCCGGCTTAGACCCAAAAGCGTGCTTTTGCAAATTTGCTGTAAATCCATCCAGTAGGTTTTTTTAAATGGCCAAAAAGTATGTAAAATTAATGTGTGATATCTTGGTCCGGTCAGCGGACTCACTTCTGGACCAATCGGAGAGCTTACTTCTTGACCAATCAGAGAGCCGACATCATACGCACCCGTTGATTGGTCAATTAAAAACATGAGGTGCGTCAACAATCTTGAAACTTTTGAAATGGATACCATGTTGAATTCGTGAACTGCGACCATCGCGGTAAATCATATTAAAAACCACAGCATTGCACTTGCACTTGTCAAACTAATGAAACAATCTCTGGGAAGGTTAAGTGTGTTGAGGATGGGATGGCATATGTCGATAAAAAGACAAAAAAGGGGTGCTTTTTTATCTCCGAAGTCCGATGTTCGGGGACATCCATGCATAGTTCTGTATCACAGGCCAGTGAAAAGCAGTTTTTGGATGGCTTATAACTTAGGCGCCACTCAATGAAACTGCATGAACCTCCGGAATATCATTTTGGACCTGACACTGAATGGTTCTGAAAAGTTTGGTGCTGCTTTGCCAAGAGGGGGCAATATTAAAGTGGGGGGGTCCCAAAATATTTCAAAGGCTTATAAATTTGGCGCAGTTTGGCGAATCTGCACAAAGGTTTGCAAAAAGATTCTAGACCCAGATTTGAATGTTTCTGCAAAGCTTGGTGGAATTTTGTCAAGAGGGGGCATCATTAGAGGGGGAGTCTCAACATTTGTAGATGGCTTATAACTTTGTTGACGTTTGACGAATCTGCACAAATGTTTGCAGAAAGATTATAGATCCAACCATGAATGGTTCTTCAAAGTTTGAATGGATCTTGTCAAGTGGGTCTAATTTATATGACTCATTTTTGTACATATATTTTGACACTTTTCCAAAAATAAAACCTGAATGGATTTGCAGCAAACTCTTTCAAGGAGCATTGGCAAGAAACCGAAAATATGGTTTCGCGAATGTGTCCGTGTTTTATTTTTTGAAAAGTGTAGGTACAAAAAATAGTGATATGCCTTTGGTGACTGAAGTTCAGCCTTTGGCCATGGGCAGTGGCCAGATTGTCTGGGTCATGGACAAAGGTCATGACCTGGACAATCTGGCTACTGGCAATGACCATGAGGGACCGGCAACAGGGTTAAAGTGGGCATGGCCACCAGGGATCAGTTATGTGGTAAAGTATTTTGAAATCAGCATAGGTTTGAATGGGAAAAGAAATTCCGCTTGTGGCTACAGCCCAAAATGCTAGATGGGATTGCAGCAAACATACACAAGAAGCATCAGCAAGGACCTCAAAGCATGGTTTTGTAAATCTGTACTGTTTTTTATTTTTTCCAAAGTGTCAAAATGCAAGTACAAACAATTGTGATATAACTTTGGTACCTGGGCAATGGGCTTGGCCCTGAGCAAGGATACATGTGTACTCTGATTTGCTTATTGAGGCATGCAGCATGGCCGAAGCCCTATGTTTGAATGGGAACAAATATTCTGCTTGCAGCTTCAGCCTGAAGTGCTGGACTGGATTACAACAAACCTGCTTAATGACCATCAGCAAGGACTTGAAAGCATGCTTTTGCAAATCTGTCTTGTGTTTTATTTTCCAAAATGTCAGAATGTAAGTACAAAAACTAGTGATAGAACTTTGGTGTCTGGGCAGTGTGCCTGGCCCTCGACAAGGAGGAATGTCTACACTGATGTTCTTATTGGGGCATGCAGCATGGCTGAAGCCCTAGTTTTGAATGGGGAACAAATTCTGCTTGCGGCTAAAGCCTGAAGTGCTCGACGGGATAGCAGAAAACCAGCATGAGGATCATCAGCAAGGACCTGAAAGCATGCTTTTGAAAATCTGTCCTGTGTTTTACTTTTTTGAAAGTGTCAAAAAGTAAGAACAAAAAATAGTGATGTAACTTTGCTGCCTGTGCAGTGACCCTGACCCTCTGCAAGGACAAATTACTACTCTGATAGCCAATGTACTATGGATTGTGGAGACTGGCCATGACTGGAAGCCATGAGCACTGGCCATTGGACACATTATGAGGGTATAGTGGACACTGAACTATGATGCAGGGTAGGTGCAGTGGATAACGGGGTGGTCATGGTTGAGCCTCATGCCCTAGGCAATTCAACCATGACTTGCATCCCCAGCATGCGCTGCTGATAATGATACACATCAGTATGCATTGCAAAACATGTTTGTTAAAGTAGGTTTATAGTTCTTCCATATATTTTAAAAGAGCAATTATTAAAAACTTATATACAGTGATGTAACATCATGAAGCTTTTTCACTCATAAAAACCTATGAAAATCAGTGAAAAAACTTTGTTAAAGGGGTGTTATGGTGAAGTTGCACTAACACAAACCTATGAAATTCAGTGAAAAAACATTGTTAAAGGAACATTATGGTTACAAGTAAAACCAACCCCCCCCCCCAGAAATTCACCAGTTATGGCAAGCTAAGCCACGATAACTCGCGCCAACACTGTGCACTGCCAAGGCTAACACCCAGAACATCAAAGATGACATCACAAATGTCATTGATGACATCAGGCTACTGCCCTCTGCCCCTGCTTTAACGGCTCTCAAAACCCCTCCGTCAGTGAACAAACTTTGTTAAAGGGATGTTATGGTTAACTTGCACTAACAAAAAACTATGAAATTCAGTGAAAAATTATGTTAAAGGGACGTTAGGGTTACAAGTAATACCAAAACTCCCCATAAATAAAATAGGAGAATGCAATTTTCAGAGATTGTTGGATCACAGAGAAACATATTGGATAGATGCATTGAATTCACTTCATCCAAACGGTATGAACGAAGATTGTAACTTTTCATGTTACATTTAAAACGTAAGTTGAGATGTTTTGAACTGCATTTCTGCTTATTCAGAATTCATAAGTGAATTTAGCAAAGACGAATAGAATGTGAGAAACACAAAATACTATGTACAAACTCATATAGAGAAAAAGAGCATTGTCAAACTCCGATCTGATCGATAAGCATATACAAGAATCTCAGAAACGTGGCCATGTGTACTGATTTTATGTTAATACGAAATTGTTCATCATGCACTCCTTGTTTCATATAGAGCTCAACATTGATCAAGTAGTGCAATGGAAAATGTATGTTCTCAATGCCATATAAGCATATGTCAAGAATGTATTGTGAAATTCACACATTAACATAACAATGAAATGTAGGAACACACGTCCTATTGGCACCAAGCTGGTGTCCTGACTACGTTGTATAATTTGTGTAATCCCTGATGCCAGCAGAGATATGATCTGCAGGAACAAATGTGTTATCTAATCTTGATAGATATGTTCAACATACTAGCTAATAAAGAATATGGAACTCACTTGTTCTCTGCAGTATCATATGTACAACTCTTGTTATGAGATGGAGTAAAAACAATGATGTGAATGCATATTAAGCAAATGCCTACCGCACACAATTAAGAAATATGTTAGAACAGCGATAGAAATGTATGCAAAGTGTATGCCCATCACTAACACTGCAGAAATGGGTCTCCTGTTATCAATAAGCTGGTGCCAAGTTTGCGCCATATGAAATGTACAATCCCCCATAGAAACAGAGATACGATTCCTATTGACACTATGCTGGTTTCACTTTTGTGCTGCTGAATTTGCACAGTTAGTATAGTATCCCTTGGTAGCAGATACATGATTTGCAAGAGGACGCATCACACCTTGGTGTGAGCATCACACCTTGGTGTGAATATAGGGAAATATGGATTGCTTTCCACATACTATCACACCATTAGGAACTCTTCACACTCTACGTTGCAGCAAATTCGTAGCTATTTTTTTTTAAATAAATTGAAAATGGCCATTTTCAGACCCATAAAATCTCACTGACACTGGGGATCAGCTTGATCGAGCGGTTCCTCTGGTGTCAGGCGGATTTTGAAAGCTACTCTGATAAGTATCTAGAGAAATGTTGCTGACAGGTAGTTGGCTAATTATGACAAGTCTAAGCATAACCCCATTACGGGGCCTAAAGAAACATACACTGGAGATAACCAAAGATAAAACAAGAGCAGCTAGGATTTGTTTACCTACCTTTTTTCCACCGTCAGCATATTTGCCCTAGAAAGAAAGAGGTAACTAAAAATGGACATTTAACTACAATGATAACTTAGAGAAGAACATTTATTATTTTTCTGGGATCACATTCCAGATCCTCACATCTGGTAAGCTGTATGCTTACCAAAAGTCCAAGATGACACCATTTCTATTTTAAACATGACAAAGCAGTCAGCTAAAAAATGAAAAGAATTGTTTCCGTCCAAAATCTTTATTTACTGTCAATTATACATAGAAACACAGACAAGGTATCTAGTTACAGAGATTATCTTATTTACTTTTATAGAATTAGAATTGAGTACCTGAAGATGGTCTATAGACCGAAATGCATTGGACAAACCATGAACTGCCTGTGTCTCTGGAAATAAACAACTTCTTTTGAATTTTACAATTGTTGTCAAGAAGAACCTATATAAGAAATGTTTAAAAATGCCACTATGAACCTATGTATTGTATTTATGTAATCACTATTCAACTGCATCCTTAACCATGGTGTTAATGGTTTAAACTAGTGTTGCTCCTTATAAAATAACATTAGCTCCCTTGGCGGGGGAGCCAACCAATCAGGTGGCTAGGAACGTAGGCTTGAACCCCCCAGTACAAGCCCACATTCCAAGCCGCCTGACAGCTGGCTCACCCCTCTGCCATCTTCCCCTCACCCTCTGCTCTGTTTTTTTCTTTATGAACCATTTACCATTTTCGGCTGCGATGGTCCTCGCCGCCGCAGCCGCACCTTTCTCTCAGCTTCCCCTGGCCACCATGGTAAGAGAAGAGGGGCTCCGTACAGAGCCCTGCCTTCCCCTTTCATGGTGGCCATCTTGGAAAATGATTTTCCTTCCTACAGCAGGACACTGCGCAAACCTTGTGCTACTCAAACTTTGTCTACTTCCCAAAACTATTTGCTGAGGTGAAATATTGGTAACCCTCATATATGAGAACATATGTGATTCCTTGTTGAGGGAACTACTCCAAACCCCAGCAGTTTGAATGAGTATCAAATGCACCATTCCTCCCATGCCCCAGAAGATCCAAATCCCACAACATCAGACTTGGAATCCCCAGTATCTTTGGTATGGGAAGCATAAAACCCCTTTCACTAGTAAAATACCTCACAAACTCCTTATGGAGGAAAAGAAAAGGTGAAAAAAGAGTACCCCAAACTCTAACGTCTTAAAAACAATGGGGGATGAGAAAAGGGAAGTGTTAGAAGATGAAATGCCTAGAGAGACCTTACTGTATGACACCTTGGGAAGAGGTCACCTAGTAGAACATCAGAAGGAGGGCTTAAGACCCCCCGCAAAAGGATGAAACATCCAGGGAACCCGAGCTAGTAAAACCACCCTCTCATGAATCACCAGGAAAAGATCTGAAAGCCCCTTTTACAGAGAATAAACTTCCAGAATCCCATCCTTACCAGTCAGACGGGGAAATAGAAGGCAAATAAATAAGAGGCGAGGTGAGAAATTTAAATGACCGGATTCCAGAAGTACAAAAACTAGAGAACCTTAACACCCCAGAATTCTTGTTTTAGCCCCATGAATAAGAACAAGATAGGGTCAACATCTACGGTATCTCTAGACAAGTCAGAAGCCTCTTGTTTTGGGCAATGTCTATTCTGTGGAGAGTGGGGCCACAATATGGAGATCTGCCCAGACAATTTAGAAGAAAAGCGGATGGAGGCTCAAGAAAGGGAAAGGAACTCTTTAAAACATATCCTATGCAAACCAGTGATACCAATATAGATTGTATGCTGGAGTACTTTGACCAGCCGTCTGGATGTTCCACAGTAAAATCTCACAGTGAAACACTGCAGTCCAACCAGCATAGGGGAAGGGAATGTGAGAAACCTGAAGGTATTCTCCCAGTAAGACCTCGAGACTCCCTTCTTCAGGTGGCCAGGACATGGCCATTGCTGTTGGATCCAGTTCCTGGGGTTGGACCAGTGGGGGAGGATCACCTGGGTAGGGGAATCCGGGGTTATGCTAGGGGGAATACCCAAGGTGAGACGTTGTATTCTACCAAGGAAGAATAAGAGCGGGACAAACTACCTGTGGTTTCCTTTGTTTATTCCATTTCTACGTCCCTTCCACCAATAGAAGATCCTTTAGTAAAGTCCTATCAACCCTCTACCTCTGATAAACCAATTAGAAGTCCACACCCTGTGGCATCTCAAAGCCCCATCTCCCAGAACCCCTGTTTCCCTGTTCCCCACCTGCATACTCCTGGCCATTCTTTTACACGCCCCTCTAGCAGTATTTCATGCGTTTCCCATTTGCGTAGAAGCAACACTACCATTCCCACAACTCCCCTTGTTTATTTTGTGAACCCTATCAATCCCATCCCTTTGATTGTCATCTTCCAAACACCCAATCTGCTCAGATAAAATACTATAATTCCCACAATCCCCTATGTTCTGTCCTCCATTCCAGTCGTTCTCTGCCATTTCACAAACCCTACCCTTTCTGTTCTTCTCAGTCTACCACTCAACCCCTTTTTTACAATACCACCATTTCCCAATCCTATCCTATAGGACATTCCGACATGCATACTGTTTTACGGACTGGTAATAAAGCTGTTTACCTGACATGTCCTGACATAAATGTCAGGCAAAGTCAGCCAATTAATTCTAATCACACACACAAGACGGCCCTTCCTTTTCCCCACAGGAATGAAAGGTGAAGCCAGAAAGAGCAAGGCGAGAAATGTGAACACAGCAGACAGCACGTTCAGATGGCTAATTCAGCATTACGGCAGTTCAAAAGAAGGAGAAAGACAACGGGAAGGGAGAGGGTGACGAGGAGAGAAGTGACCTTGCCCTTTTCATCCCAGGCCCGTGGAACCTTCGTGGAGGAGAATCAAAGAGGGCGAACAATAGCACAAGTGTCCTGCTGCAGATGTCAATAGTACACGGGGTCAAGCCTATGCTGATAAGGCAGAGCAGAGGAGAATACCACACCCGTGGTACCGGCCTTGGCTCCAGAAGAAGCTAAAGCCAAGCGGTTCATCACAGCCGGTGAGTCAAGGGGAGAATCGATAAGCACTGGGCTGTGTTGAGTAGGAATCGCCAAGTGGCAACTTTTGAAACAGAGGGTCAAGATGAACTAAAATTGAACTGTTAAAAGTGGGAAGGGGAGACCAGATGCAGTACCAGAGGTCCATAGAAAGGCCCATGAAATAGGTCAAAGTGGTCATACAGAGGGTCAAGCAAAATCCTTGTACAATCTAAAGACCTTGATCTACAAGCACTGTGAAAGAAAGGGAAGTAAATCACATAGCGAAAGTGTCAAGAACACCTCAAGGATCAATGGTTCATTGTGCAGACATGCAGGGACTACATGGTTAGCAGCATTTCTCTCATTCATCAGTGTTTGAATCCACAGTGGGCACCCATAGAGCTTAATGGTAGAGGGTTCTCCCCAAGATGGGCACCTTGTGGGTCACGGACAGAATAGCTTGAAGGAACTAGTAGCTGGGATTGGAGGACTATTTAAGTCCAGCCTGTGCCTTAGCTCGCGCTTCGCATTGGTTCTGCTGACAGCGGTGCAACGCTTACCGGCACTCTATTCACAGACCTGTCGAAACAAAACAAAAAGCATGTTATAAACGTATCGCAGTACCAGGAAGTTTCCACAGACCGAAGATCCTAGGAACCCGATTAGAATTTTCACAGCAGCAGTTTTTTCCAAGTAAGAGGAGTTTCTGCTTCAAACTTCGTGTCACAGACAACTATGTTCTTCTGCGACCTCCGACCATTCCGTTAACCTGCAAGACAAGGTATTTTGGTCAAAAGAGACATTAATCACAGAACGCGCGCAGAACAACAAATTACGGGTGTACTTACCGCATTTCTAAAGAACGCTGTTTCCGAGCCCTCCAAGACCCGACCACACAGCAGGCCACGAAGCCCAACATCACTGTGCGCTTTCCCTCACTACGCGTGCCACCTTATCTCGGGACTAATATACTTTGTGGTGTTTCTTTCTAAACACCTGTGAATCTTCACGTGTGACTTGCAAATAAAAGAGAGCCAGAGAATGATAAAACAATTTACAGGAAAACCCATCCCTCAGACATTTTCGTCCCCAGAGGCTACCACACAAACCAAGATTATAGCAAGCTCAGAATTTGCAAGATATTTACCACTTCAGAAGTTCCTCAGCAATCTTCATTCTGGAACAATCTTGCCTCAATACCAATGCACACCTGCAAGATAGCTGGATGGCGATCTCCCCAAAACCAAATCACAGGTGAAAAGGGAGGCGGGCACCCAAAATTAATTGTAAACTCACAATAGGGTGAATAGGAGCCCCCCTTAGAATTTTGAATCCACATTAAAATCATTCCTATTTTCTTTATTCTCTCATTTATACAGCTGGACCCCTTAATCCAGTATCAGCAGCTCAAAGAGTTTGCAGGCCTTTTATGCTCCTGCGGAGACAGGGTAAGCAGGCCAGACACATGTAATGCAGGCCAGACAGGATAGGGGGTAGAGTTACAGCAGCCGAGCAGAAAAATACAGTCTAGTAAAGGATCCCACCATATCGGAACATCTTAGGTCACTCTCATTTCCCTGGCACCCTCTCCGCTTGCTGCAGACAAAACACTCTGGGACTGACACCAGTGGGAAAAAGACTCCTCACACAGTAGCCAGGATTGAACCCTTAGAGAAGGCTGGAAGAGGAATAATCTGCAGTCTCAGATTGACTGTTTAAGGAGTTCAGACGACAAATTATTTCAGCTAGATGTCTATCAGAGTATAGTTTTCCCAAAGTCTTCTGCTATAGTGATGAAGATAAATGCTCCAAGAAGTGAGAAAGATCCTTCCCTTAGTCTTCCTAGAGGAACATTTGGGATGAACTGCTGTGTGCACAAGTTCTACCTGCTATGTGAACACTGGAATCAGTATCCTGCTGACTAGAGGTGACAACCCTTGCAAGAGCTCTCTGCCAAGGCTTGACTGAGCAGAACAAGGACTCCCCTTACCCCTGGAGACCTCAGCAACCCAGGAGTCAAGGAACAGCTATGGGCTCTGTTTCCTACCTTGAGCTGCTTTTGATCCAACTCTACTGCTTTTGAATCCTTTTGAGCCTCTGCCGACCCCCCAAAGCTGTTTTTGACACTCTCTGCTTTTCGATTCAATTCGCACCGCAGACTCCACCACCGCCTGACTGTGGGCCAGACATTTTTGAGCCGATCACCACTAAAGAACTGCAACGCACCATTTGACTTTGTTGAAACTGACTCGAGAGCTTTGAGACACTGACTCGACCATTTCTTGGCTGCTCGTCTCTTAATTTGAGCCAATAACCACAGCAGCATCACATCGCTGCACTAGCACTAGCCAACTGGACCCCATTGAAGCAATTATCTTGCCCATCTTGTATGCCAGCTTGATCTTTCTCAACACTGTTTCAAATGGCAGGAAAGCACCTAGGAAACTAACCTGATGTTGTCAAACCTCAAGAACAAGCCTTACAAGGTATTTATAGTGGTTATTTCCCCCTACTGTGTCTTGAAGTGTCTTAGTGACATTTAAGACACCACTTCTTACCTATTTAAAGACCTCTTCATAGAGGTCTGCATATGCTATGTCTTCTTTTACAGGGATAGGTTATAGTGTTTTTTGTTAGTGTGATTGTGTTTTAGTTTAATTTAAGTCTCCTCAATTTTTATAGACCCTTGGTTGCACATTCTTTTATTTTGGTACCGCAGTATTGTCGTGGTAAAATGAAAACTGACTATTCTGGTGGATTCCTGAACAATTTATTCGTATAAAGCCAACACCAGGACAAAACAAACCAACAACATTATGGGACTCTGGCGCAAGAGAAAACCCCCCTCCCTCTGTGCGCTGTTATTGTATACCCAAAGGAACACATGTATTTCAATGGGAGGGGTGGTCCAGACAGGGCAAGGGATCATACTGAAACATTATTGCAAGCAGGGAACAAAGGCCCACTATACAAGACTTTGATTCCATATGCATTCTTACAAGTTAGACAGTTTTATCAAGGAGGACAGCATAATGTGATACATTTAGTGAAATTGAATATACTCCTCAAAGATTCACATATGCTCTGAGGCAGGCGAGAACACTTACAGTATAATGACTTCTGTCTGCTAACGACACTTTTCGAAAGAAAGAAGTAGTCTTAAACACGCTTACATATGCCAAAAGGGAAACACGTCAGAAGCAAGAGAAGTAAAGGCGAGCATAGCTACACACTAAGTCAAGAGCCTTCATCGCAAAGACATGCGCAGTAAAGCCTAATGCCTCACCTCGCACAAGTAAGAAACAGTTGTTTAAACTTGGCAGTTTACAGTAACTCCTCAATATTATAATGAACTAATCTGCAAGGGGAGTACATAACCTTTTCAATGTCAAACGTTCCCCCACAGTACTATTCTTTTTTGGAAGCTCTTATCCCTCCTGAAAACTGTAGCCTGCCCTTGGCCTACATTACCATAAAAGGCAAAGGTGGTACATCTGTCAGGCTGTGCCTGTTTCACCTTCATGGCTGGGATCACTGCTGGTTTATTAGTAGCGAGGGATGAGTAGGAATTGTATCCATTACTCATCCCTTTACTCCCCTCTACTGCAGAGCAGTAGTCATTTTGTCACAACCTGGAAAATGAAGATACAAGTACTCACAATGCTTTACCGAGAATATCCTGTACATATACAAACACTCAACATAGAGTCTTAGATGGGAATCATCATGGAAGGGTGAGGCGGGAGGAAAGATGTTGAAGAGGAAGAGTAGCACTCTAATGAAGATTACCAGTAAGTTATCCAGGCCTTACATCTTTGTATTGCTTTCTCTTCCCACAACTTAACACATGAGGATGCATTAAGCATTGAGTCTTTAAAACAATCATTGGACCACATGCTCTCAGAACACCCTTATTTAATCATGAGAAAATGCAATCAATACAAAGCTATATTCTGCACAGTTTACCCGAAGTTGGAACATGTATATTTGGGACAGTGCAATCTTTACTGGTTCAAAAGAAGTAGAGATGACCATTTAACAGCTCTGCAAATTTCAGGCATTGGCATTGAAGCTCATCTCAATTCTGGCCAAGAGGCTACAATCCCTGTTATCAATCAGCCCAGAATATCTTGAGAAGAGAACCACATTGTAGTTTAGCATTTATCACAGAAAACAGGTGAACCCATCTACCGAAATTTAAAATATCAGGCTTTGTGACCTGCCCCAAAAGCTAAAAAAATTCAGATGAACAAAACGCTGAGGTTCTTTCAAAATAGCACCTTATTGCCTTGCCCACATCTAACAAATGTGACTCTGAAGAGGGAAAAGTAGAGTCCCATGCAAAAGTAAGTTGTTAGGATCGATTCCTGATAAAGATGGAAGATATAACCTTGGTCGTGAGGTTTGGAGAGGTATGTGGAGCCAGTCCTTTGGGTAAAAACCCCAAAGGGGGCCCTATACTATCAAACCACCAAATTCAAGTAGTCCACAAGCAGAAGTTGTCATTGCAAGAAATATAACCTACTAGTGCCAGTTTGCATATACTTTCATAATGTGGCATTGCATATTTTACTTGACATCAAGTATAAAGCAAACATGGTCCCTGTTATTACGTGACTATACTGGCCTACATTAGTGGTGCTAGTCTCCATAAACTTTGATGTGGCATGACATTTTTACTTGGTATCATGGGTAATGCAAACATGGTGTTATTATATGGCTATCTTGGCCTACATTGGTGATGTCAGTGTGCATTTACTTTCATACTGTGGCATGGCATTTATTACTTTTTACGTAGTAGCAAGGGTAAAGCAAACATGATGAGTGTTTTATGTGACTCGACTGGCCTACATTGGTGGCTTCAGTCTGGCCATATATTCTTTGTGTCAAGGCATTTTCATAATTGGCATCAAGAGTAAAAGCAAACATAAGTGTGATTATGTGGTGCAGTGGTCTATGTTGATACAGCCAGTCTGGTACTTTCCTTCTGTGGAATGGCATTTTTTACTGGCTGGGAGTCCTTACATGGTAAAACTGGCAAATATGGAGGTAGCCTGCATGGACATTATGGGCACAGCCAGCATGAAAATATTTTATATACTCATATTTTATGGGTAAAGGCATCATGAAAATGCATTGGAAAACAGCCCTGTGCACCATTGGTGTCTTGCATCTATTGGGTTTTTTCATGTGCTACCATACAAAACCGCTTGTAAACAGTGAGGCCTTTTACCCGGTTATTCACAGAAAGTGTGTAAAATGCACCATTTTAACTAATTATTTTTTAAAAATTCTCGGGGTCGGCGGGTGGGAGCGGGGGAAAAAGTCAGGGAGAAGGAAGTCTGGGAGGGGCGGGGGAAATAAAATTCACCTTGTTTGGTTCGATCTTGTTTGCTGCACTCAGTCACTCATGCATACTCGGTGCATACATTTATGCGACTCAGTTAAAAAATGTACCAGCTCCACTGCTGTTATAATGTGTTCCTTTAAGTTTTTCCGATGTGTGGCCATTTTTTTCCACCCTCTGGTACAGCACAGGAGTGTCCCATGATAAGAGAGTCTCCTTCTTATGAGTGTTCACGTGTTCGTGTGAGCGTCATCTTCCTTTTGCTACCTAACCCTTTGGAGAAATGATGGTGTCACAGTGCCAAAATACATGAAGGTGATTTCCTCGCATACAGCACAATCACTCCATTCCTGTGGGATGCACCAAGATGCCGCTCAGAGAATGCTGCTGTTGGTTGCACGCATGTTTGTCTGGAGCCCAGCTTCCATATTAAGAGAGTTTGCCCACCCTGGAATCTTTTTGAATAGAGGTAAGCGGCTGAGTAGTACATCAGACTCACTCAACCAGATGCATTAACCATTACCTGTCCAGAATCGTGCTTGCTCATGCCCTCCCGCAAGCAACTTTTTTGACAGTAAACCGTTGTAGTGCCAGTAATCATTTTGGCACTATTTTAGTAATGTATACGCTCCTTCATCTGAAGAGGGCGCTTATCTTCAGAGGCATTCAGAATTCAACATGGCATACACACGGGCTATTTGCAGTCTCTCGGTGCTGTGCTTACTTGTTGCTCATCCTCACAGTAAAAATGTCACTCACTGTGCCCTGTGGCAGGGCTGTCAGAAGATGTGGTGAGGCCCAGGGCAAAACATTTGGTGAGGCCCCCTTACAATTTTTTGCACTCGGCCAGCGGCGGCACCTCTGCAAACAGGAGACTCAAGAAATCTCCCCTTGAGTTTGGGTGCAGGATCCCAAATATGGTTCATTACTACAACTGCAAATCAACTACAGCAAAGTTAGATTTATCTAATGGAGAAAGGTTTATGCCAGACTAACTTTTGTATCATATGCATAAATATATATTATATATAGGATGGCATGAGCTCTCCATTGCGCCACCTCCAACTCTCTGAGGGTCAGTCACCTTTCCAAGCAAAGAGTTGAGGGCAGATCTCTTTCTTCGGCAGGGGCCTCCCTCTGGAAACAGCCTCCCTGCCTCTCTGAAACTTGAGCAGATCCATCTCTCATTCCGGAAGCAACTGAAGACCTGTCTCTTTGCTTCAGCCTTCTCTCTTCATCTCCTTTGCTAATCACCTGCCTGATCCATGCACTGGTCACCTGGTCAAGCTCTGAATTCGGGCCCAGGTCCCTGCCTGTCCTGCTGCAATCCCGTACTGCCTCTTGGCTCCCCTGCACTTGTGGTCTGTATCTGTAACCCTACAGTTCCCTCTCTTGCACTTATTCTCCACCCGTTGGCTCCACTGAGTACCATCACTTGCCACCCTTTGGCTGCACTCTTGTTTCTCCTTTGTTCCTGCACTTCTGCATCCTACCCCACCCTCAGCACTTCTCCCCTCCCCCCTTCCCTGCTCTTGCGCGATCTGATTGACACAAGGCCTAGTAAGATCTGTGTTTTGTCCTACTCTTTTGTTTCCCCCTCCTTGACTTGTTGCGTCTAGAAACACTCATGAACAGGCACGTTATAAATGCCATATCATATCATTAAGGAGCACCCTGCCCCTGTGTGCGCATTAAAACACACATCATACACAGTGACAAAGGATGTACAGTGGAGGCTGGTACATTTCTGAATTTAAGAGGCTTAAATGTTTGTTCCAATTAAGCAGGATCAACAGAGCATCAACAGAGGGAGCCCAACCCAAACAAGGGTTGCATGAGGGGGGTTCTCACTCCCAAGAAAATGTTTGAAACAGTGGGTTAAAATTATGCAATTTATAGCACTTTCTTTGCAAAATTGGGTAGAAATCAATACCGTTTGCAATTGGTTTTGTATGGCAGCACATGGAAAATCCCAATAGTTGCAAATCACAAACTGTGCTCGGGAGCATTTTCCAATACATGTCATGCTGCCTTTCCACACAACATATGCTAGTATAAAAATATATTCATGCTGGTTGTTCTAATTATGTCCATGCAGGCTGCATCAATATATGCCATTATTACCATGTACGGACTCCCGGCCAGTAAAAATGCCATGCCACAGAAAGTATATCCAGGCTGACTGTGCACCATAAGTGTTATTACTAGCTAGATTGGCCTACATTCAATGTGAGCCAATTTAGCCAAGTAGTATGTTTGCTTTAACCTTGATGCATAGTCCTGTGCATCAAGGGTAAAGAAAAAGAGCACTGGCAATGCTAACAGTTTGGGCATTCGTGTAGGCATGGGAAAGGCACTTCTGTATTGGTATTAGCTGGCCATTGATAGTGCCGGTGCAAAATGGTTTAAGTACCTGAGCAGCTAATAACAATGCCTGGCAAATGCCTAATACTTATACACAAGCCAAAACTGTTGGCTTTGCCAATGCTTGTTTTTAACAGAACTTCAGCGAAAGACACACAGGGTGTTTTTAAATCGAGTGCCCAAAGGCAGACCTGATTTAGACATTTTTATTACACCAGTGCCGTATTTACAACTCCAATGAAGTCATGAACTCTCAGAAGACTCCTTTGAGGAAACACCTGCAGGCACATTGATGGCAAAGTTTGATGGCAAGGCATGTTTAAAGCTAGCTCAAAGAGTTCCAGTGAGGTGGTGTTTTGGGTGGGGAGGGCATGAACTGGGTGAGAATTGCCATAGGGATTAGCATGGCCATGAGAAGTCATTTCGCTGTTAGCACCTGCATTCATGTGCATACATTTTTAGAATTGAAATCGTGATGTGGGGTAAGCACTTGCATGCTAGGGGAGTGATTAGAAGGGAAGTGGTGACATGAGACATCTCATTCTGAAAGCAGTCCTTAAGTGTGACATTTCAGAAATGAAGGCAACAGGTAGCTGCTTGTAACATTCAAGCTTCACCAGAATAACACAGCATTGACACAAACAAACACCAACATGCACGCATGCATTCATACATACACATATACATACTAATTTAATTTAAATACACATATATACACTTTTAATTTAAAATAAAAAACACTTACCTTTCCTTCATGCACCCTTAAAAAGCATCCTCCCAGTCGACGCGTAGACATGCTGCCTGACAAGAAAGAACTCCTCTCCCATCAGTCAGCGTGGTCACGCTGAGCAACGTGAACACGCTGACTGACAGGAGAGGAGTCCTCTCTTGTCATTCAGCATAACGGGAGGCAGCAGAGCTCATTTCTGAGCCCCGCTGTCTCCTATTATTTTGCTGTTTGTTGCAGAGCCAAACGGCTTCGCAACAAACAGCAAAATCATTGCAGGGGCAGAGAGCAGACAGCACAGTCCCCCGTGTGAATGAAGGACACGGGAGACTGTGCTGCCTTCTACTTAGGAGAGGGGGCCGCAAGGCCCACCGCAAGTGTGAGGCCCGGGGCAGTTTGCCCCCCCCTGCGCCCCTTTGTGACAGCCCTGCCCTGTGGTGCAGCAGAAGGAATGTTACAAATTACAAAGGTGAAGTGTGTCATAGCGTAGTTTTTGCTGATGCTGCTGGGACCCGATTGGTCGCGTTGGAGCTGTAATCATCTCCACCTGAGCAGCAAGTAAAAACCCCAGCCCCTCTGCAAAGCGCAGTTTTGTCAGTCTAGGCAGCAGGCGCAAAGCGGTCTTTAGACGACATGCGGTAGCCCGCACAAGGAGGTGCTGCAGAGCGAAGATACCATGCCAGGTTTGTTCTGATTAAGGCTGTTCCCTGATGCTTTGCTGTGATCACGGAATCGGACATATGAAAATGGAGGCTCCCTGGTTCTGAACCATAGGCGAGAGTTGCATGGACATGCAAAGCACCTCACTGTCACAATCCACATAGGTGGATGATCCAGTTGACAAATATGCATGTGGGTGATGTGTGTAGTATGCGCTGCATTGCTGGTGAGGTGCAGGTGTTGGAGGCCGCAATGTCAATCAATCAATCAATCAATCAATCAGCTATTTATATAGCGCTTTTTCACCAACTGCATCATAGCGCTTAAAAACAACTGACAGCCAAGACAGATGTATTAGAATCACAGGTGTGCGGGAGATGAAGTTATCTAAAGAGAAACATTTTGAGATTTTGTTTAAAGGATAAAAAATCCTCAATTTTCCTCAGCTTTTCAGGCAACTAGTTCCAGAGTCTGGGCCATACCACTGAAAAGGCACGGCCATCCAAACGTTATTTCCTATATTTGGTTATCTGCAGGAATGCTGCATTTGAGGATCTCAGGGAGCATGCTGGAATATATCTATCCAGTTTCTCCTGGATGGCTAAGCATCCATTTCTGCTTAGAACACTGTGTATAATACACAGTGTCTTAAATTCAACCCGAGCTTCGGTCAGTGGCCAGTGGAGAGATTTTCTGGCCCTAGTTACTCCTGCTCCGGCTGGGATGTGTGTAACCAGACACACTGCTGCGTTTCGTATTACTTGCAGGCGCTGGATGAGAAAGGATGGCTGTGCCAGGTAGATAGCATTACAATAATCCAGGCTCCCTTTTATACAGGCTGCCACACATGTCCTTCTCATGTGTCATATGTGATATTGCAGATGTGTTCCCATTAATATGATCAGTCGCTGTTGATTTTGAAGGGCGTGTTACCCTTACATTTTTATGAATGCTTGTGTATCCTGTGGTTGGCTACTTTGCTTTCTGGTATTCCTGGAGAGCATCTTCATGATTGGACAGGGGATATGTTGAGGGTATCAGAGACATGCATGTGGAGGGGGTGGGTGGGCAGCAGTTGATTGTTCCCATTACAGAACCATGTACATGGCAGTGATATGTGGAGGTAGGCAGGATCAGCAGCAATGGTGCGGAGAGACACATCAAGATGGCAGTTAGGTGAGCTCTTTTTTGCACTTGATACATGCCACTCAGGGGAGCACATGGTATGGGAACATTGTGCTGGGGTGGGGGGGTAGTCACTATGTTTTGCATTTTGGCCAGTGGTGTGTGGAAGTGGGAAGGACCAGCAGCAATGGTGTGGAGGGTCACACCATCAAGATGGCACTCAGGTGTGCCCTTTTTTGCACTTAATGCATGCCACTCGGGGGCAAATGGTATGGGGATATTGCGCTGTGTGCTGGCTTCAACAATGTGCCATGCCCGTTTTTGGCCTGTGACATGGTTACTTTTTATTCCACTTGAAATGACTATGGTGGTGGTTTGTGGACTTCATGTGGTGGATGTTGATGGGGTGGCATTGGCAGTTTGAGAGGCGTATTCTCAGGGTGTTGTTATGAGCAAGGTGCATTAGCCCGATTGCATCATTGAAGGCCATACAGGATGTGGCTTCACTGTGTGTGTTCCACAGGAGTTGGTATAAATGTGAAGTAGGTTTGTACATCCTGGTTGCGTGTGTCCTGTCCATGTGCCCGTTGGTCTGCTAAGGGAATGGGTTGTCCCTGGGGATGAGGGCAGAAGCCCTCCGGCACCTCTACTGCTCTGCCAGGATGTGCAGCAATATTATGCAGGACACAACATGCCACAATGATTTTGCAAACTACTGGGGGTGCATATAGCAATACCCCACCTGAGTGGTCATGGGAGCAGAAGCGTGACTTTAGCATTTTGAATGTGCGCTCAACTATGCGCCTAGTGTGCTGCATTGTAGCCCACCTCACCTGAGGTGGCTGGATTCCTGATGGGTATCAACAGAAATGTTGAAAGCTGGTAGGCATTGTCACCTGCAAAGAAGTGAATGGTTGTTAATTGTATATATTAGCATTCCTTGTGTTTCTGTGTGCCATGTGACTGCGTGTGTGTGCGTCATAGTTGATACCGACCAGCCAGGTGTTTCCAAAGGTTCCCAATGCAACGCCTGGTATATGGGGGAATAGCGGAACGTGTAGCTGTCATGCGTGCATCTCAGGAAATTGACATTTACAAGCATGATATGTCCCTTGGCATCACAGATCACCTGCACATTGATGGGATGCCAATGTTTCCTGTTGTGGTATACATGCTCAGTGTCTAGGGGGTTGCGGGGGTTTGCAACGCTACATGGGTGCAGTCGATGGCTCCCAGTACCCGGTGAAAGTGAGCAATGGCATAACATTCCTGCAGCACTCTATGCCTTGCTTGCAGAGTGCGTGGCATGTGAATGTGCCTATGCACACGTGCTACGACGTAGCGCAAGTTCTGGTCGAGGCAAATTGATTGCGTGGGTTATGATTTTCTCCCCACAATGGCCGTGGTGTGTTGGAATTATCCTGTGGCCAGGAAGTTTAGGGCTGATAGGACTTTGACCAGAGGTGGCACAGCCTGTGAGCACATGGTGGGTGATACCAGTTCATTCTCCCACTCCCTGGCCAGATCTAGGATGACATGGGGAGTGAAGCAGTATCTTCCATACACCTTCTCATCTGGCATCCCAAATAATGTGGTTCGTTGATGGAATATTCTGGGCCTCCTCCTCATCCTCCATCCAAGTAATAGTATCAGCGCTAGCAATGCAGGATCCAGCATTGTGGCAACCAATGTTCATTGGAGTTGCATCGTGCTTTTATAAGTGAGCTTTCATTGTGCTTTGCGATGTGTTACTGGTGGCTGTAAGATCGCGAGATGTACGTTCTCCTTCGGACTCCAGACAACTGCGCAATAGGTTCTGTGAATAGGGTTTCCTTAGCGCTGGGTGGGGCGTGTTTGCTGTTTGCACAGTGCCTTCTCCCCCACACCCTTGCTCTTCCTCATTTTCTGCCTTGAATGGGGATTATGCATGTTCCTCCCCCTATTTAGTTCTTTGAGCTGAGCCTTCTCGGCCATTGCGCTATGTCGCACAAAGTGCTCCTGCATAGTGCAAAGTGAGAAAAGCCAGCGCAAAGTCCGATCAGTTATTTTGGAAATTGGTTTTTTGCGTGGTGCAAAGTGTACTTTTATGACACAAAGTGTACTTTTAGGGTGCAAAGTCACTTTGTGTCACACCATACTTTTTGTAAATTAGGCCGTAGGACTTGCAGATATGTGCCCAACATGTAATTAGCTCTGTCAGTGTATTTTCTTTTTTACAAAATGAACGTTATGCATTCAATGTGTGCAAAATGTCCATTATGTGAAGAAAAAATTAAAGCTGCCCAGGGCAGAGCGGTAACTCGAAAGTGGGTAACGCTGCAGAGCTGGAAATGTAAAGAAATGTACTGCGGAACTGTCACCTCTTTGGAGGGGCGGGGCTGTGGGAAGGAGGGGGCTGGTCCAAGGGGCGTGGGCCCAGAACAGGTTGCGCACAGAGTATCTCTTCAGTGAACCCAATCCTAGCAATTTGCATAAAAGCAAAGAGCATTATGAGAACATCATGATGTCCACAATTTTAATGTTAAACATGTCTTATAGGCACTCAGTAAGAAACCCTTTTAAGTGAACAATGGACTCTTCTGCTTTGATTGGCCATAATAGTGACCCTTATAAAGAGATGTCTGTAAATTGCAGGACATCTTTACCAGTTTGAACAGCTGACACAGAGAATGAGAGGCTTTGACAGTTTCTTCCTGCAGTGCTGAGTCTTCTGAAAGCTTGTTGTAGAGCGGTTACTTGTGTGCAATGTGTGCAACCTGTGCTTCAATGAGCAGACTGCTTTTAGAAGACTATGCAGCACTCTGTGCAGAATCTTCTGAAAGCGGTCCTGGGAGAGTCCTGTGCTGGCCCCTGGGGGACAGAGCGCGCTCCAGCATGACATTTTTCCCAGAGCACCAGTCCGTTGTGTTCCGGCCCATTCCCTGATCTATAGTGCTGGGTCGGAGGAGGGTGGCCAGGGCAGTTTCTAGCCAACTTGGTACCCAGGGTGAAACACCAGAATGCACCCACCCCTCCACCCCCTGACTGGCACATGTCACTCCCAAACTACACCTATGTGTTGTCCGACAAAACCCCTTCTCAATATGAATAAATAATTGCTATATAAATCGAGCTGGTTTCATTACATTGTAATGCAAGTACATGACAGAAGAATTCTACTGCGAAAACACAGCTGTTGCTGTCCAAGTAAATGTTTTTTCTGTCACCTGCTCTTGGGGAAGGCCTTGCCTGAATGCAGTTTCAAACTGTCCATAGTGGCACACTGCAGTATGACCGGCCTATCCGGGTCTGCGGTCCCACTGACCACTGGCCCTGTGTTGCAGGTGTTCTGTTCGTACCACCTGTAAAGCACCGGAGGGGGTTATCTGTACTCCTGCTCTCTATATGGCAGAGGAGAGGCACAGAGGACCCCAGCCAAGATTCTCTATAGGGTAACGAGGGTCGAGCAATCAAGGCTTAAGCTCCCAGGAGGTGATGTGGGCTGGTTCTTAAGTACAGTGTAGTCCCCAAGCACCCACAAAGGAATGTCCACACACTATGTTAGTGAAAACACAGTCTTTATATAAATAAGGTTCACGTTATGTACACAATCACAATAACACACTTTGTGTTCCGACAATTCTAAAATGGTAAATAAATACAGTTCTAGGTGGTACCACGATTACTTTGATTCCATTAAAATGCATCAACTGTACTCAGTTAAAATAGCATACGAATCAATACGCAAAAGATATCAACCGAAGATTTAGGAGGAAAGTAGTTTGGTTAAAACAATAGGCAGAATACTGAGCCCCTACCACTAGGCACAGTTCTGTATGAGGATCCCCCCACCTCGGCAACCTGTAAATGAAGATGTAATACAAGCCCAGTCCATATATTGTCTACTAGAGTCTTATCTCCTCCTATAAAAGTTCTACTGTCCCAAAGTACCTGGTTTCGTACAGTTCTTTGGTGAGTCGCCGACGGGCCCTTCTTGAGTGCACTCCCTTTAAGGCAGGAGCTACGGGTCGTCGAGATTCGGTGAAGAAAAAGGGTGAACACTGTCATTGTGGCGGCAGCTTCGGTTCTTGTGGTGCTCGTTGTCGATCGGTTGAAAACGTCCTGCAAGCTGAGGCCTGCGGTGCACCTCGACAACAAGTGTTCATTGCTGCACAGTCAATGAAGAACTGTGGCCCAGCAAGGGTGTCGGGTCGTCCGCGTCTGGCGTCGGCGAACGGGACGTGACCACAGCTGGCTTCAGTAGCTCTGCCGGCATCTCTGAGGTCTTCGGGTGGCGGGAAACCCACTAGCGGATTCTTGTCGGTCGTCGGCGGCCTTGACTTTCTCCGGCAGGATGAAAGCGGTCGACGGTGATGAGCAAGGGAGTCCTTGGATCAAATGTTCTGAGGCAAAAGGAGCACTGCGGCCGCGGTCAGCGATGACGGTCGGCGACGGTGGATGGTTGTTCAGTGCTTCTCATCGTTCTCCTCGGCGGTCCCCTTCTCCGGTCGGCAGCCTTTCGTAGGTCTGTCTACCAGGGAGCTTTGACAAAGATCAGCTGGTGCATGATGGTCCCTCCTATCTCCGGAAGAGGTCTCCTAGCCAGGTCCTCTCTTGGATCAGTTCCTTGAAGGCACAGTAGCTTTCAGATTAGCGAAGGACAGCAGCAGCAGTTCTTCTTCTTCCAGTGGGCTTCAAGGTTAAGCATCAAGTATCAACTTCAGCTTCTGAACGATTACCATCAGTGAGAGGCCCCCAGATATACTGTTGATCTCCTATTCACTCTTCTGGGTCACACTCACGCAACCAATCATTCAGAAGGGCATTCAGGCAGGCAGGCAGCCAATCAGCCTCACAGTGCATTCAGGCCATTCTTCTCCATCCAGACACTCACAACACAGAATGTGGATTTGGACAAGCACTCTGCCATTCAGCGCTCCACCCAGCATTCATACCAGTTTCTGGGCTGTCTCAGTCTTTGTGTCACACACCAGATAATAGACACCCATAACACGGAATGCATATTCGTCACACAACATACACTCATTGGGAAGGCTCCAGCCGGTCTGGCCTGGACTTCCCCACAATACCATATATGGAACTTCCACCCAACAGCCAGTCAGGGGGAAGGGACAGAGACAGGGCTCCCCGGGACTTCGGGAAAAACAAGGTAACAGGCGATGGAAAGCAAGAGGCCACGTGAGCCATCTTGTCTCCATCAGGAATCCACTGATTCCAATGACAGGGCCTGGGCATCCCAAAATGGAGGATGAACAGGGCACCTGTCGATTCAGCACAGAGCTGCCACCAGCCTGTACCCTGCTCTGTGGGCCACACACAAGTGCCCAAAAACATACACTAGGAGTAAACGGTCGTACTCCCACCCATGGGTGCCATGAGGGTATCCCAAGGGTCTGTTCATCAAACCAAAAAGAGGAAGAGTCGCACCGCCAGGCGTCCCACATGAACTCCTGCGTGGAAAACAAGACAGAACATACATGATAATCAATAAAGGACAAGGATTCGGAGGCCCTGTCCCTCTGATGCATTTCCAGCAACACAGTCGCCCACCCCAGACTGAGGTTAGGGCGTCTAATCTCCCACGAGATTGACACCCTCATCCAGACGGTCAATATACCTTCTGGAAAGGCCATCTACATTATCATGACGCTTCCCTGGTCTGTGCGCAATGGTGAAGTCTAGCCCTTGCAGGCTAATGGACTAACTTAGCAGTTTCGGATTTTCACCCTTCATCTGCATAAGCTACTTTAAGGACTCATGCTGTGTTTGGACCTTGAAGGTAGACCCTGTAAGGTAGGGCCTAAAATGCCTAAGGCTCCAAACTATACTGGAACATTCCTTTTCAACAGTAGCCCACCTAAGTTCTCTACCCTTGAGTTGTATACTGATGAATATGATCGGATGTTCCCTCCCTTTGTCTGGACAAGACAGTTCCAATTCCGTTGTCGCAGGCATCAGTTTGAATGATAAAGGGCTTGCTGTAATCAGGCGCACACAACACAGGTGCCCATACACAGACTTTCCTTCAAGCCAACAAAGGCCTTCTGACAGTCTTCCATCCAGTTAACCTTCCTCAGTTGTTTGGGCGAAGTCAGAGCTGTCAGAGGGGCAGCTATGGTTCCATAGTCTGCCATGAAGTTGCGATAATACCCAGTGAGGCCCAAAAAGGCTCTCACCTGGGTTTGAATAGTGGTAGTCTCCCAGTCATGAACATCATGTACTTTACTGGGGAGAGGTTGGATTCAACCACCTCCTACCTCATGACCAAGATACGTGACTTTCCCCTGAGCAATCTGGCACTTGGTGGCCTTGATAGTGAGATTAGCCCTTTTCAAGGCCTGCAACACTTTATCCAAGTGAGTCAAATGATCCTCCCAAGTGGAACTGTAGACAGCAATGTCGTCTAAGTAGGCCACACAAAAGGCCTCCAGCCCACCGAGTGCATGATTGAATAAATGTTGGAAAGTGGCAGGTGCATTCTTCAACCCAAAAGGCATGACTCTAAACTGGTAGAGCCCCTCAGGTGTTGAGAATGCAGTCTTTTCCTTGGCATGGTCCGTCAGAGCAATTTGCCAATAGTCTGTGGTAAGGTCAGCACATATGGTGTCCACAAGCTCATCAGCCCTGGGCAATGGGTGTGCGTCAGTCTTGGTGACAGCATTGACCCCTCTGTAGTCCACACAGAACTGCCAATCCTTGGTGCCTGCCTGGGAACTTGCCTTGGGGACGAGGACCGCTGGACTGGACCAGGGACTGGTTGAGGGCTCAATAACACCCAGATCCAACATCTTGGCCACCTGGGCCTGGATCTGGTTCTGAACCGTGTCTGACATCCTGTAGCATCTGCTTTTTACAGGTACGCTGTCACCAGTGTCAATTTCATGCCTGCACCATGGAGTGAGGCCTGGTGTCAGCGACAACAGAGGCGCATGCTGCTGGAGCAAAGCCCTGCAGGCCCTCTGCTGCTCAGGAGCCAGATCGGGAGACAGATGCACTCCCCTCACTGAGCCATCCTGAGGGTTGCTATGCAGCAAATCAGGAAGGGGCTCACTCTCATCCTCTTCTTGCTGTGAAGCTAGCAAGAGACATGAGACTTCAACTCGCCTAAGGAAAGGCTTGAGCCTGTTGGTGTGGAATATCTGAGGGGGCTACCCCAGGGACTCCCAGGTCAACCAGATAATTGACTTCGCCCATCTTGGAGATGATCCCGAAGGGTCCAGTCCACTTATCTGCCAAAGCTCTAGGCTTGGTAGGCTCCATCACAAGGATCTCCTGTCCAGGAGTCCAATCGACTTGTGATGCTTTAAGGTCATGCCAGTATTTGTTCAGTTCCTGGCTGGCCTTAAGATTCGCTGTCGCTTAGCCCATCATGCATGTCATCCTCCATCTGAGGCCTAACACATAGTCCCCCACTTGCTTGGCAGGACCTGGAGGGGTGGCTTCCAAACCATCTCTGATCAAGGCAAGGGGCCCCCTCATGGGATGTCCAAAGAGTAACTCGAAGGGGCTGAAACCAACACCCTCTTGAGGTACCTCTCTGTAAGCTAATAGCAGGCATTGTAATAGTATGCCCAATACGGCGCAACGCCCCGTACCATCCGTGACCCAGCACACATCCCCCCCATTGTAATTGTGTGAAAAATCAGAGCGTAACGTAACCCGCTCGCACCAGCCAAATCACGTGAAAAGGCTCATGCGTACCCCGTCAGCACCCCAGCAAAATCGCTTACCCCGCTCGCACCAGCCAAATCATGTGGGAAGGCCCGCACATACCCATCCACACCCCAGCAAAATCATATACCCCACTCGCGAAATCGCGTGGGAAGGCCCCCGTGTACACCGTCCGCGCCCCAGCGAAATCACGTACCCCGCTCGCACCAGCCAAATCACGTGGGAAGGCCCGCGTGTACCCTGGGATACATGCACAACTCCCCTGGAAGCAGACGCCTCCTCACAGGACAGCCAGACCCCAGCAGTGGACCATACCCCGCAGGCAGCTCATACCACATAGTCCTGCCATCACCCGTGACCACACCCCGCAGACAGCCTAGACCAAATGGGATCTCCACCATCACCCGTGAAAATACCCTGCAGGCAGCCCACACCACATGGCCACCCCATCACCTGTGACCACACCCTGCAGGCAGCCCACACTACATGGGACCACCACCATCACCCGTGACCATACCCCGCAGGCAGCCCGCACCACATGGGGCCCCCGCCATCACCTGTGAACATACCCCGCAGGCAGCCCACACCACATGGGACCCGCACCATCACCCGTGAACATACCCCGCAGGCAGCCCACACCACATGCCTCCCCCATCACCCGTGACCACACCCTGCAGGCAGCCCACACCACATGGGACCCCCACCATCACCCGTGACTACACCCCGCAGGCAGTCCACACTACATGGGACCCACACCAGCACCAGTGAACATACCCCACAGGCAGCCCACACCACATGGGACACCACCATCACCCGTGAACATACCTCACAGGCAGCCCACACCACATGGGCACTCCATCACCCGTGACCGTACCCTGCAGGCAGGCCCCGTCTCATGTCCCCACCTGTGACGGCAACCTGCAGGCAGGCCCCGCCTCATGTCCCCACCCCCCACCAGTGACGGCAACCTGCAGGCAGGCCCCACCTCATGTTCCCATCCCCCAACAGAGACGGCAACCATCAGGCAGGCCCTGCCACATGTCCCCACCAGTGACAGCAACCTGCAGGCAGGCCCCGCCTCATGTCTCCACCCCCCACCCCCCACCAGTGACGGCAACCTGCAGACAGGCCCCGCTTCATGTTCCCAAACCCCACCAGTGACGGCAACCTGCAGGCAGGCCCTGCCACATGTCCCCATCCCCCACCCCAAAACACATTGGACCAACATACAATCACGCAGCACATGCCAACTAAAATGCCACCACACGCTGCATCCCCCTGGTGCACCTCAACACCCATCCATTAGTCATGCTCCCTATGTCATGTGAATCCTAACATCACAAATGCATGCATGTGCACACACATGAACAACATTGGTGAACAGCAGGGACACACAAATACGTCAAGGAGGAGTGAAACATGCATTAAACCGTTGAGACCAGATACCACTTCGATTTCAATGTCAAAAAATTATATTAAAAAACATGTATCTAAGTCACACACAGTAAAAACAACAAATTAAACGTGCATGAACCAAATGAAAAATCAAAATAAATTGAAAACCAAAATCAATGTGATGTAAAAAATGAAAGAGTCAAAAATGTGGTCCTTGTCCATTATTGTATGTGCAAATGAAACCACATATCATGTGAAAACCATTCCAAATTAAAATCCAAATATTTACAAAGATCCAGGGTCCATGGTCCCAAAACATGTAGAAAAATCTAAAAATACAATACAAAAATAACTATATACAAGATGCGGAACAAAGTCCAGGAACTCCAAATAAAAAGAAAAAAACAAATGAAACCTACTCCTAAAGAACTATATACAAAGGCAGCAGGCTAGTCCATCTCCTCACCATGCTCTCTCATAGTCTCTGCCAGGGCGTCATCGGCTTCCCCCTCGAGGGATTGCAGGGACTCCTTCATGCTCCTCTCGAACTCCCTGCGAGTTTCCTCTAGGACCTCCGCCTGCCTCTCTGCCCGACGCAGTGAATTATCCGCCCTGGCCATGGTGAGTTGCGCCTCCTGTGCCCGCTGCCACTCTTCCCCGTTTTGGCGGTCCAAACGTTCCAACACGGAAGACATCCTTGTTGTAAGGTCCACGTTTGTCTCCTGCCCGATGGCCAATATCTGCCCCTCTGATGATGAACGCCCCGAGTCCTGTTGCCTCCTTTCCTGAGCCTGCTGCTGCCAAAATGCCCGGTGCCTGCACCACAAGGACAGCCTCCGGGATGATGACACAACCCGGGGCTGTCATGCACATGCTCTCCTTCTTCGTGCCTGCACTTCCTCCCTTGCCATAGCTCCTGTCGCTGCAGTGACAACCTCTGCTGATCCTCCTTCGACTCCCGACTGTGGCAGGGAGGTGATCTGCACCAGACTGGCCACCGGGGTTGGGACAGGTACACAGGGGGCCATGCTGGTATCTGGGCCGGAAGACGGCATGGAGGACAACTGGCGCACAGAGGATTAAAAGGAAGAGCGGGTTGCAGCAGTGGCCAGCACATGTACCAGATTTGTGACCAGGAACTGAGCTAGCCAGTTAATGAGGTGATAGACCTCATCGTGATGATGTGCAAGCCCCCGATTGGAAGCATGAACATCATTACGAATGGTGGCTGTACGCCTCGCAATACTGGCTAGCAACGGCTAGCAACGGTTTCACCCTGTGACAAATTGCTTCATCCGCAGGTAGTGGAGGATCTGTTTGCGTGGATACATCTGCCACCTGTGGAGGGGTCCGGCCTGAGGCATGACCGCAGGTGCATACTGGTGCAGTCTCAGTTCCAGATCAAGATCAGTCACAGGCCCCTCCACAATGACCTGCACTGCCTCCGGCCCCTGATCCTGGACTGCACCACTCACACCTACCTCATTACCCCTGCCGGGCCCCATGTGCTGGGCTGATATGGCCTCCTCCTCCTCCTCCACCACCACCAACCTGGATGACTCCCCACTTTCTTCTGCATCGGATTGCCCCTGTGTGGGCTCACCTGTCCCTCCCACTGCTGAGGTGCCCACGACCAGCTTCACCCTCTTGGGCCTCCCCTCAGCAGCTGAGGCCATTGTCATGGACGCGGCACCAGTCTCTTCGCTCCCGGAAGATGACGGTACCTGGTAGGAGGACTGGGCCCTGCGTCTGTGCCTGGTGGAGGCATCCCTGCTGCGGTGCTCCACAGCGCCTTCTCCGCCCTCTTCTTCCATCGTCACTGTGGATACGGAAACATAGAACACAAACATCAGGCTACTGAACATATGTGTATGTGTGTTTGTAACAATGCAAATGTACATCAGTGGCACTGTCAAAGGTCACAACCATCATCACCCTCCACTACACACAGGGAAGTACCATTCACACACATTCACACACATGTCTATCATTCACAACAGAATTTCACATCCATGGACAAGGCACTGACACAAGATCAGAATTCTGTATTCAGCTCACACACATCATGGGACATACACATCTAATTCACACACATCACCTGACAGTCATGAGGCAGGCCATGGAGCTATCATGTCACAGTGCACTCAAGGGCAATTTAGCAGCGTGAGGCAATCACAAATCAAGAACTCAAGTAACATACGTGCAGAGTGTTGGGCAGTTACACACTCACTACTCAGACACACGCACATGTACACCATGCATGTCCATGATGATGACATAAGCACCCATGTGTCACACCTCTCGCATGCCCCAGACCAGACACAGGTATGCAAACATGTGCGCATCGTTACATGCCGGTGCGCAACACAGACACCATTGATGTGGGACACGCTTGAATGGACTCTCATGCAGCACTGTCAGGGACATGCACACAGACATATGTACAGGAGGCATGCCAGACATAGGGCCAAGGTGCACACTCCAGCCACATGTCAACATGCACATGCTCAATGGTGGGCAAGAACACATGAACCATTCGACTCCAGATGGAGCACCAACTCCAAGACCTGGGGATACAGAACTGGGTAGGCTCCAGGACCCTCATCTCGTCGGTGGTCAACCGGCCCCGGCACCTCACTCGATCATCACCAGCCTTAATGAGGCACCGGGCCTTGTTGTGGGTCCTGGACTTGAAGTCTTCCCAGCACTTGTTGACATGATGGTAGTCGCGGGGTGCCAGCCCCTCTGCATTGATGGCAACCACGATGTCCCCCTAGATCTTCTTCCGTCCTTCATTGCCAACTTGCGATGGGCCGTGGAAGAGGGCATCATGATGCCCCAGGACTTGCTCTACCAGGATGCCAACTTCCCTGGGTGTGCAGCTGACAGCCCTCTGCCTCTCTGCCTGAGGCAAGTGTGGGTGGGCAAGGTGGTCCTGGGGCTGGGCTGTGGAGCGGTGGTATGACAGTCAGGAGTCTTCAGGATCAGCAGAGGTGGTCACAATGACAGGATCACTGGCAATGGCTGATGAGCAGGCAACAAAATGCAGGGCATGTGGGCAGCGGGCACACAGAGTAGGCTGGCATCAGCAGATGGCTCGTAGGAGGCAGCTTGGGCAGTTGGAGGCAGGTAAATGGCCTTGTAGGCAGGAGCGTGGGTTTTCCATATTCTTTTGCGTGGCCAGCCAGAAACAGTGACTCCGCACATGCGTAAACAGCGCGTTAGCGTGTAATCAGAGGAAAGGCCCTAAGCGCGTAAGTAACGTGACATGCGCTGGACGTTGAGCGTTGTCATTCAGTATCGGGTTAAAGGTCTGCGTAGGGCAACAGTGCACTGTACATGCTTTTCATGGGGACGGATGCGTGAACTTCATATTTTTGTGGGTTCACACGCAAATAGTTCACTACTGTGGCAGTGCGTACTTCTTGTTTTGGCCAGGAGTTGCCTACACACACACACACGTGTGATTTTTTTTCATTCTACGAGACAGACGGTGAGTTGTGCACACATTTTTCCCACTGTGGTTGCCCCTGTGTGACTCGTACCCCATTTTCGAGGTCATAGTAGCCTATGTGTTCCTCGCGTACACACTTTTTGTGTTTTTTACTCAACGTGGGCTACCGAGGGGTCACGTACACGTTGATTTTTGTTTTTGGGGTGACTGAGCATTGAGCGACCCGTTATTTTTTCACCAGGGGTCACATAGAGCCTTTCTGGAGCTCAGTGGTACGTTTTCCATCACGTACCCTTGCCCCTCACTCCAATTGCCCAGGACAATTGTTGGCTGTGCCTCCCATTGCTCTAGTCCATCAGTGCCATGACTAGGAGGGCAACAAGTGGGAAGGGAGGCAAAGGTGGGCGACTTGCCCAGGGTGGCCGAGCTGGCCAAGGTGGGCGACATGGCCAGGGTGGCCAAGGTGGCCAAGGTGGTCCACATGGGCAAGGTGTCCAGGACCATGCAAGGAGAACTATGCCCCACACCCAACCGGGCCAGGGAGATGCAGTAGCTGCTGACATACCCAGCACCTGTGGTCCCGGACAAGCAGTGCCATCTGCTGTCCAGAGCAGTCAGAGTGTGGAAGCTGCAGGGGCAGCTGCGGCTACCACTACCCAGGCTCAGGGTCAGCCAGCCCGGACCGTAGTGGTCCTGGCACAGGGACAGGGTGACTCAATGGCCGATTTCCATGTCCCGAAGGCCAAGACACGTGCGGTGCAAGTTCCAGGCACCGGCACCCGGGGATCTGGAGCAGCAGTGTCATCTGCTGTTCACACCGGCCAGGGTCTGGAAGCTGCAGTGGCAGCTGTAGCAACCGGTACCCTGTCTCAGGGTCACCCAGCCAGGAATGGATTGGTCCCGACCCAGTGTGACTCAGTGGCCAAGTCCTTTGTCACTAAGGCCAAGACATGTGTGGCGCAGAGTCCTGGCAACAGCACCCAGCTACTGATACCTGCAAGCTGTCCTTCTGTAGTTACATTGGTGGCTGATTTCATAGGCCAGTCCACCTGTACTCCAGCCCCTACTGACCAGAGCGGTACACGCCACTCAGGGTCTGCACCACCTCACAAGAAGCAGAAGCATGGTCCAGCAGTACACGCTAAGACTCCAGACACGGCACAGGAGTCCCACACGTCGAGAAAGAGGAGTTTCTGTGATGAGGAACTGGAGATGCTTCTGGACTACATGTTGGAACATAGCCAGGGCTGGTGCAAGGAATTTTGCCACCCTAGGCAAACTGTCAGATTGCCGTCCCCACTCCGGATTCTAACCGTTCTCAATCAACCGTCCTCCCACCAACCCCCGCCCCCCCAAGCCTTGTGTTCACGAAATGTGTATTGCTCTGCAGGAGGGAGTGACTTCTAGGCCAGCATGCATAAAAAGAAATCAACAAACGAATGTGGGGCAGCTCAAAACAGCAGCTCCAGGTGCCCTGACAGATTTGGCACCATACCACGAAAACAAAAGAAACAAGCATTGGCAATGCCAATGGTTTGGGCCTTTTTGCAGACATGGGAAAGGCATTTGCCAGGCACTGCTGTAGTGATATAAACTGGCCATTGATGGTATCAGGTGCAAATGGTGCGGCTATCTGGGCATATAACTGCACTTTCTGGCAAATGCCTACTACCTATATACAAGTCGAAACCGTTGGCTTTGCCAAGGCTTGTTTTAACATGACTTCAGTGAAGGACACCATAGTGCTTATAAATTGAGTGGCTGTGGGCAGGTCTGCTAAGACATTCTTATTATATCAGTAGCACGTACAGCTCAAAATAAGTGAATAACTCTCAGAAGACTGCTTTGAAAAAACATTTGCAGCCACTACAAGTACAAAGTTGTATGGTAAGGCTTGACTAAAGCGCGCTCAAAGTCATGGTGTGGTATGGTAATGTTTATTTATAAAGCGTCTATACACAAGGCAAAGCGCTCAAGGAGGGTGGGAACGTGGGGACAAAACAACAGTCGTTCAGAGCCCTTGAAATTCTGAGACGATAATAGTCTTCACAGGCAGAGTAAGTGCAAATAACACAATTAACAGTTGGAGACACAGCAAATAGGCCTGCCGATGATTCTGCAGTTTTACCAAGTGTAATTAAGGGGTGTAGACAGGGGAGAACAGACAGACAATCTTCAAACACGGTGCATTCGGATCGTGGAAGTGCACAGACAGTTCCAAGGGGGGGTCCAAGTGCACCCAGTTGGTGGATACTAGGGTAAGTGCAGAGAGAGCCACTCTCTTGGGTCCTTTCTCAAGTGCATTGAGGGTGGGGTGAGTGCAGGGCGCTGAGGCAAGTGCATGAGAGGATTGGTGGGGTGCCAGGGACCTGTGAGACTTTGAGGTACACCAGGCGGCCAGTCAGCAAGCTGTAGAGAAAAGGAGGGAGAGAGGGAGAGAGAAGGAAGAGGAGAAAAGGAAGGTCTTAAGGAGTTTCCGGAACTTAAGGAGATCAGGCTCAAGACAGAGGGTGGCAGGGGGGCTATTCCAGAGGGAGGCCCCTGCTGAGGATAAGTATCTCCATCCAAATCTCTGCTTGGAGAACCGGCTCATTCGCAGAAGGTTGGAGGTAGATGAGTGGAGGACTCGGGAGGGACAGTATTTAGGTAGGCAACATTGCAGATAGGTAGGTTCAAGGCTCCAGAAAGCCTTGTGGACAATGCAGAGGGTCTTCAACTTGATCCTTGCAGCTACAGGGAGCCAGTGAAGGGATTTCAGTGCCAGAGAGATGCAGTCGCTGGCCTTGAGGCCAAGAATAAGTCTTGCGCTTCTGTTCTGGATGAGTTGCAGAGGGCGCAGGGCAGAAGCCGGGAGGTTGAGGAAGAGGCTGTTGCAGTAGTCCAACCTAGAGAGAACCAGGGCTCTGGAGACAGAGAGCCACTGGGGGAAAGTGAAAAAAGGTAGAGTACGTCTGAGGAGGTCTAGTTGATATTTAGAGGCGCCTCCTTATTTAGAGGCGTGCGCAGTCACTTGCTCAAGTACCTTTTGACCTTAAGTGGGGGCTTCCCCTCCGAGGATCTCGGGTGGAGTAGCAGGTCTGGATGAAAGGGGTCAACCAGGGAACCATCTCTGCATTTCTAAATGCTCTTATTGTGCCTTTTGCACGGTTCTCCTTCCTGAGGAGTGGCCAAGCTCACAGAAAGGTGAGAACTCTCAGTGCTGCTGGAATCCCATTCAGTGCCCTCTTGGTCTTCCTGTGGGCTAAGGGGTATGTCACCTTGTCCCTTCCATCACGCCTTTCCCTTAGCATGCCTCTCTTTTGTGTGCCCTTTGCGTGATTCGGACAGTGGTTCGCCACTGGCCTTATGTTCCTCCTGCCATTGTCTCTTGCAGGCTCTGGACCTCACAGCTGTCGGCCCTTGCGAGAAGGCGACCCAGCCCAGGAGACAGTCCAGTTTATGGGATAGCGGCCCTAGGCCTGCCCATGCTGCTTTGTCCATCAGCTGTCCCAGAGAGGGGTCCTGCAGAATGTTTGAAAGCCCTTCTCTGCTTTACTGGCTGTCAGAGGATTCTACTTATACCCAGGCCATATTGTGTAATGCACAGGAGACAGACAGCTAGCAGCCGCAAGGTGACATACAGGGTTTTTATTATTAAATTTCATTTATAACATCTCTCAATGGTCGTGAGGCTATTTCTTCACTTGTTTAATGTCTTTGAAGTCATTTAAACAGTACATTTTACATCAGCTAGTCCAGAGATTGGTGACATGCTGTGGCATGCTGGAGTTCCAAGTGGCTGAAAGTTCTGAAATATAACACAAGAGGCTAAGAGGTAAGATGCCTGAAGTAATTTTGAAGCAATGAAAAAACTGATTTGAAGCAGATATAAAGAAATATCTAGGTGGCATGCCACGTTAGAATTGACACTGAAAAGGGACTTTCAGGCCCTGCTGTTTGAATATGTCATAGGAACTAGCACCAGACATTTCCCATTTAAAGCATTGGTGCAATGGTAGAGCTTCAGACTGCAATGCAGGAGGTTGAAAGTTCTATGAAGCTGTTGGAATTCATATTTTTCTTGTTTTTTTTAAATTTGATTTATAACATCTCACAATGATTGTGAGGTTTTTTATTCACTTGTTTAATGTCTTTGAAGTCATTTAAACAGTAAATTTGACATCAGCTAGTCCCCAGATTGGTGACATGCTGTGGCATGATAAGTGCTTAAACTATGCATTTGCTGAAAGTGTTTCCATATAAAACAATCCCAAAATGATTGCGAGGGTATTTTTCCCTTGTTGAATGTGTTTGAAATCCTTAAAACTGCACATTTTACATCGGCCAGTCCAGAGATTGGTGGCATGCTGTGGCATGTGCCACATCTCACATTCGGCTCCTACTCCTTGTCTTCGGAGGGTGTCATACGGATAGTGAGAAAGGGGTAAGGTGATGTCGGCAATGGAACGGGTTGAAAAGAGCAATTTTGGAACTCCCGTTGTGCAAAGAACAAAGTGCAATTTGAGTTTCGAAATTGGTACATTTCGCAATCTCCACATGCACTCAGCTAGTCAGCTCTGTCCCCAGCCAAGCCGTAAAATGACCTGCAGAATATTCAGTGGAGACAGCCATGCAACATGACTGACACGAATCCACCCCGTCATGCCTTCCAGAGAGCCTCTCGCTCTATCCCTCTCCTTCTCTCCCTCAGTGTGCCCTATACAATTATGTCAGACGGACTCCCTGCTATACCAATATTTCAGACTGCCTCTCCTCCTCCACATGCCTGAGTGTGGGCTATGCAAATATTTCAGATTGTAGTGAAAAAACGAATGTTATTCCTGTAAAGTGTGCTTTCCAATCCGCACTAGTACATTGTGCACAACCCAACACTGGGTGTCGCTACTTACCCGTTCGAAACGTCTCTTCGTAAATCAGAAAATGCACGTCTTCGAAGTTTTTCTTTCGTCGAATCAAAATGGACCGGATGCGCCGACGACATTCTGCCGGGAATGAGGAGAAATTGAGGCTATCATTCGGATGGGAGGAGATCTTTGTTAAACCAGCAAAATGAATGGCCAAAAATGCTCATCTTTCGCAAGTCACTTATTGTTCATTACTCACCTTCCCTCATGATTTGATGTAATAAGTAGTTAGTTCAAATTCCCAAACTTTCTTTCTGGCCTGCTGTGACCTTCGGCGGGGACGGCGCCAGGGCCTTTTGCTTTTTCAGTTTGAAAGTGGCCTGACTAGCCAATTTGAGCCTTGGGTGTGTTTGTGCAGGGGTTGGGGTGTTGAGGGCTGGCTAGCAACTGCCCTCACTTTAGCTAAGTGGTGAAGAGAGAATTTGAGTCCAGTCTGCTCAGAACTTGATGTGATATCTTCAGGGCGTTTGAAGGATGGTAGTGAGTGGGGTCATTAAACATATTTCGCTGTTGATCACCCCCTAACTCCCCCAGCCGAGCCGAGGAGGATGAATAGATATTATGCCTTCCTTTGGACGATTAGATGCATCTTTCACCCCCAACTCACCAGAGGTGTAAGGATTGTGTAACAAGTGGGGCCTTGAGCTAACATAGTAGGGCTCACCCTAAAGGGAACCCGAAGAGGGAACTGGGCTTGTTCTGCCCCGCCCGAATCTGTAGAAGCTACCAAGCAAAGTGAGGGAGAGCAAACCAACTCGGGTATGTTCAGAGGGGTTCTCTCCCAGAGAAAAATGCTTAATTAGTACCCGGCGAGAGTCAAGCAGAATGCAGTATGCATTCTGATTGGCTCTCGCCGAGTCGTTACCTGGCCGAGAATCCTTTGATTCTCGGCCGGGGCGTGGCAGCCCCTCAGCCAATGAGGAGGCTCGAAGTGGGGCTATCCCCGCTCCAAGCCTCCCCACAGCTAAGAGGCTGCCTTCGCCTCCCACCAGGGACTCAGGTAAGGCTTTAAAAAAAAAAATATTCCCATGACCTCCCACCCCTCTTACCTTCTTGTTCCTTCATCCCCGGCGGGGGACGATGGCAGCCTCCAGCCGTGTGGAGACTGGGAGCGGGGCCATCCCCAACACTTCTGTTCCCAGCGGGTGCGCTCCCGATGGCCGCCATGAAAAAGGGAAATCAGACTCCGTTTTCCCTTTCCCGGTTGCCATTTTCTTGGTCGTATCTTTTTTTTTTCTGTGCCGAAACACTGCAGCGTTTCGGGAAAGAAAAACATGCTTTTAGTGCCCCGGTCACACAGATATTGCAGGCCAGGGTACTAATAGCAATATGCCCCTTGCGGCAGGGACATTACCGACTCTGGTAATGCCCCGGGGCCTTCGTTAAGTAACTATAACTATGGGTCCTGGGGCATTACCTGAGTCGGTAATGCCCCCGCCGCTCGGGGCATATTGCTTAAATAAGGGGTTGAAAGGGTGAATTTTACAGTACACTTTCTGTGATACATTAGGTAAAAAGTCAGACAGTTTACAATCGGTTTTGTAAGGTAACACATAACAAGTCCATTAGATGCCAAGTCATCAACAATGCACAGGAGCATTTTCAAACACACTTTCATAATGCCTTTGCCCACTGTATGCCAGTACCACGCACGTGTAAAAACCATTTTCATACTGATTGTGCCCAAACACGTCTATTCTGGTGCTCTTATATATGGCAGTATTCCCACATCAGAAAATACTTATCTTTGCTTTGCCCGCAATGCCAGTAATGATACTATAACAAAACATGTTCATGCTGGCTCTGCCAATATATGCTGTATCCCCACATAAGAACATGCTATTGTTGGCTTTGTCTTAATGCCAGTTAAAAAAAAAAGTCATGCCACAGTAAGAAAATATGCCTTTACTGGTTAGCTGGTACAATATTCAACAGGTTGAGCCCTTGCTGCTGAAATCTGTGTGCGATCTGTAGGTCACAGGTTCAAGGCCCACTGAGCCTTTTATCCTTCTGAGGTCAATAAATGAGTACCAACTTTGATTGGGTGCAGTGCTTTGGCGAAAGCGCTATACAAATAACAATCGTAACAAATCATTATCATTATACATATCCTCCATATAAGAACACTCACCTTGTTGTATTTGCCCCCTAACATCCCCCTAATGTCAGTAGAACATGTCATGAACCTTGCTTTATGGGCTGCACAAAGGCTCCCCTGACACGCCTAAGTAAGAACACTTATCATGTTGACTTTGACGTTAACACTAGAAAAACGATGCCTTGCAGCAGTAAGGAAACATGCCCTCCCCACGTAAGAACACTCAGAAAACTGGCTTTATCATTAATGTGAGTACAACATTCAATGCCACAGTAGGACCCAGCCAGCCCCATTGCAGTACCATCCCCCCACTACAGCCCCTCCATCACAAAATAACACTCAAGTTGGCTTAGCTTTGCCCAAAAATGCCATTAAAACATGCCATGTTCCTGGCAAAAAAAAAATGTCATGCTCCAATGTGCACGCCAGGCTCAGACTGGCCTATAGGGCAATAGGGCAATGCCTGAACCAACAACGCAAAATGCTAGTGTGGGCCAGGTTTTTGGGTCAAAGTGGGCCACTTTTTTTGGCCAATATGGGCCAGTTTGATAAGTTGTTTCACTATGCGACTCGTAGTTTTGACCAGTTTTGCTGAATAAATATTCTTTAAAATGCACAATTTGCACAACATGTTATCACAAAAATCCCCCATAGGTACTATTCAAACAGTTTGTCACAAAAGGAATGAATTGCCATTTGCAATTGTGTGCCGCTTTTACACACACACACACACACACACAATCACACACACACACACACACACACACACACACACACACACACACACACACACACACACACACACACACACACACACACACACACACACACACACACACACACACACACACACACCCTCCCCCATTTATTCATATGCATGCACTTAAACACCCCCTCACCTACAAACATACATACACACCTTCACATGCATGCATGCCTACATATATGCATGCATACAATCCACACATACACACATACAAACATGCTTTTTTTCCTTACCTGTTTCCCTTTGGACCCTCTCAGGCCCTTCCCTGTCCACAACTCTGCATCTCACAGGCTATTTAGTTAAACAAAGGAACGCTTATCATTGGAGGCATGGGCCAACTAAAAGTTGAGCCAAGCAGTTAATCCTTTCGCTTCCACATAGAGGCTCTATTGATATCATCCCCCTGGGCATGCTTTTGTTCTCTGCACGTTTGCGGATGCTGCAATCATGGTAAAAGACTATTTTCTCACCTTGGAGAACGGTGTATTTATTTACTTTCAAAGTTTAAAAATACGTTTGAAAGTAAGTAAATACAACACTCTCTGAGGTGACAAATGGGACAGCTTTTTGCCGTCTGGGCCCGGGCTGGGCCACACAGCATATTGATGACTGTCCTCTGAATCAAAGTGGGAGGGCTGCAGCCCATGCCTGGTGCCACCCATGGATGTCTTCTCAGCTCTAATTGGTTCAGTTATTTGTTAGTGTATCTCCCCCGGCCTAAAATAATGTTCTACTTTATAGAAATATCTTGAAATGTACACACATCACATGACAAGCAATTTGACAATATAAACATTGTTATGCAAACATGTTGAAACAAAAGAATATGATTGTAGTTTAATGCTTCCCACCCAAACACACTGAGCAAGAAATGGTAGGATGACCTCACCTGCTTATAGTCATTGTTGTGTACGTATTACACAAAAGGCGCATGCGCGGCTTGCAAGCCGGCGCATGCGCAGTGAATAATAAAGGCGGCGCCCGGCAGTTGGAGCCGGAGCGCCGGAACGAGCAGACGCCTCCGTGTCTGTTCTTGCGCGGCGTCTCTGCGCGGCAGCCGCATACACCGGAGGGGCCCTCCCGACACCACGGGCCCTCCGACCATCACACTGGCGACGAGGACGAGCCACGGCCCACTCCCGTGCCCGGCCACGAAACGTCAGTTAAGTCCGCCCGCGTCTTATACTGACGACGCACCGGCGGCCATTTTGTTTTTCCTTTGATCCGCTCGCCGTCACGCGCGGCGACCGTGGTTGCGGCCCAACAGGGTGCTCGTGCGCCACTCGCCGACGGCGCCAGGAAAAAAAAAAAACAAAAACATTCACGAACAATTTTTGGAACCCCCACAGTCTTGCTGGTGCAAGGCTGTGGTAATAAAGAAGAAAGAAGAAGATTTGGAACCCCCACAGTCCTGCTGGTGCCAAGCTGTAGCAAGCAAGAAGAAAGAAGGGGATTTCGCTCCCACCACTACCACAAGGCCATATCTACCACCTGTGAGTACCTAGCAGGAAGAAATGGGTGACGGCGCAGACGATGAGGGCGCCGTAGCCCCAGTTCCCCGCAGAGCCCGCAGCTCCCTAGCCCCCATGCCGGAGTTCGATGCCACTGGGCCCCCTTCCAAGCTAGGACCGAAGTGGCTGCTGTGGGTCAAAAGACTGGACATGTTCTTCAGGGCAGCAGGGGTTGACGACGATGATGAAAAGATTGCGACCATGATCTATTCAGCAGGCGCAGAAGTCCACAAGATCTATGACTCCCTGACCATCCCCGTGGTCAATTACGACGCCGTCAAGCAGGCACTCAAAGACCACTTCTTACCCATGGCCAATGTGGACTTTGATAGGTTCGTCATGGGCGCTGAGAAGCAGTTAGACGATGAACCCCTAGACAAATTCTGCGCCCGCCTGAGACACCTGGCGTCCTCTTGCAGATGGGCCGACGAAGAGGAGATGGTCCGCAACCAACTGCTACAAGGGTGCAGCTCCGGTAAACTTCGGAGGCAGGTGTTGAGGGAGCCTGGCCTAACCCTCCAGCAAATTCTAGACCTGGGCAGAGCACACGAACTAGCTGAGGCTAGAGGCGCGAAAATGGACGCTGCCTCGCGACCAGGACACAATGAAGATGCATTTGCAGTAGGGCGGTCGTCTGCGAACAGGCCAAGATGGACGCCGAGAAAGTCTGACACCGCGTCCACCCCAAGCACCGCGCCATCGTGCTCGAACTGTGGGTATGACCTCCCCCACAGCGGTGACTGCCCGGCCAGGTCAAGAACATGCGCCCGATGCGGCGTACCAGGCCACTTTGCCAGGACGTGCCGTGCAGCTGCCCCTGTCACAACATCGAGAGGACCAGAGAGAGCGGGGCGAAGCAGTTCCCGCAGAGTGAGAGGCATCTCCTCCATTGATCAAGGCCTGCAAGACCTGGATCTCGCGGAAGAAGAAGAGGAGGAAGAGGAAGAAGTCTTCTTCATCTCCAGCATCGCGAGATGTCCCAGCACGAAACGCCAGCCCAAGTGCACCGTCGACATCAAGGGCATTCCCACCCCCATCCTCATTGACACCGGGGCCTCAGTCTGCGTGCTAGCCACCAAACACTACGTAGCCCTGCCAGGCCCACCAGAGCTGGCGACGTCAACAGCGAGGATATATGCATTCGGTGGTGACACCCCCTTACCCATCCAAGGTGCATTCATCGCCCCAGTATCGCACGGACAAAACTCCATCAAGGCAAGATTCTTCGTCACCGACGTCAGCCCCCACTCACTACTGAGTTGCGCTGCGTCATAAGCGCTTGACATCGTGCATTTCACTTTCGGGGTATACCATGCAGATCTAAAAGGCATGTTACACAAGTTCGCGAGCCTCTTCAAGGGCATTGGCAAACTGAACGCTGACCCCATTCGATTGCACATCGACAAATCCGTAAGGCCGACAGCCCTCAAACACCGCCGAATTCCATTTCACCTGAGAGCACAAGTAGAGGCGGAATTGCAGCAGCTAATGGACCGAGACATCATCGAACGGGTAGAAGGGCCCACCCCGTGGGTTTCACCCATCGTAGTGGCCCCGAAGCCGAAACAACCAGGGGCTGTGCGCATCTGCGTGGACATGAGGCTACCCAATGCGGCCATCAAAAGAGAACGCCACCTCACGCCCACCCTGGACGACATCGTCGGCGAACTCCAAGGCGCCAAAGTCTTCTCCAAACTAGACCTCAGATCAGGCTACCATCAACTGGAACTGCACCCCGAGTCGAGGTACATCACCACGTTCACGACGCACGAAGGGCTGTACCAATACAAGAGACTCAACTTCGGGATCTCATCCGCAGCTGAGGTCTTCCAGAACGCAATAAGAGGAGCGCTGTCTGGCCTGAGGGGTGTCATTAACATGTCCGACGACATTCTGGTCTTCGCCAGATCTGAGAGCGAACACCTTAAAAGACTAGAACGCACGTTTGAGAGACTCCAGGCAGTGGGTCTTACACTTCACCAAGAGAAGTGCGAATTCCTGAAAGATCGGCTGGAATTCTTCGGTTTCACCTTCCATGCGAACGGCATTTCACCTGATCCCGGCAAAGTAAAAGACATTAGAGATGCGCCTCCTCCCACTTCCCCTGCGGAAATTCGGAGCTTCCTGGGGATGGTCAACTACTGCGGCAGATTCATCAAAGACTTGGCCTCCCTGTCAGAACCATTGAGGGCACTCACCAGGAATGATGTACCGTGGCAATGGACAGCGGCAGAACAAAGATCATTCAACGCCATCAAAGAGGCCCTGTCAGAGCAGGAGACGATGGCCTACTTCCACCCCAGCCGAGAATCAGAGATCGTCGTTGACGCCAGCCCCGTTGGTCTAGGGGCAGTCCTCATGCAGGCCGACGAACTGGGGGCAATGAGGCCCATTGCCTACGCTAGCAAGGCCCTCACTGACACGGAAAGGCGCTACTCGCAAATCGAGAGAGAAGCCCTTGCCATCCTGTGGGGATGCAAACACTTCAGGATATACATCCTCGGCAAACCCGTCGTTGTGGTCACCGACCACAAGCCCCTGATTCCAATTCTGTCAGGCACCTCTTCAAAGCCGCCTCCCCGGATCGAAAGGTGGATGCTATCGCTCATCGAATACAGCGTCAAGCTGGTGTACCGCCCAGGCACCCACAACCCCGCAGACTACCTGTCCCGCCACCCCGGCACGAGGGACGCCCAGAATCCAGTCGAGGTGTCTGATGCAGGAGACGCTGTGCATCTCGTCGTTGAATCAGCCCTGCCTGTGGCCCTGTCGAGGGAGAACATTGCGGAAGACTCAAATTCGGACGAGGCGTTCCTGCGAGTGAAAAGGGCGGTTGCGACAGGGGAATGGCGAGAAGTCCTCCTGAACAACGCCAGAAGACACCCAGAAACGCAGAGAGACCTGCAACTGCTGTGGAAGGCTCGACACGAACTCTCAGTGTCCAGGGACGGCCTACTACTGCGGGGAGACCAGATCGTGATCCCCAGATCCCTGGTCACAAGAGTTCTCCAGCTAGCCCACACAGGCCATCAAGGCATGGCCAAGATGAAGGCGCGCCTGAGGCTGAAAGTCTGGTTCCCCGACCTAGAACACCGAGTGACCGAGTTCGTGAAGGCATGCATACCTTGCCAAGCTGCGAGTCCGGCAGAAAAGAGCCCGCCCATCCAAGCCATGCCACGGAGCGACGTGCCGTGGGGTACCGTCCACGCAGACTTCGGTTCGACCGGCAGAGGCCTACACTTCGTAGTGGTGACCGACCAGTGGTCAAGGTACCCCGAGGTGGAGCTCGTGGAATCCACCGCCAGCGATCACACCATCCTGGCCATGGACAAAATTTTCGCCACCCACGGCTTCCCGCTCGAGATCTGCTCCGACAACGGCGCTCCTTTCCAAGGACAGCGTTTCGCCAGATACTGCGCTGAACGAGGCATCAAACACCGCAAAGTGACCCCACTGTGGCCAAGAGCCAATGGAGAGGTTGAACGGTTCATGCGGACACTTAACAAAATTTTTCGCATCTCCGTCAATGGAGGGGAAGACCTGCGCCATAATCTGATCGAATTCCTCCGTGAGTACAGGTCCACCCCACATCAGTCCACCGGAATCGCGCCCGCCGAAGCCCTATTCAAGCGCATACCAAGAGGGCTGATACCGGAAGCAGGAGAGCGACGTCCGGGGGTGATTGATGACACACAAGTGGCAGCGGACAGGGCAGCGAGGAACGAGAAGGAAACAACGAGGCGGAGGCTGCCGGAAAAAGAGATAGCGGTAGGAGATACTGTCCTGGTCCGAAACCGGAAGCCAGAAGGGAAACTCTCAATGACATATGAGACACACCCGATGGGTGTCACCCACGTCAAGGGATCCATGGTCACAGCGGCGAACGCGCGTGGGACAGTGACCAGAAACGCGTCCTTCTTCAAACGCATAGGACCAGCAACCTCTAGAGAGGAACCGGACCCTGGTCGGAGGCAAGCAGCAGATGCACCACCGGAGGACGTTGACACGCCCGGAGACCCTGCGGAACCAGAGAGTGTCGAAATGGGACCGCCCAGGTACCCCCGCAGAGAGGGGCGCCGCCCTCCACAAAGATTCCAAGACTTTATCATGGACTCGGAGACCTGAGCAACAAAAGTCCGTTAAGTATATAATGTTTAGGCCATGTTGGCCCCATGTTTGATGTTTTGTCGTTTGAGGGGGAAAAGGAGGGATGTTGTGTACGTATTACACAAAAGGCGCATGCGCGGCTTGCAAGCCGGCGCATGCGCAGTGAATAATAAAGGCGGCGCCCGGCAGTTGGAGCCGGAGCGCCGGAACGAGCAGACGCCTCCGTGTCTGTTCTTGCGCGGCGTCTCTGCGCGGCAGCCGCATACACCGGAGGGGCCCTCCCGACACCACGGGCCCTCCGACCATCACAGTCATTGTTCCACATAGTATTGGGCTTGTTTTGTATTACGAGGGCCCGTGACACCACATGTAGAGTTCATGTATCTTTATTCTCAGTTCTAAGATCCATGGTAACAGCACCCCACCTTTCCAGCATCCTTCTCCATTCCTCTACCTTCCAACCATCCTCTCGCAAATCCAAACACTCTCTCCCTCCACATTCCAACTTCCAATCTGGAACCTCGATTACACATTCCAGAATACCATACTCCACAAACCACCTTCACACCTATTATTGAAAGACTATATACACCTTATATTTACAAATGTAACGCACCTCCTTCCTTTCCTCGTTAAAGCAGTCAATTCTCCTCCACACCTCTTCATTCACCAGTTGCACAGCATTTCCCAGATCATCTTTAACCATCATGGACATGGTATACTTTGACATGCATTTCTGCACATGTATCCCAAACTTCACTTTCACCACAGTTCCCGCCCCATCATCACATCTTTCACACACAGCACTTCTCATATCTCTAGGTAGGTAAGTGGCAGTGCAATAAAGGACCACATCAACACCCTTGCTCCAGCCTTGTCCGATTTCTGCAATCACTCCTTTGCCACTGCAACTCTCCCCTCACCCTTTAAGCACTCTCTTGTTCACCCGCTTCTAAAAAAAGCCTTCAGATGATCCTTCCTCTCTGGCTAACTATCGCCCGATCTCCATAACTCGTTTCCTGGGCAAAGTCTTAGAAAATCTGGCCATCTCCCAGCTTAATCTACATACTGAATCTGTTGGTTGCCTCCATGACCACCAGTCTGGCTTCAGAGCTGCCAGAAGCACAGACACTGCTTCCCTGAACACCTGTGAAGACTAGCACTCCAATCTTGACTCTAATCTCCCTTCTGTCCTCATTCTTCTTGATCTATCCTCTGCTTTTGACACAGTCAATCATGCTATCCTGCTCAATCGTCTCCTGGACAGCCTTGGTATTACTGAGCAGGCCCTGGCCTGGTTGGCCTCCTTTCTCACTGACCAACCCTCTCAGGCCCAACTGGGGTCTTTCCTCTCTTCTATCTCTCTCTCTCTACTTGGGGTGTTCCCCATGGGTCTAACCTATCTGCCTGGCTCTTCATCCACTACCGGGCACCTCTTTCCCACCCCATTGCTGCTTTGTGCTCCAATTTTCAATGTTATGCGGATGACACTCATCTCTCTTTCAGGCTCCACTCAGCCACCCCTGCTTCTTCTCTCATACCAGACTGTCTGGCCGAAATTCAGGAATGGTGTGCTGCCAATGATCTCTGCCTTGATGCCAGCAAGACTGAGATCCTCCTCATTGGGACATCCGCTCCCTCCTTTTCTCTCCCTCTCTGGCTGCCCACTCTGGGCCCACTTCCTGCTCCTTCCTGTGAAGCTAAGAATCTTAGTGTCATCTTCAACTCCACCCTCTCCTTCTCTCCTAACATTTTTTTTTTCAAATTTAACTTTTATTAAGTTCTCAACAATACAACATATTTGGCTTACTGTTACACATATAGCATTGACTAGTATGTCTATTTCTCATTTTAGTGAACCACAGTGAGCTTAATATAACTATTTAACCAATAAATTCTCCCCTCCCCGGCCCCTCCCTCCACCCGCTCCCTGAGCAGTTTCTCAATCATGAGTTGCATATTCTGTATTATTCAGATGCTTTCTATTATTGAAAAGGGTATTAAGTCCGCAAACATATTAGTGTTCCTTAAGTTCGAGTAGTAATGAGACAGGGGTCTCAGGATCGTGGGCTCCTCAGTAGTCTCTCCCGGGTCAGGAGTAATAGTTTGTATGTTCCGGGCAGTTCATTCTTCCTTTGATTCCGTTTCCGAGGTGGGTTTAGTCAAGTATTCTCTTACAAAATCACTCCAGATCATTTAGCCCCGGGCAGCTTTTCCATGGAGGGCAGCCGTAATTCGCTCCATGCTGTATATGTTGGTCGTTACCCCTACCCATTCCTGCAGGCTAGGAAGTGTGGTTGCTTTCCATTTGGTGGCTAAGCATGCTCTTGCGGCTAGGAGGAGTGTGGGCGCGATGCCCTTTATTTTGTTAATTTCACCCTCGGATTGCTCGGAGTCAAATAAGACCAGAAGTGGGGTGATTTCCCTTGTGATCCCATCTAACCTTTTGATCCAGCTGAGGACTTTGTTCCAATATGTCTGGGCGTTGGGGCACCCCCACCACATATGCCAGTAGTCCGCCCGCTCCCCACACTGGCGCCAGCAAAGTGGGCTACCTGTTTGGTACATTTTGGACAGTCTATGGGTGGGTCATATTGCCATCTGCGGAGGAGCTTAATGGCATGCATCTTGTATTGTGCCGCAATTGACATTCGTGCAGCTCCTCCACAGATAGTACTCCAATCGCTTGGTTCTATTTCTATGCCTATGTCTTTTTCCCATTTGTGTTTAAGACTATCGGTCGTACCTCTGCCAGCCTCTACCAGTGTTTTATACATGCTTGAGATCAGGCACTTTGTCTCTGATATTGTGTCTACGAGCTTCTCGAAGGGGGTGAGTTCTCTTTGGATTTTGTGAGTCCATTCTTTCCTCCTGAGTGTACCTTTTAACTGTAGGAAAAGGAAGACTGAGAGTGGGCGTATTGCCAGTGCTTCTTCAAGTTCAGTTATTGTAATATAAGTCCAGTTTCTCCACAATTACCCCACCCTTTCCAGGCCTGCGTTAAACCATGATTGGAATCTTGGATGATCATGGATTTCCTCTCGTATCCCTGGTGAGCATATGTGGCTTAGTGTGGAAGGCCATGTAGTGATTCCCTTCATACATGGACCTTCTCTCCAGATCTCCCATGGTGTACCTAATATTGGGTGGGTTCGAAGTCTGTGTGTAGGTTTATGTCTGGGGACCCATAACCATTCCACCAGCGTCACCGGGGTCAAAGTATGGTTATATAGGTGGACCCATTGTAGTTCTTTCTTTTCTCTCAGATGGGGGATTAGTATCCTTAGCTGCACTGCATTATAGTATAGCCGTAAGTCAGCGAGACCTACTCCCCCTTTTTCTTTAGGCAGAGTGAGGTATCATAGGATATCCTTGGTTTTTTCCCTAGCCTCAGGAAATGGATGACCGCCCTTTTGACCGCCTTGAAGAATGTGTCGGGGAGTTTTATGGGGAGCATTTGGAATGGGTAGCGGAACCTTGGGAGACAGATCATCTTTATCGCATTGAGTCTCCCCATCCAGGAGATCGTGAGCTTTTGCCATTTCGCCAAATCGGCTGTCTGTTAGGAGTTGGGGGAAGTTTGCCTCGTATAAATGTTCAAGCTTTCGTGTGATGTTTATGCCTAGGTATCAAAGGACTTTACTTTCTACCGCTAGACCCAGGGCAGAGAAGGCAGATTGTTATGCTTGATTTATGCTTGATCCAAAATGGCGCGGGTGCGCAATGCATTCTGGGAGCGCTCGGAGCCATGTTGGATATTTACTTCATACCGCAGTGAAACGCTGCACACATTTTGCTGAGTGTTGGATTCACAGTGCTGAGACAAACATGCTTTCCAAACCTGGTATGCGCTCAAGGCCATTTCTGCTGGGAAAGCTAACGTTGTTATGGCTTGCTACTGTCCTCCGTGAAGCGTGTTTCTAGAGAAGGGAGGCACTGCGCTTCTTGGGGGGAAGCTCTCGATTGAACCAGCTGGCAACCGGCGGCTGTTCCTCAACTGCACAAGTGCAATTTCCAGAATTTTCGAGAATTAACTCCCCTTTGTGGCATGTGTATATATGCGGAAACCCGGAGGTGGTCAGGTGAGACTTCAGCCGGAGAAAGGACGCTTATGTCCGGCCTTCCTGTGAGCTGTGGTGCTCTCGGCCTGGCTGTTCCCGGGGTCTTCCAGCCGCTTCTGGACGAGATGAGGAATCCTGTTATGCTCACGGTGATGTATTTCTTTTTGACTTCTTTACTTCTTCTGTGATCTATGTCCTTGTTATTTTTATGAGTCATTTCTATGTACTTGTAAGCTTTGAATAAATAGCCGTAAAGATCTGATTATTTTCTAAAGAGTGCGTGGCTGTGAGTTATTGTGTCTGTCTATTTATGGTTTAAAGTATTTGCTCTATAATTGCATTGGTGATTTATGGTTATTCCGTGCACTTTTCGGGGGAGAGCAATACATTTTTGGCATCACAAACAGGATTCTCGTGATGAGTTGTTCCGAGTATTCAAGAGTCTGTTGAAACGTAGATAGGATTTGGTTGTCGTGTAAGTGAAGTTTTGAATAGTGAAGTTTTTTTTCTCTTTTGTAAGTGTTTGAGTGCCTGTGGGAGTGATTGCAGTGTGGAGAAGAAAATATATAGGTTCAACAAGGTTTTGCTTTGTTTTGCGATAATGAGTAGTTTGTTCAAGAAGAAGAACGTTACCGTTGGCGGTGACTGTTCTGATGTTGTTATTCCAGGCTGGACTAAGAGTCCATTTGATAAATTGGCTCAGGCGTGGGCATGTGGTGCCGGTTTAAGTGAAACTTGGGATCAAGGACTGGGAGATGCCGATCCGCCTGATGTAATTGCATGCTTGCAACAAGTTCCAGTAGAGCGTGGCAAAGAATGTGTGGCATTAGGTAGGCGAGGTTGGGTTCTTTTGCATGCTTATAGGAAAATACATCAAATGAAGGTGGAAATGAAAAATGAGGTTTTGCGATTCGAGAGAACTAGCTGCAGAACGGCAGACTGCGTTAATGCAGCAGATTCAAATGAAACTGTTTAAAGATAAGGCCGACACATATCAGGCGGTGGCCGAGAGAGCAGCAGTCCGAGTAGCCCGGTATAAGTATAGGAAAAGATGGTGAGGGGTCAACAAAAGAAAGGTGGCAACTGTAATTGCTACCGCTGGCATAGACTGGGATCTGGACAAGTGGGATGGTGATATTTTTGATTCGACCAGTCTAGAAAGTAGCTCCGCAGATGAGTCTGACCCCAAACCAGAGGCGAAACAGAAAACAGTGCCGGCGAAGCCTGTTAGAAGACGGCGAGCCGGACCACACCCGCAGAATCCTGGTGGTGGTATGGTGGATTTAACCACTTTTGAGGATTACACACAACAAGAGGTTGGGGAAATTATTACCCGTTTGAGGCAATAATCAGGGGAAGCTTTATTGACATGGATGGTGAGATTGCTAGATGGGGGTGCTGCAGGGTTGTTGGTAGATTCTATTGATCCACCACGTTTTTTATCCCTGTCAATTGACACCAATGTACAGGAGGTTTTAAGAACAGGACTGCCCCCTGACGCAAATGGTCAAGATACTCAGGTGTCTTTGTTGCACCTGGTAGCCCAAGCATGTAACCGTAAATACCCTATTACCACAGATTGGCCCAGTGAAGAAACAAAGTGGTATACGTTGAGAGAAGCAATTCAAAAAGTCAGAGAGCATGCTATGAAAGAGGCAAATCACATAGATGCTCCTGATCACATGGGAGCCGTGCCGCTCTCAGTTTCCACTCGAAACATGGTGATTAGAACTGCGCCACCCGCATACAAAAGTGTCATTATGACTTTGCTCGTAGGTATGACGGGCAAGGCTACTGATGAGGTAGCAGATGCCATTCGGCAACTTGTAGATTTGGGAGAGTGGAATAAGAGCGATAACAAGCCACGAGAGAGAGAGGGGCGCAGTGAGAGAAGAACTGAAGGCAGGTGGCAAGATAGCAGAGACTCCCGAGTGTCCCGAAAAGACATGTTTTTGGCTTTGTTAAAAGATGGTGTGCCACACGAGGAAATTGATGGCATTGAAACCAAAGTAATGTATGAATTATACAAAAAACGAGGACTTGCAGCCAAAGAGCGCTATAAACAGGTTAAAAAAAAAAGTAGTCACTACACCACAGGGGGACACTTCACCTTCTGCTCCCTCTGCGGAAGAACAAGACGAAGGGTCTATGGGGAAACCTTCCCCGTATCAGCCGACATACGCTGATTTGAGAAAGGTGGTAAGTGCTATGTTAGAGGCGGAGTCGAGTCACACTCATTCGAAGTTTGACTAGGGCTTCGGCCAAGCTCCGGCACCGTCTGCCCGCATAAAAGTGGATAGGTGGCCTCATGTTGATGTGAAGATTTTTTGGGGGCCAGGAAATACACAAGGGGTGCGAGCATTGATAGACACCGGGGCGGAGGCCTCTTTGATTCATGGTAATCCAACACGATTTAAAGGCAACACAGTTTACGATTACAGGTTTAGGGGGAAAGGAGACCCCCGCAGTGCAAACGAGAGTGGAAATGAAAATAGGCAATTTAAAGAGGCAGAAATACCAAGTGTTGATTGTCCCGATACCTGAATATATAATTGGCTTTGACATTTTGGAAGGGCTAACCTTGGGACTTGGCGGTAAAACGTACCAGTTTGGGGTGAGTGCATTGATTTGTACACCCATTACCGTAGGCAAATTGAAGATGCCACCAGTGCAAGTGCCAGTGGCAACCAAGCGGGTAGCCATGAAACAATACCGCATTCCTTGGGGGCACAAGGAAATCTCAGACACCATTAAAGAGTATGTGGAGGCGGGTGTATTACGCCCTATTACCACCTCATGGAACAATCCGCTCTGGCCTATTAAAAAGGGAGATGGGTCGTGGAGGATGACAGTGGATTACAGGGAGTTGAATAAACATACTCCTCCCTTAGTGCCCGCAGTCCCAGATGCTATTACCTTGATTGAAAATGTCCAAAAGTTTGAGGGGACTTGGTATGCAGTGATCGATTTAGCTAATGCATTTTTCTCCGTGCCAATTGCTGATGAGTGTCAAGAACAGTTTGCATTTTCATGGGGTGGACGTCAGTACACTTTCACGAGACTACCCATGGGGTACATGCACAGCCCGACCATCTATCACCGGCTGGTGGCAGAGCACTTAGACAAGATACCGTGTAAACCTGACATACAAATCTCTCATTACATTGATGATATTTTGATCCAGGGCAAGGATGAACACAGTGTGCAAAGTCAGCTAGATGTCCTTATGGAGGAATTAAAAAAGGAAGGGTGGGAGATTAATCCGAGTAAAATTCAAGGTCCAGCTGAAACAGTGATATTTCTAGGGATTCAGTGGCATCATGGGCATCGAGAAATGGTGCCAAAAGCTCGACAGAAAATACTTGAATTCACCACTCCAACGAACAAAAAGCAAGCTCAGCAGTTTATAAGACTGTTTGGGTTTTGAAGACAGCACATTTCGCATTTAGGGCAGATATTGGCCCCCCTCTACAAGGTGACACGAAAGAAATATGAGTTTCAGTGGGGGGGAAGAGCAGCAGAAAGCCTTTGAGATGGCGAAAGACACAGTGCAGCAGGTGCTTGATTTATGGCCCTTGAAGGAAGGCGAAGTGGAATTATATGTGTCTGTGCAAGACAATTATGCTAACTGGAGTGTGTGGCAGAAACAAGATAGGAAACGTGTGCCATTAGGGTTTTGGAGTCATAAGTTACTCGATGCTGATAACTCATACTCTGTTTGAGAAGCAATTGCTGGCATGTTATTGGGCTCTTGTTGATACCGAGCAGATGACGGTGGGTCATGATGTATTTATGAGACCTGAAATACCAATCATGCAATGGGTACTGAGCTCTCCTAAAACGCATCGTGTAGGACATGCTCAAGAAGCCAGCATAATTAAGTGGAAATGGTATATTCAAGACGGAGCCAAATCAGGAAAGGGTGGAGTAGCAAAATTATATGAGCAAGTAGCCAACATACCGCCCTCAGATTACATACCACCGGAGGTGCCTGAAAAACGTGAGTCTCCCGTGAAATGGGGAGTACCTTACAGCGATTTGACCGTGGAACAAACAGAGCATGCTTGGTTCACGATGGTTCAGCCCAATACGTGGGAACTGAGGGTACTGGAAAGCAGTGTCGTACAATCCCAAAACAAAAAAGATGTTGACAACGACAGGGAAAGGGAAGAGCAATCAGTTCGCAGAACTTTACGCAGTTTATCAAGCGTTGAAACAAGAGACCCCTTATCAATGTTATGTGTACACAGATTCATGGTCAGTGGCGAATGGATTGGCGGTGTGGTTGCCAACTTGGCAAAATAATGGATGGAAGATTCATTCAAAAGAGTTGTGGGGAAAGGAACTGTGGCAAGATATTGCCGAAATGTTGTTACAAAGTGAAGTCACTGTATATCATGTGGATGCGCATTGTGCCACAGATTCATTAGAACGTTGGTTTAATTCTGTTGCAGATGAACACACCAAGATTTCCTCAGTGGATGCAGAGGCTCAGGAAGACGATATGGAGGGTTTGGCCAAATGGGCCCATCAGAATTGTGGGCACCTTGGAGAAAAGGCTACTATATTGGTGCTTTCCCTAGTGGGAGTCGTTTGAACGCTTTATCAACTTCCTCTGGTGTAATCGGGGAGTCTAACTCTTCTGCTATATCTCGGGGGAGTTTGGGGATTTCTATTTTCTCTAGGTACCGGTCCATCTCCTCCTGGGCTCGTCCCACTTCTGATGTATAGACGTATTAATAGAATTTCGCGAATGCCTCAGAAATTCCCTCTGGGTCCGATATCTGTGTGCAGTTTTCCCTTTCAATGGTTTTGACCCATCTTTCCGCCCGCTGGCCTCGCAGTCTGGCTGCCAATAGTGCATCGGCTTTATCCCCCTTTTCGTATTGCTTCTGTTCAAGGAATTGGAGTTTGCGGACAACCAGGCCTTCTTCCAAGCGTTTTAATTCTTCCCTTTTCTGAATTGCTCTTGCCACCCCCGTGGCCCTGTCGGATTTGGTATTCAACGCTATTGTGGAGAGTACACTGTTGCCAAGGTGAAGGTGATATTGTGAATTCTGCCGGCTGCCAGGATGGCCCTTCCTTCTTGGTCATTCCATGTCTTGGAGATTTTGACCCTTTCTGACAAGAATGCCTGCACCCACCTTTCTTAGGGGACCAGTGCTCCAGTAGTCAGAGCCCATTCTAGAGTGTAGAACCTTCCTCTCTTCATTCCGTATATATTTTGTTTCTTGTAGGAAGAGTACATCTAGGTGCGCTCTTCTGAATTCCCTGGACACTAGTGATCTTTTGTTGGGTGAATTTAAGCCTTTTACATTCAGTGTGCCAATCCTGTGGGGCCCACGTATATTAACTGTTGTCAGTGTCAACATTGTACTCTTGTTTTTTTTGTTTCGTTGCGCGGAGATCTCTTGCATCTATTAATCTTTGGTAGTTTCATACTTGTGCTCTCGTGTCTAAGGTTATTTGAGTATGCTCGTCCCTTTTCCCAAACCCTCTCCCTCCCACCTCCCTTCCCCTGTGGCATCCGATCCAGCTGGGACATCCTATCCAGCTGGTGCCGGACCACCAGTGTGGGACATACAACCCACGGTCCAATTTTCAAACAAGGCTAATAACTGTGAGCCCCCTTCACCTCTCCTGTGTTTGTCATTCATGCATATGAAGTCCTCTTTTCTATCAAACATCCTGCTCTTAGTGTCACAATTATGTTGAGGCATTTTGACTCACCATGTTAGTTGAAGACCAAGTGGTTATTCGGGCAACCACTTCGGATCGTTCAAGGTTGTTTGTTGCAGTGCTTCGCGGTTGGAAGGCTGCACAAATGCAGACCACCCTCACGGGGAACTTCAATGTTCTCTGGGGCCGTATTATATTTTTCCCGAACCCGGTGGGTACTGTCTCTCCTACTGTTCTGTTCCCGGTGAGCCGTTCATCCGCCTGTATTTCCTCGATCCTGAGATTTTCCTGCGTCTGGGACCTTGTAATTTCCATTGTCGATCGTCGCAGGGTCTTTCCTCAGGATTTTGTTCATTGGGGAGGGTGCCTATTAGGTCTCTTATGCAGTTCTGTATGTCCTTTTCTGTCTGTAGCCCGATTGTGCTTCCTTTGTGTTCAAATGTGAGGGAGAAGGGTTATCCCCAGCGATACCGGATCCCTTTTTCTTTAAGCCACTTGGTCAAGGGCACACATTTCTTCCACATGCTAGGATGAGCGAGGACAGGTCTTGAAAGATCATTACGTTGGCCGTCTCGTACACTATTTGGGGGGTGTTCCTAGTTTTGTCCAATATTCTTCCTCTGTCTGAATAATTGTGGAATCTCACATGTACTGTTCTCGGGCCTCCTGGGGCTCACCCCGCTATATGAATGCGGTCTATTTTGGGTTCATCTACCGTTTCATCTTTGAATAGCACCTTGAGGATCGTATGGAGTGATTTTTTAAAATCTCGCTCTGTTTCTTCTTCTCTTGATGATATTCCAAAGATTCTTAGGTTGTTGCGCCTTTTGCGGTTTTCCAAGTCGTCGATCTTCAGGCGATATTCTTCTTCTCTAGTTTCAATGTCCGGGAGTCTGTGATCGATTTGGGATTCAAGTGTATCTAGTGAGGTTTGGTTAGTTTCCACTCCTTCAATTCTCTCTTCGAGCTTGTCTATTCTGTTTGTGATCTTATCAATTTTGCCCCCAATGTCTGCTCTCATGCTTTTCATCTCCGAGAGGAGGGCTGCTACATCGCTCTTTGTTTCCACGGCTTCTGTAACTGGTGTTGCCATGTTAAATGCCAATTGGGGAACTGTTTCAGGCTCAGTTGGTGAGTATCAGTATTTGGCGAGTTTTGACCGTGTGTCCATGCGCTTCGTGTTCTGTGCACTACAGCTCTGAGGGTAAGGTAACTCTTCTTACCAGGTTTCGGGTGTATGAGGTTGTCTGGGCAGATCTTCCGTGGTGTTGATGTATTTGTGGGGTGTGGTTGTTCCTTTCTTGCGCCTATGGATGCACTTCTTGTGTTGGTAACCGTGCTGATGTATTCCCCCAAGGGAGGCAACGCCTCTCAGTTTTCTGAGAGGGCACAACCCCTTGATACGTGCAGTTCTGCTCCGTGGATTGGGTTATTCATGTCGACAGGGTGTCAGGTCCATTGCGTCCTTAAGGGACATCTGCTGCATTTTGAGTTGGTCAGGGTGGGTTATGCACAGTCCTTGGTGCCGGAGTGTGGTTCCCACTTGTTGCATTTTAGGGTCCTGGAATGGGAGACACTGTATCTAGAGGGACCTCGGTGTGCCACAGGGGGCCGTGGTGCTGTGAGCGTGCGGCTCCGCAGCTTTCTCTCACTTGGTTTACTGCCTTCAATCAGACTCTAGGGGCGGGCGCATGCACTTTCAGCGTGGTGCGTGAGTCCTCCCTCTGGATCCAAGAGTGAGCTTATGGTGTCCCACTCCATTTAAGTTTGCGGGCAATGAAGCGATGAGTCTGCAGGCAGACAGGTACGGGGTCGTTGATGCAGCGGAAACTCACAGAGGCTGCTCTGCCCTCCGGGGGTGTAGTGGGGCAGATGTCAGCATGTGTACTGAGTGCTTTTGGTGGGGGGCATTTCAGAGTCCATTATCATGGGTTCTTCACTAAAGATTGTACGTGCCCAGTCCTCACATGTGTGTTTGTGATCTTAGTGGGGCGATTCGGTCGGGGGCCTGGTATGATGTTGGTCAGTTCTTCAGAGGCTCCTGTCGTTTTCCATCCTTGGCCCTTTGAAATTACCTATCAGGTTGCTAGTGGGCTTCAACTTAATGATTCCTGATTCTTGCACTTAGGCCTTGAAGAGCCTGTGGATCACCTTCTCCCCATCCGGTGATACCTGTCCTACAAGGCCTCCAGGTCCATGGTGGGGGGCACAATGATGTCAATTGTGGGCCTTCTACGAGCGCGGGATGCTTCTTGCTACGTTCAGGTCCCAATGCTTTTATGTTCGTGGAGGTGCTTGCAATCCGCTCCCGGTCCTCCTAGTAAATCCTCTCGGGGCTGCAGAGGCTCTCCATTGCAGGCCCTCAGCTCAGGCCTGCTTGCTCAGTTCCAGGGGGGGTACCCGTGGGGGTGGCACAGCTAGCTGGGAATGTGAGGGCCGTACTATACTCACTCCGATCTGCCCAGGAGAGGCGAGGAGGAGGGCAGGTTGGCGGCCTCCGGTTCACCGCACTGCTTCCCCTCTTCGCAAGTATGTGGGCCGCCTTGTGGGAAGTGGTCCGACCCTGTGCTGCTGGGGACTTGGAGGGGCAGGGCGCTCCAGGGATGTTAGTCCGGACGTGCGCCGGGACTGCAGCACCTCTCCTAGACCTACCCGGACCGAAGGCTCACACCAAAACGAGCCGCGCAGAGCTCCGCCCAGGCTCCACGGTCTGCCACAGCTCGAAAGGGGCCTCGGCGGAGGGGGGTTGGGGGAGAGTCAGCAGTGTTTGGTGACTACAATGTCCATGTCTCGCTCTGCTGGGTCTTATAATCGGTCGTCGGGCAAAACTGGTCCCTGTCTTCACACGGCACCGAGGTCGCTTTCGCTTTCGTTTTCAGGCACCAGGCAGCCTTCTCAGCATTTTCAACTGGGCTCGTATTAATGCGATTCCTGCCATTTCTTCGCCCACTTTTTGGAGGGGGGTTCCTGCACCTTTATGATCGAATTATTGTCAGGGTGGGGGTCTCAAAATGGGGGTGCAGGCCACATTTGGGACCAGTAGACGAGGAGCTCACGTGGAAGGTGACTGCATCCACGCGCCCCCTGATGGCCGTCCTTTCCTCACATTTCTGACATCTCTAAGAAGTCAAACTATCAGCTGCACCTCCTCAGAGGTATTCTTCCTTTTCTCACTTTCCCTAGAAGCTCACTGTCTCCAGAACTGTGGCCCATCTAGGCTGGACTATTGCAACAGCCTCTTTCTAAATCTTCCTGCCTCTACTCTTCGACCTTTACAACTTATCCAGAACAGGACTGCAAGACTTGTCCCGGGCCTCAAGCCCAGGGATCATATCTCTCCAGCTTTGAAATCTCTTCACTGGCTCCCAGTGGCTACAATGATCAACTTCAAGACCCTCTGCACTGTGCACAATGCTTTCTGTTGCCTGAGACCACTCTACCTCCAACTTTCTCTTCCAAAACATCTTCCTTCTCGAGCTCTCCGCTCATCCAGCTCCAACTCTCTGCGGGTCAGACGCTTCTCCAAGCAGAGAGTTGGGGACAGATCTATCTCTTTGGCTGGGGCCTCCTTCTGGAACAGCCTCCCTGCCTCTCTCAAACTTGAGCAGAACCACCTCTGGTTTCCGGAAGCAACTCAAGACCTTCCTTTTCACTTCTACTTTCTCCCTTCCTCTCCCCTGCTGATGCACCTGACTGCTCCATGCACTGGTCACCTGGTCATCCTCTGAACTCGGACCCAGGCTTCTGCAGGTCCAGTTGCCCTTGCACTGCCTCCGGGCTCACCAGCACTTCAGGGTCTGTATCTGTAACCCTAAGGTCCCTTCTCTCTGCACTTATGAGCCACCAGCTGACTGCACCTGTGAGTTAACTGCACTTCCCCCTTCCCCTCCCCCTGCCACTTCTCCCCTTATCTCTTCCCCGTACTTGTGCGATCTGAATGATACAAGGCCTAGTAAGATTGTTATTTTGTCCTCCCTTGTTTCCCCCTCCTTGTCTTGTCGCACCTAGAAACACTTATGTACAGGCACGTTATAGATGCCACATCATATCATATCTCCTTCGAGTTTTCCCCCTTTTCCATCATTCTTTTCTTCATTTTCACATTGTTCACATCTACAACCTTTGACCTCTTCAACCACCAGGAAAGAGCATAGTATTGGGCTTTCTCCTCCTAAAACTCTCTAATGGTGATATCCCTGTGGTATCATGAGGTGCCAATCTATGCTGAAATACCCTCTCCATCACCGCACAAATCCAATCCTTCCCCGACACTGAAGCCATTCTGACAGCATCCATGACCGTCCAATTGAACCTCTCAACAACCTAATTCCCTTTAGGATGGTACAAGGCTGTAGTCGAATGACAAATGCCAGCCTCTTCCACAAACTGCACACATTCCTTATCCACTAATTTCAGACCATTATTGGAAATAATCTTCTGTGGGAAACCATCCTGCCAAAATGCCACCTCCAAAAACTGGACAATCCTCCTAAGACTAATATCCTTCAAAATACACACCTCACGCCACTTGAGCAATACACCCATCATCACTTCCACATAACTACTCTGTGACCCCCCCTCATCGCCAAAGAACCTAAGATATCCACAGCCACCACAACCCACACAACCTCAGACACTGGTGGAACTACCATAGCAGGTGTCCTAATAACCATCACTGTTTCCCTTTCCCTATACTCGCAGCACTCCCTCAACAACATTTCTATATCCCTATCCATATCATGCCACCAATAATCTTGCTGAATCAGGGATTTTGTCTTCCCCAGCCCCAAATGCCTCTCACGCCTCAAACTCACCACTTGCTCCCTCATATCCTCCTGAACGACCACCCTATGTCCCCCTCCACACCCATATTCAACAATCCTTCCATAATTCTGCACTACAAGTGTCTTTCCACGCCCCCTCTTATATCACAGCAGCATTCACGAATACCTCACCTTTCTCTTCCGCGTACGTGTCTCCTCCCGTGGCACCCCTTTCTGTCCCCACCTTCCTTGATAGGACATCCGCCACCACATTTTTCTTCCCATCAATGTGTTCTATTTCAAAATGCAATCCCTGCATTCCTGTAAACCCTGCATTCCTGTAATCCACCTCACAATTCTTCTTGATAAACTGTCCAAACCCTTCCTACTGAATGTTGCAACAAGGGGCTTATGATCCGAGACAATCGTAAATGCTCTACCCCAGACAAACAACCTGAATTTTTCAATTCCCCACACACAAGCCAATGCCTCCCTTTCTAACACTGAATACCTCTTCTCTGCATCCCTCAACACTCGTGATGCAAAAGCTACTGTGTACATATCATCCCTGTTGGGTTGCATCAGAACACACCCCACTACATTTTCACTTGCATCCGTGAAAATGTAAACCTTCCCATCAGTACTGAACCTCTTCAACACTAGTGCGTTCAACAGATCCTGCTTGATCCCTTTAAACCCTCCTTCACATTTTTCATCCCACACAAACCTCACACTTTTCTTAGTCAAATACCTCATGTGTTTTGTTTCTTCTGCTAAATTCCTAATGAATTTACCATAATACTCCACCTACCCAAGAAATGAAGACATCTCACTGCTACTCTTGGGTGCCTCCATCTTCCTCACTGCTTCAATGGCATTCATTTTGGGACGCACCCCACCCAAAGATACCTCATACCTCCAGACCTTTACCTTCTTTCCAACCGTCCTCTCTCAAATCCAACCACTCTCTCCCTCCGCACTCCACCTTCCAATCTAGAACCTCCAGTCCACATTCCGGAATACCACACTCCACAAACCACCTTAGGACATATTCATGAATAACTATATACACCTCGTTTTTACAATTGTTGCATTTTGCAGCAAAATTTCCAATCAGTCAGCATTTGCACTTCTTGAGCGGTTTGACACTAACAACAATCAATTCCAATGACTCACTCAATATTGTGTCTGTAGCCACTACTGGCCCGTTTTAAATGCTCTACTGATAATAAAGAAACTCCCGTCTTCCTTTGAAATGCAAAGCCTTGAAAAGAGATGATCAGGTACAGAGCTCTCTAAGCTCTGGTTGGGAGTAACTGATCATTTGCCCTTAACGACCACCTGTGCTCTGGAGAGCCCCCCACACCAAGAAAAATGCCCCAGCTGGGAGGACAGAGAGGGTGACGTGCAGGAAGCACTGGATGCACATGACCCACGCTTCAGATGTTTTGTTAGTGTATTTCTAAAGCGCCAAAGCCCAAGGGCATCCAGGCGCTATTTCTCCAAGGCACTGCAAACCAACTTGACCTGAGCATATTATTTAAGCAACCTGGTCTTCAACAGTTTTGTGAAGGTCAAGTGGTTCTCCACCTTACGAAGGTTCCCCAGCAGCTCGTTCCAGGCCCGGGCTGCCAAGACAGCGAAAGCACAGACATTTCCTCGTACTTTCAAGCAGGAGGAGATCATACTTTCTCTTTTGCCAAGCAAGAACTTGCACTGTGTGTGCATCTGCTCCGGGATAGAGACGGAAGGGTGCCCTGGCAGTGCCCCGGCTCATTAGTAGTGTTTGGAGACTGCAGAGGCCCTGCTTCTGCTACCCCCTATCCCGCTTCAAGCCTTGGGCGTGAAAGATGCTGAGAGGTTATCCCTTTTATCACACCAAATTCTGACCACGTGAGAGATGCATTGCCTAAGAAAGTGCCACAGCAAGGACTGACAAGACTACATACAGTACACAAACTGCTACTCCCTACTTCTTTTAAGCTTATTACACAGCGCAGACAATACTTCTCAAATCCAGAGCAGACACATGTCTAAGGCAGGCGCTCAAGGCAGTGGGCCCTCATTGTGAAACTTAGCAGTGCCAGCCCCCATTGGCCACACTTCTGCCCTTCTGGAGGGGGGGGGTCAGACCATAGACCCTAACCCTTACTACCCAAATAATAGACCGACAATAGTTATACATTTGGAAACAAAAGGTCACATTTTATTGGAGCATAACAATAAAGGGGGCAGTCCCAGCCCTAAACACATCATGGTTCACGACCATAAACTTCTAAAGGTGGCTCAAAAGCAGGGCAATGCTATAGTTCTGAATGTTCACGGTGTCCCCTTGCCGCGCACGGCTTTAGCAAGCCACCAGACATACGCTCCAGATTGTACTGTACGCAGTACTTCCTCCTCGGGCCACTGAATCTTGCAGGTGAGGGAAGGTAGGAGTTGCCTGGAAGAAGGAGGGCTGTGGGAGGGGGGTGGCCAAAGGGGTGTACTGTTATGCGGGATGTCCCTCTAGCACCCCCTTTGGACATCCCCTGTGTCGCTGCAATCTTTTAAACACAGCCCTGCACTTTGACATTTGTGGAGCCTCGCTTTCAATATGCGTTTTTGAGGCACCCGAACACGCGCAACAAATACTGTATTATATTATTATCATAATAGCAACAATCATGATGATGACAATACCAATAATAATAAAGTTTATATTGTTGCCTATTTGTTTAATGTAGCTCCAACATCCCTCAGTAAGGACTTGCCATACCACTTTGTGACAGTGCACAATTGCAACAATATATATAACAATGACAACAGTGTCATTAAACAGAGCGAGCACCTGGCAGGGCGCTGGTCTAAGTGCATGGGAGCATTCAGAAGTGCTGCACAGTGACCACAATTCATAGAAGGGGACGGTAGAAGGGGCCTACCTGTGACCAGGCCTGTGGTGTTGTCACGGACACATGACACGTGGGGAAGGACACAGGGCAGTGGGAAGGGGAGGGGCGAGGGACGGAAGCAGTCAGTTCCAGTTCTGAGTTAGATGAATAAAGAAGTGTTGCACACCATCTCTTGCCTCCGTCTTTATTTGATTTGTGAATGCGTAGCAGGCCTCTAGGAGATAAGGCGGTCCACTAAGCCAGCACACTGGTGACAAGGCGTTTAACGCGAATGAACACGCTGTCCTACCTGCAGGCTGGAGTGGCCGAAAATCGTGACCGTAGACACACGAGAAGCGTCGGCGGGCTGCGGGCCTCACCGGAAGGTCACTGAGCACACCACGGGAGGAGGTGGTCTCCCGCTCGTTGCAGCAGCCTACCAGAAATGGGTGAAAGAGCGCGAATGCTCCCCATTGGTCATCACTTATATCCGGGCGGTCGGAGAGTGTTCTCCCACCTACGGACGAGCACACGGGTAAAAGAGCGCGAACGCTCCCCGCTGTGCATCACCAGTTTCCCGGCCGGTCAGAGAGGGTTCTCCTGCCTACGGCCACACCCACGGTGGCAGCGAGGGAAGGCGTGGAAGGCCTCCTCACTGCAGCACCACTTCTCAGAAGTGGAAAAGAGCGCGCACACCGGAAAAAAGACAACCCCATCAGCGGGAGGGAGCACTGAGTTCCCCGCTGCAATGGTCCTCAAAGGTAGGACCAAACATCCCTGTCCACACCACGGAAACATCGGCCCTCACTGCGCTCACCAGACAGCGGTTGCAAGAAAATGTACCCCCCACCAAAAAGGCACAGCAGGACAATTCAAATAATAAGAGGAGGTGGGGCATGGCCTACCCCATCCAGCAAAAATTAAAACCACATGCACACAAAAGGCAAATAGCGTCTCCAGAAGCCGAGACTGCCCCACAGTCTTCAAACTATAGGCAGACTAACACAATGTCAGAGGATGAATCACTGACAGAACAGATAACACCTGCCCGTCTACTTCCTTCAAGAATGTCTGACAGGCTGTTATCCCAATTACCCACCAACTTTGACCTCTGGGACACCAGCACATTGAGACCATGGTGGAAGAGGTGGCTGCGAGATTTTTAAGTATATCTGAAAGTGGTTGGCCCCATCGATGATGAAAAGAAACACAGCTTACTAACACATGCAGAAACCATGGACGCATTTGTGATGAGGTTAAGACTAAAAATGAAACACTGTGATTTCAACAAAAACTCAAATGGAGAAGCACTTCGCTCGCAAATCATAGTAGGGTGCGAGAGTGCAGAATTCAGAAGACGGTTAGTACACAAGTCACAAAGTCTGGAGGAAATCCCACGCCTCGCCCGCTCAGACGCAACACTAACATCGCAAGTAGAAGGACTCGACGACATCAAAATCACACATGGGAAACAGGACGGTCTAAACAAACTCGATGGAGCCTTGAAAAGCAACAGTGACCCCTTCTGCTACAGGTGCGGTCACGAATACCCGCATGAAGGCCAATGTCCCGCCATGGGCCAACAGTGTTCAGCTTGTGGAGGAGAAAATCACTACAAGGCAGTCTGTCTCATATTCCGCAGCAAAATGGGAAGTGCTGGGAGAAGTGGACGGTCAACACTGGACTGGGACCAAAGACAACAAAGTCCCTACCGCACGACAAATAACCCACATGACTCTCCTCGTCACAAATACCGAGAGGAACAGTTAGACAGAAGATGGGAGAGAACCTAGAGTGACTGGATAGACCACAAGCCCACAGCATCCAGACAGAGGAGGGGACTCCGAAGATACATTAGATATCTAGTGGAACAGTCACAGTCCAACAGTGCATTGAATGCATCCGAGGAGGACAACACCAGAAGAAGTGAAAGACCCAAGGAAGAACCACGAAAGAAAGGTTACCTATACGCACTAGGCAACCCGACGGCGAAGAACACAGCCCTACGTTAATCATCCAAATCAACAAGACAGCGGCTGAATTTCTGGTGGACACAGGAGCCACCGTCAACGTGATCAGTGAAGAGGTATACAACAGCATACCCCATGCCCCCCATCTGCAACCCGCAAGGACACTCATATTTCCCCATGGCTCAAAGACACCTTTAGCCTGCAAAGGGTTTTTCACAGCATCATGCAGCTACAAAGAGCACACCAGAGAGATACCCATGCACATCCTGGAAGCTGCCACCGACAGCGGATGCATTTTGAGCTACAAGGCAGCAGTTGAAATTGGCCTTTTCCACGTCCTATGTAGACTCATGGTACATAAATACCTGGATCCCACCGCAAACATTGAATAAGGATTTCCAGCACTGTTCAAAGGACTAGACAAATTAAAAGGCAGGCAAGTCGAATAACACATTGACACCAACGTCACTCCAGTGGCACAACACTACAGGGGAATCCCCATTAACATACAGAAGCAAGTGGAAAATGAATTAGTCAAGCTTTTAGAGGCTGACATCATCGAGCCAGCGGAAGGCCCCACACCATGGGTATCCCTCATAGTACCCATACCCAAAAGAGACTCTTCTGACATCCGCATCTGTGTGGACATGCGACGGCCAAATGAAGCCATCATGAGAGAACGCCACCATGCCCCACGCATCACGGACTTGGTGCACCTCCTAAATGGGGCCACAATCTTCTCGAAGCTGGACCTCAACAAAGGGTACCATCAACTGGAACTCAGCAAAAACTCCAGGTACATCACTACTTTTGCCACTCATCTAAGCCTATACAGGTACAAACGACTTAGCTTTGGAATCTCGTCGGCAGTGGAGATTTTTCAATCAGAGATCCACAACATGATCAAACAAGTACCAAACTGTCTTAACTACAGTGACGATATCTTAGTATTTGGCCAGACACAAGAACAGCATGACGACACTCTCATGCGAGTGTGCATGGCATTGGAGGAGGCTCAACTCACCCTAAATAAATAAAGAGAAGTGCGAATTCCAGAAAAAGAACACTTTGATTCTTCGGCCACATTTTCTCAGAAAAAGGAATAACACCGGACCCGGAAAAAGTAGGTGCTCTCACAGACGCGGAACCGCCCTACTCCACATCCGACCTCAGATCCTTATTGGGACTGGCAAGCTATTGCACACGATACATTAAAGATTTTGCATCCGTGAGCGAGCGCCTCAGGGCACTCACCAAACTCAACACGGAATTCAAATGGTCCGTAAAGTGCCAGGAAGCGTTCCAACTCATTAAAGATCGCATAATTGATGCCAAAAACCTGGCCTATTTTGAACCAAGAAAACCCACTTAACTAATTGTGGATGCAAGTCCAGTCGTCCTCTGAGCTATCCTGACCCAGCTAGATGAGAAAGACGGACACTCCAAACACATTGTATCATATGCTAGCAGGAGCCTATGAAAGACCAAGCAAGCATACTCACAGGCTGAAAAGGAAGGCCTAGCCGTAGTATGGGCCTGTGAACACTTTCATCTATTTCTCTATGGGAAGCCGTTCACAGCCATCACAGACCACCAGGCACTGTTGTTCCTCTACGGAAACCCACAAGCCAAGATGCCACCAAGGATAGCAAGGTGGGCGCTAAGGCTGAAGAACTATCAATTCAACATAATACACCGACCAGGAAAAGAGCAGAATCCAGCGGACTTTCTCTGGAGACACCACAACAAGCAGTGCGTGGAGGGCCCTTCCATAGCAGATCAATACATCCGGTACGTGATCCAAGGAAACACACCACAAGGCATCGACACAGACCAGATAGCCCGGGAATCAAACACAGACCAAGGGCTGCAGATCATCCTGAGGTGCCTGGAGACCGGTCACTGGAAGCATGTGAAGCAACTCAAAGAAAATGTGGGGGAAGACGTAAAACAAGACATCACATGCCTGCTGGCCATCAAAGAAGAACTTGCCAAGTTGGACGAAGGGCTACTTCTAAAGAGCACCAAACTTGTAATTATACGCAGTCTAAGATAAAAGATTCTAGAGCTGGCACATGAGGGGCACAGAGGAATAGTGTCCACAAAAAGGATGCTGAGACAAAAACTGTGGTTCCCTCATTTCGACAAACATGTGGAGGAACTGCTCAAAAACGTCCCCACCTGTGCAGTCATAAACACGCACACCAGACCGGTGCCCTTATGTATGACCACGCTACCAGAGGGAGTGTGGGAGGAAATCGCGGTGGACTACTTCGGGCCACTTGAAGGAGGCGAACACATATTAGTAGTGGTCGATGAATACTCGCGTTTCCCTGATGTGCAGATCGTGCCATCCACATCAGCATATCACGCCATTCCCGCTCTATACAGAATGTTTACCACCTATGGCAACCCCAAAGTCGTGAAGACAGACAATGAACCACCGTTCACGGGACAGGATTTCAAAACTTTTGCAGAATACATGGGATTTCACCATCAGAAAATAACACCCCTATGGCCCCAAGCAAATGGCACCGCAGAAAGGTTCATGGGCAACATCAAGCGCACCGCCCAAATTGCTCGACTCACGGGAGAGCCTGAGGAAAATCTGCTATGTCAACTGATGTGGGACTAAAGAAACATGCCGCACTGCACCACTAGGAAGACACCTGCAGAAGTGATGTTTGGAAGAAACATAAGAACCCGACTCCCCCACATCACGCCAGAAGAGGACAGATATCAGGACGAAGAAAGCTGACATGAAAAGAGCAGCGGACAGGAAAAGGGGAGCCAAAAAAAACGACCTGAAACCAGTGGATGTGGTCATCATGAAACAATCCCAAGGTCGCAAGAACGTGTCCGCATTCAATGAAGAGCCCCTCACCATCGTAGAAGTGAAGGGATCCCTCATCACTGCTAAGGGCGGCAGGAAGACAACAACCAGAAACTGCTCACATTTCAGGAGAATGCCTGGGATCGTGCCAGTTGCCGAACCCATCTCGCCAAGCCCTTTCCCTGAATGGGATGCACCCTACGAAGGAGACAGAGAAGACTCCAGCACCGAGGCACCACCATGGATGGCACCAAGGTGTTCCGAACAGGCAGACCAGCGACCTCAAAGAACTCGGAAAAAGCCTCACCGGCTCATTGAGGAAATGAACTGAAGACGGACTTCATATTTAGTATCGTCAGGGGGGGAAGGGGTGGTGTCTTCATGGACACATGTCACGTGGGGAAGGACACGGGGCAGTGGGAAGGGGAGGGGCGAGGGATGGAAGCAGTCAGTACCAGTTCTGAGTTAGATGAATAAAGAAGTGTTGCACCCCATCTCCTGCCTCCGTCTTTATTTGATTTGTGAATGCGTAGCAGGCCTCCAGGAGATAAGACAGCACAAGGCCCATAGCCTGCCATTTCCCCATTGGTCAAGCACCTGGAGACCCTGCTTCACCTCATTGCCCTTTGCGAGACATAGGCAGTGACGCTGGCTCACCAAAATGCCTGTGGCAGCAGAAGCGACAACACACACATGATGACATCACAGGAAGTGACATCACATGGTTTGTTACCTGACACCCTCACAGCAAGTGATGTCCCATGAGCTTTAACCCTGATAACATCATAAGAAGTGGCATCAATAATGTAATAATATATATATATATATATATATATATATATATATATATATATATATATATAATAAGTGCAACAACAATACAATGACACATAGTTACTAAGGATGCTGAGCTGTAGCTGGGCCGTGGAAGGGAATTATGCCTTTGGTGCTGGCCACCTCTCTCGAGGTCAGTGCACTGAAGTACTCTGCTGATGTATTCCTGGCTCAGCGGACTGAAGGATGAGTTTTAAAAAATCAGTCAATTCATGTGTCTCTTATATTTTATGATACCTTAAAAAAAACATAGTTTATGTAACGTTAAGCAAATAACATTAAAGTCCCACCTGGAGTGTTACAATCATATAGGGACACACATATGTGTGACAACCAATTGGCAAGGGCAGCATACACATGCAGTTCTGACGAAGACAGGGCTGGGGGCATGGACTTGTGAGAAATCGATCCACCACCATCCGTTGAAACCTATGTTTATTCGCAAATTAAATGTTGTCTGATGTTCGTAGATATTTTAAATACCTCAATTGTTATTATTACCCACTAAATAACCTGTAAATAAATTGTATTTTTAAATATTCCCACTAGATGGTGCTATTTCGTAATATTTATCTGTATTACATTGAAGTCATTGGTGCGCCCTGTTTGGCACGAGCCTTTCGGCGCACTGTGGCCGCAGAGTCCCTTTTGGATACCTCTCAGCTCACAGGCTTTTGGCGGATGTTATCTGCCCTGCTCTCTCACCCACCCAGCTCCCTACCCGCCCATACAAATCAATGGGTTTTCAACCGCCCAAAACAAAATGTGATGTTTTCACCCACCCTGAGGCCACAAACTATTGAGAGCTAGATTTTGGCATGGTCACAGTGAGGACAGCCAAGTCGGCACTGCTTATTGGGCATGAGGGTGATTTAAGTGCAGCTGCTGAAATCTAGCAGCTGTATCTAATTCACCCCTTGCCAAATGGGTGCCACGTGGTGGGGATGCCCCATCTGGCAGGGTAGCCTGGTAGGCCCATCGATAGAGTGCCGCGCGTGGCAACAAGAATGACACAGGCATCTTTATTAGGGAGGATGACTTGCATGTGACCCCAGCCATGTGACTCAGCTGATGTTCTAACATCCCAAGCCAAGGATAAAACATACAAATCACACAACAACTTCAGATGACATGTATTACAATAACCACTAAAACTCACACTGACGACGTAGGCCATTATGAAACACTACTATACACATTCTTATGTAGAGTACACTACCAGAGGCTTGGCAGTCAGTTTATTAGCTTGTGAGTGATGATGGTAACTACTTGTCCCACGTACAGATCTGGCCAACACTGATTACATGCTGTTACACTCGGCCTACTTTAAGCGCATCACGTTTTTGATGTCCCTGCATTATAAACACGCCTCGCTGTCCTGGTATACATTTGCGCACATATATACATTGGTGTGTAACACACCTTTGGAACTCTACCACTGTAAACTTTATTATTCCAACAAGAGAGTGGGGGATCACCCCACTGGCCGGAAAAGGCTCACTGGGATACCAGGGCCACATCGGCAGATGGTCACAGGGCAGTCCATTTTTGTCTGCTCACCCAAGACGGAGTGTGCTCCACTTGCCAGCAAAGCCGGCCCCCCTGATTCTGGGGGCCACATCCGCTGTCGTCTCGCCAGCAAGTCTCTGCCTCTTCTGGGCTGAGCATGCAGGTCGCCTGTACAGAGCCGGTGGAAGGACTTTGCAGCCCCGTGATCCCGATGCAGCAGGAGGGTGATTCTGGCGTGGGCTGAGTGGCCCTTTTTCTTTGCAGCAGATCTCTTGGACCCCTTTTCCCCATGAGGATTACTGCAAGGGGAGGACACTTTCCTCAAGTCCCCCACCTGGTGAGGAACAGCTGATGGCAGCAGGCAGGGCCTTGTCGGGGTTCCCCCCACAGGCAAGAGTTCTTTCTCGTTACCGCGGCGGCAGCCCCACCGCGCTGAGGCTCCCAGCTGCAGGAGTTGGCATGGGCAACGATCAGTGCTGTGCAGTGCCCAGGTTGCCTTGAGGCCGGGGTTCCTCCCCAGCATTCCGGCAGTGGTCAGGGCCCACTACAACTTCGCTCTTCTTGGCAGGCCAAAATTATGCTGATACAGCAGTGGCAATGGCTGCGCTGTGGCCATGCTCTCCCAGGCAGGAGTTGACCGCAGCACCCTTGGGCCACGTGGCCTGTCCTGGCTCGCCTCTCGCCTGGCCGCACTAGTACTCTCTCAGGGGAGAGCGGCGGCCAGGCCAAGGCTATTGCATCTTTGGTCACCTCCCCCAAGCAGGAGGTCACTGTACTGGGCTGCAGGATTCAGCCACTGCGGCAGCAGTTCCTACCACGCCACTCTTCTCCCATTGACGGTGTTGGGGATGTACCCACTGCATGACCTGCTCCTAGCCTTTTGGCCGCAAGGATAGGCAGAGTCACAGTTGTGGCTTTGGTGAAACCACTGTGGTGGCAGTTCCAGCTGTGCCGCTCTTCTCCCATTGACAGTGTTGGGGATGTCCCCGCTGCATGACCTACTCCTAGCACTTTGGTTGCAAGGATAGGCAGGGTCACGGTTGTGGCTTCCTGTGAAAGCCACTGTGTCATTGGTTCTTGCCGAGCCGTTCTTCTCCCCCATTCAGGAGTGTTCATCAACTGTAGCTGCATGGTCTGTTCGTCTCCCGCAGGCAGGAGCATCTATTAGCAGTTCACCTCTCACCCAGACAGGAGTGCCTTTATTATGTGTTCAGAAGGGCAGGCTGCTACCTCTGTCTTCTGCCCCTGGAAGGGGTCTTTTCCTTCAAGGGCAGCAGTGGCGGCCCTTGCTGCACCACTTTTGTTGACTCGAGTGGCAACATGCCTCTTCTCTTCTCCGACAGGAGTTTCACTACTCACAACGTGCGGCTGCGGCAGTGGCTACACTGCTCACTCTCCCCTAGGTAGGAACCCTCAAACGCACTGTAGCAGCATGAGCCGTTTGCTCTCCCCCAGGCAGGAGAATGTAGGAAAGCCCCTAGATGCTCAGACCAGGAAAAATACAACCCTCTAGGGAAAAATGGCCAGTACACCTCTTGCAAGACAAACAAGGTTTATTTCTATACAAAAGGAAAAGCACCAGCAAAGAACTCTGCTGCCGCAGAATATTCTGCGAACATCTGCATGAACAGCACCTAAAAAAGGTACCCAGCGTCATCAGTGACATCATTACATACAGTAGAAACCCACGTAGCTGGTTGGTGAGACCCTACACACAGGTCACCTGCTCCATAGGGGACGCAAGGCCATTGGTCTGAGCCCCTCCATCCATCTTCTTCCACGTGGGTGATGCTGCAGTCATCCTCGGTCAGAAGGCGGCTAAGTAGCAATTACATTACAAACTAAAACACACAACTCTATCTATGTAGCAGTGCACCTGGTATGAACAGACAGGGGATCAGGGGGAAAGCCGAGGACATACTAACTCACACACTTCACTCGCTCACAGACAGGCTGGCACCTCTCCAAGGTGTTCAACCCTTGTTCTGGGCTATGATTTCACCCCTACCTGCACCTCACAGGACAAATCATGTGACCTCGTTCTGAAGACGGGAAGGCCCTGCTTTCTGAAATCAATCGGCGTCCAACAGGTTTATGGCCAGTGGTCTGGCGCCGTCTGGTACATCAGAATTTAATGGTCCTAACACCAGGGCATATGGGTGCTATAACTTAGAATTGGGACTGGTGGGGGTCGGAGGACCGTGCCCTCTTTCTCGTGGGATTGAATCGCACAAAGACGCTCAGCCCTCCTCCCATGGCCTTGCAGGGCACATTTTTTCCAAGGCACGAAGGTTGGCAACAGTTTAGGACAATGTAGGGTTTATGGGTCTGTGTAGCTCTGGCCTTTCTCATAAGTGCCCGGGATACAACCTATTACTTTATTCATGTTCTCGGCTAAGACCTGGGATGCTGACTACTGTGCTACGTTTAAGCTTTGTGTTCCAATATGGCTGCTAATACTTAAGATGGCTGCTATTTGTGCAAATGTACTGCACCTAAAAAGCATGCAATAATGTAATCGAGTAGAAGCTTTTAAGGACACCCCCCTTCCTGCTAGTCTCTTACATTACCAGTAATGGCCTTTGCTTTATTCTGAAGCACCTGGGGGTGCAGGAAGATCGAGTTCCCTTCCCAACATTACCCTCTTTCGTTAATTCCACATTAACAAACACCCCCTTAAGCCCACCTTTATTTGTCCCCCGCCAGAATTCCTCCTCCAACCTTTCAGCCTCCAAATAAGGTGGTGATCCTTCTTTTTGGTAACCACGCTCTACATACATGATGCAAACTCTGGCCAGACTGGGTAAACTCCTCAGGGCTACAAGTCATGTATATACAGCCCCCATCCCCTGCTAAAGAAGCCCAATGCTCTGTATAATGCTCAGGGTCAGGTGGGGCTGTAGTGAGGGTGCCGGGACGTTGCAAGTGCTGCCCTATCACCACCATTTGGGTCATCTGTTTGAACATCACTATCTTTTGTACCATGATGTGCATTTAACACCCTAATTGAAACCATCATCATAGCACTGGGAGGCACTGCTTTTGCACAAAATCGAAGTTCCAGCTGGCAGGTGCAGAAAAGTACCAGCACAAACACTATCACAGGCACCAACAGCTTGACGATCTCTCATATCCAAGACGGTGCCCATGAGAAAAGGTAATCAAACCGATCCCGTTGCTGGATGCTGGCTTTGGTCTGCATGTGCAATCCTACAGTGTGCAGTGCTCCTATTATTTGCATCAGGGAGCCGTTCTCCATGTCATTTGGAAGCACAAATGTGCAGCAAGAATCGTCAATTTTTCGGTAAACCCCTCCTTCCATCGCTGTGAGAAGATCAAGCATGTATTGGTTCTGAATGTTCATCAAACTTATGGCGTGCATCTCAACCTTGATTGCATTGTGTATATATCCTGTGTCATTCGCCAGCTGTACGACCTCCCATCTCACAATCTGGAGCCACTTGGTATTCGTAGCTGTTAGGACCCCAGGCAGGAGTAGAGATGCGAAAAATGTTTTTTCTTTGCTAAACAGTCTATATTCATTAGGTATTTCTTTGAGCAATTCAGAGGAGTCTTGAGGCAGATAATTAAATCTCATTTTTATGCGCAACTTGCTGTTCTTTTCTTTCTCAGGCAAGACATGGAAGATGGAGTGTTTTAACTGGTTTGTGGTGGACCTCATTGTGGCTGGAGCTGGGGTTGGGGTAGGCAATGTTTTTGATCCCACTGCAGGTTGTTTTCCAGGGATCACAAGAATTGTGAGCGCAACGTGGCCAGTGAGCAGTAGCCCCTCCATGATGGAAGGAAGTGCAAGAATGCCTGCTGTCCACACACCCAGTAGTAGTCCTTTACTGCAGAAGTGCTTTTTTGAGGTTTGGAATGAACAGTGTCTTATTGCATCGCAGATTGCCACCCACGAAAACAGTTCCTTCATTGTAAAAGCATAGTTCATAATTTTCTTGCTGTTGCACCTTTACTGGTTTTTCCATTGCTTCTATCCATGTTAGTTTTTGAGATATGTTTGTTCCAGAATTGTGCACATCAGTGTTTAATTTCTAAAAAAATAAGTACCAGGGCCCAATAAATATTGGCCCCGTAATGCCGGCCCCGGGGCTATCGTCGGAAGGTGCCTCCCACAAGGGCGTGCGGCCCGGGCCAATTCAATACTAGACCTAGATCGGGCCACTAACAGTCCATGACACTGCTGCTGCTCCATGTCATGTCACATGTTTGGCGCTGCAGCAACTGCTGGCACAGGCTAGTAGTGGGATGGATGGGGAAGGCGGGCACACATGGGTTGAAGAAGTATAATGCTTTAAAGTTGGAAAACAATTGTTATGACTAAAAACCATAAGAATTTTACAGACAAAACGTAAACTTTTTTTCAGCTCAATCAGTAATATACTTTTACACCAAAATGGCCCTTCTTGCGCTTCCCATCCCACTCAATTTCATATATTTTCATTCACTTAACACATCACATGCAGCATTCTTTCCCAGAATTTCAAGGTGTACACACAAATTCCCAAGAAAACGTTTATCTTTTGTTAGTGCGCGCTAATTTACAGTTCTGTTGGACTGTTGAACTTCCCATGTAATCACTATATTACCATGTCCCGAATTTCCAATCATTCCGTGGTATGATAGTGTCTCTTTTTTTCTTGTATGCTGCTACTAGATTGCTATCAAGCAAGATACTTACTGCTCATGTATGATATGATAGGTTATTTATAACACGTTTAATACTCAGAGGTTTCTAAGCGCGGACCCGTGGATCAAACCTGTGGTGCTCTGTGTGGTCTTGCTTCGAAGGGGAGCACGTTGCCACTGAGCTATCCTCCCAAGACACAACCATACAACGTTATGCTGAAGAACATGCAGGTAAGCACTTGTATTAAAAGGTGTTCCGTTTGCTGGGGCAAGATGCAACTTTTTCCCAGTTGAAGACTTATTGTATTAAAGGGGTGAATATAAGTTTAAATTCATTCAAAGCTAAATGCTCTAGTCCCTGAGGTCGTAGAGCCATGTGAATATACAATAAGTAAACAGCACCAAAAAAGCTGCTCTCCACTGTTAAGGTAAATGTGTGTCTCAAACATGTCAGTTGTAGTCTTGGCAAATGAAGGTTCCAGCTCCTGTCACGAAGCCCTGAACTATCTTTGAGGCACGTGACGCGACATCCAGTAAACTGGCCCAATGGATAAAGACTGCCAGTTGGACTAAGTTTTTACCAGCACAAGGACACATCCTTATTAAGTGTTGTTGTTTTCAGCGACCACCTTCACCTTCTGCACTTGTGTAGCACACAAGAAATCCATTACAGACTCCTCCAGCCCGTGAAGCACTCCAGGAGAAAGCTGCTGAGAGAATGCACCAGCGCAGCAAGACAGAGAGGGATATATTCTGCCGTGACACCATTAACAATCCAAAGGATTGTGCATGTGGCGGAGAGCTTCATACTGGCAAGAAGTCAAGAAGCCGGGCGGGGAAGAGTGTTTTTCTTCAAAATGAAGCATGCTGTAAAGTTCTAGCTGAAGCGCCATCAAGGACATGTTCTATCCACATTTTCTGGTTCTTGAGAAAATAGGGACATCTTTCTGATCAGTTTACCCCAAAATTCACTGTTTGAAAGTGCTGCTTCTTCACTCTATATGTCCCTCACATGACCGCCCGACCCATACGAAACACGAATGAATAACATTTACCTCTTAGGGTGTTTCCCAATCTACTGCTTGACAGATTCATTTCAGACAGGAATGGTAATTACTGACTTGGCAGTCTCGTTGCCTGCCATCAAACCTGTATACACCTGGTTACTGGGGAGGGAATAATCTTTCGTTCCTACTCTCTCCCATGAGTTCAAAAAGCTGCGTTGGTTTGCACATGTCTACAATGAATTCGGTAATGGCATCCTCATGTGGGTGAATAAACAAATCCACCAAGTGCTGTAACTTATCTGCCCAATAGTAGGTCTTGAAGTCTGGTGCACCTATTCCCCCCTGTAGGTAATTGCAGCGTCGGCAGGGCAATTTGCAAACTTCCACCCTTCCAGATCAACTTTCCTAGTATCGCATGGAGCCAAGAGAAATGCCCATTAGAGATAAGCATTGTCATCACCTGAAATACATATATCGGTTTTGGCACCGCTATCATTTTCACAACTGCTGTCCGTCCCAGTGCACAGGGAAGGGAAGTTCATCCAAAACTCGGCCAACTTGCAAAACACTACAAGACTGTGCTTCATGTTCCTCTGAAACACCCAATCCCAATTAGCGCTGACAACAACCAAGATAGTTTCATAAGGCATTGAAGCGAAGCCACGGCAAGCTTTCAACCTAATCAAGGAAGGCATTCATTGATCCGAATCTACACACCACCAGGCCAGTCCAGCCTTGACACCGAAACAAGTATAAATTGAGCGCTGCGGGCACCCTGCTCTGCTGTACATACCTCTTCCTAAGAGAGGTGTAGAGGAGGTCCCAAGCCCGACCCGCACTCAAATCACCCTCTGCCCGGTACCTATCAGACAGACAGCAACTATTGAAGTACCTGTACTTAAGAAACCTTGGACAGTAAGGTACCCATTGAGAAACCCATATGGACAAGTGAGACAAACTGACGATTGTCAAAAAGCAATGCCTGAAGAAGTCAAGAAAGTCCTAAAGGAAGACGAATTGTGACGTCACAAGAACCCAGATTTACTCACATATAGAAAATATGACAACTTGCGAATGACGAAAAGAGACGAAACACCATGGATAAGGGACATCATGAACCTAAGGTGAAATAACGATGTCAAAGGTATGAAGCTTATGCCATAAGCGTGATGAAGATATGCAGCCAGTTTGCACGTGCACATATGCTTGGAACTGCAAGAAAGCTGAGAAAATCGTGCGGCTTGATATGCTTAGTAGTAAAATAGATTGCGGCAAGCGCCACCTATACATATTTACCTCAAAAAGGAGCATTTTATATAAGTATACTTCCACTGTGCACAAGAGCAGAATAAACTAAACGTTACTAAAAGGCCACAGGAGAGGAGCCCCTCAACATGAGAATCTAAAGCTAAAAGACAAGAAACGAAACCCAGACGCATACAACCCGTACCAAGAAGCCAAGGTCGTATCGGCTGACATAGACGAACCATAGATACAATTTATGAAGCAAAGAGCGGGGTATCCTGTTCAAAGAAGTCAAGATAAGCAGCAGAAGGCAGGTAGTGGGCAGAAAGCTAAATCAAATACACGAATTGCAGGGGAAAGGAGACGATTTCACGGTGTCTGAATCACATGACCTGCCAACTAAGAAGAGCTGGGGCCTTCACACCTACGCGCGGACTTGTGACATGCGCAGATATCTGAACTCTTCCCAACAGAGATACAGGGCCTCATTACGGGTATGGAGGCAGCCCCTTAATAAGGGCATGGCTGCCTCCATACCGGGTTCCAGTACCGGGTTCCTCCAATGAGGACTTACCGGGCTATTCCAACCATGGAGGACCCGGTAAGTCCTCATTGGAAAAACCCATCCCCATTCCCATTTGAGCCCCCAGAGGGAACCTTATAATAGGGCGTCCCGTTATGAAGGGTGCCGGTCCCGTACCGGCACCCTTCATTACGGGAGCGCCATGGCCGTAATGTGGCCCACAGTCTCAAGGCCAAACTAACAAGAAATAATTGACACATGGCCATTGGGTAGGTGATTAATGATGGCAATGGCTGGGGGAAGGCTGGAAGAGCGGGCGAGCACCCTGCCCCTAGCCAACCATTCTATACGCTGGTAATCCAGTGTGAAAGTACAAGGAGGCTTGGTGCCAACCCAAACACAATGGACCAAGTAATCTAGGATCCTATAGTTTGTAGAACCAATTGAACATCATACTTTTAGTGACGTCCACAGTAGCTATTCTGAAGGAAGGGTTTAGATGCCCCATCTGACACTGATTACCCAATCTGTCACCCTGTTACCATATACAGATATAGTACCTATAGTAAAGTTACCTTCCTATAACCAATAGAATTGCATGCAACATTTTAAGCATTAAAAGATGTGTTTTCTATGAAGTTCATTGGAGTTGAAGCGAGAACAAAGATCAAGCAACAGCTGATGTTCATGAACTCCCCGTTTTTTGTACTTGTCATTAAATGGACTGCCTTTGCCAAACCCTTGAGTTGTCATTATTGATTCGATGCTAGAGTACGAATCTGCATCCCCATCCATCTCACGGGTGCTGCTACCTCATCTTAAAGTGCTATTGGGCAACCCCCAGCTTTATGGGCTGATTGGGGTCCTGGTGCACACTTGGTAGCAGAGGCTGGTTAATCGATTATTGATTAGACAAAGACACCGATTGGCCATCGACATAAAGTAACTCTAGGTCCTCGTCAATATCACAAGTCCTTTTGCCATCTGGCTAAGTAGACCGAGAAGCTCCCCGTAGATAAAAGTAAAAATCCTGCAGGTCAAGGTTTGAAGGAACCTGTGTTTTGCCCACAAAGCCCTTCCCACTTCTACGAGCAGCCGATCGAGTGAACAGCAGGAGAGGCGGTAACGATGGCGGTGATCCCGAGGATCCAGAGAGGAAACATGCGAACGGTGAGTGAACAAGACTGAATGCTTTGGCAAAAAGTTGCATGCCTTAGAACAAGTAAGGGAAGGTAACGGTGGGAGGCGGGACAAAAAATATAGTCTATCTCTACCTTTATTTTTTGTCCCGCCTCCCACCGTTACCCCGTATATATATAGGGGGAAGGAAATAAAGACTCAAGGGTGACCGAGTAAAACATAGAAAAGGATACCGGGAAGATACCCGAGCATAGAACAGGATACCGGGAAGATACCCAAGCATAAAGGAGGATTACGGGAGGATACCTGAGCAGAGAGAGGATACGCCCAAGTACTTATGCTTAATATAGCGGCTAGAAGAAGCCTGCATCTAAAGTCCTGAATTAATAGGACGAATTAGGAGACCAAAGCGGTTAAAGATGCTTTTGAAAGGGATGGGCTTACACTCCATGTCAGGGTAATTTATAGGGGCAGAGACCTGTGTAGCCGGCGCAAGTCTTTCTTGTCTGTCTAGTCTGTCACATTTGTTTTGTGTTTTTCTCTTTCCTTTTCTTTTTCTCTCTGACATCATAATAAATAAGGACATTTTTGAGGACTGAAAATTGTGCGATTGTGTAGCCAAGACACTGTGTATTATGAATTGATGGTTATTGTTTGAAAAGGAAAAAAATAATTTTGTAGGGGACAAAAATGGTATTGGAGCGTGCAACGATTGGTGCTTGCTCATATTGTTGATATTGTTTAAGCACCGTAAAATTTGACTAAGTGTTGTGTGAGGAAGAAAAGAGATAATTTTAAGTATGGAAGAAGTTACACAGTTGATGCACTTATGCAAACAGTTGCCAAAACATGCACCTAAGCTGAAAAAGTACAGTGCTGAATGGGTTAAGGGAACCGCTAACAAAATGTTTATGCCGTGGCCCCAGGGCGGGTCACTATCTAAAACGGTCCTGCAACACATGACGACATATTTGCACGCTACGTACACTGGCAAGAAGTTAGACAAACGCCTACCGAGTTTAGAACTTTGGAAAAGGTACCAAGAGGACAAGGAGGAAGAGCCGCCTTTAGATTGGATACTTACCGTATGCACAGAGGGGAGTGAGACGCCTCCCGCACCACCCGCCCTGCCTGAAACAAAAGGTGAAGTTAGTAAAGATGAAGGATTATACCCGCTAAGGGAAATTAAAGCAGCCATGGGATATAGCAACCTGGCATATGAGTCCCCTACGCAAAGTAGTGACGAAATCCCAGACAAAGACAGAGATAGAGATATCACCTCCAAAGTCCTGAGGGACAAGGAGAGGCGCAAAAAGGAGAAAGGAAACCAGGCACAAGAAAGTACAACTCTAGATGGCAAGAGAGAGGGTAAAAGATGGAAAGGAGATGAGGATAGAACTGATGAGATAGCATTCACACAGAACAAATGGATGGGAGGTCAGATTCTGTTGAAACTCGATGGTAAAGGCATTGAAGAAGTGAGACAAACGGGAGAGTTAGACAAGTTTCAAAGAAGTGAGAAGGAAAAGGAAAAAGGATTGAGAGACAAAAGGATCACGAGAAGAGACAGGCAGAGACAAGAACAATTGTATCGCGAGGAGCAAGAAAGGAAACTCAGTCACAAGCAGAGAGTAGCTGACGAACAGAGTAGGCAGGAACTACGGAAGATAGAAGAACAAAAGATCAGGGAAAGGAGAATAAAAAGACAAAGAGATGAGGAAACACGAAGGGCAAATGAACAGAGAGATCCAAGGAAACAGGAAGAAGATAGAGTCAGGTAGGAAACATGGAAGTACAGAGAGTTTGATGACGACATAGAACGCAAGCGAAGACAGAGAGCACAAGATATTGAGTATCTGGAAAGAGAGGTTAAAAACCCGGATCCAGTGGTAAACTGGGAGGACATAGAATAATTGTTTCCCGAGCATGATTCAGTACCAGGCACGTCTAGAGCAAATATCGAGGATGACTTCAACACCCAAAGCATCGGAGAGACAATCGATAGAATATATGATGAAATGGGACTAGAACAAGTACCCCCGGGGGCAGGAGAGGATGAGCGTTTTGAGAGCACTCAGTTGCATGACACTGAGGACGCCTCCAGAAGTAGTAGAAACAGAGGGCTGTCCCTAGATGGGTTGACACTAAATCGGAACTAGGGTCATGAGAGGAGTTGCACCAGTTGGGTACAGACAATGTCAGAGGTGGAAAGAGAGGAATATGAGGGAAAGGAGGATGAAAGAAGGCGCGAAAAATGCTTCTCAAGGGGAAGGGGAATAAGATGGTCAGATTCTAGCGAATCTGCACCTAAGGCATCAGAGTCAGCTATGCAATCAGACCGACACAAAGGAGTATTTTACGGTCAGAGGGGGGTGTCTCCACTACCCTATGTGTGCTGACTAAGGACATTGCCAGGTAGACGGCGATGCAGGACTATCACCCCTGCAGTGAATAGAAAAATGATGAGAGAGGAAAAGGAGTGTCACGTATCACAATTCCCGTTGCTCGAGAAAGGAGGAACGAGGCCACTGTATATTCCATGGCCACACTTGGATCGAGAAAACCTGAAAAATAAGCTTCCAATGTTAACATCGGGAGCCGGGAAATGGATACATGAGCTGGAAAAGATTACGGGAGGGAATATGCTAGCTATTGGAGATATTAAAGGTCTTTTAATCACCATACTTGATGATTGAGCCGACGATGGGTGGACACGTGCAGGTTACCCTGGCGTGACTAAAGTTAACACTGCATACGATGGAGCTCCATTTAACAATTGCAGAACCGCAGTATGGAAAGCATTACAATTGCTATACCCGGATACTTCTGACATGGGAGCCATAATGACACGAAAAATGAAGGAGTCAAAGGATCCTTTGCTTTACATTCAGAATTTCCAAGACGCGTGGGTGCTCGAAACACGTGAATCTTGGGGGAAATCTATACCCGTGTTTTACCATATATTATGCCAAGGGCTGCCAGATCAGGTACAGAAGCAGCTCAAGAAATTGATAGGAATTGAGGCCAAACTGTGGTCTGAAATACAGTTGACCATAGCTCACTATTGCAGATTACTGCAGGAGAAGAATCGCAAAAAAGAGGCTGCATGAAAAACTGAAGAGGCCAAATTAGTGCAGAAGAAATTGTCAAAAAATGCCATTGAATTCATCGTTGCCGACTAGCACAGACGGACCGAATGTGCAGCAGGTCAATAATCAACAGCAAATTAATCAAGGCAGTAATGGGTTCTACCCCAGAGGGAGAGGCTTTCGAGGAAAAGGTTTCCAGAGCAATCAGGGAGGTTGCAAAACATGCAAAACCGCAATCAGAATATGCCAAATGGGCAAATAATTAGACCACCGCCAATATGTTGGACGTGTGGGATGTCAGGACATCTAGCACACACTTGCAGAAGTCAAGGCATGGTGCAAAGTGACCAGGGGACAAGAATAGGAATGGTGAATCAACCTGTGTTTTTTCAGCAGGGTGCAAATGGAGTTGCACAGAATCACACAGTGCAACAGCAAGCACCAGGAGCACAGCAAAGCATGCAACCTCAGAACTTGATAAGTTATCCACAAGGTCAGTCTCAACATTCGCCGATGCAACTGTCACAGACAACGAGTGCGGGACAGGCATCGAACTCTGGAATGAGAGCTAATATGGTGATGGAGGAAGTCCATTCACGCAACATGGGACAAAGTTATATATGGATTAGGACAGCTCACTGGGAAGCCTGATGTGTTCTGTCCTATCAGTGATACCAGACCCTCATGAGGGACCAAGGGTAGATGTCCTTATAGGGGGTAAAGAATATTCCTTCTTAGTTCACATGGTTGCAACACATTCGTGTATACGTGAAGGCAAGTTTTCCCTGTCCGGCGATGCTATTAATACTCAGGGCTTCACAGGAGCAACAAGTGTGTTCATTTTACAAAAGAACTTCCAGTCTCTATAGGAGAATGTGACATGAATGTGCCACTGTTATACTCAAGACAAACCCCAGTAAACATATTGGGATGAGACCTAATGACGAAGTTAAACATGACGATCTCGTTCACGGAGAAGGGCATAGTATGTTCGACTCCAGGAATGTATTATTTGAACGTATGCAAAATGATTAAAGCATACTCAGGACAATCAGCTATGAGAGCTGTCCCATTAGAACCTGAAATATTTGCATATGGGATACGCATACTAATGGCAGAGTTACCAGGCCTTGCAGACAAAACCATGAGAACCCCAGATGAATTTCTATTTAGGCCACGAATACCTATGCACAAGCAAAAGTGACAAGTGTTTCCCTTGGCAAAACACACAGCCATCGATGGGTGTGATGATGAAGGCAGACAATGGTGCACAGTAATCGCCATTGAAGAGGGGTACAGACTAACTGATGTCACTGATGACGATCTATTTGTCGAACAAACAGATGCATACGAAACATCAGTTGAGGTAAATTTCATTTTCTGGGAGAGAATAATCACAAGAGAGGTGCCCCAGAGAATGATATTGGCAAAAAAACGACCTGAATATTCTGATGGCGGCATGGCCCAGGTGCCTGTCTCGGTGTGGACCACAGGCCCCTATGATGTAGGCCTATTGAAGGGAGTCGGAGAAGTAAGGATTAAACTGAAGCCAGGAGCAATTTTGCCAAGAGTACTGCAGTATCCCATGTCTAGGGAAGCAGATGAAGGGATTTTCAAGACAATTTCTGCTATGATGGAGCTGGGCATCTTATTGCCGTCAGAGTCGTCATGCAATACCGCGGTTTACCCGGTCAAGAAATCAGAGGGAGGGTCTTGGAGACCAGTTCAAGATTTGCGCCCGATACATTATATTGTTGAGGCTGAGTTCCCTCTAGTCCCTAACCCGTCCATGATCCTATGTAACATACCTGTTGAGGTTCAATATTTCATGGTGATTGACTTGAAAAATTAGTTTTTCTCAATCCCATTACACAAAGACTCACAAGATTTGACGTCATTTACATTCAGACAAATGCGTCTGAAGAGCACGAGACTACCCCAGGGATACTGTGAGTCTCCTACAAATGGAGTTAAGCAAATTGCATTAGAGAGTGTTGTCTTGCAATATGTGGATGACATTTTAATCTGCAGCACAACAGAGGAAAAATGTAGTCACGATTCGATTCAGCTATTGATTGTACGGGCTGAGAAAGGATATAAAGTTGACAAAGAAAAGTTACAATATCGTCAGCAAGAAGTGCTGTATATAGGCCAGCTGATCTTGCATGAGGGGAAACGGATTACCCCTGAAAGAGCTGAAGCCATACTGAACACAGCCAAGCCACACACAATAAAACAGATGCAGAGTTTTCTAGATCTTTGCAATTATGTCAGGGCATAGGTCTTTGACTACAGCTCATATACCAAGCCCTTGTTACAGGCCCTGAAGAAAGCAAAGGTGACAAAAGAAAGAATTGACTGGTCTGAGATTATAGAAGAGGGGTTCACTGAACTCAAGAAAGCCATTTGCACCGCACCAGTCTTAGGGATTCCCAATTATGCAGAGGGATTCTACCTGTTCTCACACATGAATGGCAGCTTTATGACGGCAGTACTCACACAGAGAACCACATTGGAGTACAAGCCCCTAGCATACTACAATGAGAATTTGGACCCAGTGATGAGAGGCCAATTCCCTTGAAAACAGAGTTTAGCTGCTGCAGCATTCGCAATAGAGAAAGCTACAACCATTGTGATGGGATGCTCAATGACGTTGTTTATTGAGCACGCACTGTTTGACATTCTACAGAAACCAAAGGGCACATTGACATCTCAGAGAGCTTCTGCTTATGAAGTGATCATATCGAATCCATCGATTAAGATAGTTCGATGTAAAATAGTGAACCCAGCTATGTTTATAGCAGAGCCAGTCACTGAAGGAGAACCGATCCATGACTGCGCAAATTATGAGGAATTCTATGACGAAATTCCTAGGGTGATAGAAAATGCATTGGAAGAAGGAGAAATTGTTTTCGTTGATGGTTCTTCGAGAATCGAACAAAATGATGGGCAGAGGTACACAGGCACTGCTGTAGTAAAGCACGCAGCAAATGGAGAATTTTGGGTACTTATTAGTACATGATTACCGTCTCATTATTCAGCACAGGCTGCAGAATTATTGGCGTGGATACTCGCCATCGAGAAACACGCAGACCAGGAAGTGCTGGTGTACAGTGACTCCGCCTATGTGACATCAACAGTGCACGCAGGCTTAGCGCGCTGGAAAAGGAGGGGCTACCTCCGAGCAGACGGCATGTCAGTGCAGCACGCAGCCCTATTGGATAGGCTCATTAAGGCACTACAGCTCCCAGTGGGCATAGCAGTCATGAAATGCGCCACTCACACGAAGGGGACAGATTTCATCTCACAAGGAAATCAAGCAGCAGACACAGAGGCCAATCGTATGGCATCCAAGGGCGAAACCATAATGGGCGTGGAAATAACTAATGTAAATGAAAAAGGATCATTGCACGAAGTCAACCTGAGTGTTATAGCAACATGGGGCAAACCCAGTTAATTGAACTCGAAGGGGACGCACCACAGGAGGAAAAGAACCTCTGGAAGCGGCAAGGTTGTTCTTTAAAGCCCTCCGAAAGCTTGTGGAGACAAGACAGCACTGTTAAACTAGTAATGCCTATAGCCTTGTTAAAATTAGCAATGCAACAATTGCATTATCCGGCACACATGTCGAATGAGAATTTAGCAGCAACGGTCGCTGAAGACTGGTTTGTACCGAATTTAGCGGAACACGTTGCATTTTGTATGATGAACTGTATGATCTGCCAACAGTTCATGGCTCGGCACACACTAAAAGTGATTAGAGGAGTCATCCCAAGGCCAAATGGACCTTTTAAGCACTTGCATGTCCATTATGTTGATATGATTCAAGTATGTAACAGGTACAGTTATTTAATTGTTGTGGTGTGTCAATTCTCTAGATGGATAGAAGCAGGCCCATGTACACACCCAGACTCTACCTGTGCGGCCACATTTCTGGTGAGAGAAGTATTTCCCAGGTGGGGAGTATGTGAGGTCATGAGGTCAGATAATGGGCCTCACTTTGTTAATGCAGTCTTCGAACAGATTAGCTTGCTGCTTGGTCTAAAGTACAAATTCTCGTGGGCGTATCACCCGCAAGGTGTCAGGCTTGATTGTGAATGATGTCCGCGGAAGCTGCTGAACCCCCATAATCCCCCAGAAATGTAACCCTCTAAACTGAATAGATGACAGCTAAGATGGGTACACCTCAAAGGGAAAAGGGGAAATGGAATAAAATAACAAAATACCAGGTTCCGTGCTGAGGACTCTCAACCTGTAGGAATTAAAGAAGAAATTCACTCTAATTTTCTACCAGCCTTTTATAACTGGTAAAACTTCTTTATATCCTTATAACATTTATGCATAAAAACCATACCTGGCCTTCCTCTACTGAATGCCCAGAGGAAACCTTTACTTATCAACTGGCTCCAGGAATGAAGACACAGCTTGGAAAGAAGAACTCAGCTTCAGATTCTGGGTTCATGTGGACTTGGATAGAGCTGAGAGTTAAGTCTTCTCTTCTTAATCTAAAATGTTAACTTTCAAATACTTGCAGAGTCAATATTCCGATTTTCGGAACTTCCATACATATGTACCATTTAATATGGTAGTTTTCCTTGTCTGAATACTGTGCATGTGCAGAGAGATTTGCCTTGAAGTTTCTTGATCATAAACTTCCGTGCATGCATACCCTTGTCTGAATAGTGCGCATGTGCAGAGAGATTTGTCTTGAAGCTTATTGTTCATATACTTCCTGGCATGCGGACCCTTGTCTGAATACTGCACATGTGTAGAGAGATTTGCCTTGATGTGTCTTGTTCATAAACTTCCGCGTATGCGTGTCCTTCGTATTAGAAGTTAGATTAGAAAAGGATTCAACACCGCGCATGCGCAATAGTTTGTTTACGCAATGGAATTCAAATATTAGTTCATGTTAGTGAGCGTAACTCCATGCACGCACGTATCGTATTTATTCTCTGCTAGTAATAAATTTAACAATGTTCATTGACTAAACAACGCTCTTGCAATCCTGAAAATAAACACACTCTCCACATAGAAATCGGATCCAACGAGATTTCTACTAAGTTCACTGCCGTAATTCCCTACATGCCATTAACATTTGCGCAATTAATGGAATATATCTAAGCGTCGCGTTGACACCACGTCAGGCTTTTTCTTATAAGAGAAAACCCTCAAATATTTTCAGCGGCCACCTACTCTCTTGTTCGTACAACAAAGTCTCTTTCACGCTCCAAACAATACGAACTGTTGCTTAGCAACCTTGAGTACCTCAGGAAAAGCAATTGAATTTCCACACTTCTGATCTTCTCTCACACTCCAGAAATTTGAGTAATAACAACCTTTACTTTATAACTTCTTTTTAGTAACTAATAAATATGTTTTCAGATTTTTTATATTTCAGTTATGCAACTAAGATTTCTTAAAAGAAACAAATGAGTTCACTTAAGCTTTTTTCTTCCTGTTCAATTTTACAAGTATTCTTTAGCTCCTGATGTCTTCCTGGTTCCTTCCTGCTTCTCCTACATCAAATATTACCCTTAGGGCCCAAACTTAATATAACTTTAACAGGAACTCAATAACATAGGACCTTGCTGACAATGAAAGGCAGTTTAGAATGTTCACTGCCTGCCTTTCATTCACTCCATCCAATTAGAAAGCGTGTTGCAAATCTTGCTGAAAGTCACCATCTTGACTTGGGAAGCTCTCCTTACTCTGTATAATTGAGTTAAGGCCAAACCAATTATTTGAATAAACACTCACACCTACTCTCTCCAGCATACATCCTTACACCTAAAGGCAGAACCTGACAGTATCCCCCTCCTAACGGCCTGTCACAGGGCAAACTTTGGAAGGATTTCCTCTATGAAATTTAGCCACTATTTGTGGAGCATGCACATCTAACTCATTCTCCCACGTACGCTCCTCTGGCCCAAAACCTTCCCAATCTATAAGATATTGTAATTTTCCTCTCACCCTTCTCGAATCAATAATCCTTCTCACTATAAATTCTTCAGTAGAATCTTCCAACACCACAGGTAAGGGGGATTCCAACAACCTAGTCCCCTTATTGACTGGTTTCAGAAGACTAATGTGAACATTTGGGTGTATCTTTAAACTACCAGGTAACCGTAAATGTACCACCACTGGATTAATTACTTTCTCCACCTGAAAAGAGCCCACAAATCGGGGACTAAATGTATTTTGTCCTTTGATCCGTAGATGCTTAGTAGATAGCCAAACCAAATCCCCTACCTCATACTTCGGACCTAGTCTTCTTTTACGATCTGCAAATTTCTTATAACTCTGCTTATTGTCACACAGCACCCTTTTGCTTTTTCAAGATTATCCCTCATAAACGTAAGCGATCCTCCAATGCTTGGACAATTCGAAACTTAGAAACCACGGATGAAAACCCCTTCCCAAAAAGAATGGGGACATGGAAGTAGAATCTTTACTGCAATTATTATAAGCAAACTCTGCTAACCAGATTAAATCTATCCATTCCTCATCCACACCTGAGGTATTTTTCCAACTCTTGATTGACCCTTTCCACCTGTCGATTACTCTTGGGATGATAACCAGAAGACAACCCTATCTCCAATCCCAGTCTCTTGTAAAAGGCCCTCCAAAATTTTGAGATGAACTGAGAACCCCTATCCGAGATAACTTTACTGGGAAGACCATGCAACCAGATAACTCCTTGCAAGAACTTATGTTCCAGACAATCCGCGGTAACCTCCCCTCGATAGGAATAAAATGTGCTTCTTTAGTCAAAAGACCAACCACTACTAAAATTGAAGTGCATCCTTTGTCTCTTGGCAGGTCTGTAATAGAATCAAAACAGATGGTATGCCAGGTACGCAGTGGAATAGGCAACGGCACCAAAAGTCCATGATGCTTCCCCAACTGATTCTTTGCTTGAGCACACATAACGCAAGTCTTCACAAAATTTAAAGTATCCTGTCTAATCTTTTCCCACCAGAAGTTTCTTCTCACCAACTCTAGAGTCTTACGGAACCCTGGATGACCTGACAGCTTCGATTCATGGCACTCACTAAGCACCCTCTCCCTTAATTCCACCGTAGGTAAATAGACTCTGTCTTCATAATAGGGTAGGCCTTCTTTTACTCTACGAAGAAGATCCTGGCGTGCCCATTCTTCCATCTGTAACAAGGACATGGAATTACGAACCTCTTCCTCAACTTCACCACAGCCTTGCGTTCCTGCAGAAATAAAACAATCTGGAGCAATCACAGGCACTGGTTCACATACTGTCTTATTCTCACTCCCTGGAAATTGACGAGATAATGCATCTGCTTTTCCATTTAATTTACCAGGTTTAAAAGTAACCACAAAATCGTAGTCAGCAAAAAATAATGACCACCTAAGGTGTCTTGGAGTAAGAGTCTTTGCAGATTTCAAGAATAACAAATTTCGATGATCCGTCAAAACAGTCAAAGTATGTCTTGCTCCTTTCAAAAAGTGTTGCCATTCCTCAAAATCAAACTTAATACCCAGAAGCTCGATCAGATATTGTATAATTCTGCTCTGCCGGCGAAAACATTTTTGAGTAGAACGCCACTGGGTGTAACTGACCCGACACTTCGTGCCGCTGAGACAACAGCGCTCCCATTGCCAAATTCGAGGCATCTGCTTCTACAAAAAATGGTTTAGATGGATCAGGAAGAATCAAAATTGGTCCAGAGATAAACCTCTTCTTCAACTCCTGAAAAGCTTCTTCAACTTCGGCACTCCAAACAAACTGTACTCCTTTCTTCAGTAATTTAGTTATAGGATTAACTAATCGTGAGAACCCCTCGATAAATCTCCGATAAAAGTTGGCATACCCAGGAAAACTTTGAATTTCCTTAACCTTTGTTGGGATAGGCCTGTAGAGGAGGTCCCAGATATGGCCTGCACTCCAGCCACCCATTTTGAAGTACCAGGAACGTACACGCCAAGAAATGTGTCGTATGATAAGTAAATAAACCAGCAGAAAGCCGCACTAGGGCTCTGCCCAGTGCCCATCAGAAGAGCAATACCTATTGAAGTGCCAATAACCAGACAACCATGGGCAGTAAGGTATCCATTGAGACAACCGTACCAGCAAATGACACAAAATTAAGACTACTTACAAACTGTCCCAGAAGAGACCAAAGGGCCTTAATTGAAGGCGAATGGTGACGACACAAGGGCCCGGACAGACTCACAGATGAAAGAAACAACAACCAAAAGATGACACACAAAGACAAAATGTTATGAATAATGGTGTCATGAACTTAGAAGAAGAGACGATGTTCAAATATAAAGAAACATAACTGTAAAGCAGGATGAAAGTATTCAACCAGCTAACGCCTGTACATAGGCTTGGAATGCAAGTAGCTAAGAAACGGTGCGCTTGCTATACTTAGTAGAAGAATAGAGCAGCAAGTGCCAAATATACATCTAGCTCAACGAAGCACCTTATAAGTGCAAATCCACTTTATACAAAAGCAGAATTAACCCGAGTTACTAAGGGTCGAACAGGCCAGGATTCGTATGCCAGCGCAAAGCCAGGAGAGAAAGAGCGGAATCGAAACTCAGCAAGAGGCAGCTCATGCCTGGGAGGTTGAGGTCAAACCAAGTGAGGGAGGCAGACAGTAACTTTGGAGAATCGAAACTTAAGAACAGAACAGCCTGCCCTGCGAAGGTCGAGGCAAGGAGGCCCAGGCAGGTGGCTGGCCTAAAGGAGAATTAAATGCACAAATAGAAGGAAAAAGAAGCAGATTCACGGTGTACTAACACGTGACCAGCCGAGCGCGAAGAGGTACCAACCTCTGATGTCATCCAAAGCAGGAGATACCATAACTTTTCCTGACAAGAAGCTACAGTTTCGAAGCCAACCTCAGCCAACTAATTGACAAATAGCCCTAAAGTACTGATTGATGGAAGGGAGTAAAGGTGAATCGTGGGGCATACTGCATCTGGGTGACCATTCTGCATGCTGCTAATTAAAGTGGAGATTTATGCTTAGGGTTGTAGCCAGCCCAAGCAGAGTGGGCCAAATAATCTAAGGTCCTATAGATAGTAGAACCAATAAGACGTTGTACTTTTAGTGACGTTTGCATGAGTAATGTAGAGGGAAGGGCGTAGATGCCTACCCGATACGAGTTATCCAATTCTCACACTCCGTTACCATATACAGATATAGCACCTATACTTAAGTTACCTTTTCCAACCAATAGAATTGCATGACAAACTTGTGAGTGTTACACATCAATGATGATGAATTTTTACTATAACTATTGCTGTTTGAATGAAGATTGTTGGGAGTTGAAGCGAGACGGGCGATTGCATCACTGTTGATTTCCATGTTTCCCCGTTTTTTGTACTTGTCATTAAACGGACTTCCCGTTGCTAAACCATTGAGTTGTCCTTATTGACTGGTGTTGGAGTAAGAGAATCCCGCACCCCATCCACCTCCAGGTGCAGCTATCTCGTCTTAAAGTACTCGAGGGTGAGCTCTGTTCCTATGGGCCCTTCAGAGGTCACTCTGCCCTCCTGTAAACTTGGTACGGAGAGGGTGGTTATTGACCATCAATTATTGATTATTGATAAAAATAAGACACCTATTGACCATCGACACAAAGTAACTCTAGGTCTTCGGCAATATCACAAGTCCTTCGCCATTCGGCTGAGTAGACTGTGAAGCTTCCCGTGGACAATGGTAGTATAATTGTTCCAAAACTGCAGAGGAGCCTGAAGGGACCCGTTTAAAAAAACCACAACCCTTCCCATTCCTTATGGCAGTGGATCAGGTGAAAAACTGAAGGAGGCGGTAATGGAGGCAGTGATCCCGAGGGTCCAGAGAGGAACGACGCGAACGGTTAATGAAAGAAAAAATTGAGTGCTTTGGCAAATCTCATAGGGGCTCATAAACCGGTACCGGTAAATCCTTACCGCCTTACTACGAGGTCCCTTTGCGGGTTGGGGAATTTAACGCCTGCTTTTTGCAGGCGTTAAAAACCAACCCGAAAAGGGACCCAGGGAGCTAATTACGGTACCGCAATTTGTGGTGCCTTAATTAGCGCCTTCCCCATTCCCATTATGCCCTATGGGGCAAAAATGGGAATGGGGAAGGGCAATGGTGGAAGGGGGAATTACCGCCCCGCCAACCTTGGAATGGGGCGGTAATTCCCGTTTCCACCAAGGCGGTGCCGGTATTTTACCGGCATGAACCATGGCGCTAATAGCGCCATGGTTCTCCGCCTACCGTGTAATGAGGCCCATAGGCTTTAGAACAGGTAAAAGGAAAAGGTAACAAAGGGAGGTGGAAAAAACAAAATAGTCAGAAGTAGAGAAGACTGTATGTATATAAGGGGATAATGACTCGACAATAATTGACAAGAGAGAGGTTACCGGGGTAGACACCCGAGAAGAGAGAGTTTACCGGGGTAGACACCAATGTTCCCTCTAATTATTTTTATCTATGTGCTGAACCGGTTGGCTATTGTGCGCAGATTATTTTACATGTGCGCAACTGACTAATGAGGTAAGCCAGTTTGTGAGCTACCGTTGCAGAAGAGAGTTTGTTAAGGAATTTCCTCTTCCCAGCCACTGCAATGCTTTAAAAATCTTACAATACTTTTTCCAAACAAATGGGCTAAAATGTGTCATATGTGATTATACAGAAAACTCATCAACCAGTCCAAGGCTTCAACATCTGCCACAGTACCTTGCAAACGTACTCTGCGCAGAGAAAAATGTCAGCCTTATTATGAGTTTGGGCCTGGAGTGGAAGATTTGCCTCCAGGAAAATCCCGGAGGTAAATCCTCTAACTCAATGCCCAAATAGGTAGAATTTCTGCTGCGGTAATCCTGCCAAAAAGCCAAATTTATTCCAATGGACTCAATATGGACTCATTATGAATGGGGAATTACACCGCCACCACCAGTTGTAATCCGGTCCAAATTCCTCTGGACCAAGTGGCGGTGACAGTATTTTGTTTGAGCAGTATTCTGGTGGATTTACACCGGGATACCGCCACAAGACTTAATGAGGCCCTGTATGTTTTATGCCACTGGAAAATCACTAATTTGTATTACAAAACACAAATATCTCTTAGTTGTGTTCCGAGATGTCGCACACAAACAATATTTATTCTTAAAGGGAGATGGATAGGTTGTGATCTTTGCCTTCTTAACCATAGCGTCCCATGTATTCCCCCCCAAGGCCGTTATACTGCTTCTGTACATGTTTGGGGGCCTGCCTGCTCTAGGATACCACAGGACCTCGTCCGGGGGTCTGCCCACAACTGCTCTGACCATCCTATGCCAGACGCTGTCGGGGTTCCCAGTGAACCATTCTCGGATTACCCTCAATTGGGCTGCCCGGAAGTACATCAAGAAGTATGTGACACCCATTCCCCCCCACACCGTGGGGGAGGTCCTGACTTCCCACGCCACCCTCTGCCTTTTCCCTTGCCAGATGTAGTTCCGTACCAGTTTGTTCAGAGCTTTGAAGAATTTTTGCGGGACCGCTAGGGGGAAAGCCTGTAAATAGTATAGTGCTCTGGGGAGAATTATCATGTTAATGACTCTGATACAACCCTTCCATGCAAGTTGAGGAGCCTCCTTTCGCCCAGCCATGTCTTGATTGATTCCAGCAGAAAGGGGTAGTTTGCTTGGTACATATCCGCTAAGGTATGGGTTAAGGTCACCCCCAGGTAGCGAAGGAATCCCTTAGCTCGCGAGAACTGCCCTGTGTCTAATGGTTCAGAGGGCGGGGTCTCCCTGCATTAGTCTTGAGACCTGCCACTCTACCAAACTCTGTCAGGAGTGCTGTTAACTTCGGGAGGGTAGAGTTCATATCCGTGAGCATACCCAGAATGTCGTCGGCAAACGCCATAACCTTGTGGTCTTCCCCTCGGAATGTAATCCCTTTTATACCCTTCTCCTGTCTAACTCTGGTCAAAAATGGTTCGGGGAAGATTGCATATAGGTCTGGTGACATGGGGCAACCCTGTTTGGTTCCCCTGGAGATCATAATTGCTTGTGAGAGGTGCCCGTTGATGGCTGATCAGGGGCTCTCCGTAGTTTGCTTTGACCAGGCAGAGGAATGCCAGGCCAAACCGCACGGCTTCCAAAGGAGCAAACAGGAAGGACCATTTGACCCGGTCAAAGGCCTTCTCGTCGTCGAGTGCTAGGACCCCCGCCGGGTTTGCTTTCTCTATTAAGTGAGATATCCGCCTGATGTTGTTGAATGAAGCCTGCTTGGTCCGGATGGATCCGGTCCAGGATTACTTTGTCCATTCTGGAACGGTTTGGAGTGCATGGAACGGTTTGGAGTGCATGGAACGGTTTGGAGTGTGCTCGATCTCAAGCACCTAAGGTAAACCACCATATCACATCTCCACGCTTACTCTCTTCTTTACATCACCACTCAACTAGAACACAGCGATACTATGACACCATTCGGTATAGCTGTTCTCATACCACACTTGCCTCATACTACCCATCAACCTAAATAACCACAGCTGGTTACACACCCTCCAGCCTAAGTGTTCTCCTCAGGCCAAATACAGCCGGAATCGGTCTGGATAACAACCTGCCAGAACAAACACATACTCTTCATCTCCCAATCACCACACCTACCGCTAGTAAGCAGCTATCACACAAATGCCACACCGGCTGCACACATCCGGTGCTCACATGCACCTTTTGACTCTCTCTCTCTCTCTCTACTGACCTGAACTTCGGTTCCCGAGGGAGTAAAACCAAACAGCGCCTTGAGATCATACCAATGGTACATAAGGCGCTATATGAATGCAAAGTAACATAACATAACATTAAAGAAATGTTTCTTTGGATTCAGATTTTTCAAAAAAAGGGAATTTTATTCTTGACGCAATAATCTGGTGGTCAGAGGTTTTTCGACCTGAGGGGTCTTTATCAAGGCTGCTGCGTTATTGTTCATTGACCGTTAGGTAGATTGGCTCTTGGTGGTGGGTTGGGGTAGGTGGGTTGCACTCCTTGAATAGGCTGACTTGTCTGTTACCTCTTGCGAACAACGACCCTGGCGGTTGTGGCCCTCAAATATCTCTTGTCATAACTGATGTGGCTGTCAAGAAACTCACACAGAATACATTTGCCGATAGATTAATGGCAATTAAAAGCTATGTGTCAAAAACATGCTAAAGGAGTTCAAGTGCCACTTTAATGAAGTAATTCAAGGGCCAGGAGAACATGCTTCTAATAATTAGTGTACGGATGATAATTGCATCAGAATAACTGCACCTTAGAATATGATGATCCAAAATTTGTGTGTCTCTTCTTACTATGCATATTACGTTTTCCTGTGGGTAGTGATAACACCAGCCTTAGAAATAAGAGACATATGCACCATGCATTTTTACTCCCTTTAAGGAAAATGTTCCTAACAAAAACGAGAAACAATGAACATATCATTGCTTCAACCCACAATGCTCCACTGATATGTTTTCGAATTAGTGACCAGCAGAACAGTGGCATAGGAAGGAAGGAACTCTAATAATAATAATGCCCAATCTCAAAGGGAATTTTATTGGGGAAGAACATCTTTTAATAAGCAGAAATTATCCCTGTTGGCAAAGCTAATTACTTTTTTACTCCCTGAAAAATCATTTGACTCCAAGTAGGGAGCAAAATCTGATTATAGCCCTGCTTGTACCCCTGACATAGGGAGTGAAATGACAGGGCACATAATAAAGTGTATAGTTTTGCCCACCCTTCCGCACCACAGCCTAGATAAAATTAAACAAGAGCCTTACTGTGGTTTATTATGGAGCCCTGTTGAAGACAATCACACATATATGCCTTTTAAGTTAATGTCATCAATACATTAGAGATGCAAATGCTTTAGTGCCTTCTTCTACAACTATGGATCCCTCCTCTGTAATTCTTTGTGATCAGTTACATAAGATGCAGGGAGATGCTAGAGACTGCACACACAGAACACAGTTATATTGAAAAACCCTCAGCAGTATAGCATAGAAAGAAAAAGAAGGTGCTGTTGTCTAGATGGGTACTAGAATTTCCTATCCTTTAGCAAACACGCAACATATTTCCTTCAGTGTACTGCCAAAACGTCTGACTTGTTCTTTGAAATTTGATGCTTTTTTTAAGGAGTGATGCTTCCACCCATACATTTCCCCGGCCCCTGTGCTTGCCTCCAATACTAGTTGATAGAGCACTGTAAAAAGTGAGGGATTGTAGCAGTAAACACTCACTGGGATATTTGCAGACCCACAATACTTTGCAGCAAGGTATATTTAAATGTCTCAACATATGATGTGCATTTTAGGAATGTCAAGACTCTGCATGTACACAATTCATTTGCAGTGCATACAAGATTGTTTGCAACAAACCCCACCCTTATATCATTGTGTAGGATTAAACAAGTGCTCAGTGAAACTGTTTTCGTATAGAAGCGAGTTACTATATAATGCGTGAAGGTCTATACCCAAAGGAACTCTGAACACTTGGAAATGATGCAGATTGTGTGAAAAGCATTCTCCTGTCTGAATATCCAGTGCCCTGATACTATGGACGAGTAATCCCAGGCATAGTCCATACCCATTATCCCTTGTGGGCTAAGTAAATGATATTGAAATGTTGCACTCTACTTAAAGGGTGATGTTAGTAATGCTAAAGTAGGAGACGCTGAACATCACATTTGTCTTTTTAAAATCTTTAGAGGGCAAATTAATATTTGAGTTTCATAATGCATTAACCTACAAGTGGGCCGCTTCAAAGCACTTGCGTGACATATGTACAAAGAAGAGGGAGTATGGGATTTGGATACACATCCAAGTAACCTGCTTACTTACAGTCAGTATCCGATATTTGAGCTCGTAGTTAGATTATATAGTGCGGGTGACGCTTTTGGTAAGGCACAATGAGTAATAGAAATTCTGGCGCGTGAACATTATTCATGTTACAACAAACATAAAACAAGTTGATATAGGTTCACATCTGCAAACCTTTCACAGAGCCCAGAGAGGAAGAATCAAGGTTGTCCGGTAGTATCTTAATGTACTCATAAGTTATTAATAAGGTGAAAGTGCGGTAGAGTCAGGTTTAGGACTCATGGGTTGGCAGGGAACATTTTTGGTTAATATGTGCAGGCATATCTTGATTAGATTCTTCTGTTCATAGAGCCAGTTTTTCGTATTAGTTGTAACTTCTTGTGTTGTATTTTGCTGTTAGGGACTTTAGGTGCATAGTAGTGTAATGCAAGTTAGCAGAATATCGAGAATAGTGGGCTTATTTTAAGAGAAAGAACATTTCAGTTAACTGCTGTGTCTTTTGCCATATTAAATATTTTTGAATAGGTAAGAATTTTCTGTGTGCGCTGCTAAACATTTTCTGAGCGGCACCCATAAGCAAGCTGGGCACAGCTTAGTGGGAACATTGGTAGACACCTGAGAAGAGAGAGGATTCGCCTTATTCCTGCGCTTTAATATAGCCGTCAGAAGAAACGTGAACTCAGAGCCCCACATAATAGGGGACGACTAGGCTAACACCAAGTTTAAAGACGTTGTGAACGGGGTTCGTTTACACTCCATGTAGGGGTGATGATTAGACGCAGAGATATTTGTGTCCAGCTGGTGTCTGTCTAGTCTGTTGACTGTCTGTCGTACATGTCCTGTTGTGTGTCACATGTAAAAGAAAAATCTTTGTTGTTTGTTTTTCAGAACTGATCAGGTTTTTACACGATTCAATATATGAGAAGGAATCGCATATGGATTGATGGTTTTAAGTAAACTGGTGAAATAAGAGATTTTGGTGGGAAAAAATTTAATTGGAGCTTGCTGTGTTTGATGCTCGCTCATATTGTTGGCATTGTTAAAGTTGCATGAAAGCATTGAAAAGTGTTGTAGAAGAGGAACTGAAACAGATTTAAGAATGGAAGACATTACTCCATTAGCACACTTATGTAAGCACGCACCCAAGCTGAAGAAATATAGCACCGAGTGGGTTAAGGGTACCGCCCACAAGATGTTTATGCCATGGCCGCAAAAGGGGTCTTTATCTAAAGCTGTTTTACAGCATATGACGACTTACTTGCATGCCACATATACAGGCAAGAAGCTAGAGAAACGTTTTGCTGTTCTAGAACTCTGGAAAATGTTCTAACATTTGAAGGAGGAAGAACCACCTGCAGACTGGATATTAAATATATGCACAGAGGGGGGTGAGATGCCTACCGCACCACCTGCCCCGCCTGAAACAGAATCTGAGGGAACTAAGCCTGAGGGACTTTACCCATTGAGAGAGCTTAAAGCAGCCACAGGGTATAACAACCCCGCCTATGAGTCACCTACTTACAGTAGTGATGAAAATCGAGGGAAGGACCAGGACCAGAATCTTACCTCTGCAGTTCCGAGGGACAAAGAGAGATGCAATGATGAAAGGAAGGATCAATCACAGACTAGTGCATCTCTTGATAAGGAAAGAGAGGGAAAGAAATGGAAAGGAAGTGAAGACAGAACTGATGAGATCGCATTTGCAAAAGATGAATGGATGGGAGGACAAATCTTATTGAAATTCGATGGGAAAGGAAGTGATGATGTGAGACCTAAAGAGAGGTTAGATGAGGCACAGAGAAAGGAGAAAGAAAAGGAGTTAAGGGATGAAAGGATAAGAAGGAAAGATAGGCTGAGGCGAGAACAGCTATATCGCGAAGAGCAAGAAAAAAAGCTCGATCGCAAACAGAGAGCAGCCTATGACCACGAGCGTCAGAAAAAGCAAAGGTTAGAAGAATAGCAAAGGGTACGTGAAAAGAGGATAAGGAGACAAAGGGATGAGGAAGTTGGAAGGGCAGATGAACGTAGAAATGAAAGGAGAAGGTCAGAGAAGACGCGAGGAAAGGCAAAGAATTTTGAACATAAGCGTAGACAGAGGGCACGCGATCTGGAATATTTAGAGAGGGAAGTTAAAAAACCCGATGCAGTGGTAGACTGAGAGGACACGGAAGAATTCTTTCCTGCGTACGACTCAGTACCAGGCACGTCTAAGGCAAATATTGAAGATGACTTCGACACCAGAAGCATCAGGGAAACGATCGATAAAATATATGATGAAATGGGGCTAGAACAAATATCACAAGGAAGGGGGAAGACAAGCACTTGGAAAGCACTCAGCTATATGACACAGAGGATGTTACCCGAAGTAGCGGGAGCAAGAAGCTGTCCCTGGACAGATTAAAAATCAGTAAAAACAATGATGACACAAGGAGTTGCGTGAATTGGGAACAATCAATGTCCGACTCTGGAGAGGAGATGGAGTGCGAGGCAAATGAAGAAGGGAGACAGCACGAAAGGCGGCACCCAGGGGACAAAGGGGTACGATGGTCAGACGCTAGCGAGTCCGCCTCGAGGACATCAGAGTCTGCCGCACAGTCTGAGCGGCATGAAGGAACACCCCATGGTCAGAGGGGGGTGTCGTCACCAGCCTAAGTTGACAGATTGAGGACATTGCCAGGTAGATGGCGAGGCGAGAATATTACCCCTGCAATAGACAGGAGAGCTATGAGAGAAGAGAAAGAAGGCTGCGCATTCCAATTTCCGCTACTAGAAAAGGGGGGAGCAAGACCGCAATATATTCCATGGACACACATGGATCGTCAAAACCTGAAAAATAAGCTTCCAATGCTGACATCGTGAGCGGGAAGTGGATACATGAGTTAGAAAAAATGACAGGGGGAGTCATGCTAGCTCTATGGGACATTAAAGGTCTCCTGATCGCCATACTTGGTGAGAGAGCAAACGATGTGTGGACACGGGCAGGGTACCCTGGTGTAACCACAATTAACACTGCGAACGACGGAGCGCCATTTAACAATTGCAGAGCTGCAGTATGGAAAGCGCTAAGAGTGCTTTACCCAGACACTTCCGATATGGGAGTTATAATGACTCAAAAAATGAAGGCGTCAGAAGATCCGTTAATTTACATCCAGAATTTTCAAGACGCATGGATACTCGAAATGCATGAATCTTGGACGAAATCTATACCAGTGTTCTACCACATATTGTGCCAAGGATTGCCAGAATCAGTGCAGAAACAGCCCAAGAAATTGGTAAGAGTTGAGGCTAAACCTTTGGGTGAAATACAGTTAACTATCACACATTACTGAAGATTGTTACAAGAAAAGAATCGAAAAAAGGAGGCAACTCAAAAGGGTGAGGAAGCGAAGCTGGTGCAAAAGAAATTATCAAAGTATGCTCAAGAAGGAGTCATGCTAACTAACCGAGCTGAACAAAACATGTAGCAAGTGGCTAATCCACAGCAGAACAACCAGGGTAACGTAGGACTGTACCGAGGGGAAGAGGATTTAGAGGAAGAGGATGGCAGAGCAATCAGGGAGGTTTCCAAGGTAATCAAGGAGGCTTTCAAAACGTGCAAATGGGTAATCCAGATATGTCAACTGGACAAATAATCCGACCACCGCCAGTATGTTGGCTGTGTGGAATGACAGGGCATTTGGTGCGCACGTGCAGAAGTCAAGGCGCGTGGCAAAATAGCCAAGGAATGGGAGCAGGCATGGTGAATCACCATGCAGTCTCACAACAGGGCGGTGCATAGAATCACACGGTGCAGCAGCAAGCGCCAGGAGTGCAGCAATGTGTGCAACAAGGGGTTCAACCACCGGAAATGGGAAATTTGCCACAAGGGCAATCCCAACAGGCACCACTGCAACCTTCTCAGAGCATAAACTCCAGAAGGGGAAGAAACACTGGGAATGGAGTAAATCCTCAAGTGTACAGTGGGCCAAACTTATATATGAACTAGGACAGCTCACTGGGAACCCTGATGTGCCCTATCCTATCAGTGACACCAGACCCTCATAGGGAACCTAGGGTGAATGTCGTTTTAGGGGGTAAAGAATATTCCTTCCTAGTTGACACGGGTGCAACACGCTCATGCATACGAGAAGGCAAGTTTTCCTTGTCCGGCGAGGCCATAGATACTCAGAGTTTTACAGGAGCTCACAGTCGAGTTCCCTTTACAGAAGCACTCCCAGTCTCCGTAGGAGAGTGGGAAATGAATGTACCTTTGTTGTATTCACGTCAGACCCCAGTAAACATTTTGGGTCGAGACTTAATGACAAAATTGAACATGACGATTTCGTTCACGGAAGAGGGCATAATATGCTCCACTCCGGGGATGCATTACTCAAATGTATGTGAAATGATCAGAGCATACTCAGGACACATAGCCATGAGAGCTATACCATTAGAGTCAGAGGTTTTCGCAAATGGCATGCGTGTACTTATGGCGGGATTGCCAGGCCTCACAGATAGATCTATGAGAACCCCTGATGAGTTTTTATTCAGACGAAGAATACCTATGCATGAAGAGGAGGGACAAGTATTTCCCTTGATGATACATGCTGCAGTAATGCGAGGGAAAGTAGCATTGGTTGAAGGCTACACTGATGAAGGCTGACAATGGTGCGCGATTATCGCCATTGAAGAAGGGTATCGAGCAACTGACGTCACCGATGATGATCTGTTTGAAGAGAAACCAGACTCAAAAGAGACAAGGGTGGAAGTGAGTCTCGTATTTTGGGTAAAAATGATCAGGAGAGAAGTGCCCCAGAGAATGATGTTGGCGCTGAAGCGTCCGGAATATTTTCATGAGGATATAGCTAAAGTAGCTGTCTCAGCATGGACTACAGAACCCTCTGACGTAGGCCACCCGAAGGGGGTGGGAGAAGTGAACATTAAACTGAAACCTGGAGCAATTTTACCGAGAGCTCGACAATATCCCATGTCCAGAGAGGCGGATGAAGGGATCGCGAAGACAATTTCCGCCATGATGGACCAGGGCATCTAAGTGACGTCAGAGTCACCATGTAACATGGCAGTTTATCCTGTCAAGAAATCAAAGGGAGGGTCTTAGCGTTTAATCCAGGATTTAAGAGCATTAAACGATATTGTTGAAGCCGAGTTCCCTTTAGTCCCTAATCCACCTACAATTCTATGTAATATACCAGTCGAGGCAAAATATGTCACGGTGATTGACTTGAAAAATGCTTTTTTCTCAATCCCGTTGCACCGTGACTCACAAGATCTGACATCATTCACGTTTAGACAAATGTGTCTGAAAAGCACAAGGCTGCCACAGGGGTACTGTGAGTCCCCGTCCATTTTCAATAGAGTCCTCCAGATGGACCTAAGCAATATTTCATTAGAAAGTGTTGTCTTGCAATATTTGGATGCCATTTTAATCTGCAGTACCACAGAAGAGCAATGCAGATTCGATTCTGTTCAGCTACTGACTATACTGGCTGAGAAAGGCTATAAAGGTTGACAATGAAAAGTTACAATATTGTCAACAGGAAGTGCTGTACATAGGCCAGCTGATCTCACATGAAGGAACGAAGGTGACTCCAGAAAGGGCCGAAGCAATATTGAGCACGGCTAAGCCACACACGATAAAGCAAATGCAGAGCTTTTTAGGCCTGTGCAACTATGTTATAGCATGGATCTTTGATTACAGCTCGTATACTAAGCCTTTACTTCGGCCCTAAAGGAGGCCCAGGTGACAAAGGAAAAGATTGAAGGGTCTAAGGCAATGGAAAAAGGGGTTGTAGAACTCAAGAGAGTGATTTGTACTGCTCCAGTTCTCAGAATTCCTAATTATGCAGAGGAATTCTACCTGTTCTCGCACACAGATGGCAGCGTTATGATGGCAGTGCTCGCTCAAAGAAACTCGTTGGGGAACAAGCCCCTGGCATATTACAGTGGGAACCTGGACCCAGTTATGAAAGGTCAATTCCCATGCGAACAAAGTTTAGCTGCCGCAGCGTTCGCCATAGAGAAGGCGACACCATTGTAATGGGATGTTCCATGACGTTGTACGTCGAGCATTCATTATTTGCCATTTTGGAGAAACCAAAAGGCACATTGACATCTCAGAGAGCTTCTGCTTATGAAGTGATCATATCAAATCCATCAATCAAAATAATCAGATATAGAACAGTGAACCCAGCCACTTTCATAGCAGAACCAGTCACTGAAGGAGAACCGATACATGACTGTGCAAACTATGAAGAATTCTATGATGAAATCCCCAGGGTGAAAGACAATGCCTTGGCAGGTGGAGAGATTGTCTTTATTGATGGGTCTTTGAGAATCAAACAAAGTGATGGACAAAGATATACAAGCGTTGCTGTGATGAAACACACAGCAAACAGAGAATTTCGAGTACTCGTCAGTGCACAAATATCATATCATTACTCAGCAAAGGCTGCAGAATTATTGGCGTTGATACTCACCATTGAGAATCATGCAGACCAGGAAGTAACGGTGTACAGCGACTCCGCCTATGTGACGTCGACAGTGCACACAGGTTTAGTGTGCTGGAAAAGGAGGGGCTCACTCCGAGCAGACGGCACACGGGTGCAGCACGCAGCCTTATTGGACAGGCTGATTAAGGCACTACAGCTCCCAGTGGGCATAGCGGTCGTGAAGTGCACCTCCCACACGAAGGGGACAGATTTTGTGCCACGCAGAAATTTTGCAGCTGACATAGAAGCCAAGCGTATGGCATCCAAAAGTGAAACGGTTATAGAAGTGGAAGTGGTGTGCACCCATGAGAGAATGATGGTGGCACGGACCATACCCGAAACCTATAGCAATCTGGGGCAGACACAACTAATGGAGCTTCAAGGGGAGGCGCCACAGGATGAGAAGAACCTGTGGTAACGTTGAGGGTGTTCCTTAAACCCCTCTGACGGATTATCGCGGCAGGACAGCACTGGTAAACCAGTAATGCCTGTAGCCTTACTAAAAATAGCATTGGAACAGTTACACCACCCAATACATATGTCAGAAGAGAATCTAGCAGTAACGCTCGCGGAAGACTGCTTCATACTGAATTTAGCTGAGCATGTTGCATTCTTTATGATGAACTGCATTACCTGTCAGCAATTCACCACTGGGCACACATTAAAAGTAATGAGAGGAGTCATCCCCAGGCCAAATGGGCCCTTTCAGCATCTGCATGTTGATTACGTCGACATGATTCAAGTATGCAACGGGTACAGATACTTAATTGTAGTGGGGTGTCCATTCTCTAGATGGATAGAAGCAGGTCAATGTACACACCGAGACTCTACCTGTGCGGCCAAATCCCTAGTGAGGGAAGTGTTCCCTAGGTGGGGGGTGTGTGAAGGGATGAGATCAGATAATGGGGCTCATTTTGTAAATGCAGTCTTTGAACAGATTAGCTTGTTGCTTGGTATAAAGCACAAGTTCTCGTCGGTGTATCATCCAGAAGGTAATGGGATTTGTGAGAGGCTCAACGGCTTGTTTAAGAAAAGGATAGCAAAGTTGAAGCTTACTCTAAAGAGGGGATGGTTGCACTGCCTTCCATTGGCATTGTATGCTCTTCGGAACCACCAGGCTCTGACAATCATCTTACGCCACATGGAATAGTCACAGGGAGGAGGATGAAGACTCCCCTTACCCCCCGAGGTAGAGCTAGATGTGATGCTCAGCCAACCCGAGAGGTCCTGGGTTCCGAAATGCAAAAGTAACTGAACAGCATGACATCCAGCCTTACTGTAATTTCAGACCAGCTGCAGCAATGACGAAAAGGGTGCAGCACAATACAAAACACAGAGGGGGACGCTGCAACAGACCCAGCTCAAAGTCTACATGTTCCACTCGTCTTCCCTGGAGATGCTGTGTTGGTGAAGAACCATGTAAGGAAAAGGTGGGATGAGCCAAGATTCAATGGTCCTTTCATCGTGGAGAACTGCACTCCGTCAGCTGTGAAACTACTGGGCAGGAGAGCATGGATTTTTCTCAATGACATTAAGCCCTATATCGGAGAAAGCCCCCTGCCTGCACCCCACTATGAAGAGACCACAGACAACAGGGCTGAACCACAGCACATGCAGACAAGATCCATGACGAGGAAGAAGGACGCATGAGCAGTAAAGCAAGACAAAGACGCCTTTTGCAAATTGTGTCTTAAATTGAACATTTCCCTTAAGCAAAAAAGAGGACAAGGACATAAAAACGGACATTCTGTGAAAATTGCGCATATAAGCCACAACACATTTTATTGACACAAACGTTTGAATCAAGTCACACTTAAGCCTTGTTGAGGAAAAGACTATAATAAACTTCGACCAAGGACCTGTACATTGAAAGCGAAATACAGCATCCTTATTCATGCTATACCAAGACTTTGTTTGGCAGTACTTATGGTGTCCCCCATTAGAGACATCACAAAGGATGTGCTCACCTACTTTCACTTAGTATTGGCATTGTATCCATCGCTGGTGGGAAGGGTCACCAGTGTCACAGACCTTCTACAAGATCATGCCAATGAGAAGCTAATCTGGCACCTGCTTACTGTCATTGTGGAAGCCTTCATCGTACTACTGAAAAGGACACAAATGCTTCCACTGCAGACGATTCTAGATTTACTTATCAATACACTTTTCTTTTGCATAATCGAAGACTGTCCATCTATTGTCGGGAGAACAACAGACACTGGGCCTCATTACACGGAAGGTGGTGATCCAGGGTGCTATTAGCACCCTGGACCATGCCGGTAAATTACCGGCACCACCTTGGCGGTAAGGGGGTTACCGCCCCATTCCAAGGTCGGTGGGGCGGTAAATCCCCCTTCCGCCATTGCCCTTCCCCATTCCCATTTCTGCCCCATAGGGCTCTATGGGAATGGGGAAGGCGCTAATTACGGCACCGCAATTTTGCGGTGCCGTAATTAGCTCCGAGGTCCCTTAGCGGGTTGGTTTTTAACGCCTGCAAAAAGCAGGCGTTAAAGCACCAACCCGCTAAGGGACCTCGTAGTACGGCAGTAAGGGTTAACGGTCACCGTTGCCATTAACGGTGACCGTTAACCCTTACCGCCGTCCGTGTAATGAGGCCCACTGACCTTTATTCGAGATCCAGCAAACACTGAACATTTGAGCCAATTGCTGAACAAAATTAGTTATTTAGTCGCACTCCACGCAGCTGGAGGGTAACAAGAGTGGTTGTCACACAACTTCCCTGAAGATTAGTTTGCTTCTATACTCTCCAATTACTACCTGAGGGAAAGGCAGTCCAATGGCACGCACCATGATGAGTTAGGGAATTTCCAAACCATCTCAATGAAGGCAAGTAATCAGTATAAGCAAGGGCCAGCCATCTTAAAATGGTTGACCCAGCTTGAACGTTGCTATGTAAATCCACTACACTATCTCAATCAACACAAATCTATGCCTGAACCTCTACACCCCAACAAGCAGTACCTTCAAAGATTTTGCTGCTTGCCCTAGATCGCCACTCAGATCTGCCTCCTCCAAAATTACATGCAATGTAAGAGCTTTAAGGACTGATCCCCCTTTTCACCTAGCCTATAAGAGGCTCTGTTCTCCTTCACCATGTCTCTTGATGCTGCCGAACAATCCGAACAATCCTACCTTATACATTTCAACCCATTGGGCCTCATTACACGTTGTGCGGTAAAAATTCCAAAATACCGGCATCGCGCAATCAACGTGCCCGCCCTTGCAAGAGTGCGCTAATAACGCACCATTACGAGTACGCGGACACGAGCATAGCGCCATGCCGGTAAACCCCTACCGCCATAGCGGTAAAGACCCAAAAAAGTCACCTACCGCCCTCGACGAAAGTGCAGATTGCACCTCCGCCCTCCTGCTGCATGCAAATAGCGGTCACCGCAAATAGCGGTGACCGTTAAATTGCGGAACCGGAAATAGCGTCATCGCACAGGAACGGGAAAGAGCACGGCGGATATCTTTAAAAACACAATCCATTGCCATCCTCTGCCCCCTGCACCTGTTTTGAGTCGTTTGCAGTTCAAAATCATCCGGGATACCTGTATCATGCCCATGGCATTAAAAAAAAGTACTGACAGGCAGTGCAAGGAGAAATTTACAGCAGAGGAATTGAATATGCTGACACAGACCCTGGCTGAGAATGCAGAGGTTGTTTTTGCCAATGACATGCGGCGGCCAACACTACTCCAAAAAAAAGCCATCTGGGAGCAAGTTGCAGTCAAAGTCAGTGCAGTGGGCACCAGCAACCGCACGGTGCGTGAGTGCAGGAAGAGGTGGGACGACCTCGGACTGCGGGTGAGGGGCATCCTTGCGGAAAACCACCGCATTGCCAGTGCAGGTGGAGCTGGTTCACCAATCAGACTAAAAGAATGGGAGGTGACCTGTGGAAACCTGATTGCTGTGGAATCCATTGAGGGAGTAGGCACCATGGAGCTCGGCGTGGATACCACTTCGGATGGAGGTGAGTGTACATATGACAGGATGCGATGTGAATGTACTGTTCCCCCATGTGTGAGCACAGACTCCTCTCATGCATGGACACACATCCACACATGCATCCATCCCTCACCATGTCAGTGTCAGACCCAAAAACACACACATGCACACATCACCAGAAAAAAGTTCCAAACACAGCCATGCATGGATGAGGCACTGAACTGGCACATCACCTGCATCCACAACTACTAAGTCCCAATGGCCACAACTGCATCATTTATGTAATCTGCATTAAGTATATTGAAACGCAACCAATGCCATCCCCCTTCTTGTCCCTGACAGGCTCACATACAGATGGTGAGGATGCCGCTAATGCATCCCAAGCACCAGCTAAGAGCAAGAGGCCAAGGGCACAGGACTCTGAGGACACCCCCACAACATACAGGGGCAAGGGGGGGAAGGTCACACCTGATGAGCGGGAAACATCATAGGGGTGCCACTGCCGGGGCAGGAGTAGCTGCACCACAAACTGCAGCCCCACCACCGGAGGTGAACCCACAGGCACCAATACCAGCCACCGAGGGCCCACCATCAGCTGCGGCAAGCTCCGCTGATGAGGAAGCCGCCACTACCCCCCTATCTGATCCTGAGGACACCCTAGTTGGGCCAGTGGAGATGCACACCCCAAGCCCCCCTAGAGCCCCAGAGGCAGCACCATTCCAGACACCTGGGTCTGATGTGACTGTTGAGGACAACAATCCAGCCATAATGTCCCCCATGGTGGTTTCACCTGCTGCAGTGGATGCATCTGAGGGCACAGCATCCAGTACACCATCACCCGGCACTGCCCTCCAACTGACCACCATCCTGCAGCATCAACACAAACTGACTGTGCTGGTTGGCCAGCATGTTGAGGAGGCTGCCCATCTCAGGGAAAATATTGTGGAGACGGCGAGGCACTCCACTAAGAGGATGGACGCAAACACTGACAGGCTGTGTAACGAGATATCGAGGCTCAGGGAGGTCCTTACTCGCATGGCCGACACAATGGACCACCACTTCTCACAACCAGGCCCGTCTGCCCCATCGTCATCTTCCGGCTCTAGACAGACAAGCCCCCTCCGGCGCTCAACAAGCACCACCAGGCGCACGTCTGCCCATCCTCCAAATGCTGCTACAGACAATGGCAAATAGGGGGTCAATGGAGATTCCTCTGTGTGCATGGGCCAACACAAACATGGCAGACACATGAGGGACTGTTGTGGGGGGTGGGGGGCAGGGTGTTATGGGTCTGTTGTGCAGGGTGGGGGGAAGGGTGTTATGGGTCTGTTGTGGGGGGTGGGGGGGGTGTTATGGGTCTGTTGTGGGGGGTGGGTGGGAGGGTGTTATGGGTCTGTTGTGGGGGGTGGGGGGAAGGGTGGTGGGATGTTTGGGGACTTGCACTTTTTCACCTTTCCGTTACTCAATACACTGGTTTCTGATCAAAACACAGGCTTGGACATCTTCATTGTGTTTGTGTACTTTATTGGCGACAGGGTCCATTGCGTGCTTCCAAACATACACCAGTGCATTACTACCCATATCCATGTGACAATACGTAAACATGTTCCTCAGAATATTTGGTTGATCAGATGCTGTCTCACAGCACGTCACTCTTGCCCATCCCCTCTTGCAAGACCTGCATCCCCTTCACCTCCGTCCTCATCACCATCATCATCCTCATCAGGTGCTTCTATTTCAACGTCAGGGGGCAGTGGCACATTCCATCTAATACACATATTGTGCAGCATGACACATGCCATGGTGATCTTGGCCACCTTCTCATGTCCATACAGGAGAGCGCCGCCAGACCTGCTAATGCACCTAAACCGTGACTTCAAAAGGCCAAAAGTCTACTCGATCACGATGCGGGTACGGGTATGTGCACGATTGTATTCCTCCTCGTGCCTGTTATGTGGGTTCCGTACAGGTGTGAGGAGCCAGGTCTTCAGGCGATAGCCTGCATCACCTGTATGGGGAACGAACGGGCTCCTGTTACTGTTCACCTCAAGAGCGTCCTGTTCATATCACACAAATTGACATTGCATTGTGATTCAAGTACACAATTAACAGCATACATGCAGATGGTCTGTGTGACAGCAATGTGCAAGGGGGAGGTCGACCCTGCAAGTGGACATGCCCCATTAATGTCTCCAACAGTAATTGACATGTCCTGGGTGAGGCGAGGTCTTCGGTACCCCTGGGCCCAGGCAGATTTGGCTCAACACTGCTGGTGTACTGCCATTCCAACTTTGATGTTGCCATGCAGAGAGGCATCACTGCAGTGGTGCTATAGGTACGTGGTGAAATGCTATGGCTAGGGGTGATACCTTTGCATGCATTATAGGGCACATTGCATTATTGATGTTGTGCTGGACTAATTCAGGATGACTATCTTGATGGCATGTGTGAAATGTTTGCATTTTGTGGCCATGAATGTTGTGCAAGGTGTATGTGGATGGATGTTCAATGTTACTAGACCTGGAATGTCATCTGTGTTGTGTAGCTTATACTTGCATGTCGGTTCATCTCAAGTACGTTGCCGCCTTCCCAGATGGGCATTGGCGTACATCTGTATGTGCATTTTGCCGACAGCCGACAAGCTACACCCATTTCGGGTATGTATCTCTCCCTCCGCCCCCAATCACACCCAGTTGGAGTGTGTATCTCTCCCCCCCAATCACACCCAGTTGGAGTATGTATCTCTCCCCCCCCCAATCACACCCAGTTGGAGTATTTATCTCCCTCCCCCACTCACACCCAGTTGGAGTATGTATCTCTCCCCCCCCAATCACGCTGCCATGTGCTTGCCCTGCTACTCACCAAGTAGCCACGAACGTTGTGCAGTTTGTCGCTCCATGTAGCGTGGGATAGTTGAGTTCTGCAGGACCATGGAATCATGGGTTGATCCGGGAAATCGGGCACAGCAATGTGTGATTATCTTGTTGGCGTCACATACCATTTGGACATTAATGGAGTGGAATTGCTTCCTGTTTCGGTAGACTACTTCATTGTGATGTGGGACCACCAATTCCACATGGGTACAGTCGATGGCCCTGATGCAACTTGGGATGCCTGCCAGTGAATAGAAGCCAACTTTTGTGTTTGCAATATCCTGGGCAGTCCGTGGCATGTATATGTGTTCAGGTGCATGCTTCAGGAGGACATCGAGTACCTGGTTCAGCGTGCGGGAGAATACTGGTTGTGAGATGCCATGCATCTGTCCCACTGTATGCTGGAAGGTGCCTGTGGCGAGGAAATGGAGCACACTCACCACCTTCAGTAGCGGGGGGATGGCAGTTCTGAGGTCTATGAGGCTCACAATGCCGTTGTGTATCAAGTCCACGATGCTGGTGATGGTAACCCGGTCCAGACGGTACAGGGTGTGTATCTGCTCAGGGGCTAGGTTGAATGGACTGGCTCTGATCCTGGGGATTGGTGGGTGCCTCTGTGGTATGATTAGGTGCCGTGGTGGTGCTTGCTGTGCCTGTCTTGCCCTCCTACTCCTCCTCCTCCTCCTGCGTCTCCTTTGTGCTGCCTGTTGTTGATGCAGCTGCGCTGCAATGAGGTCCTCAGGGCTATGTAATGCTGCCAGTATTGGAACCATCTTGGTGTGGGAAGGGGTGTGGTGTGCTCCTTTTGAGCTGCCACAGTCTCCATTGCCTCCACCTGTGCTGATTGTGTCCACCTGTGGCAGGTGGGAACACTGCTCAGTTCTCTTAACGGGTGGTTGGCGATGCCGGTATTAGCACCATGGCGGTAAGAGGTTTGGGGGGGTTTACCATGCCTCTATTGGCATGTCCACTAGCCTTGTGATGCTGTGCTAATAGCGGCATGGCGTAAATTACGGGATGGAGGGTCACGCGCACGCGGCCTGCCCGCTATTAGTGGCACCGTACTTATCGGTGCCGCTTATATAGGTGAGCCGGGTCGTAATCCGCATGGGGATTTAACGTTACCGGTATTCTGTTACGGGTAACGTTAAATCCATAACGCCTACCGTGTAATGAGGACCTTAATCACACACTGGTAAATTCTCCTCCACACGCAAAACCATGCTGACTTCTCTTTTCCTTCATGTCATCTCCTCTTGCCTATCCACTATTGACTTCACCCATTACTTCTCTTCTCAAATTTAAAACCTTTTAATACCCATACCACCCTCCTGTCCCTCTGTCCCCATGCTGCCTTCTCACCTCCAACAACTCTTCCAACTTCTCCTTCTCCTAATGAACTGGCACCCATTCTGATGACTGTCAACTCCTTGTGCATCTCTGCTCACCAGTTTATCATATTAATGAATAGAGAGCTTGAACCTGTAAAAGCAAAGAGAGAATATGAGTACCCCAAAAGGAAATACACCAAACGCGGGTTTACAAAGATACACAGATCTTTATTCTATAACTGAACAGTTTTCAAAGAACAAAGTATCAGATAGCTATCTGGCCCTCAGTACATCACAGCGAATACCAGCCCTGTTCGGTGTGAGTAGTGAGTGGGACTGTACATCAGAATGTGCATGCTTTTTACAGGTTCTCAACATGATGTCCAGCCCATTTGCAGGTTAACCATTTCTCGGGCTAGGGGTTCATGCCGAGTTTGCTCCTAATTTATTCATCTATACATTTATGGATTATCCTTAATACATACTCTAATAGGTTACAATAGCAACAGTATTTCTTTGGATTCAACATTAAACCTTCTTACATATTTCTATGCAATGTAGTTAAACAAGTGTTCACATTTAGTATTTAAACAGTATTGTGCTTTAATATGTTTGTGGATTAATATCGTTGGCACAGGTAATCCTCGATCTACAGGTCAATGAAGGACAAGGTCTCATTACATGACCCTAACATTTGGCCTACGGGCAGTTTAGGCATTAACTTGTATGCAGAGGTCAAGACGGCCATGTTACAAACAGAAGTACACTGTCCACCATTTTAGAACACAGTGTGACTTTGGAGTGAGATCAAAATGGCAGATGATCCTAAAATGGCGGCTAAATCGATCTAAGTTCAGAACCTGGCAACGCGTATTTCTTCGCAGAGCGACTGGGCTTAGGCCAATATATACAATAAGGAAGGCACAATATGATTTCCCGTCTAACAAACCCTCCTTTTGGCCTAAGCCAAGTGCAGAACTACTTCTAGTCACTTTACGAGTAACTCCACGTCTCAGAGTCCATACACCCTGAATCACTATCAGAGATGTCAATTGCCTAAGATCAGTTACTAAGATTTCTTTCAGCACATATTCATTGGAGTTCTTCTCTGGGGCGTATGCCTTGCGTCCTAATGTACCCATCGCCTGTGCGCAACAATTCCCCAGCATCAAACACATACCAGGAAGACATTGCATACAACAGCAAAGAAACAACAGAATACCTAAAATAATCAGCAAGACCGAAAGTAATTTCCATCCGCAAGAAGTCCCAGAACCAAGCGCTAAGATCCCGGTTTCCCTCGGGAACATGCACTTCTGATTTTAGGACATGCAGATTCTGTATTGCCTTGAAGATAGTTGGGGAGGAATCTGGCACAAAAACACAGCAAGTGGACCCCACTAATTTACATACCCCTCCACGTTCAGCCAGGATGACATCTAATGCCATTCAGTTCTGAAGTGCTACTAACCTTATTACTTTCTGTTCTAGAGTCATATTATAGAGTATGTCAGTGGTCCGTTTGATGGTGCTCTCCAGTACTCTCGCTAGTCTCCTGATATCTTCAGAGTTCATTATTTGCCCCCAAAATGGCACAACGGATTTAGCTACATTGCCCAGAACTTGTGCTGAAGTGTCACCATTCTCGTCCCGCCGTGGACAAGCCTTCTAAATGTCTACAGTACTAGCTATGAATACCCTGGGTAACAGAATCCCTAAATAACAAGTTTACTGCCAATCCCTGGGTAACCATGGAAATGCTACATTACCGCAAACAAAGTAGACAGGTTCGCCTACATACAAAGGTCTGTCCTCGCTAGTCAAATTCGCAACGTTGGCGCAACCTTTAAAAACACCCATTGACTGAGTACCATTCCTCTGTATGCAGAAAGAAACTGAATCGGGGCTATGATTGACAGTGTAGGAGGGAGGCATGGCATCCTTATTGCCTAAAGGAGCCATCTTGAAAGAGATCAGAGTTTGGAAAAGGTCAAGACAGTCTATCAGAAGGCCTAATAGCGGCAACGTTAAGCTTATTCCTATTTGCAAAGAGCGAGCATCCCAAGGGAGTCAGAACACATTTTTCAAACTGGTTCAAATGAGTCCCATCGAAATTCCCTGAGATGCTATCGTTCCAGCAGCCAAAGAATAGTGCTCTAAGAGAAGCATAGCATGCAGTTGTCAAAGGTAGAGGATGAATATACCAACCTAGCCCCTTATCCCCGTGTTGCGGTAAATGTGAACAGACCCAACAATTAGATTTGTTAAAAATGGCACGTGTAGCATGCATAGTAGTGTATTATTATAATATCTCTGTCTGTGCTGAGAGTCTCTAGGAGATAGAGTGTGCAGATGCACGAAAGGAGTGGAAACAGTAGGTACATTTTCAGTCGGCAACAAATTCTCAAGCGGATGTACTTCTTCTAGATACCAGAAACCTAAGACAATGGGCCTCATCATGAGTCTGGCGGTAACCCTTAAATGCGACGGTAGCGCTATTACCGCCCCATTTAAGTTTTCACCAGATCATGGATTTGGCAGATTTCCCCCCATCTCTGTGCTGGGGGGAAATCCACGGCAAAATTGCTGATTTTCAGTGTGATTACCGCCGGCAGGAAATCCGCCGGCGGTAATAGCGCAAATTTTCCCCATTGGACCCAATGGGGAATGAGGAATTCCCGAATGGGCCCAATGGGGAATGGGCAATAACCCTTCCACCAAACCCATGATCTGGTGCTAATAGCGCCGGGGGATTTGGCGGTAGGGCTATTAGCACCGGCGCTAATAGCGCCGGCGTTACCGCCCAACTCGTGATGAGGCCCAATGACTATTGTAAAACCAATTAACATTATCACAAGACAGCAGTACGTTTTCGGGGCCCACATAACAGAATGTCCATTTTCGCAGCTGGTCACACGTTCTCTTATCAGTTCTGTACGAGCGGAAGCGGTTGCATGCATTGTATTCTTCAAACAAAAGCACCAATGTTAGTTTGCTGGCGACCTCCAGGCCGAGCGTATTCTTAGTCCTTCCCCAAACCCTAGCCAACAGAATCCCCTTTTGCACAATTGATTGGGCCAAAAAGACAAGACCTTTGATGATTTTCCTCGATCGCATAGCCGAACCGTGCAGTAAGTCTATTTCCTCGGACGCAGATCGTACCTTGCAATCTCTGGTACTGAGTGATCCGTGAACAACGTGTCGTCATTTCCCACTGGAAGTGGTGAATGAGCGGAAGCAAGGTCAGAGACACAATTAGGGACTAATTCTGGAAACAAAATGGTTGGAGAGTGTGGAGATGAAATGGATGTTTCCCCAGACCTCACAGGATCAGGGAGAGCCTCTGATGCACTGTCAATGCTTGTTGCTGCTTCATGATTGTTGGTTACAGCATTCGTGAGGGGTTCTGTTTCTTCTGAATCGTGTGGCACTGGGTGTGGAATCCTCTTCGTATGTGACGCATGAATCCAATTCTTCTGGCCTGCTACCCGCACCGCAGTCTGTGTGACCAGCAGGACTTGGAAGGGGCGAGGCAAGAAGATCGCTCACATGATTTCACGAGGATCCACTCCCCAGGTCGTATGCTGTGACCGGGTCCCTCGTATCGTATAGGTAAAGCCTCTCGCACCTGGTGATAAATCAAATACAATTTTTAGTCAACTGTCTACAATAGTCAGAGAGAAGTACATTTTCAATGTTTCGCAAAGAACGACACTTCGGAACATTCCAAATATTAGCAGGCCTCCCCATAATCACCTCAAACGGAGAGAGCCCAGTCTTAGTTTGAGGGGTTGCTCGCATGGATAACAACACGATCGGTAAGGCGTCCGGCCATTTTAGTTTGGTGCTGGCACACGTCTTAGCAAGCTTGTTTGTAATGATGCTGTTGTGTCTTTCCACTAGTCCCGCACTCTCAGCGTGTCTGCCTGAATGGAACCGTTTATCGATCTGTAATCCCGCGCATATCTGCAAAATTACAGCAGCGATAAAGTGTGGACCATTGTCCGACCAGATGACTCTTGGCAACACAAATCTCGGGAAATATTCCTTTAACATAGTCTTTGCCGTGGTCATTGCTGTGGCGTCTTTAACAGGAAAGCCTCAACCCATTTGCTAAAAGCACAGATGACGACTAACACATATTTTAAATTATTGCAACGCTCCATCTCAATAAAATCAAAATGGATGACCTCAAAGGGGACAGAAGGTGGGCCAAAACTACCCCCTAGGAGTTGATGTGCCCTTTCCCACATTATGCTTCAAACAAATCATGCAACGTTCAGCTACTTTAGAGATTTTGTCATTTACCCATACTTTTTGCAACATTTTTGTGATTTTATGAGCACATATGTGGGTGGGGCCATGAGCCATAACCACCATCATCATAATAAGTGTGTCAGGAAGTAAACACTTCCCTTCAACCCTGTCTACCCAACACCCATCATCATCAAGTTTCCCCAAGCCCTCAGCCCATTTCTTGGACTCTTCTAGCATGGCATCGGCTTGGATATCCCTTACGGAATCAATACCCTCATCCATAGTACAGGCATTTGTGGCTTCCCTTGAAGTATACATGTCTGAAGAGAGATCAGTGGCAGTCTGTTTGGCTATCTGGTCAGCAAAAGCGTTCCCTTTTCCTACATCATCTACAATCTTCTGATGCGCTGCACATTTTATGATAGCTAGCTGAGTAGGGAGTGCAAGCGCTGAGAGTAGCCGTACTATCAAGGAGCCATGCTGGATTTTCGTACCATGTGAAGTCAGGAACCCTCTTTCTGACCAAAGTCTCCCAAAGTTGTGAACCACCCGAAAGGCATACTGACTGTCAGTATATATGTTTACTGTAAGCCCTTCAGAAATTTCACAAGCTCGGGTCAATGCTATAATCTCTGCGGCCTGCGCGCAGTTATGCGTGATTCTCTTGGTTTCCACGACCGTGCTGAATGTAGTGATTGCATAAGCAGCTGTGGATGTACCATCTGATGTACCCCTCGTGGATTGTTCAAAGGAGTATCCTTCAGATGGATTCTACCCTTTGTCTCTTGTTCGGTAATGTAAAGGCAGTCATGTGACTCTTCATCACTGCAAGCAGTACCTTGCGGGAAAGGTAAAAATTCAGCCGGATTAAGAACACAACACCTCTTAATTTGTATGTGCGGTGCAAACAGGATCAATTCATATCTTGTTAATCGTGCGGAGGTGAGGTGTTGCGTTTGAGTTCTGTTCAGTAGAACATCTACAGAGTGAGGTACCATTAGGGTTAAAGGATGGCCTAGGACCATTCCCTCGCTCTGTTTTGCGGACGCAGCAGCAGCAGCGACAGCTCGCAAACATCTTGGCAAAGCGCATGCTACAGGATCAAGGGTGGAAGAAAAGTAACCGCACGGCCTATTCTTCCCTCCATGTTCCTGCGTCAATACAGCCAAAGCACATCCATCACATTCATGCACATACAACACAAAGCCCTTTTCGTAGTTTGGTGTGCCCAAAACCGGTGGCGAGCACAATGCAGTCTTGAGCAGATCAAATGCACGCTGGTGTACCAAGTCCCACGGCAATGGCAAAGAAAGATCCACTGCCTGCAGTAAGAAGCCATTCCTATTAAGGCTCTAACTTCTTTCTGCGTATTTGGGACAGACAGACATGCTAGAAATTAGTTTTATTCGTTCAGGTGTCAACCTTCTTTCCTCCTTTGACAGTAGATAGCCTAAATAGGTGACCTCCTGACAACAATATTGAAATTTTTTAAGCAAGCTTTATGTCCATGTTTAGCCAGGTGAATAAGTAACAACACAGTGCCCTCCTTACAAGTGCTCTCTGAGTCAGCAGCTAAAAGCAGGTTGTCAACATATTGAAGCAGTGTACAAGTAGAGGGCAACTCAAGGGTATCGAGCTGCTCTTTCAAAGGCCTACTGTAGATGCTTGGACTTTCCGTGTAACCTTGCGGTGCACGGGTGAAAGTAAACAAACGTCCCCCTAAGGAGAACGCGAACAAGTATCTACTGTCTTTGTGTATAGGAATACTAAAGAAAGCGTTCTTCAGATCCACAACACTAAAGTGGGTAGCTGAAGCCGGGATCATAGTTAATATTATCCTCACATCAGGCACAATTGGAAATTGTGAAGCAACGATTTTATTTATGGCACGTAGATCAATTATGTAACGAAAAGGAATTGCATTGTCGCCTTTTTTGTACACGGGCAAAATCTGACTATTGCACAAACTACCTGCAATTTCGTCAATCACCCCTTAATGCACAATATCGGAGACGATGCATTTCAAAGCTTGCTCACCATCAACCGAGATCTTATACTGTGGAATACGTAGCAGCTTTGCTCCATGTTTCAAGACAATTTTAACAGGTTCAATCTGTAAAACACAGACATCATTATCATCAATAGCCCATAAATACTCCGGAACATCACTAAATTCTGGCGGCAAAGGTCTGGTTAAGAATTGAGAGACAGAAAGTTGCTGTGGTGAAATCGTCAAAAGCACTCCATCAGAAGAACAATGAATTACCGCATTTAATTCCTTCAACAGATTCAACCTCAACAAATTCTCTCCGCAATTCGTAGTCAAAAGGAATGGACAATGGTCCGTAAAGGGACCCAAAGAAATAGGTACCGGTGAAGAAATCGGACAAACTGGTGTGCCAGAAAACCCTACAGAAACATTGGTTTGCCCTGACAGTGGAATGTTTGGAACCCGTGAATGATCAATGGAACACTTCTGTGCCCCTGTATCTATTAAGAATAGATGTTTCCTATTTCCCACTAACATTTCAACATAGGGACCTTTCTGATTAACGGGAATAGGCGTTGGTTGCAAACCCTGTTTAGGGCAATCCTAGCAAAACAGAACGTCGTCGAAAGGAAGTTCTTCAGAGAGGTAAGCAGCAGAAGGATGATGAAAAATGTTTCTACTATCCACATTCGATGCCTGATTGTCCTGCGAAAAAGGTTGCTGTGAATCCTGTGAAAACTGACCTCTACCAGGACCCCCTACACCTGGGCGGCCTCTGGATCGTCTACCCATATTCCCAAATGTGTTATTTGACCTCTGTCGGAGGATCGAGCATTGTGCACGCCAATGACCCTCTTGTCTACAATAAGCACACTGGTTTATGTTTACAGGACCCAAGGGCGCATTACCCTGTGGAATATACTGACCTCTAATTTACGTACTACCCCTTCTAGGGCCTCTAACAATTTGCTGCAATAGATACTTTTGTCTTCAAATCACCTTTTCTCTTTTCGACTCTTTTGAAGTGAGAGAATGGAAGAAAAGGCTCCCACCAATCCCCTCTCTCCCTTGGCCTAGACGATCGCGGCCCAGGCACCCGCCACGAGAAGAGTTTGCCCATCTACCAGACGACCAAATACCCTGGTACAAGAACATACGGATGTGTCCCCCCACGTGCCCGCCAGCCTGCCATACCCTTGCCGATGCCTGCGGCATGGAAGGACTCGACTGAATCATCCAGCACTAACTCAACACATCGTTAGAGATGCCATGACGGCCTAGCCAACAGTCAGAATACCCGTGCAACATACACCCTGGACACTCCCACACCAATCCACACGAAGAACATACTCAGTGCTACGACATAGGTGACAGACACACCCACAGACGCGCATCTTTATTATTTTTCACATAGGCCTCTCAAAATGCAGAAACGCCAGACGCACAATGAACGCATCTGAAAAAGTTTGCTCACGCTTCTCCTAAAACCATGCGCAATAATGAAAAGTATAATGAAGACACGATACTGGAGATAAAGCAATATGATACCATCACCTAAGGCGCCTGTGTATCAGATGGCTCCACTTATACACCAGGCCCAAGTAGGCCTCAAGCAAGAGTCCCTTGAACATCGAATGAGCCAGAGTTCAGTTGCTGATCCCGCAGAATGAGCCCGGCGAAAGCAGACAGTCAAGGGCACAATGTTGCTAATTCGCATGCCACAAGCCGACGCCAAGGTCACACCTGCAATCAAGCCAGGCATACAGTGGAAAAAAAAACAATATTAATTGTGCAGAATTCTGCCTTAACCACGGTCCCACCTCACGTGATCAAGCCAAATCTGACAGGGTGCCAGGCCCGGGAGGAGGGAGACGCCTGGATTCCCCGCTTCAAGACTCAGGCAGATACTATTAAGCGTCTCAAAGGACATCTGCAGCTGTGGGGGTAGCCGGCCTTCCAGCACATGAATAAATCTCACATTGTCTGTACATACCCATAGTGAAACATTGTTGCAAATGACAGGTTCACCGCGAGCTGGGAACAGCGATGGTCCCTGACTGGGGGGCTCGTGTGTGGACCAATCAGAACATGGGGCTCTTATCACTGACGCCACTAACATTGACCAATCCTCAGGGGTCTCCATGTAACAATTTTCATGTATCAATTTGAAGGGACAACCCATGTATACCACCTGACTAACCCTTAACCACTAACAATGCACTCTATACGTATGCTATACTAACCCTACCACTCGAGGAGCCAATCCAGAGTGGCGATAGGTTTCTTGCTAAACTTTCCCAGGTGACGCAAGTAGCGCGTCATACTAAGGTAAAAAGGGCCTGCGAGCCCATGATGAAGAGTGTGTGTCAGGACGGACGCGTACGATCCTTGACCCATCCCTGCCGTTTGTTCAATAAACAGCAGAATCACCTTGCTTCTTGCGTGTGCCTCATACTCATTTTTGGGATACACGGGAGGAGTTGGGGCCTCCCTGCCCGGAGGTCCGCGGACGGCTCAGCCGACCCCGGGAGAATTTCCCCCCCGACAAGTTGGAGGCACTGCTGAGATCTGTTTGAGGTCTGCTTTTATTTTTATTTTTCGGAGTGCTCCCGTTGCGAGGAGGCCCGGCGGCGCGGCCCCCTCTGCCGCTGCCCCCTTTTGAGGACTACAGGACCATCGCGGAATTGCGAGAAGACCGGACAGCGCAATCCGGATATTGGCCTTCGGGAGCCGGTTGAGAAGTATCCCGCCCGCGGTTGGCGAGTGTCCAGACGTGGTCCAGATGAGGGGAGGTGGCGAGCCGCTTGGAGGGGTGCACGCAGTCGAGTGGCCCCGCATCAAGAGCACTTGGTGAGTATGCCACGCACAACAAGCAATGTGAAATTGTGAGGGAGGGGGAGGAATTGAATACGGGAGGTGGGAGGTGTTGCACAGGTGCGCGGCGAAGGTTTGACAAATTAGTGTTGGCAATGAAATGAATGGTAGCCGGACAAGTGCGAGAGCAGTCCGCTACGTTACGGGAGAGAAGGGGGCGGAACACGAAAACATCACGTGCGACCGCTCGGAGACATTTATTGGCCTAGGTCGCGACCACGTGTAAGGGTGTGTGTGCGTGCACGGTTTCCTACGATTTGGTGATTATTGATCAATGAGTAGATGAGGATCCCTATTGATCGAGCAGGAAACTCGATAGATAGATGACGGTTCCCTGCAGGTGGTAGCTAGCTGGTTGCCCAATACGGAAGATAATTGGCTGGTTAAGCCCTCCTTTCGAGGGGCGTATCACATGCGAGGCGACACAGCGTGCGCAGTCCGATTATATTGTTGATTACCTTGTTCCAGGCGTGACAGGAAGACAGCTGTGGGGTTAACGGGGGTGGATTGAAAGTATATTTTGAACTTACCACTAGTTTGAAAGAAAAAAAAAAAAAAAAAATCGGTGATGTCACCAGTAGGGTTTTGATAGGATATCTCGAGCACAAGGCATTTTTATTTTTGAAAGTGGGGGGAAAGAGAGTTTTGGTAGGAGAGTGGAAACAAAGATAAACGGTAGTGAATCGACCGGGGGAAAGGCGGAAACGGGGGCGTGGCTGCGCACGGAGAACGCCGGCCACGGCAAGCGTAAAGGAGAGAGGAGGAGCAAGTGGAAGTGGGGCGGCTGTATAAGAACGTAATAAGGGGCACGCAGCCGCAGGGGGCCACGTGCGCCTCGGCCGCAGGGGGCCGTAAGGGTGGAAAAGAAAGAAAAGAATATACAACGTGAATACTATATTTTACTAATTTTGGTTATCGGATTATCACAAGTCCCCAAATTTTCGTGGCCAGGTAAGAGGCTGTGTATTATAAACTGTCAGTAAGATAGCGGCTACCAAATAGAGGAAGGACAGCAAGTAAAGAGCTACCATGTCATACGGGGCAGGATCGGGAGGGTGGGGGAACACCCTCACTACCCCGCTACAACACATATGTAAAACATTGTCGCCCCATAGAGAGAAACTGATCAAGTATAGCATTGAATGGACACAGGGGACGGATAACAAAATGACGACACCATGGCCACCTAATGGTAGTTTCGATCCATATACCCAACATTCGCTATTGACCTATCTGCATAACACATACAAGGGGAAGAAGTTGACACACCACGTGGAGGTGTTTAACTTATGGAGAATGTTCCAAGGGTCCCGACCAGGACCAAACGGAATGTTTATTATGGGTGGAACAACGGAGGGAGAAAAGATTAAAGAGGAAGGAGAGAATGGGGAAAAAGAGAGTGAAAGCCCACAGAACACAGGGAATGGAGAAGAGGGAGAGAAGAGCAGCAACATAAGTGGAAAGGAAATAAAAAAGGAACAGACCGGTGATATACCCCTAGCGAAAGTGGTGAAAAAGGAGGAAGGGGGGTTGTATCCTTTAACAGAACTACGGGACATGGTTCAATTGAGGGCGGCTGAGGGGTACTCGAACCCGCCATACAGCCCGCTACCATATATAGCCTCAGGTAGCCACACAGGAAGGGAACAGAATAGCACGACGGGATCCGCCTGCACGAAAATGCCCACAGGGGAAGGAGGGATTGACCAGGAACGGATCGCAGGAATAGGACAGGATGAGTGGGTAGCCGCGCAGATATTATTAAAATTACGAGGTTCATTAACAGAAGAAGAGGAGGAGGTAGTGAGGAAGATGGACGAGGATGACACCAGGAGGAGCAACGGGAAAGGGGAAAAGGGGAAAAGAAAGGGGGAAGAGCTGTTAAGACAGACGGAAGAGATCTTGGAAGAACGACTAGCAGGATTAAGGGATGAGCAGAATACACTGATCAAGCAGCTCGAGAAAGAGGAAAGAGAGAGAGCACGGAAAAAGAAAGAAAGCAAGGATGAGCTGGACAAAATAAGGGAACGAAACGAGGAGAAAAAGAGAGAAGCGGAAAGGGTGAAGGCAGTAGCAGAAAGGGTATCCAGAGCAGCACCGCGTGACAAAATGAGGGAAGAAGAAGAAGAAGAAAAGAAATTGGAAATATATAGAAGAAAATTACTATCAGAAACGACAAGGAAATACGAAGAAAGAAGAATGATAGAGGGCATATTAGAACAGGAAAGAGCGAAATGGGAAAGAAAGAGAGAAGAAGAAAGAATAATGGAAAAGATGAGTGTTAAAGCAATGGAGGAATTTATAAAGAAAAGAGAAGAAATTGGTAAAGAGATAGAGGAAGAAAATGAAGGGGAGAGGGAAGAAAGGAAAGGGGGGAGTGAAGTAAGAAAGTGCATATACAGAGACACAGAAGCAGCAGCAACATCACAACAAGGGGGAGCAAGTGGCAAAGGAGGAAATGAAGGAATAGATTTAATAGACTTACAAACAGTAACGATTAAGGGGAACAAGACAGAATGGGGTTTGCCACCAATGGAGGACTTTTGCAGTGAGGAAGAAGGAGGAATAGAGAGGGAAGGGAGAGAGAGTGGAAGGGAAAGCTTAGATAAACTATACATCACTCGGACAAACGGAGGATCACCTTGGATATGCAGGAGAAAGGAAGAACTGGAGGGAAGTGAGGAGGAAGAACAAGGAATAGTGGAAAAGCAGACACGTGCAGCCACACCGTCACCTTCCCGTCCCACATGATCCACTACCTCACGCTCATTACGTGCAGCGTGCCCATCAAAACTAGCGCCCTTCACACACGAACTGACACCCTATGCAGGGAAACTTAGAGACCTCCCTGGACGACGGCAGAGAGAACAAACACACACGCCCATATTAAATAAAGGAAAAAATATAAGAAAGGGAAAAGAGGGAGGCGAAACAGCTACGTGCTATATGGACCCCATTGACGACATAGAAGATAGAGAAGAAGAGGAGGGGTGTACGGATTCGATTGTGTGGGGCCCAAAGGGCCAACAAGGACACAACCTAATGCCACTCCTGGAGAGGGGAGGGGTTAGACCACAATACGTCCCCTGGAAGCATGCAGACAAGGAAAATATAAAGTGCAGACTCCCATCATTAAGTGGAGGTGCTGGCAAATGGATATATGAAATGGAAAAACACACTGCAGGACAGAAGTTGGCAGTGGGGGATGTAAAGGGCCTTCTAATATCAATATTAGGGGATGCAGCGGATGACATCTGGAAGAGAGCAGGCTTCCCTGGGGTCACAATAGCAAATACATCACACGATGGGGCACCATTCGCAAACTGCAGGCATGCATTATGGCAGGCACTAAGGGTACAGTACCCGGACACATCAGACATAGGAGCAATTACCTCGCGCAAGATGCGTGACAACGAAGATCCTGTTGATTACATCCAGGAAATTCAAGAGAAGTGGCGCATGGAAACTAGAGAGCAATGGGCCAAAACACCAGCAATATTCTACCATATACTAATACAAGGGCTCCCAGAAGCAGTTCAGAAACAACTGAAGAAAGTAGTAGGGATGGAAGCAAAACCATGGCCAGAAATACAACTGACGATAGTACATCATTGCAGAACGTGGCGAGAAAAGATGAAACAAAAGGAAGAGGATAGAAAAACGGAAGAGGCTAAATTAGTACAGAAAAAACTTAATAAATATACAATGGAAGGTGCGCTAATAACCACACCTACAACAATGACTCAAAACCCCACACAAGTAGTGGCTGCACAAGATCCCTCTCAAATACAATCATCACAGATCATAACACAACAGCAGCCGCCACTCCCGCCATATTCAACTAACATGGGAGGAGGATATTCAACACCAGGAGCTGGGTATTATAATTACAACTGGGGGCGGGCAGGAATAATGAGAGGGAGAGGATACGGATATAATACACAACAGCAGGTGGGAGGACTTAGAAATTACTACCCCACCGGACAACCAATATACCAGGACAATACAGGAAACTTCCCATGGCAGAGCAGGGAACCACCGGTGTGTTGGATCTCTGGATTAGTAGGGCATATGTCACGCACATGCAGAGTGAGAACAGGCACACCATCATGGAGTGAACAGGGACAACAAGGACACACAGAGGAACAGCAGGGCATCCAGCAACAGCAGACATTGCAACGGGGAAATGGACAACAACTGGTAACGCAACCACAGCCACAGGTATATCCACCACCACAACAACAGGTAGCGATAGCACAACAACCCCAAACACAGCAGGTACAACGACCCACACAAATCCAAGATAATAACATATCGTCTACCAATACACAACTACAGCAAACCCAGCTGGGTAGGGTGACGGTCTTGGGACACAACCCTTACACAGGAAGTGGTCAATCATTATACCCCCAATAGGAGAGCCCACAGACGGCCTTGGTGTGTCCCATCCTGTCAGTAACACCTAATAGTGCGGAGGAACCAAGCATAGAGGTAACGATAGGTGACAAAAAATTATCATTCCTTGTTGACACTGGGGCGACCCGGTCCTGCATAAGGGAAGGTAAGTTTAAGATGTCAGGTGAAGCCATGAACACCCAAGGATTCTCTGGGGCTAGAGGGTTGGTTCCCTTTACTAATAACATTCCCTTATCTATAGGGGATTATGACATGTCAGTCCCACTTTTGTATCATAGGGCCTCACCAGTAAATATACTGGGGAGAGACATCATGAGCAGACTGAATATGACGATCTCCTTTACGGAGGACGGCATAATTTGCTCAACCCCAGGAATTAACATGCTCACTGCACGACAAATTATGCAAGCATACTGTGGGCAGACAGTGGTTAGGGCTGAGCCAGTGGATGGTGAATTGTTCCAATACGGGACAGGCATGGCATTTGCATGGATGCCAGGGATTGAAGGAAAAGTTTGGAGGAGACCAGCAGCCTACTTGTTTAGACCTGAAACACCCACAAATGAACAAGAAGGAAAGGTGATTTCGGTGAACATAGAGAGTATAATAGCAACTGCCGATTACATCGCAGTACATGCCCAAGACAGAGAAGGAAGAGCATGGAGGGCGGTGATAGCACTAGCAGAAGGATGTAGACTCACCCAGGTGTCAGATGAGGAGCTCTTCTCGGAAGAAAAGGAAGAAGGAGAAATGGTGTTTATGATGAGTGTAGAAATATGGCTAAGAGTGACGTACAGACAAGTGGCACAGAAAATTGCATTGGCACTTGAGGCACCCACGTCCACCCCAATTCCCTTCCTCGAGGAGGATATGGCAAAAGTACCCACATCATTATGGACTACCAGTCCTTATGACGTGGGGTGCATAAAAAGCATTGGGGGAGTAAGGATAAAATTGAAAAAGGGCGCAATACTAACCAGAGTGAAACAATACCCACTATCAAAAGAGGCAGATGAGGGCATATATGAAACAATAACGGCCCTTATTAACAATGGCATATTGGTCCCATCAGAATCACCATGTAATACAGCTGTGTACCCAGTGCGCAAGGCCAAAGGGGGGTCTTGGCGCTTCATACAGGACCTCATGCCTTTGAACAACATAGTGGAAGCAGAATACCCTATAGCAGCAAACCCGGCCACAATCTTGTGCGGCATTCCAGCAGAGGCATCACGATTCACAGTGATAGATCTCAAAAATGCTTTTTTCTCAATACCCTTACACCCAGATTCACAAGACCTGACGAGCTTCACTTACAGAAACACAAAGTGGAAACACACCAGATTACCACAAGGGTACTGCGAGTCACCCTCAATATTTAACAGAGTAATACAGATGGATTTAGGCAACATTGAAGTGGAAAGCACAGTGTTGCAATATGTTGACGACATAATAATTTGTAGCACCAGTGAGAGAAGATGCAGAGAAGACTCAGTGAAGATGTTGACAATACTGGCTGAAAAGGGTTACAAGGTAGACAAGGAAAAATTACAGTACTGTCAGGAACAGGTACTTTACATTGGTCAGCTCATATCCCAATACGGAAGAAAAATTGCACCACAAAGGGCACAAGCCATTTCAAAAACGCCCCTGCCACAAACAGTAAGGGAACTACAACAGTTCCTGGGACTATGCAACTACTGTAGAGCATGGGTATTTGACTACAGCTCATACATAAGACCCCTACTTGAGGGGTTGAAAGAAGCTAACAGAGGGGAGAAAAGGTTGGGGTGGACAATGGAAATGAAAGAGGCTTTTGATGAACTGAAGGATGCAATATCCACTGCCCCGGTACTGGCCACCCCAGACTATGAACGACAATTCTTCATATTCTCACATTGCGACTCAGCAGTGATGAAAGCAGTACTGGCTCAAAAAACAAGCATGGGCTACAAACCAGTAGCGTTTTACAGCGGCCACCTGGATCCTGTGATGTTAGGGCATTTCCCCTGTGAACAAGGTCTCGCCTCAGCTGCCTTTGCGGTAGAGAAAGCATCAGCAGTTACCATGGGGTGCCCAACCACACTGTTTGTAGAGCATGCACTATTTGCTATATTGAACAAGCCTAAGTCCACACTGACCACGCAGAGGGCGTCAGGTTATGAGATAATTTTATCCAGACCAGAACTATCTATTGTTAGATGTAGCACTGTTAACCCTGCAAGGTTCATAGCAGAAATAATTGAGGAAGGAGACTATGTACACGACTGTACGCAGACTACTGAAATATACTCATGCACTAGAAAGGTTGATGAGAACGCACTAGATGGAGGTGAGCTCTTGTTCATTGATGGGTCATCAACAATTGACCAACGTGATGGTATAAGGAGAACTGGGGCAGCAGTGGTAAGAATGACAGAGGTACCGGTGTGTGTGGCGATGAAATGTGCACAACTACCACAGCATTATTCTGCTCAAGCAGCAGAATTAGTTGCACTGATCTTGGCGTTGAAGGAAAGCTTTAACAAACGAGTGACCATATATTCGGACAGTGCATATGTCACATCCACAGTCCACTCAGGTTTGTCAAAATGGAGGAGAAGAGGGTTTAGGAGAGCAGACGGCACTCCAGTACAACATGCCCTCTTGTTGGCTGAACTAATTGAAGTAATAAATGACCCCCAAGAGTTAGCATTGGTCAAATGCACCGCACACACTAATGGAGAAGATCATGTCTCAAAAGGAAATGCAGCAGCAGACGCACATGCAAAGTATGCTGCATATTTTGGTGAGATATGGAACCCCCCAGAGTCAGAGAGAGGAAGAGGGAGGGGGATAGGTTTCTTGCTAAACTTTCCCAGGTGATGCAAGTAGCGCATCATACTAAGGTAAAAAGGGCCTGCGAGCCCATGATGAAGAGTGTGTGTCAGGACGGACGCGTATGATCCTTGACCCATCCCTGCCGTTTGTTCAATAAACAGCAGAATCACCTTGCTTCTTGCGTGTGCCTCATACTCATTTTTGGGATACACGGGAGGAGTTGGGGCCTCCCTGCCCGGAGGTCCGCGGACGGCTCAGCCGACCCCGGGAGAATTTCCCCCCGACACTTTCCTTTTCATTATTGACACGATTCTCGTAGTACTGAGCCATGTGCAGTACTTCTAATTGAGATTTCGCTTGCCAAGCGCTCTCGGAGAACATAATTTGCGACTGGATGTCAGGTGGCAATCCACGCACAAATTTGTCTACGAATAATCTTTTCCCAGACTCTGTGCCTAAGTCTTGTCCACTGAAATATGAAAACACCTGTTCGAACCGATTAAAGAACTCGGTAGCGCCCTCAGACTTCCCTTGGACACAGGCAGTAAGCTTGTCCCAAATAATTCTCTTTTCGGGAATTATAGTTTTCAATTTCGTAACTGGGAGACATGGGTGGTGGCCTGGTGGAGGCTGCCCCTGCACTGCTGGGGGGGTGGGGTGGTGGGAGACATGGGTGGGGGCCTGGTGGAGGCTGCCCCTGGTGGCTGGGGGGTGGGGGTGCTGGGAGACATGGGTGGGGGCCTGGTGGAGGCTGCCCCTGCACTGCTGGGGGGTGGGGGTGCTGGGAGACATGGGTGGGGGCCTGCTGGAGGCTGCCCCTGGTGGCTGGGGGGTGGGGGTGCTGGGAGACATGGGTGGGGGCCTGGTGGAGGCTGCCCCTGCTGGCTGGGGGGTGGGGGTGCTGGGAGACATGGGTGGGGGCCTGGTGGTGGGTGCCCCTGCACTGCTGGGGGGTGGGGGTGGGAGAGGGAGACATGGGTGGGGGCCTGGTGGAGGCTGCCCCTGTTGTCTGGGGGGTGGGGTGGTGTGAGACATGGGTGGGGGCCTGGTGGAGGCAGCCCCTGCACTGTTGGGGGGGTGGGGGTGGTGGGAAACATGGTTGGGGGCCTGGTGGTGGGTGCCCCTGCACTGCTGGGGGGTGGGGTGGTGTGAGACATGGGTGGGGGCCTGGTGGAGGCTGACCCTGCACTGCTGGGGGTGGTGGGAGACATGGGTGGGGGCCTGGTGGAGGCTGCCCCTGCACTGCTGGGGGGTGGGGGTGCTGGGAGACATGGGTGGGAGCCTGGTGGAGGCTGCCCGTGGTGGCTGGGGGTGGGGGTGCTGGGAGACATGGGTGGGGGCCTGGTGGAGGCTGCCCCTGCACTGCTGGGGGGTGGGGGTGGTGGGAGACATGGGCGGGGGCCTGGTGGTGGGTGCCCCTGGTGGCTGGGGGGTGGGGGTGCTGGGAGACATGGGTGGGGGCCTGGTGGAGGCTGCCGCTGGGGGGTGGGGTGTTGGGAGACATGGGTGGGGGCCTGTTGGAGGCTGCCCCTGCACTGCTGGGGGGGTGGGGGTGGTCGGAGACATGGGTGGGGGCCTGGTGGAGGCTTCCCCTGGTGGCTGGGGGGTGGGGGTGGTGGGAGACATGGGTGGGGGCCTGGTGGAGGCTGCCCCTGGTGGCTGGGGGGTGGGGGTGCTGGGAGACATGGGTGGGGGCCTGGTGGAGGCTGCCCCTGGTGGCTGGGGGGTGGGGGTGCTGGGAGACATGGGTGGGGGCCTGGTGGAGGCTGCCCCTGCACTGCTGGGGGGTGGGGGTGCTGGGAGACATGGGTGGGGGCCTGGTGGAGGCTGCCCCTGGTGGCTGGGGGTGGGGGTGCAGGGAGACATGGGTGGGGGCCTGGTGGAGGCTGCCCCTGCACTGCTGGGGGGGTGGGGGTGGTGGGAGACATGGGTGGGGGCCTGGTGGTGGGTGCCCCACAGTGCTGGGGGGGTGCTGGTGGTGGGAGACATGGGTGGGGGCCTGGTGGAGGCTGCCCCTACACTGCTGGGGGGTGGGGGTGCTGGGAGACATGGGTGGGGGCCTGGTGGAGGCTGCCCCTGGTGGCTGGGGGGTGGGGGTGCTGGAAGACATGGGTGGGGGCCTGGTGTAGGCTGCCCCTGGTGGCTGGGGGGTGGGGGTGCTGGGAGACATGGGTGGGGGCCTGGTGGTGGGTGCCCCTGCACTGCTGGGGGGTGGTGGGGTGGGAGACATGGGTGGGGGCCTGGTGGAGGCTGCCCCTGGTGGCTGGGGGTGGGGTGGTGTGAGACATGGGTGGGGGCCTGGTGGAGGCTGACCCTGCACTGCTGGGGGGGTGGTGGTGGTGGGAGACATGGGTGGGGGCCTGGTGGAGGCTGCCCCTGCACTGCTGGGAGGTGGGGGTGCTGGGAGACATGGGTGGGGGCCTGGTGGAGGCTGCCCCTGGTGGCTGGGGGGTGGGGTGCTGGGAGACATGGGTGGGGGCCTGGTGGAGGCTGCCCCTGCACTGCTGGGGGGGTGGGGGTGGTGGGAGACATGGGTGGGGGCCTGGTGGTGGGTGCCCCGCAGTGCTGGGGGGTGGGGGTGGTGGGAGACATGGGTGGGGGCCTGGTGGAGGCTGCCCCTGGTGGCTGGGGGGTGGGGGTGGTGGGAGACATGGGTGGAGGCCTGGTGGAGGCTGCACCTGGTGGCTGGGATGTGGGGGTAGTGTGAGACATGGGTGGGGGCCTGGTGGTGGGTGCCCCTGCACTGCTGGGGGTGGGGGTGGTGTGAGACATGGGTGGGGGCCTGGTGGAGGCTGCCCCTGCACTTCTGGGGGGGTGGGGGTGGTGGGAGACATGGGTGGGGGCCTGATGGAGGCTGCCCCTGGTGGGTGGGGGGTGGGGGTTCTGGGAGACATGGGTGGGGGCCTGGTGGAGGCTGCCCCTGCACTGCTGGGGGGTGGGGGTGCTGGGAGACATGGGTGGGGGCCTGGTGGAGGCTGCCCCTGGTGGCTGGGGGGTGGGGGTGCTGGGAGACATGGGTAGGGCTGGTGGAGGCTGCCCCTGGTGGCTGGGGGGTGGGGGTGCTGGGAGTCATGGGTGGGGGCCTGGTGGTGGGTGCCCATGCACTGCTAGGGGGTGGGGGTGGTGTGAGACATGGGTGGGGGCCTGGTGGAGGCTGCCCCTGCACTGCTGGGGGGGTGGGGGTGGTGGGAGACATGGGTGGGGGCCTGGTGGAGGCTGCCCCTGGTGGCTGGGGGGTGGGGTGCTGGGAGACATGGGTGGGGGCCTGGTGGAGGCTGCCCCTGCACTGCTGGGGGGTGGGGGTGCTGGGAGACATGGGTGGGGGCCTGGTGGAGGCTGCCCCTGGTGGCTGGGGGGTGGGGGTGCTGGGAGACATGGGTGGGGGCCTGGTGGAGGCTGCCCCTGGTGGCTGGGGGGTGGGGGTGCTGGGAGACATGGGCGGGGGCCTGGTGGAGGCTGCCCCTGGTGGCTGGGGGGTGGGGTGGTGTGAGACATGGGTGGGGGCCTGGTGGAGGCTTCCCCTGCACTGCTGGGGGGTGGGGGTGCTGGGAGACATGGGTGGGGGCCTGGTGGAGGCTGCCCCTGGTGGCTGGGGGGTGGGGGTGCTGGGAGACATGGGGGGGCCTGGTGGAGGCTGCCCCTGGTGGCTGGGGGTGGGGGTGCTGGGAGACATGGGTGGGGGCCTGGTGGTGGGTGTCCCTGCACTGCTGGGGGGTGGGGGGTTGGGAGACATGGGTGGGGGCCTGGTGGAGGCTGCCCCTGCACTGCTGGGGGGTGGGGGTGGTGGGAGACATGGATGGGGGCCTGGTGGTGGGTGCCCCACAGTGCTGGGGGGGTGGGGGTGGTGGGAGACATGGGTGGGGGCCTGGTGGAGGCTGCCCCTGGTGGCTGGGGGGTGGGGGTGGTGGGAGACATGGGTGGGGGCCTGGTGGAGGCTGCCCCTGGTGGCTGGGGGATGGGGGTGCTGGGAGACATGGGTGGGGGCCTGATGGAGGCTGCCCTGCACTGCTGGGGGGTGGGGGTGCTGGGAGACATGGGTGGGGGCCTGGTGGAGGCTGCCCCTGGTGGCTGGGGGGTGGGGGTGGTGGGAGACATGGGTGGGGGCCTGGTGGAGGCTGCCCCTGCACTGCTGGTGGGGTGGGGGTGGTGGGAGACATGGGTGGGGGCCTGGTGGTGGGTGCCCCACAGTGCTGGGGGGGTGGGGGTGGTGGGAGACATGGGTGGGGGCCTGGTGGAGGCTGCCCCTGGTGGCTGGGGGTGGGGGTGGTGGGTGACATGGGTGGGGGCCTGGTGGAGGCTGCCCCTGGTGGCTGGGGGGTGGGGGTGCTGGGAGACATAGGTGGGGGCCTGGTGGAGGCTGCCCCTGCACTGCTGGGGGTGCTGGGAGACATGGGTGGGGGCCTGGTGGAGGCTGTCCTGGTGGCTGGGGGGTGGGGGTGCTGGGAGACATGGGTGGGGGCCTGGTGGTGGGTGCCCCTGGTGGCTGGGGGGTGGGGGTGGTGGGAGACATGGTTGGGGGCCTGGTGAAGGCTGCCCCTGGTGGCTGGGGGGTGGGGGTGGTGGGAGACATGGGTGGGGGCCTGGTGGAGGCTGCCCCTGGTGGCTGGGGGGTGGGGGTGCTGGGAGACATGGGTGGGGGCCTGGTGGTGGGTGCCCCTGCACTGCTGGGGGGTGGGGGGTTGGGAGACATGGGTGGGGGCCTGGTGGAGGCTGCCCCTGGTGGCTGGGGGGGTGGGGGTGCTGGGAGACATGGGTGGGGGCCTGGTGGAGGCTGCCCCTGGTGGCTGGGGGGTGGGGGTGCTGGGAGACATGGGTGGGGGCCTGGTGGTGGGTGCCCCTGCACTGCTGGGGGCTGGGGGGTTGGGAGACATGAGTGGGGGCCTGGTGGAGGCTGCCCCTGCACAGCTGGGGGGGGGGGGTGGGGGTGGTGGGAGACATGGGTGAGGGCCTGGTGGAGGCTGCCCCTGGTGGCTGGGGGGTGGGGTGCTGGGAGACATGGGTGGGGGCCTGGTGGAGGCTGCCTCTGCACTGCTGGCGGGTGGGGGTGCTGGGAGACATGGGTGGGGGCCTGGTGGAGGCTGCCCCTGGTGGCTGGGGGGTGGGGGTGCTGGGAGACATGGGTGGGGGCCTGGTGGAGGCTGCCGCTGGTGGCTGGGGGGTGGGGGTGCTGGGAGACATAGGTGGGGACCTGGTGGTGGGTGCCCCTGCACTGCTGGGGGGTGGGGGGGTGGGAGACATGGGTGGGGGCCTGGTGGAGGCTTCCCCTGGTGGCTGGGGGGTGGGGTGGTGTGAGACATGGGTGGGGGCCTGGTGGAGGCTGCCCCTGCACTGCTGGGGGGGTGGGGGTGGTGGGAGACATGGGTGGGGCCTGTTGGTGGGTGCCCCTGCACTGCTGGGGGGTGGGGGTGGTGTGAGACATGTGTGGGGGCCTGGTGGAGGCTGACCCTGCACTGCTAGGGGGGTGGGGGTGGTGGGAGACATGGGTGGGGGCCTGGTGGAGGCTGCCCCTGCACTGCTGGGGGGTGGGGGTGCTGGGAGACATGGGTGGGGGCCTGGTGGAGGCTGCCCCTGGTGGCTGGGGGGTGGGGGTGCTGGGAGACATGGGTGGGGGCCTGGTGGAGGCTGCCCCTGCACTGCTGGGGGGGGTGGGGGTGGTGGGAGACATGGGTGGGGGCCTGGTGGTGGGTGCCCCACAGTGCTGGGGGGTGGGGGTGGTGGGAGACATGGGTAGGGGCCTGGTGGAGGCTGCCCCTGGTGGCTGGGGGGTGGGGGTGGTGTGAGACATGGGTGGGGGCCTGGTGGTGGGTGCCCCTGCACTGCTGGGGGTGGGGGTGGTGTGAGACATGGGTGGGGGCCTGGTGGAGGCTGCCCCTGCACTGCTGGGGGGGTGGGGGTGGTGGGAGACATGGGTGGGGGCCTGGTGGAGGCTGCCCCTGGTGGCTGGGGGGTTGGGGGTGCTGGGAGACATGGGTGGGGGCCTGGTGGAGGCTGCCCCTGGTGGCTGGGGGGTGGGGGTGCTGGGAGACATGGGTGGGGGCCTGGTGGAGGCTGCCCCTGGTGGCTCGGGGGTGGGGGTGCTGGGAGACATGGGTGGGGGCCTGGTGGAGGCTGCCCCTGGTGGCTCGGGGGTGGGGGTGCTGGGAGACATGGGTGGGGGCCTGGTGGTGGGTGCCCCTGCACTGCTAGGGGGTGGGGGTGGTGTGAGACATGGGTGGGGCCTGGTGGAGGCTGCCCCTGCACTGCTGGGGGGGTGGGGGTGGTGGGAGAAATGGGTGGGGGCCTGGTGGAGGCTGCCCCTGGTGGCTGGGGGTGGGGTGCTGGGAGACATGGGTGGGGGCCTGGTGGAGGCTGCCCCTGCACTGCTGGGGGGTGGGGGTGCTGGGAGACATGGGTGGGGGCCTGGTGGAGGCTGCCCCTGGTGGCTGGGGGGTGGGGGTGCTGGTAAACATGGGTGGGGGCCTGGTGGAGGCTGCCCCTGGTGGCTGGGGGGTGGGGGTGCTGGGAGACATGGGTGGGGGCCTGGTGGTGGGTGCCCCTGCACTGCTGGGGGGTGGGGGATGGGAGACATGGGTGGGGGCCTGGTGGAGGCTGCCCCTGGTGGCTGGAGGGTGGGGGTGGTGGGAGACATGGGTGGGGGCCTGGTGGAGGCTGCCCCTGGTGGCTGGGGGGTGGGGGTGGTGGGAGACATGGGTGGGGGCCTGGTGGTGGGTGCCCCACAGTGCTGGGGGGGTGGGGGTGGTGGGAGACATGGGTGGGGGCCTGGTGGAGGCTGCCCCTGGTGGCTGGGGGGTGGGGTGGTGGGAGACATGGGTGGGGGCCTGGTGGAGGTTGCCCCTGCACTGCTGGGGGTGGGGGTGGGGGTGGTGTGAGACATGGGTGGGGGCCTGGTGGTGGGTGCCCCTGCACTGCTGGGGGGTGGGGGTGGTGTGAGACATGGGTGGGGGCCTGGTGGAGGCTGACCCTGCACTGCTGGGGGGGTGGGGCGGTGGGAGACATGGGTGGGGGCCTGGTGGAGGCTGCCCCTGGTGGCTGGGGGTGGGCGTGCTGGGAGACATGGGTGGGGGCCTGGTGGTGGGTGCCCCTGCACTGCTGGGGGGTGGGGGTGGTGGGAGACATGGGTGGGGGCCTGGTGGAGGCTGCCCCTGCACTGCTGGGGGGTGGGGGTGGTGGGAGACATGGGTTGGGGCCTGGTGGTGGGTGCCCCTGCACTGCTGGGGGGTGGGGGTGCTGTGTGACATGGGTGGGGGCCTGGTGGAGGCTGACCCTGCACTGCTGGGCGGTGGGGGTGGTGGGAGACATGGGTGGGGGCCTGGTGGAGGCTGCCCCTGGTGGCTGGGGTGTGGGGGTGCTGGGAGACATGGGTGGGGGCCTGGTGGAGGCTGCCCCTGCACTGCTGGGGGGTGGGGGTGCTGGGAGACATGGGTGGGGGTCTGGTGGAGGCTGCCCCTGGTGGCTGGGGGGTGGGGGTGCTGGGAGACATGGGTGGGGGCCTGGTGGAGGCTGCCCCTGCACTGCTGGGGGGTGGGTGTGCTGGGAGACATGGGTGGGGGCCTGGTGGAGGCTGCCCCTGGTGGCTGGGGGGTGGGGGTGGTGGGAGACATGGGTGGGGGCCTGGTGGAGGCTGCCTCTGGTGGCTGGGGGGTGGGGGTGGTGGGAGGCATGGGTGGGGGCCTGGTGGAGGCTGACCCTGCACTGCTGGGGGGGTGGGGGTGGTGAGAGACATGGGTGGGGGCCTGGTGGAGGCTGCCCCTGGTGGCTGGGGGATGGGGGTGCTGGGAGACATGGGTGGGGGCCTGGTGGTGGGTGCCCCTGCACTGCTGGGGGGTGGGAGTGGTGTGAGACATGGGTGGGGGCCTGGTGGAGGCTGCCGCTGCACTGCTGGGGGGGTGGGGGTGGTGGGAGACATGGGTGGGGGCCTGGTGGAGGCTGCCCCTGGTGGCTGGGGGGTGGGGGTGCTGGTAGACATGGGTGGGGCCTGGTGGAGGCTGCCCCTGCACTGCTGGGGGGTGGGGTGCTGGGAGACATGGGTGGAGGCCTGGTGGAGGCTGCCCCTGGTGGCTGGGGGGTAGGGGTGCTGGGAGACATGGGTGGGGGCCTGGTGGAGGCTGCCCCTGCACTGCTGGGGGGGGTGGGGGTGGTGGGAGACATGGGTGGGGGCCTGGTGGAGGCTGCCCCTGGTGGCTGGGGGGTGGGGGTGCTGGGAGACATGGGTGGGGGCCTGGTGGAGGCTGCCCCTGCACTGCTGGGGGGTGGGGTTGCTGGGAGACATGGGTGGGGGCCTGGTGGAGGCTGCCCCTGGTGGCTGGGGGGTGGGGGTGCTGGGAGACATGGGTGGGGGCCTGGTGGAGGCTGCCCCTGGTGGCTGGGGGTGGGGGTGCTGGGAGACATGAGTGGGGGCCTGGCGGAGGCTGCCCCTGCACTGCTGGGGGGTGGGGGTGCTGGGAGACATGGGTGGGGGCCTGGTGGAGGCTGCCCCTGGTGGCTGGGGGGTGGGGGTGGTGGGAGACATGGGTGGGGGCCTGGTGGAGGCTGCCCCTGGTGGCTGGGGGGTGGGGGTGGTGGGAGGCATGGGTGGGGGCCTGGTGGAGGCTGACCCTGCACTGCTGGGGGGGTGGGGGTGGTGAGAGACATGGGTGGGGGCCTGGTGGAGGCTGCCCCTGGTGGCTGGGGCATGGGGGTGCTGGGAGACATGGGTGGGGGCCTGGTGGTGGGTGCCCCTGCACTGCTGGGGGGTGGGGGTGGTGTGAGACATGGGTGGGGGCCTGGTGGAGGCTGCCGCTGCACTGCTGGGGGGGTGGGGGTGGTGGGAGACATGGGTGGGGGCCTGGTGGAGGCTGCCCCTGATGGCTGGGGGGTGGGGGTGCTGGTAGACATGGGTGGGGCCTGGTGGAGGCTGCCCCTGCACTGCTGGGGGGTGGGGTGCTGGGAGACATGGGTGGAGGCCTGGTGGAGGCTGCCCCTGGTGGCTGGGGGGTAGGGGTGCTGGGAGACATGGGTGGGGGCCTGGTGGAGGCTGCCCCTGCACTGCTGGGGGGGGTGGGGGTGGTGGGAGACATGGGTGGGGGCCTGGTGGAGGCTGCCCCTGGTGGCTGGGGGGTGGGGGTGCTGGGAGACATGGGTGGGGGCCTGGTGGAGGCTGCCCCTGCACTGCTGGGGGGTGGGGTTGCTGGGAGACATGGGTGGGGGCCTGGTGGAGGCTGCCCCTGGTGGCTGGGGGGTGGGGGTGCTGGGAGACATGGGTGGGGGCCTGGTGGAGGCTGCCCCTGGTGGCTGGGGGTGGGGGTGCTGGGAGACATGGGTGGGGGCCTGGTGGTGGGTGCCCCTGCACTGCTGGGGAGTGGGGGGGTGGGAGACATGGGTGGGGGCCTGGTGGAGGCTGCCCATGGTGGCTGGAGGGTGGGGGTGGTGGGAGACATGGGTGGGGGCCTGGTGGAGGCGGCCCCTGCACTGCTGGGGGGGTGGGGGTGGTGGGAGACATGGGTGGGGGCCTGGTGGTGGGTGCCCCTGCACTGCTGGGGGGTGGGTGTGGTGAGAGACATGGGTGGGGGCCTGGTGGAGGCTGACCCTGCACTGCTGGGGGGGTGGGGGTGGTGGGAGACATGGGTGGGGGCCTGGTGGAGGCTGCTCCTGGTGGCTGAGGCGAGGGGGTGCTGGGAGACATGGGTGGGGGCCTGGTGGTGGGTGCCCCTGCACTGACGGGGGTGGGGGTGGTGGGAGACATGGGTGGGGGCCTGGTGGAGGCTGCCCCTGCACTGCTGGGGGGGTGGGGGGGTGGGAGACATGGGTGGGGGCCTGGTGGTGGGTGCCCCTGCACTGCTGGGGGGTGGGGGTGGTGTGAGACATGGGTGGGGGCCTGGTGGAGGCTGCCCCTGGTGGCTGGGGGGTGGGGGTGCTGGGAGACATGGGTGGGGGCCTGGTGGTGGGTGCCCCTGCACTGCTGGGGGGTGGGGGTGGTGTGAGACATGGGTGGGGGCCTGGTGGAGGCTGCCCCTGCACTGCTGGGGGGGTGGGGGTGGTGGGAGACATGGGTGAGAGCCTGGTGGAGGCTGCCCCTGCACTGCTGGGGAGGTGGGGGTGGAGGGAGACATGGGTGGGGGCCTGGTGGAGGGTTCCCCTGCACTGCCGGGGGTGGGGGTGCTGGGAGACATGGGTGGGGGCCTGGTGGTGGGTGCCCCTGCACTGCTGGGGGGTGGGGGTGGTGTGAGACATGGGTGGGGGCCTGGTGGAGGCTGCCCCTGCACTGCTGGGGGGTGGGGGTGGTGGGAGACATGGGTGGGGGCCTGGTGGAGGCTGCCCCTGCACTGCTGGGGGGGTGGGGTGGTGGGAGGCATGGGTGGGGGCCTGGTGGACGCTGCCCCTGGTGGCTGGGAGGTGGGGTGGTGGGAGACATGGGTGGGGGCCTGGTGGAGGCTGCCCCTGGTGGCTGGGGGGTGGGGGTGCTGGGAGACATGGGTGGGGGCCTGGTGGTGGGTGCCCCTGCACTGCTGGGGGGTGGGAGACATGGGTGGGGGCCTGGTGGAGGCTGCCCCTGGTGGCTGGAGGGTGGGGGTGGTGGGAGACATGGGTGGGGGCCTGGTGGAGGCTGCTCCTGGTTGCTGGGGGGTGGGGGTGGTGGGAGACATGGGTGGGGGCCTGGTGGTGGGTGCCCCTCAGTGCTGGGGGGTGGGGGTGGTGTTAGACATGGGTGGGGGCCTGGTGGAGGCTGCCCCTGGTGGCTGTGGGGTGGGGGTGGTGGGAGACATGGGTGGGGGCCTGGTGGAGGCTGCCCCTGGTGGCTGGGGGGTGGGGGTGCTGGGAGACATGGGTGGGGGCCTGGTGGTGGGTGCCCCTGCACTGCTGGGGGGTGGGGGGCGGTGGGAGACATGGGTGGGGGCCTTGTGGAGGCTGCCCCTGGTGGCTGGGGGGTGTGGGGGGTGGGGAACATGAGTTGGACATGGGTGGGGGTCTGCTGGCAGGTGCCCCACAGTGCTGGGGGTGGGGGTGGTGGGAGACATGGGTGGGGCCCTGGTGGAGGCTGCCCCTGGTGGCTGGGGGATTGGGGTGCTGGGAGACATGGGTGGGGGCCTGGTGGTGGGTGCCCCTGCACTGCTGGGAGGTGGGGGTGGTGTGAGACATGGGTGGGTGCCTGGTGGAGGCGGCCCGTGCACTGCTGGGGGGGGTGGTGGGAGACATGGGTGGGGCCTGGTGGTGGGTACCCCTGCACTGCTGGGGGGTGGGGGTGGTGTGAGACATGGTTGGGGGCCTGGTGGAGGCTGACCCTGCACTGCTGGGGGGTGGGGGTGGTGGGAGACATGGGAGGGGGCCTGGTGGAGGCTGCCCCTGTTGGCTGGGGGGAGGGGGTGCTGGGAGACATGGGTGGGGGCCTGGTGGTGGGTGCCCCTGCACTGCTGGGGGGTGGGGGTGGTGGGAGACATGGGTGGGGGCCTGGTGGAGGCTGCCCCTGGTGGCTGGGGGGTGGGGGTGCTGGGAGACATGGGTGGGGGCCTGGTGGAGGCTGCCCCTGCACTGCTGGGGGGTGGGGGTGCTGGGAGACATGGGTGGGGGCCTGGTGGAGGCTGCCCCTGGTAGCTGGGGGGTGGGGGTGCTGGGAGACATGGGTGGGGGCCTGGTGGTGGGTGCCCCTACACTGCTGGGGGGTGGGGGTGGTGGGAGACATGGGTGGGGGCCTGGTGGTGGGTGTCCCTGCACTGCTGGGGGGTGGGGGTGGTGTGAGACATGGGTGGGGGCCTGGTGGAGGCTGACCCTGCACTGCTGGGGGGGTGGGGGTGTTGGGAGACATGGGTGGGGGCCTGGTGGAGGCTGCCCCTGCACTGCTGGTGGGTGGGGGTGCTGGGAGACATGGGCGGGGGCCTGGTGGAGGCTGTCCCTGGTGGCTGGGGGGTGGGGGTGCGGGGAGACATGGGTGGGGGCCTGGTGGAGGCTGCCCCTGCACTGCTGGGGGGGGTGGGGGTGGTGGGAGACATGGGTGGGGGCCTGGTGGAGGCTGCCCCTGGTGGCTGGGGGGTGGGGGTGCTGGGAGACATGGGTGGGGGCCTGGTGGAGGCTGCCCCTGCACTGCTGGGGGTGCTGGGAGACATGGGTGGGGGCCTGGTGGAGGCTGCCCCTGGTGGCTGGGGGGTGCGGGTGCTGGGAGACATGGGTGGGGGCCTGGTGGAGGCTGCCCCTGCACTGCTGGGGTGGTGGGGGTGGTGGGAGACATGGGTGGGGGCCTGGTGGAGACTGCCCCTGGTGGCTGGGGGGTGGGGGTGCTGGGAGACATGGGTGGGGGCCTGGTGGAGGCTGCCCCTGCACTGCTGGGGGGTGGGGGTGCTGGGAGACATGGGTGGGGGCCTGGTGAAGGCTGCCCCTGGTGGCTGGGGGTGGGGGTGCTGGGAGACATGGATGGGGGCCTGGTGGAGGCTGCCTCTGGTGGCTGGGGGTGGGGGTGCTGGGAGACATGGGTGGGGGCCTGGTGGTGGGTGCCCCTGCACTGCTGGGGAATGGGGGGGTGGGAGACATGGGTGGGGGCTGTTGGTGGGTGCCCCTGCACTGCTGGGGGGTGGGGGTGGTGTGAGACATGTGTGGGGGCCTGGTGGAGGCTGACCCCTCACTGCTGGGGGGGGTGGGGGTGGTGGGAGACATGGGTGGGGGCCTGGTGGAGGCTGCCCCTGGTGGCTGGGGGGTGGGGGTGCTGGGAGACATGGGTGGGGGCCTGGTGGAGGCTGCCCCTGGTGGCTGGGGGGTGGGGGTGCTGGGAGACATGGGTGGGGGCCTGGTGGAGGCTGCCCCTGCACTGCTGGGGGGGGTGGGGGTGGTGGGAGACATGGGTGGGGGCCTGGTGGTGGGTGCCCCACAGTGCTGGGGGGTGGGGGTGGTGGGAGACATGGGTAGGGGCCTGGTGGAGGCTGCCCCTGGTGGCTGGGGGGTGGGGGTGGTGTGAGACATGGGTGGGGGCCTGGTGGTGGGTGCCCCTGCACTGCTGGGGGTGGGGGTGGTGTGAGACATGGGTGGGGGCCTGGTGGAGGCTGCCCCTGCACTGCTGGGGGGGTGGGGGTGGTGGGAGACATGGGTGGGGGCCTGGTGGAGGCTGCCCCTGGTGGCTGGGGGGTTGGGGGTGCTGGGAGACATGGGTGGGGGCCTGGTGGAGGCTGCCCCTGGTGGCTGGGGGGTGGGGGTGCTGGGAGACATGGGTGGGGGCCTGGTGGAGGCTGCCCCTGGTGGCTCGGGGGTGGGGGTGCTGGGAGACATGGGTGGGGGCCTGGTGGAGGCTGCCCCTGGTGGCTCGGGGGTGGGGGTGCTGGGAGACATGGCTGGGGGCCTGGTGGTGGGTGCCCCTGCACTGCTAGGGGGTGGGGGTGGTGTGAGACATGGGTGGGGCCTGGTGGAGGCTGCCCCTGCACTGCTGGGGGGGTGGGGGTGGTGGGAGAAATGGGTGGGGGCCTGGTGGAGGCTGCCCCTGGTGGCTGGGGGTGGGGTGCTGGGAGACATGGGTGGGGGCCTGGTGGAGGCTGCCCCTGCACTGCTGGGGGGTGGGGTGCTGGGAGACATGGGTGGGGGCCTGGTGGAGGCTGCCCCTGGTGGCTGGGGGGTGGGGGTGCTGGGAGACATGGGTGGGGGCCTGGTGGAGGCTGCCCCTGGTGGCTGGGCGGTGGGGGTGCTGGGAGACATGGGTGGGGGCCTGGTGGTGGGTGCCCCTGCACTGCTGGGGGGTGGGGGTGGGAGACATGGGTGGGGGCCTGGTGGAGGCTGCCCCTGGTGGCTGGAGGGTGGGGGTGGTGCTCGACATGGGTGCCGGCCTGGTGGAGGCTGCCCCTGGTGGCTGGGGGGTGGGGGTGGTGGGAGACATGGGTGGGGGCCTGGTGGTGGGTGCCCCACAGTGCTGGGGGGGTGGGGGTGGTGGGAGACATGGGTGGGGGCCTGGTGGAGGCTGCCCCTGGTGGCTGGGGGGTGGGGTGGTGGGAGACATGGGTGGGGGCCTGGTGGAGGCTGCCCCTGGTGGCTGGGGGGTGGGGGTGCTGGGAGACATGGGTGGGGGCCTGGTGGTGGGTGCCCCTGCACTGCTGGGGGGGTGGGGGTGGTGTGAGACATGGGTGGGGGCCTGGTGGAGGCTGCCCCTGCACTGCTGGGGGTGGGGGTGGGGGTGGTGTGAGACATGGGTGGGGGCCTGGTGGTGGGTGCCCCTGCACTGCTGGGGGGTGGGGGTGGTGTGAGACATGGGTGGGGGCCTGGTGGAGGCTGACCCTGCACTGCTGGGGGGGTGGGGCGGTGGGAGACATGGGTGGGGGCCTGGTGGAGGCTGCCCCTGGTGGCTGGGGGGTGGGGGTGCTGGGAGACATGGGTGGGGACCTGGTGGTGGGTGCCCCTGCACTGCTGGGGGGTGGGGGTGGTGGGAGACATGGGTGGGGGCCTGGTGGAGGCTGCCCCTGCACTGCTGGGGGGTGGGGGTGGTGGGAGACATGGGTTGGGGCCTGGTGGTGGGTGCCCCTGCACTGCTGGGGGGTGGGGGTGCTGTGTGACATGGGTGGGGGCCTGGTGGAGGCTGACCCTGCACTGCTGGGGGGTGGGGGTGGTGGGAGACATGGGTGGGGTCCTGGTGGAGGCTGCCCCTGGTGGCTGGGGGGTGGGGGTGCTGGGAGACATGGGTGGGGGCCTGGTGGAGGCTGCCCCTGCACTGCTGGGGGGTGGGGGTGCTGGGAGACATGGGTGGGGGCCTGGTGGAGGCTGCCCCTGGTGGCTGGGGGTGGGGGTGCTGGGAGACATGGGTGGGGGCCTGGTGGAGGCTGCCCCTGCACTGCTGGGGGGTGGGGGTGCTGGGAGACATGGGTGGGGGCCTGGTGGAGGCTGCCCCTGGTGGCTGGGGGGTGGGGGTGGTGGGAGACATGGGTGGGGGCCTGGTGGAGGCTGCCCCTGGTGGCTGGGGGGTGGGGGTGGTGGGAGGCATGGGTGGGGGCCTGGTGGAGGCTGCCCCTGGTGGCTGGGGGGTGGGGGTGCTGGGAGACATGGGTGGGGGCCTGGTGGAGGCTGCCCCTGCACTGCTGGGGGGTAGGGGTGCTGGGAGACATGGGTGGGGGCCTGGTGGAGGCTGCTCCTGCACTGCTGGGGGGGGTGGGTGTGGTGGGAGACATGGGTGGGGGCCTGGTGGTGGGCGCCCCACAGTGCAGGGGGGGTGGGGGTGGTGGGAGACAAGGGTGGGGGCCTGGTGGAGGCTGACCCTGCACTGCTGGGGGGGTGGGGGTGGTGGGAGACATGGGTGGGGGCCTGGTGGAGGCTGCCCCTGGTGGCTGGGGGATGGGGGTGCTGGGAGACATGGGTGGGGGCCTGGTGGTGGGTGCCCCTGCACTGCTGGGGGGTGGGGGTGGTGTGAGACATGGGTGGGGGCCTGGTGGAGGCTGCCGCTGCACTGCTGGGGGGGTGGGGGTGGTGGGAGACATGGGTGGGGGCCTGGTGGAGGCTGCCCCTGGTGGCTGGGGGTGGGGGTGCTGGTAGACATGGGTGGGGCCTGGTGGAGGCTGCCCCTGCACTGCTGGGGGGTGGGGTGCTGGGAGACATGGGTGGGGGCCTGGTGGAGGCTGCCCCTGGTGGCTGGGGGGTAGGGGTGCTGGGAGACATGGGTGGGGGCCTGGTGGAGGCTGCCCCTGCACTGCTGGGGGGGGTGGGGGTGGTGGGAGACATGGGTGGGGGCCTGGTGGAGGCTGCCCCTGGTGGCTGGGGGGTGGGGGTGCTGGGAGACATGGGTGGGGGCCTGGTGGAGGCTGCCCCTGCACTGCTGGGGGGTGGGGTTGCTGGGAGACATGGGTGGGGGCCTGGTGGAGGCTGCCCCTGGTGGCTGGGGGGTGGGGGTGCTGGGAGACATGGGTGGGGGCCTGGTGGAGGCTGCCCCTGGTGGCTGGGGGTGGGGGTGCTGGGAGACATGGGTGGGGGCCTGGTGGTGGGTGCCCCTGCACTGCTGGGGAGTGGGGGGGTGGGAGACATGGGTGGGGGCCTGGTGGAGGCTGCCCATGGTGGCTGGAGGGTGGGGGTGGTGGGAGACATGGGTGGGGGCCTGGTGGAGGCGGCCCCTGCACTGCTGGGGGGGGTGGGGGTGGTGGGAGACATGGGTGGGGGCCTGGTGGTGGGTGCCCCTGCACTGCTGGGGGGTGGGTGTGGTGAGAGACATGGGTGGGGGCCTGGTGGAGGCTGACCCTGCACTGCTGGGGGGGCGGGGGTGGTGGGAGACATGGGTGGGGGCCTGGTGGAGGCTGTCCCTGGTGGCTGAGGGGAGGGGGTGCTGGGAGACATGGGTGGGGGCCTGGTGGTGGGTGCCCCTGCACTGACGGGGGTGGGGGTGGTGGGAGACATGGGTGGGGGCCTGGTGGAGGCTGCCCCTGCACTGCTGGGGGGGTGGGGGGGTGGGAGACATGGGTGGGGGCCTGGTGGTGGGTGCCCCTGCACTGCTGGGGGGTGGGGGTGGTGTGAGACATGGGTGGGGGCCTGGTGGAGGCTGCCCCTGGTGGCTGGGGGGTGGGGGTGCTGGGAGACATGGGTGGGGGCCTGGTGGTGGGTGCCCCTGCACTGCTGGGGGGTGGGGGTGGTGTGAGACATGGGTGGGGGCCTGGTGGAGGCTGCCCCTGCACTGCTGGGGGGGTGGGGGTGGTGGGAGACATGGGTGAGAGCCTGGTGGAGGCTGCCCCTGCACTGCTGGGGAGGTGGGGGTGGAGGGAGACATGGATGGGGGCCTGGTGGAGGGTTCCCCTGCACTGCCGGGGTTGGGGGTGCTGGGAGACATGGGTGGGGGCCTGGTGGTGGGTGCCCCTGCACTGCTGGGGGGTGGGGGTGGTGTGAGACATGGGTGGGGGCCTGGTGGAGGCTGCCCCTGCACTGCTGGGGGGTGGGGGTGGTGGGAGACATGGGTGGGGGCCTGGTGGAGGCTGCCCCTGCACTGCTGGGGGTGTGGGGTGTGGGAGACATGGGTGGGGGCCTGGTGGTGGGTGCCCCACAGTGCTGGGGGGGTGGGGGTGGTGGGAGGCATGGGTGGGGGCCTGGTGGAGGCTGCCCCTGGTGGCTGGGAGGTGGGGGTGGTGGGAGACATGGGTGGGGGCCTGGTGGAGGCTGCCCGTGGTGGCTGGGGGGTGGGGGTGCTGGGAGACATGGGTGGGGGCCTGGTGGTGGGTGCCCCTGCACTGCTGGGGGGTGGGAGACATGGGTGGGAGCCTGGTGGAGGCTGCCCCTGGTGGCTGGAGGGTGGGGGTGGTGGGAGACATGGGTGGGGGCCTGGTGGAGGCTGCTCCTGGTGGCTGGGGGGTGGGGGTGGTGGGAGACATGGGTGGGGGCCTGCTGGTGGGTGCCCCTCAGTGCTGGGGGGGTGGGGGTGGTGGGAGACATGGGTGGGGGCCTGGTGGAGGCTGCCCCTGGTGGCTGCGGGGTGGGGGTGGTGGGAGACATGGGTGGGGGCCTGGTGGAGGCTGCCCCTGGTGGCTGGGGGTTGGGGGTGCTGGGAGACATGGGTGGGGGCCTGGTGGTGGGTGCCCCTGCACTGCTGGGGGGTGGGGGGGGGTGGGAGACATGGGTGGGGGCCTGGTGGAGGCTGCCCCTGGTGGCTGGGTGGTGTGGGGGGTGGGGAACATGAGTTGGACATGGGTGGGGGTCTGCTGGCAGGTGCCCCACAGTGCTGGGGGTGGGGGTGGTGGGAGACATGGGTGGGGCCCTGGTGGAGGCTGCCCCTGGTGGCTGGGGGATGGGGGTGCTGGGAGACATGGGTGGGGGCCTGGTGGTGGGTGCCCCTGCACTGCTGGGAGGTGGGGGTGGTGTGAGACATGGGTGGGTGCCTGGTGGAGGCGGCCCGTGCACTGCTGGGGGGGGGTGGTGGGAGACAAGGGTGGGGCCTGGTGGTGGGTACCCCTGCACTGCTGGGGGGTGGGGGTGGTGTGAGACATGGTTGGGGGCCTGGTGGAGGCTGACCCTGCACTGCTGGGGGGTGGGGGTGGTGGGAGACATGGGAGGGGGCCTGGTGGAGGCTGCCCCTGTTGGCTGGGGGGAGGGGGTGCTGGGAGACATGGGTGGGGGCCTGGTGGTGGGTGCCCCTGCACTGCTGGGGGGTGGGGGTGGTGGGAGACATGGGTGGGGGCCTGGTGGAGGCTGCCCCTGGTGGCTGGGGGGTGGGGGTGCTGGGAGACATGGGTGGGGGCCTGGTGGAGGCTGCCCCTGCACTGCTGGGGGGTGGGGGTGCTGGGAGACATGGGTGGGGGCCTGGTGGAGGCTGCCCCTGGTAGCTGGGGGGTGGGGGTGCTGGGAGACATGGGTGGGGGCCTGGTGGTGGGTGTCCCTGCACTGCTGGGGGGTGGGGGTGGTGTGAGACATGGGTGGGGGCCTGGTGGAGGCTGACCCTGCACTGCTGGTGGGTGGGGGTGCTGGGAGACATGGGCGGGGGCCTGGTGGAGGCTGCCCCTGGTGGCTGGGGGGTGGGGGTGCGGGGAGACATGGGTGGGGGCCTGGTGGAGGCTGCCCCTGCACTGCTGGGGGGGGTGGGGGTGGTTGGAGACATGGGTGGGGGCCTGGTGGAGGCTGCCCCTGGTGGCTGGGGGGTGGGGGTGCTGGGAGACATGGGTGGGGGCCTGGTGGAGGCTGCCCCTGCACTGCTGGGGGTGCTGGGAGACATGGGTGGGGCCCTGGTGGAGGCTGCCCCTGGTGGCTGGGGGGTGCGGGTGCTGGGAGACATGGGTGGGGGCCTGGTGGAGGCTGCCCCTGCACTGCTGGGGGGGTGGGGGTGGTGGGAGACATGGGTGGGGGCCTGGTGGAGACTGCCCCTGGTGGCTGGGGGGTGGGGGTGCTGGGAGACATGGGTGGGGGCCTGGTGGAGGCTGCCCCTGCACTGCTGGGGGGTGGGGGTGCTGGGAGACATGGGTGGGGGCCTGGTGAAGGCTGCCCCTGGTGGCTGGGGGTGGGGGTGCTGGGAGACATGGATGGGGGCCTGGTGGAGGCTGCCTCTGGTGGCTGGGGGTGGGGGTGCTGGGAGACATGGGTGGGGGCCTGGTGGTGGGTGCCACTGCACTGCTGGGGAATGGGGGGGTGGGAGACATGGGTGGGGGCCTGGTGGAAGCTGCCCATGGTGGCTGGAGGGTGGGGGTGGTGGGAGACATGGGTGGGGGCCTGGTGGAGGCTGCCCCTGGTGGCTGGGGGGTGGGGGTGCTGGGAGACATGGGTGGGGGCCTGGTGGTGGGTGCCCCACAGTGCTGGGGGGTGGGGGTGGTGGGAGACATGGGTGGGGGCCTGGTGGAGGCTGCCCCTGGTGGCTGGGGGTGGGGGTGGTGGGAGACATGGGTGGGGGCCTGGTGGAGGCTGCCCCTGGTGGCTGGGGGGTGGGGGTGCTGGGAGACATGGGTGGGGGCCTGGTGGTGGGTGCCCCTGCACTGCTGGGGGGTGGGGGGGTGGGAGACATGGGTGGGGGCCTGGTGGAGGCTGCCCCTGGTGGCTGGGGGGTGGGGGTGGTGGAGAACATGAGTTGGACATGGGTGGGGGCCTGCTGGCAGGTGCCCCACAGTGCTGGGGTTTGGGGGTGGTGGGAGACATGGGTGGGGGCCTGGTGGAGGCTGCCCCTGGTGGCTGGGGGGTGGGGGTGCTGGGAGACATGGGTGGGGGACTGGTGGTGGGTGCCCCTGCACTGCTGGGGGGTGGGGGTGGTGTGAGACATGGGTGGGGGCCTGGTGGAGGTGGCCCCTGCACTGCTGGGGGGGTGGGGGTGGTGGGAGACATGGGTGGGGGCCTGGTGGTGGGTGCCCCTGCACTGCTGGGGGCTGGGGGTGGTGTGAGACATGGGTGGGGGCCTGGTGGAGGCTGACCCTGCACTGCTGGGGGGGTGGGGGTGGTGGGAGACATGGGTGGGGGCCTGGTGGAGGCTGACCCTGCACTGCATGGGGGTGGGGGTGGTGGGAGACATGGGGGGGGCCTGGTGGAGGCTGCCCCTGCACTGCTGGTGGGTGGGGGTGCTGGGAGACATGGGTAGGGGCCTGGTGGAGGCTGCCCCTGGTGGCTGGGGGGTGGGGGTGCTGGGAGACATGGGTGGGGGCCTGGTGGAGGCTGCCCCTGCACTGCTGGGAGGGTGGGGGTGGTGGGAGACATGGGTGGGGGCCTAGTCGAGGCTGCCCCTGGTGGCTGGGGGGTGGGGGTGGTGGGAGACATGGGTGGAGGCCTGGTGGAGGCTGCCCCTGGTGGCTGGGATGTGGGGGTGCTGGGAGACATGGGTGGGGGCCTGGTGGTGGGTGCCCCTGCACTGCTGGGGGGTGGGGGTGGTGTGAGACATGGGTGGGGGCCTGGTGGAGGCTGCCCCTGCAGGGAGGGTGGGGGTGGTGGGAGACATGGGTGGGGGCCTGGTGGAGGCTGCCCCTGGTGGCTGGGGGGTGGCGGTGCTGGGAGACATGGGTGGGGGCCTGGTGGAGGCTCCCCCTGCACTGCTGGGGGGTGGGGTGCAGGGAGACATGGGTGGGGGCCTGGTGGAGGCTGTCCCTGGTGGCTGGGGGGTGGGGGTCCTGGGAGACATGGGTGGGGGCCTGGTGGAGGCTGCCCCTGGTGGCTGGGGGCGGGGGTGCTGGGAGACATGGGTGGGGGCCTGGTGGTGGGTGCCCCTGCACTGCTGGGGGGTGGGGGTGGTGTGAGACATGGGTGGGGGCCTGGTGGAGGCTGCCCCTGCACTGCTGGGGGGTGAGGGTGGTGGGGGCCTGTTGGTGGGTGCCCCTGCACTGCTGGGGGGTGGGGGGGTGGGAGACATGGGTGGGGGCCTGGTGGAGGCTGCCCCTGGTGGCTGGGGGGTGGGGGGTGGTGGGGAACATGAGTTGGACATGGGTGGGGGCCTGCTGGCAGGTGCCCCACAGTGCTGGGGGGTGGGGGTGGTGGGAGACATGGGTGGGGGCCTGGTGGAGGCTGCCCCTGGTGGCTGGGGGGTGGGGGTGCTGGGAGACATGGGTGGGGGCCTGGTGGTGGGTGCCCCTGCACTGCTGGGGGGTGGAGGTGGTGTGAGACATGGGTGGGGGCCTGGTGGAGGCTGCCCCTGCACTGCTGGGGGGTGGGGGTGGTGGGAGACATGGGTGGGGCCTGGTGGTGGGTGCCCCTGCACTGCTGGGGGGTGGGGGTGGTGGGAGACATGGGTGGGGGCCTGGTGGAGGCTGCCCCTGGTGGCTGAGGGGTGGGGGTGCTGGGAGACATGGGTGGGGGTCTGGTGGTGGGTGCCCCTGCGCTGCTGGGGGGTGGGGGTGGTGGGAGACATGGGTGGGGGCCTGGTGGAGGCTGCCCCTGGTGGCTGGGGGGAGGGGGTGCTGGGAGACATGGGTGGGGGCCTGGTGGTGGGTGCCCCTGCACTGCTGGGGGGGTGGTGGGAGACATGGGTGGGGGCCTGGTGGAGGCTGCCCCTGGTGGCTGGGGGGTGGGGGTGCTGGGAGACATGGGTGGGGGCCTGGTGGAGGCTGCCCCTGCACTGCTGGGGGGTGGGGGTGCTGGGAGACATGGGTGGGGGCCTGGTGGAGGCTGCCCCTGGTAGCTGGGGGGTGGGGGTGCTGGGAGACATGGGTGGGTGCCTGGTGGAGGCTGCCCCTGGTGGCTGGGGGGTGGGGGTGCTGGGAGACATGGGTGGGGGCCTGGTGGTGGGTGCCCCTACACTGCTGGGGGGTGGGGGTGGTGGGAGACATGGGTGGGGGCCTGGTGGTGGGTGTCCCTGCACTGCTGGGGGGTGGGGGTGGTGTGAGACATGGGTGGGGGCCTGGTGGAGGCTGCCCCTGCACTGCTGGGGGGGTGGGGGTGTTGGGAGACATGGGTGGGGGCCTGGTGGAGTCTGCCCCTGCACTGCTGGTGGGTGGGGGTGCTGGGAGACATGGGCGGGGGCCTGGTGGAGGCTGCCCCTGGTGGCTGGGGGGTGGGGGTGCGGGGAGACATGGGTGGGGGCCTGGTGGAGGCTGCCCCTGCACTGCTGGGGGGGTGGGGGTGGTGGGAGACATGGGTGGGGGCCTGGTGGAGGCTGCCCCTGGTGGCTGGGGGGTGGGGGTGCTGGGAGACATGGGTGGGGGCCTGGTGGAGGCTGCCCCTGCACTGCTGGGGGTGCTGGGAGACATGGGTGGGGGCCTGGTGGAGGCTGCCCCTGGTGGCTGGGGGGTGCGGGTGCTGGGAGACATGGGTGGGGGCCTGGTGGAGGCTGCCCCTGCACTGCTGCGGGGGGTGGGGGGGTGGGAGACATGGGTGGGGGCCTGGTGGAGACTGCCCCTGGTGGCTGGGGGGTGGGGGTGCTGGGAGACATGGGTGGGGGCCTGGTGGAGGCTGCCCCTGGTGGCTGGGGGGTGGGGGTGCTGGGAGACATGGGTGGGGGCCTGGTGGAGACTGCCTCTGGTGGCTGGGGGTGGGGGTGCTGGGAGACATGGGTGGGGGCCTGGTGGAGGCTGCCCCTGGTGGCTGGGGGGTGGGGGTGCTGGGAGACATGGGTGGGGGCCTGGTGGTGGGTGCCCCTGCACTGCTGGGGGGTGGGGGTGGTGTGAGACATGGGTGGGGGCCTGGTGGAGGCTGCCCCTGCACTGCTGGGGGGTGGGGGTGGTGGGAGACATGGGTGGGGGCCTGGTGGAGGCTGCCCCTGGTGGCTGGGGGTGGGGGTGCTGGGAGACATGGGTGGGAGCCTGGTGGTGGGTGCCCCTGCACTGCTGGGGGGTGGGGGGTGGGAGACATGGGTGGGGGCCTGGTGGAGGCTGCCCCTGGTGGCTGGAGGGTGGGGGTGGTGGGAGACATGGGTGGGGGCCTGGTGGAGGCTGCCCCTGGTGGCTGGGGGGTGGGGGTGCTGGGAGACATGGGTGGGGGCCTGGTGGAGGCTGCCCCTGGTGGCTGGGGGGGTGGGGGAGGTCTGGAAGACATGGGTGGGGGCCTGGTGGAGGCTGCCCCTGCACTGCTGGGGGGTGGGGGTGCTGGGAGACATGGGTGGGGGCCTGGTTGAGGCTGCCCCTGGTGGCTGGGGGGTGGGGGTGCTGGGAGACATGGGTGGGGGCCTGGTGGAGGCTGCCTATGCACTGCTGGGGTGGTGGGGGTGGTGGGAGACATGGGTGGGGGCCTGGTGGTGGGTGCCCCACAGTGCTGGGGGGGTGGGGGTGGTGGGAGACATGGGTGGGGGCCTGGTGGAGGCTGCCCCTGGTGGCTGGGGGGTGGGGGTGGTGGGAGACATGGGTGGAGGCCTGGTGGAGGCTGCCCCTGGTGGCTGGGGGGTGGGGGTGGTGGGAGACATGGGTGGGGGCCTGGTGGAGGCTGCCCCTGGTGGCTGGGGGGTGGGGGTGCTGGGAGACATGGGTGGGGGCTGGTGGAGGCTGCCCCTGCACTGCTGGGGGGTGGGGGTGCTGGGAGACATGGGTGGGGGCCTGGTGGAGGCTGCCCCTGGTGGCTGGGGGGTGGGGGTGCTGGGAGACATGGGTGGGGGCCTGCTGGAGGCTGCCCCTGCACTGCTTGGGGGTGGGGGTGGTGGGAGACATGGGTGGGGGCCTGGTGGTGGGTGCCCCACAGTGCTGGGGGGGTGGGGGTGGTTTGAGAAATGGGTGGGGGCCTGGTGGAGGCTGCCCCTGGTGGCGGGGGTTGGGTGTGGTGGGAGACATGGGTGGGGGCCTGGTGGAGGCTGCCCCTGGTGGCTGGGGGGTGGGGGTACTGGGAGACATGGGTGGGGGCCTGGTGGTGGGTGCCCCGCACTGCTGGGGGTGGGGGTGGTGTGAGACATGGGTGGGGGCCTGGTGGAGGCTGCCCCTGCACTGCTGGGGGGTGGTGGGAGACATGGGTGGGGGCCTGGGTGAGGCTGCCCCTGGTGGCTGGGGGTGCTGGGAGACATGGGTGGGGGCCTGATGGAGGCTGCCCCTGCACTGCTGGGGGGTGGGGTGCTGGGAGACATGGGTGGGGGCCTGGTGGTGGCTGCCCCTGGTGGCTGGGGGGTGGGGGTGCTGGGAGACATGGGTGGGGGCCTGGTGGAGGCTGCCCCTGGTGGCTGCCGGGTGGGGGTGCTGGGAGACATGGGTGGGGGCCTGGTGGTGGGTGCCTCTGGTGGCTGGGGGTGGGGGTGCTGGGAGACATGGGTGGGGGCCTGCTGGAGGCTGCCCCTGCACTGCTTGGGGGTGGGGGTGGTGGGAGACATGGGTGGGGGCCTGGTGGTGGGTGCCCCACAGTGCTGGGGGGGTGGGGGTGGTTTGAGAAATGGGTGGGGGCCTGGTGGAGGCTGCCCCTGGTGGCGGGGGTTGGGTGTGGTGGGAGACATGGGTGGGGGCCTGGTGGAGGCTGCCCCTGGTGGCTGGGGGGTGGGGGTACTGGGACAAGGACTGAAAGGGACGACTTTGAGGAAATAGAGGGACACGGGATTTAACCCATGACTGGATTCAAGCTTTTGAGAACATTTAAGAGGACGGTTACATTGGCCCTGATTTGAGAAAGACGTTGGTTACGTTGAAACACGTGTCATCACTAAAGGGCAACAGTTTTCCATATAAATATTGGTGAATCAAAACACAAATCTTGTGTGGTACTTTATTTCCTTCTCCATCTGTATGGAGTAAAAACAACTTGGGCGCATGAGCAACACATAAGGGTAACATTTTGTGTTCTGGTGGTGGGTGCCCCTGCACTCTGGGGGGGGGGGGTGGTTTTAGACATGGGTGGGGGCCTGGTGGAGGCTGCCCCTGGTGGCTGAGGGGTGGGGTGGTGTGAGACATGGGTGGGGGCCTGGTGGAGGCTGCCTCTCCACTGCTGGGGGGGTGGGGGTGGTGGGAGACATGGGTGGGGGCCTGGTGGAGGCTGACCCTGCACTGCTGGGGGGTGGGGGTGGTGGGAGACATGGGTGGGGGCCTGGTGGAGGCTGCCCCTGCACTGCTGGGGGGTGGGGGTGCTGGGAGACATGGGTGGGGGCCTGGTGGAGGCTGCCCCTGGTGGCTGGGGGGTGGGGGTGCTAGGAGACATGGGTGGGGGCCTGGTGGAGGCTGCCCCTGCACTGCTGGGGGGGTGGGGGTGTTGGGAGACATGGGTGGGGGCCTGGTGGAGGCTGACCCTGCACTGCTGGGGGGTGGGGGTGGTGGGAGACATGGGTGGGGGCCTGGTGGAGGCTGCCCCTGCACTGGTGGGGGGTGGGGTGGTGGGAGACATGGGTGGGGGCCTGGTGGAGGCTGCCCCTGCACTGCTGGGGGGGTGGGGGTGGTGGGAGACATGGGTGGGGGCCTGATGGAGGCTGCCCCTGGTGGCTGGGGGGTGGGGATGCTGGGAAACATGGGTGGGGGCCTGGTGGAGGCTGCCCCTGCACTGCTGGGGGGTGGGGGTGCTGGGAGACATGGGTGGGGGCCTGGTGGAGGCTGCCCCTGGTGGCTGGGGGGTGGGGCTGCTGGGAGACATGGGTGGGGGCCTGGTGGAGGCTGCCCCTGGTGACTGGGGGGGTGGGGGTGCTGGGAGACATGGGTGGGGGCCTGGTGGTGGGTGCCCCTGCACTGCTGGGGGGTGGGGGTGGTGTGAGACATGGGTGGGGGCCTGGTGGAGGCTGCCCCTGCACTGCTGGGGGGTGGGGGTGGTGGGAGACATGGGTGGGGGCCTGGTGGAGGCTGCCCCTGGTGGCTGGGGGGTGGGGATGCTGGGAGACATGGGTGGGGGCCTGATGGAGGCTGCCCCTGGTGGCTGGGGGGTGGGGATGCTGGGAAACATGGGTGGGGGCCTGGTGGAGGCTGCCCCTGCACTGCTGGGGGGTGGGGGTGCTGGGAGACATGGGTGGGGGGCCTGGTGGAGGCTGCCCCTGGTGGCTGGGGGGTGGGGCTGCTGGGAGACATGGGTGGGGGCCTGGTGGAGGCTGCCCCTGGTGACTGGGGGGTGGGGGTGCTGGGAGACATGGGTGGGGGCCTGGTGGTGGGTGCCCCTGCACTGCTGGGGGGTGGGGGTGGTGTGAGACATGGGTGGGGGCCTGGTGGAGGCTGCCCCTGCACTGCTGGGGGGGTGGGGGTGGTGGGAGACATGGGTGGGGGCCTGGTGGAGGCTGCCCCTGGTGGCAGGAGGGTGGGGGTGCTGGGAGACATGGGTGGGGGCCTGGTGGAGGCTGCCCCTGCACTGCTGGGGGGTGGGTGCTGGGAGACATGGGTGGGGGGCTGGTGGAGGCTGCCCCTGGTGGCTGGGGGGTGGGGGTGCTGGGAGACATGGGTGGGGGCCTGGTGGATGCTGCCCCTGGTGGCTGGGGGGTGGGGTGGTGTGAGACATGGGTGGGGGCCTGGTGGAGGCTGCCCCTGCACTGCTGGGGGGTGGGGAGGGGGGAGACATGGGTGGGGGCCTGGTGGAGGCTGCCCCTGGTGGCTGGAGGGTGGGGGTGGTGGGAGACATGGGTGGGGGCCTGGTGGAGGCTGCCCCTGGTGGCTGGGGGTGGGGGTGGTGGGAGACATGGGTGGGGGCCTGGTGGAGGCTGCCTCTGGTGGCTGGGGGGTGGGGGTGGTGGGAGACATGGGTGGGGGCCTGGTGGAGGCTGCCCCTGGTGGCTGGGGGGTGGGGGTGCTGGGAGACATGGGTGGGGGCCTGGTGGTGGATGCCCCTGCACTGCTGGGGGGTGGGGGTGGTGTGAGACATGGGTGGGGGCCTGGTGGAGGCTGCTCCTGCACTGCTGGGGGGGTGGGGGTGGTGGGAGACATGGGTGGGGGCCTGGTGGTGGGTGCCCCTGCACTGCTGGGGGGTGGGGGTGGTGTGAGACATGGGTGGGGGCCTGGTGGAGGCTGACCCTGCCCTGCTGGGGGGTGGGGGTGGTGGGAGACATGGGTGGGGGCCTGGTGGAGGCTGCCCCTGGTGGCTGGGGGTGGGGGTGCTGGGAGACATGGGTGGGGGCCTGGTGGTGGGTGCCCCTGCACTGCTGGGGGATGGGGGTGGTGGGAGACATGGGTGGGGGCCTGGTGGAGGCTGCCCCTGCACTGCTGGGGGGTGGGGTGGTGGGAGACATGGGTGGGGGCCTGGTGGTGGGTGCCCCTGCACTGCTGGGGGGTGGGGGTGGTGTGAGACATGGGTGGGGGCCTGGTGGAGGCTGACCCTGGACTGCTGGGGGGGTGGGGGTGGTGGGAGACATGGGTGGGGGGCTGGTGGAGGCTGCCCCTGGTGGCTGGGGGGTGGGAGTGCTGGGAGACATGGGTGGGGGCCTGGTGGAGGCTGCCCCTGCACTGCTGGGGGGTGGGGGTGCTGGGAGACATGGGTGGGGGCCTGGTGGAGGCTGCCCCTGATGGCTGGGGGGTGGGGGCCTGGTGGAGGCTGCCCCTGCACTCCTGGGGGGGTGGGGGTGGTGGGAGACATGGGTGGGGGCCTGATGGTGGGTGCCCCACAGTGCTGGGGGGTGGGGGTGGTGGGGGACATGGGTGGGGGCCTGCTGGAGGCTGACCCTGGTGGCTGGTGGGTGGGAGTGGTGGGAGACATGGGTGGGGGCCTGGTGGAGGCTGCCCCTGGTGGCTGGGGGGTGGGGGTGCTGGGAGACATGAGTGGGGGCCTGGTGGTGGGTGCCCCTGCACTTCTGGGGGGTGGGGGGGTGGGAGACATGGGTGGGGGCCTGGTGGAGGCTGCCCCTGGTGGCTGGGGGTGGGGGTGCTGGGAGACATGGGTGGGGGCCTGGTGGAGGCTGCCCCTGCACTGCTGGGGGGGTGGGGGTGGTGGGAGACATGGGTGGGGGCCTGGTGGTGGGTGCCCCACAGTGCTGGGGGTGTGTGGGTGGTGGGAGACATGGGTGGGGGCCTGGTGGAGGCTGCCCCTGGTGGCTGGGGGGTGGGGGTGGTGGGAGACATGGGTGGGGGCCTGGTGGAGGCTGCCCCTGGTGGCTGGAGGGTGGGGGTGCTGGGAGACATGGGTGGGGGCCTGGTGGAGGCTGCCCCTGCACTGCTGGGGGGTGGGGGTGCTGGGAGATATGGGCGGGGGCCTGGTGGAGGCTGCCCCTGGTGGCTGGGGGGTGGGGGTGGTGGGAGACATGGGTGGGGGCCTGGTGGAGGCTGCCCCTGCACTGCTGGGGGGTGGGGGTGATGGGAGAAATGGGTGGGGGCCTGGTGGTGGGTGCCCCACAGTGCTGGGGGGTGGGGGTGGTGTGAGACATGGGTGGGGGCCTGGTGGAGGCTGCCCCTGGTGGCTGGGGGGTGGGGGTGGTGGGAGACATGGGTGGGGGACTGGTGGAGGCTGCCCCTGGTGGCTGGAGGTGGGGGTGCTGGGAGACATGGGTGGGGGCCTGGTGGAGGCTGCCCCTGCACTGCTGGGGGGTGGGGGTGCTGGGAGACATGGGTGGGGGCCTGGTGGAGGCTGCCCCTGGTGGGTGGGGGGTGGGGGTGCTGGGAGACATGGGTGGGGGCCTGGTGGAGCTGCCCCTGCACTGCTGGGGGGGTGGGGGTGGTGGGAGACATGGGTGGGGGCCTGGTGGTGGGTGCCCCACAGTGCTGGGGGGGTGGGGGTGGTGGGAGACATGGGTGGGGGCCTGGTGGAGGCTGCACCTGGTGGCTGGGGGGTGGGGGTGGTGGGAGACATGGGTGGGGGCCTGGTGGAGGCTGCCCCTGGTGGCTGGGGGGTGGGGGTGCTGGGAGACATGGGTGGGGGCCTGGGGGTGGGTGCCCCTGCACTGCTGGGGGGTGGGGGGTGGGAGACATGGGTGGGGGCCTGGTGGAGGCTGCCCCTGGTGGCTGGAGTGTGGGGGTGGTGGGAGACATGGGTGGGGGCCTGGTGGAGGCTGCCCCTGGTGGCTGGAGTGTGGGGGTGGTGGGAGACATGGGTGGGGGCCTGGTGGAGGCTGCCCCTGGTGGCTGGGGGGTGGGGGTGCTGGGAGACATGGGTGGGGGCCTGGTGGAGGCTGCCCCTGGTGGCTGGGGGGTGGGGGAGGGCTGGAAGACATGGGTGGGGGCCTGGTGGAGGCTGCCCCTGCACTGCTGGGGGGTGGGGGTGCTGGGAGACATGGGTGGGGGCCTGGTGGAGGCTGCCCCTGCACTGCTGGGGGTGGGGGTGCTGGGAGACATGGGTGGGGGCCTGGTGGAGGCTGCCCCTGCACTGCTGGGGGGTGGGGGTGCTGGGAGACATGGGTGGGGGCCTGGTGGAGGCTGCCCATGCACTGCTGGGGGGTGGTGGTGGTGGGAGACATGGGTGGGGGCCTGGTGGTGGGTGCCCCACAGTGCTGGGGGGGTGGGGGTGGTGGGAGACATGGGTGGGGGCCTGGTGGAGGCTGCCCCTGGTGGCTGGGGGGTGGGGGTGGTGGGAGACATGGGTGGAGGCCTGGTGGAGGCTGCCCCTGGTAGCTGGGGGTGGTGGGAGACATGGGTGGAGGCCTGGTGGAGGCTGCCCCTGCACTGCTGGGGGGGGTGGGGGTGGTGGGAGACATGGTTGGGGGCCTAGTGGAGGCTGCCCCTGGTGGCTGGGGGGTGGGGGTGATGTGAGACATGGGTGGGGGCCTGGTGGAGGCTGCCCCTGCACTGCTGGGGGGGGTGGGGGTGGTGGGAGACATGGTTGGGGGCCTAGTGGAGGCTGCCCCTGGTGGCTGGGGGGTGGGGGTGCTGGGTGACATGGGTGGGGGCCTGGTGGAGGCTGCCCCTGGTGGCTGGAGGGTGGGGGTGCTGGGAGACATGGGTGGGGGCCTGGTGGAGGCTGCCCCTGCACTGCTGGGGGGTGGGGGTGCTGGGAGACATGGGTGGGGGGCTGGTGGAGGCTGCCCCTGGTGGCTGGGGGGTGGGGGTGCTGGGAGACATGGGTGGGGGCCTGGTGGAGGCTGCCCCTGGTGGCTGGGGGGTGGGGGTGCTGGGAGACATGGGTGGGGGCCTGGTGGAGGCTGCCTATGCACTGCTGGGGGGGTGGGGGTGGTGGGAGACATGGGTGGGGGCCTGGTGGTGGGTGCTCCACAGTGCTGGGTGGGTGGGGGTGGTGGGAGACATGGGTGGGGGCCTGGTGGAGGCTGCCCCTGGTGGCTGGGGGGTGGGGGTGGTGGGAGACATGGGTGGAGGCCTGGTGGAGGCTGCCCCTGGTGGCTGGGGGGTGGGGGTGGTGGGAGACATGGGTGGGGGCCTGGTGGAGGCTGCCCCTGGTGGCTGGGGGGTGGGGGTGCTGGGAGACATGGGTGGGGGCTGGTGGAGGCTGCCCCTGCACTGCTGGGGGGTGGGGGTGCTGGGAGACATGGGTGGGGGCCTGGTGGAGGCTGCCCCTGGTGGCTGGGGAGTGGGGGTGCTGGGAGACATGGGTGGGGGCCTGCTGGAGGCTGCCCCTGCACTGCTTGGGGGTGGGGGTGGTGGGAGACATGGGTGGGGGCCTGGTGGTGGGTGCCCCACTGTGCTGGGGGGGTGGGGGTGGTGGGAGACATGGGTGGGGGCCTGGTGGAGGCTGCCCCTGGTGGCAGGGGTTGGGTGTGGTGGGAGACATGGGTGGGGGCCTGGTGGAGGCTGCCCCTGGTGGCTGGGGGGTGGGGGTACTGGGAGACATGGGTGGGGGCCTGGTGGTGGGTGCCCCGCACTGCTGGGGGGTGGGGGTGGTGTGAGACATGGGTGGGGGCCTGGTGGAGGCTGCCCCTGCACTGCTGGGGGGTGGTGGGAGACATGGGTGGGGGCCTGGGTGAGGCTGCCCCTGGTGGCTGGGGGTGCTGGGAGACATGGGTGGGGGCCTGATGGAGGCTGCCCCTGCACTGCTGGGGGGTGGGGTGCTGGGAGACATGGGTGGGGGCCTGGTGGTGGCTGCCCCTGGTGGCTGGGGGGTGGGGGTGCTGGGAGACATGGGTGGGGGCCTGGTGGAGGCTGCCCCTGGTGGCTGCCGGGTGGGGGTGCTGGGAGACATGGGTGGGGGCCTGGTGGAGGCTGCCCCTGCACTGCTGGGGGGTGGTTTTAGACATGGGTGGGGGCCTGGTGGAGGCTGCCCCTGGTGGCTGGGGGGTGGGGGTGGTGTGAGACATGGGTGGGGGCCTGGTGGAGGCTGCCTCTCCACTGCTGGGGGGGTGGGGGTGGTGGGAGACATGGGTGGGGGCCTGGTGGAGGCTGACCCTGCACTGCTGGGGGGTGGGGGTGGTGGGAGACATGGGTGGGGGCCTGGTGGAGGCTGCCCCTGCACTGCTGGGGGGTGGGGGTGCTGGGAGACATGGGTGGGGGCCTGGTGGAGGCTGCCCCTGGTGGCTGGGGGGTGGGGGTGCTAGGAGACATGGGTGGGGGCCTGGTGGAGGCTGCCCCTGCACTGCTGGGGGGTGGGGGTGTTGGGAGACATGGGTGGGGGCCTGGTGGAGGCTGACCCTGCACTGCTGGGGGGTGGGGGTGGTGGGAGACATGGGTTGGGGCCTGGTGGAGGCTGCCCCTGCACTGCTGGGGGGTGGGGGTGCTGGGAGACATGGGTGGGGGCCTGGTGGAGGCTGCCCCTGGTGGCTGGGGGGTGGGGGTGCTAGGAGACATGGGTGGGGGCCTGGTGGAGGCTGCCCCTGCACTGCTGGGGGGTGGGGGTGTTGGGAGACATGGGTGGGGGCCTGGTGGAGGCTGACCCTGCACTGCTGGGGGGTGGGGGTGGTGGGAGACATGGGTGGGGGCCTGGTGGAGGCTGCCCCTGCACTGGTGGGGGGTGGGGTGGTGGGAGACATGGGAGGTGGCCTGGTGGAGGCTGCCCCTGCACTGCTGGGGGGGTGGGGGTGGTGGGAGACATGGGTGGGGGCCTGGTGGAGGCTGCCCCTGGTGGCTGGGGGGTGGGGATGCTGGGAAACATGGGTGGGGGCCTGGTGGAGGCTGCCCCTGCACTGCTGGGGGGTGGGGGTGCTGGGAGACATGGGTGGGGGCCTGGTGGAGGCTGCCCCTGGTGGCTGGGGGGTGGGGCTGCTGGGAGACATGGGTGGGGGCCTGGTGGAGGCTGCCCCTGGTGACTGGGGGGTGGGGGTGCTGGGAGACATGGGTGGGGGCCTGGTGGTGGGTGCCCCTGCACTGCTGGGGGGTGGGGGTGGTGTGAGACATGGGTGGGGGCCTGGTGGAGGCTGCCCCTGCACTGCTGGGGGGGTGGGGGTGGTGGGAGACATGGGTGGGGGCCTGGTGGAGGCTGCCCCTGGTGGCTGGGGGGTGGGGATGCTGGGAAACATGGGTGGGGGCCTGGTGGAGGCTGCCCCTGCACTGCTGGGGGGTGGGGGTGCTGGGAGACATGGGTGGGGGCCTGGTGGAGGCTGCCCCTGGTGGCTGGGGGGTGGGGGTGCTGGGAGACATGGGTGGGGGCCTGGTGGAGGCTGCCCCTGGTGGCTGGGGGGTGGGGGTGCTGGGAGACATGGGTGGGGGCCTGGTGGTGGTTGCCCCTGCACTGCTGGGGGGTGGGGGTGGTGTGAGACATGGGTGGGGGCCTGGTGGAGGCTGCCCCTGCACTGCTGGGGGGGTGGGGTTGGTGGGAGACATGGGTGGGGGCCTGGTGGAGGCTGCCCCTGGTGGCAGGAGGGTGGGGGTGCTGGGAGACATGGGTGGGGGCCTGGTGGAGGCTGCCCCTGCACTGCTGGGGGGGTGGGTGCTGGGAGACATGGGTGTGGGGCTGGTGGAGGCTGCCCCTGGTGGCTGGGGGGTGGGGGTGCTGGGAGACATGGGTGGGGGCCTGGTGGATGCTGCCCCTGGTGGCTGGGGGGTGGGGGTGCTGGGAGACATGGGTGGGGCCTGGTGGTGGGTGCCCCTGCACTGCTGGGGGGTGGGGAGGTGGGAGACATGGGTGGGGGCCTGGTGGAGGCTGCCCCTGGTGGCTGGAGGGTGGGGGTGGTGGGAGACATGGGTGGGGGCCTGGTGGAGGCTGCCCCTGGTGGCTGGGGGGTGGGGGTGGTGGGAGACATGGGTGGGGGCCTGGTGGAGGCTGCCTCTGGTGGCTGGGGGGTGGGGGTGGTGGGAGACATGGGTGGGGGCCTGGTGGAGGCTGCCCCTTGTGGCTGGGGGGTGGGGGTGCTGGGAGACATGGGTGGGGGCCTGGTGGTGGATGCCCCTGCACTGCTGGGGGGTGGGGGTGGTGTGAGACATGGGTGGGGGCCTGGTGGAGGCTGCTCCTGCACTGCTGGGGGGGTGGGGGTGGTGGGAGACATGGGTGGGGGCCTGGTGGTGGGTGCCCCTGCACTGCTGGGGGGTGGGGGTGGTGTGAGACATGGGTGGGGGCCTGGTGGAGGCTGACCCTGCCCTGCTGGGGGGTGGGGGTGGTGGGAGACATGGGTGGGGGCCTGGTGGAGGCTGCCCCTGGTGGCTGGGGGGTGGGGGTGGTGGGAGACATGGGTGGGGGCCTGGTGGTGGGTGCCCCTGCACTGCTGGGGGATGGGGGTGGTGGGAGACATGGGTGGGGGCCTGGTGGAGGCTGCCCCTGCACTGCTGGGGGGTGGGGTGGTGGGAGACATGGGTGGGGGCCTGGTGGTGGGTGCCCCTGCACTGCTGGGGGGTGGGGGTGGTGTGAGACATGGGTGGGGGCCTGGTGGAGGCTGACCCTGCACTGCTGGGGGGGTGGGGGTGGTGGGAGACATGGGTGGGGGCCTGGTGGAGGCTGCCCCTGGTGGCTGGGGGGAGGGGGTGCTGGGAGACATGGGTGGGGGCCTGGTGGAGGCTGCCCCTGCACTGCTGGGGGGTGGGGGTGCTGGGAGACATGGGTGGGGGCCTGGTGGAGGCTGCCCCTGGTGGCTGGGGGGTGGGGGCCTGGTGGAGGCTGCCCCTGCACTCCTGGGGGGGTGGGGGTGGTGGGAGACATGGGTGGGGGCCTGATGGTGGGTGCCCCACAGTGATGGGGGGTGGGGGTGGTGGGGGACATGGGTGGGGGCCTGCTGGAGGCTGACCCTGGTGGCTGGTGGGTGGGAGTGGTGGGAGACATGGGTGGGGGCCTGGTGGAGGCTGCCCCTGGTGGCTGGGGGGTGGGGGTGCTGGGAGACATGGGTGGGGGCCTGGTGGTGGGTGCCCCTGCACTTCTGGGGGGTGGGGGGGTGGGAGACATGGGTGGGGGCCTGGTGGAGGCTGCCCTGGTGGCTGGGGGTGGGGGTGCTGGGAGACATGGGTGGGGGCCTGGTGGAGGCTGCCCCTGCACTGCTGGGGGGGTGGGGGTGGTGGGAGACATGGGTGGGGGCCTGGTGGTGGGTGCCCCACAGTGCTGGGGGTGTGTGGGTGGTGGGAGACATGGGTGGGGGCCTGGTGGAGGCTGCCCCTGGTGGCTGGGGGGTGGGGGTGGTGGGAGACATGGGTGGGGGCCTGGTGGAGGCTGCCCCTGGTGGCTGGAGGGTGGGGGTGCTGGGAGACATGGGTGGGGGCCTGGTGGAGGCTGCCCCTGCACTGCTGGGGGGTGGGGGTGCTGGGAGACATGGGCGGGGGCCTGGTGGAGGCTGCCCCTGGTGGCTGGGGGGTGGGGGTGGTGGGAGACATGGGTGGGGGCCTGGTGGAGGCTGCCCCTGCACTGCTGGGGGGTGGGGGTGATGGGAGAAATGGGTGGGGGCCTGGTGGTGGGTGCCCCACAGTGCTGGGGGTGGGGGTGGTGTGAGACATGGGTGGGGGCCTGGTGGAGGCTGCCCCTGGTGGCTGGGGGGTGGGGGTGGTGGGAGACATGGGTGGGGGCCTGGTGGAGGCTGCCCCTGGTGGCTGGGGGTGGGGGTGCTGGGAGACATGGGTGGGGGCCTGGTGGAGGCTGCCCCTGCACTGCTGGGGGGTGGGGGTGCTGGGAGACATGGGTGGGGGCCTGGTGGAGGCTGCCCCTGGTGGGTGGGGGGTGGGGGTGCTGGGAGACATGGGTGGGGGCCTGGTGGAGCTGCCCCTGCACTGCTGGGGGGGTGGGGGTGGTGGGAGACATGGGTGGGGGCCTGGTGGTGGGTGCCCCACAGTGCTGGGGGGGTGGAGGTGGTGGGAGACATGGGTGGGGGCCTGGTGGAGGCTGCATCTGGTGGCTGGGGGGTGGGGGTGGTGGGAGACATGGGTGGGGGCCTGGTGGAGGCTGCCCCTGGTGGCTGGGGGGTGGGGGTGCTGGGAGACATGGGTGGGGGCCTGGTGGTGGGTGCCCCTGCACTGCTGGGGGGTGGTGTGAGACATGGGTGGGGGCCTGGTGGAGGCTGCCCCTGCACTGCTGGGGGTGTGGGGGTGGTGGGAGACATGGGTGGGGGCCTGGTGGAGGCTGCCCCTGGTGGCTGGAGGGTGGGGGTGCTGGGAGACATGGGTGGGGGCCTGGTGGAGGCTGCCCCTGCACTGCTGGGGGGTGGGGGTGCTGGGAGACATGGGTGGGGGGCTGGTGGAGGCTGCCCCTGGTGGCTGGGGGGTGGGGGTGCTGGGAGACATGGGTGGGGGCCTGGTGGAGGCTGCCCCTGGTGGCTGGGGGTTGGGGGTGCTGGGAGACATGGGTGGGGGCCTGGTGGAGGCTGCACCTGGTGGCTGGGGGGTGGGGGTGGTGGGAGACATGGGTGGGGGCCTGGTGGAGGCTGCCCCTGGTGGCTGGGGGTCGGGGTGCTGGGAGACATGGGTGGGGGCCTGGTGGTGGGTGCCCCTGCACTGCTGGGGGGGGTGGTGTGAGACATGGGTGGGGGCCTGGTGGAGGCTGCCCCTGCACTGCTGGGGGGTGGGGGTGCTGGGAGACATGGGTGGGGGGCTGGTAGAGGCTGCCGCTGGTGGCTGAGGGGTGGGGGTGCTGGGAGACATGGGTGGGGGCCTGGTGGAGGCTGCCCCTGGTGGCTGGGGGTTGGGGGTGCTGGGAGACATGGGTGGGGGCCTGGTGGTGGGTGCCCCTGCACTGCTGGGGGCTGGGGAGGTGGGAGACATGGGTGGGGGCCTGGTGGAGACTGCCCCTGGTGGCTTGAGGGTGGGGGTGGTGGGAGACATGGGTGGGGGCCTGGTGGAGGCTGCCCCTGGTGGCTGGGGGGTGGGGGTGGTGGGAGACATGGGTGGGGGCCTGGTGGAGGCTGCCCCTGGTGGCTGGAGGGTGGGGGTGCTGGGAGACATGGGTGGGGGCCTGGTGGTGGGTGCCCCTGCACTGCTGGTGGTGGGGGTAGTGTGAGACATGGGTGGGGGCCTGGTGGAGGCTGCTCCTGCACTGCTGGGGGCGTGGGGTGGTGGGAGACATGGGTGGGGGCCTGGTGGTGGGTGCCCCTGCACTGCTGGGGGGTGGGGGTGGTGTGAGACATGGGTGGGGGCCTGGTGGAGGCTGACCCTGCACTGCTGGGGGGGTGGGGGTGGTGGGAGACATGGGTGCGGGCCTGGTGGAGGCTGCCCCTGGTGCTGGGGGGTGGGGGTGCTGGGAGACATGGGTGGGGGCCTGGTGGAGCTGCCCCTGCACTGCTGGGGGGGGTGGGGGTGGTGGGAGACATGGGTGGGGGCCTGGTGGTGGGTGCCCCACAGTGCTGGGGGGGTGGAGGTGGTGGGAGACATGGGTGGGGGCCTGGTGGAGGCTGCACCTGGTGGCTGGGGGGTGGGGGTGGTGGGAGACATGGGTGGGGGTCTGGTGGAGGCTGCCCCTGCACTGCTGGGGGGTGAGGGTGCTGGGAGACATGGGTGGGGGCCTGGTGGAGGCTGCCCCTGGTGGGTGGGGGGTGGGGGTGGTGGGAGACATGGGTGGGGGCCTGGTGGAGGCTGCCCCTGGTGGCTGGGGGTGGGGGTGCTGGGAGACATGGGTGGGGGCCTGGTGGAGGCTGCCCCTGCACTGCTGGGGGTGGGGGTGCTGGGAGACATGGGTGGGGGCCTGGTGGAGGCTGCCCCTGGTGGGTGGGGGGTGGGGGTGCTGGGAGACATGGGTGGGGGCCTGGTGGAGCTGCCCCTGCACTGCTGGGGGGGGTGGGGGTGGTGGGAGACATGGGTGGGGGCCTGGTGGTGGGTGCCCCACAGTGCTGGGGGGGTGGAGGTGGTGGGAGACATGGGTGGGGGCCTGGTGGAGGCTGCACCTGGTGGCTGGGGGGTGGGGGTGGTGGGAGACATGGGTGGGGGCCTGGTGGAGGCTGCCCCTGGTGGCTGGGGGGTGGGGGTGCTGGGAGACATGGGTGGGGGCCTGGTGGTGGGTGCCCCTGCACTGCAGGGGGGTGGTGTGAGACATGGGTGGGGGCCTGGTGAAGGCTGCCCCTGCACTGCTGGGGGTGTGGGGGTGGTGGGAGACATGGGTGGGGGCCTGGTGGAGGCTGCCCCTGGTGGCTGGAGGGTGGGGGTGCTGGGAGACATGGGTGGGGGCCTGGTGGAGGCTGCCCCTGCACTGCTGGGGGGTGGGGGTACTGGGAGACACGGGTGGGGGGCTGGTGGAGGCTGCCCCTGGTGGCTGGGGGGTGGGGGTGCTGGGAGACATGGGTGGGGGCCTGGTGGAGGCTGTCCCTGGTGGCTGGGGGTTGGGGGTGCTGGGAGACATGGGTGGGGGCCTGGTGGAGGCTGCACCTGGTGGCTGGGGGGTGGGGGTGGTGGGAGACATGGGTGGGGGCCTGGTGGAGGCTGCCCCTGGTGGCTGGGGGTCGGGGTGCTGGGAGACATGGGTGGGGGCCTGGTGGTGGGTGCCCCTGCACTGCTGGGGGGGTGGTGTGAGACATGGGTGGGGGCCTGGTGGAGGCTGCCCCTGCACTGCTGGGGGGTGGGGGTGCTGGGAGACATGGGTGGGGGGCTGGTAGAGGCTGCCGCTGGTGGCTGAGGGGTGGGGGTGCTGGGAGACATGGGTGGGGGCCTGGTGGAGGCTGCCCCTGGTGGCTGGGGGTTGGGGGTGCTGGGAGACATGGGTGGGGGCCTGGTGGTGGGTGCCCCTGCACTGCTGGGGGCTGGGGAGGTGGGAGACATGGGTGGGGGCCTGGTGGAGGCTGCCCCTGGTGGCTTGAGGGTGGGGGTGGTGGGAGACATGGGTGGGGGCCTGGTGGAGGCTGCCCCTGGTGGCTGGGGGGTGGGGGTGGTGGGAGACATGGGTGGGGGCCTGGTGGAGGCTGCCCCTGGTGGCTGGAGGGTGGGGGTGCTGGGAGACATGGGTGGGGGCCTGGTGGTGGGTGCCCCTGCACTGCTGGTGGTGGGGGTAGTGTGAGACATGGGTGGGGGCCTGGTGGAGGCTGCTCCTGCACTGCTGGGGGCGTGGGGTGGTGGGAGACATGGGTGGGGGCCTGGTGGTGGTTGCCCCTGCACTGCTGGGGGGTGGGGGTGGTGTGAGACATGGGTGGGGGCCTGGTGGAGGCTGACCCTGCACTGCTGGGGGGTGGGGGTGGTGGGAGACATGGGTGCGGGCCTGGTGGAGGCTGCCCCTGGTGCTGGGGGGTGGGGGTGCTGGGAGACAAGGGTGGGGGCCTGGTGGAAGATGCCCCTGCACTGCTGGGGGGTGGGGGAGCTGGGAGACATGGGTGGGGGCCTGGTGGAGGCTGCCCCTGGTGGATGGGGGGTGGGGGTGCTGGGAGACATGGGTGGGGGCCTGGTGGAGGCTGCCCCTGCTGGCTGGGGGGTGGGGGTGCTGGGAGACATGGGTGGGGGCCTGGTGGTGGGTGCCCCTGCACTGCTGGGGGTGGGGGTGGGAGACATGGGTGGGGGCCTGGTGGAGGCTGCCCCTGGTGGCTGGGGGGTGGGGGTGGTGTGAGACATGGGTGGGGGCCTGGTGGAGGCAGCCCCTGCACTGCTGGGGGGGTGGGGGTGGTGGGAGACATGGGTGGGGGCCTTGTGGTGGGTGCCCCTGCACTGCTGGGGGGTGGGGGTGGTGTGAGACATGGGTGGGGGCCTGGTAGAGGCTGACCCTGCACTGCTGGGGGGGTGGGGGTGGTGGGAGACATGGGTGGGGGCCTGGTGGAGGCTGTCCCTGCACTGCTGGGGGTGGGGGTGCTGGGAGACATGGGTGGGGGCCTGGTGGAGGCTTCCCCTGGTGGCTGGGGGTGGGGGTGCTGGGAGACATGGGTGGGGGCCTGGTGGAGGCTGCCCCTGCACTGCTGGGGGGTGGGGGTGGTGGGAGACATGGGCGGGGGCCTGGTGGAGGCTGCCCCTGGTGGCTGGAGGGTGGGGGTGCTGGGAGACATGGGTGGGGGCCTTTTGGTGGGTGCCCCTGCACTGCTGGGGGTGGGGGTAGTGTGAGACATGGGTGGGGGCCTGGTGGAGGCTGCTCCTGCACTGCTGGGGGGTGGGGGTGGTGTGAGACATGGGTGGGGGCCTGGTGGAGGCTGACCCTGCACTGCTGGGGGGGTGGGGGTGGTGGGAGACATGGGTGCGGGCCTGGTGGAGGCTGCCCCTGGTGCTGGGGGGTGGGGGTGCTGGGAGACAAGGGTGGGGGCCTGGTGGAAGCTGCCCCTGCACTGCTGGGGGGTGGGGGTGCTGGGAGACATGGATGGGGGCCTGGTGGAGGCTGCCCCTGGTGGATGGGGGTGGGGGTGCTGGGAGACATGGGTGGGGGCCTGTTGGAGGCTGCCCCTGCTGGCCAGGGGGGTGGGGGTGCTGGGAGACATGGGTGGGGGCCTGGTGGTGGGTGCCCCTGCACTGCTGGGGGTGGGGGTGGGAGACATGGGTGGGGGCCTGGTGGAGGCTGCCCCTGGTGGCTAGGGGGTGGGGGTGGTGTGAGACATGGGTGGGGCCCTGGTGGAGGCAGCCCCTGCACTGCTGGGGGGGTGGGGGTGGTGGGAGACATGGGTGGGGGCCTGGTGGTGGGTGCCCCTGCACTGCTGGGGGTGGGGGTGGTATGAGACATGGGTGGGGGCCTGGTGGAGGCTGACCCTGCACTGCTGGGGGGGTGGGGGTGGTGGGAGACATGGGTGGGGGCCAGGTGGAGGCTGCCCCTGCACTGCTGGGGGTGGGGGTGCTGGGAGACATGGGTGGGGGCCTGGTGGAGGCTTCCCCTGGTGGCTGGGGGTGGGGGTGCTGGGAGACATGGGTGGGGGCCTGGTGGAGGCTGCCCCTGCACTGCTGGGGGGTGGGGGTGGTGGGAGACATGGGCGGGGGCCTGGTGGTGGGTGCCCCTCAGTGCTGGGGGGGTGGGGGTGGTGGGAGACATGGGTGGGGGCCTGGTGGAGGCTGCCCCTGGTGGCTGGGGGGTGGGGGTGGTGGGAGACATGAGTGGAGGCCTGGTGGAGGCTGCCCCTGGTGGCTGGGGGTGGGGGTGCTGGGAGACATGGGTGGGGCCTGGTGGTGGGTGCCCCTGCACTGCTGGGGGGTGGGGGTGGTGTGAGACATGGGTGGGGCCCTAGTGGAGGCTGCCCCTGCACTGCTGGGGGGTGGGGGTGGTGGGAGACATGGGTGGAGTCCTGGTGGAGGCTGCCCCTGGTGGCTGGGGGGTGGGGGTGCTGGGAGACATGGGTGGGGGCCTGGTGGAGGCTGCCCCTGCACTGCTGGGGGGGCGCTGGGAGACATGGGCGGGGGCCTGGTGGAGGCTGCCCCTGGTGGCTGGGGGGTGGGGGTGCTGGGAGACATGGGTGGGGGCCTGGTGGAGGCTGCCCCTGGTGGCTGGGGGGTGGGGGTGCTGGGAGACATGGGTGGGGGCCTGGTGGTGGGTGCCCCTGCACTGCTGGGGGGTGGGGGGGTGGGAGACATGGGTGGGGGCCTGGTGGAGGCTGCCCCTGGTGGCTGGAGGGTGGGGGTGGAGGGAGACATGGGTGGGGGCCTGGTGGAGGCTGCCCCCGGTGGCTGGGGGGTGGGGGTGGTGGGAGACATGGGTGGGGGCCTGGTGGTGGGTGCCCCACAGTGCTGGGGGTGTGGGGGTGGTGGGAGACATGGGTGGGGGCCTGGTGGAGGCTGCCTCTGGTGGCTGGGGGGTGGGGGTGGTGGGAGACATGGGTGGGGGCCTGGTGGAGGCTGCCCCTGCACTGCTGGGGGTGGGGGGGTGGGAGACATGGGTGGGGGCCTGGTGGAGGCTGCCCCTGGTGGCTGGGGGGTGGGGGTGGTGGGGAACATGAGTTGGACATGGGTGGGGGCCTGGTGGAGGCTGCCCCTGGTGGCTGGGAGGTGGGGGTGCTGGGAGACATGGGTGAGGGCCTGGTGGAGGCTGCCCCTGGTGGCTGGGGGGTGGGGGTGCTGGGAGACATGGGTGGGGGCCTGGTGGTGGGTGCCCCTGCACTGCTGGGGGGTGGGGGTGGTGTGAGACATGGGTGGGGGCCTGGTGGAGGCGGCCCCTGCACTGCTGGGGGGCTGGGGGTGGTGGGAGACATGGGGGGTGCCTGGTGGTGGGTGCCCCTGCACTGCTGGGGGGTGGGGGTGGTGTGAGACATGGGTGGGGGCCTGGTGGAGGCTGACCCTGCACTGCTGGGGGGGGTGGGGGTGGTGGGAGACATGGGTGGGGGCCTGGTGGAGGCTGCCCCTGGTGGCTGGGGGGAGGGGGTGCTGGGAGACATGGGTGGGGCCTGGTGGTGGGTGCCCCTGCACTGCTGGGGGGTGGGGGTAGTGGGAGACATGGGTGGGGGCCTGGTGGAGGCTGCCCCTGCACTGCTGGGGGGGGTGGGGGTGGTGGGAGACATGGGTGGGGCCTGGTGGTGGGTGCCCCTGCACTGCTGGGGGGTGGGGGTGGTGGGAGACATGGGTGGGGGCCTGGTGGAGGCTGACCCTGCACTGCTGGGGGGTGGGGGTGGTGGGAGACATGGGTGGGGGCCTGGTGGAGGCTGCCCCTGCACTGCTGGGGGGTGGGGGTGCTGGGAGACATGGGTGGGGGCCTGGTGGAGGCTGCCCCTGGTGGCTGGGGGGTGGGGGTGCTGGGAGACATGGGTGGGGGCCTGGTGGAGACTGCGCCTGCACTGCTGGGGGGTGGGGGTGTTGGGAGACATGGGTGGGGGCCTGGTGGTGGGTGCCCCACAGTGCTGGGGGGGTGGGGTGGTGGGAGACATGGGTGGGGGCCTGGCGGAGGCTGCCCCTGGTGGCTGGGGGGTGGGGGTGGTGGGAGACATGGGTGGAGGCCTGGTGGAGGCTGCCCCTCGTGGCTGGGATGTGGGGGTGCTGGGAGACATGGGTGGGGGCCTGGTGGTGGGTGCCCCTGCACTGCTGGGGGGTGCGGGTGGTGTGAGACATGGGTGGGGGCCTGGTGGAGGCTGCCCCAGCACTGCTGGGGGGGTGGGGGTGGTGGGAGACATGGGTGGGGGCCTGGTGGAGGCTGCCCCTGGTGGCTGGGGGGTGGGGATGCTGGGAAACATGGGTGGGGGCCTGGTGGAGGCTGCCCCTGCACTGCTGGGGGGTGGGGGTGCTGGGAGACATGGGTGGGGGCCTGGTGGAGGCTGCCCCTGGTGGATGGGGGGTGGGGGTGCTGGGAGACATGGGTGGGGGCCTGGTGGAGGCTGCCCCAGGTGGCTGGGGGTGGGGGTGCTGGGAGACATGGGTGGGGGCCTGGTGGTGGGTGCCCCTGCACTGCTGGGGGGTGGGGGTGGTGTGAGACATGGGTGGGGGCCTGGTGGAGGCTGCCCCTGCACTGCTGGGGGGGGTGGGGGTGGTGGGAGACATGGGTGGGGGCCTGGTGGAGGCTGCCCCTGGTGGCTGGAGGGTGGGGGTGCTGGGAGACATGGGTGGGGGCCTGGTGGAGGCTGCCCCTGCACTGCTGGGGGGTGGGTGCTGGGAGACATGGGTGGGGGGCTGGTGGAGGCTGCCCCTGGTGGCTGGGGGGTGGGGGTGCTGGGAGACATGGGTGGGGGCCTGGTGGATGCTGCCCCTGGTGGCTGGGGGGTGGGGGTGCTGGGAGACATGGGTGGGGGCCTGGTGGAGGCTGCCCCTGCACTGCTGGGGGGGTGGGGGTGGTGGGAGACATGGGTGGGGGCCTGGTGGAGGCTGCCCCTGGTGGCTGGGGGGTGGGGGTGCTGGGAGACATGGGTGGGGGCCTGGTGGTGGGTGCCCCTGCACTGCTGGGGGGTGGGGGTGGTGGGAGACATGGGTGGGGGCCTGGTGGAGGCTGCCCCTGCACTGCTGGGGGATGGGGTGGTGGGAGACATGGGTGGGGGCCTGGTGGTGGGTGCCCCTGCACTGCTGGGGGGTGGGGGTGGTGTGAGACATGGGTGGGGGACTGGTGGAGGCTGACCCTGCACTGCTGGGGGGGTGGGGGTGGTGGGAGACATGGGTGGGGGCCTGGTGGAGGCTGCCCCTGGTGGCTGGGGGGTGGGGGTGCTGGGAGACATGGGTGGGGGCCTGGTGGAGGCTGCCCCTGCACTGCTGGGGGGGGTGGGGTGCTGGGAGACATGGGTGGGGGCCTGGTGGAGGCTGCCCCTGGTGGCTGGGGTGGGGGTGCTGGGAGACATGGGTGGGGGCCTGCTGGAGGCTGCCCCTGCACCGCTGGGGGGGTGGGGGTGGTGGGAGTCATGGGTGGGGGCCTGGTGGTGGGTGCCCCACAGTGCTGGGGGGTGGGGGTGGTGGGAGACATGGGTGGGGGCTTGGTGGAGGCTGCCCCTGGTGGCTGGGGGGGTGGGGGTGCTGGGAGTCATGGGTGGGGGCCTGGTGGTGGGTGCCCCGCACTGCTGGGGGGTGGGGGTGGTGTGAGACATGGGTGGGGGCCTGGTGGAGGCTGCCCCTGCACTGCTGGGGGGGTGGTGGGAGACATGGGTGGGGGCCTGGTGGAGGCTGCCCCTGGTGGCTGGGGGGTGGGGGTGCTGGGAGACATGGGTGGGGGCCTGGTGGAGGCTGCCCCTGCACTGCTGGGGGGTGGGGTGCTGGGAGACATGGGTGGGGGCCTGGTGGAGGCTGCCCCTGGTGGCTGGGGGGTGGGGGTGCTGGGAGACATGGGTGGGGGCCTGGTGGAGGCTGCCCCTGGTGGCTGCGGGGTGGGGGTGCTGGGAGACATGGGTGGGGGCCTGGTGGTGGGTGCCCCTGCACTGCTGGGGGGTGGGGGGTTATTTTAGACATGGGTGGGGGCCGGGTGGAGGCTGCCCCTGGTGGCTGGGGGGTGGGGGTGCTGGGAGACATGGGTGGGGGCCTGGTGGAGGCTGCCCCTGCACTGCTGGGGGGGCGGGGGTGTTGGGAGACATGGGTGGGGGCCTGGTGGTGGGTGCCCCACAGTGCTGGGGGGGTGGGGTGGTGGGAGACATGGGTGGGGGCCTGGTGGAGGCTGCCCCTGGTGGCTGGGGGGTGGGGGTGGTGGGGACATGGGTGGAGGCCTGGTGGAGGCTGCCCCTCATGGCTGGGATGTGGGGGTGCTGGGAGACATGGGTGCGGGCCTGGTGGTGGGTGCCCCTGCACTGCTGGGGGGTGGGGTGGTGTGAGACATGGGTGGGGGCCTGGTGGAGGCTGCCCCTGCACTGAAGGGGGGGTGGGGGTGGTGGGAGACATGGGTGGGGGCCTGGTGGAGGCTGCCCCTGGTGGCTGGGGGGTGGGGGTGCTGGGAAGCATGGGTGGGGGCCTGGTGGAGGCTGCCCCTGCACTGCTGGGGGGTGGGGGTGCTGGGAGACATGGGTGGGGGCCTGGTGGAGGCTGCCCCTGGTGGCTGGGGGGTGGGGGTGCTGGGAGACATGGGTGGGGGCCTGGTGGAGGCTGCCCCTGGTGGCTGGGGGGTGGGGGTGCTGGGAGACATGGGTGGGGGCCTGGTGGAGGCTGCCTCTGCACTGCTGGGGGGGTGGGGGTGGTGGGAGACATGGGTGGGGGCCTGGTGGAGGCTCCCCCTGGTGGCTGGGGGGTGGGGGTGCTGGGAGACATGGGTGGGGGCCTGGTGGTGGGTGCCCCTGCACTGCTGGGGGGTGGGGGGTGGGAGACATGGGTGGGGGCCTGGTGGAGGCTGCCCCTGGTGGCTGGAGGGTGGGGGTGGTGGGAGACATGGGTGGGGGTCTGGTGGAGGCTGCCCCTGGTGGCTGGGGGGTGGGGGTGCTGGGAGACATGGGTGGGGGCCTGGTGGAGGCTGCCCCTGGTGGCTGGGGGGTGGGGGAGGGCTGGAAGACATGGGTGGGGGCCTGGTGGAGGCTGCCCCTGCACTGCTGGGGGGTGGGGGTGCAGGGAGACATGGGTGGGGGCCTGGTGGAGGCTGCCCCTGCACTGCTGGGGGGTGGGGGTGCTGGGAGACATGGGTGGGGGCCTGGTGGAGGCTGCCCCTGCACTGCTGGGGGGTGGGGGTGCTGGGAGACATGGGTGGGGGCCTGGTGGAGGCTGCCCATGCACTGCTGGGGGGTGGGGGTGGTGGGAGACATGGGTGGGGGCCTGGTGGTGGGTGCCCCACAGTGCTGGGGGGTGGGGGTGGTGGGAGACATGGGTGGGGGCCTGGTGGAGGCTGCCCCTGGTGGCTGGGGGGTGGGGGTGGTGGGAGACATGGGTGGAGGCCTGGTGGAGGCTGCCCCTGGTGGCTGGGGGGTGGGGGTGGTGGGAGACATGGGTGGAGGCCTGGTGGAGGTTGCCCCTGGTGGCTGGGGGGTGGGGGTGCTCGGAGACATGGGTGGGGGCCGGGTGGTGGGTGCCCCTGCACGGCTGGGGGGTGGGGGTGATGTGAGACATGGGTGGGGTCCTGGTGGAGGCTGCCCCTGCACTGCTGGGGGGGTGGGGGTGGTGGGAGACATGGGTGGGGGCCTAGTGGAGGCTGCCCCTGGTGGCTGGGGGGTGGGGGTGCTGGGTGATATGGGTGGGGGCCTGGTGGAGGCTGCCCCTGGTGGCTGGGGGGTGGGGGTGCCTGGAGACATGGGTGGGGGCCTGGTGGAGGCTGCCCCTGCACTGCTGGGGGGTGGGGGTGGTGGGAGACATGGGTGGGGGCCTGGTGGAGGCTGCCCCTGGTGGCTGGGGGGTGGGGGTGCTGGGAGACATGGGTGGGAGCCTGGTGGTGGGTGCCCCTGCACTGCTGGGGGGTGGGGGGTGGGAGACATGGGTGGGGGCCTGGTGGAGGCTGCCCCTGGTGGCTGGAGGGTGGGGGTGGTGGGAGACATGGGTGGGGGCCTGGTGGAGGCTGCCCCTGGTGGCTGGGGGGTGGGGGTGCTGGGAGACATGGGTGGGGGCCTGGTGGAGGCTGCCCCTGGTGGCTGGGGGTGGGGGTGCTGGGAGACATGGGTGGGGGCCTGGTGGAGGCTGCCCATGCACTGCTGGGGGGGGTGGTGGGAGACATGGGTGGGGGCCTGGTGGTGGGTGCCCCACAGTGCTGGGGGGGTGGGGGTGGTGGGAGACATGGGTGGGGGCCTGGTGGAGGCTGCCCCTGGTGGCTGGGGGCTGGGGGTGGTGGGAGACATGGGTGGAGGACTGGTGGAGGCTGCCCCTGGTGGCTGGGGGGTGGGGTGGTGGGAGACATGGGTGGGGGCCTGGTGGAGGCTGCCCCTGGTGGCTGGGGGGTGGGGGTGCTGGGAGACATGGGTGGGGGCTGGTGGAGGCTGCCCCTGCACTGCTGGGGGGTGGGGGTGCTGGGAGACATGGGTGGGGGCCTGGTGGAGGCTGCCCCTGGTGGCTGGGGGGTGGGGGTGCTGGGAGACATGGGTCGGGGCCTGCTGGAGGCTGCCCCTGCACTGCTTGGGGGTGGGGGTGGTGGGAGACATGGGTGGGGGCCTGGTGGTGGGTGCCCCACAGTGCTGGGGGGGTGGGGGTGGTGGGAGACATGGGTGGGGGCCTGGTGGAGGCTGCCCCTGGTGGCTGGGGGTTGGGTGTGGTGGGAGACATGGGTGGGGGCCTGGTGGAGGCTGCCCCTGGTGGCTGGGGGGTGGGGTGCTGGGAGACATGGGTGGGGGCCTGGTGGTGGGTGCCCCGCACTGCTGGGGGGTGGGGGTGGTGTGAGACATGGGTGGGGGCCTGGTGGAGGCTGCCCCTGCACTGCTGGGGGGGTGGTGGGAGACATGGGTGGGGGCCTGGGTGAGGCTGCCCCTGGTGGCTGGGGGTGCTGGGAGACATGGGTGGGGGCCTGATGGAGGCTGCCCCTGCACTGCTGGGGGGTGGGGTGCTGGGAGACATGGGTGGGGGCCTGGTGGTGGCTGCCCCTGGTGGCTGGGGAGTAGGGGTGCTGGGAGACATGGGTGGGGGCCTGGTGGAGGCTGCCCCTGGTGGCTGCCGGGTGGGGGTGCTGGGAGACATGGGTGGGGGCCTGGTGGTGGGTGCCCCTGCACTGCTGGGGGGTGGGGGGTGGTTTTAGACATGGGTGGGGGCCTAGTGGAGGCTGCCCCTGGTGGCTGGGGGGTGGGGGTGGTGTGAGATATGGGTGGGGGCCTGGTGGAGGCTGCCTCTGCACTGCTGGGGGGGTGGGGGTGGTGGGAGACATGGGTGGGGGCCTGGTGGAGGCTGACCCTGCACTGCTGGGGGGTGGGGGTGGTGGGAGACATGGGTGGGGGCCTGGTGGAGGCTGCCCCTGCACTGCTGGGGGGTGGGTGTGCTGGGAGACATGGGTGGGGGCCTGGTGGAGGCTGCCCCTGGTGGCTGGGGGGTGGGGGTGCTAGGAGACATGGGTGGGGGCCTGGTGGAGGCTGCCCCTGCACTGCTGGGGGGGTGGGGGTGTTGGGAGACATGGGTGGGGGCCTGGTGGAGGCTGACCCTGCACTGCTGGGGGGTGGGGGTGGTGGGAGACATGGGTGGGGGCCTGGTGGAGGCTGCCCCTGCACTGCTGGGGGGTGGGGTGGTGGGAGACATGGGTGGGGGCCTGGTGGAGGCTGCCCCTGCACTGCTGGGGGGGTGGGGGTGGTGGGAGACATCGGTGGGGGCCTGGTGGAGGCTGCCCCTGGTGGCTGGGGGGTGGGGATGCTGGGAAACATGGGTGGGGGCCTGGTGGAGGCTGCCCCTGGTGGCTGGGGGGTGGGGGTGCTGGGAAGCATGGGTGGGGGCCTGGTGAAGGCTGCCCCTGCACTGCTGGGGGGTGGGGGTGCTGGGAGACATGGGTGGGGGCCTGGTGGAGGCTGCCCCTGGTGGCTGGGGGGTGGGGGTGCTGGGAGACATGGGTGGGGGCCTGGTGGAGGCTGCCCCTGGTGGCTGGGGGGTGGGGGTGCTGGGAGACATGGGTGGGGGCCTGGTGGAGGCTGCCTCTGCACTGCTGGGGGGGTGGGGGTGGTGGGAGACATGGGTGGGGGCCTGGTGGAGGCTCCCCCTGGTGGCTGGGGGGTGGGGGTGCTGGGAGACATGGGTGGGGGCCTGGTGGTGGGTGCCCCTGCACTGCTGGGGGGTGGGGGGTGGGAGACATGGGTGGGGGCCTGGTGGAGGCTGCCCCTGGTGGCTGGAGGGTGGGGGTGGTGGGAGACATGGGTGGGGGTCTGGTGGAGGCTGCCCCTGGTGGCTGGGGGGTGGGGGTGCTGGGAGACATGGGTGGGGGCCTGGTGGAGGCTGCCCCTGGTGGCTGGGGGGTGGGGGAGGGCTGGAAGACATGGGTGGGGGCCTGGTGGAGGCTGCCCCTGCACTGCTGGGGGGTGGGGGTGCTGGGAGACATGGGTGGGGGCCTGGTGGAGGCTGCCCCTGCACTGCTGGGGGGTGGGGGTGCTGGGAGACATGGGTGGGGGCCTGGTGGAGGCTGCCCCTGCACTGCTGGGGGGTGGGGGTGCTGGGAGACATGGGTGGGGGCCTGGTGGAGGCTGCCCATGCACTGCTGGGGGGTGGGGGTGGTGGGAGACATGGGTGGGGGCCTGGTGGTGGGTGCCCCACAGTGCTGGGGGGGTGGGGGTGGTGGGAGACATGGGTGGGGGCCTGGTGGAGGCTGCCCCTGGTGGCTGGGGGGTGGGGGTGGTGGGAGACATGGGTGGAGGCCTGGTGGAGGCTGCCCCTGGTGGCTGGGGGGTGGGGGTGGTGGGAGACATGGGTGGAGGCCTGGTGGAGGCTGCCCCTGGTGGCTGGGGGGTGGGGGTGCTCGGAGACATGGGTGGGGGCCGGGTGGTGGGTGCCCCTGCACGGCTGGGGGGTGGGGGTGATGTGAGACATGGGTGGGGGCCTGGTGGAGGCTGCCCCTGCACTGCTGGGGGGGGTGGGGGTGGTGGGAGACATGGGTGGGGGCCTAGTGGAGGCTGCCCCTGGTGGCTGGGGGGTGGGGGTGCTGGGTGACATGGGTGGGGGCCTGGTGGAGGCTGCCCCTGGTGGCTGGGGGGTGGGGGTGCTGGGAGACATGGGTGGGGGCCTGGTGGAGGCTGCCCCTGCACTGCTGGGGGGTGGGGGTGGTGGGAGACATGGGTGGGGGCCTGGTGGAGGCTGCCCCTGGTGGCTGGGGGGTGGGGGTGCTGGGAGACATGGGTGGGAGCCTGGTGGTGGGTGCCCCTGCACTGCTGGGGGGTGGGGGGTGGGAGACATGGGTGGGGGCCTGGTGGAGGCTGCCCCTGGTGGCTGGAGGGTGGGGGTGGTGGGAGACATGGGTGGGGGCCTGGTGGAGGCTGCCCCTGGTGGCTGGGGGGTGGGGGTGCTGGGAGACATGGGTGGGGGCCTGGTGGAGGCTGCCCCTGGTGGCTGGTGGGTGGGGGAGGGCTGGAAGACATGGGTGGGGGCCTGGTGGAGGCTGCCCCTGCACTGCTGGGGGTGGGTGTGCTGGGAGACATGGGTGGGGGCCTGGTGGAGGCTGCCCCTGGTGGCTGGGGGGTGGGGGTGCTGGGAGACATGGGTGGGGGCCTGGTGGAGGCTGCCCATGCACTGCTGGGGGGGGTGGTGGGAGACATGGGTGGGGGCCTGGTGGTGGGTGCCCCACAGTGCTGGGGGGGTGGGGGTGGTGGGAGACATGGGTGGGGGCCTGGTGGAGGCTGCCCCTGGTGGCTGGGGGGTGGGGGTGGTGGGAGACATGGGTGGAGGACTGGTGGAGGCTGCCCCTGGTGGCTGGGGGGTGGGGTGGTGGGAGACATGGGTGGGGGCCTGGTGGAGGCTGCCCCTGGTGGCTGGGGGGTGGGGGTGCTGGGAGACATGGGTGGGGGCTGGTGGAGGCTGCCCCTGCACTGCTGGGGGGTGGGGGTGCTGGGAGACATGGGTGGGGGCCTGGTGGAGGCTGCCCCTGGTGGCTGGGGGGTGGGGGTGCTGGGAGACATGGGTCGGGGCCTGCTGGAGGCTGCCCCTGCACTGCTTGGGGGTGGGGGTGGTGGGAGACATGGGTGGGGGCCTGGTGGTGGGTGCCCCACAGTGCTGGGGGGGTGGGGGTGGTGGGAGACATGGGTGGGGGCCTGGTGGAGGCTGCCCCTGGTGGCTGGGGGTTGGGTGTGGTGGGAGACATGGGTGGGGGCCTGGTGGAGGCTGCCCCTGGTGGCTGGGGGGTGGGGTGCTGGGAGACATGGGTGGGGGCCTGGTGGTGGGTGCCCCGCACTGCTGGGGGGTGGGGGTGGTGTGAGACATGGGTGGGGGCCTGGTGGAGGCTGCCCCTGCACTGCTGGGGGGGTGGTGGGAGACATGGGTGGGGGCCTGGGTGAGGCTGCCCCTGGTGGCTGGGGGTGCTGGGAGACATGGGTGGGGGCCTGATGGAGGCTGCCCCTGCACTGCTGGGGGGTGGGGTGCTGGGAGACATGGGTGGGGGCCTGGTGGTGGCTGCCCCTGGTGGCTGGGGAGTAGGGGTGCTGGGAGACATGGGTGGGGGCCTGGTGGAGGCTGCCCCTGGTGCCTGCCGGGTGGGGGTGCTGGGAGACATGGGTGGGGGCCTGGTGGTGGGTGCCCCTGCACTGCTGGGGGGTGGGGGGTGGTTTTAGACATGGGTGGGGGCCTAGTGGAGGCTGCCCCTGGTGGCTGGGGGGTGGGGGTGGTGTGAGATATGGGTGGGGGCCTGGTGGAGGCTGCCTCTGCACTGCTGGGGGGGTGGGGGTGGTGGGAGACATGGGTGGGGGCCTGGTGGAGGCTGACCCTGCACTGCTGGGGGGTGGGGGTGGTGGGAGACATGGGTGGGGGCCTGGTGGAGGCTGCCCCTGCACTGCTGGGGGGTGGGGGTGCTGGGAGACATGGGTGGGGGCCTGGTGGAGGCTGCCCCTGGTGGCTGGGGGGTGGGGGTGCTAGGAGACATGGGTGGGGGCCTGGTGGAGGCTGCCCCTGCACTGCTGGGGGGGTGGGGGTGTTGGGAGACATGGGTGGGGGCCTGGTGGAGGCTGACCCTGCACTGCTGGGGGGTGGGGGTGGTGGGAGACATGGGTGGGGGCCTGGTGGAGGCTGCCCCTGCACTGCTGGGGGGTGGGGTGGTGGGAGACATGGGTGGGGGCCTGGTGGAGGCTGCCCCTGCACTGCTGGGGGGGTGGGGGTGGTGGGAGACATGGGTGGGGGCCTGGTGGAGGCTGCCCCTGGTGGCTGGGGGGTGGGGATGCTGGGAAACATGGGTGGGGGCCTGGTGGAGGCTGCCCCTGCACTGCTGGGGGGTGGGGGTGCTGGGAGACATGGGTGGGGGCCTGGTGGAGGCTGCCCCGGGTGGCTGGGGGGTGGGGGTGCTGGGAGACATGGGTGGGGGCCTGGTGGAGGCTGCCCCTGGTGGCTGGGGGGTGGGGGTGCTGGGAGACATGGGTGGGGGCCTGGTGGTGGGTGCCCCTGCACTGCTGGGGGGTGGGGGTGGTGTGAGACATGGGTGGGGGCCTGGTGGAGGCTGCCCCTGCACTGCTGGGGGGGTGGGGGTGGTGGGAGACATGGGTGGGGGCCTGGTGGAGGCTGCCCCTGGTGGCTGGGGGGTGGGGATGCTGGGAAACATGGGTGGGGGCCTGGTGGAGGCTGCCCCTGCACTGCTGGGGGGTGGGGGTGCTGGGAGACATGGGTGGGGGCCTGGTGGAGGCTGCCCCTGGTGGCTGGGGGGTGGGGGTGCTGGGAGACATGGGTGGGGGCCTGGTGGTGGGTGCCCCTGCACTGCTGGGGGGTGGGGGTGGTGTGAGACATGGGTGGGGGCCTGGTGGAGGCTGCCCCTGCACTGCTGGGGGGGTGGGGTTGGTGGATGACATGGGTGGGGGCCTGGTGGAGGCTGCCCCTGGTGGCAGGAGGGTGGGGGTGCTGGGAGACATGGGTGGGGGCCTGGTGGAGGCTGCCCCTGCACTGCTGGGGGGGTGGGTGCTGGGAGACATGGGTGGGGGGCTGGTGGAGGCTGCCCCTGGTGGCTGGGGGTGGGGGTGCTGGGAGACATGGGTGGGGGCCTGGTGGATGCTGCCCCTGGTGGCTGGGGGGTGTGGGTGCTGGGAGACATGGGTGGGGGCCTGGTGGTGGGTGCCCCTGCACTGCTGGGGGGTGGGGAGGTGGGAGACATGGGTGGGGGCCTGGTGGAGGCTGCCCCTGGTGGCTGGGGGTGGGGGTGCTGGGAGACATGGGTGGGGGCCTGGTGGATGCTGCCCCTGGTGGCTGGGGGGTGTGGGTGCTGGGAGACATGGGTGGGGGCCTGGTGGTGGGTGCCCCACAGTGCTGGGGGGGTGGGGGTGGTGGGAGACATGGGTGGGGGCCTGGTAGAGGCTGCCCCTGGTGGCTGGGGGTTGGGTGTGGTGGGAGACATGGGTGGGGGCCTGGTGGAGGCTGCCCCTGGTGGCTGGGGGGTGGGGGTGCTGGGAGACATGGGTGGGGGCCTGGTGGTGGGTGCCCCGCACTGCTGGGGGGTGGGGGTGGTGTGAGACATGGGTGGGGGCCTGGTGGAGGCTGCCCCTGCACTGCTGGGCGGGTGGTGGGAGACATGGGTGGGGGCCTGGGTGAGGCTGCCCCTGGTGGCTGGGGGTGCTGGGAGACATGGGTGGGGGCCTGATGGAGGCTGCCCCTGCACTGCTGGGGGGTGGGGTGCTGGGAGACATGGGTGGGGGCCTGGTGGTGGCTGCCCCTGGTGGCTGGGGGGTGGGGGTGCTGGGAGACATGGGTGGGGGCCTGGTGGAGGCTGCCCCTGGTGGCTGCCGGGTGGGGGTGCTGGGAGACATGGGTGGGGGCCTGGTGGTGGGTGCCCCTGCACTGCTGGGGGGTGGGGGTGGTTTTAGACATGGGTGGGGGCCTGGTGGAGGCTGCCCCTGGTGGCTGGGGGGTGGGGGTGGTGTGAGACATGGGTGGGGGCCAGGTGGAGGCTGCCTCTGCACTGCTGGGGGGGTGGGGGTGGTGGGAGACATGGGTGGGGGCCTGGTGGAGGCTGACCCTGCACTGCTGGGGGGTGGGGGTGGTGGGAGACATGGGTGGGGGCCTGGTGGAGGCTGCCCCTGCACTGCTGGGGGGTGGGGGTGCTGGGAGACATGGGTGGGGGCCTGGTGGAGGCTGCCCCTGGTGGCTGGGGGGTGGGGGTGCTAGGAGACATGGGTGGGGGCCTGGTGGAGGCTGCCCCTGCACTGCTGGGGGGGTGGGGGTGTTGGGAGACATGGGTGGGGGCCTGGTGGAGGCTGACCCTGCACTGCTGGGGGGTGGGGGTGGTGGGAGACATGGGTGCTGGCCTGGTGGAGGCTGCCCCTGCACTGCTGGGGGGTGGGGTGGTGGGAGACATGGGTGGGGGCCTGGTGGAGGCTGCCCCTGCCCTGCTGGGGGGGTGGGGGTGGTGGGAGACATGGGTGGGGGCCTGGTGGAGGCTGCCCCTGGTGGCTGGGGGGTGGGGATGCTGGGAAACATGGGTGGGGGCCTGGTGGAGGCTGCCCCTGCACTGCTGGGGGGTGGGGGTGCTGGGAGACATGGGTGGGGGCCTGGTGGAGGCTGCCCCTGGTGGCTGGGGGGTGGGGGTGGTGGGAGACATGGGTGGGGGCCTGGTGGAGGCTGACCCTGCACTGCTGGGGGGTGGGGGTGGTGGGAGACATGGGTGGGGGCCTGGTGGAGGCTGCCCCTGCACTGCTGGGGGGTGGGGGTGCTGGGAGACATGGGTGGGGGCCTGGTGGAGGCTGCCCCTGGTGGCTGGGGGGTGGGGGTGCTAGGAGACATGGGTGGGGGCCTGGTGGAGGCTGCCCCTGCACTGCTGGGGGGGTGGGGGTGTTGGGAGACATGGGTGGGGGCCTGGTGGAGGCTGACCCTGCACTGCTGGGGGGTGGGGGTGGTGGGAGACATGGGTGGGGGCCTGGTGGAGGCTGCCCCTGCACTGCTGGGGGGTGGGGTGGTGGGAGACATGGGTGGGGGCCTGGTGGAGGCTGCCCCTGCACTGCTGGGGGGGTGGGGGTGGTGGGAGACATGGGTGGGGGCCTGGTGGAGGCTGCCCCTGGTGGCTGGGGGGTGGGGATGCTGGGAAACATGGGTGGGGGCCTGGTGGAGGCTGCCCCTGCACTGCTGGGGGGTGGGGGTGCTGGGAGACATGGGTGGGGGCCTGGTGGAGGCTGCCCCGGGTGGCTGGGGGGTGGGGGTGCTGGGAGACATGGGTGGGGGCCTGGTGGAGGCTGCCCCTGGTGGCTGGGGGGTGGGGGTGCTGGGAGACATGGGTGGGGGCCTGGTGGTGGGTGCCCCTGCACTGCTGGGGGGTGGGGGTGGTGTGAGACATGGGTGGGGGCCTGGTGGAGGCTGCCCCTGCACTGCTGGGGGGGTGGGGGTGGTGGGAGACATGGGTGGGGGCCTGGTGGAGGCTGCCCCTGGTGGCTGGGGGGTGGGGATGCTGGGAAACATGGGTGGGGGCCTGGTGGAGGCTGCCCCTGCACTGCTGGGGGGTGGGGGTGCTGGGAGACATGGGTGGGGGCCTGGTGGAGGCTGCCCCTGGTGGCTGGGGGGTGGGGGTGCTGGGAGACATGGGTGGGGGCCTGGTGGAGGCTGCCCCTGGTGGCTGGGGGGTGGGGGTGCTGGGAGACATGGGTGGGGGCCTGGTGGTGGGTGCCCCTGCACTGCTGGGGGGTGGGGGTGGTGTGAGACATGGGTGGGGGCCTGGTGGAGGCTGCCCCTGCACTGCTGGGGGGGTAGGGTTGGTGGATGACATGGGTGGGGGCCTGGTGGAGGCTGCCCCTGGTGGCAGGAGGGTGGGGGTGCTGGGAGACATGGGTGGGGGCCTGGTGGAGGCTGCCCCTGCACTGCTGGGGGGGTGGGTGCTGGGAGACATGGGTGGGGGGCTGGTGGAGGCTGCCCCTGGTGGCTGGGGGTGGGGGTGCTGGGAGACATGGGTGGGGGCCTGGTGGATGCTGCCCCTGGTGGCTGGGGGGTGTGGGTGCTGGGAGACATGGGTGGGGGCCTGGTGGTGGGTGCCCCTGCACTGCTGGGGGGTGGGGAGGTGGGAGACATGGGTGGGGGCCTGGTGGAGGCTGCCCCTGGTGGCTGGGGGTGGGGGTGCTGGGAGACATGGGTGGGGGCCTGGTGGATGCTGCCCCTGGTGGCTGGGGGGTGTGGGTGCTGGGAGACATGGGTGGGGGCCTGGTGGTGGGTGCCCCACAGTGCTGGGGGGGTGGGGGTGGTGGGAGACATGGGTGGGGGCCTGGTGGAGGCTGCCCCTGGTGGCTGGGGGTTGGGTGTGGTGGGAGACATGGGTGGGGGCCTGGTGGAGGCTGCCCCTGGTGGCTGGGGGGTGGGGGTGCTGGGAGACATGGGTGGGGGCCTGGTGGTGGGTGCCCCCCACTGCTGGGGGGTGGGGGTGGTGTGAGACATGGGTGGGGGCCTGGTGGAGGCTGCCCCTGCACTGCTGGGCGGGTGGTGGGAGACATGGGTGGGGGCCTGGGTGAGGCTGCCCCTGGTGGCTGGGGGTGCTGGGAGACATGGGTGGGGGCCTGATGGAGGCTGCCCCTGCACTGCTGGGGGGTGGGGTGCTGGGAGACATGGGTGGGGGCCTGGTGGTGGCTGCCCCTGGTGGCTGGGGGGTGGGGGTGCTGGGAGACATGGGTGGGGGCCTGGTGGAGGCTGCCCCTGGTGGCTGCCGGGTGGGGGTGCTGGGAGACATGGGTGGGGGCCTGGTGGTGGGTGCCCCTGCACTGCAGGGGGGTGGGGGTGGTTTTAGACATGGGTGGGGGCCTGGTGGAGGCTGCCCCTGGTGGCTGGGGGGTGGGGGTGGTGTGAGACATGGGTGGGGGCCTGGTGGAGGCTGCCTCTGCACTGCTGGGGGGGTGGGGGTGGTGGGAGACATGGGTGGGGGCCTGGTGGAGGCTGACCCTGCACTGCTGGGGGGTGGGGGTGGTGGGAGACATGGGTGGGGGCCTGGTGGAGGCTGCCTCTGCACTGCTGGGGGGTGGGGGTGCTGGGAGACATGGGTGGGGGCCTGGTGGAGGCTGCCCCTGGTGGCTGGGGGGTGGGGGTGCTAGGAGACATGGGTGGGGGCCTGGTGGAGGCTGCCCCTGCACTGCTGGGGGGGTGGGGGTGTTGGGAGACATGGGTGGGGGCCTGGTGGAGGCTGACCCTGCACTGCTGGGGGGTGGGGGTGGTGGGAGACATGGGTGGGGGCCTGGTGGAGGCTGCCCCTGCACTGCTGGGGGGTGGGGTGGTGGGAGACATGGGTGGGGGCCTGGTGGAGGCTGCCCCTGCCCTGCTGGGGGGGTGGGGGTGGTGGGAGACATGGGTGGGGGCCTGGTGGAGGCTGCCCCTGGTGGCTGGGGGGTGGGGATGCTGGGAAACATGGGTGGGGGCCTGGTGGAGGCTGCCCCTGCACTGCTGGGGGGTGGGGGTGCTGGGAGACATGGCTGGGGGCCTGGTGGAGGCTGCCCCTGGTGGCTGGGGGGTGGGGGTGCTGGGAGACATGGGTGGGGGCCTGGTGGAGGCTGCCCCTGGTGGCTGGGGGGTGGGGGTGCTGGGAGACATGGGTGGGGGCCTGGTGGTGGGTGCCCCTGCACTGCTGGGGGGTGGGGGTGGTGTGAGACATGGGTGGGGGCCTGGTGGAGGCTGCCCCTGCACTGCTGGGGGGGTGGGGGTGGTGGGAGACATGGGTGGGGGCCTGGTGGAGGCTGCCCCTGGTGGCTGGGGGGTGGGGATGCTGGGAAACATGGGTGGGGGCCTGGTGGAGGCTGCCCCTGCACTGCTGGGGGGTGGGGGTGCTGGGAGACATGGGCGGGGGCCTGGTGGAGGCTGCCCCTGGTGGCTGGGGGGTGGGGGTGCTGGGAGACATGGGTGGGGGCCTGGTGGAGGCTGCCCCTGGTGGCTGGGGGGTGGGGGTGCTGGGAGACATGGGTGGGGGCCTGGTGGTGGGTGCCCCTGCACTGCTGGGGGGTGGGGGTGGTGTGAGACATGGGTGGGGGCCTGGTGGAGGCTGCCCCTGCACTGCTGGGGGGGTGGGGTTGGTGGGAGACATGGGTGGGGGCCTGGTGGAGGCTGCCCCTGGTGGCAGGAGGGTGGGTGTGCTGGGAGACATGGGTGGGGGCCTGGTGGAGGCTGCCCCTGCACTGCTGGGGGGGTGGGTGCTGGGAGACATGGGTGGGGGGCTGGTGGAGGCTGCCCCTGGTGGCTGGGGGTGGGGGTGCTGGGAGACATGGGTGGGGGCCTGGTGGATGCTGCCCCTGGTGGCTGGGGGGTGTGGGTGCTGGGAGACATGGGTGGGGGCCTGGTGGTGGGTGCCCCTGCACTGCTGGGGGGTGGGGAGGTGGGAGACATGGGTGGGGGCCTGGTGGAGGCTGCCCCTGGTGGCTGGAGGGTGGGGGTGGTGGGAGACATGGGTGGGGGCCTGGTGGAGGCTGCCCCTGGTGGCTGGGGGGTGGGGGTGGTGGGAGACATGGGTGGGGGCCTGGTGGAGGCTGCCTCTGGTGGCTGGGGGGTGGGGGTGGTGGGAGACATGGGTGGGGGCCTGGTGGAGGCTGCCCCTGGTGGCTGGGGGGTGGGGGTGATGGGAGACATGGGTGGGGGCCTGGTGGTGGATGCCCCTGCACTGCTGGGGGGTGGGGGTGGTGTGAGACATGGGTGGGGGCCTGGTGGAGGCTGCTCCTGCACTGCTGGGGGGGTGGGGGTGGTGGGAGACATGGGTGGGGGCCTGGTGGTGGGTGCCCCTGCACTGCTGGGGGGTGGGGGTGGTGTGAGACATTGGTGGGGGCCTGGTGGAGGCTGACCCTGCCCTGCTGGGGGGTGGGGGTGGTGGGAGACATGGGTGGGGGCCTGGTGGAGGCTGCCCCTGGTGGCTGGGGGGTGGGGGTGGTGGGAGACATGGGTGGGGGCCTGGTGGAGGCTGCCCCTGGTGGCTGGGGGGTGGGGGTGCTGGGAGACATGGGTGGGGGCCTGGTGGAGGCTGCCCCTGCACTGCTGGGGGGTGGGGGTGCTGGGAGACATGGGTGGGGGCCTGGTGGAGGCTGCCCCTGGTGGCTGGGGGGTGGGGGCCTGGTGGAGGCTGCCCCTGCACTCCTGGGGGGGTGGGGGTGGTGGGAGACATGGGTGGGGGCCTGATGGTGGGTGCCCCACAGTGCTGGGGGGTGGGGGTGGTGGGAGACATGGGTGGGGGCCTGCTGGAGGCTGCCCCTGGTGGCTGGTGGGTGGGGGTGGTGGGAGACATGGGTGGGGGCCTGGTGGAGGCTGCCCCTGGTGGCTGGGGGGTGGGGGTGCTGGGAGACATGGGTGGGGGCCTGGTGGTGGGTGCCCCTGCACTTCTGGGGGGTGGGGAGGTGGGAGACATGGGTGGGGGCCTGGTGGAGGCTGCCCCTGGTGGCTGGGGGTGGGGGTGCTGGGAGACATGGGTGGGGGCCTGGTGGAGGCTGCCCCTGCACTGCTGGGGGGGTGGGGGTGGTGGGAGACATGGGTGGGGGCCTGGTGGTGGGTGCCCCACAGTGCTGGGGGTGTGTGGGTGGTGGGAGACATGGGTGGGGGCCTGGTGGAGGCTGCCCCTGGTGGCTGGGGGGTGGGGGTGGTGGGAGACATGGGTGGGGGCCTGGTGGAGGTTGCCCCTGGTGGCTGGAGGGTGGGGGTGCTGGGAGACATGGGTGGGGGCCTGGTGGAGGCTGCCCCTGCACTGCTGGGGGGTGGGGGTGCTGGGAGACATGGGCGGGGGCCTGGTGGAGGCTGCCCCTGGTGGCTGGGGGGTGGGGGTGGTGGGAGACATGGGTGGGGGCCTGGTGGAGGCTGCCCCTGCACTGCTGGGGGGTGGGGGTGGTGGGAGAAATGAGTGGGTGCCTGGTGGTGGGTGCCCCACAGTGCTGGGGGGTGGGGGTGGTGTGAGACATGGGTGGGGGCCTGGTGGAGGCTGCCCCTGGTGGCTGGGGGGTGGGGGTGGTGGGAGACATGGGTGGGGGCCTGGTGGAGGCTGCCCCTGGTGGCTGGGGGTGGGGGTGCTGGGAGACATGGGTGGGGGCCTGGTGGAAGCTGCCCCTGCACTGCTGGGGGGTGGGGGTGCTGGGAGACATGGGTGGGGGCCTGGTGGAGGCTGCCCCTGGTGGGTGGGGGGTGGGGGTGCTGGGAGACATGGGTGGGGGCCTCGTAGAGCTGCCCCTGCACTGCTGGGGGGGGGGTGGGGGTGGTGGGAGACATGGGTGGGGGCCTGGTGGTGGGTGCCCCACAGTGCTGGGGGGGTGGGGGTGGTGGGAGACATGGGTGGGGGCCTGGTGGAGGCTGCACCTGGTGGCTGGGGGGTGGGGGTGGTGGGAGACATGGGTGGGGGCCTGGTGGAGGCTGCCCCTGGTGGCTGGGGGGTGGGGGTGCTGGGAGACATGGGTGGGGGCCTGGTGGTGGGTGCCCCTGCACTGCTGGGGGGGTGGTGTGAGACATGGGTGGGGGCCTGGTGGAGGCTGCCCCTGCACTGCTGGGGGGGTGGGGGTGGTGGGAGACATGGGTGGGGGCCTGGTGGAGGCTGCCCCTGGTGGCTGGAGGGTGGGGGTGCTGGGAGACATGGGTGGGGGCCTGGTGGAGGCTGCCCCTGCACTGCTGGGGGGTGGGGGTGCTGGGAGACATGGGTGGGGGGCTGGTGGAGGCTGCCCCTGGTGGCTGGAGGGTGGGGGTGCTGGGAGACATGGGTGGGGGCCTGGTGGAGGCTGCCCCTGGTGGCTGGGGGTTGGGGGTGCTGGGAGACATGGGTGGTGGCCTGATGGAGGCTGCACCTGGTGGCTGGGGGGTGGGGGTGGTGGGAGACATGGGTGGGGGCCTGGTGGAGGCTGCCCCTGGTGGCTGGGGGGTGGGGGTGCTGGGAGACATGGGTGGGGGCCTGGTGGTGGGTGCCCCTGCACTGCTGGTGGGGGTGGTGTGAGACATGGGTGGGGGCCTGGTGGAGGCTGCCCCTGCACTGCTGGGGGGGTGGGGGTGGTGGGAGACATGGGTGGGGGCCTGGTGGAGGCTGCCCCTGGTGGCTGGAGGGTGGGGGTGCTGGGAGACATGGGTGGGGACCTGGTGGAGGCTGCCCCTGCACTGCTGGGGGGTGGGGGTGCTGGGAGACATGGGTGGGGGCCTGGTGGAGGCTGCCCCTGGTGGCTGGGGGTTGGGGGTGCTGGGAGACATGGGTGGGGGCCTGGTGGTGGGTGCCCCTGCACTGCTGGGGGCTGGGGAGGTGGGAGACATGGGTGGGGGCCTGGTGGAGGCTGCCCCTGGTGGCTTGAGGGTGGGGGTGGTGGGAGACATGGGTGGGGGCCTGGCGGAGGCTGCCCCTGGTGGCTGGGGGGTGGGGGTGGTGGGAGACATGGGTGGGAACCTGGTGGAGGCTGCCCCTGGTGGCTGGAGGGTGGGGGTGCTGGGAGACATGGGTGGGGGCCTGGTGGTGGGTGCCCCTGCACTGCTGGTGGTGGGGGTAGTGTGAGACATGGGTGGGGGCCTGGTGGAGGCTGCTCCTGCACTGCTGGGGGTGTGGGGGTGGTGGGAGACATGGGTGGGGGCCTGGTGGTGGGTGCCCCTGCACTGCTGGGGGGTGGGGGTGGTGTGAGACATGGGTGGGGGCCTGGTGGAGGCTGACCCTGCACTGCTGGGGGGTGGGGGTGGTGGGAGACATGGGTGCGGGCCTGGTGGAGGCTGCCCCTGGTGCTGGGGGGTGGGGGTGCTGGGAGACAAGGGTGGGGGCCTGGTGGAAGCTGCCCCTGCACTGCTGGGGGGTGGGGGTGCTGGGAGACATGGGTGGGGGCCTGGTGGAGGCTGCCCCTGCTGGCTGGGGGGTGGGGGTGCTGGGAGACATGGGTGGGGGCCTGGTGGTGGGTGCCCCTGCACTGCTGGGGGTGGGGGTGGGAGACATGGGTGGGGGCCTGGTGGAGGCTGCCCCTGGTGGCTGGGGGGTGGGGGTGGTGTGAGACATGGGTGGGGGCCTGGTGGAGGCAGCCCCTGCACTGCTGGGGGGGTGGGGGTGGTGGGAGACATGGGTGGGGGCCTGGTGGTGGGTGCCCCTGCACTGCTGGGGGGTGGGGTTGGTGTGAGACATGGGTGGGGGCCTGGTGGAGGCTGACCCTGCACTGCTGGGGGGGTGGGGGTGCTGGGAGACATGGGTGGGGGCCTGGTGGAGGCTGCCCCTGCACTGCTGGGGGGTGGGGGTGGTGGGAGACATGGGCGGGGGCCTGGTGGAGGCTGCCCCTGGTGGCTGGAGGGTGGGGGTGCTGGGAGACATGGGTGGGGGCCTGGTGGTGGGTGCCCCTGCACTGCTGGGGGTGGGGGTAGTGTGAGACATGGGTGGGGGCCTGGTGGAGGCTGCTCCTGCACTGCTGGGGGTGTGGGGGTGGTGGGAGACATGGGTGGGGGCCTGGTGGTGGGTGCCCCTGCACTGCTGGGGGGTGGGGGTGGTGTGAGACATGGGTGGGGGCCTGGTGGAGGCTGACCCTGCACTGCTGGGGGGGTGGGGGTGGTGGGAGACATGGGTGCGGGCCTGGTGGAGGCTGCCCCTGGTGCTGGGGGGTGGGGGTGCTGGGAGACAAGGGTGGGGGCCTGGTGGAAGCTGCCCCTGCACTGCTGGGGGGTGGGGGTGCTGGGAAACATGGGTGGGGGCCTGGTGGAGGCTGCCCCTGGTGGATGGGGGTGGGGGTGCTGGGAGACATGGGTGGGGGCCTGGTGGAGGCTGCCCCTGCTGGCTGGGGGGTAGGGGTGCTGGGAGACATGGGTGGGGGCCTGGTGGTGGGTGCCCCTGCACTGCTGGGGGTGGGGGTGGGAGACATGGGTGGGGGCCTGGTGGAGGCTGCCCCTGGTGGCTGGGGGGTGGGGGTGGTGTGAGACATGGGTGGGGGCCTGGTGGAGGCAGCCCCTGCACTGCTGGGAGGGTGGGGGTGGTGGGAGACATGGGTGGGGGCCTGGTGGTGGGTGCCCCTGCACTGCTGGGGGGTGGGGGTGGTGTGAGACATGGGTGGGGGCCTGGTGGAGGCTGACCCTGCACTGCTGGGGGGGTGGGGGTGGTGGGAGACATGGTTGGGGGCCTGGTGGAGGCTGCCCCTGCACTGCTGGGGGTGGGGGTGCTGGGAGACATGGGTGGGGGCCTGGTGGAGGCTTCCCCTGGTGGCTGGGGGTGGGGGTGCTGGGAGACATGGGTGGGGGCCTGGTGGAGGCTGTCCCTGCACTGCTGGGGGGTGGGGGTGGTGGGAGACATGGGTGGGGGCCTGGTGGTGGGTGCCCCTCAGTGCTGGGGGGGTGGGGGTGGTGGGAGACATGGGTGGGGGCCTGGTGGAGGCTGCCCCTGGTGGCTAGGGGGTGGGGGTGGTGGGAGACATGAGTGGAGGCCTGATGGAGGCTGCCCCTGGTGGCTGGGGTTGGGGTGCTGGGAGACATGGGTGGGGCCTGGTGGTGGGTGCCCCTGCACTGCTGGGGGGTGGGGGTGGTGTGAGACATGGGTGGGGGCCTAGTGGAGGCTGCCCCTGCACTGCTGGGGGGGGGGTGGGGTGGTGGGAGACATGGGTGGAGTCCTGGTGGAGGCTGCCCCTGGTGGCTGGGGGGTGGGGGTGCTGGGAGACATGGGTGGGGGCCTGGTAGAGGCTGCCCCTGCACTGCTGGGGGGGTGCTGGGAGACATGGGCGGGGGCCTGGTGGAGGCTGCCCCTGGTGGCTGGGGGGTGGGGGTGCTGGGAGACATGGGTGGGGGCCTGGTGGAGGCTGACCCTGGTGGCTGGGGGGTCGGGGTGCTGGGAGACATTTGTGGGGGCCTGGTGGTGGGTGCCCCTGCACTGCTGGGGGGTGGGGGGTGGGAGACATGGGTGGGGGCCTGGTGGAGGCTGCCCCTGCACTGCTGGGGGGTGGGGGGGGTGGGAGACATGGGTGGGGGCCTGGTGGAGGCTGCCCCTGGTGGCTGGGGGGTGGGGGTGGTGGGGAACATGAGTTGGACATGGGTGGGGGCCTGGTGGAGGCTGCCCCTGGTGGCTGGGGGGTGGGGGTGCTGGGAGACATGGGTGGGGGCCTGGTGGAGGCTGCCCCTGGTGGCTGGGGGGTGGGGGTGCTGGGAGACATGGGTGGGGGCCTGGTGGTGGGTGCCCCTGCACTGCTGGGGGGTGGGGGTGGTGTGAGACATGGGTGGGGGCCTGGTGGAGGCGGCCCCTGCACTGCTGGGGGGCTGGGGGTGGTGGGAGACATGGGGGGGCCTGGTGGTGGGTGCCCCTGCACTGCTGGGGGGTGGGGGTGGTGTGAGACATGGGTGGGGGCCTGGTGGAGGCTGACCCTGCACTGCTGGGGGGTGGGGGTGGTGGGAGACATGGGTGGGGGCCTGGTGGAGGCTGCCCCTGGTGGCTGGGGGGAGGGGGTGCTGGGAGACATGGGTGGGGCCTGGTGGTGGGTGCCCCTGCACTGCTGGGGGGTGGGGGTGGTGGGAGACATGGGTGGGGGCCTGGTGGAGGCTGCCCCTGCACTGCTGGGGGGCGGTGGGGGTGGTGGGAGACATGGGTGGGGGCCTGGTGGTGGGTGCCCCTGCACTGCTGGGGGTGGGGGTTGTGTGAGACATCGGTGGGGGCCTGGTGGAGGCTGCCCCTGGTGGCTGGGGGGTGGGGGTGCTGGGAGACATGGGTGGGGGCCTGGTGGTGGGTGCCCCTGCACTGCTGGGGGGTGGGGGTGGTGTGAGACATGGGTGGGGGCCTGGTGGAGGCTGCCCCTGCACTGCTGGGGGGTGGGGTGGTGGGAGACATGGGTGGGGGCCTGGTGGAGGCTGCCCCTGGTGGCTGGGGGGTGGGGGTGCTGGGAGACATGGGTGGGGGCCTGGTGGAGGCTGCCCCTGCACTGCTGGGGGGTGGGGGTGCTGGGAGACATGGGTGGGGGCCTGGTGGAGGCTGCCCCTGGTAGCTGGGGGTGCTGGGAGACATGGGTGGGGGCCTGGTGGCGGCTGCCCCTGGTGGCTCGGGGGTGGGGTGCTGGGAGACATGGGTGGGGGCCTGGTTGTGGGTGCCCCTGCACTGCTGGGGGGTGGGGGTGGTGTGAGACATGGGTGGGGGCCCCGTGGAGGCTGCCCCTGGTCGCTGGGGGGTGGGGGTGCTGGGAGACATGGGTGGGGGTCTGGTGGAGGCTGCCCCTGCTGGCTGGGGGGTGGGGGTGCTGGGAGACATGGGTGGGGGCCTGGTGGTGGGTGCCCCTGCACTGCTGGGGGGTGGGGTTGGGAGACATGGGTGGGGGCCTGGTGGAGGCTGCCCCTGGTGGCTGGGCGGTGGGGGTGGTGTGAGACATGTTTGGGGGCCTGGTGGAGGCAGCCCCTGCACTGTTGGGGGGGTGGGGGTGGTGGGAGACATGGGTGGGGGCCTGGTGGTGGGTGCCCCTGCACTGCTGGGGGGTGGGGGTGGTGTGAGACATGGGTGGGGGCCTGGTGGAGGCTGACCCTGCACTGCTGGGCGGGGTGGGGGGGTGGGAGACATGGGTGGGGGCCTGGTGGAGGCTGCCCCTGCACTGCTGGGGGGTAGGGGTGCTGGGAGACATGGGTGGGGGACTGGTGGTGGCTGCCCCTGCACTGCTGGGGGGTGGGGGTGCTGGGAGACATGGGTGGGGGCCTGGTGGAGGCTGCCTCTGGTGGCTGGGGGTGGGGGTGGTGGGAGACATGGGTGGGGGCCTGGTGGAGGCTGCCCCTGCACTGCTGGGGGTGGTGGGAGACATGGGTGGGGGCCTGGTGGTGGGTGCCCCACAGTGCTGGGGGGGTGGGGGTGGTGGGAGACATGGGTGGGGGCCTGGTGGAGGCTGCCCCTGGTGGCTGGGGGGTGGGGGTGGTGGGAGACATGGGTGGGGGCCTGGTGGAGGCTGCCCTTGGTGGCTGGGGGGTGGGGGTGCTGGGAGACATGGGTGGGGGCCTGGTGGTGGGTGCCCCTGCACTGCTGGGGGGTGGGGGGTGGGAGACATGGGTGGGGGCCTGGTGGAGGCTGCCCCTGCACTGCCGGGGGGTGGGGGTGGTGGGAGACATGGGTGGGGGCCTGGTGGAGGCTGCCCCTGGTGGCTGGGGGGTGGGGGTGCTGGGAGACATGGGTGGGGGCCTGGTGGAGGCTGCCCCTGCACTGCTGGGGGTGGGGGTGCTGGGAGACATGGGTGGGGGCCCCGTGGAGGCTGCCCCTGGTCGCTGGGGGGTGGGGGTGCTGGGAGACATGGGTGGGGGTCTGGTGGAGGCTGCCCCTGCTGGCTGGGGGGTGGGGGTGCTGGGAGACATGGGTGGGGGCCTGGTGGTGGGTGCCCCTGCACTGCTGGGGGGTGGGGGTGGGAGACATGGGTGGGGGCCTGGTGGAGGCTGCCCCTGGTGGCTGGGCGGTGGGGGTGGTGTGAGACATGTTTGGGGGCCTGGTGGAGGCAGCCCCTGCACTGTTGGGGGGGTGGGGGTGGTGGGAGACATGGGTGGGGGCCTGGTGGTGGGTGCCCCTGCGCTGCTGTGGGGTGGGGGTGGTGTGAGACATGGGTGGGGGCCTGGTGGAGGCTGACCCTGCACTGCTGGGCGGGGGTGGGGGGGTGGGAGACATGGGTGGGGGCCTGGTGGAGGCTGCCCCTGCACTGCTGGGGGGTGGGGGTGCTGGGAGACATGGGTGGGGGCCTGGTGGTGGGTGCCCCTGCACTGCTGGGGGGTGGGGGTGGGAGACATGGGTGGGGGCCTGGTGGAGGCTGCCCCTGGTGGCTGGGGGGTGGGGGTGGTGTGAGACATGGGTGGGGGCCTGGTGGAGGCAGCCCCTGCACTGTTGGGGGAGTGGGGGTGGTGGGAGACATGGGTGGGGGCCTGGTGGTGGGTGCCCCTGCACTGCTGGGGGGTGGGGGTGGTGTGAGACATGGGTGGGGGCCTGGTGGAGGCTGCCCCTGCACTGCTGGGGGGTGGGGGTGCTGGGAGACATGGGTGGGGGCCGGGTGGAGGCTGCCCCTGGTGGCTGGGGGGTGGGGGTGCTGGGAGACATGGATGGGGGCCTGGTGGAGGCTGCCCCTGCTGGCTGGGGGGTGGGGGTGCTGGGAGACATGGGTGGGGGCCTGGTGGTGGGTGCCCCTGCACTGCTGGGGGGTGGGGGTGGGAGACATGGGTGGGGGCCTGGTGGAGGCTGCCCCTGGTGGCTGGGGGGTGGGGGTGGTGTGAGACATGGGTGGGGGCCTGGTGGAGGCAGCCCCTGCACTGTTGGGGGGTGGGGGTGGTGTGAGACATGGGTGGGGGCCTGGTGGAGGCTGACCCTGCACTGCTGGGGTGGGTGGGGGGGTGGGAGACATGGGTGGGGGCCTGGTGGAGGCTGCCCGTGGTGGCTGGGGGTGGGGGTGCTGGGAGACATGGTTGGGGGCCTGGTGGAGGCTGCCCCTGCTGGCTGGGGGGTGGGGGTGCTGGGAGACATGGGTGGGGGCCTGGTGGTGGGTGCCCCTGCACTGCTGGGGGGTGGGGGTGGTGTGAGACATGGGTGGGGGCCTGGTGGAGGCTGACCCTGCACTGCTGGGGTGGGTGGGGGGGTGGGAGACATGGGTGGGGGCCTGGTGGAGGCTGCCCGTGGTGGCTGGGGGTGGGGGTGCTGGGAGACATGGTTGGGGGCCTGGTGGAGGCTGCCCCTGCACTGCTGGGGGGTGGGGGTGGTGGGAGAAATGGGCGGGGGCCTGGTGGTGGGTGCCCCACAGTGCTGGGGGGGTGGGGGTGGTGGGAGACATGGGTGGGGGCCTGGTGGAGGCTGCCCCTGGTAGCCGGGGGGTGGGGGTGGTGGGAGACATGGGTGGGGCCTGGTGGTGGGTGCCCCTGCACTGCTGGGGGGTGGGGGTGGTGTGAGACATGGGTGGGGGCCTAGTGGAGGCTGCCCCTGCACTGCTGGGGGGGTGGGGGTGGTGGGAGACATGGGTGGGGGCCTGGTGGAGGCTGCCCCTGGTGGCTGGGGGGTGGGGGTGCTGGGAGACATGGGTGGGGCCTGGTGGAGGCTGCCCCTGCACTGCTGGGGGGGTGCTGGGAGACATGGGTGGGGGCCTGGTGGAGGCTGCCCCTGCACTGCTGGGGGGGTGGGAGACATGGGTGGAGGCCTGGTGGAGGCTGCCTCTGGTGGCTGGGGGTGGGGGTGGTGGGAGACATGGGTGGGGGCCTGGTGGAGGCTGCCCCTGCACTGCTGGGGGGGTGGGGGTGGTGGGAGACATGGGTGGGGGCCTGGTGGTGGGTGCCCCCACAGTGCTGGGGGGGTGGTGGGAGACATGGGTGGGGGCCTGGTGGAGGCTGCCCCTGGTGGCTGGGGGGTGGGGGTGGTGGGAGACATGGGTGGGGGCCTGGTGGAGGCTGCCCCTGGTGGCTGGGAGTGGGGCTGCTGGGAGACATGGGTGGGGGCCTGGTGGTGGGTGTCCCTGCACTGCTGGGGGGTGGGCGGGGGGTGGGAGACATGGGTGGGGGCCTGGTGGAGGCTGCCCCTGGTGGCTGGGGGGTGGGGGTGCTGGAGACATGGGTGGGGGCCTGGTGGAGGCTGCCCTGCACTGCTGGGGGGGTGGGAGACATGGGTGGGGGCCTGGTGGTGGGTACCCCACAGTGCTGTGGGGGTGGGGGTGGTGGGAGACATGAGTGGGGGCCTGGTGGAGGCTGCCCCTGGTGGCTGGGGGGTGGGCGTGCTGGGAGACATGGGTGGGGGCCTGGTGGAGGCTGCCCCTGGTGGTTGGGGGGTGGGGGTGCTGGGAGACATGGGTGGGGGCCTGGTGGAGGCTGCCCCTGCACTGCTGGGGGGTGGGGGTGCTGGGAGACATGGGCGGGGGCCTGGTGGAGGCTGCCCCTGGTGGCTGAGGGGTGGGGGTGCTGGGAGACATGGGTGGGGGCCTGGTGGAGGCTGCCCCTGCTGGCTGGGGGCTGGGGGTGCTGGGAGACATGGGTGGGGGCCTGGTGGTGGGTGCCCCTGCACTGCTGGGGGGTGGGGGTGGGAGACATGGGTGGGGGCCTGGTTGAGGCTGACCCTGCACTGCTGGGGGTGGGGGTGGTGGGAGACATGGGTGGGGGCCTGGTGGTGGCTGCCCCTGCACTGCTGGGGGGTGGGGGTGCTGGGAGACATGGGTGGGGGCCTGGTGGAGGCTGCCTCTGGTGGCTGGGGGTGGGGGTGGTGGTAGACATGGGTGGGGGCCTGGTGGTTGGTGCCCCTGCACTGCTGGGGGTGGGGGTGGTGTGAGACATGGGTGGGGGCCTGGTGGAGGCTGCCCCTGCACTGCTGGGGGGGTGGGAGACATGGGTGGGGGCCTGGTGGCGGGTACCCCACAGTGCTGTGGGGGTGGGGGTGGTGGGAGACATGAGTGGGGGCCTGGTGGAGGCTGCCCCTGGTGGCTGGGGGGTGGGGGTGCTGGGAGACATGGGTGGGGGCCTGGTGGAGGCTGCCCCTGGTGGTTGGGGGGTGGGGGTGCTGGGAGACATGGGTGGGGGCCTGGTGGAGGCTGCCCCTGCACTGCTGGGGGGTGGGGGTGCTGGGAGACATGGGTGGGGGCCTGGTGGAGGCTGCCCCTGGTGGCTGAGGGGTGGGGGTGCTGGGAGACATGGGTGGGGGCCTGGTGGAGGCTGCCCCTGCTGGCTGGGTGGTGGGGGTGCTGGGAGACATGGGTGGGGGCCTGGTGGTGGGTGCCCCTGCACTGCTGGGGGGTGGGGGTGGGAGACATGGGTGGGGGCCTGGTTGAGGCTGACCCTGCACTGCTGGGGGGTGGGGGTGGTGGGAGACATGGGTGGGGGCCTGGTGGTGGCTGCCCCTGCACTGCTGGGGGGTGGGGGTGCTGGGAGACATGGGTGGGGGCCTGGTGGAGGCTGCCTCTGGTGGCTGGGGGTGGGGTGGTGGGAGACATGGGTGGGGGCCTGGTGGTTGGTGCCCCTGCACTGCTGGGGGTGGGGGTGGTGTGAGACATGGGTGGGGGCCTGGTGGAGGCTGACCCTGCACTGCTGGGGGGGTGGGGGTGGTGGGAGACATGGGTGGGGGCCTGGGTGGAGGCTGCCCCTGGTGGCTGGGGGGTGGGGGTGCTGGGAGACATGGGTGAGGGCCTGGTGGTGGGTGCCCCTGCACTGCTGGGGGGTGGGGGTGGTGGGAGACATGGGTGGGGGCCTGCTGGAGGCTGCCCCTGCACTGCTGGGGGGGTGGGGGTGGTGGGAGACATGGGTGGGGGCCTGGTGGAGGCTGCCCCTTGTGGCTGGGGGTGGGGGTGCTGGGAGACATGGGTGGGGGCCTGGTGGAGGCTGCCCTTGCACTGCTGGGGGGTGGGGGTGCTGGGAGACATGGGTGGGGGCCTGGTGGAGGCTGCCCCTGGTGGCTGGGGGGTGGGGGTGCTGGGAGACATGGGTGGGGGCCTGGTGGAGGCTACCCCTGGTGGCTGGGGTGTGGGGGTGCTGGGAGACATGGGTGGGGGCCTGGTGGTGGGTGCCCCTGCACTGCTGGGGGGTGGGGGGGTGGGAGACATGGGTGGGGGCCTGGTGGTGGCTGGCCCTGGTGGCTGGAGGGTGGGGGTGGTGGGAGACATTTGTGGGGGCCTGGTGGAGGCTGCCCCTGGTGGCTGGGGGGTAGGGATGGTGGGAGACATGGGTGGGGGCCTGGTGGTGGGTGCCCCACAGTGCTGGGGGGTGGGGGTGGTGGGAGACATGGGTGGGGGCCTGGTGGAGGCTGCCCCTGTTGGCTGGGGGGTGGGGGTGCTGGGAGACATGGGTGGGGGGCCTGGTGATGGGTGCCCCTGCACTGCTGGGGGGTGGGGGGGTGGTAGACATGAGTGGGGGCCTGGTGGAGGCTGCCCCTGGTGGCTGGGGGGTGGGGTGGTGGGGAACATGAGTTGGACAGGGGTGGGGGCCTGCTGGTAGGTGCCCCACAGTGCTGAGGGGTGGGGGTGGTGGGAGACATGGGTGGGGGCCTGGTGGAGGTTGCTCCTGGTGGCTGGGGGGTGGGGGTGCTGGGAGACATGGGTGGGGGCCAGGTGGTGGGTGCCCCTGCACTGCTGGGGTGTGGGGGTGGTGTGAGACATGGGTGGGGGCCTGGCGGAGGCTGCCCCTGGTGGCTGGGGGGTGGGGGTGGTGGGAGACATGGGTGGGAACCTGGTGGAGGCTGCCCCTGGTGGCTGGAGGGTGGGGGTGCTGGGAGACATGGGTGGGGGCCTGGTGGTGGGTGCCCCTGCACTGCTGGTGGTGGGGGTAGTGTGAGACATGGGTGGGGGCCTGGTGGAGGCTGCTCCTGCACTGCTGGGGGTGTGGGGGTGGTGGGAGACATGGGTGGGGGCCTGGTGGTGGGTGCCCCTGCACTGCTGGGGGGTGGGGGTGGTGTGAGACATGGGTGGGGGCCTGGTGGAGGCTGACCCTGCACTGCTGGGGGGTGGGGGTGGTGGGAGACATGGGTGCGGGCCTGGTGGAGGCTGCCCCTGGTGCTGGGGGGTGGGGGTGCTGGGAGACAAGGGTGGGGGCCTGGTGGAAGCTGCCCCTGCACTGCTGGGGGGTGGGGGTGCTGGGAGACATGGGTGGGGGCCTGGTGGAGGCTGCCCCTGGTGGATGGGGGGTGGGGGTGCTGGGAGACATGGGTGGGGGCCTGGTGGAGGCTGCCCCTGCTGGCTGGGGGGTGGGGGTGCTGGGAGACATGGGTGGGGGCCTGGTGGTGGGTGCCCCTGCACTGCTGGGGGTGGGGGTGGGAGACATGGGTGGGGGCCTGGTGGAGGCTGCCCCTGGTGGCTGGGGGGTGGGGGTGGTGTGAGACATGGGTGGGGGCCTGGTGGAGGCAGCCCCTGCACTGCTGGGGGGGTGGGGGTGGTGGGAGACATGGGTGGGGGCCTGGTGGTGGGTGCCCCTGCACTGCTGGGGGGTGGGGGTGGTGTGAGACATGGGTGGGGGCCTGGTGGAGGCTGACCCTGCACTGCTGGGGGGGTGGGGGTGCTGGGAGACATGGGTGGGGGCCTGGTGGAGGCTGCCCCTGCACTGCTGGGGGGTGGGGGTGGTGGGAGACATGGGCGGGGGCCTGGTGGAGGCTGCCCCTGGTGGCTGGAGGGTGGGGGTGCTGGGAGACATGGGTGGGGGCCTGGTGGTGGGTGCCCCTGCACTGCTGGGGGTGGGGGTAGTGTGAGACATGGGTGGGGGCCTGGTGGAGGCTGCTCCTGCACTGCTGGGGGTGTGGGGGTGGTGGGAGACATGGGTGGGGGCCTGGTGGTGGGTGCCCCTGCACTGCTGGGGGGTGGGGGTGGTGTGAGACATGGGTGGGGGCCTGGTGGAGGCTGACCCTGCACTGCTGGGGGGGTGGGGGTGGTGGGAGACATGGGTGCGGGCCTGGTGGAGGCTGCCCCTGGTGCTGGGGGGTGGGGGTGCTGGGAGACAAGGGTGGGGGCCTGGTGGAAGCTGCCCCTGCACTGCTGGGGGGTGGGGGTGCTGGGAAACATGGGTGGGGGCCTGGTGGAGGCTGCCCCTGGTGGATGGGGGTGGGGGTGCTGGGAGACATGGGTGGGGGCCTGGTGGAGGCTGCCCCTGCTGGCTGGGGGGTAGGGGTGCTGGGAGACATGGGTGGGGGCCTGGTGGTGGGTGCCCCTGCACTGCTGGGGTGGGGGTGGGAGACATGGGTGGGGGCCTGGTGGAGGCTGCCCCTGGTGGCTGGGGGGTGGGGGTGGTGTGAGACATGGGTGGGGGCCTGGTGGAGGCAGCCCCTGCACTGCTGGGAGGGTGGGGGTGGTGGGAGACATGGGTGGGGGCCTGGTGGTGGGTGCCCCTGCACTGCTGGGGGGTGGGGGTGGTGTGAGACATGGGTGGGGGCCTGGTGGAGGCTGACCCTGCACTGCTGGGGGGTGGGGGTGGTGGGAGACATGGTTGGGGGCCTGGTGGAGGCTGCCCCTGCACTGCTGGGGGTGGGGGTGCTGGGAGACATGGGTGGGGGCCTGGTGGAGGCTTCCCCTGGTGGCTGGGGGTGGGGGTGCTGGGAGACATGGGTGGGGGCCTGGTGGAGGCTGTCCCTGCACTGCTGGGGGGTGGGGGTGGTGGGAGACATGGGTGGGGGCCTGGTGGTGGGTGCCCCTCAGTGCTGGGGGGGTGGGGGGTGGTGGAGACATGGGTGGGGGCCTGGTGGAGGCTGCCCCTGGTGGCTAGGGGGTGGGGGTGGTGGGAGACATGAGTGGAGGCCTGATGGAGGCTGCCCCTGGTGGCTGGGGTTGGGGGTGCTGGGAGACATGGGTGGGGCCTGGTGGTGGGTGCCCCTGCACTGCTGGGGGGTGGGGGTGGTGTGAGACATGGGTGGGGGCCTAGTGGAGGCTGCCCCTGCACTGCTGGGGGGGGTGGGGTGGTGGGAGACATGGGTGGAGTCCTGGTGGAGGCTGCCCCTGGTGGCTGGGGGGTGGGGGTGCTGGGAGACATGGGTGGGGGCCTGGTAGAGGCTGCCCCTGCACTGCTGGGGGGGCGCTGGGAGACATGGGCGGGGCCTGGTGGAGGCTGCCCCTGGTGGCTGGGGGGTGGGGGTGCTGGGAGACATGGGTGGGGGCCTGGTGGAGGCTGACCCTGGTGGCTGGGGGGTCGGGGTGCTGGGAGAATTTTGTGGGGGCCTGGTGGTGGGTGCCCCTGCACTGCTGGGGGGTGGGGGTGGGAGACATGGGTGGGGGCCTGGTGGAGGCTGCCCCTGCACTGCTGGGGGGTGGGGGGGTGGGAGACATGGGTGGGGCCTGGTGGAGGCTGCCCCTGGTGGCTGGGGGGTGGGGGTGGTGGGGAACATGAGTTGGACATGGGTGGGGCCTGGTGGAGGCTGCCCCTGGTGGCTGGGGGTGGGGGTGCTGGGAGACATGGGTGGGGGCCTGGTGGAGGCTGCCCCTGGTGGCTGGGGGGTGGGGGGTGCTGGGAGACATGGGTGGGGGCCTGGTGGTGGGTGCCCCTGCACTGCTGGGGGGTGGGGTGGTGTGAGACATGGGTGGGGGCCTGGTGGA